>NC_067146.1:20674730-21912230 GCF_903995435.1 Acomys russatus | reverse complement strand
CAAGGTGATGAAAGCATCAAAGGAAGGGAATCTCTGTAACTATCAAGACACCAAAAATTTTAAAGATATAGATGCCCATGTTGAGTTTTCAAGATATCATGAAATCCCCTGAACTTCCTACTGCATCATGAGGATGACTAATATTAGATGAAGTGAAGAATGTGGATTTTAATGAACAATTTTCCTCTTTTAAGGAACAATAACAATTTTGCCCTTAAAATGTGGAATTTTAAGAAAACCATCTATTAAATATCATAGTCAAGGGATGCATTTCAAAGTTTTGTTTCTGACTATTTCAGATATGACACAGTAGACTCAACAATAAGATTAATAGACTTTAACAATTGAGATGTAATATGAATAAATTAATAAAATATATTAAAAAAGATTAATAGACTTACATATTTCAAGTCATGAGAATAAACTTATTGAATTATTTATCAAAGTTGCTACTATGCAAATAGCAGTATAAATAGCTCATCTGCAAGGTGTTAAGTGAATACCACTCAATTTTGCCCCTTGTAAATGCTGAAGAAAAGTATTTCTGTGAGGTTAGGTAAGTATTCAATAAGATAAAACTCAGATTCAAAAACTTAAGCTTTTTTTGGGGATCTTTGCAGGAGTTCATTCTTCTTCCCAAATATACCAAAATGGCACCATTTAGTACAAAGACATGCTGTCCTAATGTGAATATTACTTTAAAGAAATTGGATTTAACATTTCAAACCAAAAGTGAGTTATAGGAACAATGATTTCCCTCCCTCATATTTAAAAGTAAATACACAAACCCAAAATACAACTTACATTACACAACAGTAGAGATTAAATATTGCCAGTTCGGGGGCTTCAGACAATATCTCTTTGAATGTAGTACCCAAACTAATTAAATCATATGATTGTGCCAGTTTATATCTATGAGAAAATTGTCAGAAAATCGTCCATTTTCAGATAATTTTTCTCAATCAAGATTACAGAGCTGAGATTCGGAAGAAGCAAACAATAGGAAATACAGGACCATAGGCCACAGAGACATTTGTAGAAGGTAACAGTAGCCAAGGTATTGGTGACTATTCTCATTATTTAGAGTCAACAGAAGTGATTTTAATAGAAAATGTGACCATGTCAGTGATGGGAGTGTCTTAGCAATATACTAAGTATAGATCTGTCTTTATGTCTCAATGAAGGTGCAGGTACAGGCCACAAGAATCCTAGTAGTAACTAGTTAGCTTATTGCCCCAACGAGGATGTAAAGATCATTAGCTAATTAGTTAACATGCTTTTGCATAGAAGCTATAATTGTGCCTTGGGAATTATTTTATTTTCATAATATAGCTTTTAAACTAGGAGAAAAATAGAATTCTTCATATATAACAATGATTAGGATGGTGACAATAGAATAATGGTCAAAGTGCAATATAAATTAAGAATCAATGATACCTAGGCGATGCCTCATAAAGCTTTTCCCTTTTCCCTTCTGTAATCATATAAGCTTAATGACAGACACTCAATACTAGGTAAAATTATCTACAAAATGATTTCATACAACTGGTTTATTTTTAAACTTACCTGCTATTTTATTGATCAGTCCAACAGGGGCCTTTCCCTGCAACATGTGATATCCACGTTTCAAGATATGTAAGAAATGTAAAAAAATAAACACCACAGAATCGTGCACTAAATGATACCCAGCATTGAGCTCCAGCATCTATACAGTATTGAAAAACTCTCACAACGTGTTTAAACACAAAGTCAGGAAGAAACTTTCTTGCCTGAGCACAATTCTGATACTTCAACATATTAAGTACCAGTAAATTGATTACAGAATAACATAATAAAGAAGAAGACATGATGAGGAATCCTTTACCAGGAGCTCACAAATAACTACAGACTTATACAATACATTGAATCTCTTTTATCTTAACAAATATTTTTTGTATTTCAGTTATGTTTTGTCCTGTACAAAAACATACTCTGAGTCTTAGTAACACAAAATACTAAGATGATATACTACCGAATATAAAATTCTATGGTTCTAAAATAAACTCTTTTTTAAATGTATATTTTATTTATTGTAAGTTATTCATATTACATCCCTATTGTTTTCCCTTCACTCTTATATTACCCTTCCCACTCTGCTTCCACCTAACAGAGGCCTAGGGGAGGGGAATACATTGAATCTTATGTAATGAGCCTAATGCAAGGACCCAATATATTACAAAATGTTTAACATTATTATTAATAATATTAAGACTAGATCATTTACAAGATGTCAGCATTGCCTGGGGCACCTATGTCTGGGCCACTGTCCAAAGATATGAGAAAAAAGCCAGCCTAGATCCATAGCCTCTGGAAAAGATAATAACTCTCAAATATTATCTCAGTTAGAATTATCAAAATAGAACTATTTTAGTTCCCATGTTATATAAGTGAGGAAACTGAAAATGGAGACATTTACTTTAAATAAAACTGCTTCCTACAAGGCTCTGGTGGAAATTCAAAGAATCATTGGGTCTTGCTTCAAAAGGCTATATGCTACAAAATATGAAAAAATAAATGAAATGCACAATTTTCTGGATAGATTCCATTTACCAAAATTGAAGCAAGATCAGGTAAACAAATTAAATCATTCTATAATCCTATATTTGCTGTGGAAATATTAGCAGTCACTGAAAGTCTCCTATCTAATAAAGGGTCAGGACAAGATGGTTTTAGTTCAGAATTCTACCAGATCTTCAAAAGAAGAACTCTTCAAACTATTCCACAATATAGAAATGGAAAGATCATTACCAAACTCATTCTATGAGGCCACCGTTACCTTGATACCTAAAGAACACAAAGACACAACAAAGAAAGAGAACTTCAGACCAATTTGTGTTATTAATCTTCATGCAAAAATACTCAACAAGTACTTTTTGAGACAGAAACAACAGCATGTGAGAAGTAATGTTTACAGCATACAACCCTAAAGTATTTACTATTTGGAATTTTGCAGAGACTGTTTTCCCACATTGGCTTACTTTATCTTAGTGGGCTTCCACTAAAAGAAGAATCAATGAATTTTCCTCAGAAAACATGGTGACTTAAACACTGACATCCCATGTGACTATATCCCAGCAAAGTTATTTCTGTTGCTCTCAACAATGACTTGCATTCAAGATATGTATACTTATTCATATATAGAATTTTATATTTATTTATAATTGTGATTTTATTTCTATTTATAATATATAATATAAATATATTTATGTTTCTGTTTTAATATATTATGTAAAATATAATATATAATAATATATAATAATATATGTATTATATATTGTTTTGAAGGTTTCATTTTTTAATCTTTTTATTAAAAATTGTTAGTGGTCATAAATATTGGTGCATAAAACAAAGATAACATCAATAGCAGTTGAGCATAGGCTACAAAACAGGGAAAATAAAAGGAAAAATTATGAGGCTTTGTTAGGTACTTTTCTTATTTATATCAATATGTAATTGTGTGAAAGGGACAGTGGCAGAAGCATAAAACAACAGTGATCACATTGTGTCTACTGCCAGGAAGCAGTAAGCAAAGAATTAGTTGGACTGACTGTTTTAACCTCAAGGTCCAACATCTCTCAGTCAGTCTTCACCTTCTGGGTTCTACAACCTTTGAAAATATCCCCAAAAGCTAAAGACAAAGATTCCAAACACCTGAACCTATGAGAGATATTTCATATTTAAAGGAGAATATTCAACTTGTGGCCTCATAGGGTCATGGGCTTCTTAGAATGCAAAATATATTCATCTTAACTTTAAAAGTGCCCAGATTTTAGCAATCCTAACACTCAGTCACAGTCAGAGAGGAGGAGAGTAAGGGGAAAATGGGAGGGAGGGAGGAATGGGAGGATACAACGGATGGGATAACACATGAAATGTAATATGAATAAATTAATATATATATATTATATATATATAAACAAAAGTCCCAAGATGATAATGTTTTCTGAGACTCACCATAATTTCTTAACTACATGTCTTATAGCAGTGGTTTTTAACCTGTGGGTTGCAATCCCTTCAGAGGTCATTACGCTCTTTCACAGGAATCCCAAGACTGTCTGAAAACACCAAAACCTAAATACATGATTCACTCTGGTTGTTTGCTTATGATTGTTTGCTTTCTTGCTTTCTAATTGGTTCCTGAATGTTTTCCTTAGTACTCATCCTATGACACTGGAATTTCAAACATACTGATTTGTTCATTGTACCTTAAGATTTGCCTTTATTTTTGTGCAGTGCACTTTCTGGAGCCCCATGCATGAATGCAACATTGCCCATCTTGTCTGATTTCTGAAGTTTCTAGCTTTTTGGTACAAGCCTTCAGGACCCTCTCATTGTTGCATCTTTTCTGCCTATACAACCAGTACCACATGGACAATAGTATGTGGTGGTTTGAATTGTGTCACTGGGCATGGGACTTTAAGGCCTCCGTAGCTCCAGTGAGGCCTAGAGGCTCTCTTTCTCATCCTGCTCCCTATAGATTCAGATGTAGAGCTCTCAGCTACCTTTCTAGCCCAACTATCTTCATGCCACCTAGGCATTGTTAATAATTGTAGATTAAATAGAAGAAGTGAGTAATCAGGAATGAGTTTTGAAGTAATATCTAGGCTACATTTTTTTTTTTGTCTACAATCTATTTCCTGATTGTACTTACAACCTGACCTTTAACCACATACGTGAACTGAGGTAACTTCCCTGTCATCACGAACTGTGAACCCAAATGAATTTTACCTTGTTCAACTTGTTTTTGTTAGGAATTTCATTATGGCAACAATAAATGTAACTAATGCAGAAAATTAATACCAATGAGTTGGGGGACAGAACTGTGCTGACAGAGCCATGGTGGTTCTCTGTGTGTGTGTATGTCTGTGTGTGTGTGTGTGTGTGTGTGTGTGTGTGTATCTATGTGTCTGTATATGTATATAATTCCTATCTTCTGGTTTTTCTGCTGTGAGATTACTTATTTTCATTTATTTCTTGTGTTTCAAAGGGTATAATTAACATTCTTGGCTTGGAGTTTTCCTTCTAATACCTTATTTACGGCTGGATTTGTAGATAGATTGTGCTTAAGTTTGACTTGACCATAAAATATATTATTTTCTTCATCTATTGTGATTAAAAGTTTAGCTGGGTATAATAGTCAAAGCTGGCATATGTGACATCCTGGAGTGGCTTTTTGAGTCTCCACTGAGAATACAGTCTTAATTCTGAGAGGTTTGCCTTTATATGCTACTTGGTATTTTTCCCTTTCAGTTTTTAACTTTATGTTTTTCTTCTGTATATTTGGGGTTTTGATTTTTATGTGGCAGGAAGAATTTCTTTTCTGAGCCAATTTATTTGGTGCTCTGTATCCTTTGTGTACCTTTATAAGCATGATCTTCTTTAGGATAGAAAATTTTTCTTCTGTGGTATTGTTGAAAATGTTTCTAATCCTTTAAGGTGGTATTATTCTTCCTTCTGTTCCTATCATTCATAGTTTTGGTCTTTTCATGGTGTCCCAGATTTTCAAGTAGTTTAATTTCAGGACTATTATAGATTTAACATTTTTCTTCAATGACACACCCATTTCTTCTTTGTATCTTCAATGCCTTAGATTCTCTCTCTCTCGTATTCTGTTGGTATAGGTTGTCAATACCTGTTTGCCTTCATAAGTTTTCATTTCAAGAATTCCCTCATTTTGCATTTTCTTTCAGGTCTTGAATAGTTTTATTTATTTCCTTTAGCTGTCCCCCCCTTGCATTTCTTTAAGAGATTTATTCTTTACCTCCAACTGTTTGTGTTTTTATGGTTTTCTTTCCCTCGTCTCCGAACCGTGGAACACTCCCACTGCCGTGGTGTGGCGACCTCGGTGTTCCTGGCTCAGAAATTTGGACAATTCCCTGAATTGTTCACTGGATCCTCCAAACACAGTCCACACTGCTCGCCGCCATCTTGGATCTCCCAACTCTTCATGGTTTTCTTTGATGGATTTATTTATTTTCTGATTGTTGTTTGTGTTTTCCTGGATTCTTTAAGGGAGTTATTAATTTTCTCTTCAAAGACCGCTATCATCTTCAGAGGGGTAGTTTAAGTTCCTTTTCTTGTGCTTCAGCTATGTTCGAATATTCAGGGCCTGCTCTGGTGGGTAACTGGGATCTACTGGAGACATATTCCTCTGATTGTTAGTGTGTCCTTATGCTAGTGTGGAGGTACCTAAGCTTGGCTGTTCTAGGTTCTGATTTCTAGGTTTGTCTTTGTTTGGTCACTGTTTTTTCCCTTGGTTTCTGTTTTTTTTCTGGATTTCCAGAGGTTGTTGGCTGTATATTGCCTATTTCACTTGCCTGCTCTGCTGATTTCTTTGCAAGGAATGCTTGTGGGTGTTGGAGCCTAGGTGGGGAGGCTAGGAGCAGAAAATCTGTTGCAGTGCTATGGAAGTCACTGAGGATTAGGCCCATGATAATAGAGAGAGTGGAGAAAGTCTGTGTGTAGCTTCCCTTGACATCTCTAAGGCATATCCTGTGGTTAAGCAAGGGGTGTTTTCCTAATTGAGGGAAAAGACAGTAATGAGGGGCAGATTGGCAGTCCAATTGGAGACTGTCTTTGGGATCCATAGAAGGCACATACAGGGGAAAGGAGAGGTTGCCTCTGGTGTTCTGTTACAGTGCTAGGGACAGCCTAGGTGATTGGTTCTTGAGAAGCAGAAAAGGTGGAGAAAATCTGTAGGCAGCTTACCTGGTTTTCCTGTAGGTGTATTCGAGCAGACAGTATCCATCTAGTTGGATACTAGTTCTTAGTGTCACAATTCATGAGACTCAATCACTTTGAAGAGAGCAAATATACATACTTCTTGACTTCAAGAACACCTTATTTAGTATTGAATGATTTTGTTTCCTTAATAAAACTGAATTGCATTATACCCACAAAAATATATCCTGAGAAAAATTGCAGTCAATGGTATCAGTAAAAAAAGATGAGGTGTAGGAGGAGTATGAATATGTAAAAATATTGAGGATTTAAATTTTATTTAATGAAATTTAAATGGTTATGTTTTATATGTATAGCCATCCATTTCACTATTATTGATTAGTACAAAATTTCTGGTACTCTTTTTTTTGTTGTTATTTTACAAAATAAAATTATCAAAAAAAAAAATGAGTACCTTATTGTTCTGAACATAAAGCTGTGGGCTGTGAAAATAAAATCTGGCAATAGTAATACTCTTGAGTCATTCTTTAATGACGTTGTCAAAGTGTAAAATGCAGTTGCAAGCACACATTAACGTTACTCTGTAGAGATTGTGCTACCATCTGTTGCTGTCATATATCTATGTCCCTGGTTAATAATTTGAAGTCCTACAAGAGTTGGGACTCTGAGATCAGGAGTCTTTGTCCAGAGAGCTATGAACACTATCGAGTTAAGATAATAATAGAGTGTCAGGTTTACTGAAGCATTGACCCATAACTAAACAGTTATTTTTGAAATCTAACAAATACAAAAATATGGGCTAGCATTTTTTATGTATTTACCAGGTTTATTATTAAAATTTGTTTCAATTTTTAATGATATAATAATTCCCATAAGGAAAAATCATACCCAGAGAGGGAAATTTACCAGTTTGGGATGTGGAATTGGGTAGATTAAATTAACAGCTTTTAATATCAGTAAATTTGCATGAATTTCACAGTATAATGAAAAAATGAGGTACAATAATCTACTCTTACTGACTACCCTCTGCTGTCAGATGAAGGATAAGTAATGTAATTTACCAGACAGAGAAAATAACATTGCTATTTATTGTTCTTAAAAGAAAAATAAAAAAAAAACATTTGAAAATACTGTTCCAAACCCTATTATTTTAATGGAGGAAACACCTTTAAGATTATAGTGTTGAGTCAAGTCAGCCAGGGCCAAATGAGGCACTGGCAAGAATCAAGAAGCTTGAGAGTTAAATTTTTAAAAAGGAGATATGTCCAAATCTCCATTGAGAGGACTACATTTGAGTGGGGGACAGGTTGTCCCGATGTAAGTACTGTGAAAATTGCTTTAATGTAAATGGATTAGAGCATCTTTGTCCACGGTGGCCAATGGTTAACACAGATGAGAGATGAATGCCTTTTAAACTTCACACCTACCTAAGTCCTTGTGATGTGATCCTAAGATACAGGAAAAGAGACTATAAAAAATAGTTGTACACACAGGTGTTCGTTTGTGAACAATTACGAGAATAGAGACTCACTCTAACTATTGGGTGATGTATAATTACACACATCTAGTGCCTTTGGGTACAATGGTTCTGTGATGGCTTCCTTGCTTTTTGGGCATCTACAAAAATTCATAGGCAGAATTCCTTCCAACACCTGACTGTTGAAATATGTTTATAGTGCTAATGGATTTATTCAATTCACTGTTGGAAAGAAACTGCAAAGTTGATGAAAACAGGATCATTTTCATTTGTTTAAATGGCTTTTAGGTCCACGCTAATAAATTTTGTATCCATAGTTCATAAGTTTTGGTTTAAGCACATAATTCTTATTTTGTTTACTGTTTCAAAAGTCTTAGCATAAAATGTTACTTTCATCATTTTAAATCCTTAAGAAAAATTACCTGCCAGCTTGAATTAAAGGTCACTTAATTTTGCAGTATTTTAAGAAAAGTACATTCGTGTCTAAAAGTACTAAATAAAACACTAGCCTTTGTTCATATATTTTAAAATACACACAGATGTATGAAAACAAGCAATTGAGACTATATGTCTCTCCGTTTAACCACTGCATTTTATTACTTGAAGCCTACTATCTATATTAAGGTGCTATTGGTTAATGTATATGTAGAAGGTCACAAAAACAATTATGAGGAGGTCATATAGTTTAACAAAATATGCAATGTGGTAGACAGAAAATTCTAGACTAATTTTTTACATATACATTTACATTATTACACATATATAATAAACTACCTATAGCAAGAAGAACCATGACACAATCAGGAATTATATAAATGTTACATTCACAGTGTTTTGGCCATTTGTATTTGGCAGCCTTGAAGAAAACATCTTTCCTGTCTAGGTGCATCTAAAATTCTGAATATAAATCAATCTGCATCACATCTTGTCATTATCAACTTAAAAGATTTATCTAGACCTAAAAACATCTTAACTCCTAAACAACTAAGCTTCATTGTAAAATTAATCTACATGGTCTTCAATTCCATCAGAGAATTGAGAAGGACTAAACTTGATTACCTGAGTATGCTGGAAGTGCCAGTTAGTAGCTTTCCAAATGAGAGGATGACAGAGACAATTTTCTATGTGAAAAGTCGCACAAAATTATCTATTACATTGGAACATTTTTTTCAGCCTTTTGGCCCAACATATCTGATAGACATATTTGTGAGGCAGGAACTATTGAGGACTTTCTTACCCTGTCTTGGCAGAACTCTGCCTGCATCCAAGCTTGTCCATTTCTAGGAAGAATTATGTCTGTGGTAGAAATGAGGACATTTTGCTCAGTGGCTTGTTTGCCAAATTTGAAACCATCTCCATAAGGAGGTTATTTGATACTCATCATCCTCTTTGAGGTAGGCTGGGTGTTGCCAGGATTTAAGCTGTCTAATTGTCAGTGAATCTTTAAAATAATAAAAACATTTTAAATGTCATATTCTGTATGTCTCTGAGGTTTTTGAAGACTGTTTTTAACTATCCTATCTTATCTTTCTATAGAATCATATCTGTCTTCTGTGCCTAAGATGTATATTTTTCTTTGGAAGTGCTAATGCAGGCTGTTTGAGATAAATAAGTTATACAAGTTAATTACTAGCTGATCAAATCATGGTCATGTCGACCACTAGTCTAGACCAAATTTTTAATACTTGTACGGGTTATCAGTAAAAATGTTACTTGATCTTTATTCTAATTTTATTTATGAAAGGGGAAAATAATAATACCTTCACTTTATTACTTGCTGTTTCAGTTTTACTTTATTTAAACAGAGGGATTTTAATCCAGCAGTATGACTGCTCTGGAAAGGGATAACATAGAAAGACCTACATCTGTTTGATCCTGCTGGTATGCAGACGTACCACACACATTTAATCCTCTGGCTGGAATACACATCTTTAATCCTAAACAATGAAGTCTACTTAAGGGACAAAGTGATGTGAAGAATCAGAAAACGATTTGACAGAATAGGATACGACCAACTCTCATGAGAACTGACAAGAAAGAGAGGCAACTTAAAAAGGAAACGAGAGTAGAAAAAGAGTAAGGAGACAATACATTAGCATGCAGTACAGTAGAGAGTTCAGAAGAAAAGACAGAACAGTAGAGTTAAGTACAATGCAGTGTAGGCAGTTTGGTGTAGTTCACTGGAGAGGAGTTGAGTTCATGCAGTTTGGTACAGTTTGGTTCATGGGGTTCAGATGCAAAGCAATTCAGGAGAATGTGAGAAAAGCCAGCTCAAATCAGTCAGCTTGGAAAGGTATTTTGGGACAGAATACCTGAGTTGAGCCAGCCAGCAAAAGCTCAGAAAGAACTAGAAATGGTAAGCTTATTCAGCAGTAAGCCTCTGAAATGACAATTTCATCTGATATATAAAAGTTTTATTTACAAATTTAAACTCAAAGTTATAATTTGAAAAGTTTAGATTACCGTTTTCCAAAAAACCATTGGTTCTTGACCAATATTACTGAAGATCAAAGTGAAATTTGTAATGAATAATAGGGAGTATTTTAGTTGTACTTGTTATTAAATTCAGTATAAATTGATGGTTTCCTGTGCTCTTGCAAGATCAGGTATAAAGGTGGGTAGGAAATTTCTGCTTGTGCTTGGAAATACCTAACTTTTGGTTCTGTGTCCTCAGGTAATCTCACATTTTGAGGTGAATTGATCAAGGAGAATGTTGAAGGACAGGCAATGAGGTCATTGCTAATCACAGTATAGTCATCATAACTTAAAAAGGTGTATATATAAGAGCTAAAATGTTTTATTTAGAGAAGAACATAATTAGAAGCTTGATTGCTGTGTTTATGGAACATTTAGAAAGGTTCGGGTAGATTTTGATGAATCCTAGAGTAATGTGTTAAGAATTAAATATGGAAATAATAAAAAATAAAATTTTAATTGAATAATAATAGCTTCCAAATACTAAAGCACATCTGAAAAATGACCAAATTCTAATTTAATAGATCTTGTTTGTTGTATTTAATAACAGGCAAGATATATTATGAACTTTCATAAGGAATTAGCTTGAATCACATATTACATGATAAGGTTTCTGTTACACTTATATTTTAAAATTCATTATGTATGGGAATTGCTTACTATTATTATTGCTAATGGTATTTGTTCCTGAAATATAAGGAAATATTTATTTTCACCATTATTCTAATTTAGTTCAATATATTTCTATAGTTAAACATCGCATCATTGTCATATTTTTAAATTGCCCATAGCATAATATGGTGTGTTATGTTTATGCTTTCTCATTTTAAAAAATACTTAAAAGTAATCTTTATGCACTCAAAGACTAAAGGTATCTTAGCTTTGGAGTCTATTAATAAAATAAATAATCTGTCTTTATATTGTCTGTTCACAATATTTGTTCATATTATGCTAACACACACACACACACGTCCGCCCGCACACATACACACACATACACACACACACACACACACAGGCATTCACATCTACTTCTAATTTGCAATGTTCCCTTGAGTTTCTTTGTAGGTCTTCTTAAACACTCTCCTTTCTATGCTGAGGTTTTCTTCTACACATTTTGTATGGATAATTTTGTTAGTTTCACTCTCCTAGTTTTCTTATTTTTTGATGTTTTAAAACACTGACCAAAAACAATTTGGGGAAAGAAACATGCTTTTCAGCTCAAACATCCAAGTTACAGTTTGTAATTAGGAAAGTCATGGCATTAAATTAAATAGGAAGTATGAGAAATGCAGTTTGTTGGCTGCCTCTCTAGTTTCGGCTCATGTAGCTTTTTTTTATGGATGGTACAACTCTTTGCCGAAGGATGGTAGGCTACACATAGCAATTACGAACCCCCCAAAAAATCCCTAAATCATGCCTGGAGGCCAATCTGATTGAGACAATCCCCCAACTGAGACTCAGATAACTTGAACCTCTGTCAAATTGATAGCTATAGCTAAATAGAAAAGTTACCCTGAGGAAATGTAATCCCCTTCCACATAAATGGTACTTTGTACGTTGAAAAACAGTACCTGTAGATTTCTAGGACCCTCTGTATCCTTTTATTTTGCTATTCTCCCATGCGTCTCTCATTTAGAGTCCCAATAGGATGCCCTCCCCTCTGTCCCAGTTTCCTGGTAAGTGAAGGCTTTCGTGGGACATGTCCCTTGGGCTAGTATGCAGATATAAGTGAGTATATACCATTTGATTCTTTCTGCTTCTGGGTTAACTCACTCATTATGATCATTTCTAGCTCAATCCATTTATCCACAAATTTCGGGAATTCCTTGTTTTTAATAGCTGAGTAGTATTCCATAGTGTATATGTACCGCAGGGGTCCCGCTCAAACTAAGGCACCAGACAAGGACAATACAGGAGGTAATCTTTAAACCCCTTCCCAGATCTAGCCAATGGTCAGAATATTCTCCACAGTTGAGTGGAGAGTGTGATATGACTTTCTCACATACTCTGGTGCCTCACATTTGACCATGTCCCCTGGAGGGGGAGACCTGGTGGCACTCAGAGGAAGGACAGCAGGTTACCAAGAAGAGACTTGATACCCTATGAGAATATACAGGGGGAGGTAATCCCCCTCAGAACAGTCATAGGGGAGGGGAATAATGGGAAAATGGGGGGGGGGAGGAATGGGAGGATACAAGGGATGGGATAAACATTGAGATGTAACAAGAATAAATTAATAAAAAAAAATATAAAAAAAAAAGAAAAAAAGAAAAACAATACCTGTTCCTTTATCTCTAGCCATATCTCCTGGCACTTTTCCTGGGCTCTCATAGTCATATGGGTAAAGTACTTCTGAGTTAAGTGGCCTTACACAACCATTTTAGCATTTTGTTCACAGATATAATAATGTAATTATAGTAAGTCTAGTTACTGAAAGCAAAATAATTCTAACTTCCTCTAGTTCTATTAATAAAGTGTATGCTTTAAATGAATTTTGGGCCAGCTAGAATCTAAAGTTCACTAAGTATTTCACTGGCGCATTCAACCAACATTCAATAAATGGGGGGAAGATCTCTCTCTTATAGGGGGTACCTTGGAATGCAAATGGGTTCCTAGAAATTACATGTAATTTTTGTAATTACACAGTGTATTCATGAGTACTAGCTGATAGTTTATCATGGATATTTTAAATATCAAAAATTATATGTTATTTACTTGAATGTATTAATATTTTATTTGTTATTTTTTGAAGGTGGGGTCTAAGTTTGAACCCAAGGCTTTTCTCAAATTTACCATCTTCCTGCTGCACCCTCCCAAATACGAGGATTATGGTGACCCGCTGTCATCATGCCTAGTGTTTGTTTGCCTGATTGGTATATTTTTGTTTTTGTTTTTCTTTTGTTTGTTTTGATTTGATTTGGTTTGGTTTTTTGGTTTTTTCTTTTGTTTGTTTTCTTTTTTGTTTTGTTTTGGTTTTTTCAAGACAGGTTTCCTTGTGTAGAATTGGATGGCCTGGACTCACTTTGTAGATCAGGCTGGGCTCAAACTTAACTCACAGAGATCTGTCCACCTCTGCCTTCCAGAGTGCTAGGATTAAAGATGTGCACCACCATGCCTGGCTCCTCATCCCTGGTTTTAAATTCTATGACCTTCAATTATTACTCCCATCTTTCTCAGTTGCTAGGTCATTAAGATTTTCTCATCTTTCTTCCTTTTTCAGACTCTCCCTTCTAAACGTTAGCAGAAACACAATGAGAAGGTAGAGTAAAAATTATGTGAATACAAATAGAATTACAATTAGCAGAAGAGTAAATCTTGCTAGCTGGTCAATTAATTAGATACTGTGGACTTTCCCAATTGTCAAAACAAATATTCTTTCCTTTTACTGCTGACTATAGACCACATGAAAGGTTGGAAACTAAGTTTAGAATAAGAAGCATCCTGGAACTTGCCCATTGTAGCCCTTTGAGAACACACCCAGATTGTTAGGTATTTACCAAAATTCATGATTTGTTTCCAGATTTATACAGTATTACAATTATGTAAAAACTTGTAAATGCTGTTTTTACTTCCTCGGGTGGGAGGATGAGATGAAAGCCATTCCCAAATCTTTCTAGCTCTTTCTGAGCTCTGCTGGCTGATTCAATTCTGCTGTTCTGGCCTAAATTCCTCTCCACGGTGACTGACTCAAACTGGCTTCTCTTGGCTTCTCATCGTTCTTGACTGCATTGTTCTTCTTGGCCTCAAATTAATTCTGGAAATATGTGTTAATTTTCTGGACCCTTCTCAATCTTTGGCTCATTCTGTTTTCACCTGTGTAGCTTGTTTTCTTTGTGCCCTGTCTCTGTAAAACTTTCCCAATAAAAAACTTCCTGTAAAACCACCTCCTCTTCCTTTCTTGTCCTTTTCTCATGAGAGTTTGCTGTACCCTATCTCTGGCTCTTTATGTCACATTTTTCTTCTCTGATTCATCACTTGGCCTTCCTTCAGTTAGATGTCAGGTTAAAAGATGCTGCTTCCTTCTATAAAGTAATTTCACCTTCATTGTTTGGGATTAAAAGTATATACCAAGGGTATGTCTGCATTCCAGTCAGATCATACTTTAATCCAGAGAATATTGGCCTTCCAGCTGGACTACAGAGACCTAGGTCTTTGGATGTGATCACAATCTTGCCAGAGCAGCCATGTTGCTAGATTAACATTCCTCTACAAAACTTATATACATGTAATACATTTTCTATTGCAAACTGAATTAAATAATGTCTTTTAGGTTAAAATATTTTGTAGTTTAGTTTTATATATATGATTCATATACATATATATGAACCAAATCAATACTTCCCTGTTGCTAAGCCATAAAGTAAACAAAAATGAGGGAGAATATGCTTGTTGATTTAAGAGAATATAATAAGGTATTCTTATTGTATATATGTTATTTATAAAGTTTAGACAATATTATAAATTTATAAAATACTGAAATATGAATAAATAAAGTGTAACCAGACATGAAATTTCAGAGTCCTGAGAAGTAAGTGTGTCCTGGTTTCATGATGTTTATCTGCAATTACCTACATATTCTTTTGAAAGTAAATAATTAATAGTGATCATCTCACTAAGTTAAAGATGCCTTGAATTTGAAAATGTTTAAAGACCATTGTTATGAAATACATTTAAATGAACAAAATGAAATGAATAAAAGTAAACACTTTTAAATATTTAAAGATGGTAACCTTTTTTTCATCTACATGAAGCTGTAGAGTTGTGTGATAGGGGGAGCCAGCCTAGAACAAGAGTAAAGTCGATATTGTATGGTGGAACATCATTTGGGTGTATGCTCAGATTCGGTATAGGTGGATCTTGAGGTAGAGCTATTCCAAGTTTTCTGAGATTTCCAAGGTGGTTGTGCAAGGACATTTAATCAACGATTTTCATAGCAGCTTTATTTCTAATAGCCAGAATCTGGAAACACCTAGATGTCTCTCAACTAAAGAATATATAAAGAAAAAAAAGAATAAAGAAAAAACTGTGGTACATTTACACAATGGAATACTACACAACCATTAAAAAGAAAGAAATCGCCAGGTGTGGTGGTGCATGCCTTTAATCACAGCACATGTGAGTTGAAAGGAGGCAGAATGCTATGAGTTACAGGCTATCCTGGTCTGCAAAGTGAACCAAGGATAGCCAAGGCTACACAGAGGAACCCTGTCTCAAAAACCCAAAAAAAAAAAAAAAAAAAAAAAAAAAAAAAAAAGAAAGAAAGAAAGAAACAAACAAACAAAACAAACAAACAAAGAAGGAATGAAATTTGCAGATAAAAGGATGGAACTAGGAAAGATCACCGTGAACGAAGTAACTAGACCCAGAAATACCCACATGACAGAAGCCTATCAGAGTTGTCCTCTGAGAGGCTCCGTGCAGCAGCAGTTAGAAACAGATGTGAAACTCACAGCCAAACACTGGGCAAAGCATAGGGAATCTATTAGGTGTTGAGGGAAGGATAAAAGGACCTAGAGGTGACAAGAGCTCCACAAGAAGACCAACAGAACCAACTAACTAGATCCCAGAGGGGCCTTTGGAGTCTGATGCACCAAACGAGGAGCATGCATGAATTGGGCCTAGGTCTTATACATAGATGTACCCAATGGGCAGACCAGGCTTGATATGGGTCCTCTAGGAAGGAAAATAGGGGCTGTATGTGACATGGACTATGTTACCTGCTTTTCCTTCACTTCCTTCTGACAGGAACTGCCTTGCCATGCCACAGGGGTAGAAGATGAACTCAGTCTTGATGTGGCTTGGTAGCTAGGGTGGGTGGGTAGGGGAGCTCCCCTTTTCTGAGGAACAGCAGAAGGGGATGGGGAAGGGAGGGTAAGATTGGGAGGAGAGGAGAGCAGGGGCTACAACTGGGATATTAAATGAATAACTAAATTAATTTTTTAAAAAAAATCTATGAATCTAAAAAAAAGCATTGTCTAAGCATATCCAAACCCCAAATTTCTTTCTTGAGACCAACAGAATAGGAATGTTCCCTCGCTGGCCTGGGCCTGCATGGTAACCTCTGCAACCCTTGAAGTGGACTTGTAGTCTGGAACCAGGTTACAGGTTAAACTTCCTTTCTCTTTAAAGGATCAGTCTAGCAGAACCTGGGATTCCTCCTCTTGCAAATAAGGCATTACCAGTACCTTAGCCCCTGCATAAATGTATATTCACTCTGATAGTCTGTACTTATCCCCCAAAGGTTTATACAGCCTTCATTTCCCCCAATAGCTTTTTTTTATTAAACATTTATTTTTGCATATGCATTTATATTATTTTATACACGCATACACACACACACACACAACTACCTATATAAAACTACTTATAGCAAGAAGAACCATGATGCAATCAGGAATTATATAAATATTACATTCTTAGTGTTTTGGCTCTTTGTATTTGACAGCCTTGAAGAAAACATCTTTCCTATCTTGGTGCATCTAAAATTCTGAATGTAAATCAATCTCCATCTCATATTGTCATTATCAACTTAAAACATATATCTAGACCTAAAAACATCTTAACCCCTAGACCACTAAGCTTAATTGTAAAATTGAACTATCTGGTCTTCAACCCCATCAGAGACTTGAGAAGTAATAAAATTGATTATTTTAGTATACCAGGAAGGTAACTTTCCAAATGAGAAGATAACAGAGACAATTTGCTACCTGAAAAGTAACCCAAAAGTCTCTATGACATTGGAGCATCATCTTCAGCCTTCTGGCCCAGTAGTATATATGACAGACATATTTGTGAGGCAGGAACTATTAAGGTCTTTTTTACCCTGTCTTGACAGAATTTGGCTGTCGACTCTGCTTGCATCCAAGCTTGCCCAATAGCCATCTTACTGAAGCTGTTTTCCAAAGAGGCAGCTAGGATCCTACATTGCACCAACCCACTGGCTACATCCCTTCCTCCAGTCCAGCTCAGTGCACGAAGACCCTAAATATGCTGAGGAGGAAGCAGAAACGGGATGGCACCTTTATATTTACATCAAAACTGAGATTAATTACTGAAACAAATATTTTAATGAATTAAAACCACAATATAAATAATTCATAAGTCAATATACTGTGATAATTAACTTCTTGAATTTACAATATTTATAATACCTAATTAATATTTATACATTGCTTTATAGGAAGGGAAGTTATGATTTTTTTTCTAATTTCTTAAGTACTATGTATGATGTGACAATAAGTGCATACCCTACTATACCTTCTTTTATAATTATTACATAATCCAAACATTTTAAATTATAAAATTTTTATCACTATATTTGGGCTTAGTATTATCTAATAAATGATTTGTGCATATAATGACCTTATATTTATTTTATTTTATGATTTACTTCTATATTTTTAATTATGTGAATGTGTGTCCATGTGTGGGTACATGTATGAGTGTCAAAGCCTTTGGTGTCAGATGTCACTAAGCTGGAATTACAGGCAGAGTAAGCTGCTCCATTTGAGTTCTGGCAACTGAGTTTGGATCAGCAGATATATTCTCCAGATCTGCTATATTTATTTTTAATCAGTCTACTAAACAATGGACATGACAAGTGAATATTAGTGTTCTAAATTTTATCTTCAGTTAATGAGCATACATATGTGTTTTGCTTTAAATAGTAATTGTGCAAGGGGAGGTAGTGTCTGTCTATCCTCTCAACAGTCAAGAGGTCAAGGCAGAAAAATCAACCTGAACTATAGGTTGAGTCTCTATTTCAAAAAACAAATGATCAAGGCTTTATATGGGACAAGCATTCTTTTTGTTTGTTTGTTATGTTTCTGTTTTTTCTGATTTAAAAAATTACATATAAATACAATACACTACATACAACACGAAGAACTGTAAAACAATCAGGAATTATATATATGTCACGTTCATAGTGTTTTTGGTTATTTGTATTTGGGAGCCTTGAAGAAAACATCTTTCATATCTTGGTGAGTCTAAAATTCTGAATGTAAATCAACATCTATCATATCTCATCTCTATCAGCTTAAAACATTTATCTAGACCTAAAAAATAACTTATCCCCTAAACCACTAAGCTTAATTGTAAAACTAAACTATCTGGTCTTCAACCTCATCAGAGACTTGAGAGGGAGTAAAACCTAATTACTTGAGTAAACCAGAGGTACAGGTTAACAAATTCCAATTACTAGTTTCTTTTTATTCCAGGAATATACATCCTAGGTTTAACAAACAGATATGATTCTATAGATACATAAGGTCTAATATCTTAAATATTCTTTGACAGTAAACCAGGTTATCTTTTGGCAACACCCAGCCTACCTCAAAGAAGATGATGAGAATCAATGAATCTCCTTGTGGAGAAGAGGAGGCAAACAAGCCACTGGGCAAAATGTCCTCATTTCTGCCACAGACAGAATTCTGCCTTAAAATAGTCAAGCTGGCACATAGGCAGAGTTGTCAAGCAAACTCTGCCTGGACAGGGTAAGCAAGCTCTTGATAGTTCCTGCCTTACAAACATGTCTTTCAGATGTACTGGGCCAGAAGGCTGAAGATGATCCTCCACATTAGACAAACATTGTTATGGAGTGGTCCAGAACAAAGGCTTTTTGTGTCTCTGATCTCACAAATAGTTATACTCTAAAACATTTTTATTTAGTGATAAAATAATAAGGTGTTAAAACAACAACAACTAGAACATTTGAGCCAGCAAAATTGCTCATCTTGCTATACAAGATTGATGACCTGAGTTCAACATTTGAAACCCAAATAGGAGTGGAAAGAGACAACCCCCTCCGATATCCACACTTGTGCTCTGACATCTGGACAGCCATATTTATCATGGGCATGCTCAGTAAATGATAATAAATATAATTTAAATATATATTTTAGAAAGAATACTTACCCATGGTCCTTAGCAATTTTCTATATCCTATAGAGACTAGTTTCTACTTTTTATGCCCCTCAGAACAGTGCTTTCTTAGATATCTTAGTAGCTACAGGCAATTTTCATAAACACTCTAAAACTAGGTTTATAAAATATACAGAGAATGTTTGAGTCTTGTTTCTGTTGGTTTCTTATCTGTTTTAAATCAAAGCTGAGACATAGTAGAAGTACCAGTGGGGCAGTAGACTTTAGCATGTGAAGGTATTCATGGAAGAATATTTAGAAAGAAAGTTTTTGGCCAAAGATAAACATCGGATGTGAAGCTGGGAGAAGGAATCCTAGCACAGAGCCCAATCTCTGATTCTGCTGTTCAAGCTGATATTCTATAGGTAAGCAGCCCAAGATCCTTTTTTTTTTTTTTTTTTTTTTTGGTCATGGAGCTTCAATTTACAAACTGACAGAATAACTTAGCCATGGGGCAATAAAAGGTTTTAGCTTTATTATCATAAGATCAACCATAGTACCTGAGAAGTCTTAAAAGTGAGTGAGACATAAGGTAATCAATAAACCTACAGTTGTATCTGATCCGTTATGTCTTCTGAGGGTCAAATGTCTCTTTGTGGCTAAGTATCTTTGATGTTGTAGAGATATTGTGTCCTCTATATTAAAACAGAGACACCAGGGAATTTCAGGGAATTTTCCCACACCTATGCACTAGTGATGTGTCTACATCTTCAAAAGAACACTTCTTTACTGTCCCTGTTATTTGTATTGTTGTTTTTAACTCTAGTGTAGGTTTTTTTCTTTCTTTTTACTTTTATTTATTTATTTTATTATTATTATTTTATTTATTTATTTACTTTGGTGAATCATGGAGGTAGGAGTGTTGTTCCTAAAAAGAACTGGAATTCTACATTTTGTCAAGGAAAAGGTGTGATCTTACATCATAGATACACTTGTAAATATTCATAAATTACCCTGTAAATCCACAGTGTAAAATCCACTGTACTGCTATCTTTCATTTTGGGCCATTCCCTTTTAACTTATTTGAGGTGCTGGCTTGCCTTGTTAAGAAAATTTATGCTTCAACTGTCTGTGTTTCAAGAATGATATTTTTCCTATGAGAATTTTAGAATGCAGAGGGTTCTTTACATTATGGAAAAAGGACAGAAAAGAAAGAAGGGAGAGTGCACCACATCACTTGTCTGCTGACCCTACGGTCAGTGCAGAGTCACTCCAGGCACTGAGCAGACAACAGGACTTTCAGGCTCCTCTCTGCAATGGTAATTTGTTTTGTAAACTTCCAAGACACAGGCTTCTTTTATATTTTAATTATAAGTAATAATATGAGATGTCTTCCCAGGACCTTTTGATTGCCTCGATGAAGAAAATATCTGTATTATAAACTACTAAAATGAAATGGACCCTGCTATTAAAGCAAGTCCCTTGAAAGAGAAGGAAAAAACTGTGATGTTGAATGACATGAAAGATTTGGTTCTCAAGTGTGACTTGTTGTGGTGGTTTTAATGAGAGTGGCCTCCACAGGCACATGTGTGTGCCTGCTTGGTCCCTGTTTGAAACACTGTTTGGGAGGGGTAGGAATATGACCTTGTTGGCCAGGGAGTGTCAGCGGGGATTGGTTTTAGAGTTTCCCAAACTCTCCCCTCATCTATCTATCTATCTATCTATCTATCATCTATCTATTAATCTGTCTATCTATCTACCTATGTCTGTATGTATCTTTATATCTGTTTCTGTCTGTCTGTCTGTCTGTCTGTCTCTCTCTCTCTCTCTCTCTCTCTCTCTCTCTCTTGCTCTCTCGCTCTCTCTATCCTGCCTTTGGATCAGGATGTAAAGCTCTTAGCTACTGCTCCACTCCTGTCTTTTCACTGTCATGATGAAAATGAGCCAGACCTCTGAAACTGTAACTGAGCCCCCAATCAAATGTTTTCTTTTGTGAGAGTTGACTTGGTCATGGTATCTTTTCACACTAATAGGACGGTAACAAAGACACTTATCTTGGAAGACACTGTTTCTGATATCATGGCTTTACAAACTATTTTGTTTGCTTTATTATTTCATAAAAAAATTAGATAGAATGTATTTTAAGACATTCAATAGGTAATGAAGAAAACTTGCATAAGGCATTTTACACATATTTTTCAAAATAAATATATATATTAACACAAATAAAATGCCTGTTAGCATACTCTGTAAGTGACATAGTTGAAAATTAACATATGATTAATGACCTCTGGTTTCTGGTGACTTACTGTCGTCTCTAGATAATGCTTCTTCTCTTAGAAAGGTGAAACCTAACAAATCATGTAAATATGATAGCTATCTGCTGATCACTGCACTGATTATGCAGACATTTGCAAACCACACTTAAAACCTACATAAATGAGCAATTTCAATTACTGAGGACCATTGTCTTTTAATTTCACAAATTGCTATATGAATTGAGTTGTTCCCTGATACTTTGTATTGGCATTTGCTCCAATGTCTATCAAATTTTGAATTCATTGTCTACTGAATCCTCTTACCTCTCATTTTTTAGATGTGTATGGGCTATCACTTTTTAGCAGCCAAGTGTGAAACAGGTAGGAATATGTAAATAATGAATTAGTTAGGATTGAACTAACTCATCATGAATTGAGATTAATTAAATTACTTAGCTTTGCATCATCTTGCCAAAACCACGGGGAGTGGAGTAGTTAAACACAGCAAGGAAATAAGATGTGATTGAAAGGGATAGCAAATATGATCATCTAGCAACAAGGAAAATCATTTACACCAATTATGATCTCAAGTTTCCCTAGTCTCACAAACTACTACAAATCACTTCTCAGTTGCAGAAGAGTCAGGGAAGTAGGCCACTCACAGATTTCAGATAAGCTACTTTAAACAGAATACAAAATACCTTTAGCATCTTAATCAAAGGAGACTGAAACATATTTTCTTTAGGATCGATTTGAGAATACTTACCTATATACAGCTTTGTGCGAGAACTATAGAAAAATTATAAATGTAAGTACTATTTATTTAAAATTTTTATATTTCATTCTATTTATTGTGTGCAGGTATGCCTGGCTATGCATATGTTTGGTTGTTTACCTGCAAAGAACTCAAGTTTGGGTAATCAGGATTGACAATAAGGCCATTAGCCATGGACTATATTTTAAGCCCAAAGTCTATTTCTTTCACTGCATCACTGTAACACAGCAGGAGGCTATCTTTATCCTTTTAAAGAAACTTATTTTTCTACATAAATTCTCCATACCAGTTTTTTCCTAACTAATGAGAATTTTCTGGTTTGTTTTATTTATGTCACTAGGGAGGATGCTTAATTCTCATTCAGAGGGGCAAATAGAATAAATACTGGAAGCAGTTGCAGAGAGAGAACAGGATGGGAGCCTACCATAGATGTCCTCTGAAAGACTCCACACAGCAAGGGATTGAAGCAGATGCTGAGACTCACAGCCAAACTTTGGGCAGAGGGCACAGAGTCTTATGGAAGAGCCCAGACAGGAAGGAGGAGACAGAAGTTCCCCAAAGAGTCCAACGGAGCCAACAAATCTCGTTCACTATATTTTAAGCCACAAAAGAAAAGTAGCCTAGACTAACCTTATGGTAACTAATTGTGAGTTCAGCACTATGTGCTTTCCTTTTTCTGTGTCAATCTATCTTTCAAAATATTAGTTTTCTTTTTCTTGTGGAGTACCTCTGTGCTTTGTAGACTAGCTGATACACAGTTCAGGGATTGCTCTTGTTAATATAAGTCAACCAAGCTGATGTTTGACTCAATCAGACGGTTCTTCTCCATTACTTACTCTCTGAGTTGTGAGATTTTTATAACTAGAAACTGAAAACAGATTCTGGATTCAAAGTACTAACTTCTAGCCATGAAATAAAGATTTTAGGCCAAAGAACTAAATGGGTGTTGTTTTGTACATATTATGTATCTATGATTCACTAATATAACAAGCTCTGAAGACAAGTGATATAAATGACTTAATTTTTAGCAATGTGTGGACATAGCAAATGAGCAGATACTTCAGTTGAAATATTGTTGCTGTAAATGAAGAAGAAAAAATGTATAAGACGCCACCTATTTCATGAGGTAATCTTATTAAAGTTTCAGAAACTGTACATGTTTTAATTCTAAGCAGGTTTATAATTTCAGCATTAAGTGTTTCTCTCTGGGTAATAAAGCTTCATAGTAAAACAATAAATAACAATAGATATGTAGAAATAATAATATCCAAATCCAGTGCTGATAACATCCACAGGAAAACAACCAGGGAAATAGAGAAATTGAGGGACTTACTTAGAATTCTCCATTGAGCTTTTGTTCCAGGACTGCTCTTCCTTATGGTTGAACTTCTGTGCTTTATTTTCCCATTGCAGGGATGTTTATATCATGGGATAAACATCAGTATCTTCTTTTGGAGGTAATTTAATAATAATTATTTTATCTATTCTCAAGGGCAAACTACTCTTCAACCATTTTGCTGTTCTTTTCACCACCTTCTATGGAGTTAAGGAGTCCAGCTCGTCTCCAGAACAAGGGCTCATTGAGGATACTTCAAACAAAAATACTTAAAAACACAGTTCTGAGTGAAAAAAGCCTGGTTCCTGAGCCAACTTTTCATTGAACTCATACAGAACATTACACTTTTCTCAAAACAATGTACATTGTATTTTTATCTCTTTTTTTTCTAGCAATATTTTTTTGTGTGTGTGTGTTGTTTCAACACATGGTTCCTCTGTGTCACCTTGGCTGTCCTGTACTCACTTTTTAGACCAGGCTGTCCTCGAACTCAGAGGTATTTGCCTGCCTCTGACTTCCTGAGTACTGGGATTACAACCATGTGCCACAGCTCCTGGGGTTTTGAGCAGTATTTTCAGACACAATTTGAGGAATCAACGGGATAGCAAGCCCAAGTATTCAGTACAGACATTGTCCAAAATATTAGCATTTGTTTAGCTATTGTATGTGAGTATCTCTGTGTGAGAGGTCTGTGTATATTTCCTTGTATGAACACAGATATATATATATATCTAGAGAGAGAGAGAGAGAGAGAGAGAGAGAGAGAGAGAGAGATTTTTCCTGGGGAGATGAAACACACATGTCTACTCACTCTAAATGATGCTATATCATTACACTAATACCTCCAAAGTTCAGCTTTATGATTATATGGATGGAGGGTTACTCATCAAATAACAATGCCTCAAAGACATCTGCACCAGCAAAGCTTACCACAACATGACAGCTCACAAAAGATGGAAACCTGAAGAACAGTGAACAACCTTCAGGTCAGGCAGCTCAACAGTTTGGAGAGTGTCCTTTCCAGGTGGCTCAGTTGGCATGATTCTACATCAGGCAGCTCATCTCCTCTTTGCTCCTTTCAGGATGTTTGTCTTGGTCTCTTTGTCTTAAAGGCAGCTGTGCCGGTCTCAGTTTACTGTGCCTTATGGATCCTCTGAAACTGACTCAGAAATGTTTAGTGTTTACCTTTGGGAAGGAGGGGCCTATGGAAGGTTTTGGTGACTGATTGGCTTCAGGGAATTTCCTGGATTCTGAGTAGTGTACTTCCTGTTTTAAGGGGCTTTCTGCATAAGAAAATGTTTTACTCTCATAGGAAACTGCTACAAAAGAATTCGCCAAGTGTCACATGTAGAGAGCAGAGAACAACCTCCTGAGTAGTCCTCACCTTCTACTTGATTTGAAATGGATGTCATTGGTTGCTTGCTGTTGGTAGGCCAGGCCAGCTCGCATGGGAATATCTAAGGATTCTCCTGTCCTTATATCCTATCTTGCCATTGGAACTGTGGGTTTACAGATATGTGCTGTTGGGGTCTAGTTTACTTGGATTCCTGGGATTCAAATTCATGTTTTCATATTTGTTCTGTAAACACATTAGCATTGAACCATCACTCCAAGATTTGTATTTTTTCCATTGTATTAGTTACATTTGAAAAACAGTGTTAGGGTTTTATCTCATCTGTTATCTTAAAATATGATATTAAAGTAATATTAACACCTTAAAATTACTACATTTGTTTATTTTAATATGTATTATCAGAATAATGATGTATTCATGGATGGTTGAGATGAGGGAAGATTCTCTTAACTGTAAAAAGATTGCAGAATGAATCTTTTTAAAAATAGGTTTCATTGAAATAGAATTGCATCACTGGTCCCCCTCATTTTTCCTTTCAACTTGTTTTATACCTCCCCTCACTCTCAACTTGTTTTATGCCTCCCCTCACTCTCAACTTGATTGCCTCTTCTCTCTTTTATTGTTTTTATGTATACACACACACACACACATATATGCATACACAAATTTATAAATACCACCTTCTGATTCTGTTTTTATGGTTTATGTGTATATGGTGTCAGGGTAGACCAGTCTACAGTAGATAGGATAAGTACTAGTTGATACTGGTGGGTTTATTTATGTTTTCCATTTGTGAAAAACAGCAAATGATGTTCTGATCAATCAATCTTAAGATGATGCTTATTGTATTGAATTTAGTTTATTCACAAAGCTAAGGTAAATAGTTTACTTTCTGAGTTTTATATTCAAGAATCTCAGGCCCAGTGTAACTTTTCTTTGGGCAAAGTCACCATTGCTCAATAGAGAATCAATTTTTTGAATATGGATTTTGCATCTCTTCTTTAATATCATTGTGTTTTTATAGCCAACTGAAAAGTGGTGTTGAATGGCAATGAGAATTATCAGTTCTGTGGGCATAAATCCAGGCTTTAAATTTAATAGTTGAATTAAGCATACTACATATGGATGAAGATTTACTATAAAATTCCATTATCCCTGACTCTAGAAGATTGATATATTCTTGGATATCATTAATAACACCATGCTTTATATGCATTTTCTGTGAAAAATGCTATTTTTGCACTGTTTAATATTTCCTTTTCTTTCATTTTCTTTAGAGCATACATTCAATATTTAATACTGGAATGCACAAGTTTACGATGCATACTATGGCATTTCATTTTTCATAATGTGATGAGTGATCAATTTGAAAGGGCTTGCCATTCTTCTTTACTGCAATGTCTAATGCATTAAAAGTTTAGTACTTTAAAGTTATTAGAACTGATACTCATCAGAAAATAGACAGTTGTCATCTTGTTATCCCTATTGTAGCTTTTCACTCTCTCTACTCATGCGTATGTCTTACTGTTCTGATTCTGAAATAGTTCCCCGGTCATATCTTTTCTCACGTCTTACAGTAAGTTCAAAGAAAGGCATGAACTTATATAAAGTATTCCTTTTGGGGATTTTTAATTTACTGTAAATTGAAGGGATGGAATATATGTCTTAAAGGAGTTTGAAAGCAGCAGAGAGGGCATGAAATCACATAGAAATAAAGGGAAGTGTCTTACAAGACAGGGAACAGAAGGAGAGGAGAGAATGAGACATTTAGCCCTTCCCTTAATGGTTTCATTATAATTTTTGTGTGTGTGCCACTAAAGTTGAATAAGGGTTTTTACAGCACGATCTTTAAAGCTGACTTTCTGTGGGATCCATGACCTGCTCACATTGTCGCACAAATGAACAGTCATGGAGGCAAATGACTTCTGTTATTTTCATTATATAACTGTGCACTGTGAGCATTTGTGAAGACTCTTCTAAAGGCTGTTACTTCAAGATTTCCTTAAGCAGTAAGTAATATTTTAAGGGCTCTTTGAAAGGATGCATATAAACAACACTATCTCCTTTGGGTTTATGCATATTTCTTTTAAAAAGTAGAAAAAAGAGACAATAACAAAGTAGGAAACAGAAGACATAAATAAAAATAAAACAAAAAGGAGGATTTACGTGTTATTTTGGTTTAAGAAAGTGTTGAGGCTAGCCATATCTTCTAATATACTTCTTTCAACAGAAAGATAGTGCCCATACCTGAGGATCCTATGGTCTGTATTGTTTTCATACAGCCAGTTGAAGAGCATGTGAGACCCACTTCCTTCGTTCCACAGTACTATCTGACTTGAGTGGCTTCAAGCAGAATGTAGGAGCCATGGACATTCTTCCACATTCTTGATCAAGAATTTATCCTATGATTTACTTTCTTCCTTTTAAGCAACAGGACATAATTTTTCCAAGTTGCTAAATGAAAAGTGGGGACTTCGTTTGGATTGTTTTTCTTTAGTGAAACTCTCTTAAAACAAAGATCCACTATTACCCACTATAATTGGGCTAAGTTGCTGGGAATTGTGGAGTTGTCCCGGACTACCTTCCTTGAGAGGCATATGTCATAGGTTTTTCTTGTTAGAGTCCCTACCTCCTGGAGCATAATGTGCCTCTCAGTTCCTGAGAGACCAGTGCACTCCCTGAGGCAGTGAAGAGTTCAGGCCACCTTGTGTTTCTTCTGATGTCCCCTCAGAAGTAAGGAAGCATTGAAGCTTGACAGGGCAATTGGATTTAGACATTAATCTTGCGTGACCTGTATAGCTTGCAAACACTGTTGTATCCTACCAACTCAAGTTATTAATAATGGAAATTGTCATTATATTCTGTTCCTGATAAATGTATTAAGAAGTTGGCCTCCTCCTAGTTGAAATTGTCATAGCCCATACTTGCTGTGGCTCCTTCAACCAGTCTGGTATAATTCCTCACAATCTACAAGTAACCATGTCCTGGTGAGTAAGCACAGGCATTTAAACTATTTTACCTTTTTTATGGCCACTGAATTTAATAATGCCCTTAATTAAATTCTGATAATTATAATATATGTACATATATGAATGTTACAAAATTCAATATAAAAAGAGGTCATGAACTTGAAAAAGAGCAAGGAATAATATATGGAGGGATTGGACGGAGAAAAAGGAGGGAGAATGTAATTATATTATGATCTCAAAACTTACAGAAACAGGTTTTTAAAAGTCTTTTTCATTTTTCCTTCTTGTTCTTTTCTTTCTTGTTCATATTAGCTTTGTTTAAATGCAACTTGTTTTCATAATAGTGTTATATAAACCTATTTTTTTCAGGTTTCTTCTAAAAACATCAAGCACACTTCTAGTGGTGATATCCTCTCCTCAACGCTATCTTTAGATTTTTACAAAGAAAATATTTCTGGAATATTTAAGAACCTCAATGTACTTTGTCAATGGGTAAGGCCTGGACCATCTACATGAAGCCTTTCTTTAGTACAGTCAGTACCTTCTCAGGAGGAACAGCCAGGCAACGTTCTGGGCAACTTCCCAGTCCTGTTCTTATGTATTTTATTAAAGTACATTTTTTAATCTGTAGCCTTTTTTGCTTTAATTGTTATTGCCTACATATACTGTGTATGTAAATGTATATATTATACATATATAAAATATATATACACATATACTGTCCTTAAATATGTATATACAACTCAGTCTGGGTAAAAAATATATATATGTGTGTATATATATGTATATATATGTTTACATATATATATACATATATATATATGATTTCAAATCCACCAACTTGATGATTTTTACAAGGTTCTATAAACTCAGTGAAAGAATTTACCCTTTTAGAATAATGAAATATACAACTTGATATGTTCTCAACATGTATTGTTTTATCTCAGGGGAGATGACAATTAAGTTTTTTTTTTTTAACCTTCCAAGGCCAAATAACAGGTAGAAAGTTTGATGTACATATCTAACCTTCCAGCTTATTGCTTTTTTTGTCCACACTACCATCCATATATATTAACTGCTGTAAAAACAAAACAAAAAAGGTTTTTAAAAAATATAACAATGTAATTCCTGAAATTTGTGGATAAATGGATTGAACTAGAAATGATCATAATAAGTGAGTTAACCCAGAAGCAGAAAGACTCAAATGGTATATACTCACTTATATCTGCATACTAGCCCAAGGGGCATGTCCCATGAAAGCCTTCACTTACCAGGAAACTGGGACAGAGGGGAGGACATCCTATTGGAACTCTAAATGAGAGAAGCATGGAAGAATAGCAAAGTAGAAGGATTCAGAGGGTCCTAGAAACCTACAAGTAGAACAATATAATAGGCAGATTTGGGCCCAGGGGTCCCGCTCAAACTAAGGGACCAGCCAAGGACAATACAGGCGGTATACTTTAAACCCCTACCCAGATCTAGTCAATGGTCAGAACATTCTCCACAGTTGAGTGGAGAGTGGGATATGACTTTCTCACATAATCTGGTGCCTCACATTTGACCATGTCCCCTGGAGCGGGAGACCTGGTGGCACTCAGCGGAAGGACAGCATATACAGGGGGAGGAAATCCCCTTAAAGAACAGTCATAGGGGAGGGGAATAATGGGAAAATGGGAGGGAGGGAAGAATGGGAGGATACAAGGGATGGGATAACCATTGAGATGTAACAAGAATAAATTAATTTAAAAAAAGAAAATAAATAAATTAATCAACCTAAAAAAATATAACAATCTTTGGAGATTTCATGTCCTATTTTATATTTTTAATTAATTTAGCTTAAACATATATTCTACAGTGTCTCCACTTGTGATGTAAATTAGAATGCTCCTTAGAAAAATTTAAAACTGATCATTTAAAATGCAAATTCTTAATTATATTAATGGATCTTTTGTTTTTGTTCAAGATGAAATACTGAGTACTGGTTGTTAATATATTCTTTAATGACTAAATTGATAAATGGCTTTCTTTTAATACTTTTTAATGCTAATGGATGAGATGATAAAGTTCATAATCCAAAAATTAGATGTATAAATACATTTCTGATAAACTGAAATTGTTTGGAGTTTGTTGAAAATTAAACCATAGCTAATGAAGCTACATGCTACTTTATATTCCAGGTACATATGAACAGAAACTGCATTGATCAACTTGTGAGTCAGACTTTTGAAAAGCCTTTGAATTCTGGGATGTTGCCATTTTGTACTAAGAACCTACAAAAAGAATACAGTTGTTGACAAGAAAAGGAATATATAAAGGTTATATATTAAAATATTAGTAGTTTCTTCTCTTTTTCTTCATCTTTAGTGGTAGTCAAAATCTCAGCACACACACACACACACACACACACACACACACACCATGGAAATTGAGGCTGTTTTTTTTCCAATGAATGCATTAAAGACACCTACGGCGTATACATAGTATATAAGTTACACTAACTTGTAATCAGCAATCTCTTTCCAAAATGAGCCCTTCCAATGTAACCTGGTGATATCATCAAGACTCTTGGCACAGGCACTCCCTGTAGAAATGGGAAATGGATGACACTTCATGACTTGGAAGGAGTTATTGCTATGGTAAACTACGCTTAGCACACATGTACATACTTCTACGCCTAATTCAACTCTTCCAATTGAAAAAAATAAGATTTACATTTACTGCCATTATTTGTGTGTATGCCTGTCTACACTTGTCTCTATGGAGGTACATGTGGAATTCAGAAGAGGGTGTCAGATCCTCTGGAGCTGCAGTTACAGGCATTAGTGAGATGCTCAGGGTGGGTACTGGGATGCAATCTCTTTTTCCGGTAAAAAAAAAAACCCTTTTATCTGCTGAGTCATCCATCTCTCCGTCACTTGTACTCGTCATTCAGAAAGCATTATAACATACTCACTTAAAGCCATATATATATATATATATATATATATATATATATATATATATATATATATATATGTAATTAAAGTCCATCTTTACAGTTTTGTGTCTTTAGAAAAATGGAACACCACTTGGAGCCTAATATTGTAAGTACACTATAAATAATTATCATGCATAATCCATAGAATTTTCTCATGATCAAGTTAAATCATGCATATACAATACCTGGTAAATAGCACGTGGCACTAAGTTGATAATCTATAAATATGTCACATTTTATTTTTCCTTCGTTTCTTCTCCCATCAGTATAAGGTAGCATCATCATTTCTCTAATTATGTTGGGAAACTTATAAACAGTTAAAAAAGATAACACTGATAGTCAATTCTACTGATCATTGGGTTTAAATAGATTCCTGGCTTAAAATAAAGCTTATTTATGTGTTAGAATTTTAGTTATACCAAAGTATATTTTCAAAATGTCTATTTTTAATGTACATTGAATATGCAATAATTTGATGAAATCTGTAGAAATGAATAAAAAATGCATTTCCATGCCAAAAGTTCTAAATTCAATTTACTAACATGCTTCATCCAAAATCTTTTCTGTATTATTTTTAGTGTTTTTCTTCCATTGAAATAAAAGAAATGTCTACATATGTTCTGCTCATTAAAATTCAATAGAAAAACTCTGATAATTACACCTAGGTTCTATTTGGTAGATTTTATTTCTCCTTCAAATGATTTTTGTCCAAAAATGCTTTCAATATTCACTTTCATGGCAACTAAAATGCTGTCACAGTGTTCCCAAGATGCTGTCAATGCAACTTTGTAGTAAATAACATTATAATGTCAATGCGTGACTAAGGAAGTGACATGATGTCAAGGATGCACTCAGTGTGGGTATATCATAAATTCAAAAGAAAATGCATATTTATGGAGAGCTTCTTAGGATGTCAAAAGTAAGTAATGCAGATGTTATATGACTGGGAGAAAAAAAATCAACTCAGAAACTTTGTAAAAGACGAAGTAAATTCTATTCAGTAATGACAACTTCAAGCCATGACATCCATGGTGTTTTCAGATCATAAGATGGTGTTATATACCTCATGTCAAGCAAAGGAGGGACTGTCCGAAGTCCTGAGGTAGACAATGCATATGGATCCAGTGATGATAATCATGTCATGCTGATGGGATTTATAATCACCATGGTAACAAATATCTGGTGATGTCTGTGACTGATATTCGATTTTGTTGTTTTGGTGGAAAAACACATCTTACATCCATTCATCAGCTGGATGACCTACACACTATGTAGAAAGGATACTGCTGCTTGATTAATAGCATTTGTGTCTCTGTTCCTGTGACCGGCTGCTCCAAGCTCCTGTCTTCTGCTACCAAGATGCAACATCTATTCAATCTGTAAGACAGATTACCGTTTCCTTCCTTAAGTTGATTTTTGTCTGGTATATTGTCTCAACAAGTAATGCAGATCCTTATCATTCTCCTTCAAATTAAATATAGAGTTATGTAATTTCTCTTTCAGAACAGAAATACAATTCTCAGTTAGATGTTAATCTAAGGATGCTTCCTTTGAATAATCTGTTACATATGCTTTAATGTGACCTCAGAAGGAGAATGAATCTGAGCCTTTGGCGCTACAGAAGTCTATAGGGGCTTGGAGAGAGATGCATGCGTACATAGATAATGCTCAAATTTCTTTTAATTTAAAAATAAATTATTTGATCTTAGCCATTCTGATGGGTGTAAGATGGAATCTCAGAGTTGTTTTGATTTGCATTTCCCTGATGACTAAGGAGGTTGAGCATTTCTTTAAGTGTTTCTCAGCCATTTGATACTCCTCTGTTGAGAATTCTCTGTTTAGTTCCAAGCCCCATTTCTCAATTGGGTTATTCGGTTTGGTGGTGTTCAATTTCTTGAGTTCTTTATATATTTTGGATATTAGACCTTTGTCAGATGTAGGGTTGGTGAAGATTTTTTCCCAGTCTGTAGGCTGTCGCTTTGTTCTCTTGACAGTGTCTCCTGCCTTACAGAAGCTTCTCAGCCTCATGAGGTCCCATTTATTAATGGTTGACATTAAGGCCTGGGCCGTTGGTGTTCTGTTCAGGAAGTTGTCTCCTGTGCCAATATGTTCCAGGCTCTTTCCCACTTTTTCTTCTAAGTGAGTTAGTGTCTCTGGTTTTATGTTGAGGTCTTTAATCCACTTGGATTTGAGTTTTGTGCAAGGTGACAAATATGGGTCCAGTTTCATTTTTTTACACATAGACCTCCAGTTAGACCAGCACCATTTGTTGAAGATGCTATCCTTTTTCCATTGAATGGATTTGGCTCCTTTGTCAAAAATCAAGTGACCATATGTGTGTGGATTCATATCTGGGTCTTCGATTCGATTCCACTGATCAACCAGCCTGTTGCTGTGCCAGTACCATGCTGTTTTAAGTACTATTGCTTTATAGTACAGTTTGAGATCAGGTATGGAGATTCCTCCGGAGCATCTTTTATTGTACAAGATTGTTTTAGCTATTCTGGGTTTTTTCTTTTTCCATATGAAGTTCAGAATTGAACTTTCAATGTCTTTAAAAAATTGTGTAGTTATTTTGATAGGGATTGCATTGAATCTGTAGATTGCTTTTGGTAGGATGGCCATTTTTACTATGTTAATTCTCCCGATCCATGAGCAAGGAAGATCACGCCATCTTCTCAGGTCATCTTCAATCTCTTTCTTCAGAGTTTTGAAATTTTTTTCATACAAGTCCTTCACTTGCTTAGTTAGGGTAACTCCTAGATATTTTATATTGCTTGTGGCTAATGTGAAGGGTAATTCAAGCGACACCACATGCTGGCGAGGATGTGGGGAGAGAGGAACACTCCTTCATTGCTGGTGGGAATGCAAACTAGTACAGCCACTTTGGAAATCTATCTGGTGCTATCTCAGAAAAATGGGAATAAGGCTTCCTCAAGACCCAGCTATTCCACTCCTTGGAATATACCCAGAAGATGCTCCATCACACAACAAGAAAATTTGCTCAACCATGTTCATAGCAGCCTTATTCATAATAGCCAGAACATGGAAACAGCCTAAGTGTCCCTCAGTAGAAGAGTGGATAAAGAAACTGTGGTACATATACACTATGGAATACTACTCAGCTATTAAAAACAAGGAATTCCCGAAATTTGTGGATAAATGGATTGAGCTAGAAATGATCATAATGAGTGAATTAACCCAGAAGCAGAAAGAATCAAATGGTATATACTCACTTATATCTGCATACTAGCCCAAGGGGCATGTCCCACGAAAGCCTTCACTTACCAGGAAACTGGGACAGAGGGGAAGGCATCCTATTGGGACTCTAAATGAGAGACGCATGGGAGAACAGCAAAATAAAAGGATCCAGAGGGTCCTAGAAATCTACAAGTAGAACAATATGATAGGCAGATTTGGGCCCAGGGGTCCCGCTCAAACTAAGGCACCAGCCAAGGACAATACAGGAGGTAAACTTTAAACCCCTTCCCAGATCTAGCCAATGGTGAGAATATTCTCCACAGTTGAGTGGAGAGTGTGATAGGACTTTCTCACATACTCTGGTGCCTCACATTTGACCATGTCCCCTGGAGGGGGAGACCTGGTGGCACTCAGAGGAAGGACAGCAAGTAGCCAAGAAGAGACTTGATACCCTATGAGAATATATAGGGGGAGGTAATCCCCCTCAGGAACAGTCATAGGGGAGGGGAATAAGGGGAAAAGGGGGGGGGGGGGAGGAATGGGAGGATACAAGGGATGGGATAAACATTGAGATGTAACAAGAATAAATTAATAAAAAAAAAATAAATTATTTGGTTTAAAGCTAGAAGCATCAGAACTAGCAGACACAATAACAAACTAAACCTTTCTGTGTATGTATGTGTGCTTCCTTCTTACATGTATACCTTCTAAAAATCTTTATCTTGGTCTCCCCATTTCTTGCTATGTTCTGACTTGGGTTTTGAGGATAGGGCTCACTAATCATTACACCCAGTTCTTAAACTCACAGTGATCATCTTGCACAACCATGCTCAAGCTTGGATTCTGAATCTACCAACACTTATGATAGTAAGCTTGGATTGTTGTTTGGCTGGCAAGTTTAGAAAGTAAACTGAAATGAGTTCTACCTTTAAAGGAATCTCTTTTTTTATCTCTGAAACATTTTTAAGCTCTAGGCACTGAAAAAAAAAATACTAGTGATAATAGATCCTGCCTGCTGTTGTGGTGTTTAAAGTTGTCTGTTGGGAGAGATGGGACTGTCAGACATTACAAAGCAGCAAGCACTGTGCTAGATCTGAGTATTATATAAGCAAGACTCAAGACAAGATAATGGTACCCAGGGGTTATTGTCTTTTTTGCCACCCCAGTTGAAGTTCGTACAATGGCACAGTGAAGACAGTTTTACTCCAGAGTCTTGAAGGTAATTTTTCGAGAAATAGTAAAAGAGAACCCAAGGGTGTGAGGAGCCTTTGTTTTCCCAAACCTAGGCATCCCTTAGGCCTCTGTGTTTACCTATCACCATTCCGTTAGCCTGTGTGGTCTCTCTTGTTTCCATGGATCCATCTGTTTCCAGCTGATTTTTAGATATCTCCCACTAATGTCGCCATTGTGTAAAACTCTAAAGGAATATCATAACTTACTTCATCACTATTGCAACTCCAAGGCCTATCATCACCTGGGGATTCTCTTTCTATTCCTCAGTGGAAATCCATGTTGAAAGTGGAAATAGTAATTCTTATGTATTTTACTTTCACTTTTAGTTGTCAAAAAAGGAGAATTTAGCTTAAGCCCTACATGTCGTGGCTCATCGGCTAATTGTGTCCTTTTCTCCCTTAAGTTTGAGATTATGTTAGAAAACAACAATGGGTATATTTGACGTATCTCTTTATGCTTTAATGCTATCCTAAACATCTTATCACCTTTATAGAAGGGTTATGTTCCAAGTAATTGGGGTGAATTCATTAAAGTGTATGATGCGAACATGCTGTCAGTGGAGGGGGAGACAGTGATAGTCCCAGTGTGATTAAGTCTACAATGAACAGATAACATTGCAGAAGAAATCTGACTTCTGTGGCAGAAATAGTTTTATCTCCCTATTACACAAAGGGCAGCAGGTCCAAAGAAAGCATTTATTTACTATACTGTATATTTATGTAGCAATAAATATTTTCTCATAATATTTTAAATATTAAATTGAAGCACTCTTTGGTTAGGGATATAAAATGTATGCATAGGTGGGGTCATTTTTATAGCATTTCTTACAGGCAACATACAAAAGATGCTTCTGTTTTTATACGTTACAAAGGTAATAATTAATTTACATTCCCAAAACACAACTACTGTGTAATGATTTCTAGTTTCAAACAACTTGGTGGCTTGCCTATACTATATTTAAATTAGGTAAAGCTATATGTTAGTGTGTTTTTCATGCATATGTCTAAAATTGATAAAATATTGAATTGAATATTTGAAGGGCTTTTAAATCTAATATTGTTATTCGTTTTTTATCATAATGTAATTATTGTATCTCTGTAATTCAATCTTTTTACAAAATATAAAATAAATATTTTGTATAATAAATATATAATACTAACTCTACTGTAGCTCAAAACTAGTGGATGTTATATAAAGAAACAGTAGCATAATATACACACCTATAATAAATAATGCTTTAAGAAAAGTTGTTATTATAAAAAAAAACATGAGAACCAATTGTATGAAGAAATATTTATTTTGGTTCTTGTTACCAGAGGTGTCAAAACATTCTGGCATGAAGAGGGTGACAGAAGAGAGGAAGTCATACTGCTGGAGACAAGAATTAGACATAGAGTAGATTTTGCCTTGGTGCTCTTTATTTCATTCATGTTTGCAGACAATGTCAGAGATATTTGCACTAATGGCAGGTTTTACTTTTTGTCTATCCTCACTTACAGAAACATCCATACTGCACTTTATTCCTCTCCTTGGAATTGCTCAATTCAATCAAATTTATCCAGGGCATTTGACATGTGTCTTATATGATTCCATGACAAGATAAAATTACACATTCAATTGTCATAATTCTGCTTGAGATAGGATCTCATTATACAGTCAAGGCTGACCTTGAGTTTATGGTAACCATCCTGACTCATCCTGCACAGTCCTGTAATTAGAAGCATGCATCAACACAATAAAATTAGGAAAGTTTGTGTCTCATGCTTATATGCTTGAAAAGGTTGTTAGTGATGATAGCCTCCAGATATTTGATTATCTTCAATAAATCCTTGTATGGTATCTGAAGCCTCCTTTATCATCTTTATTATGAAAACAAATAACAAAACAAAAACAAACAAGCAAACAAACAGCTCCAGCACCTAACTCCTCTTTGCAGAGATCTCAGTATGGTACTTTTTCTTCTCACCCAGCAATAGCTACCTACTTACTGAAACAAAAACTGCTAAAATAAGATATAAGAGTATTTTGCTATACCAACTTCTTCCCATTTTTCAGTCACTGAAAATTGGATCCTCTTCTATGTAAAGGTACTTTATTCCATTAGCTAAGGTTTATTATATTTCATTTTCTATGGAAATATATCTTCAATATCAGTAAATAAATTTTCAGCATAGATGAAAATTAAAATTACATATCAGGAGGTCCAGTTTTGTGAAATAGCCTAAATACTCTCTCAGGGATTAATGAGTCATTTTATTGACGAGGCCTTAGAAATTCCAGAGAAAATAGTCAAAATGCTACAACTCTAAGACGCACAAATTTCATACTTGTTTTGTGACCTCAAACCTACTGTATATAGTCTCTATTTTACCCACTGTAAAGTCATCATTTGTCTTACTTGAAGGTTTCATAAACCATGAGTTTATGACTTGTTTTAACTTCTGAAGTAAATGAATATTTACAATGCATTTCAAAGTTAAACAGATTGAGTTTTAGCTAGTGTCAGCTTCACCACTAATGTTGACTAGCACGTGAAGCCACTGTCAGAGAAACTTTTCCCTTTATAGTATTAACAAGGTGTTGGAAATAAGAAAAGTATAAACATGCTTATTAAATTAAAGAGAAGATAAATATATTTAAATTTCAACAGAGTCTTTGAATTCCCATCATAATGTACTATATTAACAATTTCATCAAATATAAAGATAATTTACAAATACATTATGGATATATTATTGTTAATTATTTAGTAATTGATTAAAACTGTTAATTTCATCCAACACCAAATGCTCACACAAATGCTGTTGTGAGATTTTGATTTTCACACTTATGTATTCTTATGTGAATGTGTGTGGTGGATGATGCTGGTGCTGTTACACATATACATTTATGTTGTGTACATAATAATAGAAAATTTACATATATGTTAAGTTATAGTATTAGCAATTATATATGTAAATGCTAATTTTAATTAATTCCATTAAAATGTCTCTTTTGAAAGTTTTTTTTTTAAACACGTAATGATTTTAGGAGTCTTCTGTCAAAGGAAAGCAGATTGAGCCTTTTCCTGTCATTCTCTTTTGAGCTTCTACACTGCTGGAGTGTGCTATCCATTTGGTATATTGCAGAGTCTCCACCGTCTCCTTCTGACATACAAAGGGTTATTTCTAGACATTAGGCTCCAACAGAGAGATAGATACATGGTATTTCCAGAAATAAGTCCTCTATGACCTACACATTTCCGAACTGTCTCAGGATTTATAACAACTTTGTGAGGAAGAATCGATAACATTCCCTTCTAATCATAAATACTTTGTTTTGATGAAGAAAATTCCACTTATTGTATGTTCCCAAACAATAACATTAGACAAGCTGTTTACTCCAAGGTCTATAAAGGAGTCATTCTAAACATTAAAGTCAGAAACAAATTCATTGATCCCAAAAGCTGGCCCAAGGCACCTCTTAAAAACTGTCATAAATCCCATTTGTGTTTATTTTTATAGCTCATCTCTGCAGAATTTTTTGAGAAGACAAAATAAATGTGATTGATGATTATTCTGCTTATCAACTTCTTCACTGGCGAGAGAGATGTCTTTAACCTTGGGAGGTGAGCTCAAGCCCTCGACTTGTCTTCGGGTACCCTTAATCTGCCCTCCAGACCGGCAGCAAGATCAACTGTTCAAGGATTTCACTAGAGACTGTTAATCCTGGGTATTGCTAAAAGTCTTTTGGTACATAATTTTTTTCTGTTTATCTCCAATATTTTCTTGTATTACAAACTTCTTTTTAAATATTGTATTTTATTATCGCAAGTAGGAATTCTCCACTATGCATTAATCCCATCGCCTATATATATATATTTAAAATAAGGCCACATTCCTGCCATAGCCTCGAGCATGACACAGTACAACATCTCCAAACAGGCGTTCTACTTTAAACAGATCACCTATTGATTTAAAGACTGTTCTCGGTCTTTAAATTTCTGGGAGAAGAATTCTGTTTTCATACATAAAAACATAACACATGGGAATTCTGTATTACTTTAGTTTCATACTCTTCCAGAAGATATAATATGGGCTGTCAGTAAACTGGTTATTTATAAAATTTAAGAGATATGTGAAGGAACTCTGGCCAGCTCCAGAGTGGCTATCATGGCTCTGGAAGGCTTTGCACTTCTCTCCCATTCCCTCTGCCTTGTTAAAAATCATTAGATTACAATCTTAAAGCTACCCACCAAGGTCTATTCCTTTATTTGCCCACTTCCTCCTCCTGAGGCTGACTACCAAGATTCAGCTATCAAAAGCCCACCATAGTTCGATTAACTAACATGCCCAATTAAAAGGAAACCGCCTTATCCTAACACATGGCTTCCCTGTGTACCTTTACAAAGTACAATTGTCCTATTTGTCATGTCTGTCTTTTTCCTTCCCAGATGCAGTACTTTGTGTCTTCTGGACAAACACACCTGCCTTCTTTCCTAGTTCCCCTCTCCTTCTGCCTTGTGTTCTATCTCCTGCCTTTGTCTCTTATTCTCTGCCATCTGCTCCTCCAAGACAGTTATGGGGCCGTGTTTTAGGCCATTCTCACACAGATATCCTCTTTTTATTTTTAAAACTTACACATGCAAGTTCATTTGTTGCTGTTTTTCTGCCTGAGCTAGAGAGCAGCCACTTCAAATTTTCTCCCTCTTAATAAAGGATCTCTCTGTGAAGACAGGGTGTGGCTTGTCTCTAATCTGGTGTCCAGGAGAGAACTCCTCCTGAGCAGAGATTTCCTTCAATATAAATGCTACATGAAATTGAAAAGGTGCAAAAAAAAAAAAAAAAAAAAAAAAAAAAAAAAAAGAAATTGAAAAGGTGCAATATGAAGCAATAGATTTTAACAGATATATGAAGTTATTTAAAAGAAAAAAAGTAAAACATTTTGTTAAACATGTATAAGGATACACAGAAGACTGTGCAGTAATAGAGAGGTGGAGATGTGCATATTTATTATATGAATGCTAGTACATATTAATTTCATATATATGAATTTAATTTATTTAAAATATTAATTCTGAATAAAATAGTGAAAAATGAAGATGAAATCTCTGGTAAATGCAATGAAAAAATGAGCCTTCTTTTTTAAGTAAATGACATTGAATACATTTGAAAAAAATATTCAGAATTATATCTATAAAACAATTATCTAAACAAATGAAATATAGATTAAGAAAAATTAATATATATAAATATTTACTGGTTGATAGATAGTTAATTTCATTTTAAGTTTTATTACCAAAACATAAAGTATGCAAATTTCTGGATGAAGAATAAAATGCACAGTACTTTAAATCAAATTTTAAAAATATATTTTATCTATATAACATTATATGAATCTATAATAGTATAGCCCTAAAAATTGCTATGCAGCAAGTATGACTAGAAGAAAAATTATGAGACAAATATATATTGGTAATAAACATGTGGACTCATTGACAAACATATTAAAATAGTAAAATGAGGAATGGTTGAAACACTAGTAACAGACATTTTTATATTTTTTCAATTAAGACACTTTCACTATACCTGAAAACACCCTGAGGAGATGCTTGCATAAATAATGCTAGTGGGAATTCAAGTTAGAACTAGTGAAATGTTTCTAGTTTAAAAGAAGACTAGCAATACCTCTATATACTAGGGAGTTCATTCTTACACTATAATTTTCCTGCTGGCCTCCAGTTAAAGAATTTTGGAAATAAAATTATTCAATGAAAGTTTATTTTTTGTTTTGGCTGTTTGGGAGCTTGGTTGCTTACAGTTCCGGAAGTGAACTGAGGGTCTTCTCATGCTAGTCAACAACTCTACTGTTGTGATCTCTACTGAGCCCTCTTGCCATTTGTTCTGGGCTGTAATAAATTCACCATGCGTGCCTCCACCTAAATCTGCAGCACAGACAGGACCTGAATTTATCCTTTTGCCTTGGCCTCCTCAGGAGATAGGACATAAGCTTTAGACCATGAGACCTGTACAGGTATTTTTATTTCTTGGCTATCATGGACAGCATTGTAATGAATGTAGGGGCAGAATGTCTTTTCAAATTTTCAGTTACATTTTGTCAATGTAGTCCTGTTGTAAAACTTCTAGACCATTTGGTGGTAGAATTTTATTTTTTGTTTTTTGGGGAACCCTTTTTCACAATAGTATACACAGCTTCCCTTTACCATGTCCACACCCTTGTGAGAACTTGTTATACGCTGTTAAATGAAATATTATTTTCAACTCTTTCATGGGGTCAAATGATAATCTTTTTGAATGTCTATTGAAAGCTAAATGAAAATAAAATTCTACAAAAGAAATGTGTTCTTTAAAGAGATCTTTATTTTGGTAATCTAATTCATCAGTGCATTCAAATGTTGACTTTACAGAGTATCTACCCCTTCCTTGACTGTTAAGAATGAGCTTTCAAAAGCTGGTGGATAATTTCCATACGTTATGCCTGAGAGAAAAAAGAAGGCTTCTTAGATGTGTCATTTGGCTTGTCCAATACAACAGTAAATATTGAGGAGCTAGCAGGCTTAGTCATAGATCTGAACACTTTTAATTAGAATATTGACTACTCTAAAGGTATTTTACATTTGTCAAATCACTTTTAAGTTCACTCTTTTTTTTTCTCCTCTTGTCTCTTGTTGGTAATCATGTGATGCTTGCCTAAATAGCAGGCAGTAAAGACAGGCAGTGTTGAAATTTAAGTTGTAAGTTACTAGACAGGGATTAACCTTTTAAATTCATTTCTATGTCCCTGAGGATTCAATATTCTCTATACAAGTCATTTCAAACTAGACCTATAAAACGTTGGAGTTTTTTTTACAAGTATGTACCTCATGTACTTGTTTTTCTGTCAAAGTTTAGTTATTCCAATGACATTGGGATACTGTATGATTTCACTTATTAGATATACATAGAATACTAAAAAAAACCAGCTCACCTCACTCCTGGCATTCCATGCTACTTAAAGCAGTAGAGAACCACTCAGCAACATAATGTTCTAAAGATCTTACATTTAGTAATAGTAGAGAATAAGAACCTAGTATCCATAGAAAAGGATAGAGACAAATAAAATGATGAAAACACTTTTGTATTAAAATCTAAATTTAGATGAGGTAGGTGTACCCAGTGTGATTTAAAGTTTACATAGCATTTATGCCAATCAAGAGATCATGTTACCTCATTAGAATGTATATTTTCATATTTGTATGTATTGGTTGAACATGATTAACATTTAGATAATAATTCCAAAAATTCACTTCTGATGCACATATGTATTAAACATTTCTGTTAATTAGAACATTCTATTTGTAAACAGAAGATTGACAAAAAGTATGTTCTTATGTTGTTTTTGTAGAGCTGATGTGAAGAAAAATTTGAAAATGTAATTAATACTCAACATTAGACTTTTTCTTTTCCAGTAATCAGGTAGAAAGAACAAGTAATGTTCTTTTGTTTACTGAAAATGATCTTTTTGATAATATACATTGGTAGACATTATGATGAACATCTAGCTTGTTGTCCATCTGCCATTCTTTTGTATATCTATCTAAGAAAAATGAAAACATATATCTTCATAAAAGCTTATGTACTACTAATTTACAGCAACTATATTAAGCATTCAAACTGAAAAGTAAAACAAATTTCTGCTGAGTTAATCAGTTTAAACTAGTACCTAAGAGGAAGTAGTTGATAAGCACAAGCACATAGATGAATGCAAAATTATTAATAACTGTGAAAAAGCTTGGAAAATAAGGGATGATAACTTCAGTACATTTGCATAAGAAATATTTGCATAACTGTAACTTCTGTGAACAAATTGTCAAATGGTAAAGGACAGATGGCATGTGTGCAAATGAAGAATTGGCCTGATCTATATTCTGCTAGTGGTTACAAAGGTATGCACAGTCGTCAAAACACATAACTCTCTGCTCTAACTGGATCTATATAAAATGTTTATAGATTATTTTTATTGAGGTTGACACAACAAAAAAATTGAAACAAAATGCCTCACCCCTTATTTGGTGATTCTTAAGATATATTTCAACACAAGAACATGTTCAATTTCCATAATTATAGAGAGATACTTTGGAAATATATAGATATTTTATACAGTATTCATACTGAAGATAAGAGTGCTTTTTATTGCATATGTAAGTTCATTTTAGTTTTCCATAGAATCAAATATGAACTTATTAAAAAGTCAATAACTTCGTGATTTTTTTCATGAGTTGAGTATGCATCTTCTTATAGTTCCAATGTAACATCTAATGCAATATAATAAGGAATTACACTACATGTAGACCATCCTGAATATCATAAAAATGAGAGTGAAATGCAAGAGTAATCTGCATACATCTGTTATACATATAGCTTGATATCTTCAAAACAATATATGGAATATAAAAAAATTAACACATACAGAAAAAAGTCATGTAGTATGTTGGAAAAAGCAATAAAATGCATTTTTGAATAAAGGTATCATTGATGAAAATTTAAAGTGAAATGAATTAAATATTGATCACAGAAAGCTCAAGGGTTCAAAATTGCATTTCTGTGGGGCAAAAATCACAAAGTAAACTTCAAATTTCTAAGGCTTCTATTTGTAAAAAGCTTGGATTTGGAAATTATATTATACTACAAAAATATTCTAAAGCAAATGAAAAACTCTCAGCCAGAACCTTAAGATATTTTTAATGTTTAGTCTATCCTACATTTTACAATGGTCAAAGATCTAGAATGAAGAGGTGGGATGCCCTGCAAAGTTGTTTTACTGAATTTAAACTGGAAACCAACCGCAGGGTCTGAGATAGTTAATTTTTTAAATTAGCAAGCTTTGAGAATCAAAACTGAAAGAATTAATGATGCCTGTGGATATAATATTATAAAGAATGAAGATATAATATTGTATTGTAAGTGTGAGATGTTAAAAAGTGTGTTTGTGTATGCTGAATATAATTACTATTGTTCATAAAGGGGAACCCTAAATGCTATACTCTTCTTTTCTTTCCCTTATTGTTTTGATTAATATAACTAATTAAAGATTTTACATTAAATCTCACCTCCATTTTCAGATATTTTGCTATCCAGGAGATGGCACTGTAGTACTTTGTTTTGTAGTCCAGATACCAAATCTATAAGCCACAGGTTATTTTCAGAGTGTGTTGACTTTCTGTTCAAATAAGAAATCTCCGTGGTCAACATATAATCTACAACTATCAATCTCACACATTTAGGATATTATTATTTTGAGTTTATATTTCAATGTATGACATGTTCGATATTAGTGTGACATAAGTTTAATAAATAGACTTTTACCATACTAATATTTAAGAACTCAAGTATCCTTAACAAAGAAAACATACAATACTCATGATTCTTATGTCTGAGGCTACAGCATTTAACAAAGAAAACAAAACCATGCCAATACATATAAAATTTGAGTTGATAAATATTAGTTATTTTATTGACAGAGCCTAGAATTTCATTCAATATTCTGTAATTTCAACTCATTTAGTAGATACATAGATTTCTGTATAAATATCTTCTGACCTTCACATGAACAAGTCATAAAATGAACTCATAGTAATTTTAATTCCACAAAATGTTCATTAGTTATTATGTTTTTCCTTATAAAACTGCCATCTATTTTTTTTCTTAGAGTTTATGCCCAGGAAGCCTGATTTTCTTTCTTGGAAATGGAATCATCTCTCATACAATACATCCTGACCAGTTTCCTTTCTTTCCACTCCTAGCTTCTCTACAACTCTCTTCTCTCCCACATCCACTCCACTTCTGCTCCCCTTTAGAAAAGAGCAAGCTTCCAAGAGACAACAATCAAAGACAACAATGGGAGATACAAAAAGACAAAGCAAAAGCCCTCATATTGAGGCTGGACAAGGCAACTCAATAGGAAGAAAAGAGTCCTAAGAGCATGCAAAAGAGTCATGAACATGCCTCTCTCACTATTAGGAGTGTCACAATAATGCCAGGGTAACAGCCATTATATATACACAGAGAACATGTTGCAGATTCCTGCAGGCCACTGCTTACTGCTTCAGTCTCTGAAGCAAGAAAAAAGAACAAATTTATTCCTATTCTTAAAGAAGTTAAAATATAAGTCTTTGTTCAATGTACTGTAGTTACTATATTACATGATTCCAAAATTAGACATATAAAATTCATCATGTAGTAAGTATCACAATATCAGAATGATACACATATGCCAAATGCATAAATCTTACTTTATAGTTAGGAATTTACATAAAAGAAGCGCTTCAGTATCTGGAATGGTATTGTAACATTTGAAATTAATTCATACTCATTAAAATATATAATGAATTTTGATTTTCACTAAAGCTATAATGAAAAGAGAATGTAAGTGAAAAGACATATTAATTTACCTAACAAGATGGTTTTGTTTTCTGGGTAATAGGAAAAAGTTCAAAAATAAAGTAAAAATATGGTAAAATAAAGTAGGCAATACATGGTGATACATCTCTGAAAACATCAAATTTGTTTGAAAAGATGATGGCATAAACACAATTGTTGATTAAATAAGGCCAACTATATATTGCCTACAAGAAGCTCACTGTATATCATGTTTCTCTCCCCCACATACTGATATAGCTTCTATAGTATAAATGATCAGTAGGATGATATCTTAGCTTGGGAAATTCATTTGCAACACATTTTAGTATCAAGTTTTGAGCTACAGTGTAGCTTTGTTGGTCTTTGCTGATATGGTAAAAGTCTGGATTACAAGGAAGCCCCTGAGCTCAGTGCTAAAATGGCAGAATCCCTTCTCAGCTAGATTCCCTCCTCTCTGCCTGATCTGGGGAAGCCCCATATCCTCTAAGGAGTGTCACAGAGCCCTCAGCAAGATTACAGGCCCAAATCTTACCCAACAAGAAACCTATTCAGTGTGCCTCTGGGGATTCCTTGAACTCCCCTCGCCAAGTTAATGAGATGTTTTGGTATGCTAGCATTCAATCAATGCTCCTTTTCATTACCTCTAACCACCTGGAGTTCCTCCCCACTCCTGCTGCCCTCAGGACAGCTATGTACTGCTTTTTATCCTTCTTAAGGACCCTCTAAAACCCTCCCAGTGCCCTGACTCATGAAATAAATGCTCTATCACTCTATTTCTCCACCGTGATCATCTGGGAATTGTCTTTTATTTGGGGTAATGAAGGGCTCATGTTCCCCCCAAATAATTCACCACTGGATTCCCAGATTTGACTGCCAGTCAAGGAGCCATGTAGTGCTGACAACTGTGAGGTCCCACCATTCACCATCGTCTCCACACTGCTATCTTTATCATGTTCCTCCACTCATCCCAGTTCCCATATGCAAAGGTGAATGGCTGGCTGTTCGCAAAGCAGCCATTCTGTCCGCCAGAAATGAACTGGACTCCTACCACTGCCTCTTAGTTTAGGAGCTCCCAGCCTCCTTTAGACACTGTTCTCAAAGACTCAGCAATATTCTGGCAATTATCAATAATTCTGTTATGAACATAGTTGAGCAAATGTCCTTGTTGTATGGTGGAACATTTTTCAGCTACATTCCTAGGTGTAGTATAGCTGGGGTCTTTAGGTAGTAGTGTTCCTAATTTTCTGAGAAAGTGCCAGATTGATTTCCTAATTGGTTGTACAAGTTTGCACTCCCACCATCAATGCAGGAGTGTTCTCCTTTCTCCACATCCTCTCCAGCATGTGCTGTCACTTGAAGTTTTCATCTTAGTCATTCAGATAGGTGTAAGATGGAATCTTACAGTCATTTTGATTTGCATTTCCCTGATAACTAAGGATCTTGAGCATTTCTTTAAGTGTTTTTCAGCCATTTGACATTCCTCTGTTGAGAATTCTCTGTTTAACTCTGTACCCCATTTTTTATTTGGGTTATTTGGCTTGGTGGTGTTTACTTAAAAAAAAACTGGTGAATTTACATAACAGAATACTACTTAGCTGTTAAAAGCAAGGAAAGCTTGAAATTTGCAAGCTAAAACATAGAACTAGAAATGATCATCCTGAGTAGGGTGACCCAGACCTGGAAAGATATGCATGATACAGACTCATTTATAAGTGGATATTAGCCCAACATAGATGTTCTCTGAGAGACTCCACCCAGCTGGGAATCAGGACAGCTGCTGGGACTTACTGCTGGGCTCCAAGTGCAGCAATGAGAGTGGGATGAAAGAATAGGGGGATGGAAGGACCCAGACAGTTCAGAAGCCTCACAAGGAGACCATCAAGGCCAGCAGATCTGGACTCAGGGGCTTGCACAATCTGCTGTACCAACCTAGAACAATGCATGCAGTAAACCTAGAGCCATTATTCAGATCCAGCTAATGGACAGCGCACTCTCCACAGTGGTGAGGAGAGTGGGGCTGCCTCTGACATGAACACTGGTGGCCTTGATTTGGTCACTTCCCCTTGGTGGTGATGGGTGACAGCACACAGAGGAAGGGGAAGCAGGCTATCCAGATGAGACCTGATAGGCTGTGGTCATATGGTGGAAGAGGAGGTCCTCTTTTACCAGAGGTCTAGAGGAGTGGAATAGGGTGGAAGAGTGAGGGAGGGTGAGAAAGGGAAGATACAAGTAAGGGGATAAGATTCTGTATGTAATCTGAATAAATTATAATAAATTAAAATTTAAAAAACAACAACCAAACATAAAACCCAAAGACTCAGCCAATTCTGACAAGGTCCTTGTTGTCACCTGGCTGCTGTTTTGGAGCCCTGAGTTCTCTGGGGCTATCTTGTTTGGTGCTGGCAGCCCAGCTACAAGAGCAGTAACACTTATTTAGTAGAATTCTTTTCTCTTGTAACTCCAGCTGACCTGGAAATCTTCTGACCTGGATATCAGTTCCATATTCCATATTTTGGTCCTAAGACTGTAGTTCCTAGGAGAGGCAGAACCTTTCACCCCTTGCTCTACCATTTTGTTAACAGAAGCCAGAAAGTAATAGGACCATCCAGTGGGAAAATCTTGCACTCTGACTAGATGGCTTATGGGCCTCCCTGGAAACAAGGAATTACATTTCTTTTCTTACATTCTATTGCTAAGTCTCTTCCAATGCCAAAAATGCATTTAAAAAGGTAAAATAAAATGCTCACCCTCATATAAGATATGTATCAATGATGTAATAATTCATAGTTAATTTATGAGGGAATACTTAAGAACCTACAGTATTCAAATAATTAAGGTAGATATATAAATATATAAAATCAATATGAATACTGAAGTGAGTTTTTTACTCAATCCAAGTATTGGCCCATATCTACACTTTATTTATCAATTTCACCACCAATTTACAAATTTGTATGTTAATGGATAATTAGTACAATCCATACATTTTTTATTTTGTGCTATAACTTATAATCACTCTATATAGCTAATACCATACACCGGCAGGTACATCTGTGTATTCATCAATTGTTTTTCTTTTACAAACTGTTTCACAATTTAATTTGCATTATCTGCTGAGACTATGTCTGTGATAAGTAAAAAACCATAAATTAAAGTTTAATACTAATTTAAAATTAAACAATAACAACAAATACCATTAGTGCTTATTTCTATATGTACCGTGATACGTTTTTATTTACTTGGGTTATTGATATAATTTAAAATGTGTTACAATTATTATATAATAACTCAAATAGATTATATGTGAATTTTCCTACTGCAAAGCATTGATAAGCTTTACATATAGTTTGTTACAAAAATTTGTCTTGATACTCATATGTAGCACATAACATTTTATAGGTAATATTAATGTATATCATATGCATTTTAATGTTCATTCCATATCTATACTATTTTTAATTAATTCATTTATTTAATCAATTTATAGCCTGACTTCAGCCTGTACCCTGCTTTCCTCTTAGTCCCAACCTCACATTCCTCCTTTCCTGGCCCCGTTCTCATTCCCCCTCCTTTCAGAGAGGGGGTATCCCCCAGTGGGTATCAAGTCAGTATGGTGCATCAACCTGCAGCAGTACTAAGTCTATCCTCTCCAACTGAGGCTAAACAAAGTAGCCTAACTGTAGGAAAGGAATCTAAAAGCAGGCAACAGAGTCAGAAATGGCTCCCATTCCAACTGCTTGGGGACCCACATGAAGAACAAGATGCATATTGGCTGCATATTTGTAGGAGGCTTAGGTCTAGCCCATGCATGCTCTTTAGATGGTGATTCTGTCTCTGAACCTTCATGTGTCCACATTAGTTGACTCTGTAGGTTTTCTTGTGCTGTCCTTGAACACTCCCTCAGCTTTGTCAATCCTCTCCTCACTCTCCTACAAGATTCCTAGAGCTCTGCCTATTGTTTGACTGTGGGTTCTGCATCTATTTCTGATGCAGCAATTTTAACAGACCTATACAACCTAGTGAAATTGAAACAGTATTAAAAATGTCCTACTGGTGGGGGAATAAAAAATAAAAGGACAAAATGTTTTAGCATGGACTTTTAACAAATGTTTAAAGATGAGTTAATACAAATTCTCTTTAAATTATTCTACAAAATAGAAATAGCTGGAATATTGTCCAATTTGTTTAGTCAGTTAACAGTTATTATTACATCTTATCCACTTATTCCTCCACCAAAAAATAATAATAATAATAAAAGAACTGCAGACCAATTAGTCTTACAAACTCTATGCAAACAATTCTCAATAAATTTCTTGTAAATCAAATCCAAGAACACATCAAAGAGGTGATCCATAATAGTAAAGTTACCTATAATCCAGGAATGCAAGGATGGCTTAAGATATTAACCATCTACTCTATAAATAATTTGAAAGACAAAAACCATATAATCATTTCATTAAATGAAGAATAAGCCTTTCAAAGAATCCAACTCTCCCTCATGATAAAAGTCCTATAGAGAGTATTAATACAAAGGACATGATTCAGCATAATAAAGGTATTTACAGTAATCCCATTGATAACATCAATTTAAATGGAGAGAAATTCATAGTGATTCCAATAAAATCAGAAACAAGACAAAATTTTTCTCTATATAACTATTTAAAACTCACCTCCAAATGGATAGAAGTCCTTAACATAAAATCAGATATTCTGAGCCCAATGGAACAAAAAGTGAGGGATTCCCTTCAATTCATTGACACAGGAAGACTTAACAGAAGATCATTACTGCAGGCAATAAGATCAACAATTAACAAATGGGATTTCATAATCCTGAAAACTTCTGCATAGCAAGACACTGTCGTTGTGACAAAGTGGCAGCATGCAGAATGGGAAAAGGTTTTGGTTGTTTGTTTAGTTGTTGTTGTGATTGTTTTTACCAATTATACATATGCAAATATATGTTAATATGTAAAAATGTAAAAACTTGATATCATGAAATCAAATACCCTATTAAAATGCGGCATAGAGTTAAACAGAAAATTTACTAAAGAAAAAAACCAAATAGCTGAGAAATCCTTAAAGAAATGTTCAACATCCCTCGTCCCCAGGGAGTACAAAGGAAAGATGTTGTGCTCTCCAAGATGAACATGGGTTATTTTAATATCTCTTCGATATTACCAGAGTTCATTTTGTATGCTATGAGACACATGTTGTTCTACCTTCATTTCACTATTCATAGTTCCTAACTGTGGAGAAAATGTGAAAATGATGGAATTTTGAAACTTTGCTCTGTTGAGTAAACATGTGTCATTAGTCACAGAACATTGAAAGTCTTACCCATCTCTGTTTCTGGCCTGTGTTTTCAATCCCTTATACTTTGTCATGTGGGGAGTTAAGGAGAGGTCTCAGTAGATTAAACATACCTACCCTTTTTACTATGTTTTTCTTGCCAACACAGACTGAGATCTCTCTCAGATAATGAAACACAGGGCTATTCTACTAAGTCTATCTCCTCAGTTCACTTGCACAAAGAAAAGAGAGCTAAGACAAATATAGAACAATTCTTTCTCTTCGAGGCAATGGTCTCTCTGGATGCAGGTACTGATATGTTTGTGGGAATCTATTAGGAAAAAAACACACTTGAATTGAGTGCACATGAAAATAAAATGAAACCCAAACTATATTAATCTTAAAAAATGTAAAGAACCTTAATGGTATTGTAGCAAATTGTTGGTAAGAAAGTCCAGAGAATTTAATACAATTTATTATGATTTTACCCTGCCCACATTTATACGTGTTTTAACTTTAAACATAAATAATGTGAAATAAATTGGTGTAGCAGATAGAAAAAAATTTCAAAGAAGTCTAAAATGTATAATATTTAAGGTGGTGGATACCTAGAGTTTTAAGTATACAATGTACAAATAAACCAAAACTTAATACTGTAACCCCCAAATGGATAAAATGTCATGACAACCAATAGATTTTAAACTAGTTCTCTAAAGTAAAAATAACGTTCTTATTTTTTATCTCATAATAAAAAGTAAAAATATGTCATGAATTTACATATTGTACTCATTGTCATATAAAATCTACCATAACACATTTTTAAGTAGGAACTACAGTACTATATATTTTGTTTTATTTAAAATAATTTAAGTTTCCAGCTAACTTTACATTTTTATTTTCTCTTCATAAACTATATTACTCTCATATAATTTTAAGGATAAATATATGCTTCTGATTTTAAGTTCTATAAAACTGAATTCTTTACAGCAAATAATATGTATTTTTATAGAAAACAAGATTATGCTTGGCTACTACTTGTTTACAATAAACATTCAAAAAGATAAAATGTTATTAAATGTAAGTTAGACCTGCTATAACTATATATAGCATAAAACATTCTTATAGTGTATATCAGACTAATCCAGAAGACTTAGAAGTACGGGCTGGTGTGTTTGTTGTTTTAAACTTACAATTTAATGAATCTCTAGTGAGTATTGTGCTGGGTAGTTGATGGTGATTTGATACAGGATAAAACCACCTGAGAGGGTGGATCCTCATTAAAAAAATGCCTCTACAAGATCTGGCTGTAGAACTTTTTCCTTAATGATGCGTGAGCAAGGAACCAGTTTATTGAAGGTTGGGTCATTCCTGTGCGGGTGGTCCTGGATTCTGTCAAAATGCATGCTTAGCTTCCAATGAGGAGCTTGTCTGTAGGCAGCATTCTTCCATGACCTCTGCCTCAGTTCCTGCCTTCCTGTTCCAGCCCTGCTTTAATTCCTATGCTGACTTCCTTTCATGATGAACTGTAATGTGGAAGTGTAAACTGAATAATCCTTTTCCTCACTGATTGTTTTTGTCATGGTGTTTTATTGAACAGCAAAAGTAACCATAATTAAGACAGATAACCTTGTTAGAAGCCTTTAAAGTGTACTTGAGGATTGGTATCCCTCTGAAACCTTGTTAGAAGCCTTTAAAGTGTACTTGAGGATTGGTATCCCTCTGAAACCTTGTTAGAAGCCTTTACAGTGTACGTGAGGATTGGTATCCCTCTGAAACCTTGTTAGAAGCCTTTACAGTGTACGTGAGGATTGGTATCCCTCTGAAACCTTCTTAGAAGCCTTTAAAGTGTACTTGAGGATTGGTATCCCTCTGAAACCTTGTACTTATATGTCAAAATATATGTTTGATGCCTACAAAAATGATTTTATTACATATGGTCATTTAAAGGGCTGGAAGGAATGATGAGTTACGTTACTGAAATAATGAAAGTCAATGTGTCAGCATAGTTTTGTGTAGAACAATGAAAATTATTATTATGCTCAAGAGCTAAGTATCCATCACACCGAATTTTCATCCTAATAAAATGACTTTGAAATTAAAAATAACATTGTCAGAAACACTGTCATTAATGTCTAAGGTATTTCAGAATAGCCTATGTCTAATGTGTGGTTTATACAGCTATTATGAAATAAAATAATTCTCCATTATGAAGCAGGATTCAGGAAACCAGAAGGGGCCCCCATCTAACTAGACAGGACTCTTAGTGGAGGGAGGACAACCTCCCAACAAGATCCTTTGACACTGCGTGTAAGATATGCACAGATAAAACTAGAGTAGAGATGAAGGGAATGTCCAACCAATGCCTGGCTCAACCTGAGTCCTAACCCATGGGAGAGATCCAACCTTTGACAGTATTAACAATGCTCTATTACCCATGCAGCCAGGTGTCACTCAGCAATGGATAGAAACAGATGCTGACACTCAGAGCCAAACATTGGGTGGGGTTTAGGAAATATTGTGGAAAAGTGGGGGGAAGGATAAAAGTACCTGGAGGGGACGGGAGCTCCGTAAGATGACAAACAGAGCCAACTAACCAGGGCCCAGGGGGGTTTTCAGTGACTGAATCAACAACCAAGATCCATGAATAGACTGGACTCCAGCCTCCTGCACAGATATAGCCCATGCGCAGCTCAGACTTCATGTGGGTCTCTAGAAAGGGGAGCAGGAACTGTCTCTGATATGGACTCTGTTGCCCGGTATTTGAAGGCTTCCCTGTGGCCACAGGAGAAGATGAGCTCAGTCCTGATATGAATTGATGTGCTGGGGTAGGTTGGTCAGGAGAATCCCTTTTTAAGGGAAATAGGAAGACAGGGAAGAGGGAGGGAGGGTGGGATCGGGAGGAGAGGAGGGAGGGGGCTATGTTCAAAATTCAAAATGAATAAATGATTTAATTAATTAATTTTTAAAAAGAATATTCTTTGAGTTGGGTGCGGTGCACACTTGTAATCCCAACATTTGAAGAGGCAGAAGAATCTTTGTAAGTTTGAGGCTAGCCTGGTCTACAAAGCGAGTCCTATATACAGAAGCCCTGTCTTGAAAAGCAACAAAAAAGAGAGGGATATTCTTTGTAATTCTTTCCAAATTCTACCTAACATTTACATTAATACTGTTACAAACTCCTTGCCAATGCTAAGAAAATTGTTATCATGTTTCTTGATATAAATTTTTGAACTTTAAACTTTTCATATGATGATATAATATTAATTGGAATAGAAGAGCATGTATTTTAGTCAGATATCCCTGATACAAATATCTCAAAAGGATAATTGAAGGAAAAATTAATTTTCCTTTTGGGAGTATTTTTCATGACTAGAAGTTAATAAAAGCCAGGATTCAACTTTAATTAGATAAAATTATTTGAACAGAAATCTATAATGTAATGCGAATAGCTTTTCCACGGAAAAGTTAATTCTTCATTTAAGAACCTGCTATTAACTCTTCTTCATATCTAATGAAATCATCCTAAACTAGAGCCTCTGCTTCCAGCCGTCCTAGTGAATGCTTAGTTATTCAGTTATATTTGCAAATGAGTACTTACAAATTCTATAAGTCATCATCCTGCTCTGAACAGTTTCAAACATGTCTATTCTGCTTGAACCTATAGAATTGATTTTTCCATTTCCACATAAAGATAGTCTACTTGATGAAGTGAGTCTTGATCATTTCCAATATTATTTTCATTTTTGTGATGCACTTATGGATGGTTTTGTTCTACTATGTTATGTATTTGGAGGTTGATCTTATGATTTTATTTTATTGCACTTTAACCATTCATTACTTTTTTTTTCTGCATACAAGGGCATGTATAACAATTTGGGTCTCTCAAAGTCGGTTGTGATCTTTAACTTTCATATATTCCAAAATTCCTAACAAGTGGAAAAACCCATAACATTATATCAGAGAAATCTGATATAAATGTGAATTACAAATCTGATTTCTCAGGAAAAACGTCATAAGAACTCTAATCACTCAGCTACGAAAAGCTTGGAATATAACTCAATAAATGAAAGTATCCTAGTGTTAGCATAAAATAATAAAAAAACAGACTTAAGTAATTAAATGAAAATTGCATAACAAGAACGACTTAGAAATGTTGTAATTGGGCATTTCCAGATGATTCTCTTTTTAGGTGGTTAAAGCCATCGATATTTCAGTTCATGGAGTGATTTTTTTCAGGTGGTTCTCCATTAGAGAATGCTAATCCACTTAGTACTAGTGTCCAAGATTTGTTCTATTCCTGAAATTACATAATCTAAAAACTTCAGCCTCGTTATTATACTTGTAGGAACTAAAAGGCAGATGACTGTAAAAGGTACATGCTGATTTTATGTGCATGAAATTTTCCTTATAAAAACAATATGCAGTGTGGTTCTTTTTAAAATACTTTTTAGTTTTTATATATACATTTTTATTATTTATGCAAATATGTGCAATAAGCTACATACAACAAGAAGAAGCATGAACCAATCAGGAATTATATAAATGTTACATTCATAGTGACTCGGCTATTTGTGTTTGGCAGCCTTCAAGAAAACATCTTTCCTATTGGGTACATCTAAAATTCTTAATGTATTTCAATATCTATCATATCTCATCATTATCTACTTAAAACATCTGTCTAGATCTAAAAACATCTTAACTCATAAACAAATAAGCTTAATTGTAAAACTAAACTATCAGATCTTCAACCTCATCAGAGACTTGATAAGAAAGAAATTTAATTACCTGAGTATATAGGGAGTACAGGTTAGCAGCTTCCCTAATGAGATGATGACATAGACATTTTGTTGTCTGAACAGTAACAGGAGCAGTATATAGAGTAACAGTAGCTCTATATATTGTTGGAGCATCATCTTCAGCCTTCTGGCCCAGTATACCTGACAGACATATTTGTGAGGTAGGAACTGTTGAGGACATGCTTGCCTTGTCTTGGCAGAGTTTGGCCATTGACTCTGCCTTCATTCAAGCTTGCCTATTTTAGGCAAAATTCTATCTGTGGAAGACAGTGGTTGGTTTGCCACATTTGAATCCATCTCCATAAGGATGGTCTTTGATGTTCATCATCTTCTGTGAGACAGGCTGATTGTTCCAAGGAGTTAACCTGTCTCATTGTCAATGAATCTTTAAAATTAAAAAAAAAAAAAACCAACTTTAAATGCCATATTCTGTATGTCTCTGAGGTTTTTGAAGACCTCATATAACTAATTTACCTTATCTTTTTATAGATTCATACCTATCTGTTACATCTAGGATGTGTAATATTATGATAAAAATAGACTAGTAATTGATATGGTTTCTCAACTAACAATTAACTTGTGTAACTTATTTATGCTAAACAGCCTGCAAAAGCACTTTCAAAGAATTGGAAGTAAATCTTTTATTATAATTGAGTGTATGGGTACAATAACTCAGAATAGAAATATATATAATGTGTGTGAAGAATAATCTTAAATTTGAATTCCATACCAATGTATCAAAATTAAACTTATTTTGCATCCATGTGCAAAATTCTATACTAGTAAATCAAAAATAATCTTGTGAGTAACAATTAAGGCTTTAAGTTTAGGAGTAGATTCAATAATCTACATTTTATCCTGTCATTGTTATATATTGCTATATTCCCCTTATTCTTTTCAACTCATATCTCCAAACCTAGAATGAAAGACAAAAGAAAAGAGATATATCCCTTATACCTGTTTTCTCTCTAAATAAGACCAATAATAACTTATAACCATCTCCCATTGAAAATAAACATCTATCATCCAAGAAAGCAACCAAAAACCTACCCAAGCCCCATAAAGGAAATGGGATGTTTTTCTCTTAAGGTTTCTTCTTTGATTTGGGATCAATCATACCTTCGTAGGGGCACAAACAAAATTGGGGAAATTGTTAATTAACTTAGGGATAGCATTTCTGGTTCAGTTTCTAATTGTTGAGAAATTATAGGATATATTAGAGCCCTATGTAGGATAGTCTGAAATGCTGGAGCAATTGGAACTGGAACCACTATTTGAAGCTGCCCTGGGAGATATTCTGATGCAGAACAGCAACTGAAGCAAGTGGTTCTGGAACATGAAGGATGCAGGATGTCAGTGTCCAGCATGTTGAGAGGAATGAATCCTGTCAGGTCTGATCCAGCATCAGGGTCCACGTTTTTGTTGTTCTGAAAACATAATTTCTCACAAGTGTTATACAATTATACAAACTAAAATTATAAATGTATAAGGTGTTGGTGACGCACAGAACAATAAAGGCTGGTTCTGTGCTCTTTGTATGAACAGAAAGAAGACATCTGTAAATCTTCATTCATGCCATATGAAGAGTAGCACCTAATAATAAATCATAGGGATTCTGTAGCCAAAAAAAAAAAAAAAAAAAAAAAAAAAAAGCATTGTCTATACATAGACAGTCATGTCTCAGCCAGTCTCAGAGCTACTCTCATATGCTGGGTTTAACAGTATGTTACCTGCTTAGTTTGCAGTTCGAATTCTTCACATCCTGATTGTAGCTCCCTCCCCTATCCCCACAGATCCACCTCTCCATTATCTCCTCACCCTCCTCCCTTAGTCCTCAGAAAGAGGAGCCCTCCCCCCCATAACATCTGACCCCAGCCCATTAAGTCTCATCTGTACTACCTGTATACTCTTCCTCTGTGGCCTGGCAAGGCTACCCTGACAGGGAGAAGTGATCAAATTTGGGGATCCATGTCGTAAGTAGTCCCTACTCCCCATATTTTAGGACCCACAAGGAGACTGTGCTGCTTATCTGCTACATCTGAGCACACGATCTAGGTCCATATCAAACATGCTCCTTGTTTGGTGCATCAGTCTCTCTACTGTACTGTAGTTGTCCTGTATAATGTGGCAAATATCCACGTACGTGTGAATATATGCTATGTGTGTCCTTTGGAGTCTGGGTTAAATGACTCAAGATGATCTTTTTTAGTTTCATCAACTGGCCTCCAAATTTCAAGATCTTTTCACTTTTCATACCTGAGTATTATTCCATTGTGTAATGTTCAACAGTTTCTTTATCCATCCTTCAGTTGAGGGACATCTAGGTTGTTTTCAGATTCTGGTTATTATGAATAAAACTGCTATGAACATATTTGAGCAAATGCCCTTGTTGTGTGGTGGAACACCTTTTGTGTATATGCCCAGGAGTGGTATGGCTTGGTTTTGATTGGAGAATTAGTCCCATTTTCCTGAGAAAGAGCTTTTACTCTCACCAGCAATGGAGGAGTGTTCCCTTTCTCCACATCCTCACCAGCATGTGCTGTCACGTGAGTTTTTGTTCACAGCCATTTGGATAGGTGTAAGACAGAATCTCAGGGTCATTTTAATTTGCATTTCCCTAATAACTAGGGATTTTGAGCATCTCTTTAAGGGTTTCTATGCCAGTAGATATTCTTCTGTTGGAAATTCTGTTTAGTTCTGCTTCCTATTTCTTAATTGAGTTATTTGATTTGATGGTGCTTAATTTCTACAGTTCTTTAAATATTTTAGATATTAGCCCTTTGTTGGAGATACGGTTAGTGAAAATCTTTTCAGTCTGTATTCTGTTGTTTTGTTTTGTTGACAGTGTGCTTTGCCTTACAGAAGCTTTTCAGTTTCATAAGGTCCCATTTATTAATTCTTGATCTTAGCGCATGAGTTGTTGGTGTTCTGTTCCGGAAGGTGTCTCCTGTGTCGAAGAGCCTAAGGCTCTTCCCTACTTTTTCTTCTAGCAGATTTAGTGTGTCTGGTTTTACGTTGAGGTATTTAATCCCTTTGGATTCCAGTTTTGTGCAGAGTGAGAGATAAGGATCTATTTGCATTTTTCTACATGGAGACATCCAGTTAGACCAGCACCATTTGTGGAAGATGCTATCCTTTTTCCATTGAATATATTTGACTTCTTTGTCAAAAATCAAGTTTCTATATGTGTGTGGGTTTATTTCTGGGACTTCAATTCAATTCCATTGATCAACCAGCCTATTTCTATGCCAGTACCATGCTGTTTTTATTACTGTTTCTTTGTAGCACAGCTTGAGATCCAGAATTTAGATTCCTCCAGAATATCTTTTATTGTACAGGATTGTTTTAGCTCTGCTGCAGTTTTTTGTTTCTCCATATGAATTTGAGAATTGATCTATCATCAAGTACATGATCAGAACAGTAGCACAACAGAGGCTTTGCAATAAGTTTTATCATTTGCTTTGAAATCTGTCTGTTTATTTATAAAAGCTTAGATTTTAATTAAGAAAATAGTTACTAGTAGTGGTAAGTGAGAAGTCACGAATCAAACTATTTTCTCTATTTAAAAACATTAAGTACATGTCCAATACTGAAATAATTTGTAGAGTTTTCAAACTTTTAATGACCTTACTTTCTGGTCTGTCTTGAAGCTATAATAATACATTCTAAATTGAATGTTATGACATATGATTTTTGGTCAAAATTACTCAGCTTGCAGTGTTCAAAAAGTTACCAATGTAAAATGTTTGGCAAGTAATTATGTTTTTTATAATAAATCATACTTAATGCACCCATACTTGCAAATATATATATATATTCATACATATATGAAATACCCTATCAATATGGGCATATCTAGATAATCACTGTCTCATTAATACTCAGGACTCATTGGAATTTATAATAAGTTGGAGTCTATTTTTTCAGGTAAATCATAATTGGAAGGAGCCAAGAATACATCTTACATATGTGTTAAAGAACACTGTCTGTAAAATCTGGTAGCCATTTCAAATATTCAAAACATCCTAATGGAAATTTTATGGATGCCTATGCTTGTTACACACATTTAAGAATGCTTTTACCAGTAGAGTTTATATTTATCCGAAAGGTATTTAATAATCACTTTGAAATGAAGGCTTTTTGACCAGAGGAGATAAGTCAAAGTGCAGACACTAAAGCAGGTAATACAGATAACATATGAAGACCATGCTCACAAAACTTTCTTCTGAGCATTGCTGTTGAAAGGACACAGAAAAAAACCGGCTGACTTAGTGCCTAGGATAATTTTATCCATAAAATTACAGTAAAAGTAGAGAGAATTGCCATTTTACTCTAAGGGTATAGTTTAAAGACAAACCTTTTTAAATGCATAAAAATGCTATTATTTAGATTGTGAGTACCTGGTTCTGTATAACTAGTAATTTCATTATATAAATATAAGTGCATAACATGATGTTTTGATATAATCCATGATATATATATATATATATATATATATATATATATATATCCATCTTATGTATATAAAAATTAGTTCTGTAGTCAAATTGTTACCGTCTCATATAGTTACATAGAATTTATTATCAGAAATTTTACAAAATGTTGTTCACTATAGACTTGTATGATAGACAGCTAGATGTATTCTTTTGTGTAATTGCAACTTTGTATTGATCTACATTTTCTCATGACTACCTGGCAACATCTTTTCTATATAGTTAGCATGTGTTTGACACATTTAGAATCCATGTGTAAGTGAATAATATATTTTGTACATAAATATCCTTGTCATAATCTAACAATTTCAATTACCATGATCTTTAATTATAGTTCCTTTAATGGTACTCAAAATCATCTATATGTGGAGAAATTTTATATGGCTTTATCCAAAGCATCTATCTTATCTCTGTTTTGGTCACATGGAATGACTACTTTTATAGCAATCTTTTTTTTTTTTTAATTTTGACTATGATCTTTAAATTTTCTTGGACACATTTCATTAATTGAATTATGTTATCATTCCTTTTTACCTTGAAATATTAGCAAAACATTTTCTGTTTTTCTTACCCTTTTATTCATTTTCTGTTCTTCTTCCATACAATGCCTATGACTGCAATTTCCTCTCCTTTAATCCCCTTAGCACCTCTTCTCTCACCTATTGTCTCTCCCAAATCCATTCCTCCTCAATATATGTCAGAAAAGGGCAAGCCTCCTAGGACGGTCAATTGAACACAGCATAACAAGACACATTAAGTCTAAATACCAACCCTTATATCAGGGTTAGGTGAAGCAAACCAGTATGAGGAAAAGGGTCCGAAAATCAGGCAAAAGACTCAGAGACACATCTCCTCACACTGTTAGGAGTCCCACAAGAACACCAAACTAACAGCCATAACATATATACAGATGACTTAACATAGACCACACAGACCCATGCTTGCCACCAATGATTGCTGCTTTAGTCTCTGTGAACCCTGTTCAGTGACTCTGTGAGACACATTCTCCTGGTGTCCTCAATGCCTCTTGCTCCCACAATTGTTTCTCCTGCTCCTGTGAAGCTCTCTGAGTTGCGAAAGGAAGGATTGCATAGATCTCCAATTTGGCCTCTCTCTTCACCTATTTTGCTATATGTCTCTTTATCTGTTCCCGTTGCCTCTCTGATTATCAGGATAGGCACTGATCTTTGAGTAGAGCAGAATTTCATTAGGAATCATGGATATTTTTAATCTTATCTAAGGTATCTGTTATGTCAAGCCTCCAGTTCTTGGTCATCCAGGCAGTTTTGTCATGGCTCCTTCTTATGGCATGGGCTTCAAATTTGATCAGTCACTGGCTCCTCACTCTGACAAGTTCTGTGCCTTCATTGTCCTAGCACGTCTTGACTGCAGGACAGGTTTTACATTGAGGATTTCATGGCTGGATTGGTGTCCCAATTTCACCCCTGGAAGCCTTGCCTAGTTACAGAAGATGATGATCCAGGATCCAGATCCTCTGTTACTAGGAGTCCTCTCTAGGGTCACCTTTGTAGACTCCTGGGAGTTTCCACTACACTAGGATCCCATTGTCTCCCCCAGTAATCTCCCCATCATTCTTTCCCACTTGATCCCTTCTGTTTCCCTTACAACTTGCCCCAAGTCCACCCACACAACCTATCCTATTTTCTCTTACTAAGGAAATCTGTGAATCCCCTTACAGACCATCTTGTTATTAAACATTCCTGAGTCAGTGGATTGTAGCATTTTTATCATATACTTAATAGCTAATATCATCTTATAACTGAATATGTATCACCTTTGTCTTTCTGGGTCTAAGTAAATTGTTTTTATAGTTCTACCAATTTGTCTGCAAATTTAAGGAGATTTTTGTTTTGTTTTTGTTTTTGACAGCTGAGTAAGACTCAATTGTGTAAATATACCAGATCTTATTTATATATTCTTTTGGTGTAGAATATCATGTTTCCAGTTTATGGGTATTATGAATAAAGTTCAGCTATGAACATAGTTGAGCAAGTGTCTTTGTAGTAGTGTAGAGCATCCTTTGGGTGTATTTTCAATGATGGTATAGTTGGCTCTTAATGTAAATCAATTCCAAGTTTTCTGAGTAACTTCCATATATATTTCCACAGTGTCTGTGCAAGTTTGCACACTATCCAGCAATGCAGGAGTGTTATTCTTGCTCCATATCGTTGCCAGCATGAGCTGTCACTTGTGTTACTGATCTTAATCATTATAATAGGTATAAGATGGAATCTAAAAGTAGTTTTGATTAACAGTTCCATGATTACTAAGGATGTATTTATTTTTCTACATTTAAAAATATTTGTTAACATAGAATGGATATGAAGTTTATTAGGTAGTAATTAATGTATACATAGGATGGTATTGGGTAGGGGAAACAATATGATAAAATTATATGGTAAAAATATATGGCAATTAAAAATTCAAAATAATTAAGACATTAGAAATGAAATAATAATGATATGAAAATAAGGACTTTAAACTAATATACTATACCTCAGCAACATAATGATATGAGAATAAGGACTTTAAACTAACATACTATACCTCAGCAACAAGGATGCCTAAACAGGACCTGAAGTAATGCAAACAACATCAATAAACATGCTAACACAGAATGGGAAAATTATCATGATATGCCAGCCCTAGAAAAAGAGCTACCGAGGACTCAGAAATGCCAAGAATAGGTGAAGTAGGTGTCCTTGGGGAAGAACCCTTTAACTGGTATTCTATTACCAAATGATCAGCCTTGACATTGTAGACATACAAGTAACATTAAGTGAAGTAAACAGATTTAATGTATATATTTTGATATGTGCAGGCATGCTGTGTGTGTGTGTGTGTGTGTGTGTGTGTGTGTGTGTGTGTGTGTGTATATATATATATATATATATATATATATATATATATATATATATATATATATATAACAATAAAGTCTAAGGAAACAATGCAATGAGTCTATTTTAACAGAGAGAAAGATTGTTGGAGGAAACAGGTAGGTTTCAAAGGAGGAAATGGAAAGGGGAATTCCATAATTATATTTTAATATAAAACAATTAAAATGAATATGTAAAAAGCTGAAATTATTCTTTTATAATTTATTCTTCTCTCATATGTTATATTCTAACTGTATTTTCCCTTCCTCTGCTCCTTCCAGTTTCTCTCCCATCTCCCCTCCCCTCAAATTTACTCCTCTCGTGTTTCTTTCAGAAAAGAGCAGGCATCCCAGGCATGTCAACCAAACAAGGTATAACAAGTAACAGTAAGATTAGGAATATACCTTTGTACTAAGGCATGACATGAGATCCAGTAAGACAAAAAGCATCCCCAAAGCAGGCTAAACATTGAGGGATAGCCCCTGTTAGGAGTCTCAAAAGAACTCCAGCCTGAACAACTATAACATAAAGGCAGAAGAACTAGGTCAGTCCATACAGGTTTCCTGATTGTTGGCTCAGTTTCTTTGAATCACTATGAGCCTATGTTAGTTGATTCTATGAACCATGTTTCTGTTATATGTAACTCCTCTGGTTCCTACAATCCTTCTTCTTCCTCTTCCACATGACTCCCTAGGCTTCACCTAATGAAAGGCTGTGAGACTCTGCATCTGCTCCTATCAGTTTGTGGATGAAGCCCTTTGGCTGAAGATTATGTTATGCTTCAATTGAAGAGTGAAACAGAGTATCATTAAGAATCATTTCATTGACTTTTAATAATTATACTTAAATGAACAATAAATCTGTGCTTAACATTTATAATTCCATCAGAAATGAATGGTATTTATGTGTATCTATTTTTACTGAAATAGGCCAATAGTGCAAAATAAACTCGTGGTGAAACTTTAATTATATTTTAATAATTAAAATTAAGTTTTTGACCAGCAGTCATCAGGAACCAACAGGTGAGAACCCTCGCCCAATTCCTGACCAGCTGAAGCCTTCCAGAAGCACCTTGGTCTGTCCTGGGCCCTCTATGTTCCATCTCCTGGTGCCTTTTGAGGTCCATCTCCTGGGAACACCCATGCTCCATCTTCAAGGCATGCTTCGTTTCCCAGACACCAACGCTACTTGCTACCCCAGAGACTGACAGCCACCAGAGATCATCATATAATTCTTCCTTAATGAGGGAGCCTGCCAGTCAAAGCAGTAGCACTGATCTTTCCCAGGCACTCTGCACTTCATTTCACAGACATACTCCATTATTCAGGCCCCATCTCTATATGCAATCCCAGAGACCAGCACCCATCAGGTACCAGCAGGGTCCCATCTGTACCTGCAGGATGAGAGACTAACAGCCACTAGGGACTACCAGTTCTCCTTGTAAACCTGGAGGCCTTCTGCCACCTAGGAAAATAAGAAGATTGCTGCCATCTGGGACCACCAGCTCTACGTGCAATCCCAGAGGCCTACTACCTTTAGGGAGCACCAAGCCTGTCAACACCAGTGACAATTTGATAGCAGGAGGTTAATGTAAGAACACAAGCAACAAAACCCAAGGCTATATGGCACAACCAAATCCCAGGACTCCTACTATAGTAAGCCCTGGATATACTATCACACATGAAGCACAAAAAAGGATCTTAAATTTGATGTTATAAAAATGATAGAAGCCTTAAAAGAGAAAATAAGTCCTTCAAAGAAATAGAGGAAAATGCAATCAGGCTGATGAAGGAATTGAATAAATATCTTAAAGAAATGCAATTAAACATGAGAAAGAAGGAAAATTTCAAAATCTGAGAGTAGAAATAGAAACAACAAAGAAAAGACAAACTGAGGCCATCATGGCAATGGAAAACCCTAGGAAGAGAGCAGAGACTACAAACACAACCATTCCCATCAGAATACCATAGATATAAGAGAGAATCTTGAGGGGTGACATATATGATAGAAGAAATTGATATATCTGTCTAAGAAAATGCTAAATCTAAAAACATTCTAACACAAAACATCCAGGAAATTTGGGATACTATGAAAGGCCAAACCTAAGAATAGTAAGGATAGAAGAAGGAGAAGATTCCCAGCTCAAAGTCCCAAAAAATATCTTCAACTAAATCAAAAAAGAAAACTTTCCTAACCTAAAGAAATAGATGTTAATAAATGTACAAGAAGCTTATAGAACACCAAATAGATTGGACTAGAAAAAGAAAATGCTCTTGATACATAATAATCAAAATACTAACTCTACGAAAAAAAAAAAAGAATATTAAACGCTGCAAGGACTAAAGGATAAGAAAGATATAAAGGCTGACTTATTAGAATTGCACTGGACTTCCGAACAGAGACATTAAAAGTTGAAAGGGCCTGGGGAGATGTAATGTAGTGTCTAAGACATCACAGATGCCAGTACAGAATACTAACTAAACCCAGTAAAACTTTCCATCATTATAAATGAAGAAAAGAAGATGTTCCATGAAAAACCAACTTAAACAACATCTTTCTACTAATTCAACCCTACAGATTATTCTAGAAGAAAAACACAAATACAATGAGGATTACATCCAAAAGAAGAGGAAATAAATAATTTCATACACATAAACACACACACACACACACACACACACACACACACACACACACACTATGACTAACAACATCAAAATAACAGGAATTAACAATCATTGGTCAAATTTTTCAACATCATTGGACTCCAAAGTAGTTGTACAAGTTTGCATTTCCACCAGCAATGAAGGAGTGTTCCTCTTTCTCCATATCCTCACCAGTGTGTGCTGTCACTTGAGTTTGTGATCTTAGCTATTCTGATGGGTGTAAGATGGAATCTCAGAGTTGTTTTGATTTACATTTCTCTGATGACTAAGGACTTTAAGTATTTCTCAGCCATTTGATATTCCTCTGTCGAGAATTCTTTCTTTAATTTTGAGCCCCATTTCTTAATTGTATTATTTGGTTTGGTGGTGTATAATTTTTTGAGTTCTTTATATGTTTTGGACATTAGACCTTTATCAGATGTAGGGTTGGTGAAGATCTTTTCCTAGTCGGTAGGCTGTTGATTTGTTCTGTTGACAGTGTCTTCTGACTTACAGAAGCTTCTCAGCCTCATGAGGTCCCATTTGTTAATTGTTGACCTTACACTCACCTATTCCACTCTTTGGAATATACCTAGAAGATGCTCTTCCGCACAACAAGGACACATTCTCAACTATGTTCATAGCAGCCTTATTCGTAATAGCCAGAATCTGGAAACAACCTACTAAAAACAAGGAAAACCTGAAATTTGTGAGCAAATTGATAAAACTAGAAATGATCATACTGAGGGAGTTAACTGAGACCCAAAATGATTCACATGGCATATACTCATTTATAATTGAACAATAACCCAAAAGGCATGTCCCATGAAAGTCTTCACTTACCAGGAGATTGGGATAGATGTGAGGACACCCTACTAAGACTCTAGGTGAGAGAAGAGTGGGAGAATGAGGGAGATAACAGGGATACAAATTGGAAACCAAGAAGTCAGATTCACCCATATAGGAAAGATGTTTTCTTCAAGGTTGCCAAGTACAAATAGCCAAAACATTCTTAATGTAACATTTATATAATTAATTCTTGATCATTTTGTGGCTCTTCTTGTAGTTTAATTTATTTATGTGTAATTAGATATGTAAGAAATATAACAAAAAAGAAAAATAAAAAAATAGGTCTGAAACACACAAAAAAAATGAGATACAGATCTAACCAGAGAATTCTCAACAGAGGAATATCGAATGGCTGAGAAACAATTAAGGAAATGTTCAACATAAATACTCATCAGGGAAATGCAGTGCAAAATGACTCTGCGATTCCATCCTACCCCTACCTATCAGAATGGCTCAGATAAAAAATTCTATTGATAGCACGTGATGGCAAGGATGTGGGAAAATGGGAACACTCCTCCACTGCTGGTGGGAGAGCAAACTTGTACAACCACTTTGGAAATCAATCTGGCACTCTCTCAGGAAATTGGGGATAATTCTACCTCAAGCCCTAGCCATACCACTCCTGGTCATATACCATAAAGGTGCTCCATCATACAATAAGGACATTTCCTTCACTATGTTCATAGCAGCCTTATTCATAATAAGCAGAATCTAGATACCTAGATATCCCTCAACCAAAGAATGTATAAAGAAAGTATGGTACATTTACACAATGCAATACTATTCAGGTATCAAAAGCAAGGATATATTAAAATTTTCAGGCAAATGATTGGAGAGACAATCATCCTGAGTGAAGTAACCCAGATCCAAAAAGACACACATGGCATATTCACTTAAAGGTGGATATTAGCCACTTAATACAGGATAACCATATTATAATACAGAGAGTGATGCACCGAACAAGGACCATGTATGATGTAGACCTAGGCCCTCTGCTCAGATGTAGTAGATAGGCAGTTAAGTCTCCTAGTGGGTCCCAAATTTGTGGAGTAGGGGTTACTTCTGACGTAGACTCTGGCCCCCAAACATTGATTACTTCTCCCTGGCAGGGTGGTCTTGCCAGGCCACAAAGGAAGAGGACACTGGTAGTATAGATGAAACTATAGGAAGAGGTCAGATATAAGGAGGGAACGGCTTCCCTTTCTGAGGACTAGGGTAGGGAGGGAGAGGGGATGATGGAGGGAGGGTGGGATCAGGAGGTTATGAGGGAGGGGGCTATAATCAGGATGTAAAGAATTCAAACTGGAGAACAAGCAGATAATTTATATTGCAAATCTCAGTACATGGGATAAGCTTTGAGACTGGCTGAGTCATGAATGTCTAGCAAAGACAAGGATTTCTGTTGGTCACAGAATCCCTGTGATTTACATTAGATGCCAGTCTTCACATGCCATGAAGATTTGCAAATGTCTTTCTTCTGCTCATACAAACAGCAGAGAACCAGCCTTAATTAATCTGTGCATCTGGAATACCTAATATATTTATAATTTTAGGACTGTATAATGCTTGTGAGAAATTATATGTTTGAAAAACAAAAGAACTGGACACTGACACTGGATCAGACCTGACAGGATTCATTCCTCTTAGCATGCCGAATGCTGACATCCTGCATCTTTCATGTTCCAGGCTCAAGGGCTTCAGTTGCTGTTCCTTATCGGAGCAGGACAGGTAGCAAGGTACCTTCAAAGAATGCTTCCAATCTCAATTGGTCTAGCATTCCAGACTGTCCCACACAGGACTCCTATTAAGCCTGGGATTTCTCAACATTTAGAAACTGTACCAGAAGTGTTATTCCTGGCTTGTTTAACCATTTTCCCCAGTTTTATTTGGGCCCCTACAAAATATTATTCACTCCAAGTCAGCCAGAAGAAACCATTAGAGAATGTTGTCCCATTTTTCCTAAGCGGGGTTTGGTAGTTTTTTTGTTTGCTTTCTCAGGCTACAGATGTTTGTTTTCATTGGGAGTTGGTTATACCTTATTATTGGTCTTATTCAGAAGGAAAAGAAAGTTGAACTCTGGGATGTCTGCCTTTTCCTTTATCTTTCTTTCATAGGTATGGAGATAGGGGTTGAAAAGAAAGAAGGGGGGTATAGAAATATATAGGGATGATAGGACAAAAAGTAGATTATTGAATCTACTCCTCAACTTACTTTTCATAAATAAGGTTATTTATAATTCATTGATATAGATTTTTTATATTGAAGCAAAATAATTCAATTTTAATATTTTGGTATAGAATTCAAAATAAAAAATTCTTCACACACATATATATTTCTAGTCTAATATGATGTATGTACCTATACAACTTGATTATAATACAATATTTATTTCAATACCATGAAAGTGGTATTTTAGGCTGTTTAAGATAATTAAGTAATACAAGCTAATTGTTAATTGACCAAATCATGACCATTTCAATTTCTAGTCTATTTTTACCACAAGAATACACATCCTATGTTTAAAAGACAGATATGATTCTATAGATATATATAAGGTAAAATAGGAAAGTTCTTCAAATGCCTCAGATACCTACAAAATATGGCATTTAAAGATGCTCTTATTTTTTTTTTTAAAGATTCTTTGAAAAGTTAACTCCTGGCAACACCCAGCCTACCTCAAAGGAGATGATGAACATCAAAGAACCTCCTTATGAAGATGACTTCAAATGTGGCAAATCAGCCACTGAGAAAAATGTTCTCATTTCTGCATCAGACAGAATTCTGCCTAAAACTGGGCAGTCTTGGATGCTGGCAGGATCAGTGAACAAATACTGCCAAGACAAGACAAGCAAGTCCTCATTAGCTCCTGCTTCACAAATATGTCAGTCAAATATATTGTGCAACAAAGGTGAAGACGATGCTCCAATGCTATATAGAGTTTTGAGTGACTGTTCAAGCAGTAAACTGTCTCTGTCATATTTTCATTTCTAAAGCTGCTAGTCTGTGTTTCCAGTTTTCTCTGGTAATTAATTTTTATTCCTTCTCAAGTCTAAATCTTGTAGAAGGGAAATTAGGGAATATCCTTGAACACACTGGTGCAGGAGACGACTTTCTAAACTGAACACCAACATTTCAGGCACTAAGATCAACAATTAATAAATGGATTTCATGAATCTGAAAAGCTTCTATAAGGCAAAGGACACTGTCAATAGGACAAAATGGCAGCCCTACAGACTGGGAAAAGATCTTTACCAAATCTACACCTCACAGAGGATTCAATATCAAAAAGATATAATTAATTCAAGAAATCAAGCACCAAGAAACCAAATAATCCAATTTAATATGGGTTACACAGACAAACTGAGAACTCTCAAAAAGGAATCAATAATGGATGAGAAGTACTTAAGAAATGCTCAATGTCCTCAGTCATCAGAGAATTGCAAATCAAAGTGACCTTTCAGTAGTCAAGAGTATGTACTGTTTTTGCAAGATATTTGTTCCTAAACTATATCTGACAGCTTCCAACTACCTATGTCTCCATGTCTCAGGGTTTGTTACTTCTGGTCTCAGAGAACTCGTGTACTGACGTGTGCATGTGCGTCTGTGAACGCACACACACATACACACAAAATTAAACATTTAAAGTAAAGTTTAAATTATATTCATTAGAGATTGACATATGTGTGTATATATATCTGTGTATATATATCATTTATATGTATATATATTATGTTGTTTATTTAAAAAGTAAAATTACTAATAATAGTTGGCAAGGAACCAAGGATGACACACCAGAAAAAAAATCCATGATTGAAGAAATTGAAGATAAGACAGTGACAAAATTGTTTCAACTTGTGTTATAAGGCTGATTCTATTATGGGTTCATAACAGTAATAGACATATTCACATATTATGATATATATGTATATATATCAAAAGGAAAATAAATATTATTGATATAATATTAAATTGAGAATATCGAGGAAAAAATATGTGAGCCTATCAAATCTCTTAAGCTTTTTAAGGCATTAACTCTGCTAGATTTATATGAAAATGCATGTACTGGAGTAAAAGAGACAATCTAAGATTTTATAAAGAAATAGCCAACTTATATAATTATTAAACATGATATTTTTCAGTAAATTGTCCCGATTACATAACCTTATAATTAGTCAATCAAATGTTTCCCCTTATTTCAGTTTATTCCTCTATAGTCCTACCATTTGGGTGGCCGTGGGAGCTCCTGATCCATTCCTTGTTTATAGCAGCTTCAACATTAATCTGCCCAAGTAAATACATTTCATACAATGTACCATGCCGAGGTTATGTTTTACTATTGTAGTCTCACACATATACCAAGGGAGTATGTAATGTTCTCTTGAATATGTTATATAGATGAATCATAAAGGATTCACACTCTGACACTTCTAGTTTGTGTGAACCTCATTCTTTGGGAAACTCCCCCTTTATAGTGATTCTGAAAGAGTCAGTCTGTTATATACAGTATGGACTCTCTTTTCCTTTGGTCTCATATTCTGGGATCAGATTGAACACCCAAATGATGACTGGTTCACTTAGAGGTACATGAGAATAATCTGATTATGCCTAAGAAAATTATAATTAGATACTTAGTTTATGTGAGGAGCTATAAGTTGATCTTGAAATGTATCGGGGAGGCTGTAATAGCCATGTTGAATTACTTTATAAGATTTATGATTTCCTACATTTTCCTTTATGTCAAATAACAGCAATCTACGTGATTTTTGCAAAATCTGCCACTATGTTATATTCAATTTTCTGGTTAAAGTGGTTTTCCCCATAGTCCCTGGTATTAATTTTTTGCCAGCTGTCTTATCATATAATCAATTTATTCTGTTCCTTGTGTAATTTTGTAGAGTTTATGCTTTTTGATTCATATATATATATATATATATATATATATATATATATATATATATATATATATATATATATATATGATGTGATAGCTTTAATTAAGTGTGAATTAAAGTTACCTAGGTACTAAATGGTATTGTGCCCTAACTCCATCATTTTCTAAGACTGCCAACAAACTTTTGCAATGATACTATGTAGTTGTATCTGCCTTTATCTTGTTGCCTCTGACTGCTGTGTCTTATTCCACTTAAAATCTCATCACGTTTTATTAGTGGAATGTGTGAGTAATAGACAGCAAAGCTATTGCAGTCCCTATCAAGTGTGTGCTGATGCAATTTATTTATTTAATTACAGATTGTTCCCTAGAAGAGTCATTTACATTTGTAGTCTTACTAAATAATGTATTTGTTTTTTTATTAATTTATTCATATTACATCTCAATGATTATCCCATCCCTTGTATCCTCCCATTCCTCCCATTTTTCCCTTACTCCCCTCCACTATGACTGTGACTGAGGGGGACTTCCTCCCCCTGTATATGCTCATAGAGTATCAAGTCTCTTCTTGGTAGCCTGCTATCCTTCCTCTGAGTGCCACCAGGTCTCCCCATCCAGGGGACGTGGTCAAATATGAGGCACCAGAGTACCCGCTCAAACTACGGCACCAGCCAAGGACAATACAGGCCGTAAACTTCATACCCATACCCAGATCTAGCCAATGTAAAGGACATTCTCCACAGCTGAGTGGAGAGTAGGGTATGGCTTTCATAAATAAAGCATTTGATTTTTGTTTCCTCCACCTTATTACAGTGTAGTCTTATAAGAACAAAAATATTATTTGGTAATCTTTGTTTCTATAATGCTAACTTCATAGTGTCCAAGGTAATTGAAGAGAGAATGAAAAAATAAAATCTTAAAGTAAACATCAATGCAATTTTTTTATTGTAAAGGTACTAACAATATCCCTTCTGTTGGAATTATACTAGAAGGTTTTGGTAATATAAAATCATCTCTATTTAAGGATTATATGGGATATAAGACTCTGAGTTCATTCTTGAGTACAGAGGCACATTATCTCTCTCTCTCTCTCTCTCTCTCTCTCTCTCTCTCTCTCTCTCTCTTTCTCTCTCTCTCTCTCACACACACACACACACACACACACACACACACGTATTCACACACACACAAATTCCCTCACACAATGGTATACTCCATTTTAAAAACAGTGAGATTTTCAGAAATAACTAATAGAATACAAATATGGGATTTTTTTCTAAAAGTATTCACTGTAGAATTCTTTAATACTAGTTCTTGTAATTAGCCTGAATGTTAAAAACAGATAATTGAATTTTTGGTAGGCTGGTTGGGGACTGAAGAAGTTAATAAGAAATTGTTCCATATTTTGCCACAGAAGATTAGAAAACATGATGAATATCTGTAGACATGTAAGTTAATAGATAAAATAATTTTATTTATTGAAAGTTTATCCCATAGTGAGCAGTATGTGTAGAATAGTGTGTAAGAAGCCTTTTCATTGTATAGTATTTCCAACACAAATGCCTCTCCAATATATGTTCAAGCACTTATGAGGCCTGTGGAGGCCTGTGGCACCATCAGTAGAATTCAAGCTGGCATTGATTCAGTGGGCCATAATAAGCACAGGTAAATGGGATTTCAATTCATTTTTACAGTGAGAGACATCTGCATTTGAAAATTCTTCTAAGATAAAACTCCCATTTCAATTAAAGCTGTGAGTAATTAGTGTAATTTAATGTATCATTGAGAGTATAACTTCCAGTTATCTTCTCAATTGTTATGGTGTAAAGGAGTTACTGAGTCATTCAGTGGAACATAAAAGATAAGTACATGGAGAAATACTTCTTGTTTTCTGAAAGTGTTAAGTGAGGGAAGGAAATTTTGACTAAGAACAAGTTGCTATTTCCACAGATTTCAATAAGACATTTTTGGTAATAAATATGATTTATAGACTATATCATAAGAGTTTTCCCTAGGAGCAGTTGGATCAATAAACTTACTATTCCCAAGATTTTATCATGATCTACTTTTTAAAAATACCATAATTTATCTCCTATTAACATAATATATTTAAAGAAACAGGATACAAATATTATCAACAACCACTGAACTTCTAAATCATGGCAGCAAGGACATGATTTACATTTTGCAAACATATTTTGATTGATTTTTTAAAATTTATTATAAGTTATTCACATTACATCTTTATTGGTATCCCCTCCCCCTTATCATCCATTTCCTACCATCTCTCCCCATTATGCCCCATTCCCCTCTGTCACTCCTCCAACAGGGGACCCTCTTCCTCTACCATCTAGCCACAATCCATCAGGTCTCATCAGGATAGCCTTCATCTCCTTCATATGTGTGTTCACAAGGCCACCAGACTGCATGTCAGATGTTCAGCAGTAGTTCCCCTTCTCCCCACATGGAGAATTAGTTGTCAATTGGCTACATATGAACAGAGGTTTTAGTTTCTCTTCATGCACTGTCCTTGTTTGGTGCATCCATTTATGCAAGTTCACCCGGTGTCCAGGACTCCCACCTTTGATGGCCTCCTTGTGAAGTTCTTAGCACTGCACCCAGAATCCAGCTTTGAGCTCCAGTATCAGTCCTAAACTCCCACTGGGTAGAATCTCTCAGAGGACATCTATGTTGTTCTGGGCTACCTCACTCAGGATTATCTTTTCTATCCATCCATTGGCCTGAAACTTTTAAGATTTCTTTGTTTTTAATAGCAGAATAGTACTCCATTGTGTAAATATACCACAATTTCTTCATCTTTTTTTTTTTTTTTTTTTTTTTTTGGTTGAGGGACATCTAGGTTGTTTCCAGATTCTGGCTATTATGAATAAAGCTGCTATGAACATAGTTGAGCAAATGTCCTTTTTGTATGGAGGAGTATCTTTTGGGTATATGCCCAGGAGGGCTGGATCTTGAGGAATCACTATTCCCAATTTTCTGAGAAAGTGCCAGATTGATTTCAAAAGTGGTTGTACAAGTTTGCACTCCCACCAGTAATGAAGAAGTGTTTCCCTTTCTTCATGTCATCGCCAGCATATATTGTCACTTGAATTTTTCATTTTAGCCATTCTGATAGGTGTAAGATGGAATCTCAGAGTCATTTTGATTTTCATTTCCCTGATGACTAAGCATTTTGAACATTTCTTTAAGTGTTTTTCAGCCATTTGCTATTCCTCTGTTGAGAATTCTCTGTTTAGCTCTATAACCCATTTTTTAATTGGATTATTTAGTTTGGTGGTGTTTAGTTTCTTTACTTCTTCATATATATTGAATATTAGCTCTTTGTCAGATATAGGGTTGGTGAAGAGCTTTTCCCAGTTTGTAGTCTGTCATTTTGTTTTGTTGACATTGTGTATTGCTGTACAGAAGCTTTTCAGCTTCATGAAGTCCTATTTATTATTTGTTGATCTTGGAGCCTGAAGTACTGGTGTTATATTCAGGAAGTTATCTCCTGTGCCAATGATATCAAGGCTATGCCCAACTTTCTCTTCTAAAAAAATTAGTTTGTCTGGTTTTATGTTGAGGTCTTTAATCCATTTTGACTTTAGTTTTGTGCACAGTGATGAATAAGGGTCTATTTGCATTTTTCTCCATATAGACAGACAGTTAGACGAACAATCAAAATAGATCAGGAAAGACACCACATACTTATCAAAGGAAAATTCTATCAAGGTGACATCTCAATCCTCAACATCTATGACTCAAACACAAGGTCACACACATTCATAAGAGAAACATTAATAAAGCATAAATCATGCATTGGTCCACACAAATTAATAGTAGGAGACTTTTACACACTACTTTTACCAGTGGACAGATCATTCAGACAACTAAATGGAGAAATAATGAAACTAATAGATATCATCAATCAAATGGATCAAACAGACATCTATAGAACTTCTCACCCAAACACAAAAGAATATACCTCCTTCTCAGCATCACAGGGAAGCTTCCATAATTGAAAATAGTTAGTCACAAATCAAGACTCAATAGATATTATAAAATTTAAATAATGCCCTGTATCTTATCAGACCACCATGGATTAAAGCCACACTTCAACAACATTAGAAATAACAAAAAGCCTACACACACATAGAAACTGAACAATGTTCTCCTCAATGACAACTGAGTCAGTGATTAAATAAAGAAAGAAATTAAAAGACTCCCTAGTATTAAATGAAAATGAAGGCACAATATACCAAAACCTATGGGACACAATGAAAGCAGTGCTAAGAGTAAAGCTCATAGTACCAAGTGCCTTCATAAAGAAATTGGAGACATCTCATACAAACAACTTAATGACAAACTGTAAGCCTTAGAATAGAAAATAGGAAGCAGATACACCCAAGAGGAGTAGATGGATGGAAATAATCAAACTCGGGGTTGAAATCAATAAATTAGAAACAAAGAAAACAATTCAAATAATCACTCAAACCCAGAGATGGATCTTTGAGAAAATTAACAAGATACATAAAACCATAGTCAAACTAACTAAAAGGCAGAGGGAGGGTATCCAAATGAACAAAATCAGAAATGAATAGGGAGACATAACAACAGTTACCAAGAAAACCTAAAGAATCATTAGGTCTTACTTCAAAAGACTATATACCACAAAATTTGAAAACTTAAACAATATGATCAATTTCCATGATAAATTCCGCTTATGAAACTTGAATCAAGATCAGATAAACAAATTAAATAGGCCTATATCCTCTACAAAAGTAGGAGCAGTCATCAAAATTCTCCCAATCAAAAAGAACTCAGGGCCAGGTGGATTCAACAAAGAATTCTACGAGTCTTTCAAAGAAGATCTTATACGAATAGTCCTCAAACTATTCCACAAAATAAAAACAGAATGATCATTACTAAACTCATTCTATGAAGCCAAATCCACCATGATACGAAAGCCACACAAAGACCCAACAAAGAAAGAGAACTTCAGACCAATTACCCTTATGAACATTGATGCAAGAATACTCAATGAAATACACACAAACCAAATGCTAGAACACATCAAAAATATTATCCATCATTACCAAGTAGCCTTCATCCCAGGCATGCATGGGTGGTTTAATACACAGATATCCATCAGTGTAATCAACCATAAAAACAAACTGAAAAAAAAAAACACCCCACATGATCATCTCCTTAGATGCTGAGAAAGCATTTGATAAAACCCAACACCCATTCATGTTAAATGTCTTGGAGAGATTGGAAATGCAAAGTACATACCTAAACACATTAAGGCAATATACAGCAAACCTATAGCCAACATCAAACTAAATGGAGAGAATTTAAAATCAATTCCACTGAAATCAGAGGCAAGACAAGGTTGTCCACTCTCTCCATATCTCTTCAATATAGTACTTGAAATTCTAGCTAGGTCAATAAGAAATTTTCTGATAGTAATTGCTAGAAAAATGGCTTAAAACAGAAAAAAATTCAGTTAGTATATATTGTACAGTAGATAGATTACCATTAATACAAAAAAATTGACATTAAATTTACTCTGAACTCTCCCAAACTATAAATAAGTCCTTTGCTGGATATTTAATTCTTTAATTCTTTACTCTTAATGAATCTAGACATTACTTAACAATGCACAATTGTTGATTGATATTGATGAAAACCTTCTAGACAGTGAAAACCTGAGTTCAGTCACTAAGAAGATATGTTTATTTACTTCTTTATGCCAACAGATGTAAATACTGTATCAGTGTGTACATGTGTCTTTATGTACTTACTTGGGTATATTTCTGTTGATCACCATTGTTGTGTTGGTATATTGTGTAAATATGATGATACTAGATTGTTAGCTAATTCTTTGCTCTGAAGTAATGAGAGATAATGTCAAACATACAAAGGGTAGCTGAGAACTCATAGCTAGAAACAGAGTGATGAAAACAAAATAGTATATTACTGAATAGAAACATAAAGTATGATTTTTAAAATCAGGAGACACTGTCAACAGAACAAAGCAACAGCCTACACACTGGGCAAAGATCTTCACCAACTCTGCATCTAACAAAGGTCTAATATCCAAAATATATAAAGAACTCAAGAAATTAAATACTTCCAAAACAAATAACGCAATTGAGAAATGGGGATTGGAACTAAACAGAGAATTCTCAACAGAGGAATACCAAATGGCTGAAAAACACTTAAAGAAATGCTCAACCTCCTTAGTCATCAGGGAAATGCAAATCAAAACAACTCTGAGATACCATCTTACACCCATCAGAGTGGATAAGATAAAAAATTCAAGTGAAACCACATGCTGGCAAGGATGTGGAGAGAGAGGAACACTCCTTTATTGCTGGTGGGAATGCAAACTAGTACAGCCACTTTGGAAATCTATCTGGTGCTATCTCAGAAAAATGGGAATAGGGCTTCCTCAAGACCCAACTATTCCACTCCTTGGAATATACCCAGAAGATGCTCCAGCACACAACAAGAAAATTTGCTCAACCATGTTCATAGTAGCCTTATTCATAATAGCCAGAACATGGAAACAGCCTAAGTGTCCATCAGTAGAAGAATGGAAGAAGAAACTGTGGTACATTTACACTATGGAATACCACTCAGCTACTAAAAACAAGGAATTCCAGAAATTTGTGGACACATGGATTGAACTAGAAATGATCATAATGAGTGAGTTAACCCAGAAGCAAAAAGAGACAAATGGTATATACTCACTTATATCTGCACACTAGGCCAAGGGGCATGGCCTATGAAAGTCTTCACTTACCAGGAAACTGGGACAGAGGGGAAGACATCCTATTGGTACTCTAGGTGAGAGAAGCATGGGAGAATGGGGAAATAGAAGGATCAAGAGGGTCCTAGAAACCTACAAGAACATTACAATGGGCAGATTTGGGCCCAGGGGTCCCGCTCAAACTATGGCACCAGCTGAGGACAATACTTGCAGTAAACTTCGAACCCCTACCCAGATCTATCCAATGAACAGGAACTCTCCACAATTGAGTGGAGAGTATGTTCTGACTTTCACATGAACTCTGGTGCCCCATATTTGACCACGTTCCCTGGATAAGGAGGCCTGGTGGCACTCAGAGGAATGATAGCACGCAACCAAGAAGAGACTTGATACCCGATGAGCATGTACAGGGGGAGGAGGTCCCCCTCAGTCACAGTCATATGGGAGGGGAGTAAGGGGAAAATGGAAGGGAGGGAGGAATGGAAAGATACAAGGGATGGGATAACAATAGAGATGTAATATGAATAAATTAATAAAATATATTAAAAATTATAGTAAAATTGATTTAATAGGATTCAAGTGCATTATAATAAGGATTCTATGAATAAAAGTTGCTGTGAGATGTTAATGTCCCAGGATTGTGGAGAAAGGTTTGAGGAGAGCTTCAACCATGGATATTTCAGATGAGGTCAGCAAGAGTTGTCTCCCTCCTTTTCCCAAACCGATTCTGTCCCATCATCAACCCTAGTAAGAATTTATTTTCTGGTAAGTGAAGGCTTTCGTGGGACATGCCCCTTGGGCTAGTATGTAGATATAAGTGAGTATATACCATTTGGGATATGTCTTTCTCACGTACTCTGGTGCCTCACATTTGACCATGTCCCCTGGAGGGGAAGACCTGGTGGCACTCAGAGGAAGGACAGGAGGTTGCCAAGAAGAGACTTGACACCCTATGAGCATATACAGGGGGAGGTAATCCCCCTCAGGAACAGTCATAGGGGAGGGGAATAATGGGAAAATGGGAGGGAGGGAAGAATGGGAGGATACAAGGGATGGGATAACCATTGAGATGTAACAAAAATAAATTAATAAAAAAAAGAAAAATAAATATAAAAAAACTATAAAAAATGAATTTATTTCCTTGAAAGTTGTCAGGCTTACCTCCTTGTTTGATCTTCCATGGTTTCACCTACACACCCCACTCCCCACCCCATCCTGCCGCTGTTGAGTATGCAGATGAAGTATCTTCCAACACCTTGTCCTGGCCAATTGTGCAGGGCTACAGAAACCTTGTGCCTGAGATCCTGGCCACTTCTCCTACCCACTACCCCTCCATCTCTTCCACTCCTCCAGTAAATGAACCAGTTCAAAGCTGTTCCTGGACATTTGTTCTTTGTTGGAGCACTCATCTTGATAACCAAGATCCTGCTAGCTCCCAATCACCCTGGCTAATTGTTGTGCCTAGTCAGGAGCACAGGGGTCTGTATACCCCAAGGGCAGAAGCAAAATCAACATGGCAACTTGGGAATGAGAAAGTTGATTTCTTGTTTTTATTTGTTTTTGTTTTTGTTTTTTTAGACAAGGTTTCTCTATGTTATCTTAGCTATCCTAGACTCACTTTGTAGGCCAGACTAGCCTCAAACTCATAATAATCCACCTGCCTCTGCCTCCCGAGTGCTGTGACTAAAGGTGCCCTCCACCATGCCTGGCCATGCTGAGCAAATATTAAGAGAATAAAAATAATTAGATGTGGTGGATGTGGGGTGTGTGTGTGTGTGTGTGTGTGTGTGTGTGTGTATTCATTGGGTTACTAAAGTGACTAAAAGTAGTATAAAATACAAATGCATCAAGAAATCGAAGCTGAATATCAAAGTTCTGTCATGACCACGTATAGTGACCTCATTAAAGTTTTATCAATTTGTGTCAGTCAATGGATGCTGGACCAGAGACAGGTTGTATATACACACTCTCACTCCTGAAATAAACAGCAGTGTTGGCCAACACAATTAATCTCAATGTTCTTTCTCATTTTTTTTTTTCTTAGGGGAGAGGCCCACCATGGCAATGCTTCTCTGACTTATGTGGGTTGATCTGTTTAGGTCAAGAAACAGGCTATCACAGTCCTAAGAATGTGCTATTTTATAACTACACAGAGCACAGATCTGAGTTCATGCAACCTGAAATCCATTGCTTCATTTTTACTATGTTCATGTTTCTTGTACTTTACATAGATCAGATACTTAAGTGCAAACTGAAGCATCCTTTTTAATGGACAAAGAATTGTGCTTCTGGACACCTTCGTCCTAATGAGTTGACGAACTTGTAAGTTTCTTGAAGTGAGCATTGCCTCAGTCCACCTCTTTTATTTTTCCCAATGGTCAGAATTTATTGAAATTTGATACCATTACATGATTTTGACAGCCTTCTTTTATTTCGTTTTCATAATCAGTTCCCTTGATAAAGGCATGCACAACCGATCTCACATACCTCCTTGAGCTTGAAGACCAACTGAACAGCAAAAGAGATAGAAATGAATGAGGCTGCATGTGCCTGTGTGATATTTGATCTAATACATTTTTATATCCTCAAGCCCTCAGGGAAGTGTTCAAGCTGGTAATTTATGCAGATGTTCTATGGTCCATAGATGTCCACTGGCTTTTATGAAGTGAAGTTAGTATGTGATTTTTAGACTTTGGAGCAGACACACAGTTGGGGAAAAGTAATTTTCTAGATTAGGGTTTTTAAGCATGAACCACTTTTGCAATCTTGATTAAGGTAAAACTAAATTACTCTTTTTTAACGTTTTCAGTAGTAAGTCCACACTGATATCTCAGTTGAAGAAAAGAGAAGGGGGAAGAATATAATACTAATGAAATTGTTCTAGACTGTCAAGAATGAAACTTCCAGTAAGCTGGAAGAATATAGAATGATTTTTTTCCTCATATGTGGATCTATTCACTCACAATCCCTCTAATGTTTAGTTGAGCATGAGTAATATCCACAAGAAAAATTTAATTTTTCCTATTGGAAATGTTACCCACTCTTTTTCCATACCATTTTTATGAAAAGTTGTTACTGCAGAAATTAGAAGAAATTTTCTTTATGAGCAGTTGTAGACACAGTAACACTCATTTTGTTAAAGGTAGAAAATTTAGAGTTCTTTGTTATTAAAACAGCTAAAAACTTCCTGTCTGGGAGAAGGTTTCATATCTTTTGGCAAAAATACTTTACAAGCTTTTTTATATAGTAACTAATTTGACAGCTAATATTCTATAAGATTATAACTCATTCAGAAACATTATACTCTTCTGGGAAATTTTAAGCTACTTTTCAATTCTTAATCAAAACTCTTTTGCTTGAAATAAATCCCATTGATGTGTGGAAATACAATTTTAAATAAATGAACGAGTCTGCTACTTTTTCAAAATTGATTATGTTAATATAGATGAGTAGTAGTAGTGAAATTTTTGATATAGTTGCAATTATATATTAATCATATTGATTCATTTCATTTTACTTCCAAATAAGTCTTGTAATTAGTATTCATTATCTTCAGGGTGTAGAACTGATGTTAAATTTCTTTCAAAATTAATTTCATAATCAACTGAATTTAATTATCATCTCAGTATGAGTATAGTAAGGTAAAATGCATTCTTAATACTTAGGTAAATAAGAATACAATGTATGTTCCAGTACTTTATAATAAATATAGATGGGAATCTATGTTCTAAAACCAACAGGGATTGTTACCTTTGTTGTTTGTATCTCAAGATCATGGGAAGAAAATTCACCTTCCTGCCTTCGTGATACTATCTAAGGGCCTGTCTGTCAGTGTATACTACTCTTTATTTCTCTTCACTGGGAAAAAGAATCTATTATTCCTAAGATAATATAATTTCTCTTCCTAGACTTTCTTCCACTTAGGTCAGTCCCTAACAGGAGCTATGAAGTTTATCTGGCTGTATGCAACTTTTTGAGTCTGGACTCCAAAAGACATAACTATTCTTTTCTTCTTTTCTTCTATCTTTTACTTTTCAGGTGCTTCCCAGAACCAAAGTAAAATTTTAACTTTCCTAGCATTTGGACTTTCTTACTTCTTTTTCTAAGCCTCCCTTTTCTGGCAGGTGACTGATCTTCCTGAACATTTTCTCCCTTCTTCTGTCCATTGTCCTCCCTATCTCCAGGTAACTTTGAGATGTACAGCTAGCCGACCCTGAGACTTTTCTTTTAGTAAATTGTCCTCATGTTATTTTTTTTACTTATTATTCTCTCATATATTATATCCCAAATGCAGTTTCTCCTCCCTCCTCCCCTTCTAGCACCTGCCCCCACTTCTCCTCTCCCCCTGACCCACTCCTCCTCAATTTCTCAGGTCTTCAAAGGATATCAACAAAACATGAACTATCAAGTTGCAACAAGACTATGCACATCCCCTCATATGAAGACTGGACAAAACAACTCATAAGGAGGAAAAGGTTCAGCAAAGCATGCAATATAGTCAGAGACAGCCCATGCTCTCACTGCTGGGCATCTCAGGAGAACAGCAAGCTGCACAACCATAGCATACTTGCAGAACTTGGGTAAGATTCACACAGGCTCCCTGATTGTCACTTCAGACTCTGTTGGCCTCTATGAGCCTTTGTAATTTGATTGTGGTTCCCTTGACCCCTCTGCCTCCTACAATCCTTCCTCCTCCTCTTCCACAGGATTCCCTGAACTCTTCCTAGTGTTTCCTCCTGATTTCATAAGGGTGCACTTTAAATTTTTTTATTACTAAGAATAAGGCACCTCAACAGGATACTGAATTTTCTCTGGTACCATACAGTTGCCCTACTGCAAATCAACCAAATTACGATTACCACTTCTTTTCTGACTTTTAAATTTTATTTTAGAAAAAGATAGATATATTATTTACCCTTTATTTTAGCCTCTCTATTTCCATACCTCCCTTCTCTCCCAAATTCATGACCTTTCCTTCTTTAACCATTGCTATTATTCATACATGTAAAAAAATAAACATACAAATACAACTTGCTGATTCAGCTTAGTGTTGGCTGCATGAGTGTGTTTCTAGGGCTTGACTGTATTAGATAAACAGTCAGGGGACTCACAATTGATGAACATTAATTTTTCTACTCTTAGAAGTTATTAATTGATTCCAATTGCTCATATAGGGGTAGGTCCTTGTGATATTTCAACCATCAAGGGTGGGCTGTCCACCACTTTAGGAAATGTTCATGTTGGATTTAGGCAGACAAGTCATTCATGTGTATATCTTCCATATCATAGCTAAAATGTACAGTCTCTCTGAAGACTTCCTGGTGCTCTGGTGGTTACAGTCTTTCCACTTAATCCTTTAATTGGTGAATAAAATGAACCCCATTCTGTGTATGCTGATGGCAACAATATTACCCCTATTGTCATCTCCTAAAGTCTTTCTACCCTTGACAGGCCCCTGCTTTTCCCATGCAAGTCCCTCTCTGACTTTCATAAGTATTTTCCAAAAATTTATGCTTTATCTACATGCCTTTAAATGTGACTCAATAATTGGTTACTGTTTGAGTAATTTGAGTTCTTTAAGGGCTTAGGCTACAGATTATTAATTTAACTGGCCTTCTCAATGTCTCTTATCTAGAGCAACACAATATTCTTCTTTGCTTCTAATACACTGGGTATTTTAGAAAACTGCTCATCTCTTTTATAGAATGTTTCTGAAGTGGGGTTTATTTGATGTCTTTTGCACAGATAGTGCTTATGTATTTCTGGTGTGCAATGACATCTCATCATTTTAAACATAATAGGGCAATTGTGTGATATTTTATCAAATTATGTCATTGGACTAAATAAGGACTAATGAACTAATGTGTCTGATAGAAGGAACTTCTAGACAGGATACTACCCAGGTGATAATATACCTACTGATTGTTGCACTTATCCATGTTCACAATAATAAAAGCAAGATGTAAATGAGTTGAGGAAATTAATGCCTTTCTGGAGAAATTATATTCACTTAGATAGAAGGAATGATTCACCAAGGACAACAAACCATCCATGAGACCACACTGCTCTTGCAAAAGATCTAAGTTTAGTCCCTAATATCCAGGTCCTGTGCCTCACAAACATCTGTAACTACAGTTCAAGGAGGATTTGATGCCCTCCCATTTCATCTACATGTATATATATGGAGATGATATATATATATATTAATTTGAAAGTAAGTATTTTTTACACAGGTAATAGTAGCCCACCTAGCAAAGATTCTATATTGTTAAAATGTAAGATAATTCAAAAGAAGAGACTCTAAAGTAAGAATGCCAGTGAAGGAGTTCCTGCTCAAGACAACAACCTAGTGAAGAGTTGCTATTGTGCCAGACTGGAAGGCACATATAGGCTAATATTACTGTGGCTCAAAGAAGCCAGGCTTCATCCAAAGATAGCAATGTATTTCTCCAGCATAATCCATACGGTATTGATTTTGCAGGACATGAAAGACTAATAATTATGGGCTATCATGTAGTCTTACAACACAATTTTACTAAGTCACTGATGTGCCAGGTTATGTGTGACAAGGTTAGTGTCCTTGCAAGGAGACATCTACGGGCCTCTATACAAAGGTAAAACCTAGTATAAGTAGAAACATGCATAATATTGTAGATTCTAGGAAAATGGAATGTGACTGAGGAAAGATGAAACTGTAGAGTTAGCTGAAGTGATAGGATGTGTGTGATTCAGGTAGCAGGCCAGAGTAGGAGGAACTCCACTCATTTAAAGCCTAGGTAATTTAATCACAAGTCCTAAAGTTTGGATTGTAGGACTTTGTGTGTGTGTGTATGTTTGTGTGTTTCTCCTTATTTTTTCTATCTTTGCTTTGATCTAATTAGTCTACATTATAAATTAATTTATTCCCTTTTGAAGTGGGATACTTAAGTACACAATGTTGCATATTGCAAGTACATAGCTTAATGATGTTTTCTATTATAGGATCCCACAATTAAAGTTAAAAGATGAAACTTAAATTTCAGATAAGTTTTGGTTTAAAACTTTGCCATAATAAATTTTTTCTAAGTTGCTTTTGTCATATTTTTAATAGATCAAGTATATAACATAGTATTCAAATAAAAACATGATTGTCGTAATGTACTCAGCACTGAGCCTTTAACACATGCATGATGTAACAATCTTTTCTTTCCTTTTTGTTACACTTTATTCAGCTAGTAAGAAATGGGCCTCATGTACAGACATCTCACCATATGGAGTGGAATTCTTTCCATAACTTCATTTTCTGTAGATTTTGAGTTTCTACTCATTTCTTAATTTAGAGGTATGAGTTGCTTCTACCTGGTAACTTAAAAAATCTACAACAGAATAAGATTATCAGTCTGTATTAGATTATAAAATTCTATTGATTTGTAAATTATTTTTAAAATTTAAAACATTGTGGTTTGATGTTTTAGTGGGTTCATGTACCTATTTACTTTAGGATATCACTTACAGTATCACTCTACCAATAATATACCCTTTGTAGCCTTGGCCATCACTAATCTCTTTATTGTGATTTTACCTTTATCTCTTTCAGAATGTCATATGGCTTGAATAAAATACTATATTGACTGTCAGGATGGTCCTTTTCATATGGAGTCATTCATGTGATAAGCAGTTATGATTTTCTATGTCTTGTAACCCAGTCCTTTATAATATGAATAATTTTTCATGATATTAATTCAAAACTATTGAGTTATACTTATTGAAAAATCATGAATAATTTAATATTTTGTGAATTATGACCAAAGTTAGCATGAACATGCATTGATAGGTTGTGCTGCAGAAAAGGTTTTAAAACTGAAAGAGTAATTGGGTGAGAGGAGGGGAATGTATCCCCTTACCTCAGGAAACAGGAAGGTGCCTAGGTTGGGGGTAGGGGCTGGGCGGACCAAAGGCAGGAGGTAGGGGGGCCTGGGATTGAAGAAAGGCTGGACCATGGAGCCAATAGAGGGAAGGAAGAAAGCACCTGGGCAAGGGGCAAGTGGGGACCCAGCTGGGCTGAACACCTAAACCCCCTAGTCTGTACAATACAATTTTCTATAAGACTCAGAATCTTCTAAAAAAATACTGAGGCAAAATTGGTTAGATATATAATAAATATATAAGCAGAGGGAAGAAAAATTATTACAGCTCATTTATTGCCATATTCTAAGTAATACATTTTTTCAGAAAATTAAAATTATGAACACTATTTAATATATAGATATAGTGGAAAGAATAAATAAGTGAGAATCATTCTATATATTTGGTAAGTTTTCAAGATGTCTAAAGTTTTTCCTTAATTAATCTAGTATTAATTTTGTTTTATTTTTATGTTTCATTTTCATTGCCCTGGGTTTCTACATCACCTCCAAAATAACCCCTAGTTCTAGCTGTGTTCCTTCCATCCCTCCCCCTGCCTCCTGCTCCCTCCCTCTAGCTGTGTTCCTTCCATCCCTCCCCCTGCCTCCTGCTCCCTCCCTTTAGCTGTGTTCCTTCCATCCCTCCCCCTGCCTCCTGCTCCCTCCCACTCCAGTTTTGTTTTCAAAGACCACAATAGATACCACATATTTGAAAAGAGCATAGAGGTATTAAGAATGAAAACACAGATGACTTTTCCATTTCAACTATGCTAATTATTCATGATATTAAGTAAAAATTTGAATAATATTTAAATATTTCAGGATGAACAACTTGATATAAAGGTGAACTAATTGCGTCTGTTCTTTATTAAAGTGATTCAAAATGAGAGGCTTCATTTTGATTTCTACTGATAATAAGATTTTTTCCAGAACAAATTTAATTTATAAGATAACTAAAGAGAACAAAATGAAGGGATTTAAAATAACGCTAAAGATTACGTTATTAATTTATTTTTTCTAAAGTAAGCTTTCCAAAATGTATCGACTTCTAGATCCTGAACATTCACTGTGGGTAACGTGAATTGGGATTTATGGAACTTGATCACTATGTTTATATGGTAAATAATTGATACAACTTTAAATGTTCTCATTTTGTCTCAAAGATCAAGTTTATGCCACACCACCAAAACCTTTTATTTGCCCTGTTCACACAATTTTGATAAACTGCATCAATAATAAATTAAGGAAGCATAGTTTGTTAATATGAAAATTACCAAAAATAATTGAATTTAGGATTTAAATGATGCAAACTTTTCTCTAAAATTGCAATAAAATATGGAGTAAATACTTTATAACACTTTAGTTTCTTTTTTATATTCAAAACATTTTGAATTATTCTAGAATTACAATTAAAACTTTTTAAAAGTAGTTTTGAATCTCCATGTAATCCTGAATTTGTGTATAGGCATCTATACTGATGACTCTGTTTCTCCTTTATAAAACTGGTTGTTACAATAGAGCTGTGAAATGAAGGTGCCTGTGACTGTCAGGACATATTATTTTCATGTTTTAGGGGTCTCTAGTTTCTTACCTGCTTCATGTTCTTGCTGCTCTGTCACCTTTTGTTCATTTCATAATTATTGCTGCCTATGCTATGGTGCTCAAGCTTATTGGAATTAGTGTAATTTATCTCTTCTCAAGTTGGGATGAAAACAACATTGTAGGTAATTAATCTCTAAGAGCATAGGCAGCAAGACTAAGGCAGAAAAGCCACTTACTACAAGACACAGACTGTGTCATCACTCTTAAAACAACAAATGTTGGAAGCTTTCATTTATATATATCTATTTAAACAGAAAATTCAAACATACTTTTAAGTATGTTTGAAAAAATAATCATTTGCATAGGATTTTGCAACTTATGCAGTAATTCCCTTTATGTTACTTTTGGAAAAAAAATTTTCTTTAAAATTTTATCACTCATTTTAGTATTCTTCCAGTATTTAATGCTGACCGATCCTTGAACTCTGTGTGACTACGATCAGTGCAAGTAGTTCATCTATTAAAACTTATCTTTAAAAACTGACATTTATATACTCTAAGTGGTGCTATTGATTACATCAGGTAATTTATCAAGCTGCACTCAACCACCCAGGATTAATATGCTATACCTATGTACTGAGTGTAGCCTGTCCATCACAAGAGACATCTGCGGCTTGCAGAAGAAAAATCGTGGTTCTAAACACTGTAGTCAAAATAATAACTGTGCCTATTTCTAAAAGATGAAGACAAAATGTTATCTGTCACTCTCTGCTCATCCAGCTAAATTTCAGCTTAGCCATCTTTTATTACAATCTTTAATGAGCTCTTGTGTGATACCTTTTTCTATAGCTCTTAGCTCCTTAATTTAGATTTTTTTTTTTTTTTAAAAATCAGGCTGGATTTTTAGTTTCATTTAGATTCCTTGTTATATTTTACCTTTGTGTCCTCTCCTTAATACACTAGATTCAAGAGTCTTGTAGGCAAAATATCTACTCGGTTTCCAGCAAGAATTCTGATGTGCTTATCCTCACAGTAGTCTTCCAACTATACAGTTTGTCTCTATTGAATTTACTTTTACATATTTAAGTGATTTAAGAAGGGTCTGTTCATTAATGATTTCTTTTACAGAAATAGTAAAAAAGAAAAAAAAAGAATGAAAAAGTATAACATAAAAGAACACACAGTCTGAAACCAATCAATTTCTTTCTCTATGTTGCCAAGAAAACATTAGATGGGCAACATGAGATAGAATGTGGCCAAATATTCAACCACCTCATATATATCTGGATGCAAATTCATGTAATCAAATGTTTTGTTTTATATATCTTTTTCAGTAGTATTCACAGAAACCACATGAATATCCCATTAAATGTAGAAAAGACCTTTGGCAATATTCAATATACCTTCACGGGAAAGGTCGACATTCTAGCAGAGAGACACTTGCTCAACCATGTTCACTGCGTCTCTACTCATAATAGCCAGAAATTGGAAACAGTACAGATGTCCCTCAACACTATAATGGATAAAAAATGAAACACTTACAAATGAAATATTATTCACCTGTTAAAAAATGAAATTACAAGTAAGTGGAAAGAGTTAGAAAGAAAACATTCTAAGTGAGATAACTCAGATCCAGAAAGATAATTATGGATGTGAGCTTTTAAGTCTTTGATTTAAAAAATGTCCACAATGTGTATAACCATAGAGATTTGGTATAGAGTAAGGAATTAGCAGGAAGGAATGCATCTTCTTAAGAAGAAACAATAAGATAAGTTTAATCTCATGAAGTAGGTGGGACACAAGTGTAGATCAGAGGCTTTTTGGTTCAATGGTATCATTCTGACTCCTTTAGTAGCGTACAGAGTACCTTCCAGTACAGGAAACTAGAAAGTAGGCATGAAGTTAAGTAACATCAGTTCAAGTTATCCATGTTCAACGAGTTGAATACATTTTTCTCCAATTGTGAGCCTTGCTATCAGTTTGGGAAGATGACAGATAGCCTTAAAAATAGATGGATTATTTGGGGTTCCCATTTTGCCCCTTTAGTCAACAACTTGATTAGATGGAATCTATTTCCAATTCTGGAAGTTGGAATTTCTGGGTCTGAGTTATCTCACTCAAGATGATATTTTTAGCATCACCCATTTACCAGTGTGTTTCAGGATATCATTTGTTAATATCCAATAATATCCCATTATGTAGATATATCACATTTTCTTTATGTACTCATCTCTGGCTGTTATGACTGAGAGATAATGACCATGACTGAGCAGGTCTTTATAGTAGAGTGGAGCTTCATTTGGGTATGTGGCCAAGAGTTGGATGTTGAGGTAGATCTATATTTAGCATCCCAGTAAATAGCCACATTGATTTTCTATAGTGCCTATAGAATACCATCAGCAAAGGAATTAATGTTCTTCCTATTCTGCATCCTTTCTGAGTGAGCTGTTATTTGTTGTACTCATTTTGGCAACTACATCCTGTGTGAGAGGAAATCTCAAAGTAAATTTGATTTTAATTTCCTTGATGACTAAGAATGTCAAAGATTTCTTTAGGTGTTTTTTGGCCATTGGAGATTTCTCTTTTGACAAATCTGTTTAGATATGTACCCCTTTTCAGTTGAGTTATTTGTCTTCTTAATTTCTGTTTGTTTGAATACACGTTGAATCACAGTTTTTCACTTTTTCTACTCACAATTAGAATTGAGAGATATATTCTACTACTTATACCACTTCTCTCTCTCTCTCTTTCACCCTCTTGTTCATCTACTTTACTTGTTCAATCAGAGACTAACACAGGTCATGCTGTTGCATCCCCCTATCTTGTTGCAATTGCTCCCCTAAACAAACAAGTTCCTGGTTTATACAAACAAGTTTAACCCCCACCTTGGCCACAAATGCATTGCTAAGTATTCACAACAGTGGACAGGCAACTTCTGCCACTGCTTAACAATAATTTCAACCCGTGTGTACCAGATTGCAAAGATACATAATTTTTTCTAAACCTTTAACTGCTTTCAGGGAGTCTTTATATTCACATGATAGACTCCACTCATCAAGTGAGCATGCCATCCATACCACGTGGATGAAGACTGACATCCTTGGTTTCCTCCTAATCTGATGTCTCAGCCTTACTTGCATGTCTTGCAACTGCAGCAAGAGCCATGCAACTGATATAATAGCACAAAGTAACACTAAAATACCACAATACAGGAAAGGACAGCTGTTGTTTTCTAAACAAATTCCCAAGCATTCACTTTTACCAATATAAACTCAGGAGTCAGAAGCTAGTGTGAAACCCTACTAGCTCAGAGAGGCAGAGAAACCATCCAGCTGACCTTCCTACTCAGTTGATGTCCTAGAAGGGAAAAGTCCCTTCTTTTACTCTGTACTGTCTTAACAACCCCTTCAAACCAAATGTCTCTTCTTTCTACTTCCTGTGTGTCTCCCTATCCATCCTCCAGATTTCCTATCTCTCTATGGTTTTTATCTTATGTTTACTCCCTGTCAAATAATTGCTTGCTCTGCCTCTTGACCTTTGATTGAATTTATTTAATCCTGTTTACGTAAAGCTCTTGGATTGAAGGTGTGTGCTAGGGCTATGTCACCTCACAAGTAGAAATGGATTTTTCCAGTCAACAATCTTGGGTTTCACAGTGTGATCCAATATTCAGCAACAAAATGTATCATAATGTCCTATGTAGAAGCACTTTTATCGGGGGTTTCGTATCAGCTGCGTGCCTTGCTACCCATAGCCAAGACCATGCACTCTCTTCTCCCCAACTGATCTTTTGTTCAGTTGTTGTTCTTTCCAGGCCCATATTATGTTTTGTGAAAAACTGTGGAAATACAATACATACATGTACTCACACCAGATATGGAGTTATGACAGACTAAATTATGGATACCAACAAAGTCCAAGTTAGTTCAATAACCAATGAGTTTATTAGAATTACTTACAGGAGCAAAAATGACTCAAAGACAGATGTATCACCTAAGTCCATTCAAGCATGGGGAACATTTCTCAAAGCAGAGAACATGGATCACACTGCACAGTCTGTAGACAGCTCAAAAGTTCAGACTGTAGGCCTGTATTTTCTAAGTCTATTTCTTTGGTTTTTTTTTTGTTTGTTTGTTTGTTTTTGTTTTTTGTTTTGTTTTGTTTTGTTTTTTACCTCTACCTCCTTTCCAACACTTATCCACTGTAATCCCTTCCAACCTCTTCAGTATGAGGAAAAAGATCCATGAGCAAGCAGAAGAGTCAGAAACTCCTCACACTTCCATTATTTTGTGTCCCACAAAAACCACAAGCTAAAGAACCACAGCATGCATGCAGACAATCTAGCACAGACCTATGCAGTCTCTGTGGTTGCAAATTCAATACCTATGAGCCCCTGTGAGAATTGCTTAGTTGATTCTGTGGGCCATATTCTCCTAGTGTCCTGAAACCTTCTAGTTCCTTCAATTCTTCCCCATCTTCTATAGGGTTCCTGAGATCAACCCAATGTTTGGCTCTACCTTCCTGTTTAATGAGATTTCATGCAAGATGGAATTTCTCAATCTTAAAGAACACTGTTAAACAAATTATGTATACTTGGTAGATTTGTTTCTTATTCTCTAGGCTGTGGATTTGTTGGAATATTGGTGTCCTTTGCCGTACAGAAAATTTGAGGTTCATGCAGTCCCATTTATTAGTTGTTAAACACACCTTAATCCAGGAGACAGAAGCAAGCAGATATGAATTCAGCCCAGCCTAGTATAGAGCAAATTTCAGGTAAAGAAAAGCTTAGGTCCAGGCATAGTGGTATACACCTTTAGTTCCAAAAACTAAAGTTAAAGTTAGTTTGTAGAAGGAAATGGCTATGTTTGAAAGTTGTGTTTCATTGACTGGCAGAAAAAGTGACAAATCTGAAATAGATTTGACAGAATATGATGTGCCCAACTCTCAAGTGAAGAGAGAAGAAAGTGTTGTTCTGTGCTTAAATGAAACCTCAATCAACACTAGGAGCCGTTACTGATGAAAACACACAAAGGTCTTGTTTATTGATTGTTCAGCTTAAGCTGGACCCACACTATCACTACCGTAGCAGATCAGGTATGAGTCCTAAGTACAAGTAGGAAAGAGCTTTTTATAAATTGCAGTAAGCGAGAAAGCAAGTAAGTGGGTTTCTTGTTTGGCAAGTATCTTATTGATTATTTGCTGAACTAATATTTTAATTAATTTATTCATATTATATTTAAATTGTTATCACATCCTTTGTATCCTCCTGATCCTCCCTTCCTCCCCTTTTCACCCTATTCCTCTCCCCTAGGTTTATGACTGAGGGGGACCTCCTCCCCCTCTATATGGTCATAGGCCATCAAGTCTCATCCTGTTAGCCAGCCTATTCTTTCTTTGAGTGCCACCAAGCCTTCGCACCAAGGGGAAGTGGTCAAATATGAGGTACCAGAGTTCATGTCAGAGTCAGTCCCTACTTTCCACATAACTGTGGAGACTGTCCTGTCCACTGGCTAGATCAGAATAGAGGTTCAATGTTTATTACTTGTATTGTGCTTGTTTAGTGCAGTAGTTTGAGCAGAACTGCTGGTCCCATATCCACCCATCACAACGTTCGTCTTGTAGGTTTTTAGAACCCTCTGGATCTTTCTATTTCCCCATTCTCCTATATTTCTCTAAAGTAGGGAAAATCTTGGAACAAATTGGCACTGAAGACAACATCCTGAACAGAACACCAACAACCCAGACCTTAAGGTCAACAATTAATAAATGGAACCTCATGAGGCTGAGAGTCTTCTGTAAGGCAGGAAACACTGTCAAAAGAACAAAGTGACAGCCTACAGACTAGAAAAAGGTCTTCCTGAGCTAATTTACATTGCTCTGGTACCAGTGCAGTATCAAAAGAATGATTAACTTCTAAGAAATAACTCTTGAGAAATCTGGGAAAACATCTGATCTTTTAGTACTTTTTAAATTTCCAGCTAATTGGCAGTTCTATATTTTTCTGCCAAGGGTATCTTTATGGGTTTCCTAGACCTTGAGTTTAAGAGTAGGCCACTCAAATACAGAAATGAAAATGTTAATAAAAATGGAGTTACTTTGGTCCACCAAAAGGAAAGCTACTTCAATAGCAATTCAGAGAGGGGAGAGGAGGGAGGCAGCTTTACTGAGAGATTTTTACAGAGAGGTTGAATGAGAGAACAAGCTAGACATAAGTTTGTAAACACAGGACAAGGCAGAGAATGACAAGGGTCTGGGATATCAGAGCAGATTGTTGGAGTTAATTTGAGGTAAAGCAGAGTGATTGAAGGACTGAGAGAAAAGCCAGACTGAATAAGAGTTTGAGTTTAAGGGGCTGGAGAGATGTGGGTAAGAGTGTTGCCTACTCTTCCAAAGGTCCCGAGTTCAATTCCCAGCAGCCACATGGTGCCTCACAACCATTTATATTGTGATCCGAAGCCCTCTTCTGGCCTGCAGGTGTTTATCCAGGCAGAGCATTGTATACATAATAATAAATAAATCTTTTTTAAAAAAGAGTTTGAGTTTGAGATTGAAGAAGAGTTTGAGCCAGAACAGCTGAGTTGAGTCAGGGATCTCAGAGCTCAGAAAACAAAAACAAACAAACAAACAAACAAACCAAAAACAAAAACAAAACCAAAACCAAAAACAAAAAAAAGAAAAGGTGAGCTTATTTAGCAGTAAGTCTCAGAGGATGAAAACATTCTAGGCCTAGGTTAGATTTATGGAGGCTAGAAGCTTCCAGGACTAGGCCTAGGTTAGCAGACAGAGGTGATAATTCTCTAAGACAACTGAAACAGGCCAATAATAGTTCCTTTTGTATTGCTCTTACTCCATGTGCTGCCAGTGTTCTGTGTGTGAATACTGAATCTCTTACGTGTTCCTTGGACTCTTTCTGTGGCTCTTTTTAAATTTTTTATTTTATTTTTCTTTCTTCTTCTTGTTTGTTATGTCCTATTCATGTATTTGTTGTGGTCCTTTTCCTATGGCCTATCCTCTTTTATCTCTTCTTCTTCTTTTTCTTCTTCTTCTTCTTCTTCTTCTTCTTCTTCTTCTTCTTCTTCTTCTTCATTAAAATATATGTATTTTGATGAGAGAGAGAAAAAGAAAAGGTATTGATATGAATGGATGAAGGAAAGGAAAAATCTGAGAGGACTTGGGGAAGTTAAAATGGTAATCAGAATATATTGTATGGGAAATTCTGTTTTTAATAAAAGTGAAAAAAGTTAAAATTTATAAGAGTCTTTGAGAGGATAGTAATAGTGAGATATATCTAAACATAGGTAACTTACACAAGCCAAGTTAGTAGAATTCTAAATGGAGAAAACTTCAAAGATTTTCTACTATAATCAAGAGAAAAACAAGGATGTCTACTCTCCTTACCTTTTTGATACAGTGCTTACAGCAAAGAGAAAACAATGGAGAAAGAAATAAAAAAATAGGTCAAAGTATTCTTATTTGTAGTCAATATAATTTTTAATGTTTATTTTTTTAATTAATTTATTCTTGTTACTTCAACATAATTTTTATACATAAGGAACCTTAAAGATTCTATCAAGATACTTCTACAGATGATAAACATATTCAGCTAAGTAGCAGGATACCTAATAAACATATATATACATGTATATATATATGCATGTATACAAAGAAAGAATTCACAGAAATGTTTCTCACAATAACCTCAAAACTCAAAGTAAAACACTTTGGAATAACTATTTAAATAAGTGAATGATTGGCATAATAATATTTAAGACAGTTAAGAATGAAATTGAAGAAGAGACAAGAAGCTGGTAACACCTCACATGGACTGTATTTTAAGGACTGAAGGTTTAATATAGTAAAATACAGACAAACAAGCAAAAACAAATAGATGCTGGCTATCCTACCAAGAACAATCTACAGATTCTATGAAAATCCCATATCAAAGTTTTTTTGCAGACAAAGACAAATGTAAATAATATTTACTATGATTCAATTTAAAGATTTTTAAAGTAATCTTTATGATTCATTTAAATAAAACCTCTTTGAACACAAAAATTTGATCAGTATATCAGAATGAAGGCCCTTTCAAACAAGTATCAAAAAGCTTGGTAATATCTACTAAGTATTTTCTGTATACATGTACATTAAATTGTACAATTTTCTATACCATGTTGTTTTGTATGTACTGAATCAACATAGTCTGGTGAGATCAATAATATACTTTAACAATTTCACAATAAATAAATGCTTCTTATTATTAAATTTTCATAAGGAATTACATATTTCTAGAAAACGTTTTTCAATGCTTTCTGTCATTCTTTGGAATTTTAGTTTCATTTGACAAAATGTTATATTGTTTTGCATTTTATGAATCACATGAACTTACAGGGTCTCTCAATTAAATAGTAAGACTTTTTGGGGTTTTGTAGTATGTCTTTAGTGTATTTTTGTGTTCTAAATATAAGTAACTTAGAAATAAAAATATAAGTATTTGTATACTGTAAAAAGTCTGCATAATATACTGTTGACTTGTCCAATAGATACTTTTCTCTCTCTCTCTCTCTCTCTTTTTTTTTTTTTTTTTTTTTTTTTTTACATTTTGGGACAATGTCTCACAATCCAGATCAAAATACTCTAGAATTTACTGTGTAACTCAGGCTGGTCAAGGTCATGAAAATCCTTCTGCTTCAGAGTTTCAGTTGCTGGGATTATGGGCAGTGTGCCACAGCCTCTGGCTCCCCACATTTTCATGCTGTCCTTCATGTTGTCCTTTCCTCTCTATGTACAACATTTTATTACCAGTATTTGATAGAACTTTTTCTGTCTGCTATGGTGATCTCTAATGCCACCGAATTTTCTACAATAGCAAGTTACAATTTCTTTATGAATACCTAATATTCTCTTCGCACTGGAACACATATATCATATTTATTTATCTTTTCTGTTGTGGCTGATAAGCATTCTTTTCTAAATATGGTAAACCCTTTTTCCCTTTTCACACTGACGGATCTGAGTGGCCATGCATAGAGACTGGGCTTGCCTTTTTTGTTGACCTTGAACCATTTTGGTTTGGATACAAACTTTAAATTCAAGTTGCTATCTCTCTACAAATAGATGGTCTCTTGGTTATTATGGATAACCACTTGTCATAAACATAATCTTCTCACATGAAAATACAGATATTGTGAATAAACGTACAGCACAAGATACAGCTTATAGGAACTGACTTTAAGATATATTTGAGTGGGAAGAAAGTAAGAAGAGAAATGAAGAAGCGTGCCATTGACATTTCGTTGATTCTATCGGCAAGTATAGAGCTTGAGTATTCATAATTCCTTCAAACCTCTTTCTGAAAGAATTAAGATGTTAAATGAAATAATTAAATAGATGGCTAAAAAACTCAAATATAATTGTAAATGTAGTAGCAGAAGGCTATTTATTTTTATAATCAGATTTAGTGTAGGGGTAAAAATTTCATCAAGGCTGTTCAGTTAAGTAAAATTCAGTTAATTGTGTATTAAACAAGAAAATTGTTTTAGAGGCAAGGTATGGGAATATTTTTGGCTTTAATGAAGTGATGTTGTTTAAATTGTTCTATAATAATTATTTCCATGGAGATTTCAGTCAATAATAACATTTACAACTATAGAACACTGTTAATGAAGAATTTTCATTTTACCAAGTGGAAAAAGAATTAAATTGATCTGTAGACTCAGAGGTAGAGATAGGAAACTCGTTGCTAGCCTGCATTTTCCTCCTGCTTGTGAAGCCCCCTTTCTGGTGTCTAAGCTCAGACTGTCTCAGGGATAGTATTTCTGCCTCAGAAATATTTCAACAATTCTTTCACCCTTTGATCCATTCATGAGCAACAAGATCATATTCTAGGAATGTGTTCACAATTTTATGGGAATGGGATATTTTCTTACCCTTTTCTAGTATTAGAGAATATTTTAAAATAGTTTTAGACCAAAAGCCACCCTAGGTACTGTCCTTTATCTGCCTTGTGACATTTGCCAGTCTGCTTACGGTTTGGGGCCTATGGAGAACCAAGCTATAGTACTCTCTGTCTGCTCTTTGCAGCATCCAGGTCCCTCTTTGGTCCTAAACTGTAGTTGCAGCTGTGGAATGGTGTGGATCTTTTATTATTAGTTTGTCTTGCATTTCACCTTTTTCTGAATAATACAAAATGAAGATTTCCTGGAGAAATTCTTTTAGAACTGTTCCCAAAGTGAGTAATAACCTCTTTATCACTTTATGATTTTCCTGTTGTGGAACTTTATACCCTTGGAACCCCATGTTCCCTTTTAGCAGCTCAGTGGAGAAAGTGTGTAGAATGTTTGAATTTGTATTTTAATTGATATAAAATGATTTTATATATATATATATATATATATATATATATATATATATATATCCAGAGTGCAGTGTAATAATTATACTCCTGTGTACAATGTTCAATGATCAAACCAGTAACTAAATCATCTATGTCTTAAACATCTTTGTGTTGGGAAGCTTTGATTCCTCCTCCTCCTCATTTTCCTCCCCCTTTTCCTTCTTCTTCTTCTTCTCTCTCTCTCTCTCCCTCCCTCTCCCTCTCTCTCTCCCTGTCTCATATGTGTATATACACAACACACACACATATATAATATATATGTAATATAAAGTTATTCTAAATTGCTGTGGTGCCCCAATTATTATTTTTTGTTTGTTATTCTGTTTTATAACTCTTATCCAATTCACTACTTTTTATTATTATTTTTTTATTAATTTATTCTTGTTACATCTCAATGTTTATCTCATCCCTTGTATCCTCCCATTCCTCCCCCCCCCATTTTCCCATTATTCCCCTCCCCTATGACTGTTCCTGAGGGGGATCACCTCCCCCTATATATTTTCATAGGGTATCAAGTTGAAGCAGAAAGAATCAAATGGTATATACTCACTTATATCTGCATACTAGCCCAAGGGGCATGTCCCACGAAAGCCTTCACTTACCAGGAAACTGGGACAGAGGGGAAGGCATCCTATTGGGACTCTAAATGAGAGACGCATGGGAGAATAGCAAAATAAAAGGATACAGAGGGTCCTAGAAATCTACAAGTAGAACAATATGATAGGCAGATTTGGGCCCAGGGGTCCCGCTCAAACTAAGGCACCAGCCAGGGACAATACAGGAGGTAAACTTTAAACCCCTTCCCAGATCTAGCCAATGGTCAGAATATTCTCCACAGTTGAGTGGAGAGTGTGATATGACTTTCTCACGTACTATGGTGCCTCACATTTGACCATGTCCCCTGGAGGGGGAGACCTGGTGGCACTCAGAGGAAGGACAGCAGGTAGCCAATTCACTACTTTTTATTCATAAACTCAAGTGGCTGTCTTCCCACTCCTTACATCTCATCACATTCATTTCTTAAACTAATCTTAAATAAGTAATCAGTTTACTCATAACTTAGTTCTATTTCTAGTTGTTGAGGATTCAGGTACAAAAACTGAATAAAGCAGAGAAAAATAGCTTACAGACAGGAAGGTGAACAGGTATGTTATGTAAACTATCCACACAAATGTCTTTGTGTCCTTCAGGGACAAGGTTAGACAGCTCTTGAACAGCATGCATCCATTGATACACTCAATTTCTTACCTGGTGCACATCAGCCATCTGGAGATGAGAGGATAGCTCGTTCCAGTTTACTGCTTCTCTCAGGGTGAAAGATGAGAAGAGAAACACTTAAGGAAATAGCTGGTAGTTGAGATTCAAAGTGGGATATGGGGTGAGAATACCCATGTTCTGGTGACTAGAAACTTAAAATAATGGAGTTGCTGCTGGGAATTTGCGCCATTATCAGTCATAGGTCATTTAACTTAACCCTTGAACACGGTGAGCAGTGAAGAAAGTAGATTCACTGAACCCAGGGATTCTCAGCAAACCTAGAGTTGACCATTAGCCTCTGACTGTTCAAGTTCTCACTAGTATGTCCTCTCAAGAGCAAGGACATATTAGACTTTTGACTTTTGGCACAAATATCAAAAGAACCCTTTTCCTCGATTATTAACCAGACAGGGCCTAAGCTTCCCTAAATAAAGATCACTTTCACCTCATGATTTTCACAGAGTAAGATTTATGTGGATCTTAAAACCATTGAAACATTATCAGTCATCAGTGGCCTCCAGTGACTAAGAGCCGGGGGTCACCTGCACAACAGACTCACAAAAGAGGTGACTATTAAGTGAAAAGCATGTATCCTTCAGCATGTCTCTGTGTGTCCTGCTTCAATTAAAATAAAGGTTATAATATTCAAAGTTTCTGATTTTATTATTTGATTAGGTATGAAAAGCAACTAAGTTCTCTATACACTTTGAACTTTTTAAAACCTACTTTATTTGGGGTTCTTTAATGCTTACACCCTCCCTTCCAACCCACCTACCCTAGATAGAGAAAAGAGGTTACTAGGAATAGACAGGTAAACCTTTTTTATACTCAGTTACTTGGAGCGATTCCACTGGCATAGGTGGCAGGATTCCAATAGTCCAGTTAGACAGTAAACCAGCAATTCAAAGAAGGTGACTGTAACTGCAGCCACTGGAGCCCAGAGCAGCAGCTGGAGCTCTCACCAGTTGGTTTTCAGTTGAAAATCACCGCACATTCTCATACAAGTCTGTTTCACATCCCACACTTGGTATCAAAACAAAAATACGTTTACATCTGTCACAGTTCTCTCTGACAGGAATAGAGAGATGGCTCAGAGGTTAAGAAAAATACTGATTATAAAGAAAAATGTTGTTAGATTCCTAGAACCCATGTAGGGCAGCTCACAACTTTCAATAGCTAAAGCTTTGGGGATTCCTATGCCCCTTTATACACTCTCCAGGCAACTGAACTCTATCAAACATATAAGTTAAACCCCTAAAAATGAAAGTTTAAATGTTTCCTTCTGCCTTCTTTCTTCACCATCTCTGTCCTTGAGAACTAACTCCATCTCAAGGATCTTCTCAGTCCAATTTCTAAAAATATAAACACAATTTTAGATAGCTTTAGACAGGAAGAAAATAACAAAAGATAAAATAGGGGATTCCTGAGTATCCATTGCCTGATATTCAGGTGTCAAGGTCCCACTGGAGTATGCTTTCTACAACTCACATGATCTGATTTTATGCAGTTTCCCCACTTGCTTTATTCATATTTATTTAGTTTTTACTTATTTTCTTTCGTCAGTTCCTACCCAAGAAGTTTCAGTATATTTATTATGTGTGTCCCTGTCAATTCCATTATTATATGTAACCCTCTTTGGACAGTCATCTACGCTTTCAGCTTATTTTAATGAGTCTTGAACATTTCTATCACTTGTCCACTCTTTACCAGGGTCTTTTACTGCAATTCATCTGAAATTTTTTTCTTCTCAAAATAAGCCCAGTGTTTTTGGTTACAGAGGAAGGTCCCAAAGTAACTTATCATCTTTCAATCATGAAACCTATACACATGAGTAATGGCTCTTTATGCAGTGTTAATTTACAATGCAAAGTTGTCTTTCATCATTTGTTTATTTTTCATTTAACACATACTCATGTCAATGAGACTCGTAGATACCCATCCTTTAATTTGGGTTTAATACAGTTTCCTTTATTTTGTTGCTGGAAATGTTTAGCTAACAATGGCCGCTGGCTGAAAATGGCTGATGGTCCTAAAGGCTGCTGGCTTCGAGATGCTCTTGGATCTTGGGCACTGTGGAAGCTTAGTTTAGCTGTATGTTGTTTTAAAACCATTTCCCACTGTTGCTTTACTAACTTTTTAACATATTAAAATTTATTCATATAACATCCAGGTCATTATCCTCTTGCTGGTTATCTTTCAGTTCCCTCCCTCCCTCCCTCTTCCACCAAAGTCCCCTCCTTTAGACCTCATCTGGATTTCCTCTATGCCTGAATGGTCTCGCTGCCAAGGGGAGGTAATCAAGTCAGGAGCACCAGAGTTCATGTCAGAGGCAGTCCCTGCTCCCTCAACAACCATGGAGAATGAGCTGTCCATTGGCTATATCTGAGCAGGGGGTCTCGGTTCTCTGCATGCATTGTTCTTGTTTGGTGAAACAGTGTGTGCAGGCCCCTTTGGGTCCAGATCTGTCAGTCTTGATTATCTCCTCGTGGGGCTCCTGAACACTCTGGGTCCTTCCATCCCTCCATTCGTCCATAGAACTCTCACTGCTCCACCCAGAGTCCAGCAGCGAATACTAGCATTTATTTCTATTATAGATGTTTGAATTAAAGACTTTCATATACTACATGAATATTCTACTAATGAGCTTTATTCCCAGCTCTTTTTAATTTTTTTTTTTTGAGATAGTTTTTTTTTAAGTTACCCTGGCTGTCTGGGAGCTCAGTCTATACCCCAGGAAAGTTTTGAAGTTTTTACAGACCCTTCCTTTTCTTTGCCTCTCTCATAGTTGGACTCACAGGCCTGCACCATCAAGGTCGTGGTGACTTTCAATACTCTATGAGCTCAGTGTTTATTAGTTATTATCTGCGCTCTACTTCTAAGCAACTTATCACAGACTCCCAAGATCCCTAATTATAAGTCATATTAGAGTAAACAATCTGGGCTGGGACACAGCTCAGTGTTAGAAAGCAGGTTTAGTGTGTGTGACACCCTAAGTTCTGCCCTCAGAAACATAAATAAAAGTGAAAAAAATAAAGTTACATAGATACAGACACTTGTTCCTTGTAAATATTCTAGTAAACTATTTTATATGCAAATTTATTTCAAAGCTGTTGTTCTCATAAAATATGTGTAAATATAAAATAAATTTATGTACTCATACTAAAGTTCCTATGTAATAATGTAAGCCAAAACTTTTCAAAACAAATTCTGATTATTCAGAAAATTCCTATTATCAAATAAGAAATATAAATATCTAATATTGGTATCAATGATTTTATTCCTAATACTTTCAGTTGGATACAGTATTTTAATATATTTCCAGACTCTTTTTAAACTTCAACCTCTTATATTGGGGTATATTTTATAATGTACAAACTATATTTTTCATTCATACTTCAACATAGTTGAAAACCAAATCTTCAGATATCAAGGATTTGTGTTCATATTTAGCTGTCATGCCTCAAGTTGAGTCATCCATGGGATTATTGTTGTGTTTTTCTTTTTTCCATTATTGCTGTTACCAAATGAGAAAGCCTCAAAGCTTATTAGGTATAAAAACTAATTGGGTTTCTTACAGAGATTATGATAGAGCTTGTGTATTTTCTCATATTTTCTATTTTCTGTAAAAGTCAGAAATATATAACTGTTTAAAAATGCATGTATTGCCCCACAGGTTTCATGATTCAAGATTGTCAGTACAAGTCATTTGGCCCTGTATTTGGCATAGCAACATGCCAAAATCAAGGAATCAGCAGGTGCTACAATCTCACATGAAGTCTCAGATCCTTTGTCAAGATTAATGGTAAATGTCATGTTCTTGTGGTTATAGAATAAATTACTTCAGTTTCAAGGACCTCCATTTAGTCCCTGGGATAAAATAATCTTCAAGAGGAGGCTTGTTTTTTTTTCCAGATAAATAAGAGCACATCTATAAAGCTTCAGCAGCCTCATTCGTTTTGGAAGAACTTCCAGAGGACTCTCTCTGTATTGATTCAAGAGCAACTGATTAGGAACCTTTAGTATAAATCCAAATCCATTCATCTTTTCCATATATAATACAATATAAAGAATCACTGGAATGAACTAAGCTTGTTCAAAACTCTACTAATAATCATTTGGAAGCTGTTTTTGTCACAGGAGTGAAAATGTCATAATCACGTGTCATCTTGAATACCAACATTTCTGAACATAAAGAAAAGAATTCTAACAAGTTAGGGATTCTGAAATAGCTGTCAGAAAAATGACTTACAAATGATCCATAATGTTCTGATTAGTAGTATGATACACTTTTCAGAAATACTACGGGAAAATATATATAACACATAAACACACACATATGCTAAAACACATATGTGTATATGTGTGTGTGTTATGTGTATGTCCTGTTCACCCATGAATCCTAAACAATGGGAAAATTACATAAGTTTCTATGAGAAAACAGAGGGATTCAATTATCTTGGAAACTGTTTAAGACAGGGTGCCTATAAGAATTCGGAGACCAATAGCATGTAACAACAATAAAAGAGACATTATTTATTTATTAGCTGTGGAGCACTGGATGGCCACTCAGATGCTTTAGATAGAGTATCATCACCTTGATCTCTATAAGGGGTCATTGTGATATTTATTTTATAGGTGAGGAAATGTAAGCTCTGAGAAGTGAAATTGTTCATCCTATGCGATAAAAGTTTGGACCTGTTTAGATCTTGGTACACTGAGTTTTATGGTTCGGCTGACAACTGAAAGTGACTGTGACCCAGAATAGTGTCTAAATGGAAGATCATCCCTAGAGAGAGTGGCTCAGAACGCATGGAAGCAGAATGAACTGTGCGAGGAGTCCTTTGCCTGAGGTGATGCCTACTGTGCCTGCCACAAACGCATTCCAGCTTCCCTGCCATGCTGGCAGTGACAAGAAGAACAAGAAGAACTCACATCTGTCTTCTCCTACATAATCATTCCAGAGAAGCCAGGTTAAAAATAACACAAAGGAGTGGAAAGAAGTCAAAGAGTTTCAGGGTATTGTCCAATGAAAGGAAATAAAGAAGAAGAACCTATTAGAGTTAGATCAAACATGCATGACTACTTTTGAAATCAATGATCAGAATCATTTTTTGAGAATTATTAAAGGGAAATAATTTTGTGAATGAGGTGGGATTGTCATCTACCACAAAGAAATAAGTGGGTTACTATAGTCACTTTTTAAAACAAGATGGCTACAACAACCACTGTTGATATTATAGGCATAAGTTGAATAATTTAATGTAACATATCTATGTTTTCCCTATATAGACACACAAGAATGTTCAATAACTTCAATCTGTAGACAATGTTACATAGATTATGTTAGTCCAAACAGCAAATATGAATATAAGAACATCTTACAAAACAGAGTAAATCATATGGGCATAATATCAAAAGAGAAAAACACGCATGCCATATATAAAATAAAAAGCATGTACATTTATTGAATTGTACTATAAATAAATGTAAATACTAGGTTTAGAATATATATTAACTGAAGGGTTGGAATTTAAATGTTTTCTACTTTTTGTCCTGAAATCATAAATATAATATACATTGTGAGAACTACTTGAAGGACACATTTATGACTTCTTCACTTTAATGAATGGATAATATGACAATCAGTTGTTTAAAATGGCTCCAATGTTTTAAGCAAAATATTATAGTAAATTCTATAAAAAATGGAGCTGGAGCAAAGTTAAAGTTGTCAAGTACAATTGCAACGCGACTTTCTAAGAATGATATTGTTAATTATATATTTAAAGATACCATGTTACATACAACCTGGAGAAGAAAATGTTCAAACTCCTTAAAATGGAATTATATGTATGTAGAAAATATTAAACATAACTGTGCATATTTAATGGTAGCCTTCAGAATTCTAAAACATACACTGAGAGTCTTGGAAAACATTATCTGCAACAAAGAGAATATGTCGTAAACAGTCAGATTTATGAGAATGAAAAAAATGTAAACTTTATAAAGCTTTTGGCCTCTGTGTATCTGGTGGGCATGTTCAGGTATGTGAATGTGGAATGAACCCATCTGTGCACCCACACATGCATGTAGAGACATAAAGTTGATATGCTCCTGAAAAATTGATCTCCATTTTATTCATTGAGGCAGGTCTTTCACTCAGGTTCTGGGGCTCCCATGTCTGCCCCTTCTTTAATACAGAGTGGGGTAGCAGGTGTGTATCTAATAAATAATTCATTGCATGTATAATCAAAGAATTAACACGGTTGAAAATGACCAGACAAACATCAGAGATGTGTCTGAAAAGAGGTGCTTCTCTTCTTTTGGCTGGAGTATCATTCACCGATAAGTATAAGGACACATGTTTAGAAGGCATTTTTCATCCTTATACATTACACCCCAACTGCAGTTTCCCTCCTTCCTTTTTCACAGGCTCTACCCTTCACCTCCCCTTTTCCTCAGAATTGCGTTGAATCTGTATTTTCCTTTGGTAAGAAGGCTGTTTTTCCAATGTTAATACTACCAATCTAAGAGCACAGGAGATAATGATATTGAGAGATATAAAACCCAATGACTGTTACTTCCTGTTATTTTGTGGTGGTGGTGGTTGGGGGTGGTGGTAGTGTGTGTGTGTGTGTGTTTGTGTGTGTAGTTAAGCTCCTTGGGTTAGAGTTTTCCTTCTAGTATCTTATGTAGGGCTCAATTTGTGAATAGAAATTGTTTAAATTTGGCTTTAGCATGGACTATCTTGTCTTCTCTGTCTATTGTTATTGAGAGGTTTGCTGTACTATAGTCTGGGCTGAAATCTGTGGTTTTTTTTTTTTTTTTTTTAAGAGTCTGTAGCACATCTGTCTAGTGATTTCTTGGTTTTAGAGTTTCCATTAAAAAGTCAAGTGTAATTCTAATTGGTCTATCTAAAAGTTACTTAGTCTTTTCCCCTTGAAGCTTTTAATATTTTTCTTTCTTCTCTATAATTATACTTTGATTATTATGTGGAAATGGACTTTCTTTTCTGGTCTAATATTCTGGGTGTTCTATAAGCTTCTTGTACTTATAGACATCTCCTTCTTTCAGCTAAGAAAATATTTTATAATTTTGTTTAAAATTATCTAGGTCTTTGAGCTGGGAATCTTTTCCTTCTATTTCTTAAGTTTGATATTTTCAAAATGTCCCAGAATTTCTGTATGATTTGTGTCAGAAAGATTTTAGATTTATCATCTTTTTTGACCAATGTATCTATTTCTTCTATCAAATATTTTTTTTATTCACTTTATATCTTGGTTGTAGCCCCATCCCTCCTCTCCTCCCAGTACCAACCTCCCTCCTTCTTACTCATTCCCCCTTCTCTATTCCTCAGGAAAAAAAAAAAAAAAAAAAAAGAGCCACCCTTCCCACTAACCTCAGCTCAAGTCACATCAGGACTGATCTCATCCTTTTCCACTATGCCTGTGGTCTAACAACACAGTCCCATTGGGGGAAGTGATCAAAAATCTGGCAAAAGAATCCATGTCAGAGAGAGCCCCTGCTTCCACACGAAGTCTGAGCTGTCCATCAACTACATCTGTACTATATAAGAGGTAGATGCTTGGTCCTTGGTTGGTGCTTCAATCTCAGCCAGCTCCTCTGGGCCCTGGTTAATTGGCTCTGTTGATGTTATAGAGCTCTAACAAACAAAGTAATCCATTAAAAAAAAAAGGGGAGGGGGAGGCACTGTTGGATTATTTGGTTTGTTGGTGTTTAATTTCTTGAATTTTTAAATATATTTTGGATATTATCTCTTTGTTGGATGTAGGCTGTGTGAAGATCTTTTTCCAGTCTCTAGGCTTTTATTTTGTTTTGTTGACAGTGTCCTTTGCCTTGCAGAAGTTTTTCAGTTTCACTGGGTCCCATTTATTAATTGTTGGTATTTGAGCCTGAGCTGTTGGTGTTCTGTTCAGGAAGTTGTTGCTTGTGCCAATGAGTTTCAAGCTCTTCCTCACCTTTCCTTCTAATTGATTTAATGTGTCTGGTATTATTTTGAGGTCTTTAATTCACTTGAACTTTAGTTTTGTGCAGAGTGATTAAAAAAAAAAGGTCTATTTGCATTTTTCTACATGCAGATATCCAGTTAGACCACCATGATTTGTTGAAAATAGTATCTCTTATACATTGCATGATTTTTGCTTCTTTGTCAATAATTATGTGTTCATAGTTGTATGGGTTTATTTCTGGATCTTCAGTGCAATTTTACTGACCAACCTGTCTGTTTCTACTGTGGTGTAATCCAATTACAAAATGAGGTACCGAGTTAAACAGAGAGTTCTCAACAGAGGAATATCAAACGGCAGACAGTCAATTAAAGATATGCTCAATGCCCTTAGTGATCAGGGAAATGAAAATCAAAACAACTCTGAGATTCCATAACTCTGAGACCTGTCATAATCACCAAGGTCAAAGACTCAAGTGACAGTGTATGCTGGTGAGAGTGTGGAGAAAGGAGAACAGTCCTCAAGTAATGGTGGGAGATCAAACTTGAACAACCACTTTGGAAATCAACCTGGTGCTTTCTCAGAAAATTAGAAATAGTGCTGCCTCTAGACCCAGCTATACATCTCCTGGGCATTTGTTCCACCATACTATAAGGGCATTTACTCCACCGTACAGCAAGAGCATTTGCTCAACTATGTTCATAGCAGCTTTATTCATAATAGCCAGAAACTGAAACAACCTTTATATCCATCAACCAAAGAATGGATACAGAAACTATGGTACATTTACACAATGAAATACTACTCAGCTATTACAAACAAGGAAATCTTGAAGTTTGCAGGCAAGTAAGTGACATGACCATGATTCTTTTTAATATACAAAATAATAAAAATTTATTTATGATTTTAAGTTACTTGAGGTTTTCCTTTATACTCAAATTGAAATTATATATAAAAATTATGTATTTATGGATCTTTATTATATAGTATATATTTTTTACTTAATTAGGCACTTCATAAAATTTAATGGATACTAATATTTCACCACAAAAATGTTTCAACCGTGATTTGATCAACTACCAATTAACTTGTATAATTTGCTGTCCTAAACAGCTTGCAATAGAAATAGAACTTCCAAAGTTTTGGAGGCAAACCTTGTATTCTGTTTCAGTTATATGAATATAATGAATCTTATTAGAGATGAAGTGTGTGTGTGTGTGTGTGTGTGTGTGTGTGCGTGTGTGTGCGTGTGTGTGTGTGTGTGTGTGTGTGTGTGTGTGTGTGTGTGTGTACAGGGTAATTTTAAGTTAGAATTCTGTACCAATGTATCAAAATTAAACTTATTTTGCATCAATATACAAAATTCTACACCAATTAGTTTAAATTAACCTTTTTATCACAAGAATAGACATCCTAGGTTTAAAAGATAAAAATGCCTCTATAGACATATGAGGTAAAATAGTTAGATAAGGACTTCAAAACCCTTAGAGTCCTACAGAACATGGCAACTAAATATGCTTCTTAAAGGATTATTTGACAATAAGATCAGTTAGCTCCTGGAAACACTCAGCCTACCTCAAAGAAGATGATGAACATTAAAGAGCCTCCTCATGGAGAGAGCTTCAAATGTGGCAAACCAACCACTGGGCAAAATGTTCTCCTTTTGGCTACAGACAGAATTCTTCCTCAAATTAGGCAAGTTTTGATGCAGCCAGAGTTGATGTCCAAACTCTGACATGACAGGGTAAGCAAGTCCTCAATAGTTCCTGCCTCACAAATAATGTCAGTCTGATACATTGGGCCAAAAGGGTAAAGATGATGCTCCAGTGTTGTAGAGAGTTATGGGTGACTCTCCAGGCAGCAAACTGTCTCATCATTTTTTCATCTTTGGAAGCTGCTATCCTGTTTACTCAAGTAATTACTTTTATTTCTTCTTAAGTCTCTGATGAGGTTCATGATCAGATAGTTTACTTTTAAAATTAAGCTTAGTTGTTTAGAGGCTAAGATATTTTAAGTCTAGATAGATGTTTTAAGTTGCTAGAGATGAGATATGATAGATTTTGAATTACATTCAGAATTTTAGACTCAACATGATAGGAAATATGTTTTCTTCAAGGTTGCCAAATACAAATAGTCAAGTCACTAAGGATATAACATTAAATGAATTCCTGGTTGTTTTGTGGTTCTTCTTGCTGTAGGTAGTTTATTGTATATATGTGTAATAATGTGTATTTAAAAACTTAAAAACATAAAGAAAATGAATTTGCAGGCAAATGGATAGAAATGGAAATGATAATCCAGGGTGAGACAATCCAGACCCAGAAAGACACTAATGGTATATACCCATTTATTGGTGAATATTAGCTACACTACATTAACCACACTACAATACACAGACATAAAGAAACTAAATGAAAAGGAGGACCCAATTGAGGATGCTTAATTCTCATTCAGAAGGAAAAATGCAATAGACATAGAAAGCAGTTGAAGAGAAGGAAGAGGAAAGGAGCCTACCATAGAGGTCCTCTGAAAGACTCCACCCATCAGGGAATCAATGCAGATGCTCAAAGCCAAACTTTGGGGCAAATTGCAGGAAGACTTCTGGAAGAGTTGAGGGATAGAAGGAGCTGTAGGGAGAAGGAGCTCCACAAGGAGACCATCAGAGCCAACAATATGGGTCTTGGGGGGGGGGGTGTCACCTCCAGAGGCTGATGCACCAACCAAAGACCATGCATGCTAAGGACCTAGCCCCCTTAGTCAGATGTAGTTGATAAGTAGCACAGTCATTTTGTGGGGCCTCTAAAACAGAGAGTAGGTGCTACCTCTGACATGGACTTGGTGCCCACTTGTTCATTTCCCCCTGAGGGCACACAGCTTTGCCAGGCAACAGAGGAAAAGATTGCAGGCAAAGATAAGACTTGATAGTCTCGGGGGGGGGGTCAGATGATAGAGGAGGAGGGCTCCCCATTTCTGTGGACTAGGGGAGAGGAGTGCGGGTTTTAGGGAGGGAGGTGGTACTGGGAAGAGGCAAAGGAAGGGTCTACAATTAGGATGTAAAGTTAATATATTTAAAATTTGGGGCACAGGGCTGAACAGAATTCTCAACAGAAATGCTAATCAAAACGACTTTGAGATTCCATCTTAGACCACTCAGAATGACTAAGATAAAAAATTCAAGGGACAGCACCTGCTGGTGAGCATGCAGAGAAAAGGGAACACTCCTCCATTGTTCGTGGGAGTAGAAACTTGTACAACCACATTGGAAATCAATCTTGAGCCTTCTCCTAAGATTGAGAATAGCTCTTCCATCATATCTTAAACCATGAAGATTCTCTCTTTTATTCTTACATTCTATTGGTGATGCTTGTATCTGTTGAAAGTCACTGACCTACTGCAATATCTAACCCAGCTTCCATTTTGACCACTTTACTCATTAGAGCTGTAAATGATCACTGTTAAGCCCCAGTCCTTTTGCTTACTACATGACCTATGATGTACAGTATAGTATATGTATGTGTATAATATGTGTGTGTGTGTGTGTGTGTGTGTGTGTGTGTGTGTGTGTATAGTATTATAGTTTGATGTATAGTACAGCAAACATTGCACCCAAAGCCACAACACACTGAGTTGACTGGTAGATGTCAATAATGGCCATTAATTAAGAGTGTGGCTGTACTCAGTGGGTTATAGATGGGTTATTACTGTCTCAGCCACTAAACTGGCTAAGTCATGAAGGAAAGGAAATGGCCTTTGGGGGGAAGGAAACAATAAATGCAAAGGCAGAGAGAGAATAATGGGTGTGTACATGTGAAGAGGTGCAGTAGCCCTTTACTAGAAAGAACATATGGCTCCAATGACTATCAAAAGTATGATTAAAATATAAATCTGTGCATTTTATGTCAATAACAAACATTTTACTAGAGGGCAAGTATGTATCTAGAACACACACACAGTATTTTGTTTGTTTGTTTGTTTGTTTACAAATTATATAGAAAAGCTTGTGATATACCTGGTCCATGTGTCAAGCACATGTGCATATAAAGGAATGAATATCTGTATTGCAAAGTTTAAAGCCATAAATTCTATTTATATAAGGAATAAATTATTTTTATGATTTTTAACCATGCGGAGGGTAAAAGAGAACTCATTGATGGCAAGACGATTCTTTTTGAGAAACTTCCTCAGGCATTGAAGGGTCTAGGATGAGTTAAAAAAAAAAAAAAAACTGAATTCTAGCCAGGAAGAGAAGATAAAACAGAGCCATGATTGCATCTTAAAGTATCTGAAGACCTTTAGTTTGTAAGTGGAAACTGATGAGTCTGATATCCTTTTGGAGTTTAGAACTAGAAGCGATGGTCAGGCATAATTTTAATCCAAATGATAAAGGACTTTCTGAGAATAATAGATGCTTTAATAAAGGAACTGTCTCTACAACACCCGGCGCCATGGGACTTACTTAACAGCAGATGGATGACTGCTTCTCAGGATGCTGTACCAGGTATTCCATCACTGAGATGAAGGTTGGACTGTATGACCCTTCTAAGTTTTAGTGGCTGCAATTATGTGCTTCATGTACTGTTGTCCTCTTTATTGTCCTGTAAAGCAGGGAGAGTAAAAGCTTGATGTGTTTTTAAACCGACCTCTCTTGCTGCTCATTTCTAATCTCGGGATACTAGCTGTTGTGTTCCATGGCTGATGACTCAGATTTTTGTTTGGATAAAATTCTTGAATGTGATTATTTTAGAGTTAGTTATGTAGGAGATACCAGAGTGTAAGTGACATCTTAATAATATGACTGATACAGAAGAAAGTAACTACTGTTCTATAAACTAGGTATCCAGTGTGGCAGGAGGAGGAACAGAAAACTACAGTAGTATCTGGCATCCCATTTATTTTCCCTAGTTATTCACATTCCAAATAGCATACATCTATATTTCAGTTGATATGTTTTAAATATTTGATAACAGAAAGGCCATATTCTTTCACATCTTCCTAGAAATATAAGGTTTTATTGTTATGTCATTCTGCATTTGTATTATATAGTGTTATGCATATTACCAATATGCATACTGTTTATGGTATAATCTAGTACCCAAAGGTTTGCTTCTGTAATGGAAAGAAAGACACACTCAAAGCATTCATTCACAATTATAAAATCACTCATGGGCACGCATACTTCTTTCCCCTAACGATATGTTCAGAATTTTCTTGAACTTACATTTTAATTGGACAGGTAAAATGTTTTAATTTGTAAAAGTAACACATTGAGATGTCAAATATTTGAGTTTAATGTTATATGAATTTTAATTGTTATCTTAGAATTTGATGACTGACCTAATAAGTTAATAACACTGAATGGGTTTTCTTAATGCTAAGTGTGGTGTTAGGCGTAAGGTGACATACATCCTTAAAGGCATCTATGTTAGTTAGGTAATATGCTTAATAATATCTCAATGTGATTATTATAGTTAGCAAAGTCAGCTACAAAATGATATTGATTTGGCAGTTTTATTCTGTTTTATGGTTTGCTTAAATTTACATTTGTTTTACTTTATAGGTGTTAAATTTAAAAAATAGACTCTAATGTAATTTAACTGAATAAGAAATATATGTTTATTGTAACTTGCTTTTTTCATAAAGAACAGCTAATATATTTGGAAGAACTCTTATGATAGTGCAAACTTGGATTTAAATTAATTTATTTACAACTCTAAACTTCACAATAAGCTACTCATCAGAATCTCTTTTACTGTGATAGGCAGTGTATCCAGATACATTAATTTAATGCATTGCAGAAATGATTTCCTTCATGAGTTATATAAAGAGCTTATAATTTCAGAAGAAGGAAAAATGGTGTTCCAGAATAACTGTCCTCACAAAAATTGAGACTCAGAGACTGACCCATCTCTCTGATACACTATATTTTGAAGATTGTTCACATGAAAATGTTGGCTTGGTGCCTAAATACAGCTTTCACCCCTACTGACTAGTTTTCATGGTACCAGAACACACTCTTCCAGAAGAGAAAGGTAGCCATCACAGTACTGTGTGTGCTACCAAGAAAACAGGTAAGCACCAACCCAGCTACAAACCACGTGATCTACAAAGTGACACACCTGCATGAAGTGCTGGTGCAATAGACACAAATAATATGGAAGTAACCCATCCCTTTCCGGATGGATTTATAAACAACACATCCATCCCATAAGATAGAACCCCATGCCTGACATTGTTCAGGTGGCCAAGAGTTTGAGACTAAGTAGTTGATGGACCTAGGGGAAAACTAAATACTACTATTCTGTTAAAGAAGTGTAGCAATAAAAAGACCCTAATGACATACAGCTATATTTATATAAACTAGAGAATGCTTTGTCACGTGGCTCTGTATGTAAACTCAGTTAAATTTTAATTTCACAATGTGTCTGAAGCTGCCTTGACTGAATCATTCATATAAACTACTTATATAACACAGGGAAAACATGAAACTGTAATTGTGTGGATTGCAGAGCAGGGCTTGGAAAGGTATTGCGGATTCTTTTCTTTCAAGATTTAGCATCCTAAAGCTCCATTTAAAAGTTACGTTTGTAACATTAATGCTGACGGGAAAGAAGGCTGTGAGAGAGACTTGTATTCATTCCCTACCTACTTAGAAGAAATGAATAATTACAAATATAAATCTGATAAATGTGAACCAACAACCTAGCTTGGACTATTTGGCAACAGAAAGCAGTATGAGGAGTTATTTCTAGTTCTGTCACAGATCATTAAAAGATGACCATGCAATATATATGTGACACTTCCTTAGTCACTAACCACCTACAAGTCATTATAGCCCATCAAAAACTAAGTGCTATACAATTTCTAGATACTTTGCAAAAAGTTTCTAAACCCCCCAAAATATCCGTTTCTCATTTAGTTTTCTCCTATCATCTCTTATGAAGCTTGTTAAACAAAGAGGCTTAATTTAAGATAAAAACACAATACAAAAGAAAGGCTAGAAAAGTCTCACTATTCTTCCACAACTAAGCCAATTAAAACAGTGCTCTTTTGATCTGTTTTTCCAGGTTATCTCAAGGGTTGCATCTCCCAGATGATTTCATGACCAAGTTAGATTCGCTCCAGGTGCCGCTTTAGCAAGAGCTACGCATTCCTCTCCTTCTGCGGCCACCCACCCTCACAGAGTGCTTCAACCACAAGCCATTTTGTTTCAAGTCATATCCCTTTTTATGATGAACAGACTTCACCTTTTTCCAGATCATTGAGAAGTCAAAGTTGCTTGAGAGTGGAGAAGGCAGTTAGCTAGCTGTGATGAGCTTCCCCAGCTACTTCCTTTGGTGCAGCTTCTCCCTTTCATTGATATTGATCACAAGGGCCTTTCTTAGTACAGGTTCAGCCACTGAACTCAATTGTGAATTGTTTTTGTTGTGGAACCTAACCTGGTTTCTTTAACAGTTATCTTCATTTTCATAAATGCCTAGTTGTTATGTATCCAACATCTAATTGTTTAAAAACATTTCTTTTAAATTATTTTCTAAAAGTAATTATTTTAAAAATTCAAAACAATCCCACTAGGTAAAAATAAAATAAGTTTTTAAAAATTTTTTATTAATTTATTCTTGTTACATCTCAATGGTTAGCCCATCCCTTGTATCCTTCCATTCTTCCCTCCCTCCCATTTTCCCCATATTCTCCTCCCCTATGACTGTTCCTGAGGGTGATTTTCTCCCCCTGTATATGCTCATAGGGTTTCAAGTCTCTTCTTGGAAACCTGCTATCCTTCCTCTGAGTGCCACCAGGACTAGAGAGATGGCTCAGCTGTTAAAGGCTAGGCTCACAACCATAAAATAAGTTTTTAAAGGTTTACTTTCAAATGACATACCAAGATAGATCCTATTTAAAAAATCTGTTAAAAAAAAAAGAGTCTCCAGAGGGTCCTAGAAACCTACAAGTAGAACAATATGATAGGCAGATTTGGGCCCAGGGGTCCTGCTCAAACTAAGGCACCAGCCAAGGACAATACAGGAGGTAAACTTTAAACCCCTTCCCAGATCTAGCCAATGGTCAGAATATTCTCCACAGTTGAGTGGAGAGTGTGATACGACTTTCTCACATACTCTGGTGCCTCACATTTGACCATGTCCCCTGGAGGGGGAGACCTTGTGGCACTCAGAGGAAGGACAGCAAGTAGCCAAGAAGAGACTTGATACCCTATGAGAATATATAGGGGGAGGTAATCCCCCTCAGGAACAGTCATAGGGGAGGGGAATAATGGGAAAATGGGGGGGGGGGAAGGAATGGGAGGATACAAGGGATGGGATAAACATTGAGATGTAACAAGAATAAATTAATAATAAAAAAAAAGATAATAAAAAAAAGAGTCATAGATTTATAGTTTAAATGACATGAAAGTAATTATAACATATCAATCTACTAACTCACATGAGGGTGAGGACTTCAGAGTCTTTATTTTGCAGCAGGGAAGGACAGTAGGAGGGGAATGCCATTGACACACTGTTCTAGTTGTATTTTGTGTTAGTGTCATAAAACATTTTACAAAGAAAACTTGGGGAGTAATGAGGGCTACTCTTTTTGTCTTGACTACATCTGGAATGAACTAAAACCCCAAAATAGAAGGCACACTTGTTAGGGATTTCTGCTTAATTAGAAGTAGTAATGTCCACTTCTAATCTGAACCTTTGACATAGGAAAACATAATTTTTTTAAAAAATTTTAAATTACATTATCAGAATAACTTTGTCATATTTATTTAAAGAGAAATAAAATGCCCTGGTTTTATACTGTAAGATATATGCCTTTAATACAGACCATTTGAGCTTTGAAGAGATAGGTCTTTAACTCTGATCCTGAAGTGAGAAAATACACCTTTAAGCCAGATCATTTGATCTGGGAAAACAGTCATCTAATCAGGGACACACGTTCTGATGGAAGCCTATATAAGGATATGCATGAAGGGAGTTTTTGCTTTTTGTCAGCTTGCTCTCACTTTGCAAGCAAGTCTATTCCTTCACAGGCATTGGAGCCTACTTCTGAATTCTTCCATATACTGAAGACCAGCTGAGTTATCTAGTCTTGTAAATTGACCAGAAACTTGATTCTTAGACTTTCCTTTTATAAACAACTATTTTTATATTATGTAGAGCACACCATATAAATTATACTAATAAATGATATACAAATACACAGAAGATAGGTAGATTCAGATAAGAGATGATAGTTAGGTATATAGATGATAGATAGATAGATAGATAGATAGATAGACAGACAGACAATAGATAGACATTTATCCTATGAATTCTGTTACTCTAGAAAACCATGACAAATAAAATGAGGAAAGAGCAAAGTTGACTTAGCAGGTGCTCCTGTATTAGCAATAGTTCATTAGTTAGGGGTGGGAGTTGATGCTCACCTTTCTATCCATACTAGGACTTAGTCTAGCTTGGGATTGTACAGGTCATATACCTATGGACTGACCCACAGCAAATGTGTATGTGTCACTTCTCCGCTGTGTCCAGAAGACCCATTTTTGTAGTCATTCACTATGTCTGGTTGCTACAATCTTTCACAATGATTGCTGAACCTTGGGAGGAGGTAAAGTGATACAGATACCCCATTTAGGGCTGTGCATTCTATAATCTTCCATTCTCCAAATCTTGGCCAGTTGTTGGTCTCAGTTAACAATCACCTACTGCAAACAGAATTCTCTCTGATAGGTTTGAGATATGAATTAAAAAAGAGAATATATATTATATAACATATATATAATATATGAGAATAACATCTGGAAATATTTAAATATTATGTTAGGTGCTGAAGATGGCTCACCAGTTAAAGGCTCAGGCTGCTCTTGCAGAAGAGCCTCCTTTGAGTCCTAGCACCCAGATGATAGTCTAAAAACATCTGTAACTCTAGTTCCAGGTCACTTGATGCCTCTGTAGACACCTGGCACATAGTGTCACATGGTTATATATGCTGGTAAACACATGCCCATAATATAAAAATATTGTGTTTATTTAGCAGAAAAATACATGTAGGTTCTCTCTTAGAGCCTATGATATGACTAGCTATAGGTTCCTGGCCTTATAATTGTTGTAGGTTTCTTGTAGAGGTGAGGCCTACCTGCCCAGGGATAGCATCTCAAAAAATAGGTTGCAGCCTTCTGCATTAACTAACAATAAATAAAATACCCCATAGACATGCCCACAGGCCAATCCAAGGGAGACAATCCCTGAGTTGGGACTACCTCACTTAACCCTGAGTAATGTCAATTTGACAGCTGAAGAATACTAGGATTGCTTATAACCAGTTTTGCAGTGTATATGCTTCCTTCAGTAAAAACATATTCTGTAAGAAGAGCATACACCTATTTTGATAATGCTTCTATTAAAAATAGCTAGTCTCTTGCACTATTAAAGACAACATACAGAAGCATATTTGAAATAAGTTTACCCAGGAATGGTGTCCTTTATGTGTATGTTCTGATGGTTTGCTGTGGAAATTTACAGTTATACAGAATCAATTAATTTACTACTAGAAAATGAATTGATATATGCTTCCAAATTTTTATGTAAAATGTTTAATCAAAGACTTAAATATATAACCTTGAGTAGTGGCAAACTGAGTTAATATGGCCCAAGGTATATTTTCCACCATTGAAATGGAGATAAAGGCTATAAAAATTAATACCTTACTTTACAGAATACATTCAAACATCAGCATCAAACAAACATACAATGAAATGTACACTTGCCTGAGATATGTAATTACATTAAAGTTTTTAATGATTTATTAACATGAACAATAATTCCATAGTTCTTTGTCAGGTCCTGGCCCACTGGAAAAATTGAATCAGGGTTCACCTGAAAGAGGGAGTGGGGATCGAAAGTAGGGTACAGAGACGTGAGAAATAACGGATCAAGTCAGGACATTTCTGATCAAGATTCACTTTATTGCCGACTAACAGGAACATATACAGGGCAAGGTCAATAGGATCTATTCTTATCTCACTCACCCTAGCCCCCGGGCAAGAATGCAATAGCCTGAATCACTCCCTGTAGAACTTCCTAGTTCTCTGAGTAGTTCCCTGTAAGAACTTACTAGATCCTCTGGGTGCTTCCAAGTTGGGACTTCCCTACTTCTTTCAGAGGTAAATAGTCCAAGGATAGCCTGGAACACAAGACCTCGTGGTGAGGTAAAGGTCAGTAACTCGAAGTCACAGCATACAGCCTAAGCACAGGATTTCTGACATGGCAGACTTTGGCATGGCTTCTTCTCACAGTTTTTAATTTGTTAATTGCTTTTTTCTGTGAAAAAAATTCTACTTAAATTATAACCAATATATGGCTTTTGCAGTATTTTCTACTGTTTATTGTTGTTTAAAAAGTAATGAAGATGTATCAGAGAAACTCTAATCACTCCTTAAATATTTGTGAAAAGTCATTATGATTTTTCTCTGTCTGTTTATTTCCTATATTACTGGCGCTAAATCTTTTTAACTTTTCTCATTTGATATATTCCTCTTTGTGAAACAATTCCCTTGTGCATCTTTTCAATTTTAATACGATATACAGTTCCAAATGAGAAAGCGCTAACACTCATAATGTGGATCAGTCGTGCTCAGCTCCTGAGTCCTTATATTTGATTCTTCAATGCTGAGCACGACTGATCCACATCTAGACTCTTGATGCAAATATTACCACAACCATTGAAAGAAGATTCCCTATGAAGAGGATAATTTTGCAACACAAATTTTGAAAAAAAGTTGAACTTAGATATAACTGCCTTTTTTTTCTCAGTCTGCCTTCCCATCTGCCTGGCTGCCATCCAGAATGTCATCTGAGTTGTCACAGTTTGAAACCATTGTGTTAAAATAGCTTTACTGAATTAGAATTTGCCTTGTATGGGGGGAATTTAGTGAACTATCTAATCAAATATAGACAAATTTAAAACCAGTACACCAAATTTCAGTTTTGTTACTTTTCCTTCATAATACTAGGATATAATATTTGCCCGAGGTCTGAAATTAGATCTCTAGGGATGCTGATAACTTCTGGCTAAAAGAGCAGCGTCTGTGGAAGTTGGCTAATGGAGTGTCTTAGTAGAAAGTACAATTATCTTGAGTCTGAGTGAGAATGTAAAAATACTTTATTTCAATTTTAACAAATCCACAAAAGTATCCATCAGTTAGTACAGGATTAGTTTTTGTATTAACTTGGTTTAGAAAATGTTTAACTTGAGAAATATAAGTTAAAAAAATAAAACTATTCTGTTTCATAGTTATTTTGTAAAGAAAGAACATTCAGATTTTTCTCATCTTACAAAAATATAATAAGTAACTTCCTGAGTTTGTTGAAGTCACTGTAGAAACCCCTAATTAATTATTTTTATACAGTATCATTTCTTTTTTTGTTTGTTTGTTTGTTTTTTTAAATACCCTGGAAGTGCTCATAACCAATAACTTTATTTCTGGGAGCATATGTTCAATTTTTTTCCCCTGGAAAAATTTACCATAATGAGGAATTTCAAGCTAATACAAGAATAGAAGAGAATAACGAACTCTGATGCAGCCAGCCTCGAGCTCGATCACTCCCAATTTGTGGTCAACCTTGTTTGTGTCCCTAGCCACCCCCTCCTCAATTGTACTATTCAGAAGCCCATGTACAACACCATACCATTTATATTATTTATTCTGGAAATACTTCAGTATATGACTTCAAAAATATAATGGACTCTAAGAAAAAAAGCACAGTGCTGTTTTCACACCTGAAAAATACTCAACTTGACATTATCAGGTATTGTCAGACAAAATTATCTGATTATTTAATAAGTATTTCATGGCAGATATGTTCAGCATGTATCTAACTAAATTATCATGTTGCTTTAGGCTTAACATGATTTTAAAAGCAATTTTATTTAAACTTTTTATTCTGTGTATATGCATGTAAAGAAGTTATGTGTGTGAATTTAGTGCCCTTGAAGAAGGTGTCAAGCTGGTAATGGCTGATTGAGGTGAGTTTAAGATTGATGCAAGCTTAGTCGGGGGTGGTGGTGCATACCTTTAATCCCAGCACTCCGAGGCAGAGACAGGCAATTCTCTGAGTTCAGGGCCCAGCCTGATCTACAGTTCAGTATCATTTCTTAATTGACCAAGCAGACAGGGACACAGCTTTTAACTTGGGAAGTTTTATTTTCTTTTTCTATTCATGGCATATTGTTATTATTAATTCAGTTTTCACTAGGTTATAGAAAGTATCTGAATGGGACTTTACCTTACATTTAATAAATTATATTTTGTTCTCTCTCTTATTTCATTGTAATTTATAAGTAACACTGGTTCTGGGTGTTTTTTTTTTTTTTTTTAAAGTAAAGTTGAGCTTTAAATCTAAAAATGTCTATACATTTTTGTGAAATAGCTATCAGTTGGGAACATACCACCTGGCTGTAACATTATTACATTAGCACGCGCTTATTTTAGGAAAGTTTCTAATTAATATTTCATCTTATGATATCAAGGATATTTTTACAGACCTATATTTACCCATAATTTTCATTTTCTATGAACTCTGTGTTGTTGATTGATATAATCACTGAGAGTTAGTGGGGTAGTTTCCATGAACAGGGATAGAGAGAGATTCTCCTGCCTCATGTCTTGATAACCTTGTCAATTCAAATCAACAGTTGTTTATTCATGCTTGCTCTATATTTATATTTTTCTGGCATTGATCTCTACTTAGTAGAGTCTTTTTCTGGGAGACTAAACCTTTGTATGCCTCCTTTTGTTCCTCAGATACCCTCCTAATGGATATTCACTCTCTGAAGGTCCAAGGACGTCTGGAGAATCCCACCTTCACCCATGTGGAATATGAACATGCCCCACTCACTGTTAGGTGGGCCGTTCTTGCTCTAAATTATCTTTATTTTCTCCAAAGCATCGTAGAACATTGTTTGACTCTCTGCATGACATGGAAAGTTTTCAGTCCTTGTATATTTACAGTTTTAGAGTGTACTGAACAGACTCTTACCAATATCTCTTTATTCTCAGAATTACTATGTCATATTATTTGGGAGTTACAGACAATAGTGGCAAAAGGGATTTTAAGGATCATCTATGTATAAATAAATTTCAGCTTTCTGACATTAAAATGTGCTTTCGATTCAAATTGTGAAGAAAACAATGCTTGTGCTAGCCTCTTAAATCTCAGATCTGCTCTTATTGCTAAGGGGTCCCTGACAGCATTATCACACTCAGTCAATATCTCCAGAATTATTTACTTATTTGTAGAAAAAAAGTGTAGCACACATAATTGCCCATATTCTCAAAGGAAGCCAGTGTTCTGGGGGAAATTAGTTAATACGGTATTCATTTTACTTCAGCAAAAACCTTCATAAAAGTAATAAGTTCTTTTATTTCAGAGGCAATCTCACCCTTATGTTTTTTTCAATGATGTTGATAAAATTAGACAGAGTTTCAAATCAAACCTTGAGTTGACTCATTAAAATAAATTGATACTGGAATAATTAGTTTTCTCACATCATAGCATATGTTGTAATTTCTTCCAGAAAATAATTCTTTATTTACTTGTATTTGTCTTATTACCAGAGTTGTATAAACATCTGTGCCCACTGGCCTGCATATTGCTGAAGCTTTCAAACTTTCCTTAGATACTACAGAGCATAGAATGTAGTTTGGGGGTAATATCAACTGAAAACAGTGATTATATATCATATGAACTTAATTCTTTTCTTCACCAATTTCAATGTTCATGATTGTTAAAAAATTATGTAACTAGAACCATGACATAACCAGGAATGATATAAATGTTATGTTCTTAGTGTTTTGGCTATTTGTATTGACATTCTTGAAGAAAACATCTTTCCTATCTTGGTGTGTCTAAAATTCTGAATATAAATCAATATCTATCATATCTCATCGTTATCAATCTAAAACATCTACATAGACCTAAAAACATATTAACCCTTAAACTACTAAGTTTAATTGTAAAACTAAACTATCTGGTCTTCAACCCCATCGGAGACATGAGAAGGAATAAATTTAATTATCTGAGTATACAGGAACTGCAAGTTAGCAGCTTCCCAAATGAGAAAATGACAGAGACAGTTTGCTGCCTGAACAGTCTCCCAAAATTCTCTATAATGTTGGAGCATCACCTTCAGCCTTCTGGCCCAAGACATGTTTGTGAGGCAGGAACTATTGAGGAATTGGTTACCCTATCTTGGCAGAGTTTGGCCATGACTTTGCCTGCATCCAAACATGTTTGTCCATTTTTAGGCAGAATTCTGAATGTGTCATGGTTCTTCTTGATATAGGTAGTTTATTGTGTATATGTTTAATAATATAAATGTACATGTAAAAATAAAAAAAGTTTAATTAAAAAAGAAATAAAAAGTGTTATTTGTCCACTTATGGTCGATTAAAATATTTCTAGGAAAAAAAAAAAAAAGGATTTTGTTAAGAGTCACCTTTCCAAGATGGCTGCAACCAACATGTACCATATCTGAATAGCAGAGTATCCAGAGATTACAGACCAGGCAAGTGACCTGGCTTCTAACTCCAAAATGCCAACATCTTGGAAGCTACACCCTGCACATGATCCAAACAGATGTGGAGACTCACAGCCAAACACTGGGCGAAGCATATCGAGTCTTGTGGAAAGGTGAGGGGGTGGATATGGACCTGTAGGTGACAAGAGCTCTACAAGAAGACCAACAGTGCCAACTAGCCAGGGCCCAGAGGGACTTGCAGAGATTAAAGCACCAACCAAGGACCATGCACAGACTAGATCTAGGCCCTTTACATAGATGCAGCCGATGGACATCTTAGGTTTCATGTGGGTGCCCTAGTAAGGGAGCCTGGGGCATGCCTCCAACGTGGACTCTGTTTCTTGCTTTTCTATCACTTCCCCCTGGCTGGGCCACAGGGGAATAGGACATATTTAGTCTTGATGTGAATTGATGATCTGGGGTGACCTGGTGGTGGGAGGCTCCCCTGTTATGAAGAATTAGGGAGGGGAAGGGAAAGGGGAAAAGATGGTGGAATGGGGAGACCAGGAGGATAAGTAGGAGAAAGCTACAGCAACAAGTGGAATGTAAAGTAAGTAAATAAACACATTTTAAAAATTAAAAACAAATCATTATAGCCTTCTGCTTGTGCATAAGTCAGAGATAACAATCTGGAATTAATTCTTGCCTTCTACCCTGTGATTCCAAGGATATCCTTAGAGTTCATCTTCCAGATTGTTAGGAAGTGCCTGCTTGGCCATCTAGTCAGACTCACGTTTTCTTATTTATTGATTATAGGATTATTGACTTGGAAAATACTAGTCTTTATGTGTTTCCCCCTACTTTCTACTGGATTTTTAAATTAATTTTAAAAGATACATTCATCATATTTGTCTATAGAAAGTATTTTAAAAGCTAAGTATTTTGCATGTATGTAACAACATAAACCAACACTGTGACCAAGATTAGGAGCCCATCTCATGTTTTTTTTTATATTTATCATGGCTCTTTGGGGTTGTTTTTTGTTTCATCCATTTAGATTTTATCTTCAATAAAATATCTTTTAAAAAGCTCTACTCATTTTTTGTTTGTTTGTTTTATAAATGGGATGTTTTCTCATTATTGAGATGATGGAGTTCTTAATTTTGAGAATCATGTCCTTACCAAATACATAATTTTACTTCAGCATTTTATTATATTCCAATGTCTTTTTATAATGTGTGTTTATGTACATGTAGTGTGTCAGCATGCACTTACTGTGCCAAGTATGTCTCGATCAGAGGACAAGTTGTGGGAATACGTTCCTCTTCAGTTTACTTCGTTTGTCTTTTGGTAATGGCTTATACCTCACAAGGTACAGGAATGCCTGTTCTCCAAATACTTGAATTTTTGCCATTTAGTGTATAAGAATCGCTTGATATTGAAAAATTAAATAACACATTGTGACTACCATCACATTAAGTGTTCCTCACATATACTGGATCCACAAGACCAGGAAAGACCAGAGTGAAATGCAATAGTCTAAGGAAGCAACCAGGATATCATGTCCTTAAAGCAGAACCTAAGAATACTGAGGCTTCTGAGAACAGTGGCTTTCACTGTTTCCTCTACCCCAAGTAGCATGTACAACCCTGAAGGAAGTCTGAATTTCACCTTTCAACTCATGGCTGCTGTGCCAGCTACTTCACCCATAGGAATTCTTTTTATCTCTTCTTTTATATTAGTTCATTTCTTATTTTCTGCATATGATTAAGATGAATTTTAAAACTCTTTTTTTTATTGATTCTTTGTGAATTTCACATCACGCGTTCCAGTTCCACTCATATCTTCTTCCCACTATATCTGCTTTCTGCCCTTGCAGTACCCTTCGTCCCCCTCTCCACCAAAAAAGGAAAAAAAAAATAAGTAAAATAAAAATATCTCATTGTGGAAGTGGCTGTGTGTCATGGTATGTCACAAAGTATAGTATTTTTATGCAAACATCTTTACTTGTTTATTGCAGTGAGTCATTGGTCTGCTTTGAGGACTCTGGCCTCTGTTGCAGTTCTGGTGCTCCCTCAGATACTCTTTTGTGTGTTCACTCCTTGGTTAGGTGTTAAGCCTGAGGTTTAAAATTCCTCACCCATTCTACTGTAAAGCATTTTTCCTATACTCAAACCACAATTGATACACTACTCCTTTCTGCTTAATTACAATATTCTACAGCTTTAGCAAACTCCCAGATCTGGAGATCTTAACAGTATACTGGTTTCTCCATCCCAGGTATGTTACTTAGTTAGATTTTTTTCTTTTCAAAGGTAATAGAATACTCAATGTTGAACATTAATTTTTCTACACCTTCTCCATTCTGACCATTATTAATTGGGCATTTAATATACTCTCTACTATCATTGCCCATTGATCCTCCAATAGCTATTGACGTCAGAGAGTCTATTGATATTACTTGTCCAGCACTACAATACACAGGGATAATAGCAAGCAGCTATGGCTGCTCTCCCAATTAATATCCTACTAGGGACTAATAACTAGCTTTCACCAGGCAGAGAGAGGTCTTGCTCAACAGAGTTACTTTCTAAATGGCACACTCAACACTACTATATTCAAGTCCTATTTTAATACCTCAAGTATTTTGCTTGGACTACTGTAGTATTAGATGTCCAAATCCACACACCATAATCCAAGAGGCACAAGAAGCTTAGGCTTCCTCTTCAGTTCAGATGTTCTATTTTATTGATTTATTTTCTTGCTAAAATGTTCCATAACTTTTTATTTAACTTACAATTATCAATACTTCTTTTTAGTTTCCAGCATTTCACACCAGTTTTTCTTCATTATGTTGACCTCTTTTTAATTAGCCTTCTTTTATACCCTCCATTATTTTTGTTATATCATTCAGTTTTACTTTTGTCTTTGTCCTTTCTCTGGGATTTCATATTACTAACTTTTATTATTCAGTAGGGTTAATAATTTTTAGAGGGTCTGAGGAAACTACTAACGCACTGCACACATGAGACATGTTACTTTCAGGAGACCAAGGTTATAGATATCTTCCACCATGTTTTAGGGTCCATAAGCGTCTGTTATGATTATGACCTAGCTAACCAGACTTAATACAAGATAACATAATGATGTGTTTAACCAGAAAGAGAATTAAAATCGTCATTGGGCTGCCACCACACTCAAGGCTAACAAAAAGTTTGTTGCTGTGGGCTTTACCGACTTGGGGCTCTGTATATTTCTTAGGCCTGATGATGATCTTATAATTTCAAACCTCTGAAGATCATATATTATCTATCTATCTCACTAATCCCAAGAAAAAGGTTAATAAAGCATTCCCTCACACTATGTTGCATGCATTTATACAGCTCACAGAGGACTACCAGCGAGTAAAGAAAGTGGTCAGAATATGAACCACTCATTCACACATTCTCTTCTGCCCACAGGAGAGCATTCCCGCTCTTACGACAGCCTTCCCTACCCATAACAAAAATGCTACGGCTGCTCACTGAAGCATCTCAAGTAGCTGTGGGAAGCAGGCAGAGAACACTATATCCAAGGGTAGGCTTTCCTCAATGGGTCTTTCCACAGTGAGTCTCCAGCCTAGAAACCTGGGTCCAGAGCATAGCCTAGAAAGAGATACCTGGAAAATTTAGGTTCTGTCTACTGAGACTGTGTTGTCTGCATCTCAGAAGAAAATGTGTAAGTGTAAAATCAAATCACACAAGAAAAAAATGAGGGGATATTTAAGAGATTTACAAAGAATGTATTTCACATTTGTCAAACAAAGAACTCAAACCTAATGAATGCACCTTATAGTCATTGTGTGTTGGACATTCAAGATAGGACACTTGCGAAAGTCAAGATAGCTCTATACCCAATTGATTTAACTGGAGAGGTAGTTCAGTCACAATAGATTAAGCATTAATGGAGCTCTCTAAATGTGGGACTCTAGCAAATAGGATTTCCAGTCACTGAGGACTCTGTCCAACAACCTCATGATCAGGATCCCTAGATGGGCTTCCCATTCCTCGATAACTGCCTACACAATAAAAAGAAAGTTAAGTAGCATGTTTTCCTTCTTCTTTTGTTATTTTACCCTCAGGACCATTTATTTATTTATTTATTTTTTCTGTTTGTAAAACTTGCTTTCCACCATAGCTTTTGCTTTATAACTGATGTTGGATCCCTTAACAGTGAAGATATTAAGAACATGCTCCTCGAAAATATGCCAAGGGATTCCACATATGTCCAAATGTCATATTGACTATTTTGTCTCAAATAATTTTTAAAATAACATGAATAAGACAATAAATCTGAACTTCATAACTTCTTAAAGTAAGTGCTCAAACTTTAAGTATATTTGCCATCTTAGAAAGAAAATATGTTCTTGTCATTGTAGTGAGAAGTTGGGCCTAAGAGATTTCTTGTTAAAATGACTCTCATCTTCTAATCTCTCAGCATAATTTAGTTAAATTTTCACAGTTTACCACTTGTGCTCTAATTTGGAATATAAGCATTAAATTCCCACTAACTTTTAGATCTTTATAACTTTAGGAGGGCTCCTATGTCACATAAAACTTACATTATATAAATGTGTATTGTTTTCTCCTGTTGATCTGTTTCACTCCAATTTAATTCTCAAGCTAAGATGCTAAACCATAATGAAATAGATGGAAATTGTTCCTCAGTCTAGGACATTCTCACATTACACCTGCATTAAGAACCTTGCATGTAAAGAGGCTTCTGAGACATCAAAACTTTAATTGTACAAGGATGAGATGACTCCCTTCTCAATATGAGAACAACCCTCAGACAGATTGCTAAATATTGTCATTGATAACTAAGAGAAGTAGATTTTTTTGCAATGAATATTGCCTTTTAAGCATGTTTGAGTTTGTGAACATTCTTAAACTGTAAAAAGACTGTCAACCACTTAGCCTCAGGTTTGCCAAAACTGGCTTCTATTGAAAATACCGGCATAGTTTATCAATTGCCGATGCCTAACTCTTCTAGTTGTTTTTATTCTATTTTTGCTTTGGTAAAAATAAAACCAAAATTACTTGGGCTTTTCTTACTTAGCAATAAAGCCTTCCATTTCTACCTTCAATCAAATATCTTGAATAAATTTTGAAATTAATGATCCAGGCCATAAGTTCTAATTTTTCAATTTTAAAATAAAATTGAAATTATAATCTAGTCACGTTATTTCTCCCTCCTCCTTTTCCCTTATAACTTCTCCCATGTACTGTCTCCCGTCAAGTTCATGACCTCATTTTAATTGTTGTTATTCTTTCTCTCTCTCAAACACACACACACACACACACACACACACACACACACACACACGTGTGCACACTCATTTCCTAATATGCAAACACAACTGGCTAAGTGCATATCATGGTTCTTTTATGTATACGTTTCCAGGCTGAACATTTGGTACTGGATGCTTTTTGCATGCTTTTCTCTGGGGAGGACAAAATCTCCTGTTCTCAACATTCCTTAATTGTCTGATGTTCTTGCCTTGGCGTGAGGGCTTGTGCGCATTCTCCCCTCCACACTAGAACGTCTGTTGGTGTCATTCCTGTTCAGGTCTTGTTTAGGCAGTCATGGCGATAGGATTTCAGGTGTGTAACACTACCCGAATAATCATCTCATGGCTCACTGGCACCTCCTTCCAGCTCTGGCTCTGAGGTCTGGGGTCAGATTTGTAAGTCTGGGTGTTCATGAATTAATCAAAGATTTTCAATACTTAGTATTCCTACTACTATGGAAGAGTAAGAATATTTTACCTATAATTCATTCCTTGAAGATATAGAGCATGTTCAGATGATCCATTTACTATCATCTAAGTTTTGTAACTTAGATGCCTTTCGAAGAATCTGTTCATCCCATATAAATTGTCAAAATTTGCTTCATTTAAAAATTTTATTACAGTTCAAATTAATCTAGTGAAAGATGTTTAGTTTTTTTTCCCCTTTCCTAGCTACTGTGAATAAAGCAGCAATGATCACATTTCACCAGGTGTCTATGGAAAAGAGTGTTAAGCATTTTGAGCCTAGGACAAGGAGTGGCGTATCTGGGTCATATGGTGGTGTATCGGGGTCATATGGTGGCGTATCAGGGTCATATGGTGGCGTATCGGGGTCATATGGTGGCGTATCGGGGTCATATGGTGGCGTATCGGGGTCATATGGTGGCGTATCGGGGTCATATGGTGGTGTATCGGGGTCATATGCCGGATTTCTTTTTGTTCTTCACAGTGATTTCCTTACTAGATTAATTTGAAAACTTACCACCTGTTAATAAATGGTTCCCTTTTTTCATTGATCTTTGCTATTTTGACTGGGATTAGAAGAAATCTCAAAGTTGCCTTGATCTGCATTTCCCCAATTGCTTTGGCCAGCAAATATGATAAACTTTTAAAAAATATGTTCTAGACATTTTTTTCCCTTTTAAGAATGCTGGTCCAGGTCTCAGGCTTAGTTTTAGAATAGGTTATTTGGTTTTCTAGGTTTGATTTTGATTCTTTGTGTTTTTATTTCTGTGTATAATTTATAGATCAATCTTTTTGGGGGAAATATGAAGCCAGTGAAGCATATTTTTCATTCCGAGAGTTTCTAATTAAGCCTGTTGTTTGTTTCTTTGTCTCTGCTTTTCAGCTGCATGAAAACCTCCTGTCATTTATTGACCTTAATTGTTGGGCAAATGAAACATTCGTTTCTAAACCTATGTTTATCGAGTACTGCCTATATTTTGTTCTATAAAATTTGGTGTTTTAGGTTTCACAGTTAGGTTTTCCTTGTGTTTATTTGGAGTACATTTTTGTGCAGGATGGTATGTCCAGGTCTATTTTTATTCTTCTGCATGCAGATATTCCGTTTTCCCCATACCATTTGTTGGAGATGCTTATGTTTTGGGCATCTTTGTCAAATATCAGATTAATAAAGTCATATAGGCTCATGTTTAGGTCATTCTCATAACATTAATTTCATAAAATCATAAGATGTGGCTTACTTTCTATTGTCTTTCTCAATTTCTCTATACTTAGGTTTAAGATTTTCATTGTAGAGGTCCTTCACCTTCTTGGATATGTTTAGTCCTAAATATTTTTTTGAGAGTATTGTGAATGAAAGTATGCCCACAATCTTCTCTGTGTGCTTGCTGTGAGGATATCAAAAGCCATTGATTTGTGTACATTGATTCTATAACCTGTGACATTATTGCATTTGTTAATTATTTCTACATTTATAATTGATGGCCCATCTTGTGAGTTAGTCTTGGGCCACAAGCCACTGTAGGTGGGGCTATGCATAATCACAGGTTTACTTTATTGAGCCAGCAGTTAACCTAAATGTCAAGCTACTATTATTCAATTTTCCATGAAATGCCACAGGCTTTATAAACTCCTTGGTACTGTCTTAGGATTTCTATGATTGTTAGGAAACACAATTAATTGGGGAGAAAATTGGTTTATTTGGCTTAAGGTTATGTCTTATAGCCCATTATTGAAGAAAGTCAGAAAAAAAATCAAAAAGAGGAAGGACTTGATGCAGAAGACATGGAGGAGTGTTCTTTATTGGCTTGCTCCTCATGATTTGCTCCGAGTGGTTTGTTGTTATTGTTGTTTTTGTTTTTTTTTTTTTGTGGAATAAAAAGACCACCAGCCCAGAGATAGCACTACCCACAATAGGCTGGCCAATTTTCTCTATCAATCACATAAGATTGGCTAGTACATAACCCTGTAGGGCTTTTTATTAATTAAGATTTACTCTTCTCAAATGATTTCAGCTTGTGTCAAGTTGGGCCACATAGGAAGAGGAATCCGGCAGTCCTGATGAGAGTTGATAGGCTGAGGTCAGTTGGTTAGGGAGAAGGGCTTGCCCTTTCTGAGGGCTAAAGGAGGGGGATAAGGGGAAGGGGAAGGGAGGGTGAGATAAGGAGCAGACAAAGAAGGGAAATATGATTGAGATACAAAGTGAATACATTTAAAAAATGAATTGAAGTAGAAAACACTGGTACGTAGCAGAGGAATTAGCTAACTGACTAGCTGTTCTTGTTTATTTTTAAATGAAGTTTTATGATTTAATTCATTATTTTCTCAGAGAATATGTCTCCATGACTTTCTCTTTCCTTCCTCCTAAATGTCACTTTCTAAATGCTTTCTAATCTGTATCATCTAGTCTCTATACTCCCAGAAATACTGAGACACAGTCAGTCTTAGGGTTCCTGTGTTTATGGAAAGAGCTGCACTCATCCTACTTTAGGGGCAGGCATACACTCCTGGTCTGTGGAAGCATACTTTTAATGGACTTATTGCTTTTCTCATAGGACAAAGATTACCATTTCTTTCTTATATCTTTAATGACTGCTTTTTTGTATTAAAATACAAAAAGTTGAGCTGCCATGCTGAGAAGAACTATGGGACACCCACGCAGCTTTGGGCTTGGATCTATCTTCACCTGCTGTTTACCAGATTGGCCCATCTGGGACAGAGTGAGCAAAAAAGCAAATGTGATTTGGGTTCTTCCACAACCCATAATGTCCACCATACAAACAGTCTTTGTCTTAGACCTCTCTTTGCCTGTTCTAGACATGCCTAGCCAATGTAGGGCAAAGAGAGTGACCACACTGGAGAAATTGGCAGGCCTGTTAACACCAGAGACAACCAGATGGTTAGAGGCCAAATCAAGAACACAAGCAATGAAACTCAGAGCTGTATCACACCATCAGAAACCAGTGGTCCTGCCACAGTAAGCCCTGGAGATACTGCCATCCACAAAGCACAAGAAGATTTTAAATATAAGGAAATGTGAGGAAAATGATAGAAATTTTGAAAGAGGAAAATAAATCTCTCAAAGAAATACATGAAAATGCATTCACACAGATGAAGAAATTGAATAAGTCCTATAAAGAATTACAGGAAAATACAATCAAACTGGAGAAATACAAGAGATGAAAGAGAGAATATGTGCATCGAAGATACAATGGAAGTATTTGATATGTCAGTCAAAGAAACTGTTAAAATTAAAAGATTCCCGATATAAAACATCTAAGAAAGCTGGGACACTATAAGAGACCAAATCAAAAAATAATACTAATAGAAGGAGCAGACTCCAAGACCATGGCCCAGAAAACATTTTCAACCAAATCATAAAAGAAAACTTCCCCAAATTAAAGAAAGAAATGCCCATAAACATAAAATAAGCCTACAAAACTCCAAACAGACAGGGCCAGAATAGAAAATCTTCCAGCCACATAATAATCAAAACACTAAATGTACAGAACAAAGAATGTTAAAAGTTGCAAGAGGAAAAGGACAAGTCATATTTTAAGGCAAACTTAGCACAATTACATCTTACTTCTTAAAAGCGACTATGAAAGCTTGGAGGGGCTGAACAGATGTCATGCAACACTAAAAGACTACAGATGACATCACAGACTACTATACTCAGAAAACATTCAATCACCATAAATGCGAAGGCAAAATATAGATATTCCAAGAAAAAAAAACCCTACATTTAAACAGTACCTAGCCACAAATCCAGCCCAACAGAAGGTACTAAAAGGACAACATCAGCCCACAGAAGCTAAATGCAACCAGGAAACACAGGGAATAAATAACCCCAAATCTATAAAAGCAAAAGAAAGGAAAAAAAAAAAAAAACCCAAACACACTCTACCATCTACATCATAAAAATGTAGTAAAACAAAATAGAAACTAACAACAACTGGTCATTAATATCTCTCCACATCAATGGCCTCAAACTACCCAATACAAAGACATCGGCTAACAGAACAGACATGAAAACAGGATCCATCATTCTGTTGCATACAGGAAATACACCTCATCAATAAAGATAGATATTGCCTCAGAGTAAAGGGCTTGAAAGTTATTCCAAGCAAATGGACACAAAAAACATGCTGGAGTAGCCATTCTAGTATCTAATAAAATAGATTTTCAACCACAACTAATCAAAAGAGATGGGGACACTTCATACTCATCAATGAAAAAATACACTAAGATGACATCTCAGTCCTGAAGACATATGTCCCAAGTGCAGGAGCAGCCACATTTGTAAATGAAAAATGAATAAAGCTTAAATCACAATCAAACCCCACAGATTAATAATGGGAGAATTCAGCACCCCACTATCACCAACAGACAGATCATCAAGACAGAACCTAAATGGACAAATAATGAAACTAACATATGTCATGAAACAAATGGACCTTATAGATATCAAGACAACATTTTATCCAAACCAATAAATAAATAAATAAATAAATAAACCTTCTTCTCAGCACCTCAAAGAACCTTCTCCAAAATTGACTGTATACATACTAGGTCACAAAGCAAACCTCAACAGAAACAAGACCAAAGTAATCCCTTGTGTCTTATCAGAACACCGTGGATTAAAGCCAGAACTCAGAAACAACAGAAACAGCTAAAAGGCTACAAACCCACAGAAACTGAAAAACTCCCTACTCAATGACCTCTGGGTCAAGGACAAGATAAAAAACGAAATTAAGGACTTCCTAGAATGCAATTGAAATGAAGGCACAGCATACCCAAACTCATAGGACACAATGAAAGCAATGCTAAGTGGAAAGTTCATAGCACTAAGCACCTTCATAAAGAAGTTGGAGAGATCCCATACTAACAACATAATATGATATCTGAAAGTTCTAAAACAAAAAGAAGCAGACATACCCAAGAGGAGTACATGACTAGAGACAATCAACTCCGGGTTGAAAACAATAAACCAGAAAAAAAGAGAACGATTCAAAGAATCATAGAAACCAAGAGCTTCTTCTTTGAGAAAATCAACAATATAGACCAACACTTAGGCAAACTAACTAAAGGCAGATGTACATTACTCAAATCAACAAAATCAGAAATGAAAAGGGAGACAATGACAAACACCTAGGAAATCAAAGAACCATTAGGTCTCAATTCAAAAGCTTATATGCCACAAATTTGAAAATCTAAATGAAGTGGGCAATTTTATTGTTAGCTACCAATTACCAAAAATGAATCAAGATCAGGTAAAGAAATTAAATAGTCCTATATCTCCTAAGGAAATAGAAGCAGTCATCAAAAGTCTCACAACCAAAAATAGCCCAGAGCCAGATGAATTCAGCACAGATTCTATCAGACCTCAAAAGAAGTACTAAAACCAATTCTCTTCAAACTAGTAAACAAAATAGGGAAAGGAAAGATCATTACCAAACACATTCTATGAAGCCACAGTCAATGTGATACCTAAACCACATAACAACCCAACAAAGAGAATTTCATAACAATTATGAACACTGATGCAAAAATAATAAAATATTCACAAACCAATATAGGGAAATCCATCAATATCATCCATAAAAAATTGAAGAAAACCCACATAATCATCTTTTTAGATGCTGACAAAACCATTTGACAAAATCTATCACCCACTCATGTTAAAAGTCTGGGAGAGATGGGGTGTGCAATGCACTTATCTAGACATAATTGAGGCAATATATAGCAAGTCTATAGCCAATATCAAACTTAACTGAAAGAAACTTAAATCAATTCCATTGAAATCAGTGACAGGACAGGTTGTCCACTCTCACCATATCTCTTCTGTATAGTACTTGAAATCCTAGCTAGAGCAATAAGAAAACTAATGAATATCAAGGAGATACAAATTCGAGTGAAAGAAGTCAAAGTATAACTATTTGCAGATGATATGATATATATGTGACCTCCGAAACTCTAACAAGGAACTCTTACAGCTGATAAACACCTTCAGCAAAGTGCCAGGATACGAAATTAACACAAAGGAATCAGTAGTCCTCCTTTATTAAAAAAAAAAAATTCAAAACAAACAAAAAACAAAACCCGTACAACAAAAGTAGGCTGAGAAAGAAATTAGGGAAACAACACGCTTCACAATGGCCATAAAAATAATGTTTCATAGTGTAACTCTAACCAAGAAAGTGAAAGACTTACATGAAAAAAAGTCAAGTCTCTAAAGAAAGATATTGATGAAGATATCAGAAGATGGAAAGATCTCCCATCCCCATGGATCTGTAGGATTATCACAGTAAAAATACCCATCTTAGCAAATGCAATATACAAATTCAATGCAATTTCCATCAAAATGCCAATAAAAATCTCTACAGAATTTGAAAGAACCATTCTCAATTTCATATGGAAAACAAATCACCCACCCCCGGCCCCAAATAGCTAAGAATATCTGATAAAATAAAATATCTGCTGGAAGTATCTTTATCCCTGATCTCAAGCTATACTATAGAGCAACAGTAATAAAAAGAGCTTGGTACTGGCATAGAAACAGACAGGTAAATTAATGGAATTAAATTGAATGCCCAGAAATAACCCACTCATCTATAAATACTTGCTTTTAGACAAAGAAACCAATACATACAAAGGGAAAAGTGCATTATCAACAAATGATGCTGGTCTAACATGCTACATGTAGAAAAATGCAAATAGACCCCCCTTTTTAATCACCCTGCAGAAAACTAAAGTCTAAGTGGATTAAAGATCTCAACGTAAAATCAGACATGCTATATCTGTTAGAAGAAAAATTGAGAAGAGCCTTGAACATATTCTCACAGGAGACAACTTCCTGAATGGAACACTAACAGCTCAGGCTCTAAGGTTAACAATTAATAAATGGGACTTCATGAGACTTAAAAGCTTCTGTATGGCAAAGGACACTGTCAACAGAACAAAACAACAGCCTACAGACTTGGAAAATATCTTCACAAACCCTATACATGACTGAGGGCTAATATCCAAAATTATAAAGAGCTCAAGAAGTTAAACACCACCAAATCAAATAATACCATTAAAAATAGGGTACATAACTAAACACAGAATTCTCAACAGGGGAATATGGAATGGATGAGAAACACTTAAAGAAATGCTCAACATCCTTGTTATGGAAATGCAAACAAAGTGACTCTGAGTTCCATATTATACCTATCAGAATGACTAAGTTAAAAAAAAAAAAAAAACTCAAGTGATAATACACAATGGCAAAGATTTGGAAAAAGGGGAGCAGTCCTTCATTGCTGGTGAGAGTGCTAACTTTTAGGACCAGTTTGGAAATCATTCAGGTATTTTCTCAGAAAATTGAAAATATTTCTGCCGCAAGACTCAGCCATACCATTCCTGAGCATGTTCCTGAACATGCTCCACCATACAAGGGCATTTTCTCAACTATTCTCATAGCAGATTTATTCTTAATTGCCAGACTCTGGAAACAAACTAGATGTCCCTCAACCTAAGAATGGATAAAGAAACGGTGGTACTTTTACTCAATGGAATATTACTCAGCTATTAAAAACAAGGAAAGCTTGACATTTGCAGGCAAATGGATGGAACTAGAAAATATCTTGAGGTAGCTCAGAAAGACAGACATGATATATATTCAATTATAAGCAGATATTATCCACATAATACAGGATAGCCACACTACAACACAAAGATTCAAAGAAGCTAAATACCAAGGAGGACCCTAGGGAGGGTGCTTAATTTTCATTCATAAGGGCAAACAGAATGGACACAGGAAGCAGGTCAATTGAAGGAACAGGATGGGAGCCTACCATAGAGGCCCTCTGAAAGACTCCACCTAGCAGGGGATCAAAACAGATGCTGAAACTCACAGCCAGACTTCTGAGTTGAGCATAGGGAGTCTTATGCAATAGTTGAGGGGTAGAAGGTCCTAGAGGGTACAGGAGCTCCCTGATTAGACCAATGGAGCCAACAAATTTGGTCAGAGTAAGGGGGTGCTACAGAGAATAATGCACCAACAGAGGACCATGCATGGTGAGGACCTAGATGCTGTGCTTAGATGTAGTAGATAGTCAGCACAGTCTCTTTATGTATCTCATAATATAGGGAATAAGGACTACTTCTGACATGAACTCTGGTACCCTCACGTTGATCACTTCCCTTTGAGGGGAGGCCTTGCCACCCCACAGAAGAAGAGGATGTAGGCAGTCCAGATAAAATATGATAGGCTGAGGTCAGATGTTAAGGGAGGAGAGCTCTTCTTTTCTGAGGACCAAAGGAGGGGGAGGGGGAGTGAAGGAGAGAGGGTGGGACTGGGAGCCACTGAGGGAGGTACCTTCAGTAGGAATGTAAAGTGAAAAAAGTTAAAAGAAATAGAAAAACATGGAAAAAAAAGGACAAAATCCAGAAAGTTGTTTCTCTTTCCAAACAATCTTCAAGTTATATTCTTCAGATTAACAACCCAAGTAATGGTTTCTGCAGGACTTCATGCCTTAGATGGAGTAGCAATCACTTCCTTTTCCCTCAGTTTTGCATTACTGATCAAGACTGTCTGGTACTCATCTTTATTCATCCTGCCCCCTGCGTACTCATAGGGAGGACCTTGAAACAGGACTTATGACAGGATTAAAAGGGCTTTATGTCTGTGGATCCAAGGGACTCTATGCTATTATTCTAACCTACAATTGGCATTAGCAATAAAAAAATTTTAAAGTAGTGAAAAGATTAGCTAAACTTTTCTTGTATGATATACTTTGTACCACCACACTTTGCTCTGCATGAGCTAAGCTTCATAGTCTGTCTCTTCTTGAAGGTGGCAGTAGCTCATTACATTTCAACCTACTCTGAATGATCTCTTTTGCTATCTACAGTCCAAGAGGAGGGTCTATATCTGACTTTTGACATTATCTTACTTACATCATTCAAACATTAGTTAATTCTGATGTTATCCAAGAAACCACTCAAACACTCAAAATATTTCTTTAAATTTGATCATATTTTATAGTGAGAATAAAATAATTGAATTATATAACAATTTTAATTCATCAAGGTAATTCAAAACTGACTCTATACTTCATGTCACGTTCTTCCTGTAGCTGTTAGATCTGGTCCCTTTTATCATCAGAATTTAATCAATTGTTTTGTAGATATCGTACCATACTTTTAAAGTCATCTTTCTTGTTTTTTCTATAAGCTCACCAGACTTGAAGTAATATTTTCAAGACCTAAGGCAAAAAGAGGGAAAAGGAAAAATCTATGAATGACCTGTGACTTTCAGCACAAAGAGGCAACTGGAGACTTATCTTTTCTGCTCAAGAAAACAATCATTTCTTATGGTATTAAGTGTCTTGCCTCATTATGTGTTTCTTTCTTTTCTTTCTTTCTTTCTTTCTTTTTTTTTTAGGGAGATGATTCACTATCTTATACTTTGTAAGGATTATGGCATTAGGAAGGAGCCTGGTGACAGTGTTAGTATTCAGATCTTTTGAATAATGTCTGAAGGATAGAAGAATGCATGCAAAAGTCATTTAAAATTCACCACCACCTTTAATTGGACTTATTTAACCTTGTAGGCTCAACACATGGACATAGCTAGATCAAGTGAGTTGTTAGTGTTTCTAGCATGATCCTGGATGTTAATTGAAGGGCTCTATGCTGACTGAGAATTGATGAGACACGTGATGCGAGAGTGCTCATAGCTCCTGAGAATGGATGACCTTTTTAACGATGAGAATACTTAAAGGTTACAGGGCAGGTTTCTTTTCTAGCTTCCTGTAGGAATTATTATAGATTTGCTTAGACTTTTCTTTGCCTTAATAGTTATAGCTTTGAGAGCTAAATTATCTGACATAAGCAGAAGTTAAGTTCTCATTAGGACAAATTCACTACAAGCCTGTGCTGCTTTGCATTTGATTATCATGCTTATTCCCTCTGATTAAAAGTGATTCATATGTTGGAAGTTCAATGCAAAAAAATATCTCAGCACAAGGGCGTAGCATTAGACAACCTTAGAAATTCTGTCCCGCAGATAGAGATTATTCTTCCTCAGCCTCATCTGCAAACATGCTGATTTATTGCTAGTTTTGTAAGACCAGAAATGCTTAAAACATGCTAAGTTAATCACATAATGCTAAGTATCTTTGCATTGATGCTTGCAAAAGTACTTCAAAGTCACATTACCAAAGAATATTAAGGCACATTCAATACTTTCCTCTAGTTGGAATTACTTTATAATGACACGGTACTTATTTTAGGCATTTCATCAAGGACTTAAAAGTACATTACTGATGATGAAACTTTCCACATCCTTGCAAAAAACTAGAATTTAGGGGAAAACCTCAATAATTCAGATATCAGTGTTTCAGAATTTTCCATGTTGTAGATAAGCAGTAAAACAGTGCTTCCTTCTGAAAATCAGTTATAAGTCAAACAAATCTGGGTTTTCATATTACTTTTATTCATTCATTAATCATGATTCTTAAGTGTAGGTCATGATTTTAGAACTGAAGTTTTGAAATAATTCATAATCTTGTATATTCAAATAGAATTTTTCTTGGCATATACTGTATATTATATTATCTACTGTGTTATATATAGTATCTGTCCTGGTATTGTTGCAGAACTACTTCAAAACTGGTAATAGTCACTGTCATTTCCCTTAAGTCATTTTTATGTAATGAGGAATAAATTCTATTAGGATTATGTAATTTCCCTAAGGTATTAATCCAAGGACTAGTTACAAACAATTATTCGAATTATTTGCTTTCACAGATCTAGTTATCTGTGCTAGGGTCCCTTTGATTGTTTCACACTATAATTTATACACTGATATAACTTATGAATGAGATTTCTACTATCTTTGTTTTACCTGTTTCAAGCAGATATTTGGTAGAATATTAATTTACTATGCTTTATATTTCTATACTGCATTTTAGCCTTTCTTCCCAATTCTATTAATTAGACCTTTTCCTAACATGACAAAGGATTATCTTATAACTTTCTCATTACTTTTAGTAATGAAATATAGTATTAATCTTGGATATGAAAGTGCTAAATGAAAACATGATATGTATCAATTTCAATGCAGTGAGCTGTGACTAATAGCAATTTTTCCTAATGACATCTGGACCTCAGTGGTGTTTCAGGGACTCTTCCTCTAAGGAAATGAGGCTAGCTCTCTCCCTCTCCCTCCCTCCCTCTCTCCCTCCCTCCCTTCCTTTCTCTCTCTTGATGTTTTAATGAAGATGGAAATATATTTCTGTAGAAATCTTGAAACATAGAGTGACTTGTTTAGAACATCACGACTGTGCGTTCAACACAGAAGAGTTACATCCAAACAGCTATGATGTCAATTCAGTTTTACTTAGCCATTGTTAGCTTGATTTTTCTGTGCCAAGCCAGACAACTTGATCTAATTCATTCTGCTTTGTATAGAAACTGCAGAGCCTGGCTGACTTAGCCTCTATTCCCTCTATCCCTATTCTTAGACATCTCTGCCCACAACATGGCTGTATTTAGGAGTGATGGCTAGAGGATAGTCTGCAGATGTCAGCTGGGTGTGTGATTAGTAATAAATTTATCTAATTATACAGTGAAGGACTAGAAAGCCACTAGGCTACAGATCTAAAAGAAAATTCTGTAATCAGCTGCATCATTAATAAAGTTGTGTTATTGTTTCCATCTGTTTGATTCATATGTCAGCTGTGCTGATGTTTCTGACATGGCAGATACTGAGCCTTAATACAAGAGACTATATAAGAGCAGGATGCAGAATAGATAGCCTCAGGTCATAGTGGTTCCTAGGTTTGGTGCTTGAAATATTCCTTTTCTGGCTAATATCAAGTTATAAATATAATGCTCCTGAACAAAGAAGAACAGATAAATGTGGCACTAGACCTATCTATAGGACTCTGCTATTCAGATACAATACACCAAAATGCTTTCAATAAAATATATGCAGTCTATAAATAATATAAACAAAGAATTATGGGCTTTTAGATTTAATTATTAAAATATTGATGTTATTAATTTTTTTTTTTTTTTTTTTTTTTTTTTTTTTTTTTTGGTTTTTCGAGACAGGGTTTCTCTATGTAGCCTTGGCCATCCTGGACTCACTTTGTAGACCAGGCTGGCCTCGAACTCACAGCGATCCGCCTGCCTCTGCCTCCCGAGTGCTGGGATTAAAGGCGTGCGCCACCACACCCGGCTTGATGTTATTAATTTAATTTATTTTTGTAATTGTTTTATTCAAAAATCTCTCTCCCTTTTATTGAAAATAGATTATTTTCTCACTTAATAATCCTGATTAAGGTTTTCTCTTCCTCTACTCCTCTTAGTTCTTCTCTATCTCCTTTCTATCCAGGTCCACTTTTTTAATGTCTTTGGAAAATAACAGGCTTTTTAGATATAATAGTAAAATATAAGAAAATAAAATATATTAAGATTTAAAAAGCACCCCAGCACATTGAAGTTGTGCAAGACAAACCAACAGAAGGAAAAGTGCACAAGAGAAGGCACAAAAGCCAGAGACGCACTCATTCTCACACTCAGGAATCTCATAGGAACACTGAACTGGAACACACAACACACACACAGAATACCTGGTTCAGAATCATGCAGGCCTGGTGCATACTGCTTCAGTCTCCATGAGTTGATATAAGATTTGATCATGTTGCTTTAGAGGGTTTTTTTTTTTTTTTTTTTTTTTTTTTTTTTTTTTTGTTTTTTTGTTTTGTTTTTTTGTTTTTTTTTGGTGTTCTCCTTCACATCTGGCTCTCATACTCTTCCTGCCTCTGCTTTGGTGGGATTCCCTAGGCTTTGGGGGGGGGGATTTGATGGAGACATCCCATTTAGGGCTCAGTGCTCCAAGGTCTGTCACTCTCTGCAGAGTATCTGGCTGTGGGTCTCTGTATTGTGCTCCCATCTGCTACAGGAGGAAGCTTCCCTGACGATGGCTAGAAAAGGCACCGATCTATGATTTGAGCAGGATGCCATTTGGTGTCATTTTATAACAACATTTTTTTTCTGAACAGTAGTACTGTGTTTTGTCCTAGACCCCTGGGCTATTTATTCTCTGCCTCTTGATCACCCAGACAATGTCAAATATGTTTCTGTACCGTGAAGTGGGTCTTAAGTCAAATTAGATATTGTTGGTTACTCCCACAGTCTTTGTGCTACTAACTACCCTACAATATCTTGTAGGCAGGACACCTGTTTAGATCAAAGGATTTGTGACTGGAGCAATGTCTACTTTTCTCTTTGGGTAAAATCCTGTACTAAAGGCATAGAACTCCATGGTGAAGGCCCTATGTAGGCACCAATTTGATTTCTCCATGTTATGTAGGAGTTGTTGGCAGCAATTGGGCCTTATCTCACAAATTGACATTAACAAAGAGTTTTGTGTTATATATTTATATTTTTACCCAGTAGTTATCATAAGTCAGTATCCTAGGTTCTTCCACTTGCACAAACCAGTGAATGAACCAGTTTGTAAATGTATAAAGATGGGTACTATATTTATGCATATTGAAGTTTTTGTTCTTTAGAAAAATTCTACATCTAAACATTATATTTTAAAGCCAAATTTACAACAAATCTTGCTCTATTGCAATAACCTAACATCATTTTTTACCTATGTCAACATATATTTAGTACTAATAACAAGACAATTAGTACTAGATAAATGCAAGCTGTGTAGAATATTAGTTTTAAAATAAACAAATTGGGTCGATCACCTATAATCATCTTTTGGGGTATTATGTTTCTAGTAAACAATGATTAAGGTTAATAACATCTTATGATATGTTAACTCTTTTAATATGGGTCTCAAGTACAAAAACAAACAAGATATTATGAGCAGTACTTTGCAACCACTAACTAATAAAATGCATTTTTACTAAATTATATATAATTGTGTTTCAGTTTTAATGAACAAACCATAGAATTTCAGTTTCCTTTTTCATTTTTAAGCTAAATTATTTTAATTAAAAGGTAATTGAATTATCTCTCTCTATCCATATCCTCCCTCCAACCTTTTTCATGTCCCCATCTCACATTGATATCCTCTCTTCCTTTGAATATATATATGTATATATATACACACACACATATATATACTATTTGTGTGTATATAAATACATGAATACAAATTGCTATCGTGTGTCTCAGTATTTTATATATTGATGTTCCTTTGCGAAGATCAATTACGCTGCTAGTGTTTATTGTCATATGCAGAGATCTCCCTATTCATTCATGGTAACTCATGGCTATCTTTTACAGAGCCAAGTTTGCAAATTAGGTGTCTAGAGTTATATTTCAGGATGATGCCTTAAATAGGAATTTGAAGATTGGCCAAGAAGCTATGAGACTTTGGAGATGTCTCTTAGGAGATATGAATGCCAGATGAATGTGTGATCTGAACACTGGTCATAACAAGAGACAATCCATTGTAAAGCAATAAAAATATACTTTTTAGTTAATTCCAGAGTAAGAAAGGCACAAGAAACTAATTGTCTTTGCTGGTTATTGGCTGAATAAAGTCACCATATCTCTGCATCACAAATTAGGATGTTGGTTTTGTCCCAATAATCATTAAAATAAATGGCAACAAAAAACTTTGGACTGACTCTTAGTGCAGACACAGGCATCTGAAGGTATCACAGAGCATTTTCAGATGACTTATTTGAATGACAAACATGAACCAATCTACTTGTTATGTGTGACAATATAGAAAAGCAATTGGCATCAAATTAGAATGTGGATATTCTAAGTTATATTGCAGGACAAACTATCCTTTACCTGGGAGTATGGCAAAAAAAATTTCTGTTATAGTGCAAACTTGAATTCATTTGTTTTAGGTACTATTCTTGGGATCTTAAATTAAACATTTGAATAATGTATAAGTACTGCATTGGTTTGGATTTGGGGTTTATAATGTCCACTTATGCTGTTGGAATAAACAGTGTTAATACCATGAAGAAAATGCATTTTGTATTTCTTCAGTTTGTTGAGATGAACTATCACTTTATCAATAATTGATTTTACTAAATGCAAAATATTACCAAGGGATTAAGAAGAGTCTAGGGGAATGCATTCATTAACCTGGCAACCATCCACCACTGGCAGTATGTCACTCAAGGCTACCAACCGGTCCCTCATTGCGGGTGGTTGCTAGGGACCCTGCTATTGCTAGTGCAGTCAGAGTCCAGTTTAAAATCTGTACAATTAAATTACTGATATTTTATTACATAAAATGATAAGCTAAAATTTACTACTTAGAGGATCTTATTTGATCTGTGTACACATCTACATTTTAGAGGGGATTAAATCATAGAAAGCTTCACACACACACACACACACACACACACACACACACACACACACACACACACACACGTGACCATGCCGACCTAGGCTGGATTAGAAAATCTGACTTACCAGAGTCCCCTGTGTTGTAGGTAACTGATGGCCACACAGAGAACTGTCTGGCTTTCTCTCTCTGCATGACTGCTGTTCTCCTTAACTGGTAGAGAAATACCTACTGCTTACTAGGGCCTCTTTCTGAGTTTATGTCTCAATGTACCTTGTATATTTGGATGCAGGAATATTTGAAGAGACAATTTACTCACATTTTAAATGAAATATCATTGGTCAGATAATAACATAAGAAAAATCTTGTTTTTTAATTTTTTATTAATTTATTCTTGTTACATCTCAATGGGGCCTGGAACTAAACAGAGAATTCTCAACAGAGGAATATCAAATGGCTGAGAAACACTTAAAGAAATGCTCAACCTCCTTAGTCATCACGGAAATGCAAATCAAAACAACTCTGAGATTCCATCTTACACCCATCAGAATGGCTAAGATCAAAAATTCAAGTGACACCACATGCTGGCGAGGATGTGGAGAGAGAGGAACACTCCTTCATTGCTGGTGGGAATGCAAACTAGAACAGTCCCTTTGGAAATCTATCTGGTGCTATCTCAGAAAACTTGAATAGGGATTCCTCAAGACCCAGCTATTCCACTCCTTGGAATATACACAGAAGATGCTCCAGCACACAATAAGAAAATTTGCTCAACCATGTTCATAGCAGCCTTATTCATAATAGCCAGAACATGGAAACAGCCAAAGTGTCCCTCAGTAGAAGAATGGATAAAGAAACTGTGGTACATATACACTATGGAATACTACTCAGCTATTAAAAACAAGGAATTCCCAAAATTTGTGGACAAATGGATTGAGCTAGAAATGATCATAATGAGTGAGTTAACCCAGAAGCAGAAAGAGTCAGTCAAATGGTATATACTCACTTATATCTGCGTACTAGCCCAAGGGACATGTCCCATGAATGCCTTCACTTATCAGGAAACTGGGACAAAGGGGAGGACATCCTATTGGGACTCTAGATGAGAGAAGCATGGGAGAATAGCAAAGTAGAAGGATCTAGAGGGTCCTAGAAACCTACAAGTAGAAAAATCTTTATAGAACAAAGTTTAGATATGCTAGGATAGTTAAGTGTGAATAATGACGTTTCACACTGAGTTCAAATTCCTGCTCTTACATCACATTTTTTTTCTGTTTCTTTCTTTCTTATTCTTTTTTATTTTATTACATGTTCAGGTTTCTTTTCTATTATTGAAAATTGAGTCTTCTCTCATACATTGCCTCCCACCCATAGTCTCCTCTCATTCTACTGCTGCCAACTCCTCACCACCTCCTTTTCACCCATGACCTATTCCTCCTCCATTTCTTCTCCAGGAAAGAGCAGACCTCCAAGACATGACAGTCAAACATGACAAAACAAGACACAATAAGTCATGGTAAAAATCCCTCAATAAGAGGAAACTTATCCTAAGAGCAAGCAAAAGAGTCACAGACACACATGTTCCCACTGTTAGCAGTCACACAGAAACATCAAGCTAACAGCCAGGGTATGGTCACCGAGAAGCTGATGCAGATCCATGCAGGCCCTGTACTTGCACCTTCAGTCTCCATCAATCCAAGTGATAACTGCTGTGTGGATTGAGTAGAGTAGGCCATGTTCGACAGGTGTCCTCTGTCCTCTCTGATTCCTACAATCAGACTTTCCCCTTTTCTACAGGGTGCCATGAGCTCTGTGGGGAGGGACCTGAGGCCGACCTCCAAATTAGAGTCTTTCTCTTCATAATGCCGGGTGATGAGTCTCTGCACCTGCTCCCATCTGCTGCTGTAGGAAGCCTCTCTAATGGCAACTGGACAAGGCACCAATCTATGAGCAGAGCAGATATCATTAAGAATCATTTCATTGACTTTCTCTCTCTCTCTCTCTCTCTCTCTCTCTCTCTCTCTCTCTCTCTCTCTCTTTCTTTCTTTCTTTGCTTTTTGGTTTTTTTTGTATTGGTTTGTTTTTGCCATTTGTGCTTGGTTCTTCCATAGATTTCTGGCCTATCCCCTTATCCAGTCTTCAGTCCCTGGCCATTCAGACAGTGTAGGGAATGGGCTTCTGCTTGAGGTATGGATCTCATGTTAAACTGGACCTTGGTTGGCCACAACCACAATTTCCTCATCACCTTTACCCCAGAACATCTTTCAGGCAGGACAGATTGAAGATTGAGGGTTATGTGGTTCGGTTGGTGTAGAGTTTTCTCTTTCAAAGGCCTATAGCATGCCTTCTCATGCTAAAGAGCCTAAAAATGTAAAACGACAGAAACTGTGTTTAGAGCATGAAGGACTCTAAACACAGCTGTTCTGACATACATGTGAACACACAGAGGCTGTGGGATAGCACACACAGGACCTGCACAGTTTTAAGCCAGATGGGTTCCTAGTGCTAAGAGGGTATGTGTACATAAGACGCCATTTTCAACCAAGAAGCTATTTCTAATTGACAAACGCCTGCAATGGAAAAATTACTCTCTTCTAATCAGAATCTCACAGAATCTCACAGAGTACACAAACCACACTTAAGGACAGACCAAATGGAGAGAAGTAGTTGGGGTAAAAAGTTTGGTGCTATTTTTGAAAGATTTTTATTTCATAATGCTTTTTTTCTGAGCATTTAAAAGGTTATTTTACAGATATTTTGATTATATAGTTGTTTCTGGTTTGTTTTTATATGAGATGTTTGTTTGTGTGTATGTATGCATGCATATGTACTCATTTCTTGTGTCTTTTCTTTTCTCTTCATATGTAGAGCAATGTTAATTCAGAACAAAGCTGTTCTGGCAAGAGATCACATCTAAAGACTTTCTGGACTGGAATACAAACACCTTTAATATAGCAGACAGAGGCCAGCCGACCTGAGTTCAAGGCTACCCTGGTGTAGAGCAAATATCACATAAAGAAAATCCTAGGTCCAGGCATGGTGGTACAAACTTTTAATCCAAAACAAAGATAAAATTAGTTTTTAGAGGAAGCACCAGTGTCTGAAGGAGATGAATCTGAGAAGATTTGATAGAATCAGATAAGCCCAAGTCCCACAAGAAGTGAGAGGAAAGAGAAGCTACTTAAGAGGCAATTTTACCATGAGAAGAGACAGTTTTACTAGGACAGTAATAGAGAGATGGGTTGCAGAGAGAGAGAACTCAGGTGAAGATGGAATGAACAAGAAAATGACAACTGGCCAGAAGATAAGAGTAGTCTGAGGCCAAACAGAGCAATTCCAGAGCTAGAGAGAAGCCAGATTATATAAATCATCGAGGAGAGGAGTTTGAGCGAGAAGAGCTCAGTGCTCAGAAAGAGCAAGTAAGGATGAGCTTATTAAGCAGTAAGTCTCAGAGACTGAAAACATTCTAGGCCTAGGATAGATTGTTTGAAGGGTAGAGGATTCCAGGACTAAGCCTAGGTTAGTAGAAGGGGGTGGTAAGCCTCCCAGACAACAACTGAGCCAAGGGAATAGAAGTTACTTTTACATCTATACCATTTCTTTCTTAGTTGATGTTTGTTCATTAATGAGATAGAGGGAGGGAAAGTGTGTAGATTAGGATGGCTGGGGTGGTAGAAAGGACCCTATAGGAGTTGTGTGAGGGAAATTATGTGAACAACACAATTTTCTATAAAAATGTGGAGAAGTAAATATAATATTTAAAGAATGTGTGTTCTTAAAAAATTAAAATGTTGGGGAGATTATAGATGGCAGTGCCCATCGTGCAGTGATTGCAGAAAGACTGATGGGCCATGGCTGTGGACCTCCAAACTCTAGCATCTATGTTTCCCAGGTGAGAGGAAAGCCCACAGTGAGGAAAACAACAGGTCCAACCCTAGAGCCACCTGTCTAATCCTGGGAAAAGTTTCTGGTTTCCATTGGAGCATAGTCTCAACCTCACCCACATACCTGGACCATCCCATGGGTAGATACTGTCCAGGATGAAAGAATACTGCTCTTCAGGTCCCTGATGCCCGAGATCCAGTGAAACAGCCACAGATGCTGCTCCAAAGTGAAACTCATCGACTCAAGGAGAACAGCTAGATCACCGAGCTCACAAGTTCACCAAAATGGCTGCATCCACAGGCATAGGTAGTGTCTGCACAGCTGGAGCTCATTAAATGCAGAGACAGAAAGCCAGTAAGAGGACTATTAACACAGGCCTTCTGCTAGAGAAAGGAGGGCCTCCACAAGCCAGTCAGTGGCCATACCCAAAAATCTAAAGAGGCCTCTGGCACAAACATCCAGCTTCCTGGCCAGGACTCTTCCAGCACCCCTGAGACACCCAGCAGGTACCAGGATCTACCAGCCAATGCCACAGACAACCAGATGGCTAAAGGCCAGCTTAAAATCAGAATCAGCAAACACCAGAGCAATATGGACTCACCAGAATCCAGTTTTCCACGAGAAAGCAGATCTGGATACCATAATACAACTTAAGCACAAGAAAATGACATGGAAACTATGCTAATGAAGATTACAATGGGCAAGGAAGCCCTTAAGGAAATACAGGAAGACACGGTCAAAGAGATTAAGGTTTTAAAAGAGGAAATTAACAAATCACCTAAAGAAATACAGGAAAATACAAAAAAGGGAATCATGAAATTTGCAGAGAAATGGGTGGAAGTAGAAATGATCATGCTAAGAGAGGAAACTCAGACCCAGAAAGAAACACAATAAGTATACTCACTTATAAGTAGATATTAGCCATATATTACAGTAAAGATACTACAACTTACAGACCCAAAGAAGAAAATTAAGAAGGAGGATTCAAGGGAAGATTTTTGAATCTCATTCAGAAGGGGAAATAGAATAGACAGTTGAAGCAGTTGACAGGGGTGAAGAGGATGAGAGAAGAAGTGCTTAGGGAAATAATGGTGAGTATCAAATATGGTGATAGCATGGGCAGTGGGGACAGAGGTCTTCCAGTCAGAAGAGAAACCGTGGGCACAGGCATGGCTGAAACAATCTGGATACGTGAGTCAGGGTATGCTCCTGGGAGGCTATGAGTATGACATTAGCTGAGACTTCTAGCAGTGGGGGTCATAGACTGAAGACTATTAAGGACACTCTGCTCTGCATACAGAAGGGGGGCTAGAATAGCTGTCCTCTGAGAGGCTCCAGTCACAATGGATCAAAACAGATGCTGAGACTCACAGACAAACATTGGGCAAAGCATAGGGAGACTTGTGAGTGAGTAAGGAAAGGATAAAAGTACCTGGAGGGGGACAGGAGCTCCACAAGAAGATAAAGCCAACTAACCTGGGATCAGAGAGTTTTCAGAGACAGAAGCACTATGCCAGGACCATGAATAGACTGGACCTATGTCCCCTACACATATATACGCAATGGGCAGCTTCATCCTCATGTAGGTCCCTAGAAAGGGGAGCAAGGGCTGTCTCTGACATGGACTCTGTTGCATTCTTTTCGATCACCCCCCGCCCCCGGCAAGGCTGCCTTGACCACTCACCTTGGAAAAGGATGTACTCAGTCCTGAATGAGACATGATGTGCTGTGGTGGGTTGCTGAGGAATTTCTCTTTTCTTAGGGGTAAGGGTTAGGGCTAAGGGAAAGAAGGAAAGAGGGTATGGCCAGGAGGAGAGGAGGGTGGGGCTATGATTAGGATGTAAAGTGAAAACACATTATTTTACTTAAAAAATTGAAATGTTAGTCATAGGCTGGGTGAGACTTTTCCTCCATTCCAAATCTATTATTATAGTTATTGTGTAGTCAGAACTGTGTAGAAGTTCATTATAATCTATAACTTTAGATCTGGTTAATTTTGGTGCATCATGTTTATTTTATTCACATTAAAAAATTAAATTACAATAAAAGACAGACACTATGCACAGGTTTGCACACATGGGTGTTTTATGGATCCTCAACAACTGACCACAAATCTTTACTTTTGCTTTTGTTTTTAATGCCAATAATCTCTACTTCTGTATGTGAAAAATTAGTTCTTTTCTCATTCCAATGATGCTTTCTCATCACATGACACAAACTAGGGGTACAATAACACCACACTTTATGTATGTTTTGTTAGTGATGTTCACACACATATCTAGTCTTCTCTCTTGAAATATCTTAAGACAGCAAAATGCCACATTCACTGTTTACTTGGGATCGCCAAATGTAGCAGACACCTGCTCTGCATCACTGTCTCAGCATAGACAAGAACTTTTAGTGCTGGCTTCTCTCTCTCTTAGAAGTAGTCCGGAACCTTCTTAGATTCAATGTTATTATGTCTCAACTGGAGGAAGTATAAAGGATATTTTATCGACTTTCATATTTTACATTAGATATTTTTGAACTCATATAGTAATCTCTATTTGTAAATACTTTTATATCTCTGAAAATATAAGTATTCTTTGACATTATATAGTTATTTGTTTCTATTTTAATGACTTTAGAGGGTCCTAGAAACCTACAAGTAGAACATTATGATAGGCAGATTTGGGCCCAGGGGTCCTGCTCAAACTAAGGCACCAGACAAGGACAATACAAGTGGTAAACTTTAAACCCCTACCCAGATCTAGCCAATGGTCAGAACAGTCTCCACACTTGAGTGGAGAGTGGGATATGACTTTCTCACGTACTCTGGTGCCTCACATTTGACCATGTCCCCTGGAGGGGGAGACCTGGTGGCACTCAGAGGAAGGACTTGATACCCTATGAGCATATACAGGGGGAGGTAATCCCCCTCAAGAACAGTCATAGGGGAGTGGAATAATGGGAAAATGGGAGGGAGGGAAGAATGGGAGGACACAAGGGATGGGATAACCATTGAGATCTAACAAGAATAAACTAATAAAAAAATAAATATTAAAAAAAGAAATCATAATTTTATTATTCCATATTGAAAAAAATTAGTCTTATGATTTGTGCTATATGAACCAGCCTTAAGTTTTTCAGTAGAATATAGAACGATAGAATTAAGCTAATTAACATTGACAATAACTCAGGTATTTGACATTTCATTTTGTTATGACAACTTTAGAGGCTGTTATTCTAGTGACAGTGGGATACATAAAATTTAATGGTCAAATACAGTCAGTATGATTTGCAATAAATATAAAGGGCATTTCCTTCAGTCTGATACTTCTACATACATCTTATTTCTATTCCCCCCCCCCTTATAGCCTATGATAACAGCAAACTATTAAATAATTGACTAATTTCCCATAAATATATGGACTCTATACTCCTTAGTCAGGAGGTTTTACATTTTATTGTGCATTAGTATCAATGTAGTAACTGTTTTTCTAGCACACAGTGCAATTTCTTAGCAGGAATATAGCCCAGGAGATAATATTTCTCTTGAGTGTCTGGATGGTGCTGATATTATAAATCCTGGTCCCCAGATTTGAAAGCTGCATGAAGCCATAATTAGATCTATTGGTTATCTGCTGTTTAATTTGCTTAGTGCTTAGATCTGACTCTGTCTCTGAGACTCTATCTTTTTCAATACCATTGTTTAAAGTTTCCCTAGAAGAAAGATAAAACACATATCACAGAAATTTGGAAGATATATTCTTTCTGAAAGCTACAGAATACCTTCCCTTGCCAAAGAGACTAGAACATAGTGTTGAAGGATCTGTTCAGGTACCAGCTCAATCTTGTTATATTCAATGAACTCTATATAAGTTGTCCTTGGCAATGGGCTCTACTGTCAATTTTTAGAGTGCCACTCTCTGTGCTAGTATCAACTTGGGTTGTTTTTAAAATCTTCAAGGGATCTCATCAGCCAATAACTCAGCTGAACGCAATCTAGTCTTACCACTGGAAGCCTTGAATGGCTACAAAAGATGGCCACTTCAGATTACATATCCTTCACCACAAGGAGTCCTGACTAGTGAGATCCTAACAGATTCTAGGAAGTTTTTATTATGTCTAGTTTAACTTGAGGCTCACACCAGGAGAGAGTGTCCATGCCATTTACTAAGAACCAGAGACTGGGTAACCCATAGACCTAAGGTGCCAAACACAAATGGAAAAACAATCTGTGAAATTATTTCTACTGATATTCTGCTATACCCATAGATTGATGCCTTTTCTAATCATCATAAAAGATGCTTCCTCTTGCTGTATTCAGGTGCAGGAAACCACACCCAGACATTTTGCAGAGAGATAAAGTCAAAATTGAAAATCTCTATCTGGTCCCTCCCCTCAAAACACCATAGAGGAGGGGCCACAGATGGGGCATGTCAGAAGGAATGGAGGACATCTAGAGAACGTGGACCACTGAATCAACACAGAGGAGCTCAGATGGGTCACAGAGACTGAAAGAGCAAGCACGGGGCCTGCAGAAGTCTGCAGCATGTTTTCTGTGTATATGTTATGGCTGTTAGCATGATGCTTTTGTGGGATTCCATCGAAGACCAGCTTCAACACCATGGGGTAAACAGAATCAGAGCACAGATCAAAGGCTGGCTGGTCACCCAGCAGACTTTTTCTGAGGGTGGCTTTCCAGGCTGGAACTCTTTGTTACTGACAGTGGTTTCCACAGACCCTTGGCAAGCTGAGGGGCCAGAATTAAATTTTTGGTAGCATGCCAGTGATGATACCTTCCTGGTAGGGGCTTCCACTGTGGTGGCAAGCTGGGGCTCCCACTGGTAGTGGCCAAGCATCGTAAAAAGGAAATGAAAACAAAGAAGAAGAGAAAAAAGACCATACACACATATATATTTGAAGATGACATATGATAGACATCGGTAGGTATGCTCCAAAAGTTTTCTTCTACAAGCTTCTATTACTTTACACATACACATACATACATACATACATACATACATACATACATACATGCACATTCACATATTGGGTAGATGGAGATGGATTCTAACATATATGCATATATTTATTTGGTGGCTGGAACAAATTCTGAAGAGCAAGTTTCAACAACTTTATTATTTCTCCCACAACTTATATATCTTAGAAAGATCTTTCAAGCAGTACAAAAAATCATAATGTAGTTACATTATATTTTTATTTACGTTAACGATTATAATGAGTACACATAAGAAAAACATGTTCTGATGTAACCTAAAATGATCAAATGCTTTACATATTATGTGTGAGAAACAAATATGAAGAACAAATTATTCTCAAAAACCCATACACATTTGTAACTAAGCAACACGTTATAAATTAACAAAGTGTGGAGAAGCAAAATAATTTCTCAGCAAGCTTTTCTTTAACAGAAGGCTGTGATTCATGGCTACAAAAATAAAATAAAGAAAATAAATAAAAAATAAAAAAGAATCACTTATCTTAAAAAGTAAACTTATAAAAATCTGAAAAGAATCACAAACCTAAACTTTTATATGCAAAAAAAAAAATCAGCCATTTCCTTATAAGTCTTTAAAGTTTGCATCTATTCATTAAAAATTTTTATTGAATCATATCAGGAAGCTGAAGGCAAAAATGAGTAAAAGAAAATTAATCACCTTGAAGGTTAGCTTCAGTGAGAGTGTCACGCTAGCCAGTGTTATTCTAGGATATTGTTTTTGCTTGCCAACCTCAAAAGGTGCCTAGCTTAACTATTAAGAGTATATGGTTTTGAAATTCAAATTGTTCTCTAAGATTTTTTACATCAGGGCCACTAGCATCTTTACTTAACCTTGCTAGAAAATTTATTTTTCCAAATTCTTTCTAAGGGTAGTGCTCATTGCTAATAACCCACATTTGTAAATTCTTTTGGATGGTGGTGGTTGAATCATTAATCTACTCCAGCAGCAGTGCCTGTATAAGACCAAACATTACTATTGTGAGTGCCAGTGAGAATGCCCAGTGCGGGCTTGGAGGCCTCCTTAGAGATCTCATACAACTCATGTATTATGAAAGATGTGGTGACTACACGGGCAACAGGAAAAGCTGTGCTCCAGAACAGCATGACGTCTGCAGGGCAAATAGTCCTCGGGCGTGTGCCCCTCCAAACCACATCCATCACGATTGTGCTAACTGGTGGGCTGCATCCTATGTGTTGTAAAGCTGTTTTGCTATCAATCCTGCGTAGACACAAGAGGACTCCTAACAGTGGGAGCAGCTGTGTCTCTGACTCATTTGCCTGTTCTTGAGACTTTTTTTCTCCTATTGGGTTGTCTTGTTTAACCTCAATATGAGGGGTTTGCCTTTTCTTGTTGTATCTTGTTTTGTGTTTGTTTGTTTTCTATTGGAGGTCTGCTCTTCTCTGAAGAGGAAATGGAGGAGGAAGGGAGGTAGAGGGTAGCCAAGAGGAGTAGAGAGAGAAGGAAGACTGTGATTGGGATATACATCATGGGATAAGAATCTCTTCTCATAAAATAAAAAAACAAAGCAAAACGACATCATACAACACAATAATACAGAGGAACAGTCTTTAAAATGTGAAATTAAAATGGCAAATAAACATATAAAATGTTTAAGTCTGCTAGCCACTAGAGAAATGCAAATATGAGCCACACTGAAATTTTGTCTCATCCTAGTAAGAATGGAATAAGCTGTCAAGAAACTGTTATACATTGACCTTGGAAATGTACACAGTAACAGTGTAGAGTTTTCTCAAAGCCTTAAAAACAGAACTACCCCAAGACATAGGTATAGCACTACTGAATATTTATATAGAGGACTCCAAGTTAGTATATTACAGAGATATCTGTACATAAGTGCTTATTGCTGCACTATTTCTGTCAGCTAAGTTGGGGAGACACCTGAGGTCCAATAGAATAATGATAAATCTGTATATATACACATATATGTATATGTGTATGTACATTTTAAATTTTCTTAAAAAGAATGAAATCATATATTATATAAAGCAAATTACACTACTCTTAGAAATACGTCATATTTTCAGCCACATTTGGATGCTAGATTTTAATATATATATATTGTAGAACGTAAGTAGAAGTTGAACTTTCAGGGGAAACAAAGGGGACTAGCAGAAGGGAGGGCGAATTCCTCAATGTACAATATACATTTATATGAAAATGCTGTAATTTTATACAGGACCATGTATTATATACTGTGTAAAGTTAAAAATGTGAACCATCAAAATGGTAAGTATCAAGTGTATCTTAATATAAATTACATGGATTCGATTACCTGGTTTTTCATCACTTTCCTCTGGCAGGGCTGCCTTGCCAGGCCCCCTTGGAAGAGGAGGCCTCAGTCCTTATGAGACTGGATGTGCTTGGGTAAGTTGTTAGGGGGAGGGCTCCACTTTTCTCATGAGGAGGGGACAGGGGAGAGAGGGAGGAGAGTGAGGTGAGCAGGGGAGGAGGGTGATGGGGTTGTGACCGGGAGGTGAAAGGAATAAATAAACTAAAATAAACTATATGTTAATAGATCTAAAAAGCATGAAAATACAAAATAGTTAAAATAGTTCCAATGCATTTATTCAAAGAACTTCTGTTGAAGAAGGGAGGGATGGAAGGAGGGAGAGAAGGAGGGGAGAGAGAAAGAGAAAAGAGAGGAGGGAGAGAGAGAGAGGGAGGGAGGGAGGGAGGGAGGGAGGGAGGGAGGGAGGGAGGGAAAGAGGGGGTGCTTAATGGCAAGGAATGGCAGCATATAGTCAGAGCAGAGGCTGAGATTCAATCCCAACTGCCCTGGGAGCCAAGTGAGAACTTGAAGTCGGGGAGTGGGGTAGACCCTCAAAACTCACCCCCAGTAATGAACTCTCTCCAGCAAGGATCCATCACCTTAATGTCCCATAATCTTCTCAAACAGTGCAATCAATGAGGACTAACTATTCAAACACATTAGTCTGGGGGTGGGTGAATTTCTTATTCATACTGCAACAAAAATGGAATATTACTTAGTTTTTGATGATGAAATTCTATTAATGACAGGAACTGAGTTGAGGAGATGAAGGTTTATTCGGGCAGTATGCACTCTCAACTGCCGAGCCGTTCCGCCATGCCCAGTGACTTATTTTTGTATTTTAGTTTTGTATTCTATAACTTGTGCAAGCTCTGTTAATAGTTATGCTAGGCTATTGTGAGATCTTTCAGTATTTCTATGCCCATCTCACTACCTGAAAATAGACAATTTTTTAAAATTTGCTTGTTTTCTCTCTGATTTTGATGTCCTTTATTTCGTTTTCTTATCTGTCTTCCCTGTCCAGGATACAGAACAATGTTGAATAGAAATGTGATCAAATCTTGTTTTGTGCCTGATCCTAGAAATAAAAAACATTCAGTCTTTCCCCACTAAGTTTGACACTAGCTGTAGAATTTCATTTGTGGTTTTTTATCAAGTTGAATCTCCCTTCTATTCTAAAATAGTTGAATTTTCTTATCATGAAGTATGTTGAATTTTGTCAGTTGCATTTTCCTTATGTGTGGAGATATTTGTGTGATTTTTGCTCTTATTCTATGATTATTTCACACTGTAGTCATTATTTGCTACTCTATAACCAGTCATGCATTTCTGGAAAATACTTTAGTCATTGTAAAAAATATTTATACATACTGTTAGATATAGTTTACTTGTATTTTATCTAGTGTGTTTCTACTTATTATTGTGAGATATGTGTTTTTTCTCTGATATTTGTGTTCTAGATGATGACAATGATGCCCTGACAACATGAGTTATAGAACATTCACTGCCATTTTCAGTTTGGTAGGAGTTATAAATAATTCTTAGTTATTTTTAATGGCTGTAGAATTTTTATTACCTCATTCTCTTTTTTAAAATTTTTTATTATTAACTTATTCTTGCTACATCTCAATGGTTATCCCATCCCTTGTGTCCTCCCATTCTTCCCTTCTTCCCATTTTCCCCTTATTCCCCTCCCCTATGACTGTTCCTGAGGGGGAATTACCTCCCCCTGTATATGCTCATAGGGTATCAAGTCCTTCCTCTGAGTGCCACCAGGTCTCCCCCTCCAGGGAACATGGTCAAATGTGAGGCACCAGAGTATGTGAGAAAGTCATATCCCACTCTCCACCCAAGTGTGGAGACTGTTCTGACCATTGGCTAGATCTGGGTAGGGGTTTAAAGTTTACCACGTGTATTGTCCTTGGCTGGTGTCTTAGTTTGAGTGGGACCCCTGGGCCCAAATCTGCCTATCATAATGTTCTACTTGTAGGTTTCTAGGACCCTCTGGATCCTTCTACTTTGCCATTCTTCAATGCTTCTCTCATCTAGAGTCCCAATAGGATGTCCTCCCCTCTGTCCCAGTTTCCTGGTAAGTGAAGGCTTTCGTGGGACATGCCCCTTGGGCTAGTATGCAGATATAAGTGAGTCCTTCTGCTTCTGGGTTAACTCAGTCATTATGATAATTTCTAGCTCAATCCATTTATCCACAAATTTTGGGAATTCCTTGTTTTTAATAGCTGAGTAGTATTCCATAGTGTATATGTACCACAGTTTCTTTATCCATTCTTCTATTGAGGGACACTTAGGCTGTTTCCATGATCTGGCTATTATGAATAAGGCTGCTATGAACATGGTTGAGCAAATTTTCTTGTTGTGTGCTGGAGCATTTTCTAGGTATATTCCAAGGAGTGGAATAGCTGGGTCTTGCGGAAGCCCTATTCCCAGTTTTCTGAGACAGCACCAGATAGATTTCCAAAGTGGCTGAACTAGTTTGCATTCCCAACAGCAATGAAGGAGTGTTCCTCTCTCCCCACATCCTCGCCAGCATGTGGTGTCACTTGAATTTTTGATCTTAGCCATTCTGATGGGTGTAAGATGGAATCTCAGAGTTGTTTTGATTTGCATTTCCCTGATGACTAAGGAGGTTGAGCATTTCTTTAAGTGTTTCTCAGCCATTTGATATTCCTCTGTTGAGAATTCTCTGTTTAGTTCCAAGCCTCATTTCTCAATTGGGTTATTTGGTTTGGAGGTGTTTAGCTTCTTGAGTTCTTTATATATTTTGGATATTAGACCTTTCTCAGATGTAGGGTTGGTGAAGATCTTTTCCCAGTCTGTAGGCTGTCGCTTTGTTCTCTTGACAGTGTCTCCAGCCTTACAGAAGCTTCTCAGCCTCATGAGGTCCCATTTATTAATTGTTGACATTAAGACCTGGGCTGTTGGTGCTCTGTTCAGGAAGTTGTCTCCTGTGCCTATATGTTCCAGGCTCTTCCCCACTTTTTCTTCTAAGTGACTTAGTGTCTCTGGTTTTATGTTGAGATCTTTAATCCACTTGGATTTGAGTTTTGTGCAAGGTGACAAATATGGGTGCAGTTTCATTTTTTTACACACAGACCTCCAGTTAGACCAACACCATTTGTTGAAGATGCTATCCTTTTTCCATTGAATGGATTTGGCTTCTTTGTTGAAAATCAAGTGACCATATGTGTGTGGATTCATATCTGGGTCTTCGATTCGATTCCACTGATCAACCAGCCTGTTGCTGTGCCAGTACCAAGCTGTTTTAATTACTATTGCTTTATAGTACAGTTTGAGATCAGGTATGGAGATTCCTCCGGAGCACCTTTTATTGTACAAGATTGTTTTAGCTATCCTGGGTTTTTCGTTTTTCCTCATGAAGTTCAGAATTGAACTTTCAATGTCTTTTAAAAATTGTGTAGGTATTTTGATAGGAATGGCATTGAATCTGTAGATTGTTCTTGGTAGGATGGCCATTTTTACTATGTTAATTCTCCCGATCCATGAACAAGGAAGATCATTCCATCTTCTCAGGTCATCTTCAATCTCTTTCTTCAGAGTTTTGAAATTTTTTTCAAACAAGTCCTTCACTTGCTTAGTTAGAGTGACTCCTAGATATTTTATATTGCTTGTGGCTAATGTGAAGGGTGTGGCTTTCCTAATTTCTTCCTCTGCAAGCTTGTCATTTGTGTATAGGAAGGCTACAGACTTTTTTGAGTTAATTTTGTATCCAGCTAATTTGCTGAAGGTGTTTATCAGCTGTAGGAGTTCTCTGGTGGAATTTTGAGGGTCACTTATGTACACTATCATATCATCTGCAAACAGGGAAAATTTGACTTCCTCCTTTCCCATTTGGATACCCTTGATCTCCTTTTGTTGTCTTATTGCTCTGGCTAGAATTTTGAGTACTATATTGAAGAGATATGGAGAGAGTGGGCAGCCTTGCCTTGTTCCTGATTTTAGGGGGATTTCCTTGAGTATCTCACCATTTACTTTGATTTTGGCTATTGGCTTGCTGTCTATAGCCTTTATTATGATGAGGAAAGTGCCTTGTATCCTTGATCTCTCTAAAACTTTACACATGAATGGGTGTTGGATTTTATCAAATGCTTTCTCTGCATCTAAAGAGATGATCATGTGGTTTTTTATTTTCAGTTTGTTTATATGGTGGATTACATTGATGGATTTCCGTATATTAAACCATCCCTGCATGCCTAGAATGAAGCCTACTTGGTCATGATGAATGATATCTTTGATGTGTTCTTGTATTCGTTTTGCAAGTATTTTATTTAGTATTTTTGCATCAATGTTCATAAGAGAAATTGGTCTGAAATTCTCTCTTTGTTGAGTCTTTGTGAGGTTTAGGTATCAATGTGACTACGGCCTCATAGAATGAATTTGGTAATATTCCATCCATTTCTATCTTTTGGAGTAGCTTGAAGAGTATCGGTATTAGCTCACCTTTGAAGGTCTGGTAGAATTCTGCACTGAAACCATCTGGTCCTGGGCTTTGTTTGGTTGGGAGACTATCAATGATTGCTTCTATTTCTGTAGGGGAAATGGGACTATTTAGCTTGTTTATCTGTTCTTTACTCAACTTTGTCAAATGAAATTGATCAAGAAAATCATCCATTTCCCTTAGATTTTCAAATTCTGGGGCATACATGCCTTCAAAGTAGGATCTTATGATTCTTTGTATTTCTTCAGTGTCTGTTGTTATGTCTCCCTTTTCATTTCTGATTTTGTTGATTTCAATACTGTCTCTCTGCCTTTTAGTTAGTTTGGCTAATGGTCTGTCTATCTTGTTGATTTTCTCAAAGAACCAGCTCTTGGTTTTGTTGATTCTTTGGACTGTTTTCTTAGTTTCTAATTTGTTAATTTCACCCCTGTGTTTGATTATTTCCAGACGTCTACTCCTTTTGGGTGTTTCTGCTTCTTTTTTTTCTAGGGCTTCCAGTTGTGTCCTTAAGATGCTTATGTGTGATGTTTCCAATTTCTTTTTAAAGGCACTTAGTGCTATGAATTTTCCTCTTAGCACTGCTTTCAATGTATCCCACAAATTTGGGTATGTTGTTCCTTCATTTTCTTTGAATTTCAGAAACTCCTTGGTTTCTTTTTTTATTTCTTCCCTGACCCAGGTGTCATTTAGCAGAGAGTTGTTTAGTTTCTACATACGTGTAGGCTTTTTGTTATTTCTGTTGTTGTTGAATTGCAGCCTAAGAGCATGGTGATCTGATAGGATACAAGGTATTATTTCAATCCTCTTGTAACTGTTGAGGCTTGTTTTGTGACCTACGATGTGATCAGTTTTGGAGAAGGTTCCATGGGGTGCAGAGAAGAAGGTATATTCTTTCTTGTTTGGGTGAAAGGTTCTATAGATATCTCTTAGATCCATTTGACCCATGGCATTGGTTAATCATGTTATTTCTCGGTTTAGTTTCTGTTTCAATGACTTATCCTTCAGTGAGAGTGGGGTGTTGAAGTCCCCCACTATTATTGTGTGGGGATCAATGTGTGGTTTAAGCTTTTTTAGCAGATCTTTTACAAATGTGGTACCGTTGTATTGGGAGCATAGATGTTCAGAATTGTGATGTCATCTTGCTTGACTTTATCTTTGATGAGTATGAAGTGTCCTTCCTCATCCCTTTTGATTAAATTTGGTTGAAAGTCTATTTTGTTCGATACTAAAATGGCTACGCCTGCTTGCCTCTTGTGACCATTTGCTTGGAATATTTTTTCCAACCTTTTATCCTGTGGTAATGCCTATCATTATGGGTGAGATGTGTTTCTTGAATGCAGAAGAATGTTGGATCTTGTTTATGCACCCATTCAGTTAGTCTGTGTCTTTTTATTGGAGAATTGAGACCATTGATGTTGAGAGATATTAATGACCAGTGACTGTTCAGAGTCTTAATTTTGATGTTGTTTCCAGTCGAGCATTTGTGTAGTTGTGTTTTTGCCATGGTATAGTTATCTATTTCCTGAGTAGTTTTGGTTGTAGCTTGACCCTTTGGGATGGAGTTTTCCTTCTAGTACCTTCTGTAAAGCTGGATTTGCGGATAGGTACTGTTTGAATTTGTTTTTGTCATGGAATAGTTTGTTTTCTCCATCAATGGTTATTGACACTTTTGGTGAGTATAGTAGTCTGGCCTGGCATCTGTGGTCTCTTAGGGTTTGCAGGATCTCTGTCCAGGCCATTTTGGCTTTTATGGTCTCTGCTGAGAAGTCGGGTGTAATTCTGATAGGTTTGCCATTGAATGTTATTTGGCCCTTTTCCCTTGCAGCTTTTAATATTTTTTCTTTGTTCTGTATGTTTTGTGTTCTGATTATTATGTGACGGGTAGTTTTTCTTTTCTGGTCAATTCTATTTGGTGTTCTGTAGGCCTCTTGTATGTTTATAGGCATCTATTTCTTTAGATTGGGGAAATTTTCTTCTATGATTTTATTGAGAATAGTTTCTGGGCCTTGGAGACTGATATCTTCTCTTTCTTCAATGCCTATTATTCTCAGATTTCTTCTTTTCATGGTGTCCTTAATTTCTTGGATGTTTTGTGTCAGGAGTTTTACAGATTTCGCATTTTCCTTAATGGTTGCTTCAAGATCTGTGATTGTATCTTCTAGACCTGAGATTCGTTCTTCCATCTCTTGGATTCTGTTAGAAAAGCTCACCTCTGTGTTGCTCGCCTTCTTCTCTGAGGTCTCACATTCTCGGTTTTCTTCTGTCTGTGTGTTTATCATTGAATCCATTTTCGCGTTCAGATCTTGAACTGATTTTTTGATTTCTTTCATCTGGTTGTTTGCATTTTCCTGCAATTTTTCCAGTTCCACTCTATGTGCTTCTTTTATGTCTCTCACCTGTTTGGCTGCGTCCTCCTGCATTTGATTATGAATTTTATTTGTTTCCTCCATTAATATCCTCATTACTAAGGATTTGAGGTCATTTTATTGTATTTCCATTGTATTTGAGTTCTGTGGGTTGTTTTCTTTGGGATAGCTGGAAACTGGAGACGCCATGTTGTTTTGGGGGTTTTTGCGTATGCTTTTACGCTGTCCTTTAGACATCTTAGTGCCTTTGTTTTTGTTGGGTCTGGAAGCTCTGATACTTCACTGGTGTGGATGGCAGGAGGTTAGCCCTGTCGTTTTGGTCTCTCACAGCCAGTGATCCTCAACTCCCCTGTGTTGTGGGTCCTGCAATAGTTCCGGGTCTCTGAATGAGCGTTGGGTCAGGCCAAGGTAATCACAGCCTTCTGGGTTCCCTGCCAAGTCCATCCAGGGACACTGGGCCTGAACCAGGCACCGAGCTCAGCCTGCTTCTCAGGGCCTGAACTGTCTGCCGAGCTCAGCTAGGGATTCTGGGCACAGAACGCATACAGGGTCCAGCCAGAATTTTGGAGGGCTGGGACTGCGCACCAAGCTCAGCTAGGGGTTTTAGCCCAAAGTGTGTGCTGTGGTCAGTTATTGACCCAGGGCCTGAACTGTCCGCCAAGCTCAGCCAGGAATTTTGGATTCAAACTGCACACTCTGTCCAACTAGAGTCTTAGAGCCAGGACTGTGCCAAAAGCTCCGCTAGAGTCTCTGGGCCTAATCTGTCTGCCAAGCACAGGTAGGGACTCAGGCCCCAAACTGCACGCCAAGCTCCACCGGAGTCTCTGGGGCGGAATTGTCCACCGAGCTCAGCCAGGGACTCTGGACTCACAGTGCATGCTGAATTCAGACCGGGACTCCAGGCCTATACTGCATGGATAGTCCAGCCAGAGTCTTGGAGCCACCAAGCCTGTGTGCACAGCTGAACAAGAGTCTGTGGGCCCAATCTGCCCGGAAAGTCCAGCTAGGGCCTCTGGGTTGAATCTGCGTGCTGACCTCAGCCTGTGTTAGTGCCCCAGAACTGCCCGCTGAGCTGTGCTAGTGTCTTGGGCAGAACTGCTCATTGATGTGAGCTAGTGCCTCTGGTGGAGCTGAGTGCTCTTCCCAGCCTGCGTCACAGCTGGAGAACTGCGGCTGCGCTGAGCTGGTGCCTAGGGTGGAATTGAGTGCTTCACCCAGCCTGTGTCACAGCAGGGGAGCTGTGGCTGAGTTGAGCTAGTGCCTAGGGCAGAATTGCTTGCTGCGCTGAGACAGCGTCTCCATGGCACTATGCACTGAGCTGAACCCGGGACTCTGGGGCTGAACTGTCCGCCGAGTCCAGTTTGGGTCACAAGGCACCACATGACCCAAATCCCGTCCAGAGTCCCCTCTCCCGCAGTAACTCCCACTGGCCACAACACTAATCACCCCCCCCCCCCCGAAGGCTCAGAGCTGCAAACCTCAGCCACTGCCACTGCTGACGCTGGTGCCGCTGGTGCCACCGCTGTTGGTGCTGCCTCTGCAGCTGCTGCTGCGATCCGAGAAAATCCATGCTCCTCCCGTGTGCAGGGGCACGCAGGTCCTCTGCACCTTGGTCCCTCCGAACCGTGGAGCACTCCCGCTGCCGTGGTGTGGGGACCTTGGTGTTCCTGGCTCAGAAATCTGTGCAATTCCCTGAATTGTTCACTGGATCCTCCAAACACGGTCTACACTGCTCGCTGCCATCTTGGATCCTCTTTCATTCTCTTTATAAATATGACAATTAATACTACTGAATATTCCAGATACCTTCTACTTGTTTATCACTCTCCTGATAATAACCTGCTTGTGATGTAAAGTTATTGAAATTTCTGATTCTTGCTGTTGTTAGTCTTTTCTTTCCCACATCTGCCTGTTACTTTCTGATATATAAAGCTCCTGTGGGTTTGTAGGTATGTTTTTAATTGATGTCGTTTTTAGAATTGTGCTTTCATATGTATATGTGCACCACATAAATAGTACCTGAGAGAAACAGAAGAGGGTGTTGGATCCCTGGAACTGAATGAAGTTTCACGCAAGTGTCCCTAAGTGTTGAGAAATCTCTCCAACTCCCTAATTGTTTTTCTTATGACCAAACTTAAATAAACTCCTTCTCCGAACTGTACCTTTGACTTTCTATTTAACACCATTCTTTGTACTTTAAATGCAACAGTCTCTTGCAAGATTCTTTTTTTTTTTTTTTTTTTATCTTACACATACTCAAGTTCAATTTTAATCAAATTCAAATCACAAAAATACAATATAATTTCTATGTTATTAAAATTACTCTTAGGGTCTAGGGTGATGGCTCAGCAGTTAAGGGCACTAACTTCTCTTCCAGAGTAATAACTGCTCAGTTAATGTGTTATGAATCTTATTATTAAACAAATATAAAAGAATCTCTATCATCACTGGTAGGTTTGTTATCTACAACTGACTTTTTAAATCCTTTTAAAAGTAATTAAAATTTTTAAAAAATTTCCCAGCAGTCAGGAAGCAGAAACAGGTGGATCACTGTGAGGTCGAGGCCAGCCTGGTCTACGAAGTGAGTCTAGGACAGCCAAGGCTAAACAGAGAAATCCTGTCTCGAAAAACCAAAACAAAACAAAACAAAAAAATTAAATCATATATTGGTGTTCTGCCTGCAAGATTCTTAAATACATAAAATTTACAATTAGTTTTATGTCAGTTTTTCTAAATTTGCTGCCTTTAAAGAGAATCAATTGTTAAAATATGAAAATTACAAATGTAAATGTCCTGTTTAAATGAGATATAAAAACCTAAATACCAGGTCTGCAGTTAGTAAATGAACAAATAGAAATGCCAGAGAGGGACTTTGCCACAGAGTAAATGTTCAGTTAATTCTCACTTAGGGAGAAGAATGTTTTAAAAATTGATAATTAGAAAGTGTGAGTATTGATCTTGAAATGAACAACAACAATTACAAAAACCTAAAGAAGTGAGGGAAAACTCTAAAGAAAGAGGCTCAAGAGAGGTCTTAAGCCTACTGCTAAAAACCTTGCTGACAGCCTTGGCTTACTAAAGTCATGGAAAGTGAAGTAGATCCCACAACTATCAATTTGCTAGACTAGCATTATCCTAAACTACATTTTCAATATGTATCCTTATACGCACAGATATATGTAGTCCTCACCTTTTGCCAAGAGAAATTCTATTTAAATAAATAGGGACCATTACAGAAAGCTGCCATCAGTTAAGACACAGAGTTGTAGACCCCATCCTCAAATGATATATGAACAGTAAAACTCCTTGGCATAATGTCCAGAAATCATTACAGGTGAGGAGGCATAAAGATTGTAAGAGCCAGAGGATCAGGAAGTTTGCTGTTCGCAGGGAATTGTGTCTCCTAGAAATGTCAGAAACTACACTTATGAAGTCTGGCCACCATGTCTATCTAAGGGTGACAGTAGTAGACATGGTAATGTGGATCATGGAAAGCACATGCAACCTCAACCCTGAAACTTTAATTAAAAGATATTAAATAAATCCTGAGACTTGGAGAAATATTTTGCCTCAGGGAAGAGTATACCAACTGGATAATCAATGCCACATGTTAGCCCTGAAAACAATGTACAGAATGGCCAGATTATATTTATATAATTAAGAATGCATGCTTGTGTACATGTGAGCATGTGCAAGCTCATGTGTGTGTGTGTGTGTGTCTGTGTGTGTGTGTGTGTGTGTGTGTGTGTGTGAAACAATAATTAAAGCAATAAGAGTCATTCAAATTTAAGGAGATATAGATAGTCATTTATGAAGGTTCAGAGAGTGGAAAGATAGTGGGAAACAACATTATTATAATATCAGAAAAAAATCAAAACAAGAAACATCGCTAGAAATTTACCCTTGTATAGTTCGAGAAATATGAATATGGATGAAGTCAACTATCAGTGTGAAGAAAACAGTATGATGCAATAAAGGCCATCATGAAAAACCCTTTAATATAAATTATACATTTTTTCACTCCTGTGCAGCATTTACCTAGATAAAAAGCTATTACTGCAATACAACATACAGGAGTTTTCAATATAGATTTCAACAGTGACATGTTCTATTATTTAAACACATTTAATGGAAATGCTTTTATACCCATTGATGAAATGAAGAACACTTAAACAACTGGTATTTCAAATGGTATCACATTAAGAAGCAAGCCAATAATAACTATTAAGATTATGTTTGGTGAACAAATGAAGAATTTGGGCAAAATTGGACTTCTATTTTTCAAATAGTGGAATACAAACAACAGTGTAGAATATAACAGCTATAGTTGTGGGACTTGGAGTGAGGAAAGAACATACAAACAATTGAGACTTTTTTCTCCTCTGCTAACAATTTCAATGTCTGTCCTTCATCTGATAACGTCTATATTTATTGTTCAGTTTGATGAATATTGAAAGGGAATTCACAGATAAGCAAATGGTATAGGCTCTGTGAAGAGATATGTGAAGAAAAACACTCATCTGTGCATAGAGGATTACGTCATTCTATCATAGCCGAGAAAGAGATGATAAAGAATAAAGGAGTGAAGGAACCAGGATGGGGGAACACATTAGTGAGAGGCAATGGTGCTGCACTTTATGCGAGACCGCACTGAAGTCGTTCTTCTTATGTGTTTCATCTAAGGTTGAGTACAGAACCTACTGGCTTCCCTTAATAGTTTCAGAGTATTTTTGTATAAAGATATAATTTATTGCTATCAGATATAAATCATTTTGAATTACTTATATAAACCTGCATATATTAATAATTAAATATATTTACTTTGTATATTAATATTTAGTTAGCACAGGCAGTTGAACTGATTGCAAAAGTTCAAGAGACCAAGAGAGTGATATGTAATTTTTCCTTCATTTTAGCCATTTTTTTTTTCAAACCCGTGAGCTTCAGGTTCGAAACAAGTATAATTTGTTAATTTCATCAAGATTGAAGTACCTAGTTTTATAATATGAATGTATGGCATAGAAAGCAACTACTGGCTTTTTCTATTACTTTATAATCTCTAAGTCATTAACTGATTCTTCTACAATTACTGTCTCCAGACTTACATGTAGGGCGTGATGTACAAAATGGAGACTTCCAAGGAGTGTGTGCAGGGCTTCACACAGCTGCTACTTCTGAAAGCCACAAAGGAGGAGGAATACAAGAAGAGACTGCTAGGGGTCTGGACTCGGGGGAGGTCTCGGAGTCCATGCCTAACAAACGCAGAAGCATTTCGATTTGAAGGATGTGCAGATGTTGCAAGATGCCATTAACAAGACGGGTTCCACTGACTCCAAGTACCGCATTTATCATTGCATGGATTCTGAGGTCTGTCTCCTCTGTTTCGAGACCTGAGAGGACAATGGTGTTGCAAGGGTGTCCTGCTGACCACGGCTAGAAGCTGTTTCCAGGGCAGGTTAATGGGAAAGACATCAGTGCCAGCATCTGACCTATTCAGGACCCTGTCTCCAGTCTGTATGCCTGTGCAGGCCTTTGTCTGGACAATAAAATAAGATAAAACAAAACATAACAGCAGCACTCTATAAAACATGCCCCTGTTCATGACTTCCTTCTGTTCTGCTGCTACTTTTATTCTGGCCAGTTGTCTGGCCTGTGTCCCTTGTCCCTTTACTTGTTCCAAGCACTCCTCTATCTTTCTGCTTCAGGTTGCTGGGTTTTTCTGCCTGCAACAACACCTCCTCTAGCACTGTGGCAGATTCCTGGGATGCCAGGAATGGGAAGCAATCACAAGGTCAGTCTATGCATGTGCCGAGCAGGGGAGCATCTGTGTTTGGACTTGTGGAGACTGCCTCTTTGATCCAGCCTTCTCTCTGGCAACTGACGCAAATGTCCAATAAATAGTGGGTGCTGGATACACAAATCTATGCAGCACAGAAGAAAGAGATGCCCATTATCACATGGGATTATTGTTTAAATATGGAGAATTATAATGTTCAAAGAAACTGGAAAAGTCTGTGGGAGAAGAATATGGATTAGAAGCTAGAAGTGAGCCTCTCAAGGGAAAAGAGGAGAGCAGAATGGAGCATGACAACAGAAAAGCATTTGGTGGTTGAAAACTCTCACTGCAAATGTTATGGAGGATGTTATAAATATGTTAAACACTGAACTTCCTAACTAAAGCAGTATTTGCAACAAGTGTGTTCATGTAGCTAAATGACATATTCATAAAATTTTAATAATGGGGAGAGAGTAACCAATTCCACCTCAGAAGATCCAGCACATTAAAATCATTGAATATATTTGCACATTTTTACCTTTTTTATTAAAAATTTATTTTTACATATACATTTGTATTATTACACATATATACAATTGACTATGCATAGCAAGAAGAACCGTGACACAATAAGGAACTATATAAATGTTACATTTTTAGTGTTTTGGCTATTTGTATTTGACGCCTTGAAGAAAACATCTCTCCTATCTTGATGTGTCTAAAATTCTGAATGTAAATCAATCTCTATCATATCTTGTCATTATCAACTTAAAACATCTGTCTAGACCTAAAAACATCTTAACCCCTAAACAACTAAGCTTCATTGTAAAACTAAGCTACCTGGTATTCACCTCCATCAGAGACTTGAGAAAAAAGAAAAATAATTATGTCACATGGAAATTGTCTTTGAATTGGGATATAATATAATGTTTTATTACATAGAATATTTCCATTACAGAGATCTCACAATCACTTACTGTCACTGTCACATACTGTGTTCCGGATATGTAAGAATATTTGTGTGTATTCATGTGAATAGATGGGGCTTTTGTTTCAGTATCCTGGTAAATGAGCATGAGACCATTGCTCACAAAATCACTCAGTGTTGTAGTTTAATAAATCACCTCAAAGATGCTGGACTAACTTTGGTTAAGTTGTCTAATGTATGACTATGTAAGTCACATTTGAGTTGCATGAAAGAAAAAAAAATAGGAACATTACAGATTTTTACATATATTAGCCAAAAGTCTACTTTCTCCCAACAGGTTGTAATTGGTGTGGTGATCTCTTTTAATCTGAGTTTGTCCTGATTGTGTGTATCATTACAAGTTGAGTTCCTGGCACACTTCAGCATCTATTGTAAAAATCTCTGGAGTAACAATGCTAATCACATATTTACTGTGTGTCAACTGCTTGGTTATTATCTATCACTTATAGTCACCTTAATTAAAAAGCTCACTGAATATTCTGGCATTATCTACATAGTGTGAGTGAACACAAGAGTTAATCGTGAGGAAAAAATACTTATAATAGGACTGTAGAGCTCACAGTATCCCAGCAATTCTTTAAAATAAATACTGGAAATTTGATTGTACTACCATTTGAATTTAGGCTGAAGAAGAGATTCCTCTGTGCTTACTGTGTGTCCCTTTGCTAACAATATGATTAAAAGTATGGTAAAATTAGCCTACTACTCATAAACTATGGAAAATGATATGTCATGCGTATTCTTCCTGATCAATAATATAATCCTCAAGGTTGAAATGAGTGTGTTTTAACCCATGTCTATTGCATCATGTATAGGATAATTCTGTGAGCTATGGGTAACTTGTAGAGTAATTTGAAAGCTGTGCAGAAATGCTACATGCTGTAATTTTGCATTAAGTTTAAGGACAGATAGTAGTAAGTACTCCATTTATCAAAAATACAAAAATCAATTGTCTCAATTAGTGTTGTCACTGTGGAGCCTTGAGAGAACCTTGGCTCATCCTGGGAATGAGACCGGAAGACAATATAAAAGGATTTTAAGTAAGAGAAAGATGTTACTCCTACTTCAACTTTAGAAGGACCAGAACTGTGTAAAGAATATGTTTTGTAGAGGTGAGAAAAGAAGCAGGGAACAAGATAGAAATCATAGTTTTGTAGATAAAGTGGTGTCCTACTTGGTACTGTTGTGTGATGTCTAAGACACTGTGGTATGGAAACAGCTCATTCTTATTCTCAAAATTATATCAGGTATATGTGTGTACTGATAGTGCTAGATTTTTTTCTTTCCCTTTTCTAAGTTATACTAATTTAATATGCTGAATTAGGTCAATATGCTCCATAGTTTCATTATATTATCTTAAATTATCGTGATCATCAATAAATACAAAGTCAATTGCATCTTTAAAAGAGTGCTCAAGCCACCTAAATTGTGAGATAGAAATGAGAGTTATTTTTTGAAAAAGTATTCTCAAACAACATCCATGTAATTAAATATTTTCAAAGTTTTTATTCCATTGTATGCAATTTAGACACTTTCTAATGTTTGAAAAGAATTAGTTAAACATTTTATAAAATATACATTTGCACGTAGCTGTACAATTTCCCCCACCCTTGTGCTGATTTGCATCTGCTTCACTGTTTATTAAAAATATTATGGAATGTTAATTTAGTCAGTCTTTGAAAATATTATCCACTGTGGTCTTTCTCATTTTCTTTTCCCCCTTTTTTAATTTTATTGATTTATTCATATTACATCTCAATTGTTATCCCATCCCTTGTATCCTACCATTCCTCCCTCCCTCCCATTTTCCTCATACTTCCCTCCCTTATGACTGTGACTGAGAGGGACCTCCTTCCCTGTATTTGCTCATAGGGTATCAAGTCTCTTCTTGGTAGCCTGCTATCCTTCCTCTGAGTGTCACCAGGCCTCCTCATCCAGGGGACGTGGTCAAATATGGGGCACCAAAGTTCGTGTGAAAGTCAGACCCCACTCTCCACTCAACTGTGGAGAATTTCCTATCCATTGGTGAGACCTGGGTAGGGGTTTGAAGTTTACTGCACGTATTGTCCTTGGCTGGTGCCATATTTTGAGCATGACTCCTGGGCCCAGATCTGCCCATCATAATGTTCTTCTTGTAGGTGTCTAGGACCCTCTGGATCCTTCTATTTTGCTATTCTCCCAAGTTTCTCTCACCTAAAGTCACAATAGGATGTCCTCCCTTCTGTCCCAGTTTCCTGGTAAGTGAAGGCTTTCATGGGACATGCCCCTTGGGCTAGTATGCAGATATAAGTGAGTATATACCATTTGACTCTTTCTGCTTCTGGGTTAACTCACTCATTATGATCATTTCGAGTTCAATCCATTTGTCCACAAATTTTGGGAGTTTCTTATTTTTAATAGCTGAGTAGTATTCCATAGTGTAAATGTACCACAGTTTCTTTATCCATTCTTCTACTGAGGGATACTTAGGCTGTTTCCATGATCTGGCTATTATGAATAAGACTGCTATGAACATGGTTGAGCAAATGTTTTTGTTGTGTGCTGAAGTATCTTCTGGGTATATTCCAAGGAGTGGAACAGCTGGGTTTTGAGGAAGCCCTATTCCAAGTTTTCTGAGATAGCACCAGATAGATTTCCACAGTGGCTGTACTAGATTGCAACGTGTAAAAAAATGCAATTTGACCCATATTTGTTACCATGCACAAAACTCAAATCCAAGTAGATCAAAGACCTCAAATAAAAACAGAGACACCAAGTCAGTGAGAAGAAAAAGTGGGGAAGAGCCTGGAACACATTGGTACAGAAGACAACTTCCTGAACAGAACACCAACAGCCCAGGCCTGATAGTTAACAATTAATAAATGGGACCTCATGAGTCTGAGAAGCTTCTGTAAGGCAGAAGATACTGTCAACAGAACAAAGCGACAGCCTACAGACTGGTAAAAGATCTTCACCAACTCTACATCTGACAAGGGTCTAATATCTAAAACTTATAAAGAACTCAAGAAATTAAACACCACCAAACCAAATAACTCATTTGAGAAATGGGCCTCAGAACTAAACAGAATTCTCAACAGAAGAATATCAAATGGCTGAGAAACACTTAAAGAAATGCTCAACCTCCTTAGTCATCAGGGAAATCAAATCAAAACAACTCTGAGATTCCATCTTACACCCATCAGAATGGCTAAAATCAAAAATTCAAATGACACCACATGCTGGCAAGGATGTGGGGAGAAAGAAACACTCCTTCATTGCTGGTGGGAATGCAATCTCATTTTATTTTTCTTGTATGCTAGTATGCTTTGTAATTTCATTCTCTTATTGATGTTGTTTTTCCATTATTCTAATTTCTGCCTTAAATGTAAAACTCTTTTGTTTCTGATGAGAATTATATCCGTACTTTCTCTCTTTATTTTCAAAATGAACAGTTGATTTAAGCTGCGTTTCTTCTTTAAGAATGAAATTAACAAGTTGTATAAATTCTGCAATATATCTCACACATTTTTGTAAATTTATATTTGTGCTTACATTTTTAGTACTTTGTTTTGTTAATTTTTAGGCTTTGACATTTTAAAGCTTGTATTTTGTTATAGATTCTTAGTTTTATTCTGCCATAGTTCATTATTTTTTCCTATTTACTAGGAGCACATAACAAATGTGACACTTTAATCTGTTCATCCCAAATTTTATTTTACATTTTCACCCACTAATTGTTGCTTATGTTAAAATCAGTGAATTTCTTCTTCTTTTTTTGCTCTTTATTTTCTCCTAAATCTGAATCTACTTGGTTATTTACATCAGCTACTGATAGTTCACTTTAGTAATTAATATGTGCACATCCAATCACTCCTTTGAAACACTTATAATATTTTTGTTTCATTTATTTCACATACTTCTTAGTACTATTAAGTTTATTTTTATGTTTATTCAAATTATAATTTGATATGGACAATCAGACCTACCCATTTTTTATACATGCATCAAGGCAAAACATATATAATATTAAACAAGCAGAGAAAATTCTATTCAAATTTCTTACAATAAAAGAGTGAGACTGCAGTATAGTCTCAACCTAGTCCCAATGAAGCAAAAACTGATTAGTCTTATGAAGTGTCAGATGAGAGGAAAGTCATAAGTGGCTTGTGTTGGTTTAACTTGGCTTTTCACAATTGAAATTAAATTTTCCTATTTCGTTATTATGGACAGCACCTTAGAGTTTGGAACAGGTATCTGGTGAAGTTAGAGGCTTCACTTCCTACAAACAAGAGGAAGGTTGAGCACTTCCTTATAGATTATATTTCTGTACTATATTACCTAAATCAAGAAGAAACAGATGTGTTTGGGAATTGTAAAACTGACTAGAGAGACTTAAAAAATATTGATATGTCAAAAGGGAAAACACAAGTTTCCCAATATGTTTTTCAGAGAAATCTCTGAGAGAATGGGGAGAAAGTAGGCATAGATGGAGGAGACCCTGAAGCCTATCTGAAATCTATTCAAGGTTTAGGGACCCTTTCTTAGTGAGGTGGCTGGGCCTTCCTCAGTGGTGATGATCCTCTTGTATCTTTTTTGTTTATCTCTATTAATTCACAAGTCTTAGGAAATAAAAATCTCATTGTGAGATAATATAAATGTTGAGACACATGGGAGATCGATATAATGTGAAGGGATTCTGTGGGGACATTCTGCTCACCACAGTTGGAGACCAGGATTTCAGAGGAAGAGAAACAGATGCTGAATAAACAAACATTGGTTTCTCCTGTTTGTCCACATGATGTTTCCTTTGATTAAGTTAGTGTGTATTGAATTTTTAAGAGACATCTCGCCACAGTTGACATAAACACATCCATGATAGTATGAAAGTGTGATATGAAAAGTAACAGTGGAACATCTTTAAAGTCCATCCTGTTCCTTTTACTATATTCTTTTCAATCAGCCTAGTCTGCTACTCTCCCAATGTTACTTCTTAGCTCTCAGACAGCTTTGAGGTAGACAGTGCTGTTCATCTCTACGAAGAAGTCAGGTAGTGATCTGTCTATAGCAAAGCAGAGAATCTTCAATGAAGCATAAATATCAGTGGGACTTATGTTATTGTCTGAGATTTCATTCCCTGCCCTTACATGCTTTTATTCTTGTCAGAAATTAAATATCTCTACATTAGTAGATTGACTATGTTTCTGGATTAGCCTACATTTATGTGTGTTTACAATGCATTTATGAAGTTATGATCCATGAACTATCTTAAATGAAATGACCTAAAAAATGCCTTCCAGAAAAAAACCTTATAAGAAATTTGAGTGTGAGGATAAAAAGACTAAAAAATGAGAAGTTCACATTGGACTGAACATCTACAACCTAATATTTAAAGGTTCTACAATATGTATAGATTTTAAACAAGAAATTATTTTGACCTAGATTCTCTCATGTGCTATTTTGTTTGCAGTACACACTGATTATAATCAGAGAATGATGTCAAGTTGTATCTATAATGGAAAGCAAATTTGTAGCTAAAATGTTCAAAATGATTGATTTTTTCATGATTATTAAAGATCTACCGTGAGTTTACTGACATTAACTTGCCATGGTAGAAATCATCTATATGTTTCCGGAAATTATTATATACCACTCATCAGGCAAAAGCCTCAGATCTTTTGATTCCTGCTCGTTTCAGTCGTGATTTCTTGTTAAAATTATATTCACTTGCAACAACTTTTAGCTCTGTTGAATTTACTTGACACCTAAATTGGTTTAACCTACTGTCCAAAAACTGATCCCTGTTACAGAAAACACAGAACAAAAAGGTAAGAATCATGAATTCTACTGAAAATAACATAATTGTTTATTCTAAACTCTGTTGAGATTAGTCTCTTATAGAAAATTCACATTGATCTTCCTTAGAAAGATTTAGTTTCAAATCTCTTAACTATATTTCCAAGTTCACTTCATCAATTACCCTACAATGTACATCATTAAGAAATAAGGAAGGCTTGTTACAGAAATAGTTTTTTAGTCTCTGTGAGAAAATCTGTAAATCAATGATTATTTTTACTTTCTTGTTTTTACAAAATAAGAGGTCAGTGTTAATCCCTGCTTTTGGATTTGGACACACTCACATAAGACTTAGCTACTTTTATCTTCCTAACTACTCAGATAGCAGCAGCCTCTCACATAGCCCCCTTATCAGCATCCCAACAACGGCAAGTAAATATTTGGAGAAATTTCAAAGAAACTTTCATCAGATTTTTAAACTGATGTGAAGGAATAGATATGTGAGCAGGGAATTCTTCTAACTTGCCATTATAATGAATATGTTTACAAAGAGTAGTAGGCATTAGAAATATATATAGTATGTGAAGGCAACAGTGTTTTACATGTTTATATTATGTAGTGGTGTCAGATAAATGAAATGAATAGTAAAATCCTATTTCAGAGTATCTTTAAATAAGGTATCACCTAATACAATTTCCTTGAAGGAAATAGAGCTTATGGGGTAAATATGTATGAGAAAAGCAACATTAAGCATTAAATGTTCTTGTCTTTATAATGTAGACTGATGTAAAATCCAACACATAGTTTTCTATGAAGGAGATCATTTGAATGCAAGACTTTTTCTGGTTGTTGGATAGTTTGCCTTAGAATCTTGCATATTTATGAAAGGCCAGTGGCAAAATTTATTTCCTATGCGAGAATTTAGAACGCCAGTCTTCTGTAAACATAAAACATAATCTCAAATATGATGGCTGAAACATGTTTTATTTTGATGTGTTGAATTTTGAAAATACAAATAAACTTTAAATGGGGGAAGGGAAAGAGAGGGAAAGAAGGGAGGAAATGAGAAAAACAAAGAGGAAAAAGAAAATAAGGGAGGAGGGAGAAAGGAAAGAAAGAAAAGAGAAAGGGGAAGGAAGGAAAAAAGAAAGAAGAAGAATGAACTAGAAAGGAAGGAAGAAAGAATTAATTAATTAATTAATGAAAGAGAAAGGAAGAAAGAAAGACAGACAGAAAGAAAAAAGAAAGAAAGAAAGAAGGAAAGAAAGAAAGAAAGAAAGTCGATTCAATTCCATGGCTTAGTAAGGTTTGTTGTTTCATTGCTTAATATCCAGGTGCTTTAACTCTTGGTGGGGAGAGTGTAAAGCCCAAACAGTATTAATCCAGGTACCTGAGTGAGATTCCTTCTATTGCTTTGTTAACGGTAGATTGGGTGGAGATGTGTTTCCAGGGATTTCATTGAACAAAGTTTCTACAGGTTGAATATTTATAGCGTAAGCACACTGCCAGTGTGTTCTTCAACTGCCTGGTATGTAGTTGCAAAACATTCTGTGAAGTGTGTCTTGGGTTTTCTGAGTCTCTAATTCATTTCTGTTTTTAGGTTTGCTTTTTAAAATAAGGATTATGAGTTAGTGAACATGGAATAAACTCTAAGAATGATATCACATTGGAAAAACAATGTTTGTAATCTCACACATTGCCAGTTTTAAAGAGAAAGTAACAGTTAATATTGTTCTGAGTATTCTCTCTCCAAATATTTTCGGGAATTTATTTAACATACCTCTTTTCACCCTCAGTAAAAGAGATACAAAAGCAAATTTGAAAGATAACAGAAAATAAAATCCAAACCAAACACACCAGTCAGTGTAGTACACGTTTTGCTTGTACTACACACAAGAGACAGTTTAAATCACCTCATCTTGAGTATATTATTTTAATTGATGGTGGCCTTTCTGTGAGGGCACCACACCACATGGACCAATGGTCTGGGCAGCTGGTAGCTTAGAGAGCATGCTTACTGGTCAGATCTCCTCAGAGAAGTTAACATGCAAAGTCAGAACAGTGAATGGTCCCTCATAGTTTCTCTGTTTGGGGGAGATTATTCTTCTTTCAAATTTAAATATATGTTTTAAAATAAAATAGCTCTTATTGTGTCCAGACACAAAAATAGACAAAGATTTTCTAGTGGAATGGTATACTAATAAAATATTGGGCAGTGGTTTCTTTAGAATAAACAATGATTCAAAAAGTATAATGTTATTTCTCTAGCCCCAGGATAAGTAAAATATAATATGTTTGGTGATGTTCTATATTACTTCTCTTCAATTTTTCTATTCTCTATAAAGATATTTAATTTATTGTGTGATAATGTAATGGTGCAGTTTTTCTAAACTTTATTTCATAAATGTGGTAACAACTTTGCATAATAGGCCCAAGTCTCATAGAAACATTATTTCTAAAAATTCTGGGTTTTTACTACCCTTTAAATAAAATGTAAACATTTTGTAAAATATACATATTTATTAATAAATATGGAGTGAAAAACACAAAACTACATAACAACCAGAAAATAACACAGGAGAAATATCAAATGATCTACGTTTTGGGGTAACATTTTTAGAAATTACATCAAAGGGATGATCTCTGAAAAGATATGTTGGTAAAATATACTTCATAAGAATTATGTCCTTGTAAATATAATACTGTCAGAAGAATCAGAGGACATGCCACAGACTGGGGATAGTTTGTATTTTAAAGACCCATGCTAAGTGTGAGCAGCACAATTCCATAAGCTGGGGTCTGGCACTGAATGAACGGGAGAAAGGCAGCTGAGCCCAAGCATTCAGCATTTCTTCTGGACTGCAGATAAAATGTAACCTGTCAGTCCCCTAATCCTGTCACCATGCATTTTCCTTAATGTGTGTTTGTGTGGTTGATTGAGTGTGTGTGTTTGCGTGTGTGTGTGTGTGTGTGTGAATTTTAGAGGGAGTCAAGGTTGGCATACATGGTAGCTGTTGAACAGGGAGGTGGAAAGGTGATAATTGTGTAAATCAAGTACTTGTACACGATATTTAAAAAAATAAAAGATTTAAATAAAAATGATTCATCAAGTCATGAAAACATAGGGGAAACATACATATTGCTAAGTGAAATATGCAAATCATAAAACACCATGTATATTATGATGAAACAATGAATCATTAAAGAAAGACAAATGTTAAAGACAATAAAAAAAATAACAACAGTTTCCAGGGGATTTTAGAGCATTGAAAAGACTATGAATAACTACATGATGCATTCATGTCACTGGAATACATAAAACATACAAAGCCAAGCACAAACCCTAATGTAAACTACTGAATTTGAGCTGTAATAATGTTTCTATTTGTGTTCATAAACTTCAATAAATCTATCATTTTATTGTAGATATGCTTACATGGATAAAGGGAACACGTATATGCTGTTTGTATAGTTTTCTGTGAATTGTGTTGTTAGCTTCATTTTGTTTTACTCAGTAATTATTTACATAAAATTATTTAAGTTAACATTTTATTAAAGCAATATTTTTAAGTTATGTTTAATTAGGAATTTTAATATGTATATTAAAGTTAAAATAGATATAATTTCTCATAATTAATACATATATTTCTCATAACTGCATTGCTAATTAAGATATCAGTATATTAATTATCTGGGCACATAAGATGTACACATATGAAAATAGTTTGTATTATATGTTCTATTGAAAACTCATGTATACGTATTTTATACTGCATACCATTATAAATAAAATATATGCTATATGTATGGTACAATCTTTCTTTGGAAATGATATTTCCCTTAGATGAAAGGTGAGAAAAATGTTTTTTATGAAATCTCATGTATTTAAAAACAGTAATTGTAAGTTATTTCTGCCCATTTTAAAATAAGTATGCTATTTATTCTCTTATTTATGAGAGACTTTTTAAATTTTAAAAACATAATGTGTTTATTTTCAAAAATGTTAAGTTTCATGTGGCCTATAAAATATAAGATATTTCATTGTTAATTATTCTGTATCACACAATTATTTTGTAATTTACTTACTCTTAGAAAATTCTTTAGGTTTCAGAATTATCCAATTTTTGATTTTGGGATATTAATTTAATATGGGTTAACTTTTATAATAATATGTGTCTAATTGTCTAAAGAAGTAGTTCTCAGGCTGTGGAGCATAATATTCTGCATTATTACATTAGTTTACAGGTTTTTAGATATTTTACAGATATTTACATTATGATTCATAACAGTAGTAAAATTACAGTTAAGATGTAGCAATGAAATAATGTTATGTTTTGGGTCACAAAATAAGGAATTATATTATGGTGCCACAGTATTAGGAAGGCTGAGAAGCACTGGGAACAAAGTATGTACACACAGCTACAAGTTCAATGTCTTGTAGACATTGTCCTATTAAGATTAAAGCAAAAATCCATATATAAATGTATATATATGTATATATATATTCAACATGTTATGAGATACTTTTACAAATTAAACTATCCTTGATTTTAAAAAATGCATGATTTTAGTCTTACAAAACATTTTGTTATACATTGTCAACCATTTCATGTCTGTAATGTGAAATTCTTAAAAGTATTATAGATTCTCCTTACAAATCCTTTTAGTTTTCCAACATAAATCTCAGAGGAAATTATACTGGCCAGGATGTAAACATTCATAGACCCTAAGAGGCATTAAATGCTCTATAAATTGTGATATATTACTGAATAAAGCCTACTGGAAAAATACTCATTTTTAAAAATGCAATTGACCGCAGAGTCTGTTAGAATGTGATTTTAAAACATCTATTTCATTAAAGCAGCTCTTCACAGAAGATTACTTAGTAAATATTCTCTTTCTCTTTTTTAGTTTCTACCTTATTTGTTAAAATACAAAGTTACTGCTGATGATCTGTGCATCTTACAAAGAAAACAGAAAGCACTTTGTCTGTGATATGAGACAGTTTTCTAGAAAATTTAGATATATTATTAATTTATTTCAGTAGATTGTAGCTGAATAAGGCTATTATTTATTTATAAAATCTGCATAATCTCCAAAAAAGTAATTATGCAATTATCTTCCAAGTAACTATTCACCATTCTAAGTTGGAGTTCTTTATGTTTGAGAGACACTGGCAAAAGTGCTCAGTGTTGTTGAAAAAAAAAAAAAAGTCATCTGTAAAACTAGTTCCAGGAAATATATGAAGTGACTTTTTGGTCTCCTTGATTACAATGTTAAAATAAAGAAACCCTATTTTATCTAGGCATGCTACTCAGTACAAGAACAGCCATATTGTAATCAATGACAAAATGAACTGTTTTAGGATTAGCAAGATGGATGTGATTAAAGGCTTAAAAAGAATCTTATCTGCATGCGGCGGGAACAATCCATTTGAATCTGCGGGGTAATAGAAGGGGTCACTGAAATCAAAGCCTTCTTGGGTAAAGATAATATAGGTTTGGTCAAAATTTAGAACGTGGTAGGTAGGCCTAATGCTAATAGTTCAGTTATGTTGAGCACACTGTATCTGATAGTTTTATTTCTGCGTTTATTATATATGAAGTGCTATTTGCAAGTCCCAATGAAGATCTCGCGAGACAGTTTGGCAGGAGGTAGAGCTTGCCACTCACTAGTCTAGACAGCAGATACGCATCCATGTCTAAATGAGGTAAAGGCTGACTTAGAGAGCCTTCAAAGGACCTTTCAGTAAGCATGGAAATGGGTTTCCCCTCTCACTTGTCTGTTAAGAAAGAAGCCTACTGGGAGTGGAGTCTGCAGAGATTACAGCTGTCATTATTTCCAGGCTTTTTTTTTCCCAAGTTAAGAAAAGTGTGTTCTAAACCAACTGATGACCCTTTAAAGATGGTTCATTATTGGAAGCTGAGAGAAGTTGTTTTCAAAAGCCAGAATTTGGTATTCAACATGCTGCATGACAACGAATACTAACTCTCTTGGAATGCAGTGTCTGATTGACATGGCGTTGATAGTTCCCATAGCCTACAAATCCTCCGGACCGGCTCCCTGAACTATTTTCCCATTGGAAAAAAAGTCTGAATAGTACTGCGGTAGTTTGAATAGAAATGACTCCCATAGACTTGTATGTGTGCACGCCGACACATGTGCGTGCGTGCATGTGTGTGTGTATAGGGGTGGGGGGTGTTTATGTGTGTGAATGCTTGGCCCATAGGGAGTGGCACTATTAGGAGATGTGGCCTTGTTGGAGTAGACATGATCCTGTTGGAGGAAGTAGTATGTCACTGTGGAAGCAGGATTTGAGGTCTTACAAGCTCAACTCCCCGTCTCCTGCTGCCTGTGGACAAAGACATAGAACTTTCAGCTCCTTCTCCACCATTATGTCTGCCTGCAAACTGCCATGCTCCCCATCATGACAATAACGGGCTAGACCTCTGAAACTGTAAACCAGCCCAAACTAAACATTTTCCTTCATGAGAGTTGGCACGGTCATGGTGTCTCTTCACAGCAATAAAACTCGAACCAAGACAAGCACCTTATTTATTCCAGCGTCCTCTTTTTGAGAGATGTATGCTACAAAATTGGACAATGAAATAGTGAGACAAATCAAAAGACAATAGCAAAATGAGTTAAAGTCAAGGGAAAACTACAAGCATCTGTTTGCATTATTGTGGAAGTATAGCTTAGTAAGAAAATAAAGAACACAGTCAGTGAGAGGCAGGTGCAGATGGCAGATGGGGCTAACTGAGAATGCTAGGAAACTGTGAAAAAAGACTCACACATCCTGGATGAGAGAATGAAAAGAAATAGACAATACAGTTACTTGAATACAGTTGAGTTTTATAAAGTGCTGAAAAAAATGAGCAGCTTTGACATACAATATAAAAGAATTCTAGAATGAGAGGACCTAACCATGAAGCTAAAATCCAAAATTTTCCCAAGGAGCCAAGAAGAACAATGTAGCTATGAGTGAAAGGACCAGTATTTGAAGTAGTCTTTGATATTTTGTGTAGAGAACCATAGAACCCAGACACAGGATTGGAGAGATATCATAAAACATAGAACCCAGACACAAGACTGGAGAGATATCATAAAACATAGAACCTAGACACAGAACTGGAGAGATATCATAAAACATAGAACCCAGACACAGGACAGGAGAGATCTCATAAATCTTCAGTCACAGAGCTTTGTATTTACAAAAAATCCATTCATATAAATTGCAAAGAAAATTAAAATCTTTCCAATACACTACAGAAGAGCAATTTACTTTATGGTTGTTTCATTGATTAACCATATGTGTGCTACCAAAGTATTAACAGCCACAGGAATTGCTTAAGGCAGAAAAATCATTATTTGTTTTCTTCAAGATAGATAATTTGTATTTATTCCTAGAAGGAATGAAATAAATCATACAACTTGGAGTTTCTGTCAAGATGACGTAAGTATTATCCCTCTTTTCCAAGGCTCACATATGACTTATTCTCACATTCACAGCTGCTAAATCACTATTCACTGCATGAGTAAGCAGTCCAGATGTTCTTTCTGATTAATGAGGTATAGCTATATTTATGGTAGTTTCCATGTGGTAACTACACAATTACTGATGCTGTCAGGACATGCTTACTGTTTCCTGATAATAGGACACAAGCTCCTAGGACAGTGCTGCTTGCCTGTCTTTATTGCCCACCATAATCTTTTGCATCTTTAAGAACCTTTCCTTACACTGTCTATATAGTCTCAGCCACACATTCTGCCTAATGCATACACTGTGTGTATAGAGGGATTATTTTGTGTTGATTTGTCAGGTAGCCCATCATTTCTCTCTCTAGTTGTCAGAGATAACAAAGAAAGACAACAAAGCTTTTATGCATGTTCATTTGTTCTTGCATGGCGTTTTTGGATGGTGGGTGGGTGGTTGTTTATGCAAATGAGTTCAAGTAAAGAAGATGCAGAAGTAAAGAACGCAAGAAAAAGTCCCAGTGAAATCCATAAGCAGTAAGATGATTGTTATATTGTTTCATGTATATTTTGTTTGACTAGTATCCTTGTTCACCAGATAAGAGAGGTTGATTGCTTTTCTGTGCATAGCTTTTGATCTTAAAATGAAGAAGACATGACCAGATGGCTATCTAAGTAAATGGCCTTGCCCCCTAGCCTGACAACCTGAGTTTGATCCATTATGACCCACATATGGAAGGAGAGAAGCAACTTTCACAAGGTGTCCTCTGATTTCTGCACGAGGGCCATGGTACTTCCATAACCATGCAGATTTACATGCATACATGCATGCATGCACACATAAGTACACACACATACATATGTAAATACATATGCAAATAAATAAATAAATAAATGTAATTTAATAATTAAAATGAAGACAAGTCTGTGAAGTACCTCATGCAATATGTTGTACATAGCAGTATTTCCATCTCATTTGTTCTCTCATATTTCAAAATAGCCTTTCAAGGTGGCGAGAAGGGCTTTGGTCTCTGTTCAGCCTTCACTATGACAGTCCTCTACTATGCAGGATTTAGTCATGCCTGTACTAAGTACATGATTGATGGATATTTGATGGATGAATGAAGAAACATAAATGAATGAACAGACATAAAGAACTTCTTACCATGCTGTTTGATCCTTTGGACATCTCTGAATTAGATAATTGATGACATATTACATGTTCAAATTAAAAGAGAGTGGTAAATGGATTCTCACACTGGCCTTGTGATTTCCTCTAATCAAAGTTACTTCGGGAACTTTGACTTGAATTTTGTGTTTAAACTTAAGGAATGATTTCTCCAGTTGAATGAGAGTATTTTAACAATGGTGATTCTGAAACAGTACAGAAGATTATCGATCTTGTGTCATATGTATTTTACTGAGCTATGTGCCTGAGGAGAACAAGGGCCCTGTACTTTATTCTGGAGAAGGAAATATAACTACAGAACAATTTGAGACAAGCAGAAACAAGAATAGATATAGTTGATGCAAATGCCTGACTTGTGGCCACAAAATTGCTCCAGGGTTATTAACTGCATGCCCTTGAGGTTGTTTGCTAATCCTTGCAGCCTCCTTCCTTGTATCTGCCTTGAGATTAACAATTGTCTCCAGTCTGCAGTGGATTTGAATTTAAAACAGACCTTAAAGCAAAACACGACACATTGTAGGTATTAACTCTTGGAAGACACATGAGGACAGCCTAAATATGTGCAGACCAAAAATGTGTCTTGTTTTCCGTCAGCAGAGGGGTAGCAGGAGTTGGAGCCTTCATAGCAGGGGACACAGCGAAGGGAGGAGAAGTAAGCATGGATGTGTGCTCCTGCTCCTCAGAGAGCCTGGAGAACTCAGCATCTGCAAGGAAGGATGCTTGTCTCCTCCTGGTTATGGGATGCTGAGTGTAGAAGGGAACACTGAGCATGACATAGCTTGTGAAGAATGTGACCTAAACTGGACTTGAGTTTACTGTTAATCGCAAGAGAGAAGGAGGCCGGCTACTGAATGCGCCTTCATGAGATTTGGAATTATATCAACAATGACTCTTTTAAAAGTGGGATCAGACCACTATGTTTTGATGCAACATTGGGTAAAACATATGTCTCACAGAGTACTTAGAAAGTTCAGAAAATAGTAGTGAAGTAGGCCTTTGTGTCAGATGGTATAAGACTTTCCAGAGGGGATCCACTTAGATAACCAGCATTTTACCTGACAGGAGAGTGAGTCCTTTAAATACTATGTGCCAATCACTTCATTCTCACCCAATCCTGAGAATCTGGTCCAATACCACTGTCCAAGCCTCCTCTTGTCAACTGAAACCAGATTTATTTGCATGGTATGTGCATCCTGTGTTATTTACTTTCCCTGTAGTGGGAATGGTTTTCTGCCACACTTACCACTCAGCAGAATCCCCTGGATTTGATAACCAAGACTCAAATGGAGATATCTGTAAATTTAGTCGACAGAATTTTCACTTTAGAGATTAAAAGGTTATGAAAGAGGAGGAGACAAGTAATTGTCATCAGTGGACACCAACTGAACCCTTGTAGCCCACCTAACAGACCCCTCAGAAGCACATAAAGAGGCAAAGAAATGTTGGCCAGATAATAATGCAAGTCAGTGCACATAAGTAGTTAAATTTTAATACTTGTGAAATGACATCTGTTTCAGTTACCTAAGAAATAGGTAGAATGGAGTCTATTTCTCAGATATTCTCTCTCTCTCTCTCTCTCTCTCCCTTTCCCTCCCTCCTTCCCTCCCTCCCTCCTCCCTTTCTCCCCCTTGTTTCCTTCCCTCCCTTCAACTTCTCTCCCTCCTTCTTTGTCCCTCTCTTTTTCTCCAGAAAGGAAACATAGAAATATGATGCACAAGAAGGAAGAATATTTTTCACAAAAAACCCTTACTGGGCTTTATTTTAATTTCAGAGTGTTTTAAAGTATAAGCTCTGACCATCGTCATTAGAATCTGTGCTAATTATTTTGTTGCTGTTATTAATACATAAATATTATATACATTATAATTTTATTCTTTCACATATGGTTTATGCTATCTTTTTTCTTACCATCCTGCTTTCTTTCTTATCCTCCTCCACTCTCATTTGTCCCTTTCTTCTTCCCAAGCTTTTGTTCTTCATTTATATATTTTGGGAGCTAATATTTAAAAATTCTTTATGTTTTGAGATTTAATATGATTATATCATTTCCCCTTCCCTTTCTCCCTCCAAGCTCTCCCACCCACCTTTCCTCATTCTCATTTAAATTCATGACCTTTATTTTCTATGTGTGTATTCCTAAATATTATATTTACTTAGGATGTTTTTATGATAATAGGTGGGAGTGGGGAGTGAATATTTACCAGAGGCGACAAGCTGAGGAATAGGGCTTCTCTTTTCCAGAAGCAATTGTCTAGAATACCTCAGGGATTATGACTAGTTGCCAAGTGTAGTCCGGACAGAACTTGCATGAATAATAAGAGATTCTATAAGCACATGATTGAAACATCCATGCTGTGCTCAGAAGACAGCATTTCCCCTCTCTTTTCCTCAACCTTTAACTTCTGTGTGTGTTTTCTCCACATCCTATTACAACATGCACAAATAGTGTAGTAGAAATGATACACGTGAGCTGTTTAGGACTCAACACTAAGTGGTCACTTATACTCTTCACTCTGGTCTACTATGAGGCTTTGTGTTTATCACTATCTACTGCCCAAAAGAAGCTTTCCTGACCACAACTAATCTACAAGTATGAACATATGCATTTAGGATATCTTGACAGATGTCTATGTATCAGAATGTCAGTGATCAATTCTCTCCTAGGGCTTATGACTCCCCTGCTGGTTATAGGGTTTCGATCAGGTTTTCACTGTCAGGCATGATTTCTCCTCAGTGGAGCATGTCTTAGTGTGAAAAGACACCATGAGCACAGTAACTCTTATTAAAGAAAGTATTGAACTGAGGTTTGTTTACAGTTTCAAAGGTTTGGCCCATTGTCATTGTGGCAGGAAGCCTAGAAAGGAAACTTTGAAGCTCTTTTTCTTTCTTTTTAAAAAACAAAATAGTATGTGGGCTTGAATATGCATCAGCTCTGTCATGTCTGGTAGCAAGCAATTCATACTGCCATTTCCTTTCTAGCTTTTAGACTCATTCTTTTCCTTCTCCCATGATGTCCCCTGAGACTACTTAGACGGGGTAATATAAATATCCTATTTATGACTAGACGTTCAAAAGCTATTTATTTTCAGTACTTTTACTGACCTCTGCAAAATATGCTTCTCTGATCAAAGCCATCAGCAGATCTAGTCTATGTGCATAATCACAGTTATTTAGAATGCAATTTGACAGGCACATATTTCCATTTAGCAAAACAATAGCAGTGGTTTCACTGGTAAGATCTATGACCTCTCTTGGCACCTGAACTTTTGTTGTCTCTCTCTCTCTCTCTCTCTCTCTCTCTCTCTCTCTCTCTCTCTCTCTCTCATTTTGATTTCTGTGAGTGTACAGGAACATAGCTTGGGGTCTCAAAATCAAATTTGGATGTCTTTGCAAAATCACTCTCACAATTTTCAGGGGCGGGAAAGTCCCAAGAGTTTCATCTATTTTTCCATCAAAATTATAAAATTAATGATGTTTATTATACAACAAAATCCTGTGAGTTTAACAATATTTTACATTAAAGCCTACATACTAAGAAATCCTTCAGCATAGCCAGCCTACTTGTAAATATCATAATTTCATAGCTTTCTTTCTTTCTCTCTCTTTTTTCTTTTTATATTTCTTTAGCAACTCTTTTACTTTTTTATTTAAAACAGACATTTCCTCATGCAGTGTATCTGATTATAGCTTTTGTTCCCCCCAACTCCTCCCAGATTCATCCCTACTTCTCCACATAACCCCATCTATACCCTTTCTTTCTTTTTCCTTTTTCTTTCTTAAAAGCAATCATCTAAGTTGTCTCAAAGATCCAAGGCTCATTAATCTAGCTGGGATGGCTGGCTCATGAGCACAAGTGTACATCTGTTTCCATTTTCACTTAGTGCTGGTATAATGGGAACATGCTGTCATGAGTTAGTTTTTAACATAGGATATGGGAGTCCACAGTCAAGTCCTCAAGCTTGACTGGCAGACATTTTGCTGATGAAACCATCTGCCCAGTCTCTCTGCACACTCTGAGGAGGTGTTAACCCATATCAAATACCAGATTTGAATTCTTTCAGACATTGCTTGGTGATTTACACAACACTTTCTATTTCTACCAGTGAGCTCATCTTGCCTGGGTAGTTAGTAGTTATTGTACCCAAACTCAGTAAGACTATTCAGTACAATTCTCTCGCCTTAGCCTACACAGCATCTTCTAATGATGTAATGGTTAGCAGGAAAGGAGGATGCTTACTTCTCAGTTACAGCTTGACCTATCCAACTGTCCATCACTCTGTCATGGTATATCTCCACCCACTCACCTACACTTATTTTAGGTGAAATATATTTGAAAAGTTGTAACCAATGAAGTTTAGTTATTTAGGGGTTAAGATGTTTTTAGGTCTAGATAGATGTTTTAAGTTGATAATGACAAAAATGTGATAAGGATTAATTTACATTCAGAATTTTAGATGCACCAATTTAGGAAAGATGTTTTCTTCAAGGCTGCCAAATACAAATAGTCAAAACACTAAGAATGTAACACTTATATAATTCCTGACTGTGTCATGGTTCTTCTTGCTGAAGGTAGTTTATTATATATATATATGTGTGACAATATGAATGTATATGTAAAAAATTTAAAAAATGTTTAATTAAAAATTTAAAAATGTAGCCAGGAATCAGGGTATGAAGTAGCCATATAAACTGGTACCACATTTCTTTAGAAATAAGTGGATATATAGGAAAACAAATGTTCAATGTTATCTCTACAGGCAAAATTGTGCAGCTTTGTAAGCTGTATTTCAGGGAAGAAGTAGTTGAAAGAGTGAAAGTTAAAAGAACTCAGTCTCTTCACATAAAGCTCCCCAAAATTTAAGAGGGAGAATTTTGTGGTCATTATTCCTAAATGACAAAGGATAATTTGAAATCCAGAGATATTTAAATTCAGTGGAAGTACGAGTTAAAACATTCCAAACAGTGTGCTTCCTGAAATTTCATAATATACAAACCTGCACGTGAGTAGGTAGCTTTAGAGTGCTTCCTCTAAAATTTTTAAGAGTTTTGTAACAACATTTTTGGTTAGATATATGACGCCCTAAGTAAAAATAAAATAGCATGTCCATTAGGTTCCTGGGACTTATATCTCAGCAAGAAATTCTCATCTCAGTAGAAGTTTAAATGGCATTAATAGCTCACTTACTCGTATTGTGGAAATGCATTCTTCTTTAATTTATTTTTGTATTTATTTAGCTAAGTATTTTCATTTTTTAATAGGTGGAAGAGTGAACCCAGGACTTCTCATAGGCTAAGAAAGCATGTGTCCTTGATCTATACATTCATATCATAATTATATATCATCTTTGTTTAAAACAACAAATCTAGTGCAAAATTATATTGATGATTCATAAAATAAAAATATGTACTGAAATATTGTTACTACAACATATGACTTGATGTGTTATCTTAAGAAATTTGACATTTGGCTGGGAGACTTTCATCTGAATAAATATTTTCAAATGCAATTACTTAAGTTTTGGTAAATGTCTGACATATTGGTATGTCACTGACTTCATGTTTAAGATTCTTAGAAGAAAAGTAATAGGAGTGGTGAAAGAGGTAGGGCTAGAAAAGGAAAAGAAGAAGAAGAAAAACAAAACAAAACAAAAAAACAGAAAAGGAAAACCTTGCCCCAGAACATGGGACGAGGGAGCAAGTAGCTGTCATTGCTCTAATATCCAAGGAAACACACTCCAAACTAAAGGTAATCATAAGAGATAAAGGCCATTATATTCTAATAAAGGTGACAATTACCCCAGAATATATGACAGTCCTAATATATATATATATATATCAATCTCTGGTACACCCAGTTTGCTGAAACACCATTACTAGGCTTAAAGCCACCAACTAACAGGAGCTCAGTAACGGGAAGTAGATGAGACGCCTTTTCTGTGATGTGATGATGCTAGAACTTTGCTGTTTTCAGTTGGTTCCTTTTAGATGGCATTACACTTAAGCCTTTAGTATGTTCCTCATTCAAAAAGGCAGTATAACTTTTTAATATTTACTTTTCAATTTCTGTGTTTTGTCTGTTATAAATATTCCCCACGGGAACACTTATTTAGTGAGTTTTACTTTGTCATTCCCAATATGTAACTGCACCGAGTAATTAAGTTTTGTTGTCCTAGTTATTAATATTCTAAAACTAGCATTTGTTTTGAATTGAGTGAACTAAAATTCACCAAGTTTTATTAGTATTTGGATTTTTCTGCAGTATGTAAATTAAAAATTATAGAAAGTATTTCACTCTGATTTATACTTTACTGATTTATTTTATTCCATTTGCATCATGAGTGCGTTCATATTCACACAAGAAAAAAAATGAGAGAACTAAACTTCATGCTTCTTTCCTATAAATTATGTTTCACTTTCACAGAAACATAATGGGGATTAAAGGTATAAGCATATGTCTAGGAAAGAATATTTTTTAATGTTAAGTAGACTTTAGTCTCTCACTCTAGGCTTTAGAAATAACACTAAGCACATTATTATTTTATGTCATTATTTTCTCCATAAGAAGGCAACATAATAAATAGTACAAGTTGCTTTTAAAGTAATAATTTTAACAAGATAAAAGCAATTCTTAAGTTAAAAGAATTCATTTTCATGATTTCTCACATGACCAGTATTTCCTAGAGATATTTTAACGTTTTTTCAAAATTCAAAATAACTGATATTAAACCTGCTATTTTTCATGAACAATGCTAAAGAGTATAGGATTCATCATCTTCCTGAAATATGCAGGTGTGGTTTCAATTTACACAGTAATCATAGATATGTATGTGTATAGTAATATAAATTTCTGATATATATTCATAATTTACAATTTCATTACATTATACACATAAAATGAAGCCTAAGGTACATAATATTCCTAATATAAAGCACACTGCAAATGAAAGTTGTATATTTTAGCTACATTTCAATATATATACACATACATATATACACATATGTATATATACATATTTTGAGTATATTTATGCATGTGTATGTGTGTATAATTTACAGTCTAAATGCATATTCTCATATTTGCTATATTTTATATTTTTATATGACTTATATGTCCTTATTTATATTTAAAATTCCAAGACTATTTTATACTATACTCCAAATATAAATTATCTTCAACTATCTTTTAAATATGTATAGCTGTTTCATATATACTTGTGTGCTTACATATAAACATTTACTTGCATATATGTATGAGTTCTCATAAATCCAGGTATTCATTAAAATGCTAGGTAAACTAATTTGCCATGGTAATTAGGTTCAGCTAATCTTAAGCTTTTGCTACTAGGCTATTTCTACTGAAAATTAGTGGTACTGTTGTGAGTTTCTCTTCATTTAATTTGATGCTAGCTCTTGGTTTGCTGTGTACAGCCTTTATTATGCTTAGGTATGGGCCTTGTATTCCTGATGTCTCAAGCCTTTTATCATGAAGAGATGTTGTATATTGTCAAAGGCTTTTTCTGCATCTAAACAAATAATCATGTGATTTTTTTTTCTTTTAGCTTGTTTACATGGTAGATTACATTGATAGATTTTTGTATGTTGAACCATCTCTACAATGAAGCCTACTTGATCATAGTGGCTAATGTAATTAATTAATTAGCTATTGATTTGGTTTGTTTTTTTTTTTTTGTTTTTTTTTTTTGCGTATTTTCGAATCAAGGTTCATGAGTGTAATTGGTCTGAAATTCTCTTTCTCTATTGAATCTCTGTGTAGTAGGTGACTGAGTTTATCAATGTTCTTTCTGTTTCTATTTTGTCAAATAGTTTGAAGAGAATTGGTATTAGCTCTTCTTTGAATGTCTGGTAGATTATGCACTAAAACCATCTGGTCCAGGGCGTTTTTGATTGGAAAGATTTTGATGACTGCTCTATTTCCTTAGGGATTATATGATTATTTAAACTGTTTATCTGATCTTGATTTAACTTTATTGAGTGAAATCTATCAAGAAAATCACCAATTTCCCTTAGATTTTTTTTTTCCAATTTTGTGGGATACAGGCTTCTGAAGTAAGACCTAATGATTTTTTTATTCCCTCAGGGTATGTTGTTTTATCCTCTGTTTCATTTCTGATTTGTTATTTTGGATACCCTCTTTCTGCTTTTTAGTTAGTTTGGCTAATGGTTTGTATATGTTGTTGAGTTTCTCAAAGAATAAGCTCTCAAAACATCGTTGATTCTTTGTACTGTGTTCTCTGTTTCTAATTTATTCAAGTTAGCCCTAGTTTTGATATTTCCTGTCTATACTCCTCTTTGGTGTCCTTCTATACCACTCCTTGGTATGTATACAAAAGATGATGCTCCATACAAGAAATCTTGCTGAACTATGTTCATAGAAGCTTTATTCATAATAGCCAGACACTGGAAACAACCTAGGTGCCCTTCAAGTGAAGAATGGATAAAGAAACTTTGGGACATTTACACAATTGAATACTACTCAGCTATCAAAAAACAAAGAAATCATGAAATTTTCAGGGAAATGCATGGACCTAGAAAAGATCATCCTGAGGAACCCAAATCCAGAAAGTCATACATGGTATATACTGACTTATAAGTGGTTTTAAGCTATATAGTACAGGATAAACATACTACAATGCACAGACCCAAGGAAGATAAGAAACAAGAAGGACCCAAGGGACAAACTTTAAACCTCATGCAAAAGAGGAAGTAGACTAGACAGGGGTCGTGGTTGAAGAGAGGGAACAAGGTGGGAGATCAAGCACATATAAAAATGAGGGAGGAGATCAGAGCTTGGGGAAGCAGACTCTGGAAAACAGAAGACCTGTAGATAAAAGAGAAACTGTGGGAAGGAATTTCCCTGTGTCAAGCGGCAGAACTAAACAGGGTAGGCTCCTGGGAGGATATGAGGGAGACTCTAGCAGAGACTCATAGTAGCAAGGGTCAAAGAGACTGAAGAGAACACCCTCTAATTAGGCAAGATACTTAGTAGAGAGAAGGGAATGCCAACCCACCCACAAAAACTTCAACTCAAAACTCACTCTGCCTATAAGATGTGCAGGGATAAAGGTAACAGATAGAACAGAGATTGATGGAATGTCCAACCAATGCCTATCTCAACCCAAGACCCACCTCATAAAAGAGAACCAACCTCTGATATTCTTAACGCGGCTAGGCTTGCAGATGAGCCTAGCAGAATTGTCCTCTGAGTGGCTTCACCCAGCAGCCCCTCAAAACACATGCTGAGACTCACAGCAAAACATTGGGTGATGTATAGGGAGTGCTGAGAAAAAAGTTGGGAGAAGGACAAAGAGACCTGGAGGTGACAGGAGTTCCAGAAGAAGAACAAAAAGATAGCTAACTAGACCCCTGATGGCCTTGCTGAGATTGAAACATCACCCAAGTAACATGCATGGAGTGGGCCTATGAACCCTACAAGGATGTAGCCAACAGGCAGCTTAGGCTTCATGTGGGTCCTCTAGTAAGGGGAGCAGGGGCTTTCTATGACTTGGACTCTGTTGCCAGCTTTTTGATCACATCTCCCTCACAGGACTTCCTTGCCAGGCCACAGGGGAAGAAAATATGCTCAGTCCTAATGCAACTTGATGAGGTGGGGTGGATTGGAAGTGGGGCACTCCTTTTCTGAGGCATAGGGGAGGAGAAAGGAGAGATAGAGGGATGGTGGGACTAGGAGGTGAGGAGGGATGTAACATGAATAAATAAACAAATGAACTTTAAAAAGGAAAGAAACTTAGTGGAATGTGACCTGAAGAGGAGGCAAAAGGAAATAGATGCCGATATATGATATAACCTAGGTCAACTTTGGGATATTATTTCAAAGTGAAATAAGCCAGATACAAAATGACAAGTGCCATATGATTTTAGTAATATGAGATAGTTAATTAGTTAAAAACTCAATAGAAGGTAAATGTTTCAAGAGAGTTGTCAAAGAGAAGAATGTAGGAATATCGATTAATATTTGTGTAATATTTTGTGATTAATTTATAGTGAGGAGATAATTACAATGTTATATGTTATAAATATGTTTAATGCTCTTTGAACATATGATGGAGGGTGGTTACAACAAAAAGATGTTAGTATGTTGACATGATAAAGATAATTTACCAGTAGTCTGGAGAAATGGCTCAGCAGCTAAAAGCTGCCACTGTTCTTTCTCACAACTCTCTGTAATTCCCAGTTCCAGTTGATCCACCGCATTCTTCTGGTTTTCATGGGCACCATATTCATACGGCACATAGCTGTCAGTGCAGGCAATAACAACTAGTACACATAATTTGAAAATAAATCAATATTACATAGAGTCATTTGGTAAACGTATAATTGAATAGATCCTCAAATATATTTACCCCTTTCCTTTTTCTTTCTTTTTTTTTTTTTTTTTTTTGTATTAAGAGGACAGATATTCTAATGTGTCAAAGTATGTGCTAGACTATTTCATTTATTCTTCGTAATTTTCACAGTAGTTCTGAATAAACAACAATGATGATATTATTCTGTGGTAAAGCAATTTCCTTTTAAATGCTATAGATCCAGAGACAGTGCTTTTATTTCTTATTTTACTTAGTAGCTAACACAGACTGCCTGTAATTGCTGCTCAGTAGCTGTATTCTCAAATGCCCTTAATCTACACTGGCCTTCAATTCCATGTATGCAATATACAAGGTTAATGGCTGCCAGCAGCCCTACATTGCACAATGTTATCTTTGAAAGTAACTCTATTGTGTAACAATTCAATGAAGCTGCTATTTTAGAAGGACAGTGCAGTTTTCCATTTCTTCTGCAAACAGATGAAAACATTTCTATAAAATGAATTTCTGTGGTTTCTTGTAAGCATCTAATGGATTTAAAGCAACATTCCACATTTCCTATTTTTTTAATCATATTGCATTTTCACTAGCTGCACACTATTTTGCAAGGCAGGCACAGAATCAGAAATTCAAACTCAGGCAGAACAAATAGCCTTTGAGGGAGAGAGGTGCATCGACCTAAGTGGATTTACCTATTGCCCTCCAGTGCAGGAGACTGTGTATTTTTTTTTTTTAAACAGTGAGATGCCCTTTTGGTTTATCTTTGAAGTTGAACTACAAGCCTTCTTATGTGTCTTTTAAATTGAATGTTTAGAGACAATTTTCTTTGAAGCTCTGAAAGCTACAGGCCTGCAGAGCTTGCAAAGAACATTGCGTGTTTCTACTAGGAACACACTGATGGATATCATTGAGGAATTTGAAAAAATATCCTTGGCTTGGCTTCTGCCTGTGTTCGCCTCATTTCCAGTGCTTTCTCTCCCTCCAGTTTGCCAGCACTTTGCTGAACCTTCATTTCCTGACCACTTTATAATTTGCTTGTTTGGGTTTTTTCTGTGTTCTCATAATCTACTTCTTACTTTATTTTTTTTTCAACTCTTCATTTTCCCATCTAAAGTCCTCATGAAAGAATATTGTTTTTTTTTTTTTATCTAAAAGTTATCTTTAATAATATTAAAAAAAAAAAACCTTGGTGGGGAGACCTGGTGACACTCAGAGGAAGAGTAAGCAGGCTACCAAGAAGAGAGCTGATAGGCTGTGATCTTATAGTGGGGGACAAGGTCCCCTTCTGTCACAGACCTAGGGGCAGGAATAGGATGAAAGAGGGAGGGGATGGAAAGATACAAGTGAACGGCTAACAAATAAAGTGTAATATGAATAAATTGCTTATATAAAATTAAAAAAAACCTCTCAGTTTACAGAGAAACTCACTACTAGTGGAGAGCTGACTCACAGGTGCTTCTCAGCTCCTGAGCCAAAAGTAGTGTCTCTGCCCTGGATAGGTCTAATAAACACATCTCAGGACATCCTAGCCACACCACAAAACCCAGCATTTAGGCAGATGTGCTGCACAGGTGAAAGTGAGGACATAACGTGTTTAAAAGATGAATTTCTTGATTTGGAACTGAGGTTTGACTTCTGCCTGCCTGCCTGTGTTTATCTTCTACACTGTGCCCTAACCATTTTCTCAAGTCCCTCAATACTATTATTTATTATTCTTAGATCAAATTGACTTAGACTACATGTTTCTATTTTCCTATATTTACACCAATGTTTTTGGTTCTTTAATAGTCTCTTATAATTGTATTATTTTTAGTTTTTGAATTCTTGGAGTATATAGTAATTTTGGAATATACTTGTTTCACATAATAATGAGTTTTATTAGGAAAATCTCCTCATGTATGTATGTTATTTGTTTTTTAATTCATCCCTTCATTATCCCTCCCTGTCTCATATACTTATTGGCCATATTTTTCTTTTCATTTTACATATAGTATGCCATTCTGTATTCATTCTTGCCATTTTGTTGTTGTTGCTTTTCTTCCTTAGATTCCAAATATAAGAAAAAAAACCTGATTCTTAACATGATGGTACCCATTTCTCTCCATTTTCTGAAATGACACTGTTGTTCTTTTTAATTATTGAATAACCTACTGTGAATTACACCACAGTGTTCTATTTATTAATTTACCTTTGGTTGATGATCATCTAGGCTAACTTCTTCCTTGACTGTGTAAATAATGCCTCAGCAACACGTATGTGCAAATACCTGTGTTGCATGTGAACTTGGTTCCTTTAGGAATATACCTAGGAATACTATAGCTCAGCTATAAGATAGCTCTGCTTTTAGATCCTGAAAACTGTGAAGTATTTTCTATAATGGTGGCTGCACTATTTTTATTGTAACTAACACTGTAATGGATTGTTCCTTTACCACCAATCTCTAATGATGACAGATATAACAATTTTGAATAAAAATACATGCAAGCACAAGTCAACAAAATAATTAAAAAATTCATATATGTCATTTATTAGCTTCATACCTAAATTGCAAAAATAATCCAACATATACAATCTGATAAATATGATGTAGCACATACATAAACTAAGAACAAGAAATAATATTATTTTAGCAATAAATGAAAAAGAAGCCTCTAATGAACTTTGAATACACCTCATACTAAAAACCCTAAAGAAAAAAGGAAAGAGGGAGGATTCACCAACACAATAAAAGCTATGACAAGCCCTCAATATTTTTTACGAAAAGGGCAAAAACCACATTTTTTGAACACTAAAATATTATTGAAAATGTCCTATAAAGCAATCATAATCCCTACCAATATCTCAGGGGCATTCATTCTACATAGAAATGAATTCCTTAAATAAAATGAAATCACAGAGAACTCCTAACAACCAAAGCAGTCTTCTGGAGGAAGTAGAATTGAATATTTTATAATAGCTCCTTTCTACTTATACTACAAAGTGGAGAATCATGGTGGTTCTGGCTCATAAACAACTATGTAAATGAGTGGAATAAATAAAAATTCCATAAATAAAAACCTGCACAGCTACAGTCCTTTTGCTTTCTAACCATACACCAAAACCATGTGTTGAATAAAAACCGGCCTTCAACCAGGCAGTGGTGGTACATACCTTTACTCCCACCATTCAAGCGCAAAAGCAGTCAGAATTTTGAGTTTGTGGGCAGCCTGGTCTACAAAGCAAGTTCTAGGACAGCCAGGGATAAACAGAGAAATCCTGTCTCAAAAAACAAAATAAAACAAAAACAAAGCGCGAGTAAAAATGCATCTTCTAGAGCACATGGTATAGAACCTAGACATTTAAAGGGAATAATTCAGAATGACCCTTACCTCAACCTGTAAAGAAAATCTATTTGAAATGGATCAAGTGCCTTTGTTTACAAGGATCGGAGAGTCCAAAGCTACAGCAATAAGTGTTTCATATAATCTCTAAATGGATCATAGTTTACATTATTAATTTATTTTTGCTCTCATGTTTCAAATCACACTGTGACAAAAAAGAACCTGACTTTCACATGAACTCTGGTGCCTCATATTTGACCACGTCCCCTGGATGGGGAGGCCTGGTGGCACTCAGAGGAAGGATAGCAGGTTACCAAGAAGAGACTTGATACCCTATGATCATATAGAGGGGGAGGAAGTCCCCCTCAGTCTCAGTCATAGGGGAGGGGAGTAAGGGGAAAATGGGAGGGAGGGAGGAATGAGAGGATACAAGGGAGGGGATAAGCATTGAGATGTAACAAGAATAAATTAATAAAATATATTTTAAAAAAGAATTTAAACATACTGCATGTTATGCATTGAAGCTTAAAATAACTATATTTATTCAGGTGTGTGTGTGTGTGTGTGTGTGTGTGTGTAGGGTTGTGTGCATATATATCATGACCTTCATGTGGTGACCATTGAACAACTGCTAGTAGTGAATTCTCTCCTTCCTTCCGCCATGGTCATCCAGGCATCAATTTCAGACAGTGTGGCTTGACAGCAAATGCATTTACTCGTTGAATCAACACATTGATCTGTTAAGTTGTATTTGTCTTTTAGAATCCGCTTATTTAAACTATCTGCCCAGTTTTATAGTGTTTTAATTTTATAAGTTTTAATCCAAATACTAGATTTCTACTTCTTTGATTCTATATATTAATTTTTAATCAGCATATATCCTAAAAGATTTTATTCTCTTCTACATGATGCTTTTTTTTTACCCTGTTACTTGTTTCCTTGGTATGTATAAATGTTATGTATTCTTTTACAACTCAGCTTCTCAATATTTTCTAGTGTTGTCTGAGCTATAATTGATAATTGGAATTTGTATGCTCATGGTCTAACACATTTTTATAGTTGTTCCCCACTTTGGTGCTGTTTGGTTCTGTTTAGGAATTATGGCCTTGTTGGATGAAGGATGTCACTGAAGGCAGAACTTGATGTTTCAAAATCCATAGGCCACTCACAGTTTTCTCTCTCTCTTTCTTGTCTGTGGCTCATGGTGTGATCTCTCAGCTAGCGGTTTCAGTTGACATGCTTGCCACTGCTACAGTTCTCTGCATTGGTGGTTATGGACTCATCCCTCTGGCTATATAACCCCAAATAGCTCCTCCCTTTCTCTAAATTTTCTTGGTCATGGTATTTCATGAGAATGATAGAAAACAGATTCTTACAGTATTGAAGCACTATTGAGAAAATTGTTGTTTGTGCTTTCTACTAGACTCAAAGGCATCAGTGAGTAGGTGGAATTGTAACCCACTTTAACTAAGAACAAGAGAGTCTAAAGCTTTCATGATACAGTTCCCACTATCACCCAATAATTCACAACATAATCTCATTTTTATTTAGAAAGTACCATATTTTGTTTCCATCTTTATTATCTCTGGATTTTTTTTATATAGCTCATGTGTTTTGCTTACTTCCAAAATTACTTAAAGGGGTTATTTATTGAACATTTATCCAATGATTTCAAATTCTCTAGAAACAGAATATTCTGGAGAGAAGTAGAGTTTGTTTTGTTTTAGATAATTTTAAAAACTAAACTAGACCCATCAAAGTCCATATGTTAAATAGAATATATATTACATTCACTTATTTTTCAAGGACTGAATGATTTTAGACTTGATATTTGTTTTAGACACATTTTAGATTAATGCCCCAAATTAATATTTGATAGGACCAAATGCTCTGCTGATTTAAACCTTCTGTCTACATAGCAAATGTTACCCATCATTCCTAATGGCCTCTTCTGCATCTCTGGTTTCTGTGGAATACTGGCGGCTGGTAGGCAATGTGCTTCACTTACGGAGAGTTCTAAGAAACAGGTGCCACCCTGACAATGACCAGCAAGTGTCCTCTCTCTTTTTTTCTGTGTACTGCGAGAAGCTATTTAATAATTCACACTGTTTGTCTTGGTTTCATTGAGAAGACCCAGATGGATTTAATAAACAGTTTTTCATTGTACTAAATAGGATTGTCAAGCCTCTGAGCACAATTCATTTTTCCTAAAGAACCAATTTTGTTTTGCAGTAATGAATGGATAGACTATCCCCTAAACAACTGCAAACATCCTTTGTCTGTGCCAAATTGAGGACCAAGGGATTCATCTTTGGTTTGTATTCTATCCTATTTCCTTTCTCTTGTCTATCTGTAAATATAGCAATTTATAAATCTGAGGAGAGTAGCAACTCCTGAAGAAATGTGTCTTTTTGCAATTATTTTCAGCACAAAGAACAAGTGTCTTGATAATATGCATTCATCTGGACTTCTGGGTCAATTTATTTTACAAAATAAATAATAAGCAGGCTAATTAAAGGCACTGGAACCTGAATATTCAATTTAAATATTTACACGGAGACTACAATTGTGTTCTACTTAGCTTTTAAATGAAAGCTTTTTGAATGCAACATAGTAAATACCATGCAAGAAAGACTCCACATATTCATTGATTTTAGCATAGCACACACACATACACACACACACACACACCACACACCACACCATATATATGTATGATACATGTGTGATATGTATGATAGGATGTACATACAAGTTTTATAAGAATATATAATGCAAACATAATTAAAATTTAGTGCAGAGTGAGGATCAAAGTATTTCTAATGATTTATAAATCTAATTTTAGCTGAAGTCAAAAAATTGTTATCTCAGATCAGAAGAAAAATGATATTTTGCAAACTTTGTTTAAGCTAAGGCACAGTAAAATACATTAAAATGCAAAATAACTCTTGATTACACTTGGGCTGAATGTCTGGGAGCAAGAAAGAGATTAGAATACAGTTGTGTGGATTTTGGCAAAAATTGTGTTGGGACTAGTCTTTGAACTAAAGCTCTTTGTTTTTTTTCTATTATTCTAGGATGGCAATTTAAGAGGCCATTTAAGGGTTTAGCACTTTGCTATCTAGAGGTAGAATACCATAGTTCAGTAACTCTTGAGCTGTTTTAAGACAAGTTATCTCTGTAACACCTGTGTTTGTTTGTTTGTTTCTAGAATGAAGGGTATTTAGGCTCCTAACTGAAACTGTGAACTATTTATGAGTCTATCCATTGTTATGAGCTTGTATGTCAACAATTTCCGTCATAGTCTTATGATTTGGGGTAAGTTTTCATTTATCTGAATCTAAATACATCTTCAGAAAATGCAAGGAGAAAACAATAATGAAAATTTTGCTGAGATTGCTGTAGTTTTACTTCCCTGCAGGGACTTGAACTTTCTAGTTGATGCCTTACAGCTCCAGTTGATTTCTCCTGGCAAATGCTCAGATAACATTATTTGCTACAAGTTAGTACATAAGTGGGAATAGAAATTTCAGACATCCCTTTACATGTTCCTATGTAAATATAAACTTCTACATTGTAGAATTCCAAATTTGCCTTTAGTTTCATGAATAACATACCTCTTTTAAATAGCATAGGTCCATCCATTAAAAATCTAACCTCTAAAAGGAAAAAAAAAACAGAATTACTAATGAGACCTCAGATATTCTAAAAAGAGGATTGAAATGTCTATTATTATAAAAAATATTTTGTGACAAAAATTTTATTACAAATTAATATACTCAATAATGATCAAATAATTACTATGTAAAGGATAAATAATCGCACTGGTATGTATGCACATAAAATGTGAAACAAAAGATGATCTTCAATGATTAATAAACAAACCCATAGTTAGTATTTGAAATAGAAATCTACAGGACCAATACCCCCAATGCATCACTAGGTCTATGTAAACCATACTTCAGTAAGTCTCACTAAAATTGTATTTGCCAATTTGTAATGTGTTGAAAAAGATACTTTAATTATGCATTCATGGATATATTGGTGTGGATGTTTTGATATTTTACTTAAATAATCTGTATTTCAGTCTTTTCTGATTATAAAGTTTAATTATGAGTAATTAATGAAACATTCTCTTTGTTGAGGTATAAAACTGAACATAGTGTTTCCTGCCATAAATCTCTTGTCCATATGGTAAAGGTACAATATTGGCACTGAAGCCTGGTGTCCATCTGGACAGAAATATATTTACTACATGAGGCAAAACTTTCAAAATCAACCATCTGTTTCTATGCAGAATTTGCAAAAACTTGTAAATAAAGTAATATGAACACAAAAAACAGTGGTCACAAATATAATGGGTCATTTACTAGGTATAATAAAAGCCTTTTCAAAATTACATACTGAGTATTGTCAAATGTAATATTCTTATCACTTTGAAAGTATAAATGTTACTTATTGTCGTGACAGTTATTGTTAATGAGTAAACCATCAAAGTCATCATACAAAAGTGCATTTATATTTCTTTTAATTAGTCATCCCCAATTTATATCAACCCAGCTTTTTTGTTTACTTAAAGTATTCACAGTGTAATTTGCCTGTGTACTTTCCCCTGAATATTTGTAGACGCTGAGATAAGTTTATAAAGTTCATTGCTCATGAGAAATTCATATCATAGAATTAAATGATATATTCACAAGCAATAATGTTAATTAATGTACAGTCAAAATTTGAAATCACCTATTTGGCAAATTCTGTTATTTGTGTCACCTTAAGAAAGTCACCATTTTGTCCCTTAATGTTCACTCTTTTTGCCCTGTGAGCATAATATAAATTAGCAGTATGTAATGTGGAAACAGGATACTGGCCCTGAATCCAGCCATGCAGACATTTGCTCCTGCAACTCCAGACTCCTAAGTTATTTCATGTAGTTTTAACCTACCTAGCTATTTTTAAAAACCCAGCTCATTAGGACTTTCTCACAATTAATTTAATCTCCACAGCAATCCAGAAGCTGAGATTATTATGTTTCCTTCACAAATGGAAAATCATTATTTGTCATAGGATGTTTTATTATTATTGAATTTACCTTAAAGTATTTGTTTCCCATAAAGCCTCTTTAAATGTTTTATTTCTTCAGATGAGGAGGAAAGGAGATGAAAGCCTTACCCAAACTTAAAGCATACATGGCTTGCGCTGAACCCAGAGAATTTCTATCTAAATATCCCTAGGCTTAGGTCTGGAAGCTTCTAGCTTTCATACAATCTAATTTTTTGCAAGCCTGGATCTTAAAAGCTTCAGCTTCCAGCCTTCATCTGCTAACATAGGCCTAGAATGTCTTCAGCCTTCAAGATTTACTGTCGAATAAGTTCACCATTTCTAGTTCTTTCTGAATTCTGGCGGGCTGGTTCAACTCAGTTGTTGTGGATCAAAACTCCTCTCCAAGCCAACTGATTTAAACTGGCTGCTCACAGCTTCTTACTGAATTGCTCTGCTTGGAAAAGATGCCTCTGAACTCCATGAGCTGAACTGAATGAACTCGGTTGTACTCTATTGAACTGTACCAAACTGCACTGAACTATACTGTACTCCCAAACACACTATACTGTATACACAAGTTCTCTTGTTTTCTGTCCTCTCCTCTCCTCATACTGTACTGTCTGTCTCCAAGAACTATCGCTCATTCTCACCCTGAGCTGCTTTTGACTAGCCTTTCTTTCCTGTCTGCTACTGAGGACTGTGCATAGCCTATGTCTGACTCATTCTGTCAGATCTTTCTCTGATTCCTCTCTTTGTCTACCCTTCAATTAGATGTCACTATTTGGGATTAAAGGTATGTATTACATTCTAGCCAGAAGGATTAAAGTTATGTTATGTCTATATTCCAGCTAGAGTGATTAATGGTGTACAATCCAGCCAGACAAGTTAAAGATGCGTACTAGGGCTTGTCTATATTCCTGCTGGATGACACATACCTAGGTCTTTTGATGTGATCCCTTGCCAGAGCAGCCATATTACTGGATTAAAATTCCTCTACAAGCCTTAATGGATACTGAATGTTAGCAAGACAAATTTTGTGACTGCTAATCTAATTATGACAACAAAGCTTCTTATCCATAGCTCTTGAGGGAAACAACTACCTCAAGCACCATTTAATGCATTATGCTTTGCCTTTTCTTCTGCCTAACATGTAGTCCTCACAAAGAGCAGTGCCTTGGCTTTGCATATCTTCCATAGTTGTTAAATTCAGTGTGCTCCGAGATTACATTGGAAGTCACTCAGGTCACCTTAGCACAGCTGGACATGAAGTTCCTTCCTGTCTCATCAGAGCTTCTGCTGCAGATTCCTATAGTGAAAGAGGATGTGATTGAGTGCTGGACATTTTGTAGAACATGCAAGCACTGAAATGGATCAGACTTAGTGATGTGGACTTAATCTATAATTGACAAAGTGGGAAGAATTGACTCTACAGAGGTTATGAACTCAGTTGGAAAAGAACAACAATTTTAAAGTAAAGAATCACTCAAGAACACCAGGGAGAAAACTGGACATTAATCATGGGAGACTGAAGTTTCATTTCCTTGCCTAGACAAGTCACATCTATTCTCCTAGCTTGTCTGCACATGAACCACTGGGATTTTCAATTTATGAAATAAATAAATGAATTTATGTTTTGTAGGCAGATCCTTCAAATGTGAGTCATGAAAAAAAAAAAACCACCTTCCAATGCCTCTGTTGATAAATTTCCAAAAATTTTCAGATTTATAGTATGAACCATGTACTAGTCCAATACTGCCACCACAAAGAAAACGAAACCCTACAATAAATAGATGTGTCTTGTTATGGTGAACTGTTTCATGATACATTTTGTGGGGAAGAGTGTCAGAAAGAAGAAACACTTCTTGGTTTACATTTCTTTTAATGCACTATCAAAATATATGCTTTATGATAAAAGCTTTTAATATCCATTCTGTTAATATTTTGGAATATAGAATAAGTAATTCTTCTTACTGGTTGTATACAAAGCATAAATTCCTGCATAAAACCTCGTTTACATTATCGGCTTCTGCCCTTTCTTCATCCCATTCCTTCCTTCTAGAGCCAATTGTAACAAATATCCTTTCTATTGTTCACTTTTAAAGTTTGATTTTTTAAATTTCAAATATAAGTATCATTTTATAGTGTTTATTTTTCTTTCCCTGGCTGATTTCAGTCACAGTTGTGTCCTGCAAGATCATCCATGTTCTTGCAAAAGTTGAGGTGTTCTTCTTTAAGAAGTAATTTACTGTTTACTATGGGTTTTTATTCCTTTCTCTTATATCATTGACCATTGAAACAGTCGAATTCATTGCATATTTTGACTCCCATTCCCATGCAATGGAAATGGGAATGGAACCATCTCTTGGTAAACTGTCTTCTATTCTATCTGAAACTGACAAAGATGAGACATTGCTGCTTCACTTTACAGTTATATAATTAACTGCATAATGAACCTGGATTGTGACTCCTGATTCCCAGCCTCACCTATAGTACTGCCTTTTCCTCACATCCTCTTGTATCCTGTTATATTTTGTCCCTTGATACTACTTGTTCTGATGATTATGAAGTTGATCATGCAGCTTTAATTTTTCTTTCCATTATGATTAGTGATGCTAATTAGTTTCCCTCTGCTTGTTTGCCATGTGCATGCCTTCTCTGGAGAAACTACTACTTAAGTCCTTTGCCTTTTAAAGTAAGATAGTTTACTTCATTCCATCGAATTTTTACATATATACTTTGGATATAAACACCTTGTCAGATGCAAGGTTTGTAAATATTTCTCTAACTACTTAGGTTATCTCTTCACTCTGCTTCCTCCCATTTCTATACAGACACATTTGAATTTATGTAATTCTATTAGTTTTATTTTTCCTTTGTTTTCTGTTTTCCTGTATTTTAGTGATTCTCCAAGAAATAACTGTCTCAAACTAAAGTCTTCAAGCAACCCGCATTTTCTTTATGTCAAATATTAGTAAAATCTTATATTCATAAAATTATATTGATTTCCTTGTGTTATACTGATTTTCATTAAAATGTAACATTACTGTTATATGAATCTGATAGCATATTTAATTCATTTGCTTTTTATGACCTTGCTAAAAAATAGTCTGTATTTTTTAGAGTGTAAAAGCAAGTGTAGAGCAAACTATACCAAACCATCATCTTTACAAAAGTTATTTGATTAGTCACAGCTAAATTTCCACTGTGATAGATGCCTCATCTTAGAGATTACTAAAGCATATCCCTAATTTTGAAGCAGAAACACTTTTCTGTTACTGCTGATTGAGATCCTCCTGGGAAGATAGTGTGAAATCGTCTAGCTTTTTGCCTTATGGCTACCCTATGGGAAAGAATGTGTTTTTATAAAACAGTTGTATTGTTCTTGCTGAATGTTTGTACTTTTCAAAAACTTCACACGATGAAAATTATTTTACTCTAGTGTATTATGAAAACTAATTGCACAGTATGCAATGATGTCACTTGGACCCTGCCATGTCTGTGATCCAAATAAAGTAATGACTGTGGTTCTGACATTAACTTGTTTCCATTAGGCATTCATCTGTTGGAGGGCAAGTAAAATGAAACTTGAAGGTAAATGGATGAATCTAGAAAAGTCTACAGTGTATAAGGTACCCCAAACCTAGAAAGGCAAATGCTGCATATTCTTTCCCATCTGAAGGTTGGTCCCCATCTCTAACCCTCAGATATAGGTATACTTAAAACATGGATAATCACAGAAAAGAAGGAAATTATAAAAGAAATATAAGGGGAAGCTTGTGAGGAGTAAAACAGGATGCAGATAATATTCAGAGAAAATCAGATTGAGTGGGAAGGTGCTACATTTGGAGAGTTGGGATGGAAGTCAGTAACAATAGTGAAAAGATAAGGTACCAATAACAAAAACTTGGTTTGACAAAGTTTTCAAGAATCTTATTATTTTATATTTACCTATAGTTATATAGGTAATTATATATTGATAGATAATATTTAAGCCACATGACAATGCTCCCACAGAACCATAGCCTAAAAAGATTCCAGTGCTTGATATGATAAAAATTCCTTAGAATTATTGGTCACAGTAGAGTCCAATTGACTCCCAACACAATATCAAATATCAGTGTAGGCATTTGTTGCTCTCAGGGGTTGAGTGTGAGCCCCTAATGCTAAAGACACAGTACACATAAGATACAAGACTTGAGTGCTCTGGGATGGAAAAAACGAGTAAAATAAAAGCTTCTTCTCTGTAGTCAAGTTTCATGATTACAAAAAAATATTATGAAAGCTGCCAAGGAAGGAAGCAACTATTGTCCAACTGGCTGCAACCACTGTGACAATGACCAGCATGACAAGATATGCCTAAAGGATCATAAAGTGGCAGTCACATGTCAGTGGTAACCGACAGCTATCTCTTTTTTTTTTTTTCCTTTTTTTTTATTAATTTATTCTTGTTACATCTCAATGTTTATCCCATCCCTTGTATCCTCCCATTCCCCCCCCCATTTTCCCATTATTCCCCTCCCCTATGACTGTTCCTGAGGGGGATTACGTCCCCCTATATATTCTCATAGGGTATCAAGTCTCTTCTTGGCTACTTGCTGTCCTTCCTCTGAGTGCCACCAGGTCTCCCCCTCCAGGGGACATGGTCAAATGTGAGGCACCAGAGTACGTGAGAAAGTCGTATCACACTCTCCACTCAACTGTGGAGAATATTCTGACCATTGGCTAGATCTGGGAAGGGGTTTAAAGTTTACCTCCTGTATTGTCCTTGGCTGGTGCCTTAGTTTGAGCGGGACCCCTGGGCCCAAATCTGCCTATCATATTGTTCTACTTGTAGATTTCTAATCACGGCAGCAGGAGTGCTCCACGGTTCGAAGGGACCAGCCGACAGCTATCTCACTGGAATTAAATCCCACTCAACAATAAGAACTTTAGCCAAGTGAGGTCACAGAACTTAGAAATTAACTACTACCACAACTTTGATAGGTCACCCTAGTCCTAACTACATGCTAAATCCTTTATACCCAGGGATAATTGTAACTATCATCCCTCATCAAAGAAGCCTCCCTTTCTTTCAAGAGGAGGCCATCACAGAAAACCATAATAAAGACTCATAGATTGTGGTGAGGTTAGCTCTAGGAGACTACATATCTTCATCACAGTTTCTGCATTTATGCTTCAGGGCACACCAAGGATGAGAAGGTGAAAAAATGGTGATAGCCTGAATACTGAGAAATCAGCTACACAGAGAAACCCTGTGTCAAAACAAACAAATAACAATAACAACAGCAACAACACCCACCTTATAGAGTATCAGTCAGTCCTCTGTGTATATTCTGGTTATGCTTATTCCAGTCTTTTGTTCATTTTTTTGGTGTATGTTTCTTTATTTGTACACACACACACATATGCACAAATACATACAAATAAACATACACACATCTTGTAAGTACATATGGAGTCCAGTGACCAACAATGAGTCTCACTCCATCTAGTTCTTCAGACCAGAGAATTCTCTCATTGGTTTGGGAATTTAGAAATAGATTAGTGTGGCTTGACAGCAACACCCCGAGATCTGCCTGTCTCTTCCTTCTTGGGACTGGGTTGTTAAATACAGGCCATCAAGGGCAGCTCTTTGCACACTGGTTCTCAGAAGCTAACTCAGGTCCTTTTACATACTGTTTTAGACAAGATTCTATTTTCAGTACAAAGAAAGAAAGAAAAAAAGAAAAGAAAAATAAAGAAAAGAAGATATTGTAGGCCAGACCTGCCTGTAAGTTCATGGACCACTCCGTGTTTGCACCTTTGATGCAGTTTCCCGAGTTTCCTGGACTTTCTGGTGACATAGCCAATTTTGAGTTATCCTTTCTCCTTATAAGCAAGTCCTTTACCCACACTGCTGCTACAAACTCCAAAAACAAAACAAAAGCCATTACTATGTTCTGCTGAGAGCTCCTTTCCTGGGTAGAGTAACGGTGTATGTTGAATCTACCTCAATAAAAGTCTGTCACACAGCACTTTGAATAGGAGACTACCCTCTAGTTAAGGCTACACATTAAAAAGTATATAGTAGCACACACTACATAAGATTTTAAAAAAGAGGACACATAGTTGGGGAGGTACATAAGGGGATTGTACCTAGGAGGTGCTGGGAAAGGGTTAATATAATGAAATTCTCAAAGTAAGCATTGGAATAACTGGGCCCTTTCCAGTCTTCCCAGTTATTTTAACTCTTACTGCAGAGTCACGTGTAATCATTATTTATTTAAATTTATTCTGATGCACTGGGAAATCCTTATCCTTTTTATTTTGTTTTCCGCATTTTTTATTACTTTGAGAATTATGTGTCCTCTTTTAAAAATTCTAATCTGTGTAACATGGGTGACTACTTCAAAGCTGCAAACATGGAGTCCTCCATGAACTCACAGGAAGGTCTATAATATCTTTTCTTTCTTTCTTCTTTGTACTGAAAATAGAGTCTTGTCTCAAACTGTACACCTAGACGTAGATTTCCCACTCCCTACACCCCTCTCATATGTCTGGCCCTATACACTGCCGCTCGGTTTTCTTTAAGAAAAATGTAGCCTTCGAGATGCAACAACCAAACAAGACAAAACAATAAAATAAAGCCCTCATATTAAGGTTTGACAAGGCAACGCAATAGGAGGAAAAGAATCCCAAAAGCATGACAGTCAGGGCAACACCTGCTCCCACTGTAGAGAATCCTAACAAAACCACCAATAGCCACAGTATATAAGCAGATGACCTGGTGGGACCAATGCAGGCCCCATGCTTACTATGTCCGCTTCAGTCTCTGTGAGCCCACATGAGCGCTGCTTTATTGATTCAGTGGGCCACGTCCTCCTGCTGTCCCTAATCCCTTCTGACTCCTACAATTTTTGCTCTCCATCTTCAGGGATTTCCCAGGTCGAGGGTAGGAACTGATGGAGACCTCCAGTTTAGACTGTCTTTGTGTACATCTGCTATGGGTCTCTGCATTCCCACTGCTGCCAGAGGAAGCCTCTCTGACAACGATCGGATAGGGCGCCAGCCTTTGAGTATAGCAGAATATCATTAGGAATCCTTTCTTCTTTCTTTCTTTCTTTCTTTCTTTCTTTCTTTCTTTCTCTCTCTTTCTTCTTTTTCCCCCAGTCATATTTGCTTCTACCCTAGATCTTTGGGCAGTCTAGTTTCTGGTTCCTGGTCATTTAGGCGCTGTGCCTCAAGTTAAAACAGACATTTGTTGGCCTGTGCCACCGTTTCCTTAGCAGATCTTTTAAAAAAAATATTTTATTAATTTATTCATATTACATCTCAATTGTTAGCCCATCTCTTGTATCCTCCCCTTCCTCCCTCCCTCCTGCTTTCCCCCTATTCCCCTCCCCTATGTCTGTGACTGAGGGGGACCTTCTCCCCCTATATATGCTCATAGGGTATCAAGTCTCCTCTTGGTAACCTGCTATATCCTTCCTCTGAGTGCAACCAGGCCTCCTCATCAAGGGGACGAGGAAAGATTTAGATCTAAGATGTGTTAGAGTTGGTCTCCAGGCTTCTTTTTCAGTAGCCTGCAGCATAAATATGCAGCTTCTCTAGGCAGACTCTCCACTCCTGGCAGTTGCTTACTCTTTTTATTAACTGCTGGGTGGGGCCCCTCGTGACACTTCCAAGTTCCTGTTCTCTTTGGCACCTTACATTTGTTTACTTCCTGAGGCTCTTAAACACCTGTAAAAACTGTTCCAACTTGAGGCAATATTGCAATTCTGAGGAAGAACCCACACAACACCTTGATTTCACTTAATTGTAAGTTGCTGAATTTTGTGTAGATATATAAGCTATCAAATGTTTGAAAATTTCAGACATTACATCTTCATATATTTCATGCTCAGTAAGTGGTTCTGGTGATGAAACCAATTCCTCAAGCTCACTATTCTTGTATTTCACAGAGACACTCCATATTGACACATTTAATTGTTTCTTATTTTATCATAAATTTTAGCAACAATGTTGTTAGTTGTAATTCCTCTTGAGAGAATGTGGTGCACCTCACTGCCCTTTTTTCATTGGGAGAATCGATAATTACAAGTAGCCACAGTAACTTCTGGACATTTTTCACACTTTTTTTTTTTCTTTTTCTGTTACGTCTATTATAATTGTATTTAGGTACTAGATACAGTTTCTCGAAAACTGAGATTTTCATTTTCTTCAATTATTTCTTTCTTTTATACTTTTCCATGTTCTTGAAATTTATTGGTTGATTTCTTTCATATTTATGTTATATTCATTTAGGGAATATTGCAATTTTAGAATTTTTAATTCTTTTTTAAAAGAAATTTTATTTATCATATTTCAATAAAATAGAATACTTTGCTTCTCTATAATTATAGATTTTCTGTTTTGTTAACCATGACAATATCATTTTCCCTACTTCTTTGAATATAATCCTTAAATCTTATTGAGCTTAATAATATATTCATGATCATGGTATTGACAACTTTATTCCTAAGTATTCAGTAATTCTCATAAATTTTGGAGCTGAAAATGATAACATGAATGCAACTTTGTTAAGAAGTTTGTATTTTTTAGAATATATTTTATTAATTTATTCATATTACATCTCAATTGTTATCCCATCCCTTGAATCCTCCCATTCCTACCTCCCTCCCATTTTCTCCTTACTCCCCCCCCTATGTCTGTGACTGAGGTGGACCGCCTCACCCTGTATATGCCCTTAGGGTATCAAGTCTCTTCTTGGTAGCCTGCTATTTTTGAAACCTTTCCTCTCTCCTCTTTTTCCCTTTTTTCTTCCTACCTATCTTTGTTTAAAAAAAGCACCCATGAGTTTAAGTTGTGACACTGATCTCCAGAGATTTTTAAGCACAATTTGCAGCAATCAATATGTATGATAAAGCAGAAGGCACCAAGAATTGGCTTCATTCTCCACTAACCAATCAAGGTCAGCTTGTAAACTCATGTAAACATCAACCAACTGTCAAGCTTTCCTTTGCCTATGCATTCATCCAGACTACCATGGCTTCTGTTATATTCATAGGCACTGGGGTTACAGAAATTAAAAAAAAAAAAAAAAAAGAGGACTACAGTGTTTTAAACAATGTTTCCACAATCCTGAATGACTGAATAAAATACATATTGCTAATTTTCATTAGTCAAAATTTACCTTAGTGAAGTATAATAAAATAACAAGGTGGCTGTAATTACCTGGAAATCAACTGCCTTCAAAGGCTGTGAGTTAGTTGCTTCATTACAATATTTTACACATTAAAGTTTAGGGTAAACTTGTCTAGTTGGCGTTATGTCTTGGTTGTTATGATAACAAATTAGTATTCCCGAGAAGGACTGGTCAGTATAAATAGATCATTGAAGAATAGGAGGGGGATTAAAAGACCTGAGTTCAGTATTTCTGTTGTGCTTGGAGGATAGGCAGTGCAATTGGTCTTTGAATGTCAATAGTCTCCTCATAGATCAGAGGCTCTGGAGTGGGCAGTACGGTAGTCATCATCAATGACTATATTATATTCTATGTTTTAATACAATTTTTGGGCTGTGTTCTAAAATTTATGAAATAATAAATCAAACCAATAAAAAGTTTCTATTTTAAAGTAGCTTATCTGTAAATTCTATATAAACCCAGGACTTCAACTTTCACCATGGACTGCCAAATTCTTGATTCCTCTGTTATGTCTATTGTAGAAAATTTTTTTTTCTGTCCAAGTATGCAGCAGGTATGCGATGGTGTTCTCTTGGTGTACTGTATTGTCATGAAGATGAAACTCTGGTTTTCTCCCTCACTGACTACGCCACATGGCTTAGTCACTGTGTAGAGTTGCTGCAGGCATTAGCAGTTCTCCTAAAAGAAAATAGCTTCCTTAGTGGAAATGCTGACTCAGCCCTTGCTGCATGAGCCAGTAATGGATGTGAGTGCAGAAAGCCTGAGAAAATCCTTGCATTACCCAGCCTCCTGTCTATTCTTAAGTTCAGAAAGCAGTACACTTTTGATTTTGGTCTACTGCTGACATTAAAAAAAAAATGTCCTATTTACAAGTGAGAAAACACTCTACAAGCTAAGGTCTCTGGAAATATGTGAATTACAATTGTCACCACAAGCACATGATGACATGCAGGGCACTAGAATGAAATCCAGTAGTGATGAAAAATAGAAGCAGGTGTGAGGGTTGATACAGGGCTACCTTGTATTCAAATGTTAATTGCTTGCCCCCTCTCCCCTTTCCTCCCCTTCCACCTGCCTCCAAGAGTCTTAACTGTTTTAGGAGCAGACTATCAAATACCTCAAATGTTGCTGTGGAACCTTGCCTTCAAGTAATCCCTGCTGCACCAATAAAATGGCTATACCTGGGCCAGGGCAGAGGTGAGGTAGGTGTAGACAAGGTTTGTGGTGGGGAGGTCAGAGGATCACAAGAAGGGGAGAAAAAGGTGTGAGAGAAGAGAAGAAATAAAAGACCACAATGGGCTAGCAAAGAAAAACCATGTGGCTGGTAGAAATTCATTCTCTTTTAAATATTTTATTTATTATTTATTATAATTTTTTCACATGACATTCCGATTGCTACCCCCTCGTTCATATCTTCCTGCTCCCTCCCTCTCCGTCTTCCGCCTTATTTCCCTCCCCTGTACCTCTGACAGCCTATCAGATCTCATCAGGATAGGCTGCTCCTCCTTCCTCTGTGTGCCAGCAAGGCTGAACTGCCAAGGGGCAGGGATCAAATGGTGGACAGCAGAGTGCATGTCAGAGGGTCTGTGACAGCCCCACTCTCACCCCTGTGGAGGATGAGCTGTCCATCTGCTGCATCTGAACAGGGAGTCTAGGTTCTCAGCATGCATCGTCCTTGGTTGGTGCATCAGTTTGCGCAGGTCTCCTTGTGTCCAGACCCACGGGCCTTGATGGTCTCCTTGTGGGGCTCCTGACCCATGCCTGCCCCTCTGTCTCCCCACTCTTCCACACAACCCTCAGTTCTCTGCCCAAGCCCAGAGTCTGGCTTCAAGTCCCAGCATCTGTCCTGATCCCCTGCTATGCTGGAGTCTCTCCGAGGACAACTATGTTGGGCTAATATCCACTCATAAGTGAGTATATACCGTGCATGTCTTTCTGGGTCTGGGTTACCTCACTCATGGTGACCTTTCCTACTTCCATCCATTTGCCTGAAAAATTCAAGATTTCCTTGTTTTTAATAGCTGAGTAGCATTGTATTGTGTACATGTACCATAATTTCTTTATCCATTCCTTGGCTGAGGGAAATCTACGTTGTTTCTACATTCTTGCTATTGGAAAAAAGTAGCCTAAATGGAAAGTATGCACAAATATTTATATTATTTTCAATGGAAAGTAGCCCAGATAGGAATAATTAGAGCAAAGGCATGGGATGTGGAACTGGGAGATAACAAGGTAGTTTAGAGGGTTAATAGCTGCCCAGCCCCAGGTGAAATAAGGCTTATAATAAGTCCATCAGGTGTCTGTGTCTTTCACTGATTGATAGCAGGATACATTACTACCACCATAATAATTATATGGTTTAATCATATACATTATTAACCCATTTTCCAAAACAAGCAGACTTTGAAGGGCTCAGGGATTATTTCAATGTGGTCTCATAATCTTTTCACAAAATAGATTATAGGCAGCATATGCATACAAAAACATTGTGTCTTCATTCTCGAAAACATGAGTTAAGATGACATTCCGTTGAGCAAGTCTGCAACTGAAGAAAAAAAAAAAAAAAAAAAAAAACAAGATAGCTTTAAAAACAATGAAGGAAGGTGGAGAGATGGCTCAGGGCTTAAAAGCACTGGGTTGTACTTCCAGAAGACTCTTATACACTTCCAATAGCTTTTGGAAGCCCACAGTCCTTTGTAACTCCTGTCTGAGGGAATCCATTACCATCTTTTGGTCTCCACAGGCACTGCATGCACGTGGTGCACAGACATAAGTGTTCAGAACACACTGGCACACATAGGATGGAAAGAAAGACAATCTAAAAACAAGCTATTAGAATGTGGAGTGTTTGATAGAGTTAATTATGATTTTCTTTCTAGCATAAGAGTCCTTCAGAAAGCTGCTAGATGACAGCTTCAGAAAACAAAACAACAAACAACTGCTCAGGGAGCAAGTAGGCATGAGTTGTCACAAAAGGCTCAATGATCTGTAAACCAGCTCAGCATCCTAAGTCACTAATAAACATGGTTGTGTTTTCTATCCATCACTCAGAGTTAGAGGAGCAGCATTCTGAGCAGTTTATTACCAGATTTTCTACTGTAATTTATGTAAACTGTTTTTTAAAGATTTTGTCAACCACTCTGCAAGTAGTTTTTAATGAATCCAAACTATGGTGGTGCATATCCAAGGTAGGCTGTGTTTTGCTTCTCTTCAATGTGAATAGTAGTATTTCCTCCTGTGTTTACTCCTGACCAATCTCTAGACCCATCCTTTAAAGTAAATCACATCTCATTTCTCTCTGTCTTCTCGTGTTTGTAATAGAGAGATACAGAATGCAGTGCACTTTTAAAAATAATTTTCTTTTTTTTTCCATTTTATTATTTTATTCATATTACATCTCGATTGTTAGCCCTTCCCCTGTTTCCTCCCATTCTTCCCTCCCTCCCATTTCCCCCCTTCTCCCCTCCCCTATGTCTGTGATTGAGGGAGACCTCCTCCCCCTATATATGCTCTTAGAATATTGAGTCTCTTCTTGGTAACTTGCTATCCTTCCTCTGAGTGCTGCCAGGCCTCCCCATCCAGGGGACGTGGTCAGAAAGGGGGCACCAAAGTTCGTGTGAGAGTCAGATCTCACTCTCCACTCAACGGTGAAGAATATCCTGTTCATTGGCTAGGTCTTGGTAGAGGTTCGAAGTTTACTGCCTATATTCTCCTTGGCTGGTGCCTTAGTTTGAGAAGGACCCCAGGACCCAGATCTGCCTGTCATAAAGTTCTTCTTGTAGGTTTCCAGGACCCTGTGGGTCCTACTATTTCCCCATTCTTCCATGCTACTCTCGCCTAAAGTCTCAATAGGATGTCCTCTCCTTTGACCCACTTTCTTGGTAAGTAAAGTTTTTCATGGTACGTATCCCTTGGACTAGTGTTTTGATATAAGTGAGTATATACCGTTTGTCTCTTTTTGCTTCTGGGTGAAGTCACTCATTATGATAATTTCTAGGTCAATCCATTTGTCCACAAATTTCGGGAATTCCTGAATTGGTTCTTTTACAGTTTCATACATGTATAAAGTAATACTGTGATTATTATAATTTTCATTTTATAATGTAGACTATGTTGATACTGCCAAAAGTCTTAAATTTAAATGAATCACCACATCAGAGAATAATCTCATGGCAACCTTGATTCCTTAACTGAAGGGTTTTATTTGCAATTAGTATATACTTCTACTCTGGAAAATGAACTGAATGAGCTATTGATAATGAAGCTGACTATCTGAGCCAAAAATCTTGTCTAAATTAAAACATAAAAATGAGAGATGATCAAAATAAAGTTATGAAATATGGTTTTTCTTTGATAATTGTACAATTTTTATTAAGCTCAGGACCTGATCCATTTCTCCCTCTTTCAGTTCAGATAGGCCCCACCTGTTGACCAGGACCTTCTGCTCTTCCCCAACTAGGCACTGGGTGTCCATGACAGATGAGAGCTATTATCTCTTCCCACCTGCAAGAAGCAGGAAAGGTGCACATGATTAGCTAGTATATTCATCAGAAATCAATTAGAAAGCTTGGTGCTGAGCCAAATAAATGCCCAACACTTTCAGTGTTTCCGTGTGATGGGATCTTGTTTCATGAAAGTTCTCTATTCTCCTGAGTTTGTATTGGCTTTCGCTGCTGTCACGCATATTTGAGTATATGGTTTGTGTTCATTGTAAGGTACATCCCCATTTTAGCTTATTTGTGGCCTCATACCCTGCCTTGCGTTATGGAGTTTGTCTTGGTACTATGGTTCACCTGCTTAATTTCTGATTTTGCTAAGCAGACCTAAATATTGCTGTCACATCTTAGTTTTATTATCATTACTTATTGTCAGATTGTTTTCTATCTGAGTACAAACGTTATGATAATCTCTCTTGAAGGATATTAAAATAACCACCCATAATGATCTCAAAGAAAGACAAGCTGACTTTTTGATCTTTGGAGATTAGCCCAAAGGGTGTTGGATTTAATTTGTGAATATCTACCTTTAAACAAGTGATTATCTAGACTTGATTTTTTAAGAGTTTTCATGTGTAGGCTTTGGAAATATTATTTAAATATTCAGTGATTGACTTTGCCAATAATAAAATGGAAGTTAGGAATCAATTCTATTTTGAATGGGTCATTTAAAAGACAGAAAAAATTTAAAGCATAAACCTAATGTTCAATATTATTTTCAGGATTCAGTGGAAGAATTGTGTCACAGTGATGAGTGATGATCATCATGTACTTACTGCAGACGAGACAATAAATAGACACTTTAAAATTACTGCCCTCCAAGAGACTGGGGCTCAGTTCCCAAGCAGAATGATCAGCTGCCACGCATGGGACACGGAGATCCATCCAAACACTACACAACAAACACCTATCTCCTGAGTCATCCCAGTGGGCAGTGTGACAAACCACCACACAGTCAGAGTAGACTATATCTAGTGTTCTGTCTTCCCAGAAAGCATATCTGAACTCTATAAGGCATAAATGAATGCTATCCTCTGCACATAACTGGAATGTTTCAATGTCCTTAATACTTGAAATGCCAACATGACATCGATATCATCTGGGAGGTATTAGAAATGAAAATGTGAATTCTACCAATGAATTATTAATTGCATATCTGCATTTTAAAAGATATTTTCATTGAAGTGCTGTATATGCCAACTAAAATTGCCATGCCCCATTTTTTTCAAGTTTCTTTTCTATGCTGTTCAATCAAGCAAACATACATGATTTCTAAATATATCAAATTCAATATAGATTGCAACAAATCACCCTTGACCTTTGTGGTTTAATCCTAATCTATAATAAAGGGGCTACTTCACCAATGTTCAGTGCTGGTACAAAGGAAAGCAGAGTGTAGGACAAAAAAATAACATTGAAACTTTACAGAACAAAAAAAATATTTTTATTGATTACAATTAACACTGGGGATCTCTAATCCATGCAAATTTATGGATCTGGGTCCTGGGGTCCTTCCTGCTCAAACTATGGCACCAGCCAAGGAAAATATAGGCAGTAAACTTTGAACCCCTACCCAGACCTAGCTGATAGGACATTCTCCACCATTGAGTGGTGAGTGTGGTCTGACTTTCATACAAACTTAGGGGCGCCATTTCTGAATACGTCTCTTTGATGAGGAGGCCTGGTGGCACTCAGAGGAAGGATAACAGGTCACCAAGAAGAGACTTGATAACCTATGAGCATATACAGGGGGAGCAGTTCCCCCTCAGTCACAGACATAGGGGAGGGGAGTAGGGGGGAAGCAGGAGGGAGGGAGGAATGGGAGGATAAAAGGGATAGGCTAACAACTGAGATGTAATATGAATAAATTAATAAAAAATTTTTTTAAAAGGTAAGATAAAATCCTATTTAAATTAACTTTAAGAAAAGCGTTAAATAGAATAAATCTTACCCCCTCACTGTCTTGGTATGCTACAGAAAGACTTGGTATTTTTGGTTGTTGTCATTGTTTTCAAACTCACTGCTATGGGCATTCTTCAAATACTTTAGTTAGGTATTTAGTATGAAATTTATCTTGTTCAATTCAATTCATAAAATATTTTCAAAAGTTTTTTATGACCACATAAAACATATTTGTTTGTGAAATTTTCATGAACTAGTAACCTAATGGATAAAATACTTTTGATACTTATAAGAATTTTCTTCATAATGATGCTAAAGTTCAAAGCACACTAAATGAATCATTGAAACAATTAGGAAAATCATTGAGAATTACAGTTTGCTTAAAAGTGAATGAAACGAATGGAAATACTAAAGAATAATCAATCAAAGAAAACCTAATCATTTTAAGTTTGCAAAAACAAGCTATTCTGATTTGAATCTTTAGTTTGTCAAGGGACATGCCAAACACAGATTAGTTTTTGAATTATAGAAATACAAGAAGATAGAATAAAAGTCAACAAAGGCTACAAGATTCGTATCAGGATGTGCCAAGATTCATTTTTCTCAGTAGCTCAAAGGCATCCAGTGATAAAGACTTAAAAGTCAGAAGATGCAGCATAGAAAATTATGGAAGGCTTTAATTATTCTTTGGCTAGAAATTATCATAAGGTATCTGAAGATAAGAAAACTTAAATGTCTTTTATAATTGGTTTATATAGTATATATGCTTGACTTTCTAGCTGCCTTTGCAGAGAGTTAGAGGTAAAAAGTGGAGGAGCTGTCAATCACTATCCATCTTCAGGTGGTTCTGCACCACTGACTACAGGGATGACTGCCTGGCTTCTGTGCTGCCTGCCTGCCTGAGACACTGTGGGTCAGTTTCACGCTTATACAAGACTTGACCACTGTTGGTGTACTCAGCATCTGAGAAAATCTGAAGTATTGACATGAAAAACCTGAAAATATAAAATCTCCTGTCATCATTCCTATAGCATGTCTGTTATCTCTAAATAGTTTTTGAAATATAAATTACATAAGATTTACACATATGTGCATTTGAATAGTCATAATGAATGAAATGCTACCAAATATAGGACAAAAAGCTACCATTATTGTGGCATTTTATATCTAGAATATATTTCCTGTCTCTTTGTACCTCAGAATAATGCTATGTCTGTAATTTAGAAGTGAAATTCTGAAGGAAAGTATAAATTGACTAACATTTATACCAAATGCACAATATTTACATGGTCAAAGTAAAGTCAAGTTAGAGAAAAGGTATTTTAGCATAACAATAAGCCTGGTCATAGACTGTGGAACATGACAGGAAATAATGCACTAACGTCATTAACAAGTGTCTGTGCACTGTATTTATACTACACCAACACTGTTTCATACAATGATGATCTTTATCAGAATGAAAGAGAACTTGGCCTTTACTTTGCAGTAATTAATAAAGAAGAAATCTTAACACTTTTTTATCTAGATGCAGAAATTCCCCCTCTAAAGATGACAATATCATTTTGCTGAAAACATATTTTCAAAATTTAATGAGACATTATGCTACTTTAAAGGATGATAGATCTCTATATTTTAAAGAGAATCTTATAGAAACTCTGCTCTTTATGCAAATCAGAATGATATAAATTTTAAAGAAAAAAATAAAGTCGGTCTCACTCTTATGCTATTTGAAACGTTCACCCTTTGAAGTCTGGCTAGAATGTTCCACATAAAATATATTGCAATGGAAAAAGTGAAGAAAATACAGTTTTATGGAAGCAGTTTCCATACAGTCCCCATGAAAGAAAAAAAAAAAACACCCCTTTCTCTTTAAAGAATACTAAACACTAAAGGGACTGAAGATGAAAAGAAAATGCATAGTTATAATAACATTTTAAGTTATTGAATATAAATAGAAAATGGACTAACATATTCTGAGCAAATACTTCTCAAAAACTGAATTTTTGTGACTTTTTTCTTGACATCTTACAGTGAAGACTTTGTATGTTAAACATGAGAACTATTCAATTAGTCAAATTCTAGAACTAAAAAGAAGAGGCTTATTTCAACAGAAACCATTTCATTATTAGATTAACATAGAATTTTAAGTGAAATTATTTTCTGAACCTCATATGGAAGATATAGTCTCTTCTGTTTGACCGACTTTACTTATTAATTATAAAAGGTAATATCAACTCTAGGTCCATATTCAACTAATGAATCACAACAATCAGTCCCTTAAATCAGTCTTCCTATGAATCTGAGGTTAGTAACATCAAAAAGAAAAACTATTTAATTTACAATTATGAGTCCCAAATCAATTTAAAGTTTTCTAAAATCCATATTGAAAACTAAAACTGAACATATTTTTCAAAGTAATGTTTAATTTATTTAATATAATCCTAACATAAAATATTATATTATTAACATAAAAATACTGAGACACATTATACACTATCTTCTTACTGTTTTCAATTTTATTGTCATCAGCAATAGGAACCACTCATCAATTTTTGGTATATTTTGAAATGAAGTGTTTGATACCTTTCAGGGATTTGATTTCAACAGATTCTAATTTATATCTTATTAGTTTTGTTATTACTTAAGAATTTTAAATTCTCAGTAAAATATTTTTTAAATATACATTAAAATTTTTACTCATATATACAATAGATTACCTATAGCAAGAAGAACCATGAAAGAAACAGGATTATATAAATTTTACATTCTTAGTGTTTTGGCTAGTTGTATTTGACAGCCTTGAAGAAAACATCTTTCCTATCTCGGTGTGTCTAAAACTCTGAATGTAAATCAATCTCCATTGTACCTTGTCATTATCAACTTGAAACATCTATCTAGACCTAAATACATCTTAACCCTTATACAACTAAGCTTCATTGTAAAACTAAGCTACCTGGTCTTCAACTCCATCAGAGACTTGAGAAGGAATAAACTTGATTACCTGAGTATGACAGGAGTTCATGTTAGTATCTTTCTAAATGAGAAGATGACAGAAATATTTTGCTACCTGAATTGTCACACAAAATTCTATATTATGTTGTAGCATCTTCTTCAGCTTTATGGCCCAATATATCTGACAGACATATTTGTGAGGCAAGAACTACTGAGGACTTGATTAGCCTGTCTTGGCAGAGTTTGGCCATCGACTCTGCCTGCAGCCAAGCTGGCCCTTTTTAAGGCAGAATTCTGTCTGTGGTAGAAAGGAGGACATTTTCCCCAGTGGCTTGTTTGCCACATTTGAAGCCATCTCCATCAGGAGGTTCTTTGATGTTCATCATCCTCTTTGAGGTAGCCTGAGTGTTGCCAGGAGTTAACCGGTCTCATTGTCAGTGAATCTTTAAAATATGAAAACATTTTTAAGTGCCTTATTCTGCATGTCTCTGAGGTTTTTGAAGACCTTATCTAATGATTCTACCTTATCTTTATATGGAATCATATCTATCTGCTGACCTAAGGTGTATATTCTTGTGATAAAAAATACACTAGTAATTGACATGATCATGATTTGATCAACTAACTATTAACTTGTATAACTTATTTCTCATCATCATCAGCCACAACACTTTCAAAGCACTATTATTATTGGAAATAGACTTGTTTCATAATTGAGTTGTATGCGTATATACTCATATTAGACTAGAAATATGTGTATAATGTGTGTGAAAAAAATCTTACGTTTGAATTCTATGCCACAGTATCTAGAATTAAACTTATTTTGCATCTATATACAAAATTCTATACAAATGAATTAAAAATAAACTTGTGAGTGAAAATTGAGCACTAAATTGAGTAGATTCACTAATCTACTTTTCTCTATCTTCCTTATATATTTCAATATCCCCCCTTCTTTCTTTTCAACCCCTATCTCCAAACCTAAGAATGTAAGATAAATGAAAAGAAAGACATTGGTTGAGTCTAACCTTGTTTTCTCCCTAAATAAGACCAAAAATAACTTGTAACCAACTCCCATTGATAAAAACCCTCTACAGCCCAAGAAAGCAACCAAAAACCTACCTGATCCTCCTTAAAGGAAATGGGGCATTGTTTTCTTAAGGTTTCCTCTGACTGTTTTGGGGGTAATTAATACCTTTTTAGGCGCCTAAATAAAATTGGAGAAATGTTTAAACAAGCTAGGAATAGCATTTGTGGCCCAGTTTCCAAATGTTGAGAAATTCCAAGATTAATTAGAGTCCTGTGTGGGACAGTCTGAAATGCTGGACCAATTGGGATTCGAAGCTTTTTTGAAAGTGTCCTGGGAGCTGTCTTGTTCTGATGAGGAACAGCAATTCAAGCACTTGGTGCTAGAACATGAAAGATACAGGGTGTCAGTTTCCAGCATGTTGAGAGGAATGCATCCTGTCAGTTCTGATCCGTTGTTAGTGCCCAGTTCTTTTGTTCTGAAAGCATATAATTTCTCACAAGCATTATACAGTCGTAAAATTATGTGTATGTGGTGTGCATGATGCACAGAACAATTAAGTCTGGTTTTCTGCTCTTTGTATGGAAAGGAAAAAGACATCTGTAAATCTTCATTCATGCCATATGAAGAATGGCATCTAGTAGTAATTAATAGGGGTTCTGTAGCCACAAGAGGCATTGTCTATGCCTAGACACTCATGTCTCAGCCAGTCTCAGAGCTATTCCCATATAGTGAGACCAGCAAAATAAGTTACCTGCCTGTTCTTCAGTTTAAGTTCTTCACATCCTGATTGTATTCTCCTCCCTCATTCCCTCCATATACTCCCTCCCCCCCATCCAGTCTATCTCCCTCCCCTAGTCCTCAGAAAGGGGAGCCCTCCTTCCCTACCATCTGACCTCAGCCTATCAAGCCTCATCTGTACTGCCTGTAACCTCTTCCTCTGTAGCCTGTCAAGGCCGTCCTGCCAGGGGGAAATGATCTAAGTTTGGTGGCCAGAGTGCATGTCCGATATAGGCCTGCATGCCTGAAGTAGTCCCTACTCTCCACATATGGGACTCAAAAGGAGACTGTGCTACTACATCTGAGGAGAGGGTCTACATCCATCTCATACATTGTCCTTGGTTGATGTTTCAGTCTCTGTGTTATAGTGTAGTTATCTTGTATTATGTAGCTAATATCTGCTTATGAGTGATTTTATATCATGGGTGTCTTTTCTTTGTCTAGATTTCCTCACTGACAATTATCTTTTCTAGTTCCATGCATTTGCCTGCAAATTTCAAGATTTCCTTGTTTTTAATAGCTGAATAATATTCCATTGTGTAAATGTACCACAGTTACTTTATCCATTCTTCAGTTGAGGGACATCTAGGTTGTTTCCAGATTCTGGCTATTTTGAATAAAGCTGCTGTGAACATAATTGGGCAAATGTTCTTGTTGTACGGTGGGTAATCTTTTGGGTCTATTCTCAGGAGTGGTATGGCTGGGTCCTGAGGTAGAGTTATTCCTAATTTCCTGACAAAATGCCAGATTGATTTCCAAAGTGGTTGTACAAGTTTGCACTCCCACCAGCAAGGGAGGTGTGTTCCCCATCCACACAATCCTGCCAGCATGTGCTGTAACCTTAGTTTTTGAATTAGCCATTCAGATAGGTGTATGTTGGAATCTTAGAGCCAATTTGAGTTGTATTTCCCTGATAAATAGGGATGTTGGGAATTTCTTTAAGTGTTTTTCAGCCATTCAATATTCCTCTTTTGAGAATTTTCTGTTTATTTCTGTACCCAATTTTTAATTGGATTATTTGGTTTGGTGGTGTTTAATTTATCTTAATAGCCACATACCCATTGGCACACATATTGGTGATATAAGCCCTAGGCCTAGTTCTCTCAAATTTTGAATAACATGTTTTTTTTTTTAAATACATAAAAATAAAGAACTTGGATTTCAGTAATAAGCTATGAAAGACAGTTCCTGGAAAGAAGCTGTTGGCTAAGGCTGATAGACTGATTAAAAGTTCAGTTAATGTGGACAGATTGAGATGTTGCAGTTTCCAGTTGGAATTAATTGACAATCTATCTTGCATAGGTAATAGGCCCACCAAAATGTCACTCCTTGTCCAGTGCTGTTTCAGATATAACATCTGAATGATTAGCTAAAATCCTTTAGAAAGTGTTAACTTAGTAAAACCCTAGCTCTCCACCAATAGAAGGCATATGGGTGCCATCAGGTAATACCCGAGGCCTATCTGCCTGCCTGGGACCACTCTATGCTTCATCCACCAATACATTTTACAATTGTCTTGGTTTCTGACTTTACCTGTTCTGCACCTGCAAAACATCATGACCCTGCCTGCACAGTGCAATGTAGAAGCTATGGTAACTAGCTTCCTTTTTCCAGGCCGTGGTCACTCATATTAGACTCTGTAATAAGCAATCATTTATTCCATTTGAGGTGAGAGTGAGAAGTGTGTTGTCCCCATTTTCAGGGGTTATCCTTAAGTTCAAGTAGAAATCAGTAAGAGTTTTAGACAGATAACAAAGAAAGTGATCTAAGAATCACATAGAATGACCCAAACATAAATCTGCTTGTTCGAGCTGTTTAGTTGATTAATGTGTATCACTGATATTGCTATTCAGTGACCTATTAAATTTCTAGAAAATATCCAAAATTAAGTTTTATGCTCTTCAGACTAAATGAAATAAGAAAAACTACCTACCATATGTGATGTGACTTACGCCTTTCAAATTTGATTATCTAGACTTTATATTGAGCATGCAGGGTACAGAGCTTATCTTTATCAGACAATAGTTTCATTAATCATTTTATTTCCTCTGAAAGCATCATTCAACCTACCACAAGCAGACAGGAACACTGTGACTATAATAATAAGAGAAGTCTATCTACACTGACGAATGAGGGAATATCCAAACGTTCCAGAATCTTCTAGGATTTCTGTGAGCTATTTCCACTGCTCTTCATATCCTTTACTTCAAACACCTATGTGACTTCTGATTGTTTCTAACATGTCCAGACTGAAGTATACTTTTGATTAATCTGTATCCTTCAATTTCATGCCACAATTCTAACAGTGAGTTGAGGCTAGCTCTCTATGCATCCCTGATTTTTGTTTGTTTGGTTGGTGGTTTGTTTTGGCTTGGTTTATTGGGGTTTTTTTTTGTTTGTTGGTTTTTGTTTTTTTGTTTTATTTTGTTGTTGTTGTTGTTGGTTTTGTTTTTGAATCTTTGTTTTTTGCTTCTTCCTATCCGCTTTGCCCTGGCACAAAGCTGGAAAGACTTAACCTACCTATCTTGACTGGTGGAGTCAACTTCCAACATTTTGCTCAGTAAAAGCACTTCACAATGCCTTCTTTTAACCCTGGCTTCTTAGATGCCTCACTCTCCTTTGATACTATAAAGTCAAAGTGCTTAATAACCTGAATGAACTGAAATTTAAAACTGCAGAAAAAAGCCAAGGTGTTTAGAAGCATGCACATGCTTTTATTTACTCCAGGTAGTGACTTCCCTAAAGACAACTCACCAGTTGATGACATATCTGGGTGGTTATTGAACGAACAAGTAGTGTCCATTCCTTATCTAGGGTTTTTCTTATAACATTTGTGTGTAGATATAAAAATTAAAAATAAATAGCAGAAAGAAACATTTATTTCATATCAATTGAAACTGAATCTAAACTTGATACTCATTATGGTTTGGTTTTTAAGCTTGGCTCTGTCTGTCTGTCTTTCTCTGTCTCTGTCTCTCTGTCTCTGTATCTCTCTCTCTCTCTGCCTTTCTATGTCTCTGTCTCTGTCTGTCTGTCTGTCTTTCTCTGTCTCTGTCTTTCTGTCTCTGTCTCTCTGTCTCTGTATCTCTCTCTCTGTCTTTCTCTGTCTCTGTCTGTCTGTCTGTCTGTCTCTCTCTCTCTCTCTCTCTCTCTCTGTGTGTGTGTGTGTGTGTGTGCGTGTGATTTTGCTCTTTCTCTGGCATCTACTATACTTAGATGAACTTGATATCATATTTTGGGTGTCTGAGTAATTTTATTATATGCTAGACTGACATATACTTAGCTGTACTCTCTTTCATCACAATTTCTTCATAAGGAGTATATATCCTTTTCAAGATTCTGTTGGCCAGAAATTAAGCACCTCATTTGAGTAAGTGCACATTTATGCCCAGTCCAAATTCAGAGCAGTCACTTTTGTCTTTTAAGATCATTAGTTTCCCACCAGGCCATTGTTTCCATAATGGTTACAGAAACATTCCAAGAAACACTAAAACTGTCTTTGTAATCATTGTACAGAGAGACTTTCTTAGAACTACTCATTTGTTTGAAAGTAACTAATGAACCTGGATTTTTTCCAGGTATCACACACATTTGGAATATTTATTTTTATTCAAGAAAACATTAAAAAAATGTGTCTCTTTTCCTAAATTCAATCTGTCTTAGTTCACCTCGTGGATGGGCTTAATGCACCCTCCACAGTAAAGACATGTCGATTACTGCTCTGCACAGTTGTTGCAGTCTCAATAGTTTCACTACGTAGCTTGAAATGGTCTTATGCCAAATTAAAAATGTAGGTCATTCAGAGGACTAGTAGAGCTACTTCAGCATGAAGGGATTTCAAGCTCAGCCATGAAGAGAAGCACTTCATCTTATTCCACTGTAAATGGCTTGCAATGGTGATCATTTTACCTGTCATTTTTATGAAAGCATGTGTAAATGCATTGTTAGGAACACATGCCTTGCATGTCCACCAGATTATGAAATGTTTAAAGCAGCACTTGTAAATTCTTGATAAACTACTTAGAATTTTTTTCTTTAAGTTCATGAATTAATTAGAATTATTCATTATCTCCAAGTGAATTCACTGAACAATAATTCTATTATCTCTGAGTATATATTTTTTGAAAAGTACCAAATAGTCGAGCAATTTAGGAAATCTATGAATGAAAATCTCATTTTTATTTAAATAAGCCAATACTTGTCAAAGTGTCTTACATATTGTTCAGTCCCACTAATACCAATGGTGATAAAGTACTTCACTCTTCCTCTCCTTCACTTAATTTGTATCATTTTGATTGTGAATTTTTTAAATTTCTAATTATGTACTGGTACATCAATAATATAATTTCATATTTCAAATATGCAGAAATATAAAGATGTGTGGAAACTAAGAAGCATTTCTGTGGTATCAATGCTTCTATTCTCTGCTTCATTGTTAAATATCCTCTTTATTTTTAGGAACATAAAGGATTTCATGCATGTAGCAATCCATGTATGTGATGGGGATACTTAATTTTTTCCTGGATACCGATATTTCTTTTAATACAAACTCAACATACTAATTTTATTATTTATTTTTCACATGTTCATTGACCTCCATAGTAACATTTGATTTTGAATATTTGAACTGAAGGCTTTAAGTAAAGATTTTTTTTGTAATTTTATTTTGTTCTGTGATTCTATACAAGATTTCATTTAATACTAAATTATCTTTAGAACAATTGGAAAAGTAAATTAAAAAGATAAAATTCCAAAATTATTTAAATTGCAGTAGATCTGGAATCTCCACTCTATAGACATTTAGTTCAATTGAGTAAAAATTCTTGGATTTCTTTCTTTTTCTAGAAACAATTTTTGGAGTATTTTGTGCACACACTATGAGAAATCAAGTCATTAGTCTGAATATATATATTCCCTCCTCCATACCTAAAAAAGGAAAAGAGAGAAATGCCTGAGTCCAACCTTGTGTGTTTATTTCCTTTTCCTCCATTATCCTCTCTATGTCTTCCCTCCAGATCTAATTTATCTTTTTTTCCCCACAAAATATTCCTTCTATTTTAATGATTTTTTTGTTCTTCTTTTAATATTGTGATCAACCACATTTAATTAGAGTTGTTTGTGGGAGGAGTGCAACTCACCTAAGCAAAGGCAATACTCTGGCCATACCATTGAAGAATATCTCTCTCCTAAACTAGCCAGATTGAAATTATGTATTTTTTCAGGATAGGGAGATCACTCTGTTGATGGGTACTATTTTTATCTAACATGTACCATTATTACATGGTTACATTTAAATATCAGAGGTTCTATATTTAAATGTTATTGATATGAAGACAGACTAGGATTTGACATGTCCATGAGTTGATCAACAAAAAATTAACTTGTATTACTTAATTTTTCTAAGCAGCCTTCAATAGCACCTTCAAATTATTGGAAGTAAACCTTGTATTATAATTGAGTTGCATGGGTACACTACCTCCTATTAGAGTAGCGTTATATTTAATGTGTGTGAAGAACAATCCTGAATTTGAATTCTATAAGGTGTACCAAAATTGAACTTATTTTGCATCAATATTAAAAAGTCTATATCAATTAATTAAAAATAACCTTGTTTGTGAGTAGCAGTTAAGGCTTTAAGTTGAGGAGTAGGTTCAATGACCTACGACTTTTTGCCCTGTTGTGCCTATATAATTCTATATCCTCCCTTCTTTCTTTTCAACTCCATGCCTAAAAAGGAAAACTAAAGGAAAAGAGAGAAGTCTTTGAGTCCAACCTTGTTTTCTCTCTGAATAAGATCAATAATAACTTAAAACCAACTCCCAATAAAAGTAAACATCCATATCCCATGAAAACAACCAAAAACCCTACTCAATTACATCTAAGGGAAATGGAGCATAGTTTTCTTTTTAAGGCTTCTTCTGGCTGATTTGGGACAAATAATACCATTGTAGGGGCCCAAATACAGCTGAGAAAATGTTTAAACAAGCTAGGAATATCTTTTTTGGTCCAGTTTGTAAATGTTGAGAAACTCCAGGCTTAATAGAAGTCCTTTGTGGACAGTCTGAACCAATTGGGATGAGAAGTTTTCTTTGAAGCTGTCCTGGGAACTGTAATGTTTTCAATAGTATTTCATTGTCTAGATGTACCAGAGTTTCTTCATCTACTCTTCAGTTGAGGGACTTAAAGGTTGTTTCCAGATTGTGGCTATTACGAATCAAGCTGCTATGAACATAGTTGTGCCAAAGTCCTTGTATGATGGAGTGTCTTTGAGCTATACACCCAGGAGCAGAATAACATGGTCTCTAGGTAGTATTATTTCCAGTTTTCTGAGAAAACTCCAGATTGATTTCCAAAGTGGTTATACAAGTTTGCACCTACACAAGTAATGGAGGAGTGTTCCCTTTTCTCCACATGTCACTAGCCTATGTTACCACAAGTTTTTGATCTTCGGATAGGTGTAAGATAGAATCTCAAAGTTGTTTTGATTTGCATTTCTCTGACAGCTACAGATGCTGAGCATTTCTTTAAATGTTTCTCAGTCATTTTATATTCCTCTGTTTAGAATTCTCTGTTTAGCTGTGTACCCCATTTTTAATTGGATTACTTGGTTTGGTGGTGTTTAATTTCTTGAGCTCTTTATATATTTTGGATATTAGCCCTTTGTCAGATGTAGGGTTGGTGAAGATCTTTTCCCAGTCTGTAGGATGTCATTCTGTTTTATGCTTTACAGAGGCTTTTCAGTTTGAGCTGTTGCTGTTCTCTTCAGAAGTTGTTTCTTGTGCCAATGAATTCAAAGCTCTTTCCCACTTTTTCTTCTAACAGATTGTGTGTCTGGTTTTATGTTGAGGTGTTTAATTCACTTGGACTTGAGTTTTGTACAGGGTAATAAATATAGGTCTATTTGCATCTTTCTACATGTAGGCATTCAATTAGACCAGCACCATTTGTGGAAGACACTATCTTTTTTCCTGGATTTGAATTATTTGTCAAAAATTAAGTGTCCATAGGTGTGTGGGTTCATTTCTGCATCTTCTATTCAATTCCACTGACTATTCAGCCTATTTATATGCCAGTACCAAGCTGGTTTGTTTGTTTGTTTGTTTGTTTGTTTTTACTGTTGCTCTGTAGTATAGCTTAAGGTCTGGGATGGAGATTCCTCTGGAGAGTCTTTTACTGTATAGAATTTTTTTCAGCTAGCCTGGGTTTTTGATTTATCCATATGATGTTGAGATTTGATCTTCCAATGTAAAGAATTGTGTAGGGATTTTGATGGGAATTGCATTGAGTCTGTAGATTGCTTTTGGTAAGATGGCCATTTTCACTATGTTGATTCTGCTGACCCATGAACATGGAAGACTTTTCCATCTTCTGAAATCTTCTTCAATTTGTTTCTTCAGAGACTTGAAGTTTTTTTCCATACAAGTCTTTCACTTGCTTGATTAGAGTTACACCAAGGTATTTATATATTATTGCGACTATTGAGAAGGGTGAAGTTTCCCTAATTTGTTTTCATCATAAGAATATACACGTAAGTTTAACAGATAGATACGATTCTATAGAAAGATAAGGTAAAATAGATAAGGTCTGCCTAAAATCCAGAGACCTACAGAATATGATATTTAAAGATGTTTCTATGATTTTAAGGATCCTTGGACAATACGACAGATTAACTCCTGGCAACACCAAGTCTACCTCAGAGAAGATGATAACCAACAAAGAACCTATTTATGGAGATGGCTTCAAGTGTGACAAACAAGCTATTGGGCAAAATGCCCTCATTTCTGCTACAGACAGAATTCTGTCTAAAAGTGAGCAAGCTTGGATGCAGGCAGAGTTGACAGCCAAACTCTGCCAATACAGGGTAAGCAAGTCCACAATAGTTCCTGCCTCACAAATATGTCTGTCAGATATATTGGGCCAGAAGGATAAAGATGGTGCTCCAACGTTATCGAGAGTTTTGGGTGACTGTTCAAGGAAAAAACATTCTCTGTCATCTTCTCATTTGGAAAGCTACTAACCTGCACTCCCAGTATACTCAGGTAACCAATCAATATATTCCTTCTCAAGTCTCTGATGGGGTTGAAGACCAGATAGTTTTTACAAATAAGTGTAGTTGTTTAGAGGGTTAAGATGTTTTTGGTCTATATAAAGTTTTTAGGTTGATAGAGATGAGATATGATATATATTGATTTATATTCAGAATTGTAGACTCACCAAGATAGGAAAGATATTTTCTCCAAGGTGGTCAAATACAAATAGTCAAAATTCTATGAATATAACATTTATATAATTCCTAATTATTTCATGGTCCTTCTTGCTGTATGTAGTTTATTTTATATATGTGTAATATTATAAATGTATATGTAAAATTAAAAAATAAAATAATAAAATGAAATGTTATTGAAGGCTGAAACAATAGCTTAATGTTTCAGAGGACTGGCTCCTTTCTCAAAGAATCAAGGCTGCCATCTCTCACATGGTTTCTCACAAGTGTCTGTAACACCAGTTCAAAGGGATCTGATGCCTCCAGTGGCACCAGAAACACACATAGTACACATAAATCATACAGCATTAAATTCATAAAAATTTTTAAATAAAAATAACTACTTGAAAATATTATTGAGTTTCTTATAATGTTCTAATACCTTTAAGGTTATTTAGATTAAAGATACTTATTTAAAAAATAGAAGGCATGTGTGTATTAATATACACATGTATACATACATTTCCTATAACCTTGCATTAATCATTGATTTTTATTTCTTAATTTTGTTTAAATTCTGTTCGTTTGATCAGTTTTTAAAAGCATGCTTAGGCTTTAACCCTCTGCCATATACAGCAGTGAGCTGTATTTTGAGCTCCTTCTCTCTCCACATTTTTTCCCATTTTCTGCTTTAAAATCTAAGATTCTTGTAGTATTAGAACTTAGCAAATGACTTCTTACTTCAAGCATTTCCATTTTTCTCCTCATTTATATCTTCACTCAGTCGCTCTTTAAATTTTCCTTCCTGTGTCTAGGGTAAACATTTTGTCAGTTGTCAATTTTCTGTGTAAATTACCTTCTCTATCATTAGACCCTCCTTTTGTCCTAGGACTGGTGGAATAGATCAGTCAGTAAGAGTGCTAGCTTTACAATATGAGAATCTGAGTTCAGTTCCTGGAACACACATGATGAAAAGAGATAACAAACACCTGATAATTGTCTGTCCTCTGCACTCTACGTGTATAAAAAGGCCATGCTTGGCACCCCCAACACATATCTTAAATAAATGAATAAAAATTATTTAAAATTAGCGATGCTTAATTTGTTACAATATTACTTTCCTGGTTTTATTATTATGGTCCTTTGTCTTCCTCTTTTTTGTTTCTTATCTAGGCTTATTTAGCCATGTCCCCTCACTATGTTCCAGCAGTAAAGTCATTTTTAGGCTCTTATATAACGTAAAATATATTACTCTGAATAATGAGTTAGATGGGTAAAAGATTGTTTGTAATGTGATGTTTTAAGCCAATGTTCTGTGTCTTTCTTTCATGACTGTTATTCAGCATTAATAACTTACAAAAAAAGAAAGAAAAGAAAAGAGAATGACAGTTAAATAAATTTCTCATACATTATTACTACATGGAATTGTTAAGAACTTCTATCATGAAAAGCTTTCATACACATTTTATTTTTATTTTTTAATAAGGAGTATCAATGACCTTCAAGTTTAGGTCTTCACCATAGATATCTGCATAGGGGAATGACAGTAAAGCATTCTGTAAATGGAGTTGGGAACTGCTGAATGGAACCCATTAGAAAAGACTCTGTGAAATCCTTTCCTTTGTTGTTATTTATATGAAACAGCTGAAATTGAATATTTTTCAGTCAGATGTCCATCTTTTGGACTGCACTACAAAAGCACACCTGCCTCGCCACAGGCATCAGATCCATGGGAAAACTAACAATTTTGTATGCCTAGGGACATCAAAGATATTACACTCAGAAAAGTGAGAGTAGTTGGTTCCAGTATTCAGTTCTTGGATGAAACATTATTTAGTCCCTGTTTCACTTTTGGCATTTTAACATCCTTTTCTCTTATTTTGTAACATTGTCTGTCCTCAGTGACTTTCCTGAACATTTCTTCAAACATTGTGACTCTGTCAGGCTTGCGTTGTACATGCCTGACACAGTGACACTCTGATGAACCATGGCTGCAGTGGGCAAGCGTTTGCATGCCTAAACTAGGGAAAACATCTCCTTTGGCAGACACTATGCAGCAAGTCACAGTGTGGATCTTTTCTTTCCAAATAGTTTTCAAAATGGGTTTTAGCTTTACAGCCAGGAGTCCTACAAAGACGGGTCTTGCCCCACAAGAATCTACAGATTGTCCTAGAGCAAAGTTCAGTTTCCTGTTAATTGTGATGCTAATCTTTTGAATAATTTACAGCTCCTTTGTCCTTATCTACCTTTTCTGTCTGACGCACAGCTCTAATTGCATTCATGCTCATTTTGATTAAAAAATATACATTGTTCACATCTTTATAGTCTATTTTCTTATATTTCTCATGGCCAACATGAGTGAACGCATTGGCCAGTACCCGTGACACAGCTGGGATGGAATTTTTTGCCTTGAGACATTCTTTGCCAAACAATTAGCTTATTACATTTAAATTCAGTTCCATTCACAATTTTAAGACATAAGAATATGACTGCTATTATAGTATTCTGAAGTTTCCTTAGCCTAGAATTCCAAGTTTCCCAATATTCTCAGAACACTGTAGGCATGAGTTGTCACAAAAGTCTCAATGTTCTGTAAACCAGCTCAGCATCCTAAGTCACTAATAAACATGGTTGTGTTTTCTATCCATCACTCAGAGTTAGAGAAGAAACGTATAAAAACAGCATTCTGAGCAGTTTATTACCAGATTTTTCTACTGTAATTTATGTAAAATGTTTTTTTTTTTATAAAATTTTGTCAACCACTCTTCAAGTAGTTTTTAATGAATCTAAATTATGGTGGTGCATATCCAAGGTAGGCTGTTTCCAAAACTTACTGTTAAATTTGTAATAGCAATGACCCTACTTCTGGTTCCAATTTTCTGCATTGGTTATTTTACTTGTCTACATGAACAAATACCCGACAAGACACATCTTAAGAGAGAGGACATTTATTTTTTGGTTCATGGTTTGAGAGATACAATTCATCATAACAGAGAAGGCATGACTTCAAGACTAGCTCCATAGGAGTTAGAGCACAGGCCTTTTTGCTATACTGAGTTACCAGTTGGGAAGGCGAGGGAACGGAAACCAGAAATTGGCCTGGCTATGGGTCATGAATCAAGTAATTTTCTCTAGTGAGGCTCCACTTACTTAAATTTCAATGTTCTACCCTAACAGTGCCACCTGCAGGAAATCAGGTATCCATACACTTGAACTTTGAAAGATATTTCATGTCTAAAGAGTTATTACTATGTTGGGTCTCATTTTCTTATTTTTATAATGAGGAAAACCTTTTTCTACCTTATAAAGACCAATGACAAAACCTGATTTATTAAAAGAAAATGTTGAATAAGCTCTGTAACTATATAAAATAAATGTCATCAAAAAACAATATTCTACAACACGGTACCTATAAATTAAAATTAGGCAAGGCCACCATTAAAAAATGAAATAGCAATTTTTTTTTTTTTGAGAATTAGCACCATGATTTCTTTTGAGGATTTATTTTTATTTTTGTGTTGGTGTATGGTACACATTAGGTGCACTAGGAGGCCAGAAGAGGGCATTGGCTCCCCTAAAGTAGGCAGTAGTGAGCTGCCTGACATGCTTGCTTGAGACCCAAGCTCTGGTTCTCTGGACAAGAATAAAGTACTGTTCACACTGAATCCATTTCTCCAGCCAAAGATGGACCAACGATTTAAAACAGAAACAGAAAAAAAAAAACCGATATAGAATTAAGAAAACAATTTATGAAATTAGAAAGGGAGAAAGATTAAGACAAATCTTTGTGGTACAATTCAGATTCTTTATATGAAGTTATAGTTACTTGTAAGTTCAACTTAATTAAAAATAATACATATCTCAGTTTTAAAAAGTAGATTATTCTTAGACACGAGATGAAATACTACTCAGCTATTAAAAAAAAAAAACCAAACAAAAGAGAAAAAATAATGAAATTGCAGGCAAATGGATAGAACTAGAGATGATCATCCTGAGTAAGGTAACGCTGTCCCAGAGAGATGCACATGATGTGTACTTACTCACTTAGTGGATTTTAGCCATACATTCTACAATGCACAGACCCAAAGAAGATAAGTAACAAGGATGATTGGAGGAAGGACACTGAATTCTCATTCAGAGGAGAGTAGAATATACAGAGGTAGTGTTTGAGGAGCAGGAACGAGGTAAGAGAGGAAGTGTGGAGAGATATGAGGGTGATCAGACCTTGAAAGAAAAGGGGTGTAAATGCAGATGGCCTGTAGAAAAAAGAGAAACTGTGAGCAGGGTCATCTCTGTGACAAGCTGGAGACCTAAGTCAGGGTAGGCTCCTGGGCAAGTAGGAAGGGGATTCAAGAAGAGACTCTTACTAGCAAGGGCAATAGATGCTGAAGAGAACTTGCCCCAACTAGATAAGACTCCTAGTAGAGGGAGGAAAACACCAACCCACTACAAAAACTTTGACCCAAGATTTACTCTGCCTACAAGATGTGCAGGGATAAAGATAGAGGAGAGATAGAGAGTATGTCCAACTAATGCAGGACCCAATCCAAGACCTACTCCATGGGAGAGAACCAACCCTGGACATTATTAAGAATACTCTGCTATGCATACAGACAGGAGCCTAGCAGAATTAGCCTCTGAAAGGCTCCACTGAGCAGTGCTTTGAAACAGATGCTGAGACTCACAAGGAAAAAAAAAAAAAGTGATACAGGTGGAGTCCTGTGTAAAGTGGGAAGAAGGAGAAAAAAACCTGTAGGTGACAGGAACTCTAAAAGAATACAATCAGAGCCAACTAGACAGTTCCCAGAGAGGCTGACTGAGTCTGAAACACCAATCAAGATTCATACATGGACTGGATTTCATGTGGATATTCTAATAATGGCAGCAGGGACTGTCTTTGAAATAGACTAAGTTGGCAGCTTTTTGATCATTTCCAGACTGCTTTGCCAGGCCACAGGGGTAGAGGATACACTTAGTCCTGATGCTACATGGTGAGCTGGGGTGTAAGGGAAGGGGGCTCCCCTTTTCTGAGGAATGGGGCAAGAGGAAAGAGGGAGATGGAGGGAGGTTGCCTGGGAGGAGAGGAGGGATGGGGCTCCAACCAGGTTGGAAACAAAATTTTAAAATATATTTTATTAATTTATTCATATTACATCTCAATGGTTATCCCATCCCTTGTATCCTCCCATTCCTCCCTCCCTCCCATTTTTCTCTTACTTCCCTCCCTTATGACTGTGACTGAGGGAGGCCTCCTCCTCCTGTATATGCTCATAGAGTATCAAGACTCTACTTGGTAGCCTGCTGTCCTTCCTCTGAGTGCCACCAGGTTTCCCCATCCAGGGGACGTGGTCAAATATGGGGTAGGTGTATTAGTATAATTTGAAAGTTTCAAAATTCCAAAATGTAGTTATGTCATTTGTTGTCCAACATGGTTCAAAAGAAAATAATGTGCATTTCACAGCAGGATGAGGATAATCACATACATTACTTGAACGATGTCAGTGACCCAGGTGATTCTGACTCTATGTAAGTCCATGTAATCAAAGCGAAGTTCATGATTCTACTCAGTAAGGAGAAAGGAATTACTTAAATAAAAGGCAGCTCTGTGGGGAATGGTCCCAGCTACTTTTGTTTGGAGCAAAAGATTTTACAGTAATAAAACAAATTTAATGGACTGGTTCACTCTTTCTCAATCATGCTGTTAAAGTTTACTATTGAAATGCTTCCTCAGTGGGGAATTACCATCACTTCAGTCTATTTGCAGCCTCTGTCCTATATAGCAGCAGGACATGTTTGCCTTCAGAAATACTGAGTTGTAACAGTACAGTGAATTTTGCACAACAAAAGCAGTTATATTTTAAAGTCTTTTAAAAATTTCTACTATAAGTAAGAGATTTATGAGATCATGATTTATTAAATCCATCCCAATAAGTTTTTAACTTCAAGACTGAAAATATAAGAAAAAATTGCATAGTTTAGCATTAGATATAGCCCTATTCACTGCCATTTAGAATTCTCATATAATCAGAAAAAAATCTACTAATCTGGATTTGTCTGGAAAATTAGTGCTCATTTAACAACAAAAACAGTATTTTGAAATAATATCTTTAAAATTTTAAATCATGTTCTTATGTTTGTAAACAAGAAAATCATTGTCTTTTGGTACTGGCATATTAAAAAATAGTCATAGACTTTTTTAATTTGTTCACTTGAATCTTCTTTTATTTTGCTATCCCTTATGCATTTTTTATTTATAAAGATTTTATTTTATTTTTTGGCATGCACATTTATATTATTACATATAGAAAGACTTCATGTACTATGAAGAACCATGAAACATTTCATTCTTTCTGCTTCTGGGTTAACTCACTCATTATGATCATTTCTAGCTCAATCCATTTATCCACAAATTTCGGGAATTCCTTGTTTTTAATAGCTGAGTAGTATTCCATAGTGTATATGTACCACAGTACTCACTTATATCTGCATACTAGCCCAAGGGGCATGTCCCACGAAAGCCTTCACTTACCAGGAAACTGGGACAGAGGGGAAGGCATCCTATTGGGACTCTAAATGAGAGACGCATGGGAGAATCGCAAAATTAAAGGATACAGAGGGTCCTAGAAATCTACAAGTTGAACAATATGATAGGCAGATTTGGGCCCAGGGGTCCCGCTCAAACTAAGGCACCAGCCAAGGACAATACAGGAGGTAAACTTTAAACCCCTTCCCAGATCTAGCCAATGGTCAGAATATTCTCCACAGTTGAGTGGAGAGTGTGATATGACTTTCTCACGTACTCTGGTGCCTCACATTTGACCATGTCCCTTGGAGGGGGAGACCTGGTGGCACTCAGAGGAAGGACAGCAAGTAGCCAAGAAGAGACTTGATACCCTATGAGAATATATAGGGGGACGTAATCCCCCTCAGGAACAGTCATAGGGAAGGGGAATAATGGGAAAATGGGGGGAGGGAGGAATGGGAGGATACAAGGGATGGGATAAACATTTAGATGTAACAAGAATAAATTAATTAAAAAAAAAAGACATATACTTACTCCATAAAATTTTGTAACATAAAAACTCTAAAATAAAACAAAACTATAAAATACAAATAAATATGCAGGTAGAATATAAAAAAAAAAAAAAAAAAAAAAAGAACCATGAAACAATCAGGAATTATATAAATGTTATATTCAGGGGGTTTTGGCAAATTGTATTTGGCAACCGTGCATAACACATCTTTCCTATCTTGGTAAGTCTAAAATTCTGAATGAAAATAAGTATTTATCATATCTCATCTCTATCAACTTAAAACATCTATCCTGACCTACAAGCATCTTAACCCTTAAACAATTAAGCTTAATTGTAAATCTAAACTATCTTGTTTTTCTCCCCATCAAGGACTTGAGAAGGACTAAAACTTAATTACCTGAGTGAACTAGAAGTGATGGTTAGCAGTTTCCCAAATGAAAAAATGACAGAGATGGTTTGCTGCCTGAACAGTCACCCAAAGCTCTCTATAAAATTGCAACATCGTCTTCAGTCTTCTAGCCCAAATATTGGACAGACGTATTTGTGAGGCAGAAACTATTGAGGACTTGCTTACTGTGTCTTGGCTGAGTTGGCTGTGGACTCTGCCTGCATTCAAGCTTGCCCATTTTTGGGCAGAATTCTGTCTATGGCAGAAATGAGAACATTTTGCCCGGTGGCTGGTTTGACACATTTGAAACCATCTCCATAAGGAGGTTGTTTGATGCTCATCATCTTCTTAAAGTAGGCTGGGTGTTGCCAGGAGTTAACCTGTCTTGTTATCAAATAATATTTCAAATATTAAAAGCATCTTCAAATGCTATATTCTGTAGGTCTCTGAGGCTTTCAAAGGAGTGTTCCCCTTTTTCTACATCCTCACCAGTATATGCCTTCACTTGGGTTTTTATTTTATGTATCTTTTTATCTTCTTTATTTTCTTTCTATAATCTTCTTTTCCATTGTTAAATATTTACCCACAACTCAAACCAAGGCTTGGAAATGAAATGCACCCCATTAAAATACATTAACACACACACACACACATGTATTAGGAGATACAACAATTTCTTATGTTTTTATATTTTTGTTAACAGTCATTGAGAATACATATATGGCCAATTTTGAAAGTTAGAAAATAGTTATGATTTGTATAATAATGACAATATTAGAAATGTTTGCTCCAGCACGGTGTGATGCAATGAAATTCATATGAAAACATTTCCTGAGCATCTCTTTCACAGGCGAGAAATAGAGAAAGTAGATTTTTATCTGCTTATAAGCAGGGGAAAAATGGCAGGTGTCACTTCTTCATTTTGAGAGACAAAACTTTCACTGTAGATAGAGACAGGCCGAAGAGAATCCAGGTTTTTCACACTAATCTTTTGGAATGCAAATGAATCTCTGCAAGTGCCAGATAAACTCTGAGTCTCTTGAGATTCCCATGTAAACTTATCTCTAAGAACTTTGACCTCACTTTCCCTTGAAATGTAAACACATGCCAACAAATAACTTCCTGGAGTCCACTCATTATTCTGTATTGTGAATTATTTACCCAGGTTTGCCTTGAGTCTGATATCCAGTTTTCTTTCTTTTTTTCTTTTTTTTTTTTTTTAGTTTTCGAAACAGGGTTTCTCTGTGTAGCCTTGGCTGCCCTGGACTTGCTTTGTAGACCAGGCTGGCCTTGAACTCACAGCGATCCGCCTGCCTCTGCCTCCCGAGTGCTGGGATTAAAGGCGTGCACCACTATGCCCGGCTCTGATACCCAGTTTTCAACAAAATTTGCTTGTAAGTCTCCAGCTCTGCAGACAACCAAGGTGTTTTTCTATGTGCTACAGATTTATTACTCATCAGGGAAATTCAAATTATTACGACAATGTGATTAATGGGATCCCGATATGCTCAACAGAGATAAAGATGGAGAATGAGCAAATTGTTAGGCCTCAATGCAATGAGCATTTAGAAGTTAATTCATCACTATAAAAGTCACACAGATCAAGTGCTATGAACGAGGAGGACCCCTGCTATATTAATTCAATTCAAATACAAACATTGCCCTGGTTCATAAATTAACTCCACTTTTCATGCTTCTGTAATTGTATGAAGCAGAATGCATTGGACATACTCTTTACTTTTTTGTGTGTATTAATTTTATACAATATTTTTGTCAGAATTGTATGAATTGTGCTTTGACATTGAAATCTACTGCTTTAATGTAGCACACACATATCACACACACACACACATATTCATTGCACACTCAAGGAATATATCTATATACGTGTGTATTTTGTGTTTAAGAAATTGCTTCATACAGTTTTGAGCAAGTGTTAAGCCTGACATCTTCAGAGTAACCCAAGAGGATGACAAGGGCTTTGATACTGGAGTCTTCAGAGTGAACTTTTCTCTGGCTGTGAAACTGCAGTTTTCAGCTTTCACAGTCTTGTACTGATTAGATGGTGTTCATTCCCAGTATTAAGAATAATCTCCTTTATGGAAATTCAGTTGATTTTAGTTATTAATCATGCGAAAAATTCTTTCTTTAGACTAGTCTGATGTTTTATTAAATAACTGGGCATTGTAGCTGAATGAAAAAAGAAAATTTACCATCTCAGAGCTGTTCTAAATATCCCTTCTGAGATAATACTTGTTCACGTAATGGTTTGAATATGAAATGTTCCCAATAGGCTAATGTGCATAGACATTTGGTCCTTAGCAGGTGGTGCCATATTTGGAGGCTGAGAGCTAGAGAGACCCAACTGATATTGGAGTAGGTTGTTAGGCATGAGCATTTGAGAATTATCATTTACATAGAGTTCCAGACTATCTGTCATGTTATTCAAGGCTTGTGTGTATTATAAACATGCTTTCTTATGTTCCTCCTCTGTCCTTTATGTGTTGCTTTCTTTATTACTGTTGGTTTGTGATTGCACATTGCTGGTCAGCACATAAAGGGAAATAAAACACTATGTTTACAATATTCTTTTGTGTCAAATATGAGAGTAATCTCTTAAATCTTTGAATTCTTACAACAATCTTGTGATTGTACCCATTTAAAAGATGATGAAAGTAAATCACAAGAGATTTAACATGTAAGCTTTGATCACATTCTGTCATGTTAAAGAAACTAGTGTTTGAACATGGAGGCCCAAGAGCCTTCATTCATTAACACTAAATGATAGTATTTTCTTTAATTAAACTATTTAACCTGTCATTTAATTCTTTAGATAGAAAGTATTACAACTATTCTAGAGACTGAAAAGTAAAATTCAGTTAAGTTTTCATAATGCACTAGATAGAAATTGTGAAGGCTAAAGTTTGGGGGTTCTCTTTGAAGAAACACTTATTCATGAATGCCACTCTTTAATGTTTTACTTAGATATTTGTAACAATATACTTTGAGGTAATCCTTTAATCATATAAGAGAGTCCATCTACAAAATAATTGAAATTAGCGTGTACTACCTTATTTTCAAATAGTGTCAAGATCTTCATAATATTGTGACTGGCTAAAAGAGATAATATGTTGAACTAAACAGCTACTTACAGATCTTAAAATTTCATGCAAAAGCTGTTTATGAGCCTGTGCTTTAATATGAATTTTATCTCTTACCTCCCCCAACAAACTTACGTTTCAAAAACCATCCAACTTCAATTTGACAATATTTAGAAATAAAACAATTAAAGATGTAATTACACTGAAATAATTCATTAATATAGGCCATAATTCAAAAATCAATTGTTCCCATGTGAAGAGATTCTACCACAAGTCATCAGGGAGATGACATTAGGACACAGGGTGAAGAGAGTTTTCTATAAGTCTAGAAAAGAACAGTTCTTTCTTTTGAGTCCCAGAAGGAAGAAAGAAGGAACCTTCTGCACTCTGTGACCTTGGAGTTCTAATCTTAAAAGTGAATTGATTTCGGCAATTTATACAGAGGGTAATGCATTTCAAAAGCTCTCCTACAGTAATAACATTTTTTAAAAAGATCTTTATTTATTATGTATACAGTGCTCTGCCTACATGTACACCTGCAGGCCAGAAGAGGACATCAAATCACACATTATAGATGGTTGTGAGTCACCATGTGATTGCTGGGAATTGAACTCAGGACCTCTGGAAGAGCAGTCGGTGCTCTGAGCCATCTCTCCAGCCCCCCTTTATTTCTTAATCTAAAAGAGTTAGCAAATTATTGGAAATATATAAGCAGAATATTCATGATGAAAGAGTACAATGAATTAACTTGGCTTATCTTGAGCACAATTTTTCAGTTAATTAGCCTATTCTCTAAGATGTGAAGCTGAATGACTGAGATTCCAATGAAAATTCCTCTTGGCAAATGGATATTGTCTCTGAATCATAAGAATACTGTTTTTTTTTTTTTTTCTAGAGAAGGATGCTGTGAAGGATCATGGGTGTGTAAACTATGTATCACTGAAATTCAGGAAGCAGTAAGACCCACAAAAGAAGAATGAGAGAAGAGGACCTGGTATTGTCTTGAATATCTTCATTTTTAAAAGGTAGGTTAAAAAGAGTGGGCCAGGATAAAAAAAAGATGCTAATCTTAAATCATTATTATGTAAGTGTATTTATTTTTATTGTTTCCAGTGAATATATACAAAATAAACATATTGCTAGGTGAATTAGACAATGTTCAAACCTGGGCTATAAAATGAAATGACAGGTGTTGTGTTGTGAATTTAAAATAGAGACAGAATACTATAGGAATTTGAGCTAGAAAGCTATCTGGGAAGGAAATTATTTCTTCAAAAATTGTGAAGAGAATTGAAATTGTGTCTAAAGGAAATGTTGCAGAGAAAAACAAAGGTAGTGATTGCAGAGAAAAACAATGACTGATCATAAATAAAAGGCAATTAGACTAAGAAAATAAAGATCGGAGCTTTCCTTTGGAAAGATGAAGTCAGGAATCAAACAAAGGGAAACAGAAATACCAAAACTGCCTCATGGAGCTTAAACATGTATGTTAATGTGGCTGCAGGTCATCGAAGGCTCCAGATGAGAACCCACACTCTGCCTCCTCTGGTGTTCTACTATCCTGTATTCTTCGTTTTTGGATGCATTCCTTTCCCAATTTTCAAGGCTAATGTCCTTAAATCAAATTCTTTTTTAAAAAATATTTTTATTATGTTTCTTTTTAACATATACATTTATATTATTACACATGGGTAAAATAAACTACATACAGTAGCAAGAACTATGAGACAATCAGGAACTATATTAATGTTACATTCATAATGATTTGGCCATTTTTATTTGGCAAACATGAAGTAAACATCTTTCCTATCTTGTCAGGTCTAAATTTCTGAAAGGAGATTAATATCTATCACATCTCATCTCTATTAAATTAAATCATCTACCTTGATCTAAAAACACCTTCACCCCTAACCTATTAAGGTTAATTGAAAGACTAAACTATCTGGTTTTCAAACCCATTAGAGACTTGAACTGGGATAAAACTTAAATGCCTGAGTGAACCAAGAGTGCAGGTTCTCAGCTTCCAAAATGACAAAATGACTGAGACAGTTTACTGCCTGCAGAGTCACCCAACACTCTCTATAATGTTGGAGCATCATCTTCAGCCTTCTGGTCCAATATATATCTTACAGATATAATTGCGAGGCAGTACCTATTGAGGATTTGCTTACCCTGTCTTGGCAGTTTGGCCATCAACTCTGCCTGAATTTGAATTTTGTTCAAATCTAAGATCTATATTTAGATACCTTTATATATCATCATAATGTTTAGATTTTGATAATATTCCATTTATCAAAGCAACTGTAATTTTATAATGAAATGAGTTGTGTTTGGTAGTAAAGTAAGGAATGTTGAGTAAAAACTAATAGGCAATGGTAAAAATGAAAAGATTAAAACCAATGGCTATTTTCCTTATAATGAAAAAGTAACTCCTTGTAAATTTCATCTCTGAAAGTAATATTAAACATCTTTAGTCATATTTCTAAGGGGGTAGTTTAGTAAACTAATAAACTCAGTGGCATATATTTGTCATAAAAGCCAACAAACACCAGTTAAATCTTCCTTCAGGAACCATTAACTACAGCTTAATTCATTCTGCCTTTAAAATTAGTTTTTAACTTTTAAGTTAACTATAAAATTATACATATAAAAGTCATACATTTATATTTAATTTCATTTACTACAAGAAACATGCAATGATCTCATAATCAGAACCTATTGCTAGTATTGACAAAGGCATTCTTTTATATCATGTAAAAATTTTTTTGCAAGAAAACCTATGTGCCCTGATACAACAAAGATAATGCACAGATATCTTTAAGGCTTAATTTTTGTTTAGGCATGAGGAAAAGTACACTGGTCGTGAGGATACATGTCACTATAAGAGGTTCCCTCTGAGTACATCATTCATCTGAAATTTAATTTTACATGATGTTCACATAGCATCAGTACCAAATTTTCAGGAGTATATTCTTCTGATCTGTTTTGGTTGAAGAATTGTTGATTTATAAAATGAGCCATTTCTTCCTTTTACAAAAAGTAACAGATATTCCTAGGCAAACTTTCTGTTTCAAGTGGTGTACTTCCAGAGTGGCCAGCTCTTTCTTGGGTCTCATGTTCTTTTTCCAGTTCCTGGACTTACGACATTACGTTTCCTGTAGGACCATTAGAGGGCCTTTGCTAGAAATCAAATGGGTCCTCATGAATGTTGAAATTAAGCTTTTTATTTTGTTTTTTATAATTTTGATATTGAAAGACATTTATATCACTTTTTCCTTTCCTTCCCTTTCCTCCATTCCTCTCTCTTTCAGTACCTCACAAGTAGTGCCTTCCCTCCCTCTAACATCTTCTCTGATAATGTATATATGATATGTTATATTCAGATATATTCACTGATATAGAAATATATATTATATATATAATTTATATAATATTCTCTGATATTACATATCTATATAATATATGTCTATGTATGAACAAATATATAAACAGAGCTGTTCAGCACTTTTTTTTCTTTTTGCTGTTTGTGTGTTTATAGTTTCAAGTGCTGACCCCATTGTACTGAACTAACTTTTAAGGGGCTTTTCCCTTGAAAAGGCTAATTCTCATCTGTCGTCATTGACCTGCAGTGTCCTCACAGAGTTGTGACCTCATGAGACTTTTCCCCTTCTACATCAGCATGGCTATTGCTATTGCCATTGCTCAGATCCTGTTTATGCGGTCATGCCTATTTCCAGATATGGTTTTCTGTGATAGTCTCCATTTTCTGTAAAAAAAAAAAAAAGGACCTTCTTTAATAAAGAGTAGTAGTTACATTCATCTGTGACGTAAAGATAAGATTTATAATGTAGTTAGAAACTGTGAATGTCTGGCAAAGTGGTGATAGTAGATCTTTTTCTAAGATCCATGACTACTCACACAGGAGGTTGGCTAGATTTCAAGTACTAGGCATGGCTGCCCTCCTCTTGAGTGTGCCCTCAGCCCAATTAGAGTGCTATAGTTTACTATAGCCACTTGAGTGCCACTCTCACACCCTTACATACATCTTGTCACGCTTGTCATTTTTATGGTTCAAGCATGTCTCAGCTGAGTACGGTTATCAACTGTTTCTTTCCTTTGGCAGGGTGCCTAGCATGTGATGGGACTGTATACGCCAGACCTCAGGAGGGAGGCTTCCAGCTTAGACCCAGTGAGCCATAGGCGTCTTGTGTCCTATGTATGTGGTGCTGTCAGCAATGGGGCATATCTGAGAGGAAACCACGAACAACAGCTGTGGTCAGGATTGTTTTAGGAACCACTTGGACCTCCTTGACCAAACCTGCTAAATGAGAATTTTACAACCTGTCACTTGGGGTTTGATAGTTTTTTGTGGGGAGCCTTATCAGGCCCAGTGGTAGTATAACTTCCTTTTAGGCATATTATATACATTTAAGGTAGATTTTATCTGCATGTATCACCTTATGTGTGTTACATATGATTTTAGTAAATAAATATTAAATAGAAAAATTTTTTCAGGACTTAAGAGACAAGTTTGCTATTGCTTACTCCTCATCACTCCTACTTCTGGGCTGAACTCCCCACCCCGCCATGTGCAGTTGGAGCTCTCTTACACAGATTTCCTTTTTTTGTTCTTGTTGTTTCATTTCAAGTTTATTCTGCTATTCTCACACGCGCCCTACCCCATAATACATTTATACTTTCCTGGTCTCTTTTTAAATATATTTTATTAATTTATTCATATTACATCTCAATTGTTATCCCATCCCTTGTATCCTCCCATTCCTCCCTCCCTCCATCCCTCCTATTTTTCCCTTTCTCTGCTCCCCCATGACTGTGACTGAAAGAGACTTCCTCCCCCTATATATGCTCATAGGGTATCAATTCTCTTATTGGTACCCTGCTATCCTTCCTCTGAGTGCCACCAGGCCTCCTCATCCAGGGGACGTGGTCAAATATGGGGCACCAGAGTTCATGTGAAAGTCATACCCCACTCTCCACTCAACTGTGGAGAATGTCCTGTCCATTGGCTAAATCTGGGTAGGGGTTTGAGGTTTATTGCACATATTGTCCTTGGCTGGTGCCATAGTTTGAGCAGGACCCCTGGGCCCAGATCTGCCCATCATAATATTCTTCTTGTAGGTTTCTAGGACCCTCTGGATCCTTCTATTTCCCCATTCTCCCATGCTTCTCTCACCTAGAGACCCAATAAGATGTCCTCCCCTCTGTCCCACTTTCCTGGTTAGTGAAGACTTTCATGAGACATATCCCTTGGGCTAGTGTCCAGATATAAGTGAGTAGATACCATTTGAATCTTTGTGCTTCTGGGTTAACTCACTCATTAGGATCATTTCTAGCTCAATCCATTTGTCCACAGATTTCGGGAATTCCTTGTTTTTAATAGCTGAGTAGTATTACAAAGTGAAAATGTACCACAGTTTTTTTTTTTATCCATTCTTCTACTGAGGGACACTTAGGCTGTTTCCATGTTCTGGCTTTTATGAATAAGGCTGCTATGAACATGGTTGAGCAAATGTTCTTGTTGTGTGCTGGAGCATCTTCTGGGTATATTCCAAGGAGTGGAATAGCTGGGTCTTTAGGAAGCCTTATTCCCAGTTTTCTGAGATAGCACCAGATAGATTTCCAAAGTAGCTGTACTAGTTTGCATTCCCACCAGCAATGAAGGAGTGTTTCTTTCTCTCCACATCCTCGCCAGCTTGTGGTGTCTCATGATTTTTTTATCTTAGCCATTCTGATGGGTATAAGATGGAATCTCATAGTTATTTTGATTTTCATTTCCCTGATGACTAAGGAGGTTGAGCATTGCAAGTGTTTCTCGCCATTCTACTTTCCTGGTTTCTTAAGGTATTCCATACTGTATGTTCACATCTGAATATTTGGAGCTATGAATTGCATATTCACAGTATTTTTCTTTCTAAGTCCATCCATTTAAATGAAAATGTCATGATATCATTTTTCCTTACAGCTGAATAATATTCCTTTGTGAAAATGGACTGAATTTTCTTTATCCATTCTGGCAAAACATTTAGGTTGTTTAGATTTCCTAGCTATAGTAAACAGGGTGACAATGAACATTGTAGAGCAAGTATCTGTGGAGTAGGATATTGAGTCTTTCGGGCATATACCAAGGAATGGTATACTTGGGTCATATGGTAGTATACTATTTAATTTTACTAGTTTGTTTGTTTTTTCAATACAGGGTTGCTCTGTGTAGCCTTGGCTGTCATAAACTCACTTTGTAGACCAGACTAGCCTCAAAGTCACAGAGATCTGCCTGCCTGTACAGCCTCAAGTCCTGGGATTACAGACGTGCACCACTGTACCTGAATCTACTTAGTTTTTTTTTTTTTTTTTTTTTTTTTTTTTTTTTTTAGGATTCCCTATATTGATCTTTTTTGGTGGGTCTAGCAGTTTTTATTCTAACATCATTTACAATATTTATAATAATTTTCTCTTTCTAAATAGTTTCACTAGTCCCTTTACAGCTCAAATTTTGTAGCTATAGCCATGTGTCTCCTAATTTTACTATTATAATTACTCCTTTTTCATTGATTTAAATTATTTACTGCTTATCTCACAATATGATTTTTCTGCCCTCTTAAATGTTTTCTCAGTTATTAAAGTAAATTATTAAATGCTTCATTTCATTTTTGAATTACCAATTCTGCTCTAAATATTTCCTTTTGGGAAGCAAAATTTTTCTTTTATTAATTCAGAATTTCTTCAATTTAAATCTTCCTTTGATAAAGTACACAACTATTTTTTCTAAATTAGTGGCTTTCTAGACTTTGAGTGTTTATATACAGAGTGAAACACTTGTATATGAGATATTCACTTATATAATTAACAAGGCAGAGTCAGTAATGACTACTTGACCCTTAACATGTTTGCAATTGGAAAAAAAGTGTTAAAATTCAAACTGCATATTAAACTACACTTTCTTACTTTATAAAGTATACATTTTAGGAATGGCATAAAATAACTGTTATTTTTTAAAGGGAACTTTGTTTTTTCATTTTGTTCAGATTAACTCCTGAACTCATGCGATCACTCAGCCTCATCCTCCTGTATGCTGGGTTTACAAGTAGGATTACACTTAGCTACCAAAGAATTAGTAGAGATAATTCAGCATTGGTGGGTAAGAGTATATTTTAAGTGTATATAGGTGTTAAAAACAGTACAACTTCTCTGGTTCCTTGGATTATATGTACATTCTACAATCTATACCATTTTATATCTAGTTCAGTGCTACTTTTTTCTTATAAAATTTATTATCATTGCTTGATTATGATTAACACACATTTTTATGGAAATCTACTGTTTAGTATTTGTTCAAATTGGACTGGCCATGAGTTATCTGCTAGTTAACATTTTTTTTAACTGTTTAAAACATTTTCATATACACAACTAAATGTGAAGCATGGATTGTCTGATGTGGCTCCTGAGAAATGCTTTTCCACAATTGCTGTATTTATAGACTTTCCCACGCTTATGAGATAGTTGATGTCAAAAGATTAAGACTTCCTGATGAAGGCTTTTCCACATTCCATATTTCCCCAAGGTATCCATCTGGTGTGAATATCTGGATGTGTACAGGTACTGAGATGATACAGCAGCCTTCTCAGAGACAGTACACTGGTGGAATTATCCCTCAGTATAAAACTAGAGTGCTTATAAAGGGATAAATTGTAATGAATGTTTTTCCACATTATTTCTATTCTGACAAGTTCAGAAAAGTATGAAATAACACATGCTCATTAAATGACTTTGAAGTGAATATTTTCCCACAATAACTGCATTTATTAAGTTGTTCTATAGTGGGGAGTTTCTAGTGGACCACAATTGAGTTTTGTGTATGGTTAAAAAAACTTTCCCACAACCATCACAGATAGTTGATTTCTTGTGTCAATATTTTCATGTCTAATAAAATACAACTTATTTGATGGCTTTCTCATTTTCTAAGTATTCATCAGTTCATCAGTTTTTTCCAGTTCATTTCTTTTATATTTCAATGAGTTGAAATTAAGAGGCCAAGATTTACCATATATTTTTTTTCTCATTGGACTTCTTTCCCTAAAGCGTTGAGATTTTTGTTCATGTAATGATGGAGCTTTTTTTTTTTTTTTTTTGTCATCTTTTGCAGTTGTCACTTCAAAATCTGGTCTTTGCTTTCCTGAAGCATCCCTTATTCATCTAGTGGGCAAACAGGCAGAGGGAAACTACAAATAGATTCCAGCCCTCAGTCAATCGCAGTCCTTGTCTTTGTTCCACCTCTAGGATCACTTTCATCTTAATAACTGGACACTTCAACTGAAAAGAGATGTTTTTACACTTCTCCAGCATCAGATCCCTGCACAGGCTCTATGACGACAATTAAATATCTATTGCACTCTTGGGAAGAAAGACAGAACACAATTCCTTGAAGTTCATAATGTTTTGCAGTTCTTGAGAAAAGAGCTGCAGTTTTATTTTTTAAAATAATCTTGCTCATTATTTTTCCTGTATGACTGTGACTAGTGGGACTAAGGTGTAAATTTGTACAGGGTTGTACCATTGGGCAGTATTAACTCCCATGTGGAGACTGCAGAATATTGGCTATTAAACCTCAATGCTACGATAATCCATTAAAATTCTCTGAAACAAAATTATTTTTATTCGTGCATATTAATAATATGAAGTAACAGATTTCCTTAATGACATTTCCACCTTTGCTCATTGTATGATTATGATCATCCTTTGATCATAATCACCTCCCAAGCTATTATTTCCCATTTTCTCTTGTTCTTCTATATCACTCACATTTTATTTTAATGCCATTTTATTATTTTTCTAGTTTACTTATGAGAATAAACATTTGATAATTGTCCAACTCATTCTGACATAGTTTACTGCTATATGTCAAGTTTTCCAATTCAATTTATCTGAAAACAACATAATTTCTTTCTTTCTAATGGCTGAGTAAAACTTATTACACACATTTCACATTTCTGCTGATGGACTCCTGGGCTGAGTCTATGATTTTGGTTGTTGTGAATAGTGCCACAATTCTTCTAAGTGGATGGCATTTTAGGTACATATATCCACAAAGGATATAGTTGGCTCACATGAGTAGGGTTGAGTTTTCATAAATTTGTCAGCATGACTTTGTTTCCTTAATTATACTACTCTGCTTTATTAAGAAAATTAACTAGCTACACGTGTTTTTAAAATAGGAGATTATTTGATATATGTATGTACAATAAACATATATTAATCCATGGAAATCTTTTTCAGGACCCCTATATACTGTCTGAAACAACATATGCTTCTGAACCATATTTGGAAACACATACACTCATATGTATATGCTCTATATGATGTTTCTAAATATATAGTATTCAATAATGTGTAGTTTGTAATTTAGGTGAAATAAGAAATTTATCTCTGCTATCAAATTGATAAGTTATAATAATATTCAGTTTAGATTTATTTTCCTCTCTTTATTTTCAGACTACTGTTTGCTCTAGAATTCAACCTAGTGAAAGCAGCTTATGTAAGAAAATTCTATTATAGTGTAAAATGATTAACAATCACATTGATTTACTCATTTAAAACTTTATATACTCACTATTTGTATGGTGCCATCATTTGAATTTCTTACGATGGGAAATGTCAAATAAGTAATGCTATATTATTAAATGCAGCTACTGTGATGTACACTTGATCTTCAGAATTTATCCGTCTTACAACTGATGCACCTTCCACCAGAATCTTATTATTTCCAGTACCTCTAATGCTTCATTCTACCCCCTAAGCACAATCTTTTTCAGATTCCACTTGTCAATAAACTCAGAGAATTTTCCTGTTTTGCTTGAATTCTTTCATCCACACTTTTAAAGTCCATCTGTTTTATAAATGGTAATATCTCCTTGTTTTATGTATTGATACTACACTAGTGCATGTTATATTTTCTCTATATATTCATCATCAGTGACTGCTTGGGTAATTGCCGTATCTTAGTGTTTATAAATAATCTTGCAATGAACATATGAGTGTAGAAATATATTTGGACTACATTTGTCTATTTTGAATCTACACATGTACAAAAGCTGGAACTTTCGGTATTACTGTTTAGATTTTGTTTATGAACTATCTCTTTACTGTTTGCCACAATTACTAACCACCTACAGTGTGCTCTTTCATTTTCTTCACATCCTTCCCAGAGTTACTATCTCTTGTCTTTTTCTAAATGTCATGATTTTTGGTGAACTGCTAGTGTGATGTAATACACAGAAAAGACTATTTATCTATACATTATTCATCATTGTTTGCTTGGTAAATCCTGAAGTACAAAATCAATTTCTTTTCTTTAGTGATCAGTGAAACATCTGATCTGTCTAATAGATTATTCATGCAGTTTTTTAAACCTCATAAACAATGTATCATCAGTATTTGCCAAGGGAAATTGATAATGTGTCTGGATCAGATCACTAACTTTTCTGATTTTTAGTGTTGGGTCTCTGAAGTTTCCATTATCCCTCTTCAATCCTAGTAGAATGTGCACAGTTCTAACTATATTTTCACAATTTCTCATTATTACCTCTGTTAGCTATAGAGTTTTGAACTTACCTTTGGTTCTGGGCCCAGGATATTACAGCTTCGGACGATCAACTAGAATGCCCCATTTTCTCCTTTCTGGAATCTTGAAACCTTGAATATCATAGTTTCATTACTTCAGACTCCTTGGAGAGAAACACACACACACAGACACACACACACACACACACAACATGGGAGGGATGAGAGAGAAGGAGAGAGAGAGAGAGAGAGAGAGAGAGAGAGAGAGGGGGGGGGGGAAAGAAAATATTTGTGGCACTCAGAGGAAGGATAGCAGGTTACCAAGAAAAGACTTGATACCCTATAAGCATATAAGGGGGGAGGAGATCCCCCTCAATCACAGTCATAGGGTAGGGGAGTAAGAGGAAAATGGGAGGGAAGAAGGAATGGGAGGATACAAGGGATGGGATAACCATTGAGATGTAATATGAATAAATTAATAAAAAAATTAAAAAATATTACGTAGAGGAGAATGATTTAAAATATCCACATCTAAAAACAAAATTGACACCAAGATATTTTAAACTTTTTAAATGAAGTAACCTAAAGAAAAATTCATCATTATATTTCAAGTGTTTTCTAAAATCTCAATCTTATTTATAAAATGATTTACATACAGGTAGACAGAGGAAATGGAGTATATTATGTAAAAGTGTGTTTGTCCTTCATATGGTCTTACTTAGGATTTTAAATAATAATTCCATGAGAAAAGATTATATGATTTAATATTTCTATCTCTGGAAAATAATGAGCTAACATTTCTCTTGACTATGATAATAGGCATAGATTCATTACTATAGGGATTATTCATTTCATGTGTTATTTTATAATGTAGCAGTATTTTTAGATTATCCCATTATACATGTATATTATTTCGGTTAAATATCTAAAGGCCACATTAAATAAGATATCTGCAACTTGTGATTTTATGTACCTTTATTTGAATGTGTATTTTGTTATGTTATAATTATGCATCTGTCCTTCATATAAATAATTTCTTTGCTATTATTATTATTCCCCTTATGTACAACTCTGACAAAATACTTAGTGATCAGGTGCCCTTTCTGTTCTGAAACACTTGTCAACTATTTGACAAATAATTATTTTAGGCTTTGGCAGGAGAGCCCATCTCTGTCTCCAGCAAGGCTACTACTTACTTGTACAGGACCTAGTGCCTTGTAAGTCACAATGATGCTGATGTCTCTCTGACATTGACATTTAATGCCTCATATGGTGCTCTGTGCACATTTGAAGAGTTAATCCTGCCTGCCTTTTTTACAGCCCTTCCTGTCATTTTTGCATCCTCTCTGCTCTGTTACAGTTTCTCTTCCTATGAATTTTTTTTTATTGTTTTAGATTTCACATTTGTAAAAATATTTAGGGAGAACAGAGAACACATGAAAAAGTTAAAATAGATGGAGAACCATTCCTTACTGATAATGACTTTGTATTATTCTCAAATGTAACTTAAGTAAAGTTTATAAAAGTGAAAATGAGTATTTGCCAGAATATATGAATAGGAATAACAAGTCAAAATCTCTTGTCTAATAAAATAAGTGTTTCCAAAAAAATAAATGGTAATATATTTTAAATAATTTCAGTACACCATTAACAACTCTAATCCCACACTTGACTTACCCATAAAAATTATCAAAGTAGTTGTGAAACTGTGCATACTTTATCCTGTGCTCAATAAAAATACATAAGACATGTGCCATCCAATGTTTATCAACTTCACTTCATACAATTGATCTAATTCTCATTAGCATGATTTTAGATTACAGAAGATGAAACTGGAAAAGAATTGACAAGGTTTTGATAACAGAAGTGCTCCTATGTTCTGAGTTTGTTTTGTGAGAACTGGTTTGTCTTTCTTTGATGCCTTTTAAATGTAAACAGAAAAGGAGCAGAACATATTTGGAAGACTGGAAGAAATATGTGGAAGTCATGCCATGTATGATCTCTTCCCATTATATTGCACAAAAAGTGGTTGCTCTATTTAGATGAGGCAAGGACAATATTAAAGACCCCATTCTTGTATGACAACATTATATCCTGATTTCCACTTGTTTAATTATTGTTATACTCCAGAAGCCTGCAGGCAACAGTATTCCCTGGATTTTGCAAGTCAATTGTATATACCTTAAACATAATTGGAATCAGTGAACCTTGGGAGGCTCACTTCTATGATAGAGCTACTTCCTAATATATTTAATGATTAGGGTAGCTGCATGTCAAGAACATCATTGACATTCAAAGTTCCTTTCTCTTTTTGTGTTTATATGGATTCATCTCTTAGACTTCATTATTTACAGAAAGCAGATTGTATAAGGACATAACAAGAAGTAGTAATTTGAAAGATGGATTGATAAAATATATTCCTGGTACTCAAAAAAATGACTCAGTGGTTAAATTAACAGACTACTCTTCCAGAGGACTTGGGTTTTGATCCCCAGCACTCACTTGGTGGCTCACAGCTATCTCTGTCTTCAGTTTCAGTGTATCTAATGTACGCTTCTGGCCTCATAGGGTCAAGAATGGACGTGGTATAATGACATACATATAGGCAAAATACCCTATCCACATAAAATTAAAACAAAATAGATTGAAATAAAATATTTTGGACACTGTATCCTCAAGATGCCCCACTGAAAAATATTTATGAAAATGTTAATATTTTAGGATTATTTTCAAGAAATATCTACCTCCTGAAAAAAATAATAATATCTTCACTTACTTTGTGCCCTCAAATGACAAGATTCACTTTACTTTGACATAGTATTTCCAAATACGCATCATTACACCAAACTGTATTTACATTTTTTTCAGAATTTATTGTGTATTTATTTTTTCATTTATGTAACTTGTTCATATTCCATCTCAATTGTTATTTCCTCACTTGTATCTTCCTATTTCCCCTCCCTCTCTCTTTCATCCTATTTCCCACCCCTAGGTCTGTGACAGAAGGGGACCACCACCCTACCATATGATTACAGCCTATCAGGTCTCATCGTGGTAGCCTGCTTACACTTCCTATGGGTGCCACCAGACCTCTCCACCAGGGGGAGTGGTCAAATATGGGGCACCAGAGTTCATGCCAGAGTCAGTCCCTGCTCTCCACACAACTGGGAAGAATGTTCATTCCATTGGCTAGGACTGATGATTCCAGGTTTACTGCAGGCATTGTCCTTGGTTGGTATGGTAACTTGTGCAGATGCCCCTGGGTCTAGATCCATCAGGCTTAATGGTCTTCTTGTAGGTTTCTAGGACCATCTGGATCCTTCTATTTTCCCATTCTCCCATACTTCTCTCACCTGAAGTCACAATAGAAATTCCCAGCATCTATCCCAATCTCCTGCTAAGTAAAGACTTCAGAGGACATCTCTATTGGCTAGTGTCCAATTATTAAATGGAGTATATACCATGTACATCTCTCTGGGTTTCGGTTAACTTACTCAGGATGATCATTTCTAGTTCTGTCCATATGCTTGCAAATTTCAGGATTTCCTTGTTTTTAATAGCTAAGTGGAATTCCATAGTGTAAATGTATCATGGTTTCTTTATCCATTATTTGACTGAGGTACATATAAGTTGTTTCCAGGTTCTATCTATTACAAATAAGGCGGCTATAAACATGTTTACATATGTCTTTGTTGTGTGGTGGAGCATATTTTGGGTATATTCCAAGGAGTGGAATATCTGAGTTTTGAGGTAGCCCAATTCCAGTTTTCTGAGAAAGTGTGTGAGGAAGATTTGTTTGAAAAAAATTCAAATCTCTGAGGAAGGAGATTGCAAATGACATCAGAAGATGGAAAAACCTCCCTTGTACATAGATCAGGAGAATTAACACAGTAAAAAATAGCCATCTTACCAAGAGCAATTTACTGATTCAATGCAATCCCTAATAATACACCTACACAATTTTTAAAGACATTGAAAGATCAATTCTCCACTTCTGGCTGACCAACAGAATTGAGTCAAAGACCCAGAAATAAACCCACACACATATGGACACTTGATTTTTTTGACAAAGAAGCCAAGTATCTTCAGTGGAAAAAAGATAGCCTCTTCACCAAATGGTGCTGCTCTAACTGGATGTCTACATGTAGAGAAATACAAATAGATCCATATTTGTCACTTTGCACAAAACTCAAATCCAAGTTGATTAAAGACTTCAGCATAAAACCAGAGACACTAAATCTGTTAGAAGAAAGAGTGTGAAAGAGCAGAAACTCATTGGCATAGGAGACAGCTTCCTGAACAGAGCTCCAGCAGACCAGGCTCTAAGGTCAACAATTAATAAATGGGACCTCATGAGGCTGAGAAGCTTCTGAAAGGCAGGAGACATTGTCAATGGAACCAAGTGACAACCTACAGAATGAGAAAAGATCTTCAACAACCCTACAGCTGACAAAAGTCTAATTCTCAAAATATAGAAAGAACTCAAGAAATTAAACACAACCAAACCAAATAACCCAATTAAGAAATGAGGCTCAGAATTAAATAGAGAATTCTCAACAGAAGAATATCGAATGGCTGAGAAACACTTAAAGAAATGCTCAATGTCCTTAGTCATCAAGAAATGCAAATAAAAAATGACTCTGAGATTCCATCTTACACCATCAAAATGGTAGGTATTTTGATAGGGATTGCATTCAATCTGCAAATTGCTTTTGGTAAGATGGCCATTTTTTTTTTCATATTAATTCTCCCAATCCAAACACAAGGGAGATCCTTCCATCTTCTGATGTCATCTTCAATCTTCTTCTCTAGAGAGTTGAAGTGTGTTTCAAACAAGTCTTTCACTTGCATGGTTAGAGTTATTCCTTGATACTTTATATTGCCTGTGGCTATCGTGAAGGGTGTAGTTTTCCTAATATGTTTCTCAGTATGATTGCCATTTGTTTATAGGAAGGATACTGATTTTTTTGAGTTAATTATGTATCCAGCCATTTTGCTGAAAGTGTTTATCAGCTGTAGGAGTTCTCTGGTGGAATTTTGGGGGTCATTTATGTACACTATCATATCATCTGCAAATAGAGATAATTTGACTTCCTCCTCTCCTGTTTGGATTCCCTTGATCTTTTTTTGTTCTCTTATTGCTCTAGCTAGAACTTCAAATACTGTACTGAAGAAATATGCAGAAAGTGGGCATCCTTGTCTGGTCCCTGAGTTTAGAGGAATTTCCTTGTTTATTTTTACATTTAATTTGACTTTGTCTATTGGCTTGCTGTATTAGCCTTTATTATATTTAGGTATGGGCCTTGTATCCCTGATTTCTCCAAAACTTTAAACATGAATGCATGTTGGATTTTTTTCAATTTTTTTTTTTTTTTTTTTTTTTTTGCATCAAAGGAGACAATCATGTGTTTTTTTCTTGATTTCCATATATTGAACCATGCCTGCATACCTGGAATGAAGCTTACTTGGTCATGGTGAATGACATCTTTGATGTGTTCTTGGATTCAGTTTGCAAGTATTTTGTTGAGTATTTTTGCATCAATGTTTATAAGAGAAATTCATCTGAAATTCTCTTTCTTTCTTGGGTCTTTGTGAGGCTTCATAGAATGTTTGATAATGTTCCATCCATTTCTCCAAGCTACTCCATCAGGGAGTAGCTTGTTTTGTTTTGTTTTTGTTTTTGTTTTGTTGTTGTTGTTGGGAGACTTTTAATGACTTCTGTTTCTAGGGCTTTCCAGGTCTTGTGGCCTGTGGCTCTAAGCCTGGTCCCCAGTCACTGTCCTGAAGATCAGATACCATGTGTGTTCAGTGTGGACATCTTGTCTGGCCTGTGTTGCCAGCTTGCTTCTTGATTTGTTTACTTTGAATATCATTTTCCAGCCATTTCCTCTGAGGTAATGTCTATCTTTCTTGCTGAAGTATGTTTCTTGCATGCAGCAGAATGATGGGTCCTCTTTTTGCATATATTGTTAGTCCATGTCCCTTTATTGGGAAGTGGAGGCATTGTTGTTGAGAGAGATTAATGACCAGTTGTTATTTGTTTCTGTTTTGTTATATTGTTGGTTGTAGTGTGTGTGTTTGTGTGTTTCCTTTCTTTTGGTTTTGTGAATGTATGGTTATTTATTCCTTTGTTTTCCTGGTTAAAGTTAATCTACTCTGATTGGAGTATTTTCTGTAGGGCTGGATTTGTAGCTAGGTACTGTTTACACTTAGTTTTTGTGGAATATCTTGTTTTCTCCATCCATGGTTACTGAAATATTTGCTGGGTATAGTACTTTAGGTTGTTATCTGTAGTCTCTTAGTTTCTGCCTGACATCTTTCTGGACCATTCAGGCTTTCAGAGACTCTGTTGTGAAGCCAGGTGTAACTCTGATAGGTTTGCCTTTATATGTGACTTAACATTTTTCTTTTGCATCTTTTAATATTTTTTATTCCTTTATTTTTGTGTTTTGATTATTATGTGGAGGGAGGATTTTCTTTTCTGGTCATATCTATTTGGAATTCTGTAGGCTTTTTTTTTACCTAATTACAGGTATTTCTTTAGTAAGGTTGGGGAAGTTTTCTTCTATGATTTTGCTGAAAGACTTTTCTGTGCATTGGAGCTGGGAGTCTTCATTTTCTTCTATTCCTACTATTCTTAGATTTGGTCTTTTCATAGTCTCCCAGATATTTTTCATGTTCTTGGTTAGGAGTTTCTTAGATTTAAGATTTTCTTTATTTGTTGTATTGATTTCTTCAATCATATCTTCTATCTCTGAGATTCTTTTTTTTCTATCTCTTGTATTCTGTAGGTCATACATGTGTCCTTAGATCCTATCCTCTTCCCATGTTTCCCATTTCCAGGATGTCTCCAATTTTGTTTCCCTCATTGCTTCTATCTCCATGTTTGGGATTGGATCCTTTTATTCATTTCCTTCTCCTGTTCATTACAGTTTCCTATATTTCACTAATTTCTTTAAGTGATTTGTTCAATTCTTTCATCTCTTTGTTTATTCCTGATCTAGTTTGAGGGATTTATTTTCCTCCTTTAAGGATTCTATCATTTTTGTACCTCAGATTTGAATGCTTTCTCTTGTGTGCTGGGTGTGATAGTATCTCCAGGGCTTGTTGTGATGGTGGATACTGGTTTATGGTCCTGGGAATTGTTCCTTGTGTTCTTATGTGTACCTCTTTTCATTTTGATTTCTCTGATGTTAGCATGTTCAGCTGTTCTTGATGGTCAGAGAGCTTGGAGGTAGGTACAGACTACGGGGCTTTGGTCCCTTGCCCTACTCACATTTGCTAAGATCACTGTCTCTGTTGGTTACCTCTTTATTACTCAGGAAGGCCAAGCACCGGAGGAGCTGGGGAAAGATGCCTGAGGAGAGAGCTGTTCCAGTGGTCCTGCTTGCCTCCAAGTATTGAAGGACAATGCAAGACCATGGTGCTTTTGTAGACCACCATTCCCTTTGACCCCTTGAGATCAGAGGCTGTGTGCCTGCCAGGCATGGGGCAGCTAGAGCTTGGAGTGACTTCAAGAACCTGGATTCTTTCTGTGGATCGACTGGGTGACCTGAGGTCAGATCCCATTCCGATCCAGGGTGTGGGGTCTCCTATGGCCTAGAATCCTGAGTAGCTGTATTTTTTGTAGTCCATCGCTCTCTATGGACTCTTGAGGTCAGAAATTGTGTAGTCTCCAGGTGTACAGTGGCTATTCCTTGGAACACATGCTCTTGCCTACCAGGAATTTTCTGTGGATTAGCCTGGTGACCCAAGGCTGGACCCACCTATGCTTCTCACAGACTGTATCCCTCTGACCTGGGATCAACAGTACTGGTGTTTTATAGTTCTCAGTTCGGTCCTTAGGTTGTGCTGTCCTGCTGATCAAAGAAGGTGTATGGTGGCACTGCCATCTTGGATCTCCACTATATTAGGCTTTCAGAGATAAATTCTTAGGAATATTTTCATAGTCTGGATACAAAGTCAAGTGGCCACTTTTGTTAATTTACTCTCAAGCATTTGTGTACACTATGATGTGGGGTATGATTTCCATATTTAATGTTTCTTTTTATAGTACTCATTTTTTAAATCCCTAATAAATGTCAAAAATAATCAACCATTTCCCAAGAGCCAGTACCAGGTTACCATATTCCCTTGAACTGTGAATTAACTTTTAGGATCATTATTAGATTTCTATCAGACAAAATCTTGTGCCATGTTTCCACAACTTTAATGTCACATTAAATATTAACACAAACTCTTTTTAAACTTTGTGTGAGCCTAAATTTATAATTCCCCTTATTCCAAGTTCACAGAGGTCATGAGTTATACCTCAATTAAAGATATGTTCAAGTTCAAGGTGTATTATGTAGTTAATTTATAACATTTATGTCTTTCTCATGTTCTAATGCGTCATTTTAATCAGGAGAAACATGTAATCCATTTCTAGCAATTGACTCAAAGTATTTAAAAAAATCTTTCTTGTTTGTCTCTGCGATCTTGGTATATTTTACTTAAAATGGTTTCAGTACTTTGTGTCTTTTGTTAATTAGGTCCAGACCATTTTGTTACAGAAACCTCTGTTTGTGCCTTCATATAAAAAGCCAAATTAATCCCAGAAAGATTTGTTGACACTTGATATAGAGCTAGCCAAATCAAGGGCATCATACATATTGCTTAGGTAGAAAAGATTGCAGGAGTTATTTTTACAAGAATGTATAATTCATTCTGTTTCATTGTCTTCTTTTGTAGATCTTTGTAAATACTATTACATTTGTTTAAATATTTTTAGAGGAATCTACAGAACACTTTTCATAGTACCAAATAGTTACACTGACACAGGGAGTCTGAGAGTCCAGTTTCACTCACCAATATTTGCATAAGTAAACTTGATGAAGCCACAGGAGCACAAGCGCATTTTACCAGAAATGAAGACTTACTTTCTGGTCCAATTCTTGATACCTAAGCTCACTTATTAGTGCACAGAAAATAAAAAATTACTCAGTGTGAATGTCTAGCCATGCACATAGAAATACATATAGAAAAATAGTGTTTCTGTCATTTCTCTTTACATGAGTAAACAGTCAAGAAGGTGAGAAGACATTAAAATGTTCATGTAGCTTATCATTTTAGGATCAAGTTATTTTTTTCTCTCACATAAAATGAGAACCTAAGGTGAATAAATGGAAAACTTAGATGCTTTGAGTATATTTGCCATATATGTTTTAATCCTCGCACAATCTCTGCATTTTACACCTGTTCATATATTCATATTGAGAGAGCTGTCTGCTTTCATTTGTATTATCAGAGCATTATTATGTTTATATTTGCTCTTTTTTCAAGTATAATCACAATGATGAACTATTCTGCATGCAGGTCTAAATTATTTATAGTCACTTTCATTTTCCTTTGAACTTAGAAATCATTTTCTTTCTTATTATACAATGAAGCAGTAGCTTCTATGAAGTATTTGTTAAAATTTTTATGCTCCCATAGAGACCAATCTTTTTTCAGTGAAACATGACATTATTTAAATATTTTGCTGTCATAAATAGTATAAAGTCATATGAAGTAATTATTTCTGTTATGTCTCCATATTTGATCTTTTTGGCTCATTGGCCGTGATGTAAAATTTTTCTGGAAACTTTAACTGCTTCTTTAATGTCTGACAGAGAATTCTGTAACTGGTAGAGTTATCAAGATTTAAATGATTATTATCATTTACATGTATTTAAATAATATGCAAAATCTAGAAAGAGATAGTTTTAGCATTCATAATTTTGTAAGCACAAAAGTCAATATATTATTAAGTTATACCTTTTAAAATGACTGAGAGCTAAAGACAGACACCATTTAAGTTAATAAATATTTCTGTCTGTATAAATATACATCTTCATAAAGACTTTTTAGCATATTTTGGCAGATTTTTTTGTTTTGCTTATTATGTCAATCAAATTCATTAATATACCTCATTATATTTTTATTACATTCTTTACTCAACTATCTGTGTTTTCACATCTAGTTATAGTTTGTAGAATCCTTTTTATTTTTGTTTCTGTGTAAATATAGAGAAAAAACCTTTGTCAGTCTCTCATTTCTCTCTCTCTCTCTCTCTCTCTCTCTCTCTCTCTCTCTCTCTCTCTCTCTCTCTCTCTGTAGAATTTAACCCTTTGCATGTTTAGCGATGTTTATGTATGTATGAGGATGCATGTCGAAAGCAGAGAACACTATTGATTGCAGTTCATCATTTATTGTTCAGCTTTTATTTTCTTTCCGTGTCTGTCCAAGAAATTTTCTGTATATAAATATAAAAATGTAGACGCCAGTTAGAAAATATGTCTATTTAACAAGACAACAGTAGTGGGTTCCCCAATAGTGCCCACAGACTCTCAAGCCAATTTTTAGAGCTGGTTTAAAGTAGTAGGCAGGGATTTACTCTAAGGATCCAGCCTCAACTCTAAGACCAAGATGGTTGGTCAGACACTTAATCTTCACATTAATGTATGAAAGGGAAGACCTTTCCCGGCAGGTACCATTGCAGCAGGCATAGTTCACAATTGGTAAGACTATTGGTGATTTGTACAAGTCAGTGACTGTCAAGGCACGTTCTAACACCATGGAAGCTACCATTAGGGAAAAAAAAACCCTTCAATTGGATATCATTCCTGTAGTAACACCCATCCAATTTTGTGAGGGGTGGGCTGGGGATACTGTGTGGTTTTTGTACAAATGTGTTTCTCTGTGTGGGGTTTTGTTTTGTTTTGTTTTTCCTCTCCCTTTGGTTGTTTTGTTTTTAATGAGGGCAGTTTTGAGAGTTTGGAAGAAAATGAATGAAAATGGCTTAATTTTCCTCTCTTTCATTGAATAAATGAAATACCATTTATGAAAAAACTTCCTTTTGTGGTGTCCACAGTTAACAAAAAGACAAAAAGATGAGCAAAGTGCACGGAATAAGTAAATATGAAAGGCTGAGCAATAAATAGACACCTATATAACACTTCCTTCTCTCCCAAGGCACTAGGAACATTGTAGCAGTAAGTTTTTAGAAGTCAGAGGTAATGAGAAGTGCATCAAAACATCCATACCAGGGCTGTCACCCCCTTGAATCACTAGTAATCTGCTGTGTCACTGCAGGGATACGCACATCCTCTCCTGCTTGGGAGTGACAAGGCAGTCCAGCTAGGGGTAAGTGACCTAGAAGAAGATAACAGATTCAGAGACAGCCCCCACTCTTTTTTTTTTTCATTTTATTATTTTATTCATATTACGTCTCGATTGTTAGCCCTTCCCTGTTTCCTCCCATTCTTCCCTCCCTCCCACTTCCCCCTTCTCCCCTCCCCTATGTCTGTGATTGAGGGAGACCTCCTCCCCTTATATATGCTCTTAGAATATCAAGTCTCTTCTTGGTAACTGGCTATCCGTCCTCTGAGTGCCATCAGGCCTCCCCATCCAGGTGACGTGGTCAGAAAAGGGGCACCAGAGTTCATGTGGGAGTCAGATCTCACTCTCCTCTCAACGGTGGAGAATATCCTGTTCATTGGCTAGGTCTTGGTAGGGGTTCGAAGTTTACTGCTTATATTCTCCTTGGCTGGTGCCTTAGTTTGAGGAGGACCCCAGGACCCAGGTCTGCTTGTCATAAAGTTCTTCTTGTAAGTTTCCAGGACCCTGTGGGTCCTACTATTTCCCCATTCTTCCATGCTACTCTCACCTAAAGTCTCAATAGGATGTCCTCTCCTCTGACCCACTTTCTTGGTAAGTAATGTTTTTCATGGTACGTATCCCTTGGACTAGTGTCTTGGTATAAGTGAGTATATACCGTTTGTCTCTTTTTGCTTCTGGGGAACTCACTCACTATGATAATTTCTAGATCAATCCATTTGTCCACAAATTTCGGAAATTCCTTGTTTTTAATAGCTGAGTAGTATTCCATAGTATAAATATACCACAGTTTCTTAGTCCATTCTTCTACTGAGGGACACGTAGGCTGTTTCCATGTTCTGGCTATTATGTATAAAGCAGCTATGAACAATTTGAGCATATGTCCCTGTTGTGTGGTAGGGCATTTTCTGGGTATATTCCAAGGAGTGGGATAGCTGGGTCTTGAGGAAGCCCTATTCCCATTTTTCTGAGAAAGCGCCAGATAGATTTCCAAAGTGGTTGTACTAGTTTGCATTCCCACCAGCAATGACAGAGTGTTCCTCTCTCTCCACATCCTTGCCAACATGTGGTGTCATTTGAGTTTTTGATCTTAGCCATTCTGATGGGTGTAAGATGGAATCTCAGTGTCGTTTTGATTTGCATTCTCTGATGACTAACAAGGACGAGCATTTCTTTAAGTGTTTCTCGGCCATTTGATATTTCTCTGCTGAGAATTCTCTGTTAAGTTCCAAGCCCCATTTCACAATTGGGTTGTTTGGTTTTGTGGTGTTTAATTTCTTGAGTTCTTTATATATTTTGGATATTAAACTTTTGTCAGATGAAGTGTTGGTGAAGATCTTTTCCCAGTCTGTAGGCTGTCTCTTAGTTCTATTGACAGTGTCTCCTGCCTTACAGAAGCTTCTCAGCCTCATGAGGTCCCATTTATTAATTGTCGACATTAAGGCCTGGGCTGTTGGTGTACTGTTCAGGAAGTTGTTTCCTGTGCCTATGTGTCCCAGGCTCTTCCCCACTTTTTCCTCTAACTGAATTAATGTCTCTGGTTTTAAGTTGAGGTCTTTAATCCACTTGGACTTGTGTTTTGTGCATGGTGACAAATAAGGGTCTAATTGCATTTTTCTACATGTAGACATCCAGTTAGACCAGCACCATTTTTTGAAGATGCTATCATTTTTTTCCATTGAATAGATTTGGATTCTTTGTCAAAAATCAAGTGAGCAAATGTGTGTGGATTCATCTATGGGTCTTCAATTCGATTCCATTGATCCACTGGCCTATTGCTTTGCCAGTACAATGCTGTTTTAATTACTGTTGCTTTGTAGTACAGCTTGAGATCAGGTATGGAGATTCCTCCGTAGGATCTTTTATTGTATAGGATTGTTTTTGCTATTCTGGGATTTTTATTTCTCTATATGAATTTGAGAATTCTTACAATATCTTCAAAATATTTTTTGGGTATTTTGATAGGGATTGCATTGAATCTGTAAATTGCTTTTGGTAAGATGGCCATTTTTACTATGTTGATTCTCCCGATTCATGAACAAGGTAAATCCCTCCATCTTCTGATGTCATCTTCAATCTCTTTCTTCAGAGGTTTGAAGTTTTTTTCGAATAAGTCCTTCTCTTGCTTGGTTAGAGTTACTAATAGATATTTTATATTGTTTGTGGCTATTATGAAGGGAGTAGTTTTTCTAATTTCTTCCTCTGCCTGTTTGTCATTTGTATAAAGGAAAGTTACTGACTTTTTTGAGTTTATTTTGTATCTTGCCAACTTGTTGAAGGTGTTTATCAGCTGTAGGAGTTCTCTGGTGGAATTTTGCGGGTCACTTATATACACTATCATATCATCTGAAAATAGGGATAATTTGACTTCCTCCTTTCCCATTTGGATCCCCTTGATCTCCTTTTGGTGCCTTATTGCTCGGGCTAGAACTTCAAGAACTATATTGAAGAGATATGGGGACAGAGGGCAGCCTTGTCAAGTTCCCGATTTTAAAGGGATTTCCTTGAGTATCTCTCCATTTAATTTAATATTGGCTGTTGGTTTGCTGTATATAGCCTTTATTATGCTTAAATAAGTGCCTTGTATTCCCGATCTCTCCAGAACTTTAAACATAAATGGGTGTTGGATTTTTTCAAATGCATTTTCTGCATCTAAAGAGATGATCATGTGGTTTTTCTCTTTCAGTTTGTTTATATGATGGATTACATTGATGGATTTCCATATGTTAAACCATCCCTGCATGCCTGGAATGAATCCTACCTGGTCATGGTGAATGATGTCTTTGTTATGCTGTTGTATTTGCTTTGCGAGTATTTTGTTGAGTATTTTGCATCAATGTTCATAAGAGAAATTGGTCTGAAATTCTCTTTTTTTGTTGGGTCTTTGTGAGGTTTAGGTATCAATATGACTGTGGCCTTATAGAAGGAATTTGGTAGTATTCCGTCCATTTCTATCTTTGGAATAGCTTGAATAGTATCGGTATTAGCTCCTCTTTCAAGGGTATCGATGAGTGGGGCAAGCTTTGTTAATAACTCTTTTACAAATGTGGGAGCCCCTGTATTCGGAGCATAGATGTAAGAAAATAGTGATATCTTCTTGGTTGACTTTACCTTTGACGAGTACAAAGTGTCCATCCTCATCTTGTTTGATTAATTTTGGTTGAAAGTTTATTTTATTAGATATTAGAATGGCTACCCCAGTTTGTTTCTTGTGACCATTTGCTTGGAATATTTTTCCCCAACCTTTTACTCTGAGGCAATGTCTGTCCTTGTGGTTGAGGTGTGTTTCTTGAATGCAGAAGAATGTTGGGTCATGTTTATGCATCCACTCTGTTAGTCTGTGTCTTTTTATTGGGGAATTGAGACCATTGATGTTGAGAGATATTAATGACCAGTGATTGTTAAGTCCCTTCATTTTTGGTATTTGTAACAGTTGAGATTTTGTGAGGTTGTGATTTTGCAATGGTATATTTACCTATTTCCTATGTAGTTTTGGTTGTAGTTTGACCGGTTAGGGTGGAGTTTTCTTTCTAATAGCTTCTGTAAAGCCGGATTTGTGCCTAGGTACTGTTTGAATTTGTTTTTGTCATGAAATAACTTGTCTTCTCCGTCAATGGTTATTGATAATTTTGCTGGATATAGTAGTCTTGCCTGGTATTTCTGTTCTCTTAGGGTTTGCAGCACCTCTGTCCAGGCCCTTCTGGCTTTCATGGTCTCTGCTGAGAAGTCAGGAGTAATTCTGATAGGTTTGCCTTCATATGTTACTCGGTCTTTTTCTCTTGCAGCTTTCAATATTTTTTCCTTGTTCTGTATATTTTGTGTTGTTATTATTATGTGGTGGGAAGATTTTCTTTTCAGGTCTATTCTATTTGGTGTTCTGTAGGCCTCTTGTATGCTCGTATGCATCTCTTTCTTCAAATTGGGGAAATTTTCTTCCATTATTTGATTAAAGATGTGTTCTGGGCTGTGGAGTCGGCTATCTACTCTTTCCTCTATACCTATTATTCTCAAGTTTCGTCTTTTCTTGTTGTCTTTTAGTTCTTGAATGGTCTGTGTTAGGAACTTTTCAGATTTAGCATTTCCCTGAATGGTTGTTGCCAGTTCTGCGATTGTATCTTCAAGTCCTGATATTCATTCTTCCATTTCTTGCAATCTGTTAGATAAGGCCACCTCTCAGATGTTTGCTTTCTTCTTTGATGCCTCTTGATCATGTTTTTCTTCTGTGTGTTCCTGCATCATAGCTTCCATTTTTATCTTCACGTCTTGTACTGTTTTAATGATTTCCATCATCTGGTTATTATATTTTTCTGAAATTCTTCAAGTGCCTCTTTAAATGACTCTTTTAACTCTTCAGCCCTCTTGTTTGCCTCCTCCTGTATTTGTTTACAGATTTTATTTGTTTCTTCCATTATCATCCTCTTTACTAAGGACTTGAGGTCATTTTCTTGCCTATCCATTGCTGTTGGCATCTCTAGGTTGTTTTCATTGGGATTGTTGGGATCTGGAGATGCCAAATTGTTTTGGTTTTTGTTAGTGTTCTTTCGCTGTCCTCTTGTCATTTTGTTGGCTCTGATGTTGGAAGGTATTTTGTAGTGACCTTCGCTGGTTGAGAGTGGTTAATTGATGACTGATTATAGGTCAGGTGCTCTTGCCTGTGGGGATCAGGCAGTATTTCCATGTAACAGGTAGGTGATCCGGTTTCACTCCTGGTGATTTTCCTCTGCACCTTTGGCTCCAGGCTGAGTCAGCCAAAGTAGATATCTGTTTGGACTTTACTGCTGTAATTCAGAACAGCAGTTTTGGGACCTAGAATAAGGTCCACACACAAATGTTCTGGTTGTGTAAGTTGATTCCAGCTGCCTGTCCTTCCTGTGGCTTTGTAGTCCACACCCCAGGTAGTTCAGACCATTTGGGGGTATAGCTGTCTTTTAGCTCTGTCTCTATACCCTATAGCGGTGTCCAACCTCTCCCAGAACTATATGTCTGGAGGGACCAAGGTCGCTCTTGGTCAGCAATTAGACACTGCAGGCAAGACCCACGGTTCGTCTCCTGATAATGTGAGAGTGCCTGCCTTGCTCAGGGCCGCGGTTGCCCACGGAACCAGATCTTCCCGCCGGGCTATGGCACTCCTCTTACGCTCTAGGTCAGCAATTAGACACTGCAAACACGACCCACCCATGTCTCATCTCCCTATAATGTGGGAGTGCCTGCCTTGCTCAGGGCCAGGAGCCCTGGCTAGGCTCCTTTGTTTGGGGAGTGCAGGGCCAGTGCCTTGCGGCTGGGTAGGAACAATAGGGTTGCGGAGCTCCGGCGGAAGCCAGAGGAACCCTGTCTTCCCACAGGGCTATGATGTTCAGCTATCGCTGTAGGCAAGACCCACACCTCCCAATAGGTTGTGGAAGCAGTTCAAGCTGGTTTCTCACTGCCTCTGTTTGCAGGCTCAGTCCGCTATGATCGGTGTTAGGTTGGGCCCTGGAAGGCCCAAGAGCTGCAGTCCCGCTTTAGCTGTCTCTGTTGAGTCCCGCCGCCTGGGTTTCCACTCCGCCTAGGCAGGTATCCTCTGCAGTTTGGGGTGGTGTGGAAGGAGGACCTAGGGCAGTTTCACCCTCTTCACTGAGTCTCCTCTGGCTGGGGACTTCAGAAAATCCCCTCCCCAAACTACAAGCTGCAGTTTGCATGTGGATTCCATTCCAGAGTTTGGGGAGTGCGTTTTGTATCTCCGGGATTTTGCTTGTCCCAGCGGGGTAGGCCCCCTCTTTGGTCTGTGACCTTTGGGGCCCCACTCACCTACAGTTCTCAAAGTCCAGCAATCTGTTGCTCCTCTTATGTCTCTGGTCTCCTCGGAGTAGATCAGATATGTGGCTTATTGGTCGGTGCCATCTTGGAATCACAGCCCCCACTCTTATTGTTAGGGGACCCATATGATGACCAAGCTGCACACTTGCTACACACATATAATGGTTCTAGGTTCAGTTTAAGTAAGACCTTTGGTTGGTGGTTCAGTCTCTGGAAGCCTACGTGAGCCTAATTATATTGCAGGTCTTCTTGCGGTATGCTTGACCTTTCTGGCTCCCTAGACTCCAGTCTGCAAGAATAGCAGAGTATAATTAATAGCGACAGTGATCTGCCCTCTTCCATGCAGTGGGTCTCAAGCTGAACCAGTGACCGGTTTGACAATCTCTCAATTTCTGTTCCATCTTTGCCCCTACATTTCTTGTAGACAAGATACATTTTGGTCAAAAGGTTTATATGTGAGTTGGTGTCCCACTCCCTTTGATGGGAATCTCCCATGGCTTCAGGAGGTGTGGACATTATACTCCATAACACCTAGTGTTTGGATTCTAGCTAGAGTCATCCCTCAGAGACTCCCAGGAGCCTCCCTGTCCCAGAGATGCCCTCTACCTAGTTTTGTTCTCCATGTTTTTCTCTTCACACCCACCTCTTTTCTCTGCCTGCCTCATCCCCACTCCTGTTATCCACCCCACCCCATCTCCCACTTAGTTTTCTTCCTCCGTCTACTTTAGATATTATTGTATTTCCTTTTCTGAGTAAGATTCCAGTATCTTCTCTTGGGCTCTCTCTGTGTCTTTGGTTCTGTAGATTGTAGTATGATTATCCTATACTACATGGCTAATATCCACTTATAAGTGATTACGTAATGTTTCCTGGGTTACCTCACTCAGCATGATCTTTTCTGGTTCCAGCCATTGGCCTGCAAATTTCATGATTTTAATAGCTGAGTAGCATTCCATTGTGTAAATGTACCACCTTTTCTTCACTTGAAGGGTAGCTAGGTTGTTTCTAGTTTTTGACTATTATGATTAAGCTACAGTGAACACAGTTGGCTAAATGTCCTTGTAGTAAGGTGGAACATATTTTGGGAACATGCTCAGGAGTGGTATATCTGGGTCTTGAGATAGATCTATTTCCATTTTTTTTCTGGGAAACTTCCATGGTGGTTTCCACACTGGCTGTTCAAGAGTGTATTCCCACCAGCAATGGATGAGTGTTGCCCTTGCTTCACATTGTTGTCAGTACACACTGTCTCTTGAGGTTTTGGTCTTAGTCATCATGACAGGTGTACGATGGAATCTCAGGGTCATTTTGATTAGTATTTCCTTGATGTCTAAGGGTGTTCGGTATTTCTTTAAGTTCTCAGCCATTTGAGATTTCTTTGTTGAGAATTCTCTGTTTAGTTCAGTAACTAATTTTCAATTGGGTTATTTGGATTGTTGGTGTTTAAATTCTTGAGCTCGTTATATATTTTGGATATTATCCCTCTGTCAGATGTTGTGTTGGTGAGGATCTTTTCCCAGTCTGTAGTCTATCATTTTGTTCTATTGAGTGTCCTTTGCCTTACTGAAGCTTTTCAGCTGCATGAGGTCCCATATATTAACTGCTGTTTTTAGAGCCTGACCTGTTGATATTCTCTTCAGGGAATTATCTTCTGTGCCAATGATTTCATAGATCTTCTCCACTTTTTCTTCTAATAGATTTAGTGTATCTGGTTTTATGTTCTCTTTGATCTACTTTGACTTGAGTTTTGTGCACAGTGATAGATATGGGTATATTTGCATTTTCTACATATAGACATCCATTTAGACCAGCACAATTTGTGGAAGATGCTATCCCCTTTCTACTGTATGATTTTTGTTTCTTTGTCAAAAATCAAGGGTTACATGAACATAATCATATCACTAAATACTAAAAACACCTTTGGAAAAACATCAAACAACTCTTCATGTTTAAAGCATTGGAGAGATAAGGGATACAGTCTCATACCTAAACACAATTAAAGCAATAAGCAGCAAGCCAATAGCCAACAACAAATTAAATAGAGAAAAACTTAAAGCAATTCCAGTAAAATCAGGGACAAGACAAGACTGTCCTCTCTCTCCATATCTATTCAGCATAGTACTTGAAGTTCTAACTAGAACAATGAAACATCTAAAGGAGATCCAGGGGACACAAGTTGGAAAGGAAGAAGTCAATGTATTTCTGTTTGCTAATGATGTGAATATATATGTATATATTCCCAAAATTCTATCTCAAACGTCCTACTGCTGATTTAAAACTTCAGTAAAGTGGCTGGATACAAAATAATATAAAAAAACGAAACAAAACAAAACGTCAGGAACCCTTCTGTATACATAAGACATATGGGCTGAGAAAGAAATTATAGAAGAAACACCCTTCTCAGTAGCCACAAATAATATAAAGTATCTTAGTGTAACTCTAACCAGGCAGTGAAAGAACTGAATGACATAAAACTTCAAGTCACTGAAGAAACAAATTGAAGAGCATATCAAATGATGGAAACATAACCCCTGCTCATTGATAGGTAGGATTCACATAATACAATCATCTTACCAAATCCATCAAAATATCTTCACAACTTTTTTTACAGACCTTGAAAGAACAATCTTAAACTTCACAGGGAAAACCAAAATAACCTGAATGGCTAAAACAATCCTATACAATAGAAAAACTTCAGGAAATATCTCCACCACAGATTTCAAGCTGCACTACATAGCTACATTAATAAAAACTGCATGGTATTGGCATAAAAACAGTCTGGTTGATTAATGGAATTGAATTAAAGACCCAGAAATAAACCAACACACCTATGAAAACCTGATGTTTGAGAAAGAAGCCAAAACTATACAATGGAAAACAGTAGTACCTTTTTGGTTTCTTAATATAAGATTCTTAACACCTTGGCAGTGTAAAATTCATTCAGAATTTATAGTAATTTTATTCAGACTGAGCTGTTCATAAAACAGTAACTGATAAAATGAGAAATACATAAAGGTGTCATATTCCTGTCCAATGCATGAAAGACAATTGATTAATTTCAGGGTTTCGCACAACTCTTCCCTGCATAAAAGCTCCAAATATTTCAAGTGATTTGCTGTTCAGTAGATCAAAACTAAATGAATCTCTGTTATTTAACCTTTCACTGATAATGATTTTGTAACAAGTCTTTCACGGAAATAAAAGACCTTGCTTTAATAAATTCATTTGAATTGCTTTTAGAATGTGTGAGATTTCATTTCATGTGGGGAAGAAATTATTGGACTCAAATCCTATACTTTTATGTGCTTCAAGGAAATATTTTGCATTATCCCATCATTCAATAAAATAAGAAAAGAAATATGAGTAGAATATAGAAAAATTTTACTTGTGATACAGAAGACATGCCTTGACTTCTATTTACATATTATGAATAAGTCCTAATGAGAATGATTTGGTTAACTTTTAGGAAAGTGCTCAGAAATTTTAATTGATTACACTGCCTAGGTATAGTTTTATAAATGGATCTTTGCAAAGTGTATATCCCTATGACCTTTAAAATTTTTATTTTAATGGTTTCCTGAGTAAATTTTGACTAATTTTCATTGCTACAGCTCTGCCATCCTTAGGTGAAATACTTTTTATTTTTGAAAAAAAAAAGGAAAATTATTTATTGAGCTTTGGATCCCATATGTACTTCATTTTACTTTTGATACTGTTGGTAGACTAAATATAACCCAGGCACTGGCTTTAAAATGCTTCCAAGGTGAGACACAAAACACATTCCTATCTTTACCTCTTAATCTACTGTTAGTTTGGAAGCTATTGATTAATTAGTCTAAGGTGGAAGACAATGATTCACCAGCAATTTACTTTTCCAAATAATAAACAGATATTAAATATCTTGTTTGATATATCAAATATCATAGTCTCATCTTCATTAATTATCAAAGAGCAATATTCATTACATGTATTTATTAATTGGGAAAGGTGTATGTGTGTATGAACATTGCACAGTGTGCATGTAGAGTGTGACTACAGTAATCTGGTCTCTCCTTTTACCACATGAGGCTCTGAATCCACATCAGATCATCAATGTGAGTGGAGAGTGCCTTTACCCACTAGAATGTCTTGCATGCTCCACGCAAAATTAAAAAGAAAACCTTTTTTTAATACTTATGATGCCCTGTACTTAGGTATTTTTTGTATGTAAACTGAATGTATATTTAGCTATGGTGGCCTCTTTTCCTTTTCCCATTACTGAAGGTACTGTAGTGCTTTAGCAGTAGGTGCAGTTTTAATAAAGACATGCTCCAGAGCATGTATCATGCACTCCCTTAGATCTAAACCTCCCTGGGGTACAACAGTGTTTTACTTCTTTTTGTCTCACCTGGATCCAAGAACCTTGACATTAACATTAATTATTTTATTGTCACTTTGATCCTATTTTTAAATTAGTCATTTCTGAATTTTTAAGAGTGATCTACACTCAGAAATTATAACTACACCAGAAAATCTGCTAAACATACAAACATTTTAAAAATACTTTTATTTTTCAGGTGAAGGAAATAAAATTTAAAACGGCAGAGTAACCATAGTTAGAAAGTTATTAAATGTTAGAGTTTAGACTTAAAACCTACCAGTCTGGATTTATTGCCCATGTTTTATTTTCTACATGAACATATTTTCTGACACACCTTTATTTGGAATTTATGAGATTTCTCTAATAGTTCTGTTATACACATACACACAAAACAATAACATAAAAAAACAACAAAAACAAAAACTGGGCTACAAAGAAGACCTCTCCTTTAATTTTAAGACATATATCAAGAAAAGCTTTTATCCAATTTCATTTGTGCCCTGCATCTTGAGAGGCATAAATATTCCTATTTGACTCACTTGTAAAACAATGCTGGCTGGACCTCCCTCTGTGCCCAGACGCCTTTCTATTTAGCCTTACAGAAGGAGGGAGATGATCTTGTGACTCATCTTGAATCATCTCATCCAAAAATTTTTTTTTGCAAAGAAGGACCACTAGAAAATAGATGGTCGAACTCCTGAGTGGCTAGAAGAGAGGGCAAAAAGCCAAAAAGTCATTTATCCTCTTCAAAACAAAAGCATTCAGGCCGCTTCAGATGGGATTAATAGATGATTCTTCAAAAGCAATACACCAAGTGGAACATAGCCCAAACATGTGAACAAAGATTAGTCCTTTGTTTGTAATTCCCTCTGATAATTATAAGCTCACTAGACTCACTTCATACATCGCCAAGTTATTTGAAAAGTAAAAAAAAATCAGCAGCTGAGTTTTACCTACTAATGAGCCAGGTGGACTAATCTGTTAAAAATGAATCCATGTCCTTATTTTTTTAAATATGTAAAAAAAAATCTTTAAGAACAAAACCAAACAGCCCAATTGCAAAATGGGGCTTGGAACTTAACAGAGAATTCTCAGCAGAGGAATATCAAATGGCCGAGAAACACTGAAAGAAATGCTTGTTCTCGACAGTCATCAGAGAAATGCAAATCAAAACGACACTGAGATTCCATCTTACACCCATCAGAATGGCTAAGATCAAAAACTCAAATGACACCACATGTTGGCAAGGATGTGGAGAGAGAGGAACACTCTGTCATTGCTGGTGGGAATGCAAACTAGTACAACCACTTTGGAAATCTATCTGGCGCTTTCTCAGAAAAATGGGAATAGGGCTTCCTCAAGACCCAGCTATCCCACTCCTTGGAATATACCCAGAAAATGCCCTACCACACAACAGGGACATATGCTCAACCATGTTCATAGCTGCTTTATACATAATAGCCAGAACATGGAAACAGCCTACGTGTCCCTCAGTAGAAGAATGGACTAAGAAACTGTGGTATATTTATACTATGGAATACTACTCAGCTATTAAAAACAAGGAATTCCCGAAATTTGTGGACAAATGGATTGATCTAGAAATTATCATAGTGAGTGAGTTCCCCAGAAGCAAAAAGAGACAAACGGTATATACTCACTTATACCAAGACACTAGTCCAAGGGATACGTACCATGAAAAACTTTACTTACCAAGAAAGTGGGTCAGAGGAGAGGACATCCTATTGAGACTTTAGGTGAGAGTAGCATGGAAGAATGGGAAAATAGTAGGACCCACAGGGAAACTTACAAGAAGAACTTTATGACAAGCAGATCTGGGTCCTGGGGTCCTCCTCAAACTAAGGCACCAGCCAAGGAGAATATAGGCAGTAAACTTCGAACCCCTACCAAGACCTAGCCAATGAACAGGATATTCTCCACGGTTGAGTGGAGAGTGAGATCTGACTCCCACGTGAACTCTGGTGCCCCTTTTCTGACCACGTCCCCTGGATGGGGAGGCCTGGCGGCACTCAGAGGAAGGATGGCAAGTTACCAAGAAGAGACTTGATATTCTAAGAGCATATATAGGGCGAGGAGGTCTCCCTCAATCACAGACATAGGGGAGGGGTGAAGGGGGGAAGTGTGAGAGAGGGAAGAATGGGAGGAGACAGGGGAAGGGCTAACAATCAAGATGTAATATGAATAAATTAATAAAAATAAATAAAAAATAAAAGAAAAAATAAAAAAATAAAGTAATAATGAAAAGCAAAAAAAAAAAAAAAAAAAAGAAAATTTGAACATTTTGATAAGACTCTAATGTTCAAGATTCTAATTCTTCTCTCCAATTATATCCTGACTGAAATTTTCTTTCCATCCACTCTTTCCACTCCAGCCCTGGTCTTTCCTGGTTCCACTCCTCTCTGCTCCCTTCAGAAAAGAAAAGAACTCCAAGAGACAACAGCCAGACTAGAGGAAACAAGGTACAATAAGGCAAGGTAGAGGCCAGTATGTCAAGGCTGGACTAAGGCCCCATAAATAAGAAGAGTAAATGAGCAGGCAAAAAGTCAAAGACACCCACTTGCACAGTTAGGAGTTCCACAGAAATACTAGCTATAGCATATATACAGAGGTGTTCTCTTGGTGTCTTCCACCGCCTCTGACTTTTACAATCTTTCCCCTTCCTCCGCAGAATTCCCTGAGTTCCAAAGGGTGGCACCCATGGAGACCTCCAATTTAGACTCTCTCGAAGTCTGGCTATCATTTTCTGCATCAGCTTGTGTCTGTATCCAGAAGGAGCCTCTCTGACAATGACTGCACAAAGCACTGATCCAAATGAGTATAGTAGAACAATGTTCGGAACATTACATTTATTTTTTTCTAGTACTGTTTGGTTCTACCTAGATCTCTGGGATGTCCAGTCTTCTTCTCCTGGATGTTCAGGCAAGGTAGGGCATAGACTCCTTCTTGTGGCATGGGCCTCAAGGCAAATCAAACACTGGATGGCCACTCCCACAAGTTCTGAGCCATCATTGTCCTCGCACATCTTGTAGACAGGACAGATTGTAGGTCAAAGGTTTTGTGGCTAGGCCGATATTCACAATTCTTTCTCAGTAGCCTACAGAGTACCTTCCTGCACCGAAGAGGCTACAATGTAGGGGTAAAGGCTTCAACACCAGTCTCATTCTCCACATTCAGTGAGTTGTGCGGATTTTGTCCTTGGCAATGGGGTTCTGCTATAAGTTTGGGAGAGGAGTCCTCTGTTTCAGCATCGTCTTGAGTTGTTTAGGGATCTCCATGGGATCCTCTCAGGCAAAAATGCACCTGAATACAACTTCATCCTACCACTGGAAACCTTGCTTGGCTACAACAGATGGCTAATTTAGACTCCAAATCACACATGTTTAGGAATCCCCTCTTTGATGACTCTCAAATGTTCTGGGAAGATATAAATGCACTTATTCTCCACACAACTCCTGGCCCCCAATTCCCCCCAATTCCAGCTGTCTCTTTCTGCACTCTCTTCCTCCAAACCTTTTTGAAGAACTTGACCCCTTCCACTCCTGTCTTCATCTACCTGTAGTCCACCTGAAAAATATATTATATTTACACATGCAAGGCAGATCCATTTGCCCTCCTTAGAGTTTCCTTCTATACCTGTGGGTCTATAGATTTTAGCTTGGTTATCCTTTACTAAACTGACAATACCTAGTTATAAGTAAATTCATCCCATATTGTCTTTATGGGTCTGAGTTACTTCTCTCAGGATAATTTTTTCAAAGTTCCATTTGTTTGCCAACAAATTTCATTATTCCATTAAAAAATAACTGAGTCATTTGGTATTGTATATATACACCACATTTTCTTTCTTTCTTTTTTACATTGTATTGCTCTTTATTAATTGGCGTATGAGGTTTTTTTTTTAGCAAAACAAAAAGCAATCAAATGAACAAAAGTACCAAAGGATATCTATAAGTGTTAAAGAAATTAACATTTCTGTCTTAAATTTCTTATATACAGTATTACTCCATATAGTATTGTATGTTATACTATATACTAATCAACAATACTATATACTCTATATTTTTGATTGAATGTTTATAAGAATATCTTTAATTTTCAAAATTAAGACAAAATGTATCCACTATTTTTCAGGCTATAAGTACATTGGGAAAAAATGCTAGTCATTTTCCAAGGTAAGGTTTATAAATCTTGTGTCCACAGATGTCTAATGTGAACATAAAGGGACATTACAGGATTATACATCACCTGAAATGTTCAAGTGTCATTTTGTGATACTGTCTCATTTGAAGAGAAGATTTATACTAGTGAGTCTTTACATTTTATATAAGAGTTGCTCACTGTAGGTTATATTTAAAAGTACAGATTCTCTGGACACTTTCCTAGGAATCTAGATTTGTAAATATGGATTGAGCCCAGTTATATCATTTAAATAATATTTATTTTATTATTTTATGTATACGATTATTTTGACTTTGTGTAGGCATGTACACCATTGGTATGCCTAATTCCCAAGGAGAAACTAGAATTAGACATGGCTGTACAGAAGGAAACTCAGGCCCTCTGCAGGAGCAACCACTGAGCCAGCTCTCCAGCCATGGACACTGGGTGCTTCAGGTGCTTCTGAGTAATTCTCACAGTGTCTGTTTGGAGAGGTTAGGTCTTGAATTTCATGGGTTTCCAAAGATAAGCAAGGAGGCTGCAGTTAGAGAAAAGAAAAAGTTTGAAAGAGACATGAATTTTATCTTTGTACGTAAATGCGCTGATAAAGGAGAACAGACTTTTGAATAGACATTTTCTGTATCTGCTCTTTGATTGGGGTACCTATTTTACTTCCTGTTTCTGACTATTGTGAATAAATAAATATGCTCTAATGAACATAGTTGAATAAGCGACCTTGTTGTATGATAGAGTATTATTTTGTTATGTGCTCAATAGTGGAATATCAGGGTCTTAAGGTAGATCTATTATCAATTTTCTGAAGAATCACCATCAAAATATTAATAATGGTGGAAGGTTTCATCTCTCCAGTAAGAGAAGACTATTCCCCTTGCTCAGCATCCTTACCAGGATGAGTTATCATTTATGTTATTGAATTATCCAGCCTGACAGGTGTGAATGGGACCCCAAAGTAGTTTTGATTTGCATTTCATGATGGTTAGCAATGTTGGACATTTAAAATTTTTCAATTGTTTGAGATTCCTCTTTTGAGAATGCTATGTTATTAGTTGGATTATTTGTTTTTGGACATCTAGTGTCTTGAATTATTTATATATTTTTATATTAGTCCCTTTTCCCATGTAGGTTTGGTAAAACACTTTTCATTCTGTAGGCTGATGTTTTGTTCCTTGTCTTACAGAAGCTTTTCAGTTTTATGAGGTCCCATTTGTTAATTGTTCATAAAAGCAGAGCTACAAGCATTCCTTGGAGAAAACTGTCTGCAGTGCCAATGTTTTCAAGGCTATTTTCCCACTTTCTCCTCTACCACATTCAAAGAATCTGGTATTATCTTGAGGTCTTTGATCCATTTGGACTTGAATTTTGTCCAGAATGATAAGCATGAGTATATTTAAATTCTTCTACATGCATTCATCCTGTTTGACCAGCACCCACTGTAGAATATATTCTCATTTTTTCCAGTGTATATTTTCTGGCTTCTTTCCACAAATCCGGTATCCATAGTGTGGAAATTTATCTCTGAATCTTCAATTTAGTTTCATTTCATTAATGTATGTTTTAATTTTTAGTTGTCTTATTGCTATAACTAGGTGGGTTTTATTACTATAGCTATGTAGCACAAACGGAAATCAGTGTTTTAATTGTTTAGGATTTTTCAGCTATCCTAGGGTTTGCTATTGTTGTAGTTGTTCATGTTGTTGATCTTCTTCCATATGAAATTCAGAATTATCCTCTCAAGGTCTGTAAAGAATTGTATTTGGATTTTTTTTCATTGTTATTTTTTAAATATTTTTAATAATTTAGTCTTGTTACATCTCAATGTTTATCCCATCCCTTGTATCCTCCCATTCCTCCCTCCCCCCATTTTCCCCTTACTCCCCTCCCCTACGACTGCTCATGGGTATCAAGTCTCTTCTTGGTAACCTGCTGTCCTTCCTCTGAGTGCCACCAGGTCTCCCCCTCCAGGGGACATGGTCAAATGTGAGGCACCAGAGTATGTGAGAAAGTCAGACCCCACTCTCAACTCAACTGTGGAGAATGTTCTGACTCATGAGGCTGAGAAGCTTCTGTAAGGCAGGAGACACTGTATTTGGATTTTTATAGGGATTTAATTAAATCTATAGATTTATTGTATTAGGGTGGCCATTTTTACTAAATTAATCCTACTTATTCATGAGCATGAGAGATCTTTCTATCTTCTGATAGCTTTTTGAATTTCTCTCTTCATAGACCTGAAGTTTTTACCATACAAGCATTTCACTAACCTGGTTAGAATTAACCAAAGATATTTTATATCATTTGAGGCTATTATAAAAGATATTGTTTCCCTGATTTTTTCAGTCTATTTGTCACATGTATATAGGAGGATATGGATTATATTTGAGTTGCTTAATGAGTTCATCAACTACAGGATTTCCCTGGTGCAATTTTTGGGTCACATATCATTGAAAATGATGATGATTTAACTTTTTTCCAAATTGTGTCCCCTTCATATCCTCTAGTTGTTTTGTTGCTCTAGCTAAATCTTCAAGTACAATATATTAAATAGATAGAGAGAGTGGACAAAATTGTTTTTCCCTGATATTCATGGAATTACTTTACATTTCTTCCTGTTTAATTTGATGGTAACAGTAGGCTTGCTGTAAATTGCCTCTATTATGTTGACATAAGTCCCTTGTATCATTAATCACCCCAGGACTCTTGCTTTTAATTAGAGTTCCTTTTGTGTTTTTTATTTTAATTTTTAAATTTTATATATTTATTCAGGTTTCTTTTTGAGACAGGACTTCTCTGTATAGTCTTGGCTGTCCTGGACTCAGTTCATAGACCAGGCTGACCTTCAACTCACAGAGATGTGCTTGCTTTTGCATCCCGGAGCAGTGGACCACTATGCTCACCTCTCCAAATTTTTAAGCATGAAGTGTGATGGAGATTGTCTAAGGCATTTGCTGCATCTAATGAAATTATTATGTGTTTGCTTGTTTGTTCTTTTTCCAATTTGTTTATACAGTAGATTAAAATTACTGATTTTTGTCATTTGACCATCTCTGCATCTCTGGAATGGAGCTGACTTGAAAATGGTGGATCATCTTTTTGATGTGGTTTTGTAGTCAGTTTGCAACTATTTTATTGAGTATTTTTGCATTATGTTTTTAAGGAAAATATGTCTAATTTTCTTTCCTTGTTGAATCTTTAAGTGGTTTGGTTATCTGGGTAACTGTGGTCTCAGAAAATGAATTGGACAGTGTTTCTACTTTTCAGAATAATTTGGGGAGTATTGGCATTAACTTTCTTTTGAAAGTCTAGTGGAATTCGATGCTATTTCTGTTAGCCATAGGCTTTTTGTTGTTGTTGTTGAGAAACTTTTGATGATTGGTTCTATTTGACTAGGCATTGTAAGTTTATTTAAATTATGTGTATGATCTTGATTTAATTTTGGTAAGTGATACCAAAAAATAAAATTACTTATTTCGTTTAGAGTTCCAATTTGGTGGAATGCAATTTTTAAAATATTTCCTGGGATTATCTGGGTTTCCTCTGTGCTTGTTGTTATGTTTCTTTTTGTTGTTGTTGTTCATGCTTTCGTTAATTTGGATAGGTTGTGTCCCTTAATTAGTTTGGAAAAGTGTTTGTCTAGCTGGTTGATCCTGTTGAAAACAACTCTTTGTGTCACTGATTGTTTGTCTTGCTTTCTTTGTTCTATTTTGTTAATTTTAGTTTAATTTAGTTTGAACTGAACTGCATAAGCCCAGCTGCACTCGATTGAACTGCACTGTTTTTCTGAACTCTACTGCAATGTCTGCCTAGACACACACACACACACACACACACACACACACACACACACACACACACACAATCTCTCTCTCTCTCTCTCTCTCTCTCTCTCTCTCTCTCTCTCTCTCTCTCTGCTGCTCTCAGCTTCTTTCTTCTCTCTGTTCTCATAAAGTTGGCAAAACACCAATGTGATTCATTCTGTCAAATCTTTCTCTGATTCCTCATTTTGTCCCTCAGTTACATGTCATTGTTTGGGATTAGAGGTATGTATTAAAAGCTTGTCTGTGTTCCAGCCAGATGAATTAAAAGATGTCTTGTCTATATTCTAGACATAGGGATGAAAAGAGTATATAAACGGTGTGTTTATATTCCAACTGGATCACACAGACCTAGGTCATTGGATGAGATCCCTTGCCAAGGTAGCCATGTTCTTGGATTAAAATTCCTCTATGGCATGTTTCTCTTTTTTTCATTTTACTATTTGAGATTATTTATTTCCTTTGTCTCATTGATTTAGTTAACCTTCTTGTGCTGGAGGTTTTCTTCTATCACCTTTTGCATGGCTGTTTTTTTAAAAAGATAATGTTTAAATTTGAGTTTTTCATAGGATATCTTATTTTCTCCATCTAACTTGCAGTTAACTTACCAGTATGGTCTAATAATATTTATTATTAGATCTATAATTATTATTATAGCAGTATTTTCTAACCTGCTAGCAATCAAGCAAGACATAGATACCTGTTATATATTTAAATAGCCTTAGTTAAGCTGGGGCAGGGCAGATATTAATCCTCTAAACTACTTCCCATAGAGGGACAGGTATCCCATACCTGCCCCAATCTCATGCCATCTGCTTCTAATAATGTCTATCAAGCTACCTCCCATCCAGAATCCCAAATACTTGCTAATTATCATCATCTGGGCAGAATCCTCCATCCACGCCGCCAGCCATGTGCTTCTACCCATCTAATCCATGATGACGAGCCTCCTTCTCCCTTCTCCCGTCTCTCTTCCTCTCAAGAGTCTCCCTGTCTCTCCAAGGCAGGGAACATTGGGAATGCCTATGCCATTTGGTTTGGCCAGATGTGATGGCCTTTTATTGGTCAAATAGGTTAGACTATAGGCAAGGTACTGGTGGGTCACAGAGCAAGCATTAATTAGCATCAAAATACATCAGACCAGCCCCCAACAATGGTGTTTGAAAGTTTTACTGGCTATAGGAATCTGGATGGGCTTCTGTGGTCTCTTTGAGTCTGCAGTACTTCTTTTGAGGCCCCTGTGTCTTTTAGAGTCTCCATTGCCAAATCAGGTGTAATTCTAATATATCTGCCTATATATTTTTTGACCTTTTTCCTTTGCAGCTTCTAATATTCTTTCTTTCTTCTGTTTATTTAGTGTTTTGTAATTACGTAGCAAGTAGCCTTTGTTTTCTGGTCCAATCTATTTGGTGTTCTGTATGCTTATTGTTCTTTTATAGGTATCTTTTTTTTTTTTTTTTAGGTTTAAATTTTTTTTTGTGATTTTTTTGAAAACATAATCTGTACTCTTTAATTGTTATATTCTCCGTCCTCTATTCCTAGGATTCATAAAATTTTATTTTCATATTGTCACAAATTTCCTCTATGTGTTATGTCCTGAAGTTTATAGATTTAGCATTTTCTTTGAGCAATATATTAAATTTTTCTATCGTATCTTTAATGTCAGAGATTCTTTCTTCAGTCTCTGTGTCCTGCTGGTGAAGCTTGCTCTGTGATTCCTGTACAAATACTTAAATTTTCCACTTGGATAATTTCTTCAGTTTGCACTTTCTTTATTGTTTCTATTTCATCTGTAGGTCTTGAGATGTTTTATTCATTTCCAGCAACTGTTTTTATTTGCTTGTTTGTTGCATGGCTTTCTTCAATGGCTTTATTCATTTCTTACAATTGTTGGCTTTTTCCTAGACCTCTTTAAGGGATTTGCCATTTTTACTTTACAGATCTCTTATCATCATCACATAATTGGTTTTAAGGTCTTTTTTTCTTATGCTTCAGCTATGCTGGAATATTCATGGCCTGCTGTCGTAGAACAGCAGGGCTGTGGTGGAGAAGTATGGCCATGGATGGAATTGATTGTATTTCTGTGTGGTATCGAGGCCTCTAGATTGGGGTGATTAAAGGTCCAAGTGCTGTTTTCTGGGTTTGTCATTGTTGTGTACATGCTTTGTTCCCTGATTTCCTTTTCTTTCCTTTAAACATGTGATGGCTCTGCATTGCTTGTTTAACTAAAGTGCCTGGATAGTGTGCTCACTGCTTTGTAGTGCTGATTTTGGTGGCTAAAGTGACAATGGAAGCTGTAGGAGGTATGTCAGGAGTTGGCCTGTGGGACCCATAGAAGATGTTTGCAGGTGGCAGGGAGGCCATAGCTGATGTTCTGTTGCAGCCTAGGGAGAAGACTGAGGCATTGGGTCAGGGGAACAAAAAGATATTTTTAGAACTTTAAAATCAATACAGAAAGTTGGCATTTGTCACTAAGACATTAAATTATTGTTTCAAAGTTTCTTAGGCATAAAAGGTATGCACTTAACTAAATTACTCTATATGTTGTAAGGCATAAAAGTATTTAAAATTTTCATATATTTGCTTAAAATACATAAATATAATAAAAATATCATGAACCGTTTGAATGTTATGATTTAATAATGGTATTGGGGAAAATCTTACATTGTAAACAATTTAGTGGTTGTTAAACATAAAACACCTAAGTATTAAAATAACTATTTCAAAGGAAAGGAAGCATTTCAGAATTGAAATAAGATGAAGAATGCCCATACAATACAATAAATAAGTTTTACACTAAAGATATTAACCTACAACAAATTTAAAACTTAACTAACCAAACTATTATTTCCTATGTTTTATTAAAACTACATCAACAAAACTATAATGGTATAAAGAATTAGTAAGTATTTAAGGAGTACTCCACTATAAATAATTACAAGTAATGCAGAGATATAAGTAATGTCCTTTATTTGTATATCTGAGGTAGAGTAAACACAAAAATCCCAGTAGTGGGAGTCCCCACCTCCTTGTAAAGAGACTAACCATACCCATGAGGGTAGAAGTGTTTGATGAGGTATCAGTGGTCAACGTTAAAAACCACAGTTGTCTGTGAAGCACCAATGCAGTGGGCAGAACTTCACAGAGTGAGTATGATTAGCAGCTTAACATGTATGCATGTCAAATAATAGAAGAAAGAAACATCATTTGTTTCCTTTCCAGAAGCTATTTTTGTATTATAGTCACTAAGATTTTACTGTCAAGAAAGGAAATCAGCTTCTAAGGCCCTGGAGTCTGATTTCCATAGTGAAATTTTCTTTCCTAATACAATTAATGGGGCATTTACATGTTTGTAATAAAAAGCACTTACTTATAAGAAGCATTTATGATTTTGTCATCTTTCTATGCATAGGTTTTGAAACACCATATCAGGCGCCTACAGAATTAAAGTGTCTGATATTGTACAACTTATGGATGAATATTAGAAAACAAAGTATATATGGAAGTATTTCTGTCTAAATTGGGTGTTTCACTCTGTTTTAGCACAAAGTTTCTATTTTGCAGCTTGTAGTCACTATTTCATATTACTATCCGTATTCCAAAATCATATTCCTTTCAAAGGGATTATAATTCTGCTATTGTTCCAAACATACTTGCCATTATGTGAGTTATTCTATGCCCAGACTACAGAGATTCTATAGTTCTAAATGTAACTTTAATTCATACCACAGAGAGAGGACTGAAAGGCTGAAATAAGGATTCCAGAATTAAGATTGCTTTTGTGAAAGAAAGGAAACATTTGACAGCTGTGGTTGTCACATAAAATTCTACTGTGAAATTGTGCCTTACAGGGCCAGATTTGCACACAATTTTAGCATGCCCAATATCAGATTCCATGTGTCCTTTCTTTTCATCTTACCTATTTGTTGCCATGATTTTCAAGTTTAATGTTAGTTTTTTCTTCCTCCCTCATTGTGACAGAACTCCTGGGTTTATTGAGCTTTCTTACTTATTTCCCATAAACTTTGTGTCTGTTTCTCCAGCAGAGAATTTTAAGAAAGTATTTCTCAGTTATGTTTTCCAGTAAAACAAAAAAATGCACATATTTTATTCTCAGAGATTGATGCCATCTGCATATAATAATAATACCTTTTAATTATATAAAATTTTATACACTTGCCAACACATTTTCACAATGGTAGTTATGTGTTGAGATTCCAAGACCTGTAATAAGAAACAGAGTTTACCAGAATATTTATTTATATTGTTATTGGATAGTTTCTAATAATTAATTTACTAATACTGCATATATTACAAATCCTTGACCAGTTAAATATTAAGGAAAACAATAAGTTAACACTTTGGAAATCTATCTGGCGCTTTCTCAGAAAAATGGGAATAGGGCTTCCTCAAGACTCCTTGGAATATACCCAGAAGATGCACTACCACACAACAGGGACATATGCTCAACCATGTTCATAGCTGCCTTATTCATAATAGCCAGAACATATAATCAGCCTACGTGTCCCTCAGTCGAAGAATGGATAAAGAAACTGTGGTACATTTACACTATGGAATACTACTCAGCTATTAAAAACAAGGAATTTCTGAAATTTGTGGACAAATGGAGTGAACTAGAAATTATCATAATGAGTGAGTTCACCCAGAAGCAAAAAGAGTTAAATGGTATATACTCACTTATATCGAGACACTAGTCCAAGAGTACGTCCCCATGAAAAACTTTACCTACCAGGAAAGTGGGTCAGAAGGGAGGACATCCTATTGAGACTTTAGGTGTGAGAAGCCTGGGAGAATGAGGAAATAGAAGGATCCAGAGGGTCCTGGAAAACTACAGGCGGGTCTGGGCCCTGGGGTCCTCCTCAAACTATGGCACCAGCCAAAGAAAATATAGGCAGTAAACTTTGAACCACTACCCAGACTAGCCGATGGACAGGATATTCTTCACTGTTAAGTGGAGAAGGAGATCTGACTTTCACACAAACTCTGGTGCCCCATATTTGACCGTGTCCCTCGGATGGGGACGCCTGGTGGCACTCAGAGGAAGATAATAGGTCACCAAGAAGAGACTCGATACCCTATGAGCATATACAGGGGGAGGAGGTCCCCCTCAGTCACAGACATAGGGAGGGGAATAGGGGGGGAAGCGGGAGGGATGGAGGAATGGGAGGATACAAGGGTTGGGCTAACAACTGAGATGTAATATGAATAAATTAATAATAATAAAAAAAGAAAGTCAAAACGAAGGCAAAGGTTACTTTGCAAAAACCAGCAGAGCATCAAGAATATTTTAGAGCTCTCTTGTGTTAGAACAAAGGAGGGATGCCTTTTTTGTTTTATCTATAACAGTCAGTGAAGGTAGAACCCACAAGGATGATACCTGAGTCTGAGTAAGACAGTTATTGGTCTTCTGAGCTCGTTTCCAAAGGTTATCCTTCCTGGAAGCTGTTTTTGGGTGCCATTCTTTAATTTTCACTAATAAATTATAAACTGGAAATACCACTGCAGTGTACACATTAACTGCATCTTTTTTTCCTATTATTACATATGTTATATAGCAAATTTAGAGTTTCATTAGATGTTTCATTCCACTTCCATTTACATATGTCACTTGTAAATTTTTACATGTGGAGAACTAATTCTTCACTCAAAATTATTAAGGAACAAGGCAAATTTCCAGGTTTTCATGGTGCTGTTCATGCCATGTAAACAGGACACAGGACAAGTGATCACTATGTTTCTTTCATTATTTTAAAGGATGAGCCTATAGCTCAATGATTTTTCTATGTCAGTTATATTGTCTTTATATAAGAAAATCACTTTTTTAGTTTGTTATTTAGTCCAAGTTCATTACTTACACATTTTTCTTATTTTGAATAATAAGAGTCCCAGTTATGACAAGCAACTTATTTTATAGAACCCAAGCCCAAGGGATTATAAGTATAATTAGATATTCAAACTATGACTAATAGGCCTATTACTTTTTAGTTTATTTGGCTCACTTTTAACAGTAATTCATACAGTAATAAAGAGTCTTCATATCAGAGTTGTTGATAAATAATACATTGCCTAGAAAAATAATAAATCCTTGGTATCTGACTTCCTCATGAAAAAATGTGAAAAAAGAATTATAAGCTTGTAGCTAGTATCACAAGCACTTTAAAATGCCAAACATTCTGAAAGCAGTAAAGGTTACCACCTCTTCATGCCAGTTGTCTTAGTTAGGTTTTTATTTCTGTGAGGAGACCACAGCAACTCTTATACAGAAAGATAATTAATTTGGGCTGGGCTACAGTTTCGTATGTGCAATCCATTGTCATCATAGTGTGAGAAGCTCAGCAGCATGCAGGCAAATGTGGTACTGGGTAGGAACCGAGAGTTCTAAATCTGGATCCTCACGTAGAAGAAGGAGACTGTGTCCCATACACTGGGTGAAGCTTGAACATGTAGAACCTCAAAGCTGCCTCTACAGCGGCACATGGCACATGTTACCCAAGAAGGCCACATCAGCTATATATAACAATACCTTTTAATTATATAAAATGAATGAAAACAAATAAGCCCCTGTTTCCTAATATTGCCACTTCTAATGGCCAAGCGTGCAAACACATGAGTCTTTGGGGAATGGCATTTCTATTCAAACCACCACACCAACATAATATCAAATGAAATTGTAGGTGTCCATTACATCCTTCATTAGCTGGGTGAGTTGTTAAACTGGAAAATAAAATAAATGCAATACATAGATTGTGGATAGATTTTTGAAACAGCTATTTCTATACTCATAAACTACACAAATGCGGTGACCACTAAATCTGCTTCCAGTGACTTACCCCCAAAATGAATTATCACATTCACTTTAGACTTCAGTACTTCTAAATGTGGATAGCCTATTTTCCCATCCAAGATACAAGTAGATAATTAAAAAAAAAAAAGATTCCTTGATTCTTTTGAGCACTGTGCTTTGGAAGTTCCATGAGTGTTCATTGTGCTCATGTTCTGGGAGGTCTGAAAACTTTGAACAGCAAATAACAAAAATAAGAAGCAAGAATTTCTACTTGTTAAAAATGTATTCTTTCACTGGGCGGTGGTGGCGCGCGCCTTTAATCCCAGCACGTGGGAGGCAGAGGCAGGTGGACGGCTGTGAGTTCAAGGCCAGCCTGGTCTACAAAGCGAGCCCAGGACAGCTGAGGCTACACAGAGAAACCCTGTCTCAAAAAACAAAACAAAACAAAACAAAAAAACCAATGTATTATTTCCCAAACCATACATGTTCAAATATACCTGACCATTTACTCATATATAAATATAGACTTTTCAACTTGATATTTTGATGGCACTGGTTTATTCTTATATTAACACAATTTTCACCGTTGAAGTTTCCGATGATCACCAGCATCATAGTGCATAGTGCAAAATAAACAGCAGGCAAATGATACATACCAACATATTCCTAAACATATATCCCAGAAATAAAAAAATGAAATTGTATAAGGTGGAGTAAATTGATTGAGAACTGAGTGCAGAAGTCAATAAAGAAGGGGGTATAGAGAAGAGGGTGAAATAACGCCAGGAATTTCTGGAAAATTCATAAGGAATTATATTATTGTTAAAAAATAAAATGATATATGCTAAATATGTCTCTATATAAAATTTATGTATTTACATATACATACATGAAGTTATACCACTTGGGCTGAAAATGCTCCCCAAATAGCCATAGACAGAAAAAAGCCCAATACAAAATATGAAAAAAAAATTTCAAGTTTGGGCAGGAGAGTTCGAGAGACCTTCCCCAAATACTCTAATGTTGTTGTTCTTGATTGTTCTCCAGTAGTAAAATTTAAATCCCTATTGATAATGACACCATGCACTTTGAACACAAACTGAGACTATTAGAGGTGGATAGTTCTTGAAAAACTCTCTTTGTGATGTGCTTTCATAGTACCAGAGATGAGTGGTAAGCATCCAAAGGAGGGAACAAACGATAGTCTTACTTAGATGTATTGTTTATATATCACATACGTGACCAGTATATCATGAGAACCCTAAGGATGTAATCGTGGCAACCAAAAACTGTCTAAGATAGCATTCTAAATATGTCTTTGTAGCATTAATTATCCTATAAAATATTTTCTATAACTAGGATTTCGTTCTATAGATTTATCACAATTTAGAAACATCTACTATTTTTTGACTTACAAGTTTTTTTTTCTGTGTTATTGTCAAATGAATTCTTTTTTTTAGTTGTTATTCCCCACTTCTGTATGAACAAAGTAAGTGTTCTACATGAAAATAGAAATGGTTTTATTTTATGTAATTCATAGAAGATATAAAATATTTATTCTAAAAATATAATTAGTGCAATATTATTTACACTATATTTACAATATTATGGTAATTATTTATCTATAATTTTTGTAACTTTGTCTTTGCCTTTGTACATGAAATAGGGAATTCACTGAATTCTATATTGGTCTTGTAAGTGTATATGGATTTCCTTAATAGAGCCATAAACTGTCGATGTATTTTTCTTTTTGAATCATCATTGGTTAAATTCTGTATAATTCTTATAAATATTTAGAGCTGAATTAATAAATGAAACATTAATTAATGTAACCAAAAGCTGGAGAGTTTACATGATGATTCGTCACATATAACCTGGGTTCTTAGGAAAACATAATAGTGTTATGGTGCTACACGTATGACAGGCTGATTTATATTTGTATTCTTAGTGTTTTGATGAACAGACATTTTAATGACTTCCGTTCCTTATTTGACAGTACCTAATTCCTATGTATATGATACAATTAAGGTGCAAAGGTTTATACAAACCAATAAATGTGTATAGTGCCCTCAAGGATTTTAAAAAACTACGAGAGGAGAAACAGGAAAATAAATAGCCAGAATGCCAGATGAAATGAGCGCTCTACATGTGTGAATCAGACTCTAGAAGAATGCTAGTGGATGTGCTTACTTCAGTGAAAAACTCCCAGATAAACTGATGTTTGTTGACAATTTTAACATTAAATTGGACTTCATTATCTTTTAAATATCATTCATTTCACAACCTTCAGCAGCATTTAACTGATCCCATACTTCCATAGATGAGAAACTATACAATATATACATATATGTAAATATAATAACACACACATATATATATATACATATAAGAAAAATATATCTTAAAATTTCAATTTTCAGAAGGATCAACTAATACTATAAGTTTTTAAGATACCAATTAATTATTTAGAAAATAGTGACTGATTCTTCTTAAAATTCAGCTTTACTTCACTGCTTAATAATTCTGTAAGAGGTCTTGTCATTACAAGTAGCTAGCTATTCCTTTCTAGGTTACATATTCTTGACAGAGATTTTGTTTTTTTATGGACCATTGAGAGAGAGATTTTTAGGTCCCATATTGGGATTATTAATTTCACTCAAATTTGAGAAAATTGTTGCTTTAAAGGGACTAAGATGAAAGAGGGAGGGAGGAAGGAATGGGAAGGCACAAGGGAGGTGATAAAAATTGAGATGCAATCTGAATAACTTACTTAAATGAAAAACTATTGATATCATCATTAACTTTTTATGATGAAGAATTCTATTCACGAACACATCACTTTTCTATTTATCATTAATATTAAAATAAAATGCACTTCTTAAAAATTGATGTTTTAATTCAAGACATTCTTCATTGAAAATCAGGAGCCTTGGGTTCACATTTCATTTTTAAATAATGAGTAATATGAACTTGAAAAAGACCTTTAACTTTTCTTGACACAGATTTCTTCATTATTTAAAATAATGTTAGTTTGTGATTTAAAAAGAATCATGCACCTGTGTCTAAAATTTCTTTGGTTTTATTTCCTTGTCAAATCCTAGATGAAATATAAATTTGGAATTGATTTCCCTAGACATAACAGGCATGAATTTAGCTATTGGAAACTCTCATGTTGAGTTGTCATAGCACCAACCATTAAGTGCTTTCATGGAATGTATTATTTCCCAAGAGCCTTTATTCTCTCTCAGAGATAACTCCATTGTACAAGGAAAGTTTTCTGTCTTCCATTTCTATTCCATGCATTGTTAAGATTCAAGCACAAATTCAAATGTTAGTGAATTTTAAGGTTATAATTATAGGCTTTGTTTGTCTTTTAAATGCAGCCACATAATTGCTATTCAGACTTATTCTGTATTGAATGCAGGTGGGATGCATATAAAATGTAGCTTTTCAGAACAAAGAAAAGAAAAGTTGTTCAAATCACAGCTGTAATTGCTAGGTGCAGGTGTAGAGAAAACTAATCTTCTAGTCACTGAATTCATTCATCATATTTTGAGTAGAAAATTGTAGTTTTTATAATTAAAAAATGTTTTCACATTAATTTTCCAGAGTACTTGATTGGTTGAACTACACATTTCTATTTTTATGTAGAAATTCTGTTTGTAGGTCACTTTCTAGAAAATACTGAGATGTTAGTTTGTTTTTCTTTTGTCTTTGTTGAAGCTTTGGATCTATGCTTTGGATTTAAAAGAAAAGAGCTCTAATATACAATTCTTACTAGTTTGTCAGCTCAAGGATGAAATGTTTTAATAGGTTCTTCTACAAACTTCATAAAATGTGTTTTGAACATATTCATTGCTTTTCCTCAATACTCCTGGATCTGACTCATTTCTTACTTACCTAACAAATATTGTTTTACTTTTCCTTACATTTTCTTTCTTTCTTTCTTTCTTTCTTTCTTTCTTTCTTTCTTTCTTTCTTTCTTTCTGTCCTGTTTTTCTTTTCTTTTAACTCCAGTTCAGTTTGTGCTGTCATAGTGTTTTTGGATATGCAGCCTTTGGCTGAATCATAGTGACGCACTAGTAGCTACATTCTGAAAGAAAATCAACTTTTCCTCTTTTAGAAGCTCTCACGAGTACCAATAGCTCCTTAGACAGGGTAGGACTTGGTGCTCACATACCCTACCACGCTGTGATTTTTGTCTACCTTCAGCTTATTAACATATTGTGGACACTGTCAAAGTTATTGTGAGCTCATATGTGCAATGTAAAACTGTCCAGTTAGGGCTAAATGACACTGTTTCATTGTAATTATCTACCATGCCTGGTAGACAATTACACATTTTGTTCTCTTTTACACTCTGTTCTCTGTCCCTCAAAGATCTCTGAGCTCTGAGAGGAAGTGTGTGATATAGAGGTCTCACTTAGGCTTGAGCAATGCCCAGTGGCTTATTATCTGCACCTGGACCATTTGTGAGTCTTTGCAGTAGCTTCTATCTAATGCAATTAGAAGTTTCTATGAAGAGGGTTGAGAAATACATTAACTTATGACTATAAGGTTTTGATTCTGATATTGTATTTTCTTAAATTTTTTGTTTCTTCTCTTAAACCCTCCTATATATCTCCACTGACTCTTCTTTAAAGTAATGACCTCTTTAATAATTATTACTTCATTTATATTTATTTATATACACATAAATCCCCAAATATAAACAGCTGAATCATATAATGTTATTGCTATATAATTTTCTGAGCGGACCATTTGACACCTGGCAACTAGTTGGTGTGTTGTCTTCTGGGGAGGGCCTCCTGTCTTACTCCTAGCCTTACTCAGCTTTCTGTAGTAGTTTGTGGAGTGGTAGGCCTTGGTGGGTTTCCTCATGAGTTTGGGCAGTCATCGTATCTCTCAGAGCTCACAGATGGGTAAGATTGATGACTGCTTTTCTCCTCCGGGAATGTGCACAGCACCAACAGTGTGGAGCATAGCCAGCACAAATGAAACGTTGAACTGAGTACAAGCTTGAAATAATTACTTTGGAGACAGGTATGCCACCCAAACACTAAAGGATACATTTTCTTCTCATCAGCCAATAGAACTTCCTTCAAATTTCTCCACATACCAGGAACAATGGTGGTCTTAATAAAGATGATAAAATTGATACAATATGCTGCTTCTTATCTGATTACAGTATAATATAGCTGCACCTCTATAGCAGGAGAAACCACAAAAAGCATGCAAACTCATGAAAACTAAACAGAACACTGTTGAACAGCAGTTGAGCCAAAGAAATAGTCAAAATAAAATTCAACATTTTCTATAATAAAATGAAAATGAAAAAACTACACCAAAATCTGTGGAACACTAAGAGCCTACATGAAAAATGTGAGCGATATCAGTTTAATAATTGAAGCCTTAGAAAACAAGCAAAAATAGCATGCAAATATTAAATGGGAAGTGATAAAAGTAAGGATGAAGTTAATGACTTAGAAAGGCAAGAAGTGTGCCAGGCGTCCATGAACCAGAGTTGGATATTGTTTCTGTCTCAATTGTTTAGCTGTTTCTTTGACCAACAACAATGACAAACATCTGTACAAATTACACAAAACGAAGAGAGTATGAGTTAAATGTGATAGAACTTGATACAAAAAGAGTGACATTACAACACATACTGAGAAAACTCTGAAACATACTATAAATAAATATAAATAATTTCAATATGTCCATAACGTCCAGTGTGATAGCATTCATTAAAAAAAAATCTAACAACTATGTGGAGTGGAAGGACAGACTCATTCTGTGCAGCATTTTACCAGATGTTCAAGGAAGAACTTACAGCAATACTTTTAAGTTTATTGCACAAAACATAAAAGGAAAAAATAATTTCAAACTCTTTTTGAAAATATTTTACTAGAAATAGAACTGCATCACTTTCTCCCTCCATTTTCTCCCTCCAGCCCCTCTCAAATTCTTCCCCTTGAGCCTCTTCCATCCCTTCAATTTAAAGTTGGTAAACCCTTTTTCTTTATTATTTGATTTATGCATTTTTTATGAAACTGGCCTTATCATTATGCCAAAACCAGTCAAAAAGATAAATCAGAAAAGAAAATTATATGCCAATATCTATGATGAACATAGATGTAGAAAATCAGTAAAGCACTTATAAACTGAATTAAATAACACATCAATTCATTATCATTCATGATCCAGTTGGCTTCATCCCTGAGCTCCATGAATATTTCACCACATATAAATAAAAATAAGTAACCGCTATATAGATAGATTAAAGGGCAAAACCAAATAATCACCTCTCTGAATATAGAAAATGTCTTTCACAAAAATCCTCCATTCCTTCAAGATAAATTTCATAGGGATGCTAGGTATATCTGGAACATATATCAACATAATAATGGAAATATGCAGGATGCCTCCAGCAATCATGTTCCTACTAGATAAAACTCAACCCCTCTAAAATCAGAAACTTAAACCAGAATATACCCACTCAACTCCATCTTCAACACATCACTTGCATTATTATCTAGAACAAGAAGACAAGTGGAGGAGATAAAGGGAATATGAATATGGAAGGAAGAAGCCAAAATTGCCTTATGTGATGATTTCATTTTATATGTTACAATTTTAAAGTTAAGACCAAAAATCTCCCATAGCTGGTAAATATATTTGACATCTATTAATATGCAAAATTTAAATGTAAAAATTTAATAACTTTCCAATAGTAGGTAATGGCATGAATACTGAGAAATATCAGACAAACCAAATATCCTGAATCTCATAGGAAGAGTGCAGGAATATCCTTAATGATGGGACAGATAAAAACTGGGTGAGCAGGACCTTATGGAATGGTATTAAGTTCAATATTTAACAAAGAGCACCTCATTAAACTAAAATGCATACAGCAAATGACACAATCATTTCAGTGAATAGACAGCCTCTGAAGTAAGGAAGAGATGTCTTTATTACTTCCCCATCAACAGAAAATTAATATTATATGGACTATACAATGTATGAGAGTGTGTGTATCAATAAATAACAAAAAAGGCCAATAATCCAAAAGACAACAGTATGGTATAGGGTACATAGGAGGCTTTGATGAGGATGGAAATGAAATGATTTAATTATGTTATAATCAAAAAAAAAAAATAAAAGGAAATAAAATAAAATAAAATGTTGCACAGAACTAAATAGAATTCTCATTTATGAAGTAGAAATTAGAGAGAAAATTAAAAATGTTTTTTATATTTCTATTTATTGGGAAACATAAATAAAAGAAATTTATAATTTCATCTTATCCCAGTCAGAGTAGCTAAGATTAAATAAGGGGGGAGAGGTAGCTGATACGGTTATGGGAAAACTAGAAACACTTATTTACTGTTGTTGGAAATATTAAGCAGTTCATTTATCAAGGAAATAACTATAAAGGTACCACAAAAGGCTATAAATAGATCTACCATATGACCAAGCTATGTCACACTTGGCCACATAATGAAATTCTCTATATTATACTATAGATATACATGACCATTCCTGTTCCTTGCTTCTCTTTTTACAATATCCAGGATGGATTGGTACCATTTGGGGGTCTCCCCTTCTCTGGAAATTATGAGAGAGGGAATGAGAGGTGGGATTGTGAAGGTGGGACTTGGAGGAAAGTAGGGAGAAAGACGGATCAGAGTGTAAAGAGATTAAATAAATAAATGGAGGGGGAAAAGAACAGGTGACTGTGCCTACAGAATTATATACAGGCCATTTTAATTTACATGATAAACTTGTGCTATTATCAAACTCTCAGTACCTATGTAGCAGCTCTAAGTACTATCACAAGAAATGGGAACAATATAGCCTCCAATTTTATTTATCAACATTACATATTGGTCAAACAATATTGAAAGTATTCATAACTGACAACGCACATCCTCTACCTGCTAATAATTATCAGTATCTTAAAACCCCCTGTTTTGCATTTTCATTCCAATTTATCCCAATAGACCATTATAACTTTGCAGAAATTTGCAAATATATGACATTTACACATGTAAAATTATATTGCTCTGGAAAAGTAACATTTGCATACTTATTTGCAATATCTAGAAATATTGTATACTGAATGTAGTCTTATAGTCTTAAATATGATATAGCATATTCACCTGAGTATTTTAATTTACTATGTTCATAGCATCCTTATTCATAATAGCCAGAACCTGGAAACAGCCTCAATGTTCCTCAGTTGAAGAATGGATAAAGAAACTGTGGTACATTTACACTATGGAATACTGCTCAGCTATTAAAAATAAGGAAATCCTAAAATCTGTGAACTACTGGATGGAAATGTAAATGATCATACTGAGTAAGTTAACCCAGAAGCAGAAAGGCTCACATAGTATATACTCAATTATAATTGGCCACTAGCCCCAAAGACATGTCCCACATAAATCTTCACTTACCAGGAGATTTGGATAGATGTGAGGACACCCCACTGGGACTCTAGGTAAGACAAATATAGGAGATGGGGAAGTAGAAGGACTCAGAGGGTCCCAGAAACCTACAAGAAGTACATTATTATGGATGGACCGGGCCCCAGGGGGTCTGCACAAACTTTTGCACTAACCAAAGACAACACAAGTAGTAAACATTGAACCTCAAGTCCAATCTAGGCAATGGAGAGGACATTCTTCATACTTATGTGGAGAGCAGGGACTGACTCTGCCATCAACTCTGGTGCCTCATATTTGACTACCTCCTCTTGGTGGGGAGGACTGATGGAACACAAAGAAAGAATAAGCAGGCTACCAAGATGAGACTTGATAGCCTATGACCACACAGCGGGGAAGAGGTCCCCCTTGATCATAGACCACGGGAGGGGTATAGGGTGAAAGTGGAAGGGAGGGGGAAATGGAAGGATACAAGTGATGGGATAACAATTCAGTTATAATCTGAATAAACTAATAAAAAGTAAATAAAATAAAATAATACTTATTTTATTGATAAAGTGATAGTTACTTTCATCATATATAGTCTAGTGAGGTAAAATTTGAAGGCATGCTAGATTGAACTAATTAACATATATATTACATAACTAACTCACCCTTTTTCTGTGATGAAAGCAATTATGATCTATGCTCACCAATTTTCATTAATATAATTAATTGCTGTTAACTATAATCACATAGCTCTTGACCTTATTTCACTAATACAAAAACAATCTTATATGATCTTACTAATATCCCTTACCCTCCATGTTAGTGACCACTAACTGCACTTCTATTAAGAGCCCTGACATGTAACACTTAAAACTGAGGGGAAGTAGGCTTGAAAGCTCAATGTTACTGACATTAAGATAATTAGGTCTTGCCTATTATTGTTTTCTGTAGAAGTATTGTGTATGAGCTAATTGACAAAAAGATGGTCATGATTTTTAACCTTTATTTTTTTCTTACAGTGTACTTTATTTGTTTTTTATTTTTTATTATTATTTGTTATGACCTACTCATATTAAATCCTGATTGTTATCCCTTTGGTTGTATCTTCCCATTCCACCCTCCTTCTGCCTTCTTCTTCTCTTTCCCTAGACCTCTGACAGGAAGTGGGTGGGGGGCCTCGTGCTCTACCAACTGACCACAGCCTACCAGGTCTCCTCAGGATTGCCATCTTCTTCCTCTGTGTGCCCACAGGGCTTCCCCACTAGGAGGAAGTGGAAAATGTTGGGGCTGGAGCAAGGGGGTGCAGAAAATGCCAGATATGAACTCGAGTGCCTGCACTTCATTTATTTATGTAAATATGCTAAATTATATTTTACCTGTAGAAATAAGACAATAAGCTTGATCCTGGAACATAATTCTTGCAGATTTTGAATTTATTAATCCAGTGTTTTTAAGGAGAGGGGGAATAGTTGTTGGGTTGTTGTATTTTGATTGGCTTTTTAAAAATTGTTTCATTCATGCTTTTCAGTATTAGTGCACAATTCTTTCTTATGATATGCTCAATTTGCTTTGATATCAATGACAATAATGCTTTCTTTTTAGAAGGAATTTGGGGATTTTCTCTATATCTTCAACATTAAATATAGAGACATTTTAATCCAGCCACGTGGCTCCTCTGGCAAAGGTTCTAGTTCTATGTGATCCAGCTGGAATGCAGACATGCTCTAAATTATATTATGATCTGTCTGGAATACAGACACACCTTTAATACCCTCCTTTAATCTCAAACAATGAAGGTAAGATTAGTTTGTAGAAGGAAGCAGACATGTTTGAAAGTGATGACTAATTAAAGGACAAAGTGTCAAATCAGAGAAAGATTTGACAGAATGAGCCAGAGATAGGATACTTCCAATTCTCATGAAAACAGAACAGGAAAGAAGCTAGTTACAACCAATGCAGGACACCGACATTGGATCAGTCCTGACAGGGTGCATTCCTCTCATCATGCTGGACACTGACATCCTGTATCCTTCATGCTCCAGCACCAAGTGCTTCAGTTGCTGTTCCTTAACATAAGACAGCTCCCAGGACACTTTCTAAGAAAGCTTCTAAGCCCAATTGGTCCAGCATTTCTGATTGTCCCACACAGGACTCTAATTAAGCCTGGAATTTCTCAGTATTTAGAAACTGGACCACAGATGATATTTCCTAGCTTGTTTTATTTGGGCCCCTACAAAGGTGTTATTCATCACAAATCAGCTGGAAGAAACTTTACAAGAGTGACACCTCCATTTCCTTATGGGAGGTCGGGTAGGTTTTTGGTTGCTCACTTGAGCTAAAGAGCGTTATTATCAATGGAAGTTGGTTACAAATTATTATGGGTCTTATTTAGAGAGAAAGCAAGATTAGACTCAGCGATGTCTCTCTTTTCCATTACCTTACATTCTTAGGTTTGGAGATAGGGATTGAAAAGAAATAAGGAGGGAATATAGAAATATATAGGGAAGATAGAACAAAAAGTAGATTAGTTAATCTACTCAACTTAATGCCTCAATTGTCACTCACAAGGCTACTTTTAATTCACTGGTATAGAATTTCATATATGGATGCAAAATAAGTTTAATTCTAGATACAGTGGTATAGAATTCAAATGTAAGATGATTCTTCACATACATTATATATATGTATATATATATTTCTACTCTAATATGAGGTATTATACCTGTATAACTCAATTATAATACAAGGTCTACTTCCAATAGTTTGAAAGTGCTATTGCAGTCTATATAGGATAATAAGTTAAACAAGTTAATTGTTATTTGATCAAATCATGGTTATGTCAATTAGTAATCTGCTTTTATCACAAGAATATACATCTTAGGTGTGACAGACAGATATGATTCTACAGAAAAATAAGGTAGAATAGTTAGATAAAATCCTTCCTCTGAGTGCCACCAGGTCTCCCCCTCCAGGGGACATGGTCAAATGTGAGGCACCAGAGTACATGAGAAAGTCATATCCCACTCTCCACTCAACTGTGGAGAATGTTCTGACCATTGGCTAGATCTGGGAAGGGGTTTAAAGTTTACCTCCTGTATTGTCCTTGGCTGGTGCCTTAGTTTGAGCGGGACCCCTGGGCCCAAATCTGCCTATCATATTGTTCTACTTGTAGATTTCTAGGACCCTCTGGATCCTTTTATTTTGCTGTTCTCCCATGCGTCTCTCATTTAGAGTCCTAATAGGATGCCTTCCCCTCTGTCCCAGTTTCCTGGTAAGTGAAGGCTTTTGTGGGACATGCCCCTTGGGCTAGTATGCAGATATAAGTGAGTATATACCATTTGATTCTTTCTGCTTCTGGGTTAACTCACTCATTATGATCATTTCTAGCTCAATCCATTTATCCACAAATTTCGGGAATTCCTTGTTTTTAATAGCTGAGTAGTATTCCATAGTGTGTATGTACCACAGTTTCTTTATCCACTCTTCTACTGAGGGACACTTAGGCTGTTTCCATGTTCTGGCTATTATGAATAAGGCTGCTATGAACATGGTTGAGCAAATTTTCTTGTTGTGTGCTGGAGCATCTTCTGGGTATATTCCAAGGAGTGGAATAGCTGGGTCTTGAGGAAGCCCTATTCCCATTTTTCTGAGATAGCATCTTCAAAAATCTTAGAGACATGCAGAAAATGCATTTTAAAATGTTTTTTTAATTATTTTAAAGATACACTGACAATGAGATATGTTAACTCCTGGCAACACCCAGCCTACCTCAAAGAGGATGATGAGCATCAAAGAACCTTCTTATGGACATGGCTTCAAATGTGGCAAACAGGCCACTGTGAAAAAAATGTCCTTGTTTCTACCATAGACAGAATTCTGTCTTATAAAAGGCAAGCTTGGATGCAGGCAGAGTAGACAGCCAAACTCTGCCAAGACAGAGTAAGCAAGTCCTCAAAAGTTTCTGCATCACCAATATATCTGTCAGATATATTGTGCAAGAAGGTTGAAGATCCTCCAACATTACAGAGAGTTTTGGGTGACTATTCCGGTATCAAACTGTCTATCATCTTCTCATTTGGAAAGTTACTAACCTGTACTCCCAGCATACTCAGATATTAAGTTTATTCCTTTTCGGGTCTCTGATGGAGATGAAGATCAGGTAGCTTAGTTTTATAATGAAGCTTAGTTGTTTAATGGTTAGGATGTTTTAATGTTTAGTGAGATGCTTTAATTGATAATTACAAGATGTGATGGAGATTGAATTACATTCAGAATTTTAGACCCACCAAGATAGGAAAGATGTTTTCTTCAAGGCTGTCAAATACAAATAGCCATAACACTAAGAATGTAACATTTATATAATTTGTAATGTGTCACCATTTTTCTTGCCATAGGTAATTTATTTAATATATGTATAATAATATAAATGTATATGTAAAAAATAAAAAATGTTTAATTATTAAAAAACAAACAAAAAAGAGAGCAATGCAGGGAGAAAGTTTTTACCATAAATTTCTTACTGAGATAGTTTAACAGAGACAGGTTGTAAAAAGAACAAGCTAAATGCAGGTAAAATCAGAATAAGCCAAGGAGTGAAAAGGAGCCAGAAGATTAAAACACATTGCCCGAATTAATTTGAGACCAGGCAGAACAATTCAGTCAGAAGCCAGGAGAAGCCTGTTTAAAGCTTGGAGAGGAGTTTAGGCAAAACAGCTGAGTGAAGCCAGACAGAAAGACTGCTCTCATCTTATCACATCATCTGAGGAAATAAAAATAACAAATTTATACTTTTTTTCTTTAGAAGTTTGGTGGACTGCAGTGAAAAAAACATCAGTACTTGGGATGTTTGCTGAGAGGGCCTTAAAGACTTGATTTAAACTTTGTGTTTGTTAGTTGGTACTGGATTCCTATTTATTTTACACTTAGTGTTGATAGGTTGCATGTTGTTAGGAAATTGCCTGTTTTATTAGGCTCATAATGCTTTCTGATAATCCATTGGCCTTTTGAATATCTTGGCATATAACGGGATACACTTGTGTATTCCTTAACTCTGGGTCTGATAACATAGTCCTGAATCCAAAATTAGTTGGAGTGTGAAATCTCAATAGCATGCTTGTAAGGGAGATTATGTAAGCTGGCCTGGTAGTGGGGCTAGGAAAGTTGTTAGTATTAAAGACAACATTTTTGGAGCCATATTAGTGCTTTGAGATGTGACTTAGGCTGGCTTTACTAAAGTACACTGCAATTTCATCCCAAGTACATTCTGGAACCAGAAGCCTCTCTACTTCATTTTGTGCTGTGAGACTGAATAAATGAGGGATGACAGAAGTTGGTAAATCTTTACTTCCTTTTTAAAAAGTATATGTTTTATCTGTGTAATGCATAAAAGTCCTGTTAATTCTCACTTATTTTTAGTTTGCTTGATCTGGTTTCATTTATTTATTTTGTGTATTTGGGAGGATCCATGTGTTTCCAGGCACACTCACATAGAGATGAGAGGAGAACTTTCAGTCGTCAGTTTTTGGTTCTTTCCTTCCACCACATATTATGGTATAGGAGTAAATCTCAGGTTGTCAGCTTGTTGGTGAGTGTCTTTGCCTGCTGAGCATCTCAACAGCCCACTTTTCTTAATTTTAATGAAGGCTTATTTACAAATGGACACTTACTCAAAACTACATTGTAGAAAGAGAATATGAACTAGAATGTCCTATGCCACCATCTTGCTGATGTTCACCCCTTATATAGCTAATGCTTAGGCAGCTCAATTATTGTGTTTATATTGTATTCTTTATCAGGTAGGACTATGCAGAAGTCTCCCACTTGGGGAGTCTATACAACCTGAGATTCAGTCTTGGGTTATTGTTCTTACTTTAAAAGACATGATATAGAAGGAAGTAAATTTTATGTGAATTTTGAGACTATTAACACTAAAACTATATTAAACAGATATTGGGTTGCTACTTATTCATGTTTTGAACTGCATAATTTTTAGTCTTCTAAACTAGAATTCAATTTGAGAGCTCTTAAACCAATGAACAAGGTTAACAAAGTAACCATTATAAAATATTATCAGTTTAGTCAGATTATCCTAATTATCTTCAAAGGCTCTAAAAACTCAAAAATTTGTGATCTGTTATAAAGGTACAAATTTTTCAAACTTTGAATGCCTGTTGTATGAACATAGGCTACATCCTTCCTAATTATTCTTGGATCTTTGAAGAATATTGAAGGACTCCATGTAAATGCCTACTATTAGTATGTGATACCTTCAAAATACGAAGATTATAATGCTCAACATTAAGGATATTTCAACAATATAATTACAGTAAACATAACATGCTTAATTAATTTGCATAGATATTGGACATAGCCACTAACTATAGTGATTTAAAATGAGAGACTAAGTCTATTTAGTTACAAATGTAGTTTTTCCTTTGTAAAAAACAAATCTTCCATCATTTTAATGTAGAAATCATTTATGTAACTATTTCCATTAGCTGTAATTTTCCATCTTTCCAATTCTGCAATAAATTGACAAAGTTCTTTGTATGTAATTATCAGTAGTTAGTTTTGACATTCATTATATTTAAAGTGGCTATTAACACAAACATATTTTATTAGAAATCAAATTTAGCATCATGAATTAATTTATAAATTATACATGCCTATTATCACATAGAATAATAACAAACTCAGGTTTTTAGAATACAGGATTGATAAATTAAACTATATTGTATATTTGATTGAAAAACTACCTAAGAAAATATACATATAATAGAACCAAAGTAAATTTTATCTATATATTATTTAGATATTTGCCTTATACCTTCACGACTTGGTTTATAAATCCTGTAGTATTATAATAGATAACTATTTGAGTCTCAGTTTATTGATATTATTTTTAATAGTTGCATACATTGTTGTTATGAATAGAATATTTCCATACAGATCCAAATCTTAGTAATTAACTATAAAAAGTATGAACACAATTTAAACTTCCCAAATAAATATTAAATTATAATCCCAGATCTGTTTCCTGATACTATAATGTAATTATATTTATTTTACTTTCTTATGGTAGCTATAACACAGAACACAACACACAGGATGAAGTTTTTCAGGCATGGTTTAATGTGAATCACTGGGGTTTGCTTGTTGAAAGAAGTAAACCTCATTACTGAAAGTCTTTCATTTATACTGTGTTATGAGTGTTCATGTGGAAGCCAAACAAGCATTCCTCTTGCAGTCTGGTCAAATTGAAAATAGAAACACTGAATTTCATTATTGTTGCTTAACGTTATCTTAGAAATAAATTACACAGGAAGAATTGAATAAAATTTATCTGTTTTTACACTTAAGGAAAACACTTAATACAGTGAAAATGATCATCTTGCAAAAAGCAATGTAAAGATTAAACAAACACCTAACAAAATTACAACATAATTCTTAACAGAAATTGGAAGGATACTTTTTATCTTTATGTGAAAACAAATTATTCAAGAATAACTAAAACAATCCTCAGTAAAAAAAAAATAACTGCAGGTGGTATTATCATCTCAGATTTCAAGTTGCACTACAGAAATGTAGTAATCAAAACAGCATGGTGCTGGCATCAAAGCGGACATATTGATCAATGGAAATGAATGGAGGATGCCAGTATAGGTGTACACACCTACAAATGCCAGGGTTTTAAACAGAGGATCTAGAAATACAAACTGCATAAAAGACAGCATCTACAATAAATGTTGTTAGTCAAATTGGATGTCTTATTATCCTGTTCAAGCTCAACTCTAAATGCATCAAATTCCTTAACTTAAGGCACATATATAAAACCTAGTAGGAGATGAATGGGGGAATACTCATTGGCACAGTATAAGACTTTCTTAATAAGACAATAATAGTAAAGTACGAAGACCAACAATTAAAAATGGGAACTCTTTATGAAACTGAAAATCATTGTTTAGACAAAGTGGTAGGTTATAGAATGGGAAAGTGACTTTACCAATTAAACACTCAAATCAGAATTGATATTTAATATATACAAGTAATGAAAAACATTGTGAAACAAGAAAAAAGATTACCCACTTAATATCGTGATATAGATCAGTGTAGGGGTTCGATGTTTACTACTTGTATTGTCTTTGGTTAGTGCAGTAGTTGAGCAAACCCCTCTGGGCCCCAATCCACCCATCATGATGTTCTTCTTGTAAGTTCTAGGACCCTGTGGGTCTTTTTATTTTCCAATCTCCTATATTTCTCTTACCTAGAGTCTCAGTAGAATGTCCTCACTTCTGTCCCAATCTCCTGGTAAGTGAAACTTTCATGGAACATGCCTTTTGGGCTAGTGCCCAATTATAAGTGAGTATATACCATATCTTTATGCTTCTGGGTTAGCTCACTCATTATAATCATTTCTAGTCCCATCCATTTGTCCACAGATTTTGGGATTTCCTTGTTTTTAATAGCTGAGTAGTAGTCCATAGTGTAAACGTACCACAGTTTCTTCATCCATTCTTCAGTTGAGGGACATTTAGGCTGTTTTCAAGTTCTTCCTATTGTGAATAAGGCTGCTATGAACATGGTTGACCATATGTTCTTGTGTGGTGGAGCATTTTCTGGGTACATACCAAGGAGTGGAATAGCTGGTTCTTGAGAAAGCCCTATTTCCAGTTTTCTGAGAAAGCTCCATATACATTTCCAATGGACATGACATTCTCCATAGTTATGTGGAGAGCAGGGACTCACTCTGACATGAATTCTAGTGCTCCCTTGGTGGGAAGCCCTAATGGCACTCAAAGAAAGAATAAGCAGGCTGCCGAGATGAGAGTTGATAGCCCATGACCATATAGTGGGGGAGTAGATCCTCCTCAGCCTTATACCTAGGCGAGGAGAATAGGGTGAAAGCAGGAGGGTGGGAAAAATGGAAGAATACAAGTGATGGGGGTAATACTTGAGTTGTAATCTGAGTAAATTAAAAAATTAAAAATAAAAATATAAAAAGTTTACTTAAAGTAAAAAAAAGTCACGATACAGAACTAAAAAAGAACTGTCAAAAGATGAAATGCAAAGGATTGAGAAACACTAAAGGTAATACTCAACATCATTATTAATCAGGGAATTAAAACAACTTTGATATTAAATATTATTCTATTAAAATACCAAGATCAATAAATAAATGATGACATACTGGCAAAAGATAATGAATAAGGGGAACACTTGTCCATTTGAGTGGAATGCAAACTTGTGCATACAGTCTCTATTGAAATGAGCACTTTATTTCCTCAGAAAGCTGGCAAAATCTACCTCAATATCATGCAATCTCCCTCTTGGGCATGTACCCAAAGGATACTTCATCTTACTATAAGACACTTGCACAGTAGTGTTCATTGTTGCTGTATGCATAATAGCCAGAAATAGGAAATAGCCTAAATGCACTCACTGTCCCTTAATGGATAATAATGCAAATCTGTTAAAAATGAAATAATAATGAAATTTGGTGGTAAAGGAATAGAGATAAAGAAAGTCATCCTGAGGTAACCCACACCCAAAATTACAAATATTATATATATTTCAGCACTATTAATGTTAGCCTTCAAGACTTCAATAGGCATGTTCCAATTCCTATAACTGTGTTTGGGCTGTGGATTTAAATGGATGAGGAAGAGAATAATGGTTTAAAGCAGGCATTATGAAGAGTGACAAATAACACAGGCCCATTTGAAGAATACATGAAAATCTACACTTAAATTTTCCTTAATTTAATATGTAATATTTATTTTAATTCACACCCACTCCCTAACCTCATTTCCTCCTCTTCTTCTCCTCTGGGAAAGGAAGGCCTCCCCCACATGGGTACCAACGCTCCTTAGCACATGAAGTCACAGCAGGACAAAGCAACCCAGCTCTGGAAAAGGGATCCAAAGGCAGGCACCAAAGGCAGATAGTGCCTACTCCAATTGTTAGGGAACCCATGTGGAGATAAAGTAGTAAATATGCTTCATATGTGTAGAAGGCCCAGGTTAAGGCCATGCATGTTCTTTGGTTGGTGGTTCAGTCTCTGAGACCCCTAGGAGCCCAGGTGAGGTGATTCTGTAGGATGTCCTGTGGTGTCTTTGACAACATGGCTGTCTCAATTCCTCCCCACACTCTTCCACTAGACTCCACAAGCCCCACCTAATGTTTGGCTGTGGATCTCTGCGACATTTCCATCAGTTGCTGGATGAAGCCATTTATAAGACAGTTATGCTAAGCCCCGGTCTTCAAGCATAGCACAGTGTCATAAATAGTGTCAGGGGTTGGCCCTCTCCAGTTGGGTGGCTCTCCAGTTGTGGCAATCATTGATTGACAACCCCCTCATTCTTTTTATTCCTGCACATATTATAGGCCAGACAAATTTTGGGTAAAGGTTTTGTAGGTGGGTTTGTGTCCCTCTCCCTCTGCTGCAAGTCCTGCCTGGCTATAGGAGCTTGCCACTTCAACCTCTCTATCCCACTACGCTAAGTGTCTCAACTAGGTTCACCCACATACGCTCCCAGAAGCCTCCACTATCGCAGGTCTCTGGCTGGTTTCAGAGATGCCCACTGTTCCAATGTCCCTTATCTCTTTTATCCCTCCCCGACTCTCTGCCCAGATCAGATCCCTGCCCGCTCTTCCACTTAGTTCATTCCCACTATCAAGCTACCATGTCTGTTTAATTTCCCTTCTGAGTGAGATTCAAACATCTCTGCTTGAGTCCTCCTAGCTACCTTTGGGTCTGTGGAATATAGTATGGTTATCCTCTATTATATGGATAATATCCACTCATCAGTGACTACATATATGCCTGTCTTTCTGGGTTATCACACTCAGGATAATATTTTCCAGTTCCTTACATTTGCATGGAAGCTTATTCATGCCCTTGCTTTTCATTGCTGAATAGTATTCCATTGTAAATGTACCACATTTTCCTTTTTCATTCTTTGATTGATGGACATCTAGGTTGTTTCCAGATTCTGGTTATTACGAATAAAGCTGCTAAGTACATTGTTGAGTAAATGTCCATATTTAATGGTGGAGCAACACTTGGGTATATGCCCTGGAGTACTAGAGTTGGGTCTTGAGGTAGAACTACTTTTAATTTTCTGATAATGGGCAAATTGATTTCCAAAGTGGTTGTACAAGTATGCGCTTTCACCAACAGTAGAGGAATTTTCCCCTTGGTCCACATCCTTGCCAACACTTGCCAGTCGCTTGAGTTTCAATATGGCCCTTCTGATAGAAGTAGGATGCAACCCCCATAGTCATTTTGAACATCCTTTGACTAAAGATGTTGCCCATTTCTTTTTTTTTTTTTTCTTTTTTTTTTTATTATTTTATTTTTTTTTTATTAATTTATTCTTGTTACATCTCAATGTTTATCCCATCCCTTGTATCCTCCCATTCCTCCCCCCCCCCCATTTTCCCATTATTCCCCTCCCCTATGACTGTTCCTGAGGGGGATTACCTCCCCCTATATATTCTCATAGGGTATCAAGTCTCTTCTTGGCTACTTGCTGTCCTTCCTCTGAGTGCCACCAGGTCTCCCCCTCCAGGGGACATGGTCAAATGTGAGGCACCAGAGTACGTGAGAAAGTCGTATCACACTCTCCACTCAACTGTGGAGAATATTCTGACCATTGGCTAGATCTGGGAAGGGGTTTAAAGTTTACCTCCTGTATTGTCCTTGGCTGGTGCCTTAGTTTGAGCGGGACCCCTGGGCCCAAATCTGCCTATCATATTGTTCTACTTGTAGATTTCTAGGACCCTCTGGATCCTTTTATTTTGCTGTTCTCCCATGCGTCTCTCATTTAGAGTCCCAATAGGATGCCTTCCCCTCTGTCCCAGTTTCCTGGTAAGTGAAGGCTTTCGTGGGACATGCCCCTTGGGCTAGTATGCAGATATAAGTGAGTATATACCATTTGATTCTTTCTGCTTCTGGGTTAACTCACTCATTATGATCATTTCTAGCTCAATCCATTTATCCACAAATTTCGGGAATTCCTTGTTTTTAATAGCTGAGTAGTATTCTATAGTGTATATGTACCACAGTTTCTTTATCCACTCTTCTACTGAGGGACACTTAGGCTGTTTCCATGTTCTGGCTATTATGAATAAGGCTGCTATGAACATGGTTGAGCAAATTTTCTTGTTGTGTGCTGGAGCATCTTCTGGGTATATTCCAAGGAGTGGAATAGCTGGGTCTTGAGGAAGCCCTATTCCCATTTTTCTGAGATAGCACCAGATAGATTTCCAAAGTGGCTGTACTAGTTTGCATTCCCACCAGCAATGAAGGAGTGTTCCTCTCTCCCCACATCCTCGCCAGCATGTGGTGTCGCTTGAATTTTTGATCTTAGCCATTCTGATGGGTGTAAGATGGAATCTCAGAGTTGTTTTGATTTGCATTTCCCTGATGACTAAGGAGATTGAGCATTTCTTTAAGTGTTTCTCAGCCATTTGATATGCTTCTTTGCCATTAAAGATTCCTATGTTGAGAATTCTCGGTTCATATCTGCACCCTATTTTTAATTGAGTTATTTTGTTTGTTGTTTAATTTCTTTAGTTCTCTATACATTTTGAAGATTAGCTCTCGGTCAGATATAGGGTGGGTGAAGATCTTCCAACAGTCTGTAAGCTGCTATTTGTCCTATTGACAGTGTTCTTTGCCTGATGGAAGCTTTTCAGTTTCATGAGGTTCCATTCGTTGATTGTTGCTCTTAGCGCCCAAGTTGTTGGTGTTCTGGTCCAGAAGTTGTCTCTGTACCAATGTATTCAGGCTACTCCCCACTTTATCTTCTATTAGATTTAGTGTATCTGGTTTTATGTTGATATCTTTGATGTACTTGGACTTGCATTTTGTTCAGGGTGATGAATATGGATTTATTTTTCATTCTTCTATGTGCAGAAATCCAGTTAAACCAGCACCATTTGTTGAATATGGATTCTGTGTTCCATTGTATAGTTTCTGCTTCTTTTCAAAAATCAAATGTCCATAAATGCGTTGGTGTATTCCTGGGACTTCATTTTATCCATTGATCAACTAGTCTGTTTTTATGCCCATACTTTTCAGGTTTTATTTCTACTGCTGTGTAGTAGGGATTGAAATCAGTGATGATGAGTCTTGCAGATGCTCTTTTATTGTACATGATTGGTTTTGTTATTCTGGGTTTTTTGTTTTTCCATATGAAGTTGAGAATTTATCTTTCAAGATATGTAAATAATTGTGTTGAAATTTTGATAGGAAGTACATTGAATGTATAGATTATTTTTGGTAAGATGGCCATTATTCTATGTTAATTGTACCATTCAATGAGCATGAAAGATCTTTCCATCTTCTGATATCCTTTTCAATTAAAAAATCTAAGTGGAGTAACCAAATACAAAATGAGACAATGCCCAAACTAGGCAACTTTTGCCATGAAGTGAAACTTCCAATGCCAGGAATGGATTACATCTTGTTGAGCCTTAGAACAAAGTTATCCTGTGGTAACCCACAACCCATGTTTAACTCAAGCTATTTGTATGGCTATTGCTTGTTCTCCAAAACCATAATTACAAGGCCCCATTGCAGAAAACAATCCATATTTCATTGAGTACTGTGAATTCAAGCCATTTCTGACTACTTTACCACTACTTACCAGTCCTGAAGATACTAGAAGACAATACGAATGCTACAAAAGGAGAAATGCAAATACAAGTCTGACTACAAAGTCTGTGATCTACATTGATGACCTACCTGTATTATACGTTGGTGCAATACTGACAAAACTTTGTGGAAGTAATTAACCACTCTGATTGGTTTTAAGGCTTATTCCACAAGATACAGCTCATGCCTGACACGACTTGGGTGACAAGGACACAAGACTCCATAAGCAGTAGGTGTATGACAAAGCCAAATACTATTGCTTTCCAACATTATTCTCTACCCATACATAAGTTTCTCTCTTAGACATCATCTTAGAATTTTCTTTATGCACTCTATTATAAATAATACAGAGACATATAACTGAATAATGTATAGACAATGAAAGACTTTGGAACACTTAATCATAAATGGGATATTTTCGTCAAAGCCAAGAACTCAGGTGATAGGGAACTATGCTAAAGATGAGGAAGAGGGATTGTTAGAGCCAGAGGAAATGTATGACAGCAAAGATACAGTCCCTTCCAGACACACAGGACTGACACATAGATGCACAAACAGAGATTATGGCAGAATTCACAGGGCCTAAACAGGTGCAGGCCACTTCCAGCACAAGGAAAGGAACGTAAACTCAAGTCCCAATCCTTAACAAAGAAACTATCTACAATGACAAGTGGTTGCAAAGGAAAATGTAGTTTCTCCAATGTAATATTAGGAGGTATGTAAAGTACACTTAAAGGTAGGCCCTGAGGCAGGAGTAGATGGAGAGGAGAAACTGTGATAAGAATATATTGTGTTAAAATTTTTATCATCAAAAAAATAAAGAAAATAGGCTTGACAATTTCAAAGAAATATGCTATAATACACAAAATTCAGGCATTGTTGCAAATTAAAAACAAAAACAGGAGTGAAAAGGTGTTCTATAAAGTAAATAAACTAAAATTTTCATGACACTGAACTTTCATGTGACTGGATATGAAGTAAATATTTCATATTTTCATGGCTAAATGGTTATAAAGCAACAACTCAACTTTGTAATATTTTATTATATTGTATTTGAGGAAAGTTTGTCTACAAATGCTATATTTATATAATCTCTTTCCCCTCCATTATCTTCATCCAACTTCTCCTTTATCTCCATGACTCCCTTCCAACTAATAGTCTATATACACAGTCATAATAATTAGGCAGTAAGAGGTTACATCAGTGAAGCCACAGTTATGTAACAGGAGACCACAAAGGATATGTTCACAACAAAAATATCTTCTAAAAGACAAAAAAAAAAAAAAAAAAAAAAATGCACTAAAAAACATGGGAGATCTTTTTATACTATACTGTCCTATTTCAACTTCATTTTTCAATACATCTATAATCTATGCCAATCACTCTCACATAAACACATATACATAAACACCACACACACACACACACACACACACACACATGCACACACACACACACACACACACACCACTTGAAGTCTTAGTTACAACAAAAAAGGAACTAAATAAAATTCAAGAGGTAGAAATAAGAATGGGAAAAGCCAAGTACCCTAATATGTAGGTGACATAATTTTAAAAATAACAACCAAAAGATCACACAAACTCCCCCCCCCATCAAAGAAGCTTCTTCTTGCTATCTAACAAAGTTATCCATACCTGGAACATTGTGCAGAGTGTGAGCACATAGCCCCAACAGTCACATCTTTCTTAAATTCATTCTTATAACACATAGAGATTTATGTGGAAGAGGAGCAGCAAGACTGCAAAGCCATTTTTTTTTTTTTTTTTTTTTTGTCAACAAGGAGAGAGCATCTTCCAGAAACAACAGGACTGGAGTACATAAGAACTAACAGAGACTGTGACAGCACACACAAGCCCTAAAAAAGACAAAACTCAGGACTGGAAGAGTAAATAGACCAAATGCTCACCTCTAATCAGGAAGCTATTTGCAATTGATACTGAAAGAATATGTATTATCCTGGTTTCAAGTATATATATTGACCTTGGAAGCCATTTTGAATAGGCCATTCAACGTGTTTCAGTTTAAAGATTTGTAATACAATTTTCAACTGATGACAAAACTAACTGAAATAAAAGAATTATTTAGTAAAACATAATCATAATGTGAGGCATACTATCTTATTTCAGTTCAGCATTCTAATACTTAACTTTCTAAATTTCTTTTAATTTAACAGAAAGTAACATAGACTGGACATGCCAAATATATCAGGACATCTGGGCTTGTAAATAAAGACATATTTATTTCTCATTTAACCATTTCTGCAAGACTAAAACTGTAGTAAATGTCATGTATAATAACATTTAAAAGTCACTATCTTTGACACTTATTAATACTCTATACATCTATTTAATCTTAAATAAACATTGTACATTTTCTCAAGTCCATAGACATCACTTCATAGTGAGAGAGAGGAAGATGGCAAAAATCATCTCAGTAATAGTTGTTTGTTTACCTCTTTAGATGTGTTTTCTTGAGAAAACCACACAAACAGAATAACGATTGCAGAGACCTCACTATAAATATACATAGCCAAATTAAAACTGCGATAAAGGTTCTGATTGTCAAGATGCAAAAAAGCTCTTTATGAATTCTATCTTGTGGTAAGATGAGGCAAGCATTTACTTCATGTTGTATCCTTTATTTTGTACATAGACGGAAATCTTTTCTACAGACTGAAGTGTCAGAGAATGTTCTGGTTGCACTTAAGATAGCATATAGACCACATTCAACAGGTGGCAACATGCTGTAGGAATAGATTTGACACAGCAGTGCTTTTTCAAATGCTACCTAGTGGATGAAGGATGCTCACTGATCCCAGAGATGCAAAATGACATCTGTTGACCTAAGAAACACTGTTTATTGTACCACCTACTCTTTTGTTTAGCGTTAAATAATTATACAAGAAGGATCCAGCCAAACCAATTATGCGTCTAGTTCTACACTTGAAAGCTAAAATCTTTTCAAGACATAGGTAACAGTTAATTTTCCCTGTTATTTTCTGGAAATATGCAGCCATGAAATTGAAGCTTGTTTTGTTAAGAGTACTTTTCAGCAAAAGATGACATTTCCTAAGGATTTCAGAGAAAGAATATTGGGAATTTGTTTTTCTTTAAGGATGACGAAAGATAGTCAGTTTATTAAATATAAATCAAGTTTCTGCTCTGAAATTTCTACTATTTTTCAACACTATGAACATGAAAACATGGGTAAAGAATTGGCTCAGCACTAAGAGTATTGACTGATTTTTCAGGTGACCGGGGTTCTATTTCCAGTGCCCACATGGAAGCTCACAACTGTAACTCCAAGATTCGAGCACCCTCACATAGTCATACATTCAGGAAAAATGCCAGTGCACATAAAAAAATAGATTTTTAAAAAATACATGAAAACAGGGTATTTTTATCAAGAGAAAACTACTTAATACATACTACTTATTGCAAACATAAGCAGATTCAATAGAAATCAACATTTAAAATAAAGAAAAAAATAAAAATTGAGTATTTTAGGAAGAAAGAACTAATTTCAAATGAAATCATGTCCTTATAGGCAGTCTTCAAGTAATCTTAGCTGTAGTTTTCTTAATAAATAATTGGCCAATAGTAAAATATAAACTGTAAAATGAAATACATGTAAACTAAATTTTAAAATTATCTTTGAATTTTAAATATTATATGATATAAAATACACTTTTTCTCACAAGAGATATTCAGTTTGAAAATGAAAATTGTAGTATTCTTGGAATAAAAAAAATGTAGTGGTGTTTTCAAGTCATAGACTAAATGACTGAAAATAGTTTATCTTTCTTTTCTGTTGTTTTCTTTACTTTTCTTTTTAGGACAAAGTTTGATAACTCAGAAGGCCCTGAACAAGGCAGTGGGCATAGTGGAGGAGGTAGAAGACCCAAAATTTTCTTTCATTTACTTCTTCAGGATAGCCTGAAAGGAGAGAAATTTTGGTGTGCAGTTTTGTCTATCTTTGTATTAAAAAAAGGAACACTTAAATAAGTATGATAGAAATGATAACCTAAGGCCTGAAGTCCTAACCAGGTGCTTGAGCACTGCATGATTCCCAAGGACCAATTTCCTCTTACCAAATTATACCTGATGGTTAAGGGTTACCTAGGTGGCTGTTGCACATTTAGATCAAGTTTCAACAAAATTAATTGTCACTATATGGAAAATAAAGGTTGTGTAGAATTCCCTTGTGAGCAGCATACATCAACATGGATACCATATTTTAGAAACACAATATTAATATATTCATTGAAACTTACAGTGAATCCTAAAGGGAGAAAAAAACCAAAACTGTCAACAGCAAATCTGTGAAAAACGTGAGCTCTCCATATTTTTTCATACTGTGTTTCAGTTAAACACAGCATTGCTCTTATGGATGACTAAATTGGTGGAAATGAGTACAATAGTGGAAATGCTGATAGGTCATTTTGGAATGATTTGTCAATGCCTACACCTTGCAGCAGCAATTAGAGTACAAGAAAAGGATCCTAGCCTCAGATTTGGTATGTTCCAATGACACAAAACTAAAAAGTATAGGATACTGGGTGGTCACTCTACTCAACCTTTTAAATTTTTTCATTTATATTTTGTACAGTAGAACACCAGTGCTCTTTTATATTGACACAAGTTAAGCTAATTTTATACACCTAAATCTAATTGTCACCTCACAAGTTACTGCATACTCTTTCTGCACTATTCTTTTCTCACTCCAATGAATCAAATGCTTTTAAAGCTTTCTTGTAACTTCCCTACATTTACATTGTTTCTGTTATAAAAATTTCCTTAGTCTTCTCTAATTTGTTCCTTGATCTGATTTAAAGTATACTGAATCATATATAAATGATATTAATGAAAACTCAAACCTTGCATTTGAAAGGGAGTACTAATATGATAATGCTTTATTGCTTATGCATTAGCAAACTAATATCCATGGTGACAATGAATTATGAGATATAGGCTATAGGTATACTTTCAACATTTGGAACAGAATGAGGCCTAGAAAAGAAAATCATCCTTTAAAAAGGCAGGCAAGACATTTAATGTAAATACCATTGTATTCAAAGGAGGTAAGAAGAAAGTCTGGTGACATCCTCCAGAAGTATGCTTCCTTTTTATAGTACCATACCACCTCTGTGCCGGTAGTTCATTTATGGAGCATTTGATTTCTAACACTGTGTCTATCTTGAGTCACAAGATGATTTATTATGGTTAATGAAGCTACTACTTTTTACTTTTTTCACATTAATTAATTTATTTGTTCACTTAACATACAATTGCAGCACTCTCCATGCTCTCCTCCTAGACTCAACCTCTTGCTTCTTACCCCCTTTCCTTCTCCTCAGAAAAGGGGAGTACCCCACAACCATCCCACCCTGAACATCAAAATCTCATCAAGACTAAGCATATCCTCCTCCCCTGAGTCCAGACAATTCAACCCAGATAGGGTAAACTGATCCAAAAGCAGGCAACCGAATCCATGTCAGAGACAGAACCTGCTTCAATACTAGAGGACTATCATGATGACCTACACATCAGCTACATATGTGTAGGAGGCCTATGTCCAGCCCATTATTGCTCTTTGGTTGGTAGTTCAATTTCTGTGAGCCCCCATGGGCCTAGGCTTTTTGTCTCTGTTGGGCTTCTATAGAGTTCTAGTCCCCTCCAGGGGACATCCCCCCTATTTTTCCACAAGATTCCCTGAGAATCTCTTGAGGTATGGCTGTGGGTCACAGCATCTGTGTTCAGCTGGTGCTGAGTGGAGCCTCTCAGAGGGTAGTTATCTTAGGCTTTTGTCTGCAAAAATAGCAGAGTATCATCATTAATGTCAGTGGTTGCCTCTTCCCCCTGGGGTTGGTCTCAAGTTGGGTCAGTCATTGTTTGGCCATTCCCACAGTCTCTGCTCTATCTTTATCCTTGCACATCTTGTAGCCAGGGTAAATTTTGGAAATACATATACAACAAATTGAAATAATCCCTTGTAGTTTATCAGACCATCATGGACTAAAGTTGGACCTCAACAACAACGGAAATAAGAAAAAGCCTACACATGTATGGAAACTGAACAACTCTCTACTCAACTACCATTGGATCACAGAAGAAATAAAAAAAGAAAGTAAAGCTTTCTATAATTCAATAAAATGAAGGTACAACATACCCAATCTTATGGGACACAATGAAAGCAGTGCTAAAAGGAAAGTTCATTAAGTGCCTTCAGAAAAAAATTGGAGACATCTCATACTGGAAACTAAACAACACATCTAAAAGCTCTCAAACAAAAAGAAGCAAACATACCAAAGAGGAGTAGAAAGCAGGAAATAATCAAACTCAAGACTGAAATCAATAGAAACAAAGAGAAAAATACTAAACTAAAAGCTTGTTCTTTGAGAAAATCAACAACATAGAATAGCCCTTATCCAAACTTAATAAAAGACAGAGAGATACTATCAAAATTAACAAAACTATAAATGAAAATGGGGCCATAACAACAGACACTGAGATAATCACAGTTACAATTATTAGAAATAATATTGTCTAAGAGTGAGCAATCTTGGAACACTTGTTCCTAAAGGAGAAGTCTTTATCAATTACTTCTCTTCATAGTTCAAGGAAATCTGCAGAAGAAGAGGCAGAAAGATCACAAGACTGAGAGAGTACGAAAGATGCCAAAGAAACCGGACATTCCAAACATAGCAGTACCAAAATGTGCATGAACTCACAGAGACTGTGGCAGTATGCATAGGTACTCTATGTGTCTCTGACAGATGGCATCATAGTACTGAATATGAAAGTAGGACACAAGCCCCCAACTTTAACCTAGAAGCTATATTCAATTGACAATCACTTGCCAATGAAAAATTAGTCCTTTCAAGCAAAATCCCATTGAAGACTTAAACTATTATGGGAGAATGGGTTTCAAAACACAATTTCTCTGTATAGCCTTAGTAGTCTTTGACTCACTTTGTAGACCAGACTGGCCTTAGACTCAGAGAGACCTATCTGTCTGTATTTCCTTGAGTGCTGAGATTATAGGCACCTGCCCCTGCACCCAGATGTAAACTTAATATCAAGCCTCATGCCCAGAGTAAATGGCCAGTGTGAAAGAAACTCAATGTTATTTTTTAAGGATATTACAAATTATGATTATTAATTTTTATTTAATAATGTCTGTCTAGGCTATTTTCTTCTTATGCTACTTCTCTTTGCTTTATTTTATGTTCTAGGGGATTTCTGGGCATGCCAATGTGTGTGTGTGTATAGACAATCCATGTGTATATATGCTTTGTGTATGTTCTTTGGCTTTTTCCAGGTTGTTTGTATGTGTTGTCCTATTGAGGTTTGTTTGCTTGTATTCTATTCTTTACCTTCTTTTAGAAGTCTGCTTTCTAAATAGAGAACAAGGAATAAGTGAGCTTGGGTGGATGGAGAGGTGAGTAGGATCTGAGAGACGTTAGGGGACAATCAAACCATAATTATAATATGTTATGTGAAAAAAATCTATTTTCAATAAACTATTGTGTATTTGACTGACATAACTTTAAGTCTATTATAAATAATAGAACCCTAAGAGGCATCCAACATGGCTGCACCAATCACACACTCTGATTGGACTGCTGGTGCTTTCCAGGTAAAAGGGGACCACATGGTCTGTAACACAGATCAGTCTGACCTCAGGTCACTTGGCTAATCCACATAAAAGTCCATGGGTCCCTATTTGCATGTGCATAATTTCTAGTATCGAGCCACATACTGAGACATAGCACACTGTGCCAAATGTCCCACACTGATCTGATGGCCACAAAATACCAGTGTCTGAGTCTCTCAATGTGGCAAAGAACCCATGGTGTGGCACACAAGTAAATCTGACCTCAAGTCACTCATATAATTCACAGAAAGTTCCTGGGTCCAGGAGCCACAGGCATGTTTTCCAGCATCCACCCATATGCCTGCCTGTGCACAGATCCTGTGCTCTATGTCTCAGAGTGAACTGTGGGCTACAAAACACCAGTGTCTGAGTCTTCCTGACTAGAGGAGACCCTACTGTATGGAACACAAGTAGATCTGATCTCAGGTAACCAAGTTAAACCACAGAAAGTTCTTGGGTCCACACAGTTGCAGACATAGTCTCCCATGACTAGGCACAGGTCAGCCTGCACTTAGCACTGTTGCTCTGTCTCTTAGACTGAATTGTAGGCCACAAAACATCAATGTCTGATTCTCTCTGCCAAGAGATAGAACCACAGTGTGGAACACAGTAAGACCTGACCTGAGGTCACCTGACTGACCCACAGAAAGTTTCAGGGTTTGCCCTCAGATCACTGAGGTAATCCAAGGAAGGCTTCTCTAAACCCTGCACATGAGGGGTATCAGCTTATAGGCACTAACTTACAAACTGCCTTCAATAGCCATTTGAGCACAACAGAAGCTACTACACCAAGTCAGAGTCAGAGACTAAAGGCCACCTTAAAAACAAGAAACCCATTGTAATATGACATCTCCAGAACCCAGTTAAGCCAAAGCACTCAGCCCCGGATACCCTAACAAAACTGAAACACAAGAAAACATCCTTTAATCTTTTCTTAAGAAAATGATAATGGAAGAAACACATAAAATCCATAAACAAGTATAAGGAGATACAGCCAAACAGATTGAGGCTCTTAGAGAGGACTTTGAGAGTGGTCTATAGAAAGGAAATGAAGAAATCACTGGAAGACATTCAGGAAAGTGCACTTAGGTGAAGGAAATTTATAAAATGGCTCAAGATCTGAAAATGAAAATGGAAACAATAATAAAAGAGGAACTAATAATGTCCTGGAAAAAGAGAACAAAGAGAAGAAAAACCTTAGAGGTAAGCATCTCCAAAAGAATACATGAGATGGATGAAAGAATCTCAGTTGTAGAAGGTACAATGGAAGAATTTGATGAAACCATCAAAGAAAATGTTTAATATAAAACCTTCCTGACATAAAACTTCTAAGAAATCGAGGACACCATGAAAAGACTAAAAATAATAGGAGTTGAGGAAAGAGAAGATATCCATCTCTAAGGCCCAGAAAATAATTTCTGTAAAATCATTGAAGAAAATTTCCCCAATTTAAATAAAGAGATGCCTATAAATATACAGACTCACAGAACACCAAATGGAATAGACCAGAAAATAAAAACCTCCTGCCACAACCACCACATGTAAAGAACAATGCAAAAATATTAAAAGAAGCAAGGAAAAAAGGCCAAGTAGTATATAGTAGCAAACCCATCAGAATCACCCCTGATTTTACAGCAGAGACCATAAAATCCATAAGGGCCTGGGAAGATGTCTTGCAAACCCTAAGATACCACAGATGCCAGTCCATACTTCTATAAGCATAGACGGAGAAAACAAGATATTCCATGACAAAAACAAATTTAAACAGTAGCTATCTACAAACCCAAGCCTATAGAGGATACTAGAAGGAAAACGCCAACCCATGAATGCTAACTACACCCCCAAAACACAGGACATTGATAACTTCAGTTTTAAAAAAAAGTAAATAAATAAACCAACAACAACAACAAAAACAAAAATAAATAATAAAAACAAAACAAAACAAAAACCCAAAACATTAGATAAGCACACAAACACACCATCACAAACAACATCAAAATAAAAGGACCTGACACTGGTCATTAATGTCTATCAATATCAATGGTATCAACTCTCCAATATAAAGATACGGACTAACAGAATGGATAAATAAATATGATCCAACATTCTGATGAACACAAGAAACACAGCTCAGCCACTAAGGTAGACATTGTCTGAGAGTAAAGTACTAGAAGAAGGTCTTCCAAGCAAAGGGACAAATGAAGCAAGCTGGAGTAGCCATTCTAATATGTTATAAAGTAGAATTTCAATCAAAATTAATCTAAAGATATGAGGAAGAACACTGTATTCATCAAGAGAAAATTCAACCAAGATGACATCACAATTGTGAACATCTATGTCCGAAATACAAGGGGACCTATATTTGTAAAAGAAACATTAAAAATGCTTCAACCATCCATCAGTCTCCACACATTAATAGAGAGAGACTTCAACACCCTACTCTCACCGAAGGATAGGCCATGAAACAGAATCCAATCCCAGAAATAAAGACACCAACAGATATGAATCAAATGAACCTAACAGATATCTACACAACTATTCACACAAGGATGAACAATTATACCTTCTTCTCCCCACTTCACAGAACTGTCTCCAAAATTGAGTAGTAAGTCACAAAGCAAGCCTCAACAAATACAAAAGATTGAAATAATACCTTGTTGTATCAGACCACCATGAACTAAAGCTGAACCTCAACAACAACAGAAATAATTAAAGCCTACAACACATGGAAATTGAACAACTCGTTACTCAAAGACAACTATACAAACCCTTAGCCAAACTTACTAAAAGGTAGAGAAACTCTATACAAATCAACAAAATCAGAAATGAAAATGGAGACATGAAAACAGACACCGAGGAAATCCAAGGAATCATTAGGTTTTACTTCAAATGCCTATATACCTCACATTTTGAAAATCTAAGTGGAATGGACAATTTTCTTGATAGATTTTCATTTAACAAAGTTGAGTCAAGATCAAGTTAGCAAATTAAATAGTCCCATATCTCCTCTGGAAATAAAAGCAATTATCAAAATCCCACAACCAAATAAAGGCTAGGTTCAGATGGTTTCATCGCAGAATTCTAACAGACCTTCAAAAAATTTCTAATAGCAATTCTTTTCAAAGTATTCCATAAAAAAGAAACAGAAAGAGTATTACCAAATTTACTTTGTAAGGCTATAGTCACCTTGATAGCTAAGCTACACAAAAACCCCCAAAAGAAAGAAAATTCCAGAGCAATTTCTCTTATAAACTTTGATGCAAAAATACTATTAAACCAAATCCAAGTACATATCTGAAATTCCATTCATTATGACCAAGTAGGCTTTATCCTAGGCAGGCAGGGGTGGTTCTGTATACAGAAACCCATCAATACAATCCACAATACAAATAAATTGAAAAAAAAAAAAAACCACACAGGATCATCTCCTTAGATGGTGCAAAAGCATTTATGAAATCCAACACCCATTCATGTTTAAAGTCTTGGAGATATCAGGGATAAAATGCACATACCTATTCAAAATAAAGGCTATATACAAAACACCAATATACAACATCAAATTAAATTAAGAAAAATTCAAAGAAATTCCACTAAAATCAGGGAGTAGACAAGGATGCACACTCTCTGGAAATCTCTTCAATACAGTTTTTGAAGTCCTAGCTAGAACAATAAAACAGCAAAAGGAAATCAAGAGGAACAATATAGGAAATGCGGAAGTCAAATTATCTATATTTGCAGATGGCATGACAGTGTACATAAGTGTTCCAAAAAATTCCACCAGAGAACTCATACAGCTAATAAACCCCTTCAGAAAAGTTTCCAGGTACAAGATTAATTCAAAAAACATCAGAGGGTCTCCAGTATACAAATGACGAATGGGCTGAGAAATAAATTAGGAAACTTCTCCCTTCACAATAGCCACAAATAATATAAAATATCTTGGTATAGCTCTAACCAAGCAAGTGAAAGATTTATATGAAAAAAACTTTGTCTCTGAAGAAAGAAATTGAAGAAGATAGCAGAAGATGGAAAGGTCTCCCAAGCCCGTGAACTAAGAGGATCAACATACCAAAATTGGCCATCTTACAAAAGTAATATACAGATTCAACACAATTCCTATAAAAATACCTGTACAACAATTCTTTTCAGACCTCAGAATGCGAGTTCCCAACTTCACATGGAAAAACAAAAAGCCCACAATAGCTAAACAATCCAGTACAATAAAATATCTTCCAAAGGAATCTCCATTCTTGATCTCAAGCTGTACTATAGAGCAACAGTAAGAAAACTGGCATTGTACTGGCTTAGATATAGGCTGCTTGATCAAGGGAATCCAATTGAAGTCCCAGAAATAAACCCACACACATATGAAGAATTGATATTTGACCAAGAAGCCAAAACCATACAATTGAAAAAAGCTGGCATCCTCAACAGATGGTGCTGGTCTAACTATATGGCTACACATAGAAAAATGCAATTAGATCCATATTTATCACCCTGCACAAAACTCATGTCCGAATAGATTAATGACCTCAATATAAAACTAGACACACTAAATCTGTTAGAAGAAAAAGCAGAGAAGAGCCTTGAACTCATTGGCACAGGAGACAACTTCCTAAACAGAACACTAATAGCTCAGGCTCTAAGGTCAACAATAAATCAGACTTTGTAAAACTGAAAAGTTTCTGGAAGGCAAAGGACACTTTCAACAGAACAAAATGATATTCTGCAGACTGGGAAAAGTTCTTCACCAACCCCACATCTGACAAAGGGCTAATATCCAAAATATATAAAGAACTCAGGAAATTAAACACCACCAAACCAAATTACCCAATTAAAATATGGAGCACAGAACTAAGCAGAATTCTCAACAGAAGAATACAGAATGGCTGAGGAACATTTAAAGAAATGTTCAGAGTCTTTAGTATTCATCAAAAGGCAAATCAAATGATTCTGAAATTCCATCTTACACCTACCAGAATCATTAAGATCAAAAATTTAAATGACAGCACATGCTGGAGAAGATGTGCATAAGGGGAACATTATTCAATTACTGGGGGGAATGAAAACTTACAGAACCAGTTTGTAATTCAATCTGGGGCTTTATCAGAAAACTGGGAATAGTTCTGTCTCTAGACTCAGCTTTTCTACTCTTAGATATATACCCTAAAAATGCTTTACCATACAAGGACATTTGCTTAACTATGTTCATAGAGCTTTATTACCAATAGTCAGTATCTGAAAACAACCTAGATGTCCCTCAACATGAGAATGGATAAAGAAACAGTGGTACATTTACAAATGGAATACTACTCAACTTTTAAAAACAAGGAAGTCTTTGAATTTGCAGGAAAATAAATGGAATGATCAAAAATCAACTTGAGTGAGGTAACCAAGACCCAGAAAGACAAGTGTAGTATATACTCACTTATAAGTGGATATTAGCCCAATATGGACATCTGCTGAATGACTCCACCCAGCTGGGATTGTGACAGATACTGGGAATAGCAGCTGCCCTCTGAGCAGTGCTGAGTTTTATGGAAGAGCATGGGGGATGGAAAGACCCAGAGGAGGGGTGAGGACCTCAACAGAAAGTCCATCAAGTTTGGTGTATCTGTACCCAGGGGGTGATTAAGACTGATACACCAAACGAGGACAATGTGTATAGAGACCATAGACCCTTGCTCAGGTGTAGTACAACTCATCCCCCACATGGAAGGAGTTAAGGGGTGGAGCAGGACCTCCTCTGACATAAACTCTGGTGCCTGGGATTTGAGCACTTCCCCTTAGTGAGGCTGCCTAGAAGCCATACAGAGAAAGGAAATACAAGCAATCTGATGTAATATAAATAAATTATAATAAAATTTTAAATTATAGAATAAAAACTTGCACCCTCGAAAACAAAAGCAAAAGAAAAGATAAAATAAAATGCCTACTTTGGCTCTGTAGTGTGTTCATCACTTCAGACTTTAAATATTCAATTTCTTCCTATCTAATTTTGAGTTGTCCTAACATTTCATAAATCATAAAAGTGCATATATATAGATGTATTAAAATATTTTATTAAAGTACATAATTGATCTTTTTTCATCACAAATACAGAGATCTGAGCACACATAAGCTTACATATATGTTTATATATGTACATGGCTACTAGTTACTTTTATGTTGTGTTGATAAAACTCTATGATTAAGGCAACTCATGGAAGGAGGTTTATTTTATTTCCATTTATAGTCCCAAAGGGGTAAGGCATCAATATGGTGGGCAAGTATGGCAAGAAGCAGAAGGCCTGGAGGCTGGACCTGGATGCTGAGAGCGTGTGTCCTTTATCATAATGCTGAAACAAGAAGACAGAGTCAGCATGCACTGAAAGCCACAGAAGGCTTTCTGGTTTGGCTACAAGGTTAATGATGTTACAACGGAGCATGAAAATGTTTTTCCTCTTAAATATTTGGCATAGCTGAAGAAAGATGACTGTTAGGTTTCAAAAGTGGTAGTACAACTTTGCACTTCCACCAACAACGGAGGGGTGTTCCTCTGTGCACCATATCCTTGCCAACAGCTGCTGTCACTGTTTTTGTTGTTGTTTTGGTTTTGTTTTGTTTTTGTTTTTGTTTTTGTTTTGCTTTTTTGTTTGTTTGTTTGTTTTGCTTTGTTTTGTTTTTTTGGGGGGGTTCTCTTTTCTTTTCTTTCTTTCTTAAATCATAGCCTTTCTTTCAGGTATAAGACAGGGTGTTATAGTTGCATGCAAGGTTTTGTAGGGGGATTGTTCTTGCCCTCTCCCCACTGTAAGTCCTGCCTGACTAGAAGTTGGTTTCCTCATTCTTTTTATCTTCCACTGCTAGGAGGCTCAACTAGAGTCATCCCTGGAGCCTACCCTGTCACAGTCTTCAGCTTGCCTCAGCAATGCCATCACCCTTGGTCCCTCTTCTCTCTAAGCCCTCTCACCTCTTTTCTCCACTCTCTCCACATCTGATCCCCCAACACATATCTCTCCTCACACCCTCTCCTTCCCAGTTTCTGCTTTTTGTCCACTTCTGATGTCTATTCTCCTTCCCCATCAGAGTGAGATTCAAGAAGGGTCTCTGTTAGCTTCTTTGGTCTGTGAATTCTAGTATGGTTATCCTATAGGATATGGCTAATATCCACTTGTAAGAGTTCTTTATATAGTTTGGATAATAGTCCTCTTACAGAGGTGGGGTTGGTTAAAATTCTTTCCCATTCTATAGGCTGGGTCTTCTTGAAAGTGTCTTTTGCCTTACAGAAGATTTTCAGTTTCATGAGGTTCCATTTACTGATTGTTGATCTTAGAACCTGAGCTATTGGTGCTCTGTTCAGAAAGTTGTCTCCTATGCCAGTGCTTTCAACATTATATCCCATTTCTGTCCCTGGATGGCCTTCCCTTTTCTGAGAGGAGGTGAAGCAAACTGGACCAAGTGAAAGGGGAGGTGTAGTGGAAAGACTGCAGACAAGGGATGTAGGAAAAACTGCAGTCAGGATGTCATATAGGAAAGAAGAATTATTAAAAGGCAAAATGTCTTGCATATGAAAGGCATTTACATAGAGTTTTAAATGTCAATAATTAAAGAATACTATAATTTTAAAGATGTATAAATACATTAATGCAGCAGTAAAGCCAATGAGTTCCAAGGATTTTTTTTGTGTTGAAGACTGTTAATGCTCATCTATTTCCCCAATATTGGAAAAGGTCACTGTAAGAAAATACTACAATATGTAAAAATAAATTTCAGTACAATTATAATTTCTAGAATTATTATGGTGATTTTGTTAATAAAATGTGCTAAATAATAAAACCACTCCCCTCAAAAAATAAAAACAAAACAAATAAGTAAATAAAAACCAAAAAATAAAAATTAAAACCATTCCCTTCTTGTCTCCAAGATAATAACTATTTTTATGCCTTTTAGCTGTTGATGAATGAAAGTTGGGGAGTGATAGATTCAGGCTTTAAATAGAATTAGGTGTATAATGCAAAATTAATTCAAACTGATACATGCTATGAGATAGAAATGATAACGTTAAGTAAATTGCTGTGTGATTTGAGACATAAATGACATATTTATTAAATATATAGAACATTTCATTGTACATTGCAAACATGATAAAATCTGATTTTTTATGCATAGGATGGCATTACTTTCCAACAGATTTATTCCTGTCAAAAAACAGGGACCTAGATGACAAAGAGAAGAAGTTCAAATTCATAAAACATGAAGGTTAGGGATGTATGGCTTAAATTAAAGAAACCAGGAACACAGATGTTCCAACGGTGAAAGATAATTAGAAGTTGGCAGTTGTACAGATAATTGACATAGATTTATTTGAGTCTATCACATATAAAAGCTTATAAACAAAGTTTAAAGTACTGTAAATAGATGTTGAAAAAATTCTACATGCTGATATAACTCTGATACATACTAATAACAAGCATATGGTATATGAATATTTGTGTATAATAATATTTAACAAATACTTTATGAATTATTTTAAAAGTTCAAAATTATTTCTACTCACAGCCATTCTCATAGTATTTGTGTATACATATTGACAGAAATACATATATTTAGGCAATGACTAATCATGTAGGCTAAGGTGGTCTGAAATATTGTGTGTCCTAGGCTGGTCTTAATCATAAAACCCACATTCAACACCTCTGTTTACAAATGCACCACTATCCCTCACTACACATAAATAATATCTGTAATAAAATAAATATTTTACTTCATTATTTCTCTCATAAGCCATTAAAGTAATTTTATGTTCTTGATTAAATTGCCTTCTGCATACAATATTTAACTTGAATAGCTTTAGTTAATTAACAACTCTGATAGAATGAGTTCTTAAATTTATTGCAAATATATGTATCATACATTTAATATGTTTAATCTGTGTGAAAACAAGTTATTATGAATCAATAATATATAATAAAATCTGGAAATATATGATAGCATTTTAAGAAGAACTTTCATTACTGTTTCCAAAGATTTATATGAAGCATTGGGAAAAACTATTGATATGGTGTTGTGTTGTTTATTTAAGCTTTCTTGTAGGGCTTTTTCCTTTGTTTAATTTTATAGAACAATGTAACCAAAAATTGTTTTCCATGTTTACTCTTTGTATAAAGAAATAAAATAACATTAGAATTTAGTTCAAATATTAGAGTTCTGATTTCTGAGATAAAAATTTGTCAAATGTGGTAATTAAGTCTAAATCATATCAAGGACATTTTTCTAAAATCAGCCTCCAGTCGTAGCTTTTCAGAATATATTAATTGTGGTGCATTACTAATGCACTGCCTGGATGACTGAGAAAATGCTATATATGTTATTGAACGGATGTATTAATCTTTGAAATCTGTATCTATATATTATAAAGTTACAATGACTGATACTAATTTCCTTACACCTAATAGTCTAAATAATTAAATGACCTCATTATTCTCAAATTATTCCTCACATGACAAATCAGGAACTACCTGGCTATACAAATAATATTACCTGGGTTTTATTGAGCTCTATAATTTTGAAATTCAAACATAATTTTTGCCTGCAAAAGATTTTCCTTTTCATCATTCAAATAACCTGCATGCTTAGATCCATGAAGCAGTTACTTTGGTATCTTTGCTTTGCATCTCTTTATTATTAGGATTTTCAAATCTATTCCAAAGCATACAGTATATTATGGTATATACATAATAACCATCCTGAGATGATAGAATTAAAATATCAATGCTAATGTATAAAATTCAAAGTAAAACATAACCTATGGTAAAAATCATGTATGTATGTTGGATGTTTGGAATTTAAAGCTGTGTTACTTATAGTTAGTCTAAAGTTTTAAACAACTAAAGCTTGGGAATTTATTAATGTTTATTAAATAGTATAGTACATATAATGAAGGAAATATGTTTATAAGTGTGTATATATTTAGGTATATGCATGTGTGAATGTGGGTGCCTGGAGTATTTGAAAAAGAATGTCTGTGGAAAGAATGTGACCTTGTCTTAGGCTGCGGCCAAAGTGAAAGTAGTCTGGACGGCTTGACACCACTGAGATATGCATCTTAGGCTCTGAGGGAGGAAGTTTAAGTCCAAGGCAAAAGACAGACATGGCCTTGCCTTAGGCTTGGCCCACGGTGAAAGTAGTCTTGGATAGCATGACCCTACTAAGACCCCACTGAGCTTTCCATGTCTTTAAAAAGTTGTGTAGGTATTTTGATAGAGATTTCATTGAATCTGTAAATTTTACTATGTTAATTCTCCCAATCCACGAACAAGGGATGTCCTTCCATCTTCTGATGTCTTTTTCAATCTCTTTCTTCAGAGATTAAAAGTTTTTTTCAAACAAGTCCTTCACTTGCTTGGTTAGAGTTACTCCCAGATATTTTATATTGCCTGTGGCTATCATGAAGGGTGTAGTTTTCCTAATTTCTTCCTCTGCCTATATTGAAGAGATATGGAGAAAGTGGGCAGGCTTGTCTTCTCTGGGAGGCCCGATGGCACTTGGAGGAAGGATAGCAGACTACCAAGAAGAGACTTGATACCCTAGGATCATATTCAGTGGGAGGAGGCTCCCTTCAGTCACAGTCATAGGGGAGGGGAATAGGGTGAAAGCGGGAGGGAGGGAAGAATGGGAGGATACATGGGATGGGATAACAATTGAGACATAATATGAATGAATGAATAAAAAAATTATAATGCAAAAAAAAAAAAATCCCAGTAAGAAAAAGACCTTACACTCAGAGAGAAAGAGAGTTTCAGCCCAAGACAAAAGATTAGCTCCTGTGACTCCATCCAGAGGTATTGTATTACACAAAGTACCATCCAGTAGGAGAAGAGGGGCCTCAGGGAGTTTGAGAGAGATCAGGGGTTCCTGACCACAGCATGGGCGATCAGAGGAGGAGAAGAGGTTGAGTTTGGGCAAGGAGTTTGTGGACTACTTCTGGCAGGTAGAGGAGAAACCCGGAGAATTACACTAAAAGATTTGCCCTGCAGAACTGATACCAAGAAGTTTTCATTTTTATTCTCATTAATATTTCCCTCCTATTTAGGATAGTTGAGTTGTAAGAAAAATACCTTCATTTAATAAATTCATAATAAAGTTTAATTGTAAAGGAACAAGAGCCAACAGATATCAGATCCAGAGATGCTGGAGTCACATCGGGCAGTGAGTCACTTGACATGAGAGTCGGCCACTGAAATTACCTCTTTTCATAAATAGTATGAATTCTCATCTGTTGACCAATCTCTCCATCCCAATATGATCTTTCATTACCTCCAATCAGTTCACCATTATACCATTAAGTTAGCTATTACTTCTATTACTTGCTACAGTGTTATCGCCACTTGATTATTTTGTGGAAAACTAGTAGTTATAACGTTATTTCCTTTTACATGCTATAATGTGCTTTTTTAATGTCACAAAATTGAGAAATATTTGCCACTAGCATTTTCTTTAATGAGCTTTAATAAGACATGCAAGTGTGAATAAAATTTGGTGAAAACAGACCTTTAGAGCATGTAAAGGCGCTTACTTGGAGGGTTTATGTGTGTGGATATGCACACACACACTTACAACAGCACACAGAACAAGTATTTTTAAAGCTGAGTTCCAGAAACCTTACAAATATTCTAATCTCTTCATGGTAGGAAACATATTCTTTATATTACTTCTGAGACTACCAAGGTGGAAAAGAAGTAAATTAAAGGCTTTTAGAATACTCAGTGACGGCAAATGTGACTGTGAGGTTCACACAACACTAGCAATGAAAACACCCGATTTCTTGGGATTTTCTCCTGACTTCCTATGAACTTTGGTTCCACGTTGAATTCAAGGTTCTTTTAAAAAGGACCTTCGTATTCCGTAATGATTGAAACAAGCCCAAATGCTGAACTTGTAAATATGAAACAATTTCAAATCTCTAATGAAAGTTCATCACATTATATTTGACCAGAATGACTTTGATGTAAGCATGGAAGCAGAGTGCACTGTGATTGCACTTCCAATAATTCAAATTCACTCTAGTTCTCACCATGAGCTTTCAAGATTACTCACTTAGCCCTCAATTATGCTGTTCCTCATGGTTAGAAACTAAATAATTTTCTCTGTTGGTTCTTAGGATGTAATATAAAAATGAGAATGGATCATGATCTTATAATGATAACTTTTGTCATAATTTTTAACTAAGATTGATAAAAAATTAAACTTCCATTTACCCATCACCACTTAAAATAACAAAACATTTACTTGAGTCAATATAATTCTTTTATCTACATTATTAACACAGAGGTTTTTTCTGTAGGCAGTATAGTCCAATACTTTGTCTTAGAAAATGTTCTAAGATAGTTATAAATATACAGAAGACAAATAGTAAATATATATGTGGATATGTAGTAGAGTATAAAATAAAAATTTAGCAGATAAACAATTTTGAACTTATTTTGAAATAGAAAAAAATCTCATTCTTATATTTAAATAACAGTATCCATTGATTCAACCTTTTTACCCAAGCAGAAAAAAATCTGAAAATATTATGGTAAATACCCCAAACTAAATTCATAAAGTGAAGTTTCATTAAGGAGAATTTCAACTGCTTTGGGATATTAAATTTAATTCTGTGATAGTTTTCATCTGTCAGAGTTAATATGTGAATCATCCAGAGATAGCATATAGATTGATGGAATAAGAAATTTTACACTTAGCTTATTTGGTGAGTCATGGAATTACTGAGCCAGTCAGGAATTACAAGACTACTCCTAGGGTGTGAAAATCAATAAAGGAAAAGGAAGAAAGAAATCCAAGCAACATGAGTTACAGAATAGATATGTATGAATTTCTTCAGAGCTCTGTTTCAAGATAGCCTGCTGGTTAAAGAAAAATTAAATTAGATTCAAATATAAGTGTGACATATTTTAGAATATGAACTGTCACTCTGTCTGGCAGGCTTTTGTTACTTGAATTTACAGCAGTTGTACTTCTTCTTAAATTAAAAGAGGATTTAACAAAATATCTTTTTTACCATTGCTACTGGTACTGAGTTTTGAAAGCTAGAAAGTAGTAATTGGTGTGTGTTTGTTATCTTGTAAAAAGAAATTTTTCTTTTAGTGAAATAATTTTTCCTATTACTGAAAGAGCTCAATGTTTCAAATGACCTTTATATTATTGTATGAATTTCCACTTCTTCTTCCTAATGAATTAACAGTAGAAAATTAAGTCAGGTGCAGTGCCACCTGACTGTAATCTCAGCACTCAGGGAGGCAGAGACCGTGGATCTCTATGAGATTCCGGTCAGCCTGGGCTACAAAGTGAGTCCAGGACAGCCAAGGCTACACAGATAATCTCTATCTCGAAAAACAAATAAAATATAACCATGACCAAACCAACCAACCAAACAAAAAGTAGAAAGTAAGTATTGTGAATATACATATGCACATTGGCCAATTAAACTGTCATTTGAAAAATTAAAGATTCTCACATCAGTCACCTAGCTCGTCCATGGTATATGGAGCACATGATCATTACTTTGATACTGTCAACTGAATGTGTATAACCCTATATCCTTACACATCTATATCACACAAACAAAATAGCTAAGTTTAAAGCTAACATTATTCATTATGACTCACAGGAAAGTTAAATTACATTTTGCTTAATCCTCTCATTTTACAGATCAGAAAGTGTTCTTTCGTGAAATATGAAGTAAATTGTTCCATAAATATCAACTATTAAGTTAGTTGCTTTAGCTGTTTGTGAAATTTAATTAGTATTTGAAGACTTCTCTTTTACAGCGCTGCCACTAACGAGCTGTAACTGTGACTTTTATAGCTTATTATGTGACTACTAGCTTTTCTTTATAAGCAAAGGAGTAGGAAAATTATATCGATTTTAACGTTTCTTTTTTTTTAATTTACTCTCCATCCCTACTGATATATTTACTATACTTTTATAGATTTCTTTGAATTATGTAAAAACTATAGAGGATTTGTTGATTTGTATGTATGCAAGAGTTGCAAGCCCATCACACTTATTTCAAGGATTTCAGGGTCAGGTAGCCCTGAAAACCATGTTAATATTGATTACTAAGCAGAATTCTTAATAAATTAGATTCTTTAGCTTACAGTATATTAGAATAACTCATTTACAAGTATAAAGAACATATGAATAAAGCGTTAAGTATAGTGACTGCTGGGATGTAAAACACTTCAAAAATATCTAGTGAAATTCTCAAAGATATATTTTCTGATTTATTTTATTGGCATTAAAGAAAATATGTATTCCCATTGAAATTCTGGTGATGATTGGACTGTGAACTCCCATGTCTAATTAATTAATGCAAATTATGTTGCTTTAAAAACACATATATTCTGTCATCTTTCCTTCAAACATCTGAATAAGTGCATATTGAGGACACACAAAAAGACTGAACACTGTGTACCAGTGATAGCAACCAAAAACTAAAAAATAATCCCTTCACAGATAAATTCCTCTTAAACCAATTTTACTCGCAATCTGTGAGTAAACAGATGGAGCTGGCATTGCGCCTTAAAAGTCAAGAAATTCAGAGTTGGTAGAGCTGATGGAGTGGAAAGGAAAAAGCATACCAGGTCCAAGATGGTCCTGAAAAAAAATTATTTTATTTTCCACTTCAATAATGACCCAGACCAGCAAGAGAAAGCCTCCTACTAAGTCCAACTCTTATTATGATATATGATGTAAAGAAGAGCCAAGTCTCTGAATAGGAACAGGACTGTGTCACTGATTCAACATCGGCAACGTATATATTTTTTGACTTTACTAACTCTCTTTATAAATCCAAGAAAACAGACTAAAACATTGATGGAATAACTGTCACTATTTAGCAGTATAAACATAATATGCCACGCACAAAAATAGAAGATATGTTTATCTTATACTTCTCTTTCAAAAGAATATGCATAGCTATCACAGTGAGCTAGTTGTCACATCAGTCTGGCACTTCCATTAACATTCTGTGTTCCTGGGATTTAAAAGCAAATGGTGATGAGGAAAGTTGGTTCAGAAAACATGAATAGAGATAAGCATTTTTCTTTTGTTTGTCTGGATGTATCATTAGAGCTTATTCTCTTAAACAAATAATTAATAATATGCTTGTTATACAGACCAGCTGGGTGACTTATGCATGAGTCAAACTTTTCTGTCGTGCATATAGAAATGAGGATTTTTCAGCTAATTTAAGTATTTGCCTTAAAATTTCCATTGACAAATTATCCATTATGTGCAAGGATCAGAGTAGTAGTTGGCAATAAACTAAAGCAATCATGATTGCTTGTCCCAGTTTTGTGTCAAGAGCACAAGTGATATAATTCAAAGTAAAAGATTGTAATAAGTTAGTATTTCCTAATATGATTATTTAATTTTCACTCTATTCTTACAAATTCTTGAATGAGTAGAAAAGTATAAGCTTGTGTTAACACCGTTAAACACTTTTCTTCAGGCAGAAGTATTTGTTTGGATTAATTTTCTTTTTGGGCTCTAGTCCAATGAGTATTTAATGGTATTAAATCACACTAATATCCTACAGGAACTTAGCAACAGTGCCTGTGTGTGTGGGCCTTTCCTTGTGGATTATCAAATACTTCACATTTTTTTTTTGTTCTGTAAGTTTTAGAAACATCTCCTTTAAACTATTACAATAATCAGTTCTACAGTGTTGAAAAATGTGATATTCGATATATGTCACATATATTTAACTCTCTGAAAAATGTTTTTTTTTAAACAAAACAGAATGAAATTTCACAAAAAACTCTCTAAAATTTTGTTGGTAGATACTGGGAAGATAGTTAAGTCAGTAATGTAATTCTCATGCAGTATGAGAACCAAAGCTCTATCCTGAGCATCCATTAAAAGGTCCGAACACAGTAACATGACTATACTCTACTGTCAAGGAGATGTGGAACCTGGTTCTTTTTAGCAGGGGAGGAGCAGGTCATTCTTTGTAAATATTTTAGTTTTAAAACCCTGATTATTTTCTGCTACTTATATGTATTTTGAATATGTAATTAGATTTAGTCTACTCTTCCTACATGGAATAATAGTGGAATCAAACATTAATATATAATACACATATCATATGGCTTCAGAATCAAAACTGTTCCTGAGTCTGAGTAAGTGATGTTCATAACAAAGATTTAGGCATGATATCACACATGAAAATAAATATATGTAATCTAAATACAAATAGATTGAAAGACAAAAAGCACATGATTATCCTTTTAGAATCAGAAAAGGCCGCTGACAAAATACAACAACCCTTCATAATAAATGTCCTGGAGAGGGTAGGAATAAAAGAACATACATCATCATAATAGAAACATAAATCAGAGAAATTCAAAACACTTTAACTAAAACCAAAAATAACGAAATAATCTGCTTGTTGCTCAAGCAAAGCATGGATAAAGAAAATGTGGTGCATTTACTCAACAGGGTTTGTAAAAAATAGCGTCATGAAATTTGCAGGCAAATGGATGGAACTAGAAAAAAAAATCATCCTAAGTGAGGAAACCAGTATCCAGGAAAACAAACATGGTATCCACTTATAGGTAGATATTGCTGTTAAGTAAAGAATAATCATGCAATTCACAGACCCAGAGAGGCTAAGTAACAAAGAAGGCTCTAGGGAAGCCACATGGATTTCTCTGTGAACAGGAAATAGAGTAGATTCAGCAGGTGGACTGAGGGAGATGGGGATGGAAACAGGGGGAATCAGGTGGGAGTTCTGGATGAAGGGAGAGAGGCTAGAGATAATTGGTATTGGGGAGAATTGGGGGACATGTGGAAACCTCTGCAGTGTAAACTTCCTGGAATCTATGCAGGGAATCTAGCAAGAACTTCTGGTATGTAAGAATACAAGAGCTTGGACTATCCAGACAAGTCTTCCAGTGCCGGAACTTGGACACCAACCCAGTCTGAAAAACCCTTCAACCTACAATTTGTCCTGCCAGTAAGATGCGCTGGGGCAATTGTGACACAGAACTGGTGGGAGTGGCCAAACAATGACCATTCAAATTGAAGCTCATGCCAAAAGAGGGAACTCATGCCGTATTTTTCCTGGATGACTAAGAAACAGAGGTTAGATAGCCTAGAGACCTATACACATATACACAACCATCATCATCATCATCATTCTTAATGGTGTGCTGCTATACCCATAGATTGGTGCCCAGTACAGTCATCATCAGAAAGAGTGACCCTAGCAGCTGATGAGAGCATATACAGATATCCACAGCTAAACATTAGGAGAGAACCCAAATCAAAGGTCTCTATCAGGTCCCTCCTATGAAAGCTCTGTGAAGCCTTCTGAAGATGGGGATTGTTAACAATTCTTAGAGTCAGAGGATTCAATGATATATGAAAGCACTATCCACAGACTCAACTTAACAGGGCCGAGTCGAAGTGGCAATTGCAGAGTCTGCATGGGTCTGGGCTTGGTCTTCTGCACATATGTTATGGTTGTTGGATTGGAGTTTTGCAGGTAATTCTGAAAGTGAGAGTAGGGGTGACATTGACTCCTTTTACTGCTCTTGGGACCCTTTTACTCCTATAAGGTCACTTTTCAATAAAGTACTTTAAGTCAGCTACAATTGAGACATCTGAAGGCGAAATAAAGAATACATAAAAATGGCAGAAGTAAAAGTAATTGACTTCTTGTATACACATGCCGCTCTAAACATAATATTAGGATACTCTGGCGTCTGATAATCTCTTTAAGCAGAGTATCAGCATACAAAATATTTGCATAAAATTAATACCATTCTTATACAGAAAAGAGAAAAGGCCAGAGAAAGAAATCAAGGAAATGATAACTTTTACAATAGCCTAAAAAATAATCATGTGATGACTCGAAATAAGCAGATGAAAGACTGCTTTGTGATATTGAAGAAAGAAAATAAAGAAAATATCAGAACATAGAAATATCTTCCATTAATATAGTAAGAAATGGTCATGCTAGACAAATCAATCTGGAGTCAGTTCAATCCCCATCAATATTCCAACACAATCCTTCACAGAATTTGAAAAGGCGATTTTGACCTTCATATGGAAATACAGGGAACACATAATAGCTAACGCAATCCTAAATGAACACAAAGCAAAGCAAACCAAAAATATGTACATGTGTCAAGGTCATCTAAATGAAAATATTACGTCATAGGAGAGACACATCAACCAGGCATATTTTTCACGAAATGAAGCTTCCAGTGCTAAGAATGTGTTGCCTCTAGTTGAGTGGTTGGCCAAAGGGATCTCATGGGAACCTTTAAACAGACTATTTCCAAGGCTATTGGTTGCTCTTCACAAACTGACAGCAAGGCTCCATTGCTGAAGACAACATATGCGCAGCTCATTAAATTCAGAGAAGTGGAACTGGTGCCTACATAGATCCTTCACCCCTGCTGATCTGTACTCTGCATACTACCAGAGATGGGAGGTGAACACTAACCTAGGGACAAACATTTCGATAACAACGATGACCTTCCTGAAAGATGCACTAGTGCAATAGTGGCACAAAGCTTATGGAAAATCCAATTAATATCTTATTTCATTCAAGACACACTCTATGAGCTGAAATCCACCCTTAACATGGCAGAGGTTGCCAAAAACCTGAGACAAGACAGGACAGAGATCTAAAGTAAAACCCTACACTACTGTCTTGCTAAAGAAACTTAGCCCTTAAATGACTCCTAACAACATGGCTCTATAGCATAGAATGTCAACCTGTGAGTTGCAATCATTTTAGGGTCACATCTAAGATAATCTATATAGCAGATATTTACATTGTAATTCATAACAGTAGCAAAATTACAGTTATGCAACACCATAACGAGACCAATGAAGCCAACAGATCTGGTCCAGGAGCAGGGGTGATGCCAATGATCGTGGCATGGTGAGGACCTATAACCCCTGCTCAGTTGTAGCCAATAGGCAGTGCAGTCTCCTTGTGGGTCTCGTAATATGGAGAGTAGGAACTTCCTCTGACATGGACTCTGATGCCCACTCTTTGATAACTTCCCCCTACAGGACAGCATTGCTAGGCCACAGAGGAAGAGGATGCAGGTAGTCCGGCTGAGATTTGATAGGGTGAGGTGAGATGATAGGGGAAGAGGGCTTCCCCTTTCTGTGGACTAGGGCAGCAAGGAGGGAGGATAAAGAACAGAGAATGAGCAGAAAGGAGATGAAGGAGGTGGGAATAATCGGGATGTAAAGTGTACAAACTAAAAACTAAAAAATTAAATAATTTTTTATGAAGAAATAATTTTATCATTGGGGCTCACAACAGCATGAACTATATGACCAAGGCAAGACTAGAGAGGCTGAGAACCACTGTATCAGTGTCTTTCTTAACCATCATCATGGAAGTTTCTTTCTGCATCAGATGGGAGCAAATACAACGAGTCATAGTTGGAAAATGAACAGAGAGTGAGAAACCTTATAAAACTCAGTCTTAAAAAGAATGTTCCTGTAAAATTTGTCCCTTAGTACCCAGGAAACTGACAAAGATGAGGCAGTGAGATTGTAAGCGCAGAGGGAATGAAGGACACCAAGGGGAAAAGGCATTCTAGATGTAACAGAACTGATGCACATATGAATTCACAGTGGCAGGGACAGTCTGAACAAGGTCAGCCTGGGTCCCAGCACTGAGAGACCCATGCCTCTAAATATACCTGTTCCAGAAGGTACTTCTAACTGATAGCTTCTTGCAAATGAAAAATTAGTTCTCTCTGATAGAGTCTAACTGGGATACAAACACTGTCAAAACTAGTCTTCATGCCTAGCAGTAAATACTCAACACCAAGCAAACTTAATATATTAAATTCTAACAAACTAAAAATAAATTCAAGAGGTCACTCTCATGGTTATTACTGCTTCTGGGTTTCTGCTTTTATGGAATTCCTGCATGTACAAATGTGTCACTGTGCCTATATATGTTCATCATGCCTTTTGCTGATTCTTTTCCTTTTGCTTATTTGTTATTTTTGTCCTATCCCAATTGATTGTTTTTGTTTTATATTAATCTAGTTTGTTTTGGTAGTTTTCTTTAATGTATTTTTTTTTAACAAGAGGCAGAAAAGCTGTGCATTTGGATGGTAAGAAAAGTGGGGAGGATCTCAAAGGAATTGCAGGAGGGGAAATTATAACCAGGATATCTTGTATGAAAAAATAATTTTCAATACAGGAAAAATAGTAATAAAATAACAAGGAGAGGAAGCTGCATTTTATTATCTAAGAATGTGAAAAGAAGTATTGCAGGTTTTTAATTTACTGACTAAATAATAAACCAGTGTGTGGGAGCATATTTGTATCTATGAATTTATTATCTACCATCTCTATGTTAACTGTGCTTTATGTCTATTAATACCATATAATCTAAAATCTATCGTCTAATTATGTATCTATTTATTTCTCAATCAATCGATCAATCAATCATCTATCATCTTGCTATCTATCATCTGTCATCTAGTTTGTTCTGCACAAGAAGGATTAAAGCTCTCTATATAGTTTCCTTATCTACCCTTCTTCTCCCATTTTATCAGTGCAAAGATATTTCTGTTAAAAATGGTTCAGTAATGTCTTCTCTATCAGTTAAATAAATGTAAATATATAAATGTCTATTTTTTAAACTTTATTTAAGTATATGTTCAATTTATAAAACAAGCTGGCACATAAAAGTATTCTCTTTTTACAAATATTCTTATAATTCTCATTAAAATACATGGGGTATAAATAGCCATAATAAAATATGTTACACTGACAGAAAGTATCTCACCACCAATTATAACATATTTTAATATGAAACTAATAACTTTCATTAAATAATGATTATAGAATATGTCAGCTGTAAGGTTGTGAATTCATGTAATTTTGTGCATTATAAAAGTACAAACATAATAATTTTTTGACAAAATTACTTGTAAGTGACTTTGTATATTCATCAAGATGATGTCTGAATTCTGTAGTTAAATGTCTGCTATGCTATTCATGTAAGAATTTAATTTTATTATCTCTGTAAAGAAAAAAATCTTATCCAAATGTACCATGGATCTAACGGACTAATCACTGCTCTAATGCAGTGTCACAAAGGGCTACACTGTACGTTGAAACATCTATCTTTATACTTTAATGAACAGGAATAAATTTTCCCAAACTCTAAGTAGACCTTAAAATGTTGGAGACTTTAAGCTTGCTCCTGAAAAATATTTATTCTAATATCAAAGGATACTGTTTAATTATTCTGTTGTATAAAACACAGACTTATAAAAAGATTATATAACCATAAACATGAGTAAACATCCATAATAACTAGAAAATAATGTGCACTAGACTTACACATTTTAATATCTATAAGCTGTATATACAGATTTAAGAAGATATTTTAACTCCACCTCTAAATGCTCTCTCCACAAATTCTTGAGTTACACTCTCTTATAATCAATATATGAAATGAATATTCTTTTAAAATTACTCCAATGTGTTCTGCTTGGTGGTTTACTGACTTCAACTTTCTTTTATCCTTCATGTATTTTGCCATGGTTAAATTAGCCTCTTCTTCACCTGGCATGAAATATGCTATATTTTATTCAGCATTTTCAGTCTTTGCTTTTCGTTTTTGATTTCTGATAGTTGACGAGGATGTTCTTTATTTTTTATTTATTTCGTCATGATGGAAGTTGTTTACTTGATTTTTACACAAAGAAATTTCTGCTTCTAGGCTCTGGGAAGCTTTAAATTTTAGTCTAAAGTAGTTTATTTTAGCTCACCAATCTTTCAATAGCTGAATGTTCCCCTCCCCCGACAGACTTTCCCTCTAGCCCGTGTTGAATATTCAAAGCGTTTTGTCCTCATTTTCTAATTCTTCACTTTCTCTGTGGTTCTCAAGTTATAAAATGACCATAAATCTTCTGCTATCATTTAACAGGACCAAACGACAGAATTTTTAATTGCTTCTCATTTTTGTACTTGCTTCCCACTAGTTAAAAGGCAATTCTTTACAAAGTCAGAGCAACAGGCTTTATTTATTTATTTATTTATTTTTGCTGAGAGTATTTGCTTTTTTGTCAGAAATTATGGGTTTTATATGGAGGAGATTTCAAGCTGTTGGTTTCTTTCAACGGTGCTTCCTTGGTTGAGAGTAATACTATCATTTTTTTTTCCTTTCTTCTCCAGGATTCTTATGTCTTTTCAGTGTTCTAGCTCTTCCATCTTTTCGTGTCCTATGAATAGAAAAGTGCAATTTTTCCAAATGTACCTTTGGCAAAAACTACTGCCTTCCAACTCAACTTGTGTGAGTGTGTAGTCGGGGGGAAGATGCTTATTCAATTCCTCATCAGCTGTCCTTAACATACTCATTCTTCGAATACCACAGTATTTTATTCATTTCCTATATTTTCATTCATAGTATTTTATCATTTCATTCTTGTTTTTTCCTGCTCGTGTATTCCAATATGGATATAGTATGTCCTCAACAAATGAAGCAATGAAGTTTTTTTTAATGAGTTTTAATTTTATAGTCAAATCAGGAAGCAGAATTCTATATTAGTTTCATAATTAACCAGAAATTTTTAAATGACTGATAATTACACCACAAGAATTATGAACAAGTGGAAGAATATTTTTCCGGCATATTAAACTATTGAAAGAATTAGGAAGCTAACTTATAGTAATAAAAATACTGTTATAAAATGAACAATTTTAGACTAAAATTCAAAGCTTCTCGGTGCCCGGAAGCAAATACGATGGTCAGTTATAAAGCTTCTGTATAATTTTCAGTACAGAAATTCAGGATAATTGATAATCTGCCTGTCAGCATGGTTTAAGGTAGTGGTAATGGTGACAGAAATGGTCACAATGACCATGGTATATTAGTTGTGTAGCAAAATCAGAATTGGAGGAACTGATTGTGGTACAGAAAGTATAAAAAAACAGTTCAAAATGATGAAATCTGAAAAGTCAAACTGTGCCAGATAGTGCATCTTAAAACAATTTCAGTAAATCATATTCTGTCACTAAGAAAGATATTCTCTACGAATCAATTGAAAGTTATCTTGACCTTAATTTTCTAATGCTAAATGACCAGTTGAATTTTATTTAACTGATTTGATAAGTTCTCCAAGGCAAGGTTTGGTAAATTTGTTTAGCAAACTATATGAGAACAAAGATCACACATTTAAAGTCTCTGTATTATTTCAAATTGTAATTTGAGAGATGATAATTCAGAAAGTGTGAGACTGTTTCAACTACTTCAGGTATACAAAAGGTATTAAATAAAATTAATTTCACTCTAAGCTCATATAATACTATATTGATAAAGAATATAGTTACAATATCGTCACTATAGCCATTTTCTAGGAATGTACAGCCTATCATTCGCTTATATTTTATGTAGAAATGTAATAAACAACAGTGCCTTTTTCTTTGGTCCATATATCTTACCTATGAGAATTTCATGGCATTAGCACATATAAACATTATATATGTTTACACATAAAATTCTTTTAAAACTACTTTTTGTTATTTTTATTATACTTTATTCACATTACAACCTGATTGTAATCCCCTTGCTCTCATCTTGACTTCCTGTTCCCACCCTCCCCATGCCTCAGATCAATTCCCTTCCCCTAGACCTCTGACAGGTGGTGTCCTCCTCCCCCACATCTGACTAAAGCCCATCATGTCTCATCTGTTCAGTCTGCATCCTCCTCCTGTGTGTTCCCCCAGGGCCTCTCTGTCAAGGGGGAGTGGTCAAATCCAGGGCACCAGAGATCTTGTCAGAGGCAGTCCCCCAGTCCCCCACCCCTCTTCATGTGGAGAATGAGCTGTCCATTGGCTACACCTGAAAAGGGGGTCCAGGTCTTCTGTTTGCACTGCCCACGGTTGGTGCATCAGTCATGAAAAACTGAAGGAAGTGATGCCAAGAGGTGAGCCTCATGGGGCCACCAAGCAGTCATGGATCTTACCTCACTTGCTTGTGATAGGCAGTGGGGGATGGTTATCTATGACCATGATTTTCTTCCCAGTGTAGCAAGTCTTTCTTTTCTTCCTTTTTCTATATTGTTTATTTTTCTTTATTGATTTTTTTCTACTTAAAATAACCATAGTCTATAATCTTAGAACTCATCCCAGCAGCAACCCTCAAAAGAGGCTAGACATTACAAATCCTTTTCTACACTATTTGAATTTCATCTTCTCTTTACTGAAATTACAGAATCAGACTACTGACTTTAAATGAAGCCTACTTTGGAAATGAAAAACATGTACCAAAATTACTGCTAGAAGTTTAATAAATCATTCCTGGTGGATGCTGGGTGAATATTTCTGAAATCAATGAAAAAGAAATTTGTTTAGAGATGGGAGAAAATTAAAATAACACTTCAATCTGGGAACATATAAGTAAGATAGATTTAGTGATTTTGATAGTCATTCGGCTTCTGTAATTCACAGATATGGGTTACATTGGCTAAATTGTTGAGTAAACAATACTCAACAATTGTTTGGTTCAGCATCATCAATGAAAGGAAGGGCTAGAAGTCCCACATGCTACATTTTAATACATTTTGTTACCAATTATTATGGGGAGGAACAGGAAGTTGACCCACAGCATCATCCCTGAACTAATGAAAGGGAAAAATAAACTAAAAAAGATTTCAAGGTGGCATGGAGGTCTGATTTTGAATCAATTTTTATCTTGGAAAGGTGACTTCCTTTCTCCTGCCATATGTCAACTACCTCCCCTTTGCTGTTTGAATTGTCAGTGTACTATTTTATCATTATTTTAATTTTATTTTTCACACAAGCTCAATATAATATTTTATGAGTATGATTTAATCAGGAAAAAAACAGTTATACCATTATTTTTTATTCTGCAAATGAAGAATACTATTTCAGGCCAGCCACTTGTAGAAAAAATACCAGACACTTTGCCATTAGTTCTGTGCCTTTTTTCCTGATAGCATCCAAAATAAATTAAATCCAGGGGCTGATCTGCAGCTCACATCAAACTCCTTACTTTGCAGGATTTAAATGACTTCAAATATGTCCCTTGGGTTCATCCCAATTGAATTAAAAGCCAGGTCCCTACAAAATAATCTCTTGAAAGGCAGCACAATCTTCCTTGGTGGAATGGTTTCTGTGACAAATTTCTGCCTAAGGGACTTCAGCTCAAACCCAATGCGCATATAAAACTTACAGACACCTTCTTAAAATGCAGATATTTAGGCTCCAGTCCCAATGTTTCAGATTGTATTGGCTTGAAGTAAGGAGAAGCCAGCAAACCATATTTGAAAAAAAAATTTCCAACGATATGTAAAGCAAGGTAGCTCTGTGTTGATCCTACCTATGCAATTTTTTGCTAAATTGTTCCACACTCTGATCACAATAAGTGTTTCAAGATGTTTCCTTTCTAAACTCCATTATTCTTTACTAGAAAACATCGATAAACTTAAGAGCTCAGTTCATTTTACAATATTTTAGATTTATTTATCTTATATGCATGAGTATTTTTAGCACATACCCCATACCATTAGAGGGCAGAAGAAATTATGCAGTGCCTTGGAACTGAAATTACAGGCAGTTGCGAGCTACCATCTGGGTGCTAGAAATAAAACTAGGATCCTCTGAATTAGCACAGAGTACTCTTAACCAGTGAACCATCTTTCCAACCCCCATAGTTCACATTTTATTTCACTAATCTCATTCACTTTTAGATTCTGTAGGCATGAAACACTGCTGAGAATAGGGTAATTAGTATATCCCAAGCATGAGTGTCCTATTTGGTTATCTGACATGAAGTGATCAGCCTGGAAATAACACAGTTAGAAGCAACAGTTAGAATTTCCACAATAATTCCAAGCAAAACAACCACTGCACATATCCAGAGGACCCAGCGCAGACAAAAGCAGGCTCTGTGGTTGCTGCTTTAGTCTCTGAGCCCCAGTGAACATTACTTGATTATGCGGGCTGTGCTCTCCTGGTGTCCTCAAACCTCTAGCTCCTAGAATCCTTCTCCCTTTTCCATGGGGTTACCTCCCACTTTACGTACTGTTTATTTGTGGGTCTCTGCAGCTGGACCTACCAGCTGGCTGAGGAAGCCTCTATGATGACAATTCAGGCAGTATTAGGCATGGGCTCCATATAATGGCATGAATTTCACCTCAAGTTTGACCAGTCGTTGGTTGGCCATTCCCACAAACTCTGAGCAACACTTTCCCCAGCATAACTTGCAGGCAGAACAGGTGGTCTTTGGACGTTTTTGTGCTTAGTTTGCGGTCCTTTTCCTACCACTGGAAGCCATGTCTTGTTACAAAAATCAGCCTGTTGAGGCTTTATATATCCATTATTAGGATTCATCACTAGAGTCACCCTCATAAATTTTAAAAAACTTCCACTGCATTTGATTTCTACATCCCCTCCTAAAGGCCCCCTATTCCAAACATCTTTTCTTATACTATCTTCCTCCATCCCTCATTCCTCTACATGACCCCATCTATTATCCTCCCCCATCCACAAACAAAATCTATTCTATTTTCCCTTCCCAGGGATATATATGCATCTTCCTTAGGGCCTTTCTTGTTATTTAATCTCTTTGGGTCTGTGGATTATACATGACTATCCTTTTCTTAACATAGAATTTCTACCTGCAAGTGAGTACATTCCATGCTTGTCTTCCTGGGTCTGAGTTGCCTCAGTCAGGATGATTATTTTTTCTTTTCTTTTTTTTTATATATTTTTTTTATTAATTTATTCTTGTTACATATCAATGTTTATCCCATCCCTTGTATCCTCCCATTCCTCCCCCCCCATTTTCCCATTATTAAGATTCATACTTTAAATCTGTCACCTACATAACACAGCCTTGTCCCATTTTATCTTCTCTTGATAATTCCTGTGAAGACATATATTTTTCATGGACTCAAGACCTGAAATTCTGAAAGAGATTCCATTGTAAATTCTTTGATCAGCATTTACAATGGAATCTCTTTCAGTATTTTTTCTAATTCTATCTATTTGTCTGCAAATTTCATGATGTCATTTCCGCAGTACCTAAATAATAATCCATTGTATATATGTAATATGCTTTCTTTATCCAGTCTTTCATTGAGTGACTTCTATATTGTTTCCAGTTTCTGACTATTACAAGTAAAGCTGCAATTAACATAGTTGAGCAAGTGTGGTAGGATGGAGCATCTTTTGGGTATTTGGCCAGAGTATTGTATAGCTTGGTCATGAGGTAGATCAATCCCTAATTTCCTGAAGAACTACCATATTGATTTCCATAGTAGCTGTACATATCTGCAATCATACCACTAATGGTGTACATTTCTCTTGCACCACATTCTCACTAGCATGAATTGTCACTTGTGTTTTTTTTATATTAACCATTCTGAAAGACGTGAAATGGAATTTCAAAGTAGTTTTGAGTTGTATTTCCCTGACTGCTAAGGAAGTTGAACATTTCTTTAAGTATTCTCAGTCATTTGAGATTCTGTTATTGAGATTTCTGTTTAGATCAGTATCAAATTTTTAAAATTGCATTATTTAGTTTGCTGATGTCGTTTCTTCAGTTTGTTATAAATTTTGGATATTAGCCAGATGTGGAGTCGGTTAAAATATTTTTTGTAGGCTGCCATTTTGTCCTGTTGACGGTATTTGTTGCCCTACAGAGCTTTCCAGTTTCATGAGGTCCCATTTATTAATCGTTGATCTAAGAGATTGTACTATGGCTGTTTTGTTTAGGAAGTTTGTCTCCTGTGTGAATACATTCCAGGGTATTCCATACTTTTTATTCTGTCAGGTTCAGTGTGTCTGGTTTTATTTGACCCACTTGCTTCATAAATATGGATTTTTTATATGAAATTGAGAATTTTACAATTACGTTCTGTAAAAATTTGTATTTGGATTTTGATGGGGATTGAGTTGAATCTGAAGACTGATTATGGCAGGCTGGCTACTGTAAAAAACAGGATTTTCATCACCAGGTCCAGGGGTGGCTGAGATAACAGAGTTGGTGAGAAAAATAATCCAAAGGCTTTTGCTCTAGATGTATGAGGCTAAGACTTGGTTGCTTCTAGCATTTCTCTCTGAACTTTAACTCTTATAGTTTTAGCCTATTTGGGACTGCTTGTCACACTGAGAACTCTGAACTTTCTTAACTCTTAATTGTCAGGGTGATGGCTCTGCCTGCAGAGCTTTAAACTTTCAGCCTGGTAGCCTTGCTACTTGGGGCCGCTGACTGTGGCATGAAGAAAAGAGAAAACCATTCATTCACACAAACATAGGGAGCTCCTATCAATCAATCACAAAATAAAATTATATAAAACTACTTGAATCTAATCAGAAATTCTATAAAATCATCAACATGGATTAGGAAATCAACTCCTTTAAACAGTACTAAGTTATGAAGGTACATCTTCAATATAATCTTCAGGAAATCTGCCCAACGTAACACATATGGAGGAAAAATATTATTCTATAAGTAGTGAGGGCCTATTCATGCTCAACTGCATTATACCATGCATATGAGGCAAGCACAGGAAAGCAATAACCAGTATTGAGGAGAAATTGCTTGGGGCTTTGCCCAAACCAGTGATACCCCATTCATCAGCCTTTAAAAAAGGTGGGCAGTCTCCAGGAAGCTCACTTGCATGCCTTTGCCAATCTAGCATGCCTTTGTTCCCAGTAGGTCACTTATACTATGTTAATTCTACAGATTAATAATCATGAAAATCCTCTGATATCTGCTCCAATTTCTTTATTATACACTTGAAGTGTTGCCATACAGTTTTCACTTGCTGGGTTACTGTTATCACAAGATATTTTATATTATTCATGGTTATTGTAAATAGTGTTGTTACCTTCATTTATTTCTTGTTTTTTTTTTTTTTTTTTTTTTTTTTTGTCAATTGTATATATAAAGGCTGCTTTTGTTTGTTTGGTTGTTTGTTTTGAGTTAACCTAGCTACTTTGCCAAAGGTACTTATCAGCTATAGGATTTCCCTGGAAGAATTTTTGGGGTGTATTATTCATATCACCCGCAAATAGCAATGCTTTTTACTTCTACATCTCCAGTTTGCATCCTCTTCATCTCCTTTATTTGCCTTATTTCTCTAGCTGGAACTTCAAAGATTATTACTGAATAGATATGGAAAGAGTGGATAGTTTTCTCTTCTTCCTGATTTTACTGCCGTTGCTGTGCATATATCCTCCTTTATTTGATGTAGGCCTCCTCTACTTAGCTCTTATAGTTTTTGGTTATTTGGGACTGCTGGTCACAGCAGTATTATGTATTAGTTTGCTTATATGTTAGATTCTGTTGGCTGATTATAGTATGTTGAACTATCCCTGCATCTCTGTGATCATGGCGAGTGATCTTTTATATTTGTTCTTGTATTCTGTTTTTGAGTATTGTATTGAGTATTTTGCATAGAGTTCATGATGGAAATCTTCCATATTTTTTTCTTTGTTGAGTGTGTGGTTTTGGGTGTCAGGGTAACTATGTCCTCTTAAAATGCATTTGGCAATGCTCCTTGTGTGTCTATTTCAGGAATGATATGAGGAATATTGGCATTAACTCAGCTTTGAATATCAGTTAGAATTCTGTACTAAAACTGTCTGGTCCTCTGCTGTGTTTAGTTGGGAGAATTTTAATGACTGTTTCTTTGCTGTTTCTAGGTATATTTTAGTTGTTTATCTGACTTTCGTTTAACATTGTTATATATCGAGAAAATTATCCATTTCTTTTAGATTTTCCATTTTTGTACAGTATAGGATTTTAGTATGACCCATATTCTTTGAACTTCCTTGGTGTCTGTTGTTGTGTGGCCCCCTTCAGTTCTTCTTCTGTGAAATTGGATATACTCTCTGTGTCTTTTAGTTAATTTGGATATGAGTTTGTCATGCTGAGAAATGGTGGTTCACAACTTTTATCCCAGAACTTGAGAGACATAAGGCAGTGAGATATCTGATTTTGAGGCCAGCCTGGTCTACAGACTGACTTCCAAGACAGTCAGAACACATTTTATATTCTACTAGGTTAACTGTTTCTTGTTTTATGCTAATGTTTTTGATCAATTTGGAACTGAGTTTTGTTCAGGGTAAACCTATGCATTTATTTGGGTTCTTTTACATGCAACTGTCAAGTTTGACCACCACCATTTGTTAAAGTTGCTGTCTTTTTCCAATATGTATTTCTTTATCAAAATCAGGTACCAATTGGTGTGTACATTTATTCCAGACTTTCAATTCAATTCTGTCTGTTTCTATGCCTATATTATATTGCTTTTTATCACTGTAACTCCGTAGTCCATTTTGTGTTCAGGGATTGTAATACCTTTAGCAGGTCTTTTATTATTCAAGATTGTTTTATCTATCCTGATTTTGTTGTTTGGAATTTTTTGTGTGAGTGTGTATGTGTTTATGTTGTGTTGTGTATGTATTTCTACACTAAGCTTTTGGTATTATGAGAGTCATTTCCATATTATTCCTACTGATTTATGAGCATGGAAAATTTTGCATCTTCTGATGTGGTCTTCAATTTCTTTCTTTGGTGCCTTAAAATTTTTTTTTTATTAATTTATTCTTGTTACATCTCAATGTTTATCCCATCCCTTGTATCCTCCCATTTCCCCCCCCCCCCATTTGCCATTATTCCCCTCCCCTATGACTGTTCCTGAGGGGGATTACATCCCCCTATATATTCTCATAGGGTATCAAGTCTCTTCTTGGCTACTTGCTGTCCTTCCTCTGAGTGCCACCAGGTCTCCCCCTCCAGGGGACATGGTCAAATGTGAGGCACCAGAGTACCTGAGAAAGTCGTATCACACTCTCCACTCAACTGTGGAGAATATTCTGACCATTGGCTAGATCTGGGAAGGGGTTTAAAGTTTACCTCCTGTATTGTCCTTGTCTGGTGCCTTAGTTTGAGCGGGACCCCTGGGCCCAAATCTGCCTATCATATTGTTCTACTTGTAGATTTCTAGGACCCTCTGGATCCTTTTATTTTGCTGTTCTCCCATGCGTCTCTCATTTAGAGTCCCAATAGGATGCCTTCCCCTCTGTCCCAGTTTCCTGGTAAGTGAAGGCTTTTGTGGGACATGCAAGACTCTCAGGTGCTTGGTTAGAGTTACCTCAGGATATCTTATATTATTTTGACAAGTGTTGTTCCCCTCATCTCTTCTCAGTCCCTTTCTCATTTGTATATAGGAGAGCTACTGATTTATGTGAATTAATCAACTACACAGCTGCTTTGCTGAAGGAGTCATTAAGATGTAGGAGTGTCTAGAATTGTTGGGGCCAACTTTCGTATATTTTGAATACTTCTTTTCTAATTTGTACTCTTTCCATCTCCATCTTATTGCTCAATCTCATATTTCAGGTAAGATATTGAATAGATACATAGAAATTAGACAAATCTTGCCTTGTTCTTGATTTTGGAGGGAGTATTATGAATTTTTACATAAATAATTTAATTTTGACTATGGACCTGCTAGAGACCATCATTATTATGTTGTGTTATGTCCTTTACGTCCCAAATCTCACCATGAATATCTTCATGAAGGGGATTAGGACATTGTGAAGGGTCTTGTCTGCATCTAATGGGATTAATATGTAATTTTTGTCTTTCAGTTTGTTTATTCAGTGGATTATATTTATTGATTTACAAATGATGAACATCTGTGGAAAGAAACTTACCTGATCTTGCTGAATAATTTTCCAATGTGTTCTTAAATTTGCTTTTCAAGAATTTTCTTTAAAGAACTTTTGTATCTATGTTTCCAGGGGAAATTTACCTGTAATACTCTCTATCTTCTTTGTTTGTTTGTTTGTTGGGCTTTATGTTCTGTGGGTATCAGTGTAAAATTTTCTGTTTCTATTTTATGGAATAAATTGAGGTGTGTTGTTATTAACTCTTCTGGTAAAATTGGAAGAATTTACACTTAAAAATGTGCCCTTGGCTTTTCTTTTTGTTTGTGATGCTTTTAATGGTAGCTACTATTTCTCTAGGGATTATTGTTCTGTTAAAATTTCTTGTTTGACTTTGACTTAGCTTTGATAAGTGTGCATCAAGAAGCCAAAAAGCAATCTAGCACCTTATGTATGACTGGATTGGTATATAGATATTTCTTAATTTTGGTTTTATGATGAAATATCTTATGTTTTTTATATATTGTGATAGAATTTTTCGCTGGGTTTAATTATATTTTCTGGCATCTGTGATCAACCTATTTAAAAGTTTGTAAAAGTAAAGTATGGCATATGTCCAGCCTTTTCTGACTTTTCGAGTTTCCATAGAAAAATCAGATGTTATTTTAAAATGTCTGCTTTTATGTAATTTGGTCCTTTTCCATTGCTGTTTTTAATAATATTTTTTGTTCTGTACATTTAATGTTTTGATTACAATGTTTGAAATTGAACTTCTTTTCTGATCTACTCTATTTGGTGTTCTATATGCATCTCCTGATTTTCTATTTTAGGTTAGGGAAATAATGACCCTTTTACTGTCTTTATCTTGATTTTCATCTTTGTTGCAATACTCAGCACCTGCTGTGATGGAGTTTCTGAGCTCTAGTGGAAACATTTTGTCCTTGTTATTATTAATTGTATTATGCTGTTATCTAGGCATCTGGGTTTATAAAGAATGTAAATCTAGGTATTGGTTTTCTGCTTTTGTCTTTTTTGGATGGGTTTTTTGTCCCTTGGCTTCCTTTGCCTTCTCTGATCCTTAGCAGAATGTTGTAGCTCCATAATGCCTGGTAGGTGTTTCTCCTAAGATTCTGATAGATATGTTGGGATCTGACACTTAGGAATGAAGATGGGCTTGGAAGGCAGGGCTGAAAGTGTCCACAGAAGGAAGGAAAAAAGTATGTTTCTCCAGGATTTGCTTAGTTTCATAAGAATAGTGCCACAACTATGACATCAGGTGATCAGCTGCCTGCTGAAGACTTGACTCACGGAGGGGGCTGGATTTAGAGGAGAGGAGGGAGAGATGAAAACCTTCAGTTAGATTACCTGTGTACTTGCCCTACTTAGCATGCCTGTTGCCAGGGGGTTCCTGCTGATAATGAAGGGTAGGATGAGTGGGAAGGAAGTTTAGAGGAAAGATATAAGTGATCCATTAGAGATAGGAGCAAAGAGCAATGGAAGCCACAGCAGGAGGTCCATTACAGAGCCAGGGATGGGCTTGGAAGAAGGAGGGAAATGAGAGGTTCGGCAGTTAGCCTTTGTGCTTAGCTAGCCAGAGTGACCTGGCCATTCCCACTGAAAGCCTCTTAGAGTTGAGAGCTTGGATTAAGCAACAAGTCATGAGCTGGAGGAAGAGAGTTTGCTGCTAAAATCTCTGTAGTCTGATGGAGATAAGGGAAAGGCAGATAAACGTCCATTAGAGGATATGATGTGGAGCTGATAGTGAGCCTGGAGGACTGGATTTGGAGGAGTAGAAGAAGTGACTACCTGTAGTTAGGCTGTTTCCATGGCCTCTGTAGCTGGTATACTCTCATGGAACCATACATCACACAATTTAATGTATCTGTTCTTTTCATGTGTAACAGCTCATTTAAATGATCACTTTGATTGCATTACACATGGATAAAATTTCTTTCTTTATCTTAATTTTTGAAAATTTGGTGTCTTTACACTCTATGGATGAGGGATATATTAAATTTATCATAATATTAATTTTTGTGACTACAGAATATTATAAATGTTTTGGTGGACTTATACAAATAGTATGTGTTAGCATAATATATTTGCATGTTTACAATTTTAATAAAATGGCATGAACATTAATAAGTTTTAGCAAGATTCAAGCCAATTTTCTTTGTCTCTTCACAGTCAGTATTTTCACTCAATAATTATTCTTCAGAACTAGATATCCAAATACCAATTTTATTGAGTTTGACCTTCACATAAGATATATTTAGTATGTATGTTTTCACAGTAATACTTCTAATTGAAAATCACAAAAGTAATGCCTACTTTATGCAGAATTTTAAACTGTGTTGAACAAGTACACTGTGTTTATAAAAGATCCAAGACCCACTTATTTTGTACAACCTACCATTTGAACCACTTGATTAAGCTCTCCTATCTGTCCAGCCCAATACGAACACACTTCTGCTTCTATTTCTAAGAGTTTTCTTGATTTTCTCACTGCAAATAATATTTATAGATGCTAATCATACATATTTATGATGTGTAGTATGACACTGAATATATGTATTTGTAAAGGTGTATGTGTATATGTATATATAATCAACTCAGAGACATTTTATTCATCTTAGAGTATTCCAAAATACTTCCCTAACCATTTTCACACATAAAATGCACTGTTAATAGACATGGGTATGCTGCTGTTCTATAAAACAGAAGTAAAGCTTCCTATACTAACTGTTTTCTTTACATTTGTTTCCAGTGCAGTATATGCAGGTTATGATAGTAGTGCTTTTTATGTTCTGCTTTTATCAGAGAGAAGTATTGGCTTCTAAGCATAAGTAAGAATGCTTATTTTTCTGTTTTTGGCTCGTTCAGTAACGTGAATTTAGTGACCTTACATGATGAAAGGTAAGCAAATGAATTCAGTAGTGCTTCCCCCTGATTCTCAGAATTTTTGTGCAGCAATAAGTCTCTAAATTTATTGCATTCACAATCAGTAGAGGCTTCTCTAATAAAGATTCAGAGTATTTCTTTTCTTTATGGGCACAAACATTGAGATTTAGAAGGCAGTTTGATGTTATATCAGTTTAGGTAAGTGATATTTACACTTCTTTCTTTTCTCTAAACTTATAATGTATAGATTCAGAATGACATATTTATATATGATGCAGTGTTTCTTTAAATTGTAGTACCTAGGATGTATTACATAATGGTTGTGAGAACACTTAAAAGACTACATATCTGTACATCTTTGCCAGGCAGCCAGGATACTTGTCTTTAACCCTAGTACTTGGGAGACAGAGATAGGTGGATTTTTAAGTTCTAGGCCAGTTCTGCTAGGGCAGACAGATCTACACAGAGATACCTTGTTGAAAAAAGAAAAAGAAAGAAAGAAAGAAAGAAAGAAAAAGGAAGGAAAGAGAAAATAAAACATTTTTGCATAGATTAGTGTATTAATTTGCTTGTGAAATGGTCATTTGAAAACATGAAAACCTAAAATATTAGACCACTATTATTAAAATGTCACCATAAAATACTGGGTACATGACTACATAGATGAAGTGCCTCCTGTGCAAGCATCAAGTCCTATTTGTTCCTAGCACACATGTAACAACTGGGCACTATCATGCATGCCTATAATCTCGGTACCTGGTAGTTACAGAGATAGTTTATTACTGCAGTTATATCCTATCTAGCTGTTTGGGTTTTCTCTAGGTATATTGAAAATTCTCAAATAATGTGGAAAGAAAAATACATAGATAGCTGAAGTCAGCTTCTTTCAGTATAGGCACATACATGCATAACAACAAATTTGTATGTAAGCACACACACACACACACACACACACACACACACACACACACACATCACTTTCTTATCAGTGTCTTCCAATATAACTTCTTATATCTTAGGAACCAGAATCTAAATAAAAAATAATATAACATCTTTGTGAAGTTGTAATTAGTACTTTGCATTTTCATATTGCAAATATTGACAAGCACATTTCTGTATTTTAATGTCACATAATGTTTGTATGAAATATAGTGTTCTCCTGACGAATTATTTTTTGTTTTACTGTGTTTCTTATATCAGCCTCCTGAATGACTTTTCTTATCTAGTCCTGGACTTCTCCTGAACTTAATATAATCTCATCTACTGTATTTCCAATTCGCATTAATTTATTTAAAAAACTGATGTTTCCTCTAGAAATATGTGTTTTACTAATCAATCTGAACAGGGTAGGAAAATGATCATGGAGGGAAATGAGGGTGGAGATCAGAGGTCAGTTGGGGGCAGTGGGAGGACAGAGGGCTTATATCAGAAGAGAAACCTTGGTCATGGGCATATTCTATGAGAAGAGAAACCTTGGCTATGGACATCTCAGAGACAAGCTGGAGACCTTTGACAAGGTAGGCTCCTAGGAGGATATAGGGGTGACTCTAGCTAATACTCCTAGTAGCAGGCGTCAAGGAGGATGTCTTCTAACTAGATATGACTCCTATTGGAGGGAGGGGAACACCAGCCCACCCACAATAATTTTGACCCACAATTTCCCCTGCCACAAGATGAGAAGGGATAAAGATAGAGCAGAGATTGAGGGAGTGTCCAACCAATGCCTGGCCCAACCTGAGACCCACTCCATGGAAGAGATCCAACCCATAATACTGTTGAGGATACAATGCTCTGCTTGCAGAAGGGAGGTTAGCATAGCTGTCCTCTGATAGGCTCCACCCAGCAGTGGATCAAAACAGATGCTGAGAGTCACAGCCAAAGATAGGGAAGAAATCAGGGAGTTTCATGGAGGAGTAGAAGGAAGAATATAAGGACACAGAGGGGACAGGAGCTAACAGAGACTGAAGTACCAACCAAGTACCATGCATGAATCTGAACTAGACCCCATATACATATACTTAGTTGATGGGAGTTGATGGGTAGTTTGGCCATCATGTGGGTCCCTTTGAAAGAGCAGAAAGGTTTACTGTGACAGGGACTCTGTTGCCTGCTTTTTTTTTTTTTTTTTATCACATCCCCATTGTAGGGCTGCCTCCCTAGACAATAGGAAAAGAAGATGCATTCAACCCTGATTGAACTTTTGTGCTGGTGTGGGTTGCTGTCTGTCTGTGGGTGTTCCAGTTATCTAAAGAGCAGTGGCAAGAGGATAGTGGGAGGAGAGAGAGAGAGGGTGGTAATGGGAGGAGAGGACAGAGGACTTATGATATTGATATAAAAGGAAACATTTTAAAAAGAAATATGTGTTTATAAGGTATATAATATAAAAATGTTATACCCTTAATTTGTTTCATAAATGCGCATTTAAACAATATTTGTAATGGGAAACTCTTAAAACATGAATATTTACTGTAACACCAACAATTTTTCTTTTATATGTTCCATAAAGTTTTATTCATCACCCTTCTGCTGTGCCATACTTTCTTTTTCATTTTGACATTCTTTAGAACTGTGGCTAGGTAGAACTATTGAACATCTTACATATTTTTAATCCAAGATTTTATCACTGGACAAATAGTATTGTCTGACTGGTCATTTTCTTCTCCAAATTTTAATGGTGGAATTACAAGTGTGTGTCACAGTGCATATCAACAATTTGTACTTTATATTTATGTGTACCATAAAAATATATCTTAATTCTATGTTTTTTTCCCCATGAAGATGTCAGGGTTGTTTGCAGAAAAGGAAACTTGGAAAGGTTTAGTGTTAAGTGACTCTTCCCTTTCACTCCGTAATATTCAATCATTCTCTACATTTGTCTGGTGCTTTATTCACAAACAAGAATTTTAGAAACTCTATGTACCCCTGAATTAATGTTAAGCATCTGTTGTATGAATATCTTAGCTAACATTATGCATATTTTAAGACTGGCACAAAAAGTGGCTTCTCTTTAAGACATTCTTCTAAACAGCCAATTTATTTATAAAACAAAAACAGGAGCTAAAATGGAACAGGTACTAAAGTTAGAACATCATTTTTATTTTAGGCATTCTAGAATTACATGTTCATAAGTGATCAAATCCTACATTTAGCAAAATACCTTTTGTGCTTCAGAAGCTTAGCTCTGCTTTTTTCTCATAAGAGACAAGGATTCTGAATTTATTATATTGATCAAAATTCTCCAAACATTAAATTTAATTATTTATATTTTAAAAGGACAGATGGGGAGGCCTGGCAGCACTCAGAAAGGACGGCAGGCTACCAAGAAGAGACTTGATACCCTATGAGCATATAGGGGGCAGAGGTCCCACTCAGTCAAAGTCATAGGGGAGGGGAGGAAGGGAAAAGAGAAGGGAGGGAGGAATGAGAGGATAGAAGGGATGGGATAACAATTGAGATGTATTATGAATAAATTAATAAAATATATTAAAAATAAAAATAAATAAAAAGTCAAAAAAGATAATATAAATATTGTTTGTTGGAGAAGCACAAAAATTCACACAAATAAACCATATAATAGTTTTGAATTATCAAGATATATTTATAGAGCTGACATTATATTTTCATATTTAAAGAAGATTCAAGTAGACTATGGATAATTAGATAAGTTATTGTTTTTTACACTGTATTTAGTGAGTGGTGCACTAATGAATCAAAAACAAAATGAAACAAGAACTAATTATTTTGAGATTCTGATATATTATCCTAAATAAATACCTATATTTATATTTTAAAATGTGCTATTTAAAATATGTGCAAAGCCTTTCATCCTTCAGACTTCATATATGGTTATTGATGGAATATATAAGTGTTAAACCTGTATGTGGCTCAATATTGCAGCTAATTGCAATTTAAATATCATTGAAATTAACTTTTACACAGCATAGAATACTTCATACTAAACTTTCTATTTGTTTCCCCTAATTTTTTCTACCATGTAAGTATGATTATTAGTGTTGCTCTTGTTCCGGTCTTTTCTGAGATCAACAAGAGTGTTGAGCTTTCATGGGTGTAGCTTCCCTGACATTTTAATAAGCAATCTAACAGCCGACTTCCAGTTCCACTGATTGTGAAGATCTTTTCTCCCAATTGCTGATACTAACGCAAATGCCTAGCTTTGAAATTATAGTCATACACGTAACTTTATATAGACTAAGGATGTCGAATTTATATATTTAATTATATATGTGTTTGTGCATGTGCGTGTGCATGTGTGTGTGTGTGCATGTGTGCGTATGTGCATGTGTGTGTATGTGCATGTGTGTGTGCATGTGTGCGTGTGTATGTGCATGTGTGTGTGCATGTGTGTATGTGCATGTGTGTGTATGTGCATGTGTCTGTATGTGCATGTGTGTGTATGTGCATGTGTGCGTGTGTATGTGCATTTGTGTGTGTATGTGCATGTGTGTGTGTGCATGTGTGCGTGTGTATGTGCATGTGTGTGTGTGCATGTGTGTGTATGTGCATGTGTGTGTGTATGTGCATGTGTGTGTATATGTGCATGTGTGTGTGTATGTGCATGTGTGTGTGTGCATGTGTGTGTATGTGCATGTGTGTGTGTATGTGCATGTGTGTGTATATGTGCATGTGTGTGTGTATGTGCATGTGTGTGTATATGTGCATGTGTGTGTGTATGTGCATGTGTGTGTATGTGCATGTGTGTGTATGTGCATGTGTGTGTGTATGTGCATGTGTGTGTATGTGCATGTGTGTGTGTATGTGCATGTGTGTGTATGTGCATGTGTGTGTGTATGTGCATGTGTGTGTGTGCATGTGTGTGTGTGTGCATATGTGCGTGTGTATGGGCGTGTGTGTGTGTGCATGTGTGTGTGTATGTGCATGTGTGTGTGTATGTGCATGTGTGTGTGTGTATGTGCATGTGTGTGTATGTGCATGTGTGTGTGTATGTGCATGTGTGTGTGCATGTGTGTGTGTGTGTGCATGTGTGTGTGTGTATGTGAACAACAAAAGAAAGGGAGGGCAATAATTTAAAGAGAAAGGGGTTGGAACAAGGAATAAAGGAAAACATATTATTATATTTTAATATAAATATATTGTCAATTTAAATAAAAATATAATGTAAAATTTACTTGTAATGTTAGCTTGGAGTTTGTGGGTCTGCTTGCTGTGTCTTCTTATGCCCTAGTCAGTTGATCACCTGCCACGCCCTCTCATTTCTGAAGGAAAACAGAGGAGGATAAGTGGATTTGAGGGAGAGGGATGTTGTGGGGAACTTGAAGTAGAGGAAGGGAAAAGCGCAGTTTGGATATTATATGAGAGAAAAAATAAATTAAAAAATAAAATGTATGAATTTACCTCCTGTACACTTTTAAATAAAAATATTTTATAATTACAAAGTGAAGAAAAAACTATCAGTTCAAAATTTCTAATTTATTCACCAAAGTTTATATTTAAAAAACACATGCCAAAGATGAAAGTTATTTCATTGTATTTGACATATTTTAAATTCAACAATTTTTTTCACTTTCCAAGTTATAGATATAGCTCATTTGGTTGAATATTTACCTGCTTTCAGGAGTATACCAAAAGTCAAGGGTTTGAGGCACAACCCCATAGAAACTGTATGTGGGCGTGTACACCTTGAGAGTGTGAAAAGTGTAGGCAAGGAAATCAGGAGTTTAGTCTCTTCCTTTGTCACAAGAATGTTCACCAAAGTTTACATATAACCATGTATAAGAGCTTATTTCTCTTATATTATGTTGGACATTGTGTTAGTTTTCAGATGATCACAGGAAGTTAAATTGTAGAATAAAACCCTGCAGCCCTTTCCCAAACATCTTTACCCTAAGAAAACCGAAAACACTGTTTTTTTCATTATTGACAATTTTACACATGAACAGAATGTATTGCCATCTTACCTCCCCTTATTTTTTGTAAGTCTTTTCTTCATAAATAGCCCCTCTTACCTCTCTCTTATTTATTTCAGATTTTAATATAATTATTTCAAGTCTTTCTTCTCCTTTTCTCAATCCAAGCCTTTATGTATATCTATCTCTGTCTCAAATGTATGATTTTTCTTTAATTTTTGCTATTAATGTTAATATGTATGTGTTCCTAAATATATAAATACAACATTAACAGTTCATATAATGATATTTCAAGGTCTATGATTTTGTATAACAATATTTTATATGCCTAGATCTAACCATTTTGTACTGGATAACAAATTGATATGTTCACCTATGGGGAAGACTGCATCTCTTGCTCTCAGGATTCTTTAGTTACCCCTATTTCTTAGTCTAGATGTGAGGTCTTATAAGTGTTCCCCCTTATATGTCAGCACGAGTACCTGTTCTCTGGATTAGTTCTTCTGTAAGCAGCCATGTTAGTGAGGAATTACGAGTATCTTTTATGACATTTCTAGGAGACACAATCTCACAGAAAACTCTCTGTTTCTTTGCCTCTTATATTATTTATAGAAACACCTCTTCCACAATGACCTCTGAGCCTTCATCCCAGACTTTGCATTTAAGTTTTGATGGTGGACACACAACTCTGCATTTTTACTAGTTGTAGTCCTCTGTTAATGCTAGCCTTCTGCAAAGAGTTTAATTAGTAATGCTGTTGTTGTATGTTCTCTTCCAAGAACCATGACTTTAGTTACCTTTGATAGTTGGGCAAGGGTCCAGTAAGGGGAATGAATTTTCTTCCTTTTAGCAAGCCATCTTTCTATACAATTAGAGAGATGTGGGTTACTCCTAAAGTCTGTGTGCCACTATTACACCCAGACTCTTGCAAACTGGTGATTTATAGTCACTGTACTTGGGTTGGACAGTTGGTTACTTTCCTTCTTTGGTATTTTTCATTTCAATAAGGAAATATTAAAAACAAAATAAGCCAGGTATGGTGGTACATGCCAGCAATCCCAGCACCTTGGGAGGCAGAAGCAGGTGAGTTTCTGTGAGTTAAAGTTCAGCCTGGTTTACAAAGTGAGTTCACGGGATCCAAGGCTACACAGAGAAACTTGTCTCAAAAAAGTAAATAAATTTTAAAAAGTAAAATATTCCCCAAGTAGAAAGCTGTCTGGAGGAAAATGATTCTCAAGGTGGGATTGTAGTGGTGTTTCATCAACTAGAGCAGCTTATGAGTCAACCTAATAGCACAATAACAGAGAATATGTTAGAACAATAGTGACAGGTAGTCACAACCTAGGGCTATCATTGTAGTGAGATACTATTTATTGCAAAACTAGAATGTTCTGAGAGAATTCTCAGCAGAAAAAGAAAGTTGTTATATATTTGAAAAATGTGTTGGCAGTTATTAGCAAAAGATCGAGAATAAATATATTCTCATTGTGAACAGGGATAGAATTGAGTCGATGTTGAAATTTTAACAAATTTACTTTGAATCCAGGATGGGATCAGAACTTCACAGAAATACTCAGGACTAGTGTCCTACTTTCAGTGATAGCCATAAGGGAAAATCCACCCAAAGGGACACTGTACGATACCCAAGAATCACAGCACCCACTGAAATCACAATCACTTCCTGTTGCTGACCAACATGTTTTCTACTTCTTATTTCTAGTCTGACAAACTATCAAACCTTAAATTTTGATGTAGGGCATCTAAATCAGTAAGAAAGTAATACCCCAGCACATTTCTTGGTCAACCATCACCAAATAATAACACAGTATTTATTTAAAACATCAATGTCTGATTTCTAATTAATGCTTAATTTTTTTGCATATCAATAATTCAAAATCCTGAGCCAAGTTATAATAAACTTAAGACTATCAATAATCTCTCTTAAAGGAATGTTTTCCTTTTTCATCAATGCTACACTGTAGTTTAGCTTATGACTCAGGGGTTCAATGTAGCTGCAACATGAATCACACTGGCTTACCAAGATTCTGTATCTTCTTGGCCTCTATAAAGGGAGAAGCTGCCCAAAGAGTACAGAAATTATCTATTATCCACTATGAGTAGACAGAATAGTCTAACTTATGAGATGATGCAAGTACCTGTTCTTGAGAGGTTATGTTTATCAAGATGCTGTTTACCAAATGTTGGGAATACCCGGAGAAACTGAATCATTTTACCATTCTTTATGAGGAGAAGCTTCTTACTGTATTTTCTTTTCCTTTGCTCTGTGATCAACATATTCTCATATGTACATAATTTATTATTAAAGGACCTCTCTCAATCTAAGCTGAGTGAATTTCTGAGTGGCCATAGAGAAAATAGCAACGATGTTTTTCAATTCTATCATGCAGAAAAAACTAAGTTAGAAGCATTTTTTAAAGTTCATATAACTAAAATTTATAAGTAGATTGTACAATGTCAAAAACGTATTGGAAAAAATACTGATAGGTAAAACCAAATATGACTGTTCTAAAAATAAAAAACAAAGGTAGTAATCAAATGATTCTTAATGACATTCTGCTACACACATGGATCACTGCCTTGCTAGTCACCATCGGAGAAACTTCTTGCAGTAAATAAAAACAAATGCAAAGACTCACACCCAGACAAAATCCATAAAATGAGAAACCTTGGAACACTCAGCCCTACATGAGTTGTCTCAATAAAATCTCTCCTCTCAGGGATTAGAGAATCCTGCAGAAAAAAGGCAGAAAGAAGGTAAGAGCCAGACGTGATAGAGCACACCCAGAAATCAAGACCCCCTAAATGAAGATCATCCAAGCAAATATGAAATCACGGAGACCGTGGCATCAAGCACTGGACCTCCTTGGATCTTCTCAGGGTCATCTGCATATATATTGTGGCCTCTAGTTAAGTGTTTTTATGGGATTCCTTTTCTTTAAAAAAAATCACTAAATTAAAGCAGTTTATTATGTTGGAACCTTTGAGGAAGGTAAGATTTGCCTTATCATGCAAGTCTAGGGATTAGCTATTGTGTGCATTAAATGTATCTAGAAAAATTAATGGTGTGTTGTATAACATGGTAAAATTACATAGAAACACTTGTCCTAATAGTATGTAGGGTAAAGTGAAGGAATTGTACTTGACTAGAAATTTCCTATATTTCTTTTTGCATATAGACGATAGATGATAAATAGATGATAAATGAAAGAAGATAGATAATACATAGATGATAGATAGATACATACAATGACAACAGAAGAATATATGGCATGTAAATTTGTTTGTTTGTATAATTAAACAAAGAAGTAGAATAAGAACTTCTACAATACAAAAATTTACATTAACTACAGCTACTGCTTCTCTACTTCAGGTAAACAGATATTTTCTTTATGTTTATCACTTAAATATCAAATTCTTTCTTTATATGTGTGCATGCCTGTGCCGTAATGCATTAATTCTTTCCTTCCCCATGTCAGTTCTGTGGATTGAAACTCAGGTTTCAGGCTCAGTGGCAGAAGACTTCTCAGGGCCTGGAAATAATCTTCACCAACCCTGCATCTGACAAAGGTCTAATATCCAAACTTTATAAAGAACTCAAGAGATTAAATGCCACCAAACCAAATAACCCAATTGAGAAATGGGGCCAGAATTAAACAGAGAATTCTCAACAGAGGAATATCAAATGGCTGAGAAACACTTAAAGAAATGCTCAACCTTCTTAGTCATCAGAGAAATGCAAATCAAAACAACTCTGAGATTCCATCTTACACCCATCAGAATGGCTAAGATCAAAAACTCAAGCGACACCACATGCTGGCGAGGATGTGGAGAGAGAGGAACACTCCTTCATTGCTGGTGGGAATGCAAACTAGTACAGCCACTTTGGAAATCTATCTGGTAATTTTCAAATATAAAGTATGTGCACTTTTTAACTTTTCATGCAATTTAGGTTACCTGTTTCTTTTATAATTTCAAATAAGTTGTTTTAGGAAGTACTGTTTTTTGCACACTTGGAATAGAATACTGTATCATCTTCTTTTATAAAAAGAAATTGATAAATTATCTTTTGAAAAGGCAATGTATATAGCTAAATGTTATATAATATTATCTTCCTTTGTATGTTTTAATTTTGTTTTAAATTGGCATGATGTAAGATCATCTACAATAATTTAAAAATTGTTTCATAAAGACCATTTTGTGTCATAGCTCCCATTACTTATCAGGTGCTATAACTATCAAAACATTTATTCTAGGAATGAACTCTAGTAGCAAGCAAAAATACTAAAAACAGCATGGTACTGGCAAAAAAAATAGGATGTTTGATCAATGGAACTGAATCAAGAACTCAGAAATGAGCCCACACATCCATGGACACTTAACTTTTGACCAGCCAAAACCATAAAATGGAAAAAAGATCACATCTTTAACGAGTGCTGCTGTTCTAACTGGATGTCTACTTTTAGAAAAGTGCAAATAGACCTTAATTTTCACTTTGCACAAAACTAAAGTTCAAGTGGGTTAAAGACCTCAACATAAATCCAGACATATAAATCTGCTAGAAGAAAATCAGGTAAGAGCCTTGAGCTCATTGGCACAGGAGACAACTTCCTGAACAGATGCAAATACCTCAGGCTCTAAGATCCATTATTTGTAAATGAGACTTCATGACACTGAAAAGCTTCTGTAAGCAAAGGCCACTGTCAACAAAACAAAACAATAGCCTACACACTGGGAAAAGATCTTCACCAATGCTACATCTTACCGAGGAATAATATCCAAAATATATAAAGAACTCAAGAAATTAAACACCACTATATAAAATAATCCAAGTAATAAGTAGAGCATGCAGCTAAACAGAGAATTCACAACACAGGGAAATGGAATCACTGAGAAACTTCTAAATAAATGCTCAGTGCTCTTGGTTTTCAGGGAAATTCAAATCAAAAAGACTCTGTGATCCCAACCTCCATTTTCAGAATTGCTAAGATCAAATTTCAAGTGACAGCACATGCTGAGGAAGATGTGCAGAAACTAGAACACTCCTCCATTGCTGATGGGAGTACAACCATTTTGGAATCAATCTGGTGTTTCCTCTGAAAACTGGAAATAGTTCTACTTCAAGACCCAGCCATACCACAGCTGGGCATATATACCCAAAAGATGCTGCACCACATAACAAGAGTATTTGTTTAACTATATTCATAATAGTTTTATTAGGAATAGCAAGAATATGTAAAGAACCTAGATGTACCTAAATTGAAGAATGCGTAAAGAAACTGGTACATTTACACAATGGAATACTATTCAGCTTTCCTAAACAAGGAACTCTTGACATTTGTAGGCAATTGGATGGAACTAGAAAAGATCATCCTTACTGAGGTAACCTGAACCCTAAAATGACAGACATGGTCAAAATATATATATATATTCAATTATAAGTGATTATTAGCCAATTAATACAGGATAACCACACTACAATACAAAGATGTAAAGAAACCAAATTAGAATGAATACGCTAGGGAGTTTGCTTGGAACTCATGCAGAAGGACAAATAGAATAGACACTGGAATTAGTTGAAGGGAAGGAATCGGAAGGGAGACTACATAGAGGTCCTCAGAAAGACTCCACCCAGCAGGGTATACAAGCAGATGCGGAGACACACAGCCAAACTTCAGCATGGAATAAAACGAGTCTTCTGGAAGACTTGGAGAATAGAAGGAACTGGAGAGGTCAGGAGCTGCAAAGGAAGACCAATGGAGCCAACAAATCCGAGCAGAGGAGGGGGATGCTGCTGAGACTGATGAGGACATGGTGAGCAACTAGACCCTCTGCTCAGATGTAGTAGACAGCACAGTCTCCTTGTGGGTCCCATTATATGGGGAGTAGGGAGTCCTTCTGAGATGGACTCTGGCACCCACATGTTGATTATTTTCCCGTGACATGGTGTCCTTGCCAGGCCACAGAAGAAGAGGATACACGCAGTCCAGATGATACCTGAGAGACGGAGGTCAGATATTAGGGGAGGAGGGCTCCCCTTTTTTGAGGAGTAGGAGAGGGATGGTAGGAGGGAGTGGGAGGCAACATAGGAGGGGGCTACAATCAGGGTGTAAAGTGAACAAACAAAAACTGATAATTAAAAAACAGAAATAGAAAAAGAACAAAATTTAGCTGTTTATGGAAGAGGGATGGGCCTGGGAAGCACTGGAAGGGAAGAAGGTGAATATAATAGAAAAATGTGTTAGTGTATTAGAAGACTAATAAAAGTAAAATATTAATAAAATATTTTTAAAGGGAGCAACTTATGATAAGTAGACAAAAACAAATGTTAATTGAATGGGATTTGGACAGATGACACATTTAATAAATGGCAGTGCTGCAAGCGTACAGACTTAGTTCAAATGTGGAGAAGCAACATAAAGAGCCCGGATTGGCAGTACACCCGAGGCAGGGGAACAAAACAAGAAAGACTCTTAATCACAAGTAGTCTGAAGTAGGTGCTGACCTCTAAGTCTAGTGAGATAACTTCTCTAAAAAGCAGTGTAAAACAAAAGAGGAATAAACCCAATGCAAACCTCTTGCCTCTGCATGCATATACAACCACATGTATGCCTTTCTGCACTTGCACATATGCACACACACGCACACAAACACTTATGCACACATACACAGAAATGTTAATGGCACAATGAATTTATAGATGTACATGCAAACCTACAACATAAGTACATAGATCCACATATGTAAATGAAAATACATACTTTCTGATAATGTGCACTGACCGAGATAATATTCATTGAAACTCTGGTTGAAAAATAAATAATAACTCTAGCCTATTTCAAATCTGTTTCTTTTTATTCCTTAATGACAGGGTGTTGTCAGCACTTCTATAGTCACAAGTGACCCTTGCTATCTCACAGTGATATTTATAGTTCTCTCTACAAATACCAGGGCACTGCTACACTGACTTTTTTTCCTTATGTCATTTTGCCCTGGCTTGCATTGCTAGTTAACTTTGGCTTTCACGAGTTTATTTCTCCACTTACCATAGATATCAGAACATATGAAATCCTCCTTTAGCTGTTACAATTAATAGAAAATTAGCTGACACATTTTCTGTTTGAATATTATTGAAAGTGAACTGAGCAAAAAGAACATAAATGTCCTACTACCAGATATTATTTCTTTGCAACATTATCTCTAATGTGAGTTTAAATAAAACCTGTTTCTTTATCAGTCATTCTATCTCTGAATCTTTTTTCTGAATATATTATATTATTTCTTGAAGATTCTGCAATGAATATATCCAGCACAAAGGCCTTTGCTTGCGATAGTGAGGTGCCCACCATGCCATTACAGTCAGTGTGAATATCTCATTTTAGAGATGGATTTTTTTTTCCTTTTCAGTCACTGACCATATCAAAGGGAGGTGCATTAACATTTAATGATTGCTCTTTTCTTAGTGGAAAAAGGGCAGCAAGAAGTAATAGCTCTACCTTCACAAGAACAAATAACACCATGATAAATGAACTTTCAGAATTTCCCCATTCAGTCATATGAAAGTCATTAAGTGCCTAAATACCTAGCTATTTCATTCATATGCTTTATTGCTTACTAAGGTTGAAATTATATTTATTTGCATGTCTATGATTTCTTTCACAGATACAAAGGAGACAACTGGTTGCAATCAATGGTATATTAACCATACGTTGTTAGAAAAATTTTAATTTATCAGTACATTATAACAAACATAATTAACTTGCCCCTATGAGTTTTACTTTCTGTTTCACACTTAAATAATTTTTCTTGGTTTTGAAATTTTTACATGTTTTTAGTTAATAATAATAATAATTATTATTATTAATTCACATTCCATCCGGATTGTAAACTTCTTGCTCTTATTTTCCTGTTCCTACCCTCCGTCATTTCTCAGATCTATTCCCTTCCCTTAGACCTCCTACAGGTGATGTCCTCCTCCCCCACTGTCTGACCACAGCTTATCAGGTCTCATCTAGATAATCTGCATCCCCTTCCTCTGTGTTCCCACAGGGCCTCTCTGCTAAGGGGCCGTGATCAAACACAGGCACCACAGATCTTGTCAGAGGCTGTTTCTGGCTCCGCATCCCCCGTTTGGAGACTGAGGTGTCCATTAGCTACAGGGGTCCTGGTACTCTGCTTGTATTGTCTATGGTTTCTGCAGACCCCTCTGGGTCCAGATCTTCCTTCCTTGATTATCTCTGTGTGGAGCTCCTGACCACCCTTAAACACGCCCCCACCCTTCCATCGCCCAACTCTTCCATCCAAGTTGCAGCTCTTTGCCCAGAGTTCAGATGAATGTCCCAGTATCTGTCCCAATACAACATCGGATGGAGTATCTCAGAGGACATCTATGTTGGTTTAATATACACATATAAGTGAGTATATAGCATGCCTGTCTTTCTGAATCTGGGTTACCTCAAATGGTATGATCTTTTCTAGTTCTACCCTTTTGCCCGCAAATGTCAAGAGTTCCTTGTTTGGATAGCTGAATAGTATTCCATTGTGTAAATGTACCAGAGCTCTTTTATCCATTCTTTGGTTGAGGGCCATCTAGGTTGTTTTCAGAGTCTAGATTTATGAATAAGGCTGCTTTGAGACTATAGATGAGTAAATGTCCTTGTTGTATGGTGGAGCATGTTTCAGATATATGCCCAGGAGGGGTATAGCTGGTTCTTGAGGTAGAACTATTGCCAATTTTCTGAGAAAGCACCCAATTCATTTCCAATGTGGTTGTACAAATTTGTGCGCCCAACAGCAATGGAGGAGAGTTTTTTTTTTCCTGCACATCTTCACCAGCATGTGCTGTCCTTTGAATTTTTTATTTTAGCAATTCTGATAGGTGTAAGATTAAATTTCAGGTTGGGCGTGGTGGCGCACGCCTTTAATCCCAGCACTCGGGAGTCAGAGGCAGGCTGATTGCTGTGAGTTCGAGGCCAGCCTGGTCTACAATGTGAGTCCAGGATGGCCAAGGCTACACAGAGAAACCCTGTCTCGAAAAACCAAAAAAAAAAAAAAAAAAAAATTAAATTTCAGGGTCCTTTTGATTTGCATGTCCCTGATGACTAGAATGTTGAACATTTCTTTAAGTGTTTCTCATCCATTCCATATTCCTCTGTTCTGAATTATTTGTTCAGTGATATAACCCATTTTTAATTGGTTATTTGTTATGGGGTATTTAATTTCTTGAGTTCTTTATATATTTTGGATATTAGATCTTCATCAGATGTAAGATTGCTGAAGATCCTTTCCTATTCGGTAGGCTTTTGTTTTCTTCTGTTGACAGCAGCCTTTGCCTTACAGAAGCTTTTTAGTTTCATGAGGTCACATTTATTAATTACTGCTATTAAAGCCTAAGCTATTGGTGTTTTGCTGAGGAAGTTGTCTCCTATGCCAGTGAGTGCAAAGTTCTTCCCTAATTTTTTTCCTAATAGATTTAGTGTGTCTAGTTTTATCTTAAGGTCTTTAATCCATTTGGACATTAGTTTTTATGCAGGGTGATAAAATTTGATTTATTTTATTTTCTACATGTAGGCATCCAGTTAGACAAAGACAATTATTGTTAGACAGGCTATCTTTTCCCATGTGTTTTCCCATGCTTCTTTGTCAAAAATCAAGTGTCCATAGGTGTGTGGGTTTATTTCTGGGTCTTTGATTCAGTTCCCTTGATCAATCAGCCAGTGTCATGCTGTCTTCATTACTGTTGCTCTATAGCACTGCTTGATATTGAGATGTAGATTCCTCCAGAGGATCTTTTATTGTACAGGATAGTTTTAGCTATTCTGGGTTGTTAGTTTTTTTTTCATATGAAGCTGAGAATTGATCTCTCAAGGTCAAATTGAGATGTCATCTTTGTGTTTTTTTCCATTGGTGGGTATGAAGTGTCCTTCCCCATCTCTATTGATTGTTTTGGTTGAAAGTCTATATTATTAGATACTAGAACGGCTACTCCAGCTTGCTTCTTGGGTCCATTTTCTTGGAATATGATTTCCAGCCCTTTACTCTGAGGTAATGTTTATCGTTATTTCTGAAGTATGTTTCTTGTATGCCTCAGAATGCTGAGTCCTGTTTTCACATACATTCTTTTAGTCTGTGTCTTTTTAATGGAGAGTTGAGGTCATATATGTTGAGAGATATTAATGACCAGTGGTTGTTAGAACCTGATATTTTGATGGTGGTGGTGCTGGTAGTAGTAGTAGTAGTAGTAGTAGTAGTGTGTGTGTGTGTGTGTGTGTGTGTGTGTGTGTGTGTGTGTGTGTGTGTGTGTTGATTTGTGGATGTGGGGTTATTTATTTCCTGTGCGTTCCTGGGTGTAGTTAGCCTCCTTAGGTTGGAATTTTTCTTCTAGTGTCTTCTATAGGACTGGATTAGTGGCTAGGTATTATTTAAACTTCATTTTGTCATGGAATATCTTGTTTTCCCCATCTGTGCTGATTAAAAATTTTGCAGAGTATAGTAGTCTGAGTCCGTATTTGTGGCCTCTTAGTGTCTGCATGACATCTGTCATCTAGACCCTTCTGGCTTTCATAGTCTCTGTTGAGAAGTCAAGTGTAATTCTGATAGGTTTGCCTTTATATGTGCCTTGGTCTTTTTCTCTTGGAGCTTTTAATATTCTTTCTTTGCTCTGTACATGTAACAGTTTGACATACTACGTGGCAGGGAGATTTCCTTTTCTGGTTCAATCTATTTGGAGTTCTGTAGGCTTCTTATATATTTATGAGCATTTCTTTCCTCAGGTTGAAGAAGTTTTTTCTATGATTTGTTGAAAACGTTTCCTGGGCCTTGGAGTTTGGTGTCTTCTTCTTCTATTCCTGTTATTCTTAGGTTTGATCTTTTTATAGTGTCCCACATTTCTTGGGTGTTTTGTGTCAGTAACTTTAGTTTTAATGCTTTCTTTGAATTTGTATCAGTGACTTCAAGTGTACCTTCCACACTTGAGATTCTCTTTTCCATCTCTTGTATTCGGTTAGTGTTGCTAGTGTCTGAGGTTCCTGTTCTCTTCCCTATTTTTTCCAACTTTAAGATTGCCTCAGATTGTGCTTTGTTTGTTGTTTCCAATTAAGTCTTTGGATCTTGAATAGTTTTATTCATTAATTCTTTCATTTCTTTCTACTGTTTGATTGAATTTTGCTGTATTTTTATAAGATTTATTCAGTTCCTTCATCTGTTTGAATGTAATTTTTCTAAGTTTCTTTGAGTGATTTATTATCCCCCTTCAATTATCATTTTCATTACCTCAGATTTAAAATCTTCTTGTGCTTCATGTGTGTTCATATCTCGATGTCTGGAGCTAAGATTTTTGGAACTCCTCTGGTCAAATCTAATCTTTAGTGATTGTTAAGGAATCCCTAACTCTTCTTTTCCTGTGGAAACAAAGGCATAAGCTTTCCCCCAATGCAACACATTTCCTTTCTTCAATTCTGAAGTTAACACATCTCTAAAACAAATAGGTAGGTTCAATTCAGCATTTCCCCCACAATACAATGCCGTTCAGCAGCTCTTATATTTTGCACATTAGCATTTTTTAAATCTAGTGACAATAAAGCACTACATTGTCTATCTCTTGGAGTCTTTATTATCCATTTCTGTACTATGAGCATTTCCTTTAAGTCCTGTCAGATTTCTCTACAATTGTTTGTCCTGTAAGACTGTAAGATATATATGTAACATCTTCTGTGTCATAATGTCTATAAACTTGTTGCAATGAACTGAATACATATGCTTCAGCATCATCAGCTCCAATATCCAATGGCATCTTTAAGACTGCCATCATATCGAATAAATGTGCAATCACAGAATCATCTTTTCAGAATTCAAGGCAAAAGTGCATTGAAATTATGAATATGTATTTTTGGTATTGCGCACATACTTTAATTTTTCAAAATCTGCAAGACACATAAGCTATTGTATGATATTGCTCTAAGGTGACATCATTAATCAAAATCTGTATTCTTAACTCAGCATGTTGTCCTTTTATAGCAATTAATTCTTGACAATAAATATAGACTATCTAATCTGATTATGATGGTTCATAGGTGGAAGTTTTTATCTAGCATTTCTATGGTTGCAATTCTGTAATCTCCTTAAGCCTGTGAGGAGTTCTTTCATTTGGAACTACCATATTTTTTCTACTATTGTGTGTTCCAGATTGTATTTCTCTGAAGAGCTTTATTCTGAGTCCAAGGATTTTCCTCTCTCTTTTCTATCCATTCTAGCATTGAATGTTTTCATCTTTGTCTCCTTTAAGACTGTTTGATTCTGATCATTCTTAAAAACAAAACATACAATTTTAATCATTACCAAAAATATACTTGTAGGTTTCTAGGACCCTCTGTATCCTTTTATTTTGCTATTCTCCCATGCTTCTCTCATCTAGAGTCCCAATAGGATGTCCTCCCCTCTGTCCCAGTTTCCTGGTAAGTGAGGGCTTTTGTGGGACATGCCCCTTGGGCTAGTATGCAGATATAAGTGAGTATATACCATTTGAGTCTTTCTGCTTCTGGGTTGACTCACTCATTATGATCATTTCTAACTCAATCCATTTATCCACAAATTTTGGGAATTCCTTGTTTTTAGTAGAACATTATGATAGGCAGATTTGGGCTCAGGGGTCCTGCTCAAACTAAGGCACCAGCCAAGGACAATACAGGTGGTAAACTTTAAGCCCCTACCCAGATCTAGCCAACGGTCAGAACATTCTCCACAGTTGAGTGGAGAGTGGGATATGACTTTCTCACATACTCTGGTGCCTCACATTTGACCATGTACCCTGGAGAGGGAGACCTGGTGGCACTCAGAGGAAGGATAGCAGGTTGCCAAGAAGAGACTTGATACCCTATGAGCATATCCAGGGGAGGTAATCCCCCTCAGGAACAGTCATAGGGGAGGGGGATAATGGGAAAATGGGGGGGGGGTGGAAGAATGGGAGGATACGAGGGATGAGATAAACATTGAGATGTAACAAGAATAAATTAATAAAAACATAAAAAATATATATAATTATTTGAATGCTGATAATTGAAACAAAGTTATACAGGGTCCAAGTGCCCAATACCATTTTATTTTTCATTTTATAACATAAAAACATTTCCCTTTTTATTTCCCCTTTCTCCTTTTTCAAAGACTTTGCATTATTATACACATTTATTGAACTTTTTACTTATTACCTTTCTTTCTCAGCCTTTAGTGACTTTATTTTATTTTTCTTTCTCTGTCCTTTCTTTCTCTCTGTCTTTTTTTGGAGAGTTTATTTTCTATGTGCACTTATTTATCTCTCTTTTTCATCTTTTATGTTAATATTTTTCTGTATTTAATTTTCTCTAAATTCTTTCCCATCTTTATGTGGCTTGTTCATTCTAAATTTACTTGACTCTCTGTGTACTTCCAAACTATCTTACCAGCCTGATGACTTTTCAGCTTTCTAATCTGGGTTTGGATTTCTTCTGCATGCTGTCTCTGGTGTTCATTTTGTGATTCAGATAGCATCTTGCAATGGTCACTGGCTCCACCATAGCCACTTAGCTCAGTCTAGCAGATGACTACAAAATCCTCAGATTCTGTTCTTTGAACCCTAGAGTTAGGGTGCCATGCATTGTGCCACCTGTTCTAGGACCTTGTGCCACCCTGGGCTTGGGTGCTGTTTTCCCTTCCATGAGAGTCGAGCTTCCATCTGGTTCAGTGACTACTTCCCACATCTCTGAGAAGTTGTTGTACCACTTCTCACTGTGTTGTGGCCAGCATTTCTTTTTCTTTTTTTATAATTATGATTTTTAAAAATTTTTTATGATAAGCAATGGGAATCATAGAGTTCTGCATAAGCCCATTACTCAAAGACTGTGGTTGTCTTACTCCTGTTTTTCACACACACATGACAAAACACTTGATAACAGCTTCCAAGAGAAGAGATTCCTAATGATTCATGGTTTCAGAAGTCCTTGTCTATGATAATCAGTATCCATTGATTTCAGCCTATAGCAAGGCAGAAATAGCATCATGGGAGAAAGCTGCTCACTTAGGGCAACTAGAAAACAGAGAAAAACAAGAAAGGCTCACAACGAGATAAATATTCAGGACATACAATCAATGTTAACTCTCCCAACCACGCCCTGCCTCCTCATAGCCCATTCAACTATGAATTCATTCATGATTGGTACAACAGTTAAGTTAGCATCCTTGTCATCCAGTCACCTCTCAACTCCAGCAGCTGAAATTGGGGCTTTCATTCATGGGTCTTTCTGGATATTTTTTATCCAAATTATAACAAAAATTACAATTTCCAATTAGTCATTTTATAGTTTTCTGAGTTTTCAAATACTATATCCATGTGACTTTTATTATAGTATACTGATATTTTATTTCCTTAGTGATTATTAAAGCTATTTTACTATGCATAGTTTACAAGGTAATCTGAGTCCTATTTATGTAGTATAGAAGCTGTCTACGGTTTCAGACATGCATTGGGTGTCTTGGAATTCAACTCCTACAAGTAGGAGAAATCTGCTGTGCTAAATACGAAAAATGGGTGAGCATTTCTTAAGTACTAGGCAGCCAGGTTTACTGCACAGCAGGGCTCTGATAGGAGGACCCCAAGGGCTTACAGAGACTGAACTAACAACCAAGGACCTAAACACCCTACACATCTGTAGCCAATAGGCAGCTTAGTCTCTATGTACGTCTCCTAGTAAGTAGAGAAGGTTCTTATTCTGAAGTGAACTTTGGTGCATGCTTTTTTATCATATACCCCAGGTAAGGCTACCTTCCCAGGCCTCAGAGAAAGAGGATGTGCTCAGTCCTGAGGCGAATTGATCTGCTGGGATGAGTTGGTAGTGGGGTGGGGCTCCTCTTTTCTGAAAAGAAAGACAGGGAGAATGGGAGAGTGGGACCTGGAAGAGTGGATGGACGGGGCTATGAATAAATAAACACATATATATTAAAATTAAAAATACATAAATGAATCAATCAATCAATAAATGGAGCTGTGCCCTGTACTTGGCCTCTCTGTGGTTTCCTGCTTCCAAGCAGATAGGAAACTTCCTTGCACCAAGGACTTTGTCTAGTACTTTAATTGTTTGTTCTAAGCTTGGATATCTGTTTAGTTTGAATTACATGCTTACCACATCCGGTGCCAAATGTAATTAGAAAATCTTTGAAACCACCACTGGATGGAATAATGACATTGAGTCCTTTATATTTATTATAAACTGAAGGCACTATAACTGGGTTACCATGACAATATTGGCCTACTGTCTGTCATGCCATGTGGCCCATTAACTGCACTGCAATCTTAGTCTTGTTCTGGCACCAGCTTTTTCATCCATGTCTTGATGATGACTTTCTTTCTCTCTGTGCCTGATATCCTCTAACTAGACTCAGAAGTACAACCTTCCCCTCCTGCCTCACTAGTGGATGTTCAGCTCTTTATTTAAGCAATCAGGACTTGATGGAGAACAGTAATTACATGATATTGAAGCAGGACATGCTTCATTATATGGATAAAACCAAACTCCATCCTGAAATCAGATTTATGCAGGCACAGAAATCAGCATTAAAATAATACAGAGACAGTCTGTACACAATGCACAAAGAGATACTCTAACCCTGTGTGTTATAATTCATTCTTGAAGTTATATTTTACAGAAAATGTATTATATTTCTCCACTACCTTGGGGACACATACTAACTAATGTAATTGAAAATTTGGGGATATACATAATGACTGATACTGAGGAAATCATTAGATGTTACTTTAAAAACCTACATGCCACAAAATTTGTAAAATTAAATGATATGTAAAATTTTATTCATAAATTCCACTTACCAAAGCTGAATAAAGAACAGACAAACAAAAATAAATAGTACTATATCCTCTAATAAAATAGAAACAGTCATCAAAAGTCTAACAACAACAACAAAAACAACAACAATGCACAGGGCCAGATGGATTTAGCACAGAATGCCACCAGAGCTTCCAGGAAGAACTAATACCAATAAACCACAAAGTATTCCATAAACTAAAAACAGAAGAATTACAATCAAAATCATTCTATGAAGCCATAGCCACTTTTATACCTAAGCTACACAAAGACCCAAAAAGAAACAGAATTTCAGAACAATTTCCCTTATGAACATTGCTGCAAAAATACTCAATAATATACTCACAAACCATTGAACCTCTACTCTGATCTAGCCAATGACAGGATATTCTCCACAGTTATGTGGAGAATGGGGACCGAATCTGACATGAACTCTGGTGCCCCATATTTGACTACCTACCTCCTCTTGGTAGGGAGGCCTGATGGCACTCAAAGAACAAGCAAGCTACAAGATGAGACTTGATAGCCTATGACCATATAGTTGGGGAAGAGGTCACCCTCGTACATAGACCTAGGAGAGGAGAATAGGGTGAAAGTGGGAGGGAAAGAGGAATGGAGGATACAGGTGTTGGGATAACAATTGAGTTGTAATCTGAATAAAATAATAACAATTTAAAAATTAACAAAAAGGACTCTTCAAACATCTCATCCACCATGACCAAGAAGGCTTCATCCCAGGCACACAGTGGTAGTTCAATATATGGAAATCCACCCTATAAACAAATTGAAAAATCATATGCATATCTCTCTAGATGCCAAAAAAGCATTTGACCAAATTCAACACCCATTCGTGTTAAAAGTCTAAAAGTCTTAGAGAGATCTGAGATACAAAGCACATACCTAAACACAGTAAAGGCAATATACAGCAAGCCTATAGCCAACATGAAACTATATGGAGAGTAACTTAAATAAATTCCACCGAAATCAGGGACAAGACAAGACTGTCCACTCTCTCAATATCACTACAATATTGAAGTTCTACCTAGAGCAATAAGTAAACTAAAAGAGATCAAGGGCATTAAAGTAGGAAAAGAAGAAGTCAAATTATCACTATTCATGGAGGATATGATAGTATACTTAAGTGACTCCAAATATTCTACCAAAGAACCTGATAAACACCTTCAATAAAGTGGCTGGATACAAAATAAACTAAAAAATGTCAGTAGTTCTCCTGTATAAAAATGACAAATGGGATGAGAAAAAAATTAGGAAAACTACACCATTGACAAAAGCCACAAACACACACACACACACACACACACACACACACACACACACACACACACACACCCTAAAACATCTTGGTATAACTCTAACCAAGGAAGAGAATTAGTTATGAGAAAGAAATCTCAAGTCTCTGAAGAAGAAAATTGAAGAATATTCAAAAGAGGGAAAGATCTCTCATGCTCATTGGGGGAGAATCAACATAGTAAAAATGGCCAACTTAGCAAAAGCAATCTACAGATTCAATGCAATCCCTATCAAAATACCTACACAATTCTTTACAGAACTTGAAAAAATAAATTCTCAACTTTATATGGGAAAACAAAAAACCAAAAATAGCTAAAATGATCCTGTAAAACAAAAGATCTTCTAGAGGATTATTGGATTATTCATTTGTGAATTCAATTTGTACTGTAGAGCAACAGTAATAAAAACAACATGGCGCTAGCATATGAATAGTCTGATTGATCGATGGAACAGAACTGAAGACCCAGAAATAATACCACACACCTATGGACACTTCATTTTTGACAAAGAAGCCAAAGCCATACTATGGAAAAAATATTACACCTTGAACAAATGTTGCTGGTCTAACTGGATGTCTACATGTTAAAAATGCAAATAGATGCATATTTATCACCTGGTACAAAACTCAATTAATAAATGGGACCTCATGAAACTGAAAAGCTTCTGTGAAGCCAAGGACACTGTCAACAGAACAAATCGAGAGCCTACAGACTGAGAAAAGATCTTCATCAATCCTACAGCTGACAAAGGGGTAATATCCAAAATACATAAAGAACTTAAGAAATTAAACACCAACCAACTAAATAATCCAAATAAAAATGGGTTACAGACCTACAGAGGGAATTCTCAAGTGAGGAATATCAACTGGCCAAGAAACAAAGAAATGCTGTTTCTTTAGTCATCATGGAAATACAAAACAAAAGGACTCTGAGATTCCATCTTACACAGATCAGAATGGCTAAGGTCAGAAACTTAAGTGACAGCACTTGCCCATGAGGGTGAGGAGATAGGGGAACAATCCTCCTTTGCTGGTGGGAGTGCAGACTTATACAACCACTTTGGAAATCAATCTGGAGCTTTCTTAGAAAATTGCGAATAGTTCTACCTCAAGACCCAGCTTATACCATTCCTGGGCATATATCTGAAATATGCTCCACCACTCATCAAGGACATTTGTTCAATTATGTTTATAGCAAATTTATTAATAATAGCCAGAAGCAAGAAACAACCTAAATATCCCTCAATGGAAGAATGGATAAAGGAACTCTGGTACATTTACACAATGGACTAGTACTCAGCTATTAAAAACAAGGAACTCTTGAAATTCGTAGGCAAATGGATGGAACTGGGAAAAGATAATCCTGATTGAGGTAACCCAGACGCAGAAAAATAGGCATGATATATACTCATTTATAAGTGGATATTACCCTAAAGTAGATCTTCTCTGAAAGACTCCCCCCAGCTGGGAATTGGGACAGATACTGGCAATGGAAGCTAGAACCTGTGTGGAATGCTGAGGGATGTAGGTAAGAGTGGGGCAATGCAAGGTCCAGAAGGTAGCAGGAGCTACACTGGGAGACCCTCAAGGCTTGTGGATCTTGTCACAGTGGGACCTGCACAAACGGATGAACCAAGCATGGACAATGGATGCAGAGACCCAAGACACTGTGCTCAGATGTAGCAGATGAAGATATGATTCTATACATGGGGAGAACTTCTACTGAACCTCTGACATGACTCTGGTGCCCACAAGTTAACCACTGCACCTTGGCAAGATGGCCTTGTGGACTTATAATGGAAAGGCATGCAGGCTTTCCTGAAGAGAGCTAATAGGCACTGGCCAGACAGAAAAGAGTGTGTGTGGGGTCCCTATCTGAGTTCTAGGGGAGAGGAATAGGGCAGAAGAGGGAGGGAGGGTAGGAGTGGAAAGATAAGAGCCAGGGGATAATAATCGGGGAGATAATGTGAATAAATTATAACAAATAAAGTATACATTAAAAACAGGAAAAAGAAAATATCAGGATAGAAACAGGACTCGGTGGTTGAAAGCACTGGTTGCTCCTCTACAGGACCTGGGTTCAGGTCCCAGCAACTTCATGGCAGTTTATTGCCTTCTATGAGAGGAATGGCTCAGTGATTAAGAGTTTCTGCCATACAGACTTGAGAACATGAATTTGGATCCTAGGTAAAAAAGCTGGTATGATCTCATGTGCACCTGTGACCTCACAATGCTTCTTGTATGGACATAAAGGGTATCTCTGGGGTTTGATTGCTGCTAGCCTAGTATTAGATTCAGCAAAAGACTATCTTTAAGGAACATGGCAAAGATTAAAAGAGCAACACAATGGATGTCCTCTTCAGTTTCCCTCAAGTACAAATAGGCATGGACTTCTTCATTAATGTGTACTCTGTGACTCTGACATGAACTCTGGTGCCCCTATTGAATCACTTCCCTTTGTTGGGGAGGCCTGGTGGCACTCAGAGGAAGGGGCAGCAGGCTACCAGGATGAGACCTGATAGGCTGTGATCATATGGTGGAGGCAATTCAGGTGAAAGAAGGAGGGTGGGGGAATGGAAAGACAAAGGTGAGGGGATAACAATCAGGATGTAATCTGAATAAAGTATTTGAAAAACATGTACTCCCATAAGAAATGCACATATACCATATGCATGTTATCTTATACTCCCTCATAATACACACACACACACAGAGAATGTAGTCTATTCTGGGCTTTTGTGTTTCTGTGTAAGTGTGTGTGTGTGTGTGTTTGTGTGTGTGTGTGTGTGTGTGTGTGTGTGTGTGTGTATTAATGATGGTGTGTATGTGTCAAGAGGTAAAAGTTCTTATTCTACAGCTTTGAAGAAAGGTATTCTCCCAGTTTTAGTCCCCTATACTGTTTCATTTATGTTGGATAAAATGGAATAAAATAATATTTGTCAAAATGTAGATGAGAAACATATTTAAAGGGCTTGAGAGATTAATAAGTGCATTAGAGAAATCATTGCATATATAACTTGTCTCCACATGGTCATATAAATAATTGTGGTTTGCATCTGAAAGAAAGTCAAGGTAGAGTTTTTATGAAAATTAATATTTAGGAAAATCAATGGTGAAATGAAACAAGAGTATGGTAATACATAGTGGAGGAGGAGGTCCCCCTTGGTCATAGACCTAGGGGAGGGGAATAGGGTGAAAGCCGGAGGGAAGGAGGAGTGGAGGACACAAGCGATGGGATGGCAATTGAGTCATAATCTCAATAAATTAATAAAATTTAAAAATAGCATGAGAGTAACAAATATCTAGCCCCAAGAGCTATGAATAAACAAATGAGGGTTAACATAAACCTTTTCTGTAAACATCATTCCATGAATTCCAGCTGGGAAAAGTAACACAGTACATGTAGCCATATGTATAATATAAAACTAAAAATATTGCATATCAAACGTTGAAGTTCTTAGGAAATAAATTAAAACTAACACTAATCAATATATTAAAAGCTGTGGTGAAATAAAAAGAACAAATCAAAGACAAAATGTTCTATTAAAACAGAGATGTGGACATTCTAAAACAGTAAGGTGTGTTAGAAATTCAACATACACTAATACAGGTAAGAAATGCCTTTAATTAATAGTAGACTGGACAAAACTCATATCAGAGTCAGTGATTTGACTCATGGACAGGAACTTTCTAAATTGGAAGAAAAAGAAAACATATAGCAACTTTTAAAAAACGTAGCGTGACTGTTAGGTGTAAGCCAAAAGAAAAATGTAACAAAAACTAGCAGAGGCACTAGGCTCTAGAAATACCTAATTTTACATAGAAAATTAAAGATTCATGGAGCTCTGAGAACACAAATCATAGAACGTATCAATCTAATCATACAGCAATGCCATACTCAAATTTATAGAAATAAATGAAGTGATATTAATCTTTAAAACAGTGATGAGGAGAGCAAGCATTCCTTAGCAACCATGCAACTAAGAGAGAGTTGCCTGATACTTAAAGCACTGAGAATAAATAACCCATTGTATAGAATTGAATGTCCAGCAACTTTTTAAAAACAAAATTAAAAGAGGAATTGGAAGTTTCTTTGATAAATGAAGTAGGAGATTGTTCCTGGCATACAAAGCACTCCCTCAAAACACAATTAATGGATTTTAGTACATTAACAATTTTTAATTGGGTACAATCCCATTTGTTAAATTTGGTTATTTTCTGAGGTGTTGCAGTTGTATTCAGAGATCAATGAAATCATGATTGTCTTAGTTAGGGTTTCTACTGCTGTGACGAAACAGCGTGGCCAAAAAGCAAGTTGGGAAAGAAAAGGATATTTGGCTTACATTGCCACGTCACTGTTCGTTCTTGAAAGAATTCTGAAAGGGAGCTTGTACAATAACAACCTTAAAGGCAGAAGCTGATGCAGAGTCCAAGGATGAGTGCTGCTTACTGACTGACTTGCCATGGTGTTCTCAGTCTGTTTTGTAATAAAACCCAGGACCAGAAGCCCAGGCATGGCACCACCCTCAATTGACTTGGCCTTCCCACCCCACCACTAATTAAAAAAAATTATCTGTGTCTTGTACAGCCTTGTCTACAGCCCAATATTATTAAGGCATTTTCTTAACTGAGCTTTCCTCTTCTCAGAAGACTTGTGTCAAGTTAAAATAAAACTATCCAGCATGTCCCCTGGAGGGGGAGACCTGGTGGCACTCAGAGGAAGGACAGCAAGTAGCCAAGAAGAGACTTGATACCCTATGAGAATATATAGGGGGACGTAATCCCCCTCAGGAACAGTCATAGGGGAGGGCAATAATGGGAAAATGGGGGGGGGGGAGGAATGGGAGGATACAAGGGCTGGGATAAACATTGAGATGTAACAAGAATAAATTAATAAAAAAAGAAAGAAAGAAAGAAAAAGAATATTGTAGTTTAGTGCGATTACATAATTGTAATAATTTACACAGTGCCTTAAAATGTTTACCATTCTATAACTGTAATGTAAAATTGAAATTAAATTGACTAGGGAAAAATAAATACTGAGATTTTGCATTGATATGTAAACAATTACTGTTGACCTAAAGGAGTAAAATACAAGGAAATATCAAAAAAACAAAACAAAACAAAACAAAACAAAACAAAAAAAACTATCCAGCACAATAATATTTGTAGGAACATAGATCCATCTAGATATAAATGTTTTCCCAAAAAGCCTAGAGTCTAGTTTTTCAAAGTACATAAAAGTAAAATTTATATTATCTGAGGAAAAAAAAAGACTAGGAAGAGCACAGAGGGTTTTGAAGGTTTAAGTACTTCAAGTATATCATAAAGTTTGATATTCATGTATGACACAAGCACAAAAAGATCAATTAATTCTGACCAAATTTCAGAATAATATATATTGATATGTTTAAAATAAAATAGCTACAGAGAGGTGCATATTAATGAACTACTAAAAATATGAATTATCTGCTCTGTATTCTGTCAGACATACAATACATAGCACTTGTGTCATCTACTCTCAGCTTAACATCATGTTTAATAGAATAATCCATGAAATATTACTTACATGAGTCACTATTATTCTAAATTTGACCTATATACAATAAATATAGCTTCATTAAATATTGCATAAATATATATATGCATAAACATATGAATGTGGGCTTAAAGCATGAATAAGAATGAATATGTAGGGATATTTCCAAAATGCTTCAGAATACTATATAATTGAGCATGTAGAATTGTTAATTGCCACATGTGAAATAGAAAAGAAATTAAATACGTAAAATAATATAATACTAGAAAAAGATTCATGGCATTTATTTTCCATTCTGTATTTTCATAAGGAAGAAATTCCTTCCTAGGGAGCAGGTATCGATGATTTGGCTTTTGGGAAAAATTTCAGAGACCTGATAACATTATTTTGAAAGTATTATAATTATTACTATTATAATCTTGGTTTCTTATAATTATAGATCATATGTTAGCAAGGAATTTGATGTTCAGAAATACTTAAATGGCAATGTGATGTTTTTCAATAATCTATGCTCAAACTCTTGAATTAATCATGAAGATTCTAATTAACCCAATTAGTAATGAGAAACATTCTGTAATTTTTAAAGAGAGTTAATAGTTATAAAGTAATGAGTGTTTCTGTAGGTACATATTGTAATTGCAAGATTCTTTGTGCTAAAATATTAATGAGATTGAATACAGTATTTCTTTGAATTATCCAAATTTCTGATTATTTTTGTAAGAATTCATAAGAGCTCCACTAACTTTGTAAATACACACACACACACACACACACACACACACACATACACAATGCATACACACACACTCAGAGAGAGAGAGAGAGAGAGAGAGAGAGAGAGAGAGAGAGGGAGAGAGAGAGAGAGGGAGGAAGAGAGAGATTTGAATGCTTATAAAATATAAACTTTTTTAGATATCATATTTTCATTCAATTATATCTGCAAGCACTATAATTTCCATTGATGAACATGGATCGACATACTCGCTTAAGCCTATAATGAACTAAATGTTACATAGGATACAATTTTCCCCTTCATTTACCTTAATTTATTTTAGTTGTAAATGCCATTGACTTCCACGATTACAGAATAAATCTCAATATAGGATCAATTACTACTGTTTAGGATAAAACTGGAATCATTTATAACTATACTCATTGCCTATAACAGTTTAACTTTGTATGGTTTGTAAAATTTCTGAGCCCTTGAAGAATTAGGACAATTTTATCTTTGTTTATATGATCATTATTTACTATTAAATGGTTTTCTCATTATTGATCTATTCCACCATTTCTTGAGAGTATATATTTATGCAAATTCCACCTGAATTTAATATATTACTTTTCTATTTGACTTTAGAAGATTTTACAATAAAAGTATATATATATATATATATATATATATATATATATATATATATATATATATGGTATTAAATTTTCTAATGGGTTAATCTTTGCAAGACAGGCTAACAATCATTTTATAACTTGCCCCATTAGTTTTTGCTGTTCAAAATAAAAACCCTTTTGTATTTTATTTGTTATTTGATAATTTTGCTCAATGTATTCAATCATATTTAACCACCTTTATTCTCCCACCTCTTCATGTTCAACCACACTTTCTCATCCTTACCACCAGTATATATAAAGGTGATCTTACTGAAGTCTCCAAATAATAAGGGAGACAAAACCTGAACAGGTCACCTTTTCTAATGAAACATAGAATACATTTCCAGGACTGTTTCATCTGACTGAGCTGTTGGCTGAAAGGTCCCATGGAAATCTTCAAACAACACAGTTTAATGCCAAGACAAGAGGTTGCTCTCCACAAACTGATAGCTTTTCACATGGATGAAAACAGCACCCACAACATAAAGAACATAAATAAATGCACCTAGTACCTACATAGAACTGCCACCCCCATAGTCTAGACCCAGTGACACAGAAAGGTAATTGTAGGCTACCTAAAGAGTATAGTAAAGACCAACCCAAGCTCAAAACCTACCACATAGACTAGTGCCATGGCGGCACAAACCTTGTGAGAGTAATTGACCGATGTCTGATTTTAGATAAGGCCTGTTCTACTACATGGAGCCCGTACCTGACACTACTTGGATAACCAAGATCAAAGACAAGATATTCCAGAGACCTGGGGTAAACACTGCTTTAAAAATGATAGACGATAGATAGATTGGTAGATAGATGATAGATAACAGATAGATAGATAGATAGACAGATAGATAGATGGATAATTGTAATGGTAAAATGACTCCTAATGATATGCTGCTATTCTCATAGATCAGAACCTTAGTTAGTCATCAATAGAGAAGCACCCTCCTGAAGCAGATGGGAACAAATACAGAGACCCACAGTCAGACATTATGCAGAGAGGGACAGAGAGAGAGAGAGAGAGAGAGAGAGAGAGAGAGAGAGAGAGAATGACAAAGACAAAGACAGAGACAGATACAAAAAATAGAGAGACAGATGAGTTTGAAACATACAGATCTAAAGAAGTTGTCTCCATAAAATCCTTCCCCTAAGATCTGGGGGATCCCATGAAAGCAGAAGCAGAATGAAGGGGGAACACAAGAGGATTATGGACACCAGGAGAAAAAGGCCCCTCAAAAACAATTGAGCAAAAGTCTTGAACTAACAGATACTAAATTAGCAATCACAGGAATTATATTGGTCTGTTCCAGGTCCTCTGCATATATAGTATAGCTTTACGTTTAGTACTTTTATGGGACTCCTGACTGCATGAATGAGTGGGTCCCTGATTCCTGTGTCTTCTCTTGAGAATATTTTATTTTTATTTATTCTTGTCTTGTCCAACTCTTATGCCACATTTTTGTTTTATATTATATTTTATTTTGTTATGAACAGTATTTTCAAGATACTTATATAATTTTAATGTACTGAAATTCATAGACTACTTGAGGGACAAGAAAGGTTATATGGGACAATGGGGTAATATGTTTAGGAATAATTCATTTTATATATTGATATATTATTTATATATGATGAGATGCATCTCACTTTTTAATTACTATAATCTGAATAAGCTCATTGCAGTAAATAGGTACATCAGCCATGCATGGTGGTGCATGGCTGTAATCTCAACACTCAGGGAGGCAGAGGCAGGAAGATCTCTATGAGTTTTACGCCAATTTGGTCTGCAAAGTGAGGCCAGGACTGGGAAGGTTACAGAGAGAAATACTGTCTCAAAAAAGAAAACAAAACAAAATCTTCAGTGTAATGAATATACTATTTGTCTTCAGTTGATACTGTCCAAAATATCCATGACTAAAAATATCAGTATGTAACACATCAAAAGATACAAAGAGCTGGGGTTGGTGGCACACAACTTTAATTCCATCACTCAAGGAGACAGAGTCAAGCAGATGCTAGAAGTTTGAGACCAGCCTGGTATACAAAGTCAGTTCTTGACAGCCAAGGCTACAAAGAGAAATCCTGTCTCAAACAAAACAAAACAAAACAAAGATTTTTGTGCCCTTAAAAATTGGATGAGGGCTTGAGATATGGCTCAGTGTTTAAGGACACTTTTTGGAAAAAAAAATGAGCATCTGTGTTCAGATCCCAGTAACCACATATAAGTCTGGTGTGGACACAGATACCACTTGTAACTCTCGTGGTATGGGTGGCATAAACAGGAGGACCATTGGAGCTTATGGTCAGCAGCCTGTCTACAGGTTCAGTTAGATTCCCTGACAGATCAGAAGAACAAAGTTGAGGAACATAGAAAACACCCATCATTCCCAGGGCTTTTGTGGATATGCAGAACCTCTAGTAGCCCACAGAAAGACATGCATACAGTACACATGTATACAACATTCACACACACACACACACACACACACACACACATAAACAAAATTGGCAGTATGTAGGAAAAGACAGTTTAAAAAGAAACATCTCAGCCACAACTCATATTATCTTTTGCTTTATTAGGTGAGGTGCTTTGTCTCTGCTTCTCTTCAGCACTTTGTCTTCGGTACTCAGCAGTCTGTTCTGTATCTTGATGTGTCTTATCTAAAATAGGTTTCCTCTTAGAGTTTCATTTAGATACTTTGATGAGCTTCCCAATGTGTTGAATTTTGTTCAAGTTTGCAATTAATTCAGGTGTACTGCCTTCCTCTATGTCAGGGCTAATTGTAGTTCATTGTTGTGCTTATTTTAGCACATTTCTTTGACATTATAACTTTATCAAATTACATAAACTTCACCTTTAAGCATGGTTTTGAGGTTTGTGGCAAAGACGTTCTAATTTGACTGTGCTAATCTGTTCTCAGCAATCACTGCCTTCTAATGCATCTCCTGCCTGTGTTTTGCAGTGTGCAGCTTCAGCCTCCTTCAGCGCAGTAAGTTGGCAGCCACTGTTTTGATTAAGTGGTATACTTTACAACTCATTCTTTTCTTTTTCTGTTCTGGGCTTGCCTTTCTCAATGTGCAGCCTCTTAAAATGCCAAGCTCAAATTCAGCTGTCTTATTCCAGTAATAGGACTTATACAAATTGCTTGGTTTTTTTCTCAGAGAAAATTTCAATAAATAAAATGTGTTTATTACTTTCTTCTATTTATATTTCTGCCTGTTTAGTAGGTAAATGATGTATTCAAGCAATTATAGATTGCAACCTGTCATTTGCATAGCTGACTATGGTAACTGGAAGATTAGTATGATACAGAGTGTTTTTAATTATCAAAATATTGAATTGGATGAAAAATAAAATTAAAATGTTATATATTTATGTGGACAATGTCAAACACTGGCTAAAAAATAATTTTAAAAATGCTATAAATTTGTGAACGCACTTATTTATTTGAGTTTTAACAATAATGTTATAAACCAGACTTGTGAATAGAATGTATTAAGATTAAAAATTAGGGGGATAAGAAAAGTAAAGTAACTTACTTATGTTCTTTGGGTAGCAGGATGCCCATTGACCTATAGTTGCTATATGAACAGATCAAATTCTGACACTAAATGCCAGAGATTTTGTGTTCAAAGGTCCCATTTAAAGCCACAACACATTGTTTTTTATGTTATTGATGAGAAATACTATTTTGATTCTTTGTTCTCTTTGACTCTTTCATTTTTAAGGATACAACAATTTAGAAGCAGAAATCCTATTTAAACCCTCTGTATTTTCTATCCTCAACCTGTTTGAACTCTAAAACGTGATAATGTTTTCTACGCCAGATCATCTTGACATTCCTGCCTTTCATAGGTTGAAATCTCCTTATCCCTCAGTACTGAGTCTTTCACCTCTACCTTTTTGCAGTCTCCATTATCTACACACAAACTTTATGAGTATATGGTTGAATATCCTTTTTATTACCTGATCCCCAAACATTACATATATTACATCTTTCCTTTAGTATTCAACTATCTACAAATAAATGAACACCTACTCATAGAAATTTGCAATTTTGCTTTTCAAGGAATCAAAATAATTTTAAAAATCCATAATACTTTCCCATGTGCACACATGCACACACATGCACACAAAGACACACACACTCACATACACACTTAATTTTACTTTCAAGATGAATCTTCTGTAGTTACCATTTCATCTGAACTATTTTATTAGTTATTCATATAATATCACTAAAGCACAGGTCTATTGAAGTGGATTCTCCTGTAGTTGTTATTTTTCAGAAATTTGTCCTTTGCACATTTCTGAATAAATTCTCACTCATGCCAAATACAATGCATTCACTTATTTATTACATCATTACACCACTTAGTAAAAAGCTAGCATAATAACTGAGGACTACTCATTAATTCAGACTTTTAAATACTCAGGTTCTATGTTACCATGTGTCGTCATGCTACAAACTTTTACATAAACACTCTATTACTTTTTTAGTATAGGATCACCTTTGTGATTTTCTTACTTTTTACTCAGGGAATTTTGATCAAATACTTAAAAATACTTATTTAAATTTCATCAACAAACCAAAGCAACATTATTATATAGTCATAGGGATTTATTTATTCATTTTGTTTTGTTTTTTGAGACAGTGTTTCTCTGTGTAGTCTTGGATGTCCTGGACTCACTTTGTAGACAAAGCTGGCCTTAAACTCACAGTGATCTGCCCCCTCTACCTCCCAAGTCCTGAGATTAAAGGCATGAGCCACCACACGTGGCTAGTCATAGGAATTTAATTAATTAAAATGATAGATATCATTTTAGTGTTTAACTGCAAACATGTCAATAGCACATTGCTAACATATTAGAGGAGATTCTTTGTGGAGTTTTATGTGGGGACCCATGCCTAATTCTGCCATGTCAGAAATCCTGTGCTTAGGCTGTATGCTGTGACCTTCGAGTTGCTGACTTTTACCTCACCACAAGGTCTTGTGTTCTAGGTTATCCTTGGACTATTTACCTTTGAAAGAAGTAGAGAAGTCTCAACTAGGAACTACTCAGAACTAGGAAGTTCTACAGGGAGCGATTTAGGCTATTGCATTCTTGCTCAGGGGCTAGGGTGAGTGAGATAAGAATAGCTCCTATTCTTTCTGCTTCTGGGTTAACTCACTCATTATGATCATTTCTAGCTCAATCCATTTATCCACAAATTTCGGGAATTCCTTGTTTTTAATAGCTGAGTAGTATTCCATAGTGTATATGTACCACAGTTTCTTTATCCACTCTTCTACTGAGGGACACTTAGGCTGTTTCCATGTTCTGGCTATTATGAATAAGGCTGCTATGAACATGGTTGAGCAAATTTTCTTGTTGTGTGCTGGAGCATCTTCTGGGTATATTCCAAGGAGTGGAATAGCTGGGTCTTGAGGAAGCCCTATTCCCATTTTTCTGAGATAGCACCAGATAGATTTCCAAAGTGGCTGTACTAGTTTGCATTCCCACCAGCAATGAAGGAGTGTTCCTCTCTCCCCACATCCTCGCCAGCATGTGGTGTCGCTTGAGTTTTTGATCTTAGCCATTCTGATGGGTGTAAGATGGAATCTCAGAGTTGTTTTGATTTGCATTTCCCTGATGACTAAGGAGGTTGAGCATTTTTTTAAGTGTTTCTCAGCCATTTGATACTCCTCTGTTGAGCAAAACTCACATATTAAAACTTGGATTCCACAATACAAAGCTCCTTGAAGGTGGGCGCTCTGGAAGGCAATGGTGTATGGGAGTGGGCTCTGATGAGCATCATCAATACCTTTTTGAGAAAAGATATAAGAGCTGCCTTGCTGTCATATGAGAACATGTGTCTTTTCATAAGACAAGAAGTGAATCTTCACCTAACAGCAGATTCAGACTCTCCAGTCTTTGCAACAGTGGAAACTAAATGTTTGTTATTTAAGCCAGTCCATCTTATTTTTACCCTTAGCCTTAGTAGCCCAAGACATTTTCTACTTTTCTTCCTAACGTGAATTTTCACCACTTCTTGTGGATTCATATCTGGGTCTTCGATTCGATTCCACTGATCAACCAGCCTGTTGCTGTGCCAGTACCATGCTGCTTTAATTACTATTGCTTTATAGTACAGTTTGAGATCAGGTATAGAGATTCCTCCGGAGCACCTTTTATTGTACAAGATTGTTTTAGCTATTTTGGGTTTTTTGTTTTTCCATATGAAGTTCAGAATTGAACTTTCAATGTCTTTAAAAAATTGTGTAGGTATTTTGATAGGGATTGCATTGAATCTGTAGATTGCTTTTGGTAGGATGGCCATTTTTACTATGTTAATTCTCCCGATCCATGAGCAAGGATCCCGATCATGCCATCTTCTCAGGTCATCTTCAATCTCTTTCTTCAGAGTTTTGAAATTTTTTTCATACAAGTCCTTCACTTGCTTAGTTAGGGTAACTCCTAGATATTTTATATTGCTTGTGGCTAATGTGAAGGGTGTGGTTTTCCTAATTTCTTCCTCTGCAAGCTTGTCATTTGTGTATAGGAAGGCTACAGACTTTTTTGAGTTAATTTTGTATCCAGCCAATTGGCTGAAGGTGTTTATCAGCTTTAGTAGTTCTCTGGTGGAGTTTTGAGGGTCACTTATGTACACTATCATATCATCTGCAAAGAGGGATAATTTGACTTCCTCCTTTCCCATTTGGATACCCTTGATCTCCTTTTGTTGTCTTATTGCTCTGGCTAGAACTTCGAGTACTATATTGAAGAGATATGGAGAGAGTGGGCAGCCTTGCCTTGTTCCCGATTTTAGAGGAATTTCCTTGAGTATCTCACCATTTACTTTGATTTTGGCTATTGGCTTGCTGTATATAGCCTTTATTATGTTGAGGAAAGTGCTTTGTATCCCCGATCTCTCTAAAACTTTAAACATGAATGGGTGTTGAATTTTATCAAATGCTTTCTCTGCATCCAAGGAGATGATCATGTGGTTTTTTATTTTCAGTTTGTTTATATGGTGGATTACATTGATGGATTTCCATATATTAAACCATCCCTGCATGCCTGGAATGAAGCCTACTTGGTCATGATGAATGATATCTTTGATGTGCTCCTGTATTCATTTTGCAAGTATTTTATTTAGTATTTTTGCATCTATGTTCATAAGAGAAATTGGTCTGAAATTCTCTTTCTTTGTTGAGTCTTTGTGAGGTTTAGGTATCAATGAGACTATGGCCTCATAGAATGAATTTGGTAATTTTCCATCCATTTCTATCTTTTGGAGTAGCTTGAAGAGTATCGGTATTAGCTCGCCCTTAAAGGTCTGGTAGAATTCTGCACTGAAACCATTTGGCCCTGGGCTTTTTTTGGTTGGGAGACCATCGATGATTGCTTCTATTTCTGTAGGGGAAATGGGACTATTTAGCTTGTTTATCTGTTCTTCATTCAACTTTGGCAAGTGAAATTGTTCAAGAAAATCGTCCATTTCCCTTAGATTTTCAAATTTTGTGGCGTATATGCCTTCAAAGTAGGATCTTATGATTCTTTGAATTTCTTCAGTGTCTGTTGTTATGTCTCCCTTTTCATTTCTGATTTTGTTGATTTCAATACTGTCTCTCTGCCTTTTAGTTAGTTTGGCTAATGGTCTGTCTATCTTGTTGATTTTCTCAAAAGCCTTCACTTACCAGGAAACTGGGACAGAGGGGAAGGCATCCTATTGGGACTCTAAATGAGAGATGCATGGGAGAACAGCAAAATAAAAGGATCCAGAGGGTCCTAGAAATCTACAAGTAGAACAATATGATAGGCAGATTTGGGCCCAGGGGTCCCGCTCAAACTAAGGCACCAACCAAGGACAATACAAGAGGTAAACTTTAAACCCCTTCCCAGATCTAGTCAATGGTCAGAATATTCTCCACAGTTGAGTGGAGAGTGTGATACGACTTTCTCACGTACTCTGGTGCCTCACATTTGACCATGGCCCCTGGAGGGGGAGACCTGGTGGCACTCAGAGGAAGGACAGCAAGTAGCCAAGAAGAGACTTGATACCCTATGAGAATATATAGGGGGAGGTAATCCCCCTCAGGAACAGTCATAGGGGAGGGGAATAATGGGAAAATGGGGGGGGGGGAGGAATGGGAGGATACAAGGGATGGGATAAACATTGAGATGTAACAAGAATAAATTAAAAAAAAAAAAAAAAAAAAAAGAATAGCTCCTAATGACCCTGCTCTATATATGTTCCTGCTAGGCAGCAATAAAGTGAATCTTGATCAGAAATTTCCTGACTTGATTCATTATTTCTTGCGTCTCTGTATCCAACTCTCAATCCCCACTCCCTCTTTCAGGTGAACCCTGATTCAATTTTTTCCCCGGGCTGGGACCAACAGTTTTATGATGACTTATGTTGCCCAAAGTATACAGAAGCATGTACATCATTATTTCTAGATTGCATATGTCTTAGGCTGTTATGAATATTGAGATTCTAATTCTTAGTTTAATGAAGAGAGGTATATATTTTCATTTTTAAAATGGGTTATAGCATTGTTTTTGACTACTCTAATAAACAATATATAATAAACTGAGATGGACACATTTTACATAAGAACACCAAATTTCATGGTAAAACAGGTAACTAGACAGCTAAAGCAACAACTATAATATGCTAACTTACCCAAACATTTACATTTAGATGTTCTACATATAATCCATCACTGGATTATATATTTAAGTCTAACTTATCCAGTTCCAGATTCAAATTAGCTTTATTTAATATATTTCCATAGATGTTTGTCATAGTGTGTCAATATAGAAATAAAATAATATTCTTTTCTTTTTTCTAAGCATTGTTTCATGAGGATCAGTATACTGCCACACATTCCCTAATCCATTTTCTAAATTAACAGTCCCTACTGTCCCTACTTAATATGGCAACACTTTGCCTTTGTCTCAATTTAATTCTGTAGCAGAAGTTAAATATCATTCTAAGGAACTTTTGTGGCTGCCTGGAAAATGATCATATAAGATTGTCTTATGTTTTTAAGTAATTTGATTGTGAGGAACCTTTATATAGAGCTGTATTCACATTAAGTTCATAATAAGATATATAAAATGTTAAATATTTTATCAGAGAATGAAGGAAATCATATAACATTTGTGAAGAGGTATTTAATTATGAAGAAGTACCCCTTGAAATAATATGTGCTGAAAACCATGCATAATTGCATCTGTCTCTTGCTTAAATCCCTCCCTTGATAGCCTGTTATCAAATTGTACTACATTTCAGAATATTCTGAGAACTGACATCTCCTTCAGGAATCTTCTTACATTTTTTGCTTCTTTTCTTATTGCATTTCTAAATATAGCTTCTTTCCGCACTCTATTAAGCAGCACTTTTGAACCTCATCTAGAAATCACCCCTCCTTTGTTCACCTGCATAATTCTTCCTTCGCACCATGATGTGTGTGTCAAGGTCTAGAGAGAAACCAGTGATGAATTTCACATCAACATCACACATGAAACTGTGACTGGAAGTTATCATTTCATGCACCCTTATAGGATGAAATGTTATATTAAGATATACCTAAAACGGACAGTGAGAGAAAACCACATGAATGAAAATTTATAGTCAAGCAAGTGGCCTTGTTGCATGATTAAATATCTTTTGTGTATATGCCAAGGAGTGGTGTAGCTGGGTCTTGACGTATAGTTATTCTCAACAGATTGATTTCCAAAGTCTTTTTACAAGTTTTCATTCCCACTAGTAACAGAGGAATATTTTCCCTTCTCCACATCCTTACCAGCCTGTGCTGTTACTTGAGTTTTTATTCTTAGCCATTAGAATGGGTATAAGATCTTAATAGTTAGAAACTGGAAACAACCCAGATATTCCTCAACTCAAAAATGGATTAAAAAAAACAATGAAATATTACTTTGTGGAAGATTGTCATGACTGGCTATAACAACTGTCAATAATGCACTGTTTATCCAATCACCTGAGCAAAAGGACAGGCAATGGAAGGTGGGACTTCCTGGAGAGGGGGAAGAGCAAAGAATTGACAGTTGAGAGGGAGGATGGTTGACAGTTGACAGGAGAAGGAGGAAGAAGTGTTCGAGGATCAGATTGGCAAGTACTTGGGATATATGTATGTGATGAGGGTTAGAGTAGTTTATTTTAGTTTATGAGTAGATTATAATCAGTTGAGATTCTACTCAGCTTAGTACTGGCAGCTTTAAAGTACATTTCAGACTCTGTGTCAGTTATTGGCTCCCTAAGCCAAACTGATACAATCTATTGTAACACTACTCGGCTATTAAAAACAAGGACATCATGAAATTTACAGATAAATGTATGGGAATAGAATACATCACCCTGAATGAGGTAACCCAGATCCAAAAAGACACACATGGCACATATTCACTTGTAATCAGATTTTAGCCATACAGTATAGGATAATCAAACTACAATTCACAGACCCAAAGCAGATAAGTAACAATGAAGACTCACAGGAGGATTTTTAAGTCTCACTCAGATAGAGAAATAGAATAAACAAAGGTAGTGGTTGAAGAGACTGAACAAGTTAGAAGAGGGGGTGCAGAGAGAAATGAGGGTGGAGAGGAGACAGAGGAAGACTGGTAACAGGAGAACAGAGGGTAAGCAGAAAGAAGAGAAACTAGAGACCGACCACAACATAGACTTCTGGGAGTATATGGGGTCTCTAGATGAGACTTTTAGTAGTAGGGGACATGACAGCTGAAAGGGACACCCTCTAACTAGACATGACTCATAGTGGAGGGAGAGGAGAACCAACCCACTCACAAAAAGAATGCTTATTTTAATTGTAACCTGTTTTTGAGATTTCCATACATTGATTCCTAAATTAAGAAAATAATTTAAATGAATGAATGAATAATTTTACCCATTGTACAGCAAGAAGGAATCAAAGAGTGAATACCAAGCAGCAGAATGAAGGTAAAGTGTCATATTAGATGCTTCCACTACCCAGAAGTATCCACAGGAGACACTTCTGAAACCAAAACCAATCATCAGGAGCCTTTGATACACAAAGAGTGCCCAAGAATACTGTCTTCTCTTCAGTGAGACTTCAGTCTAGCTGTTTCTGTCACCAGCATTTCATGATAAGGAATAAAAGGTAACAGTGATTTCTGCTTTCAGAAGATGCTTGGGGATATTTACCTTTGAGCTGTGTTCATTGATACAATGTTTTTACTCTCCTTTTATTCTCAAGGACATGAGTGTGGTGATTTGAATAAGAATGTAGCCATAGACTCATATATCTGAATGCTAAGGAGTTGGCATTGGGGGTGTGGCCTAGTTGGAGTAGATATGTCTTTCTTGGTAGAAGTATGTCACTGAGGGTGGCCCTTGAGATTTTTAGAAACTAAACATCACTCTGTCTTTCTACTGTCTGTCTTCTACTGTCTGTGGATGCAGATGTAAAACTCTCAGATATCTCTCTGGCAAGAAGTCCATGCCTCCAACCATAATGATAATGGGTTAAAGTTATGACTGAATGTCTTCCCTTATAAGAGATTTCATGATAATGGTGTGTCTTCATAGCAATTAAAAACTACTACTAAGAGAGAAGTTACTACCAGAGACTGGAATATTGCTATAAGAGGCTTTGCCATGCTTTTGTTTAGAGGAATGTTGTTAAACACTTCAAGTGAATCTTAGTGAGGCATACAAGTAGGAGCTTAGAAGACAATGGTGCTGAGGATGGTTTGAATACGGGTGGTGGCAGTGGGGAGTGGCTAAGCTCAAGAAGAGTAGAATTTTAGTAGGTGGCCTAGAGCCCATTCCCCTAATATTTTGTGGAAGAATGTGACTGCTTTCTGTCTTTGTCCAAAAAAATCTTCCTTAGGCTAATTTGAAAAATTATAGACTAACAGTTTTGCCAAAGGAGATTTCCAGACAGCATAGTATTGACTATCTAGCTTGCTTATTGTTGGCTATGCTTATATAGAACTATAATGAAAAGGAGCAAACTGAAGAAAGACAAATAAAAAAAGAATGTGTTGTTTGAAAAGAGACACCAGGAATTATAATGGAGCTAAGTACTGTGTTCAACAAGATAAAAAAAAGTTATGTAAAATCCTGATGCTAAATGGAATAAAACGAATGGTGACCTCAGGGCAATATCCCAAACAGAAAAGCTGCCAACATGCAAAGAAACCTTAGGTCCTGGTTTCACGGAATATGCCTTTAATCCTAGCACCCGAGACAGGTGAATCTCTGTGTTTGAGGCCAGCCTGGTCTATGGATAGAGTTCTAGAAAAGCCAAGTTTAGACAGCCTGGGAAACCATCAAAACAGAAAGATCATCCCCAGTAAACAGCAGAATTTGACAGCTTCAGTGACATAGCTCTGGCTGTAGAGTTAATAATGCAAAAAAGGGGCATGGAAACTCCCTCTACATCTAAGGAAAGCAACGGAGGCCAAGCAGATATGTCAGGTTTGCCTCTTCATGGAGGCCCAGAGCAGCCACTCCACAAATCTGTAAAGGTGAAGCCTGGATTTTGTTGGTGACATTCAAGAGATTGCAGATGTCAGAGTAATGGGATAACATCTGAGAAAAACTGCTGACAAGGAGTGGGACCATCCCAAGAAAGAAACATGTGTTGCTGTTAACAATGGTTAAAGGAGTTGGAGATCTGAGGAGTGTTTGACATCAACATGGGGATGCAGAATTGGCAGATTGTTAATCTGATTTTAGGTCTTGCTTTGCTCAAGTATTACCTCATATATGCCTCCCTATGTTCCCTTCCTCCCTTTTGGAATGATAAAGTAAATCTTGTGCCTTCCTATGTTGCAGGATTTTTGACTTTCATTTTATGTAGGATTATAGGTAAAAAAATTTTCATGAGTCTCAGAAGAGACTTTGGGCTTTGGAATTTAAACTAAGTTGAGAATGATAGACTATAAGGAACTTTGAAGTTAAACTGAATGCTTTTCTGTCTTGTGATATGGCTGCAAAGACCTTGGGGTTTAGTGATTGACTATGATGGTTTGAAGGAGGAAGGCCCCCATCAATTCAAATATTTTAATGCTTTAGGAAGTAGTATTCAAATATATGATATAATATTATAAAGAGTGGCCTCATTAAAATAGATGTTGCTTTGTTGGAGGAAGTGTGACACTAGAGGTGAGCTTTGAGGTATAAGAGGTTCAAGCCATGTCCAGTGGCTCACTTTTGGAGGAAGTGTGACACTAGAGGTGGGTCTTGTGGTATCCGAAGCTCAAACCATGTCCAGTGGCTCACTCTCTTTTCAACCAGCTGTCTGAGATCTGGATGTGGAACTCTCAACTACCTTTCCAGCAAAATGTCTGCCTGTCTGGTCCCCTGATGCTAATGGACTAAGCCTCTGAACTGTATGTAAGCCAGGCCCAATTAAATATTTTCCTTTGTAGTAGTTGCAATTTTGTGGTGTTGTCTCTTAACAACAATAAAATCATTAATACCCATGGTATTTTAATATTAGGCCATTTTGCTGTACTGATTTGCCTTTCTTACAGTATTAAGGATCCAACCCTTCCTGTCCTAGAAGTCTTGGAGAACACTTTAAGAAAAAGGTACTTGGGTCTACAGGGCAGGTAACCCCCTCCAGAGCTGGCGTTTCAGTGATCTTAAACAGCAAATGGCAGTTTACTAATAAAATGTGCAGTACAATTCTAATGTGCCTCTGCAGCATCATTAAGCAGTGAGAATGATTCTGCTGGAGCACTGTACACTCCAGTGTTGTGTTTATCTTGGTTCTGCTCTAATTTTGATATATGGGTCTTATGTATCCCACCGGCCTTGAACTCACTATGTAACTGAAGTTGCATGAAGTCCTGATCCTCCTGCCTCCACATTCCCAACTAATGGAATCATAGATGATAGGCATCAGATCAATTTTAGATGTTTGTATCATTTCATTTTTAACAAAAACAATATATTTTATTATTTCAATGATGAATTACAATCAATTTTATGCTTATGCTTCTCAAATTCATTTTTCCTTATGAAAATAAATTTTAATATATGCTACTACTCATCAATTTATTCAGAATTTATTTGAGTATCTTGAAAATTATCTCAGATTGGAATGAAATCAGGAGGGATCAGTTGCAGGGGATATAGGATGAAGAGAGAGTGTGGGGGCACTAGGGGCATTGTATGGAAAGAGAGTAGCAGAAATTTCCTGGAGTCTATGAAGGCAATCTTAATGAGTACTCCTAGAAATCGAGGATTCATAAAGAGGCTTAACTGCTATCCCTTGTACAGGCAAGGCTTCAAGCGCAGGGACTGGATTGCACACAGTTGTATTACTGGCCAAGGGGATCTCATAGAAATTGCCAATTACAAATTACCAAGATGTTCCTAAGGCAAAGAATTGCTCTCTGTAAACTGAGAGCTAGACCCCATTGCTGAAGACAATATCCATGCAACACATTGAAGATGAAGACAGTGAGCTGGCTCCTACATGGAGCCTTCACTCTTTCATGCTAGTCGTTTTGGTGAAGAAAGGTGAAAAATAAAAAAGAGAAACATGGACACCAACTCAGGCATAAAGCTTTGACCTACAATCATTCCTGCCAGCAATATATGCCAGGCTATGGTAGCAAAGAACTTTGGAAGCAGCCAACCAATGTTCGATTGGACTTCTGGTCCACCACATGAGAAGGAACATATACATGACACTGCTTGTTTCACCAAGAACCAGAAACTAGAGAGCCCAAAAAAATCTAGGGTAAAACTAAACATGACTGGCCTATAAGAAAATTCAATAAAATGATTCTTAATGATATTCTATTATATGCATTGATCGATACCCCCATCCACACAGCATCAGTGAAGCCCTCTCTGGCAGCAGAAGGGAACAGATGTAGAGATCCACAGCCAGACATTATGGGATGAGAATCAAATTGGAAGTCGCTGTCAAATCCTTCCCTTCAGAACTCAGGGAAGCCTGCCAAAGAGGAGGTGGAGTGTTTGTAAGAGTCAGAGGGGATGTAGGACATGAGAACAATCATGCCTTCTAAATCAACAAGGTACATATCAGCGCATAGAGACCGAAGAGGCATGCACAGGGCCTATTTGAGTCTACACTAGGTCCTCTGCATATATATGACAGCAAATAGCTGAGTATTTTGCAGGGCTTCTGACTATGAGAATGACTTAATGTCTGATATCTGGGTCTGCTCTTGGGACTCTTCCTCCTGTCTGGTTGCTGTGTCACACTTTAATGTGAAAATTTTGCTTTATCATATGACATTTATTTTGTCATATTTGGTTGTTATCTCCTTTTAAAATATGTTTTATTAATTTATTCATATTACACCGTAATTGTTATCCCATCCCTTCTAACCTCCCATTCTTCCCTCCCTCCCCTTTTCTCTTTGCTCCCCTCCCCTATGACTGTGACTGAGGGGGACCTCTTCCCCCTGTATATGCTCATAGAGTATCAAGTCTCTTCTTGGTAGCCTGCTATCCTTCCTCTGAGTGCCGCCGGGCCTCCCCATCCAGGGGACGTGGACAAATATGGGGCACTAGATATGGACCCAGGAGGCCTGCTCAAACTATGGCACCAGCCAAGTACAATACGTGCAGTAAACTTCGAACCTCTACCCAGATCTAGCCAATGGACAGGACATTCTCCACAGTTGAGTGGAGAGTGGGGACTGGTTGTTATCTCTTAAAACGCTGTTCTTTATGAGTCAAAACCAGAAACTGATTCCAAAGGGGAGTGACAGTGAGGAGGATCTGGGAAGAAAAAAGGGAGGCAAAACTATGATCAGGATATATTATGTGAAAGTAAACTCTAATTTAAATATGAATACCTGTTATAATTATATTTCATGAATACTATTATAGAAATATCAAAATAATTGTATGAATTTTGTTGCAATTTTCCATGTAAATATACAGAAGTAATAGAAAACAGAGAGAACTTTTTATAATGTTTATGAAATGTTTAAAATATTTTCTGTCTACATATATGGTAAAACTTATGACCTTCCCATAAGCAAGGAGCTTCAGTAGTAATTTAGCATTTAATGGTTGCAGAAGTGTTTATGGATTTCTTGGCCTGTGTGAAACATGTGAGAAGGAAATATTTTTCACATCGTCCCTGTGGGATCATTGTCAAAATTTACCATTGCAGGATAGATCATTTTTCATTATGGAACATTTTAATCAGTTTAAAAATTCTTTATAAATCTTCCTACATTCTAGAACTTTGATATTGCTGTGAAATGTTGATTAAGATATAAATCACTTACAAGTCTAGAAATAGGTATCCAAATTACCAGAGAGTAGAAAAATATGATTTAAATAAAACATTAAGGGCTCAGTAAACTTGGATGTCTTGTAAAGTATTTAAATATATATTTGTGATTATCAAGAATGAAAAATATATCTAAAGTGGAATCTTGTTAGGTAGTTCTCTAACTCATAAAGAGTACATGTGTGCATGGATTAGAAAGAGAAGGTCAGAGGAAATTAACAGTCCATTAAAATTACTTGATTCTTTGACTGCCTAAATTCTCTTAGGTTTGTACATAAGAAAATTTTGTGTGCGCATAGACAATTATTCAATAATACCCAAGCAAAAAGTGTGGATAATTTATTGTTACCATGGATAAAGAACATGAAAATGTCCTTCTTCATTTCATCAGAAAGCAATGCAAACTTTTCTTTATGACAGATATTGTCTATACAACTGGATTTAGTAAAACAAAATAATAGTTTTTCCATTTTAAATAATATTTCTAATTCTTTGAGACTTGAAGAATATATTTAGTTGTTCATACAAACTTTCCACTTTTACCCTCACCTCCTAAACCACCCAAACTTAGTATTTCTTTGTTTTTCCATTTAGTCCAGTTGTGCTGTTTTATTATTGATGGGAGTCAGGACTGACAAAGACCGTCGGCTTACCAGGGCTCACATCATTAAAGAAAAGTCACTCTCCCTTTCCCAGCAACTATCAAATGTTAATTATTCCTCTGCTAGTGGTAGGCTCTCATCTAATCTGTGAAAACTGTGATTCTGTTTTACTAAACCTTGCACAGATCCCATGCATGCTGTTACAGTTCCTGAGAGTTCATATGTGTCATTTTGCTGTTGTGACTAAAGAACATAGTCTCCTTAAAGTTATCTACTTTCACAGTATTTCTGTTTTTCAAATTTCAATTTAAGCATGAAAATTCATTCTAAAAATATATTTTACTCCTGACTTTAATACGATATATTTAAAGTATAAAATGAATTTGATGATTGAATTCATCCTATGCGTAGTACCTGAACTCTATATCTCCATACCTAAAAGAAAGAAGAAAGAAAGCATCCTATGTAAGATTAGAGAGTCAAGGAGAGCACCAACTTGTTGTCCTATTAGCATATGGTTAAGTATGAACATATACATACAAGTAACTTTATACAGACTGAGAAGATTGTACTTATATGTTTAAAATATAGGCACATATGTGTATGTATAGATGCATGTGTAACAACAATTAATAAAAAAGAAGATTATTAATTTGAAAGAGAGTAAGGGATAAGATTTACAAGAGGAAAGGAAAGATGAAATGATATAAATATATTATAATCTCAAAATATAAAAGAGATATATTTTAATTTTTTTAAAAGACGAGAAAAACAGGTGAATTAATATTATTAGTGATAGCTGTGAGGCTACTGTTTTTACTTAAATATTCTTTGTAAATATAACATTGATGAAAGCTTGTCATATGATACCAAAAAAACTAAGGGATAAATTCTGGGAATAAGTTACTATTTTCTATTAAAATATGAGCATAAACAATCTACCTTCACCAGGGCTATATACACTATAGCTGAAAAGCATATACTGGAATAATTTCCTGTCTAGCAAGATAATAATTTTTTATATATTTCAAAGAATGTAGCCAATTTCTTTTAAAAATAGACTTGTATTTTTAAACATTTTTATATGCATAAGGAAACTGAGCAGAAAGTACACTGGCATACAACGTTTTCCTACTTACACACAGGTATAGCACCCTGGAATATTGAGCCTCTTACTAGAGTTGTGCATTAGTTACTATTCATAAGTATGCATTAGAACATGCTAGCCCAAAGTCTAAGGTTTACATTGTATCAGAGTTTGGGTATTGTGATTTTCTTCTTACTTTGCACCAATACATAATGATAGGCATCCACTATTACAATATAGACTTTAATAATTATCTGAATATCTCCTTGTAGTTTGTACTCATCCCTGCTCACATTCCAATTCCGCCAATCACTAGCCTTTTCATTGTTGGCATTGTGTTGACAGTTAAATAAGTTCATCTGTTTGCACTCAAACATTGTTTTTGAAGTGATATTTAACTCAGTGATATGAATTTAAATATTTTCTCTATTTTCATGGCTTGATATTTTCTTATGTCAGTGCTTTATATTGGTGCATTACATTTTATGTATGCTGTGTTACATTTCTGTTTGGTTGGATAAAATACTGTACAAGCCACGTAAGAGCTGGAGCATCTATTCTGCCTAATAATTTGAGGGGCTGCATTCTATCCTGTCAAGGAAGGCATGGTGACAGGAACAGTGCTTGGAGTTTATTAACATCTATGTACTAAAGACTGTAAGTAAGGTCAAGCCTTACTCTAGTGAGCCACTTCCTCCACCTTGGTCTCATCACTAAAAGAGGTCACACAGACTCGTCAAATATTCCCTCCTTTAGGGCACTGAGCATTCAAATACACCAGCCTGTGGAATACATTGTACAAGCTACAATAACAGCTTTCGTTTGCATACTGAAGAAAGTCATGGTTCCTTCTAAATTTGACAGTGATGAATTAAACTCCTCTCAAGGTCTGTGTGTAATTTTTGTGTAGATATGCTTTCATCACCTTTAACTAAATACTTATGAGTGTGATTTTCATATCACATGGTGAGGATCTAATTAATTTTCTTGAAAAACTTTTCCAATATGAGGAATCATTAGAAGTCCCACTAGAATTGGGAGTTTTTATTTTTGACTGTCCTTCCAGCCTTTAAGAGCATCAGCATTTTGTATGTGTGGCACTAGAATGGATGTGTAGTGCCACATTGTTTCAATTTTAATTTTCCTAGTGATATATGTACAACAACTTTCCATATGCTTAAATATCAACTTTTTTCCCTTTAGTGAGATGTTTGTCAAAGTCTTTGGCCCATTTTTAGCTTTTTATCTATTTATCGTTGAGTTTTACCTTTTTTCCAAGTTTTATATTTTTTTATCATTTTAATTTTAATTTGTTGAGTTTGCATCTGGATTGTATCCCCCTCCTTTGTTTCCTCCCCATTCCACCCTCCCTATCCATATCCTCTCCCTCTCTCTCCAAGTCCTTAGAAAGGAACTCTCCTCCCTTAACATCTGGATTCAGCCTGTCAAGTCTCCTCTGGACTGCCTGTATCCTCTTCTTCTGTCGCTTGGCAAGGCCGCTCCACCAGGGGGAAGAGATCAACATGTGGGGCCCAGAGTCCAAGTCAGAAGTCGTCCCTACTCCCAATATTATGGGACCCATAAGGAGACTCTGATTGCTATCTACTACATCTGAGTAGAGGATCTAGGTCCATACCACCCATGGTACTTGTTTGATGCATTGGTCTCTGCAGCAGCAACAGCCTCCTCTGACTGGATTTGTTAGCTCCATTGGTCTCCTTGTGGAGGTCTCAACCCCTTCAGGTCTTTCTGTTTGCCTACTCTTCCATAAGACTCCCTGTGCTCCACCCCGAAGTTTGGCTGTGTGTCTCCACACCTACTTGGGATCACCTGCTGCTTGGAGTCTTTAGATGATCTCTAAGTAGGCTCATGTTCTGTTCTTTCTCTTCAATCACTTCCTGTTCTAATCTATTTCCCTTTCTGAATGAGAATTAAACATACTCCCTAGGGTCTTCCTTGTTATTTAGCTTCTTTAGGTCTGTAATGTAATGTGCTTACTCTGTATTATGTGGCTAATATCCACTCTTAAGAGTATATGACATGAGTGTCTTTAGGAGTCTGGTTTTACCCACTCAGATGATCTTTTCTAGTTCCATCCATTTGCCTACAAATTTCAAAATGTCCTTGTTTTTAATAGCTGAGTAGTATTGAATTCTGTAAATATACTATTTTGGGGTTGAGGGATATCTAGGTTGTTTACAATTTCTGGCTATTATGAATTAAGCTGCTATGAACACAGTTAAGCAAATGTCCTTGGGCTATGGTGGACCATCTTTGGGTATCTTCCCGGGAGTATTATGGCTGGGTCTTGAGGTAAAACTATTCTCAATAATCTGAGAAAGTGTCAGGTTTGCATGCCCACCAGCAGTGGAAGAGTGTTGCGCTTTCTTGACATCCCCACCAGCATGTGTTGTCCCTTGAGTTTTTTATCTTAGCCATTCTGATTGGTTTAAGATGGAATCTCAGAGTCTTTTTGATTTGCCTTTCCCTGATGAATAGGTATGTTGAACATTTATTAAAATGTTTCTCAGCCATTAGACCTCACTTTATTGATAATTCTCTGTTTTCGTCTGTATTCCATTTTTTAATTGGACTATTTGGTTTGGTGGTGTTTAATTTCTTAAGTTCTTTTTTTTTTTTAGATTATTTTATTTTATTTTTTTTATTAATTTATTCTTGTTACATCTCAATGTTTATCCCATCCCTTGTATCCTCCCATTCTTCCTTCCCCTCTGCCCCCGATTTTCCCATTATTCCCCTCCCCTATGACTGTTCCTGAGGGGGATTACCTCCCGCTGTATATGCTCATAGAGTATCAAGTCTTTTCTTGGCAACCTGCTGTCCTTCCTATGAGTGCTACCAGGTCTCCCCCTCCAGGGGACATGGTCAAATGTGAGGCACCAGAGTATGTGAGAAAGTCATATTCCACTCTCCACTCAACTGTGGAGAATGTTCTGACCATTGGCTAGATCTGGGTAGGGGCTTAAAGTTCTTTATATATTTTGGATATTAGCCCTCCATCAGATGCAGAGTTGGTGAAGATCTTTTCCCATTCTCTAGCCTGTCATTTTGCTCTGTTGACAGTGTTCTTTGACTTACAGAAGCATTTTAGTTTCATGAGATCCCACTGATTATTTATTGATCTTAGAGTTTGAGCTATTGGTGTCCTGTTTAGAAAGTTGTCTCCTGTGACAATGAGTTCTCACTTTTTCTTCTAACAGATACAGTGCATCAGGTTTTATGTTTTAATCTACTTGAATTTTAGTTTTTGAATAGCTTAATAAAAATGTGTCTATTTGCATTTTTCTTCATGTAGATATCCAATTAGACCAGCACCATTTGTTGAAGATGCTATCTTTTTTCCACTGGAAGGTTTTGGCTTCTTTGTCAAAAATCAAATGTCCATAGGTATGTGGGTTTATTTCTCGGTCTTCAATTTGATTCCATTGATACACCTGTCTGTTTCTATGCTAGTGCTATGACATATATCTGTATTAGACATTTCTATTACAAATATATTTCCTTAATATTTTACTTTTTCATTTTTATTGTCATTAATATTATTTTTTACAGAAGTGTTATACTTTTAACGAAGTCCAACTTATAAACTTTATTTTCATAAACTCAACTTTTTGTCTTCTATCATAAGTTTCATAACTCAAATGAGAGTCATCTAGAATTTATTCTATAGTTATCTTCCATGACATTTACAGCTTTATGTTTTACTTTAAGGTCTACAACGAAGGAGTACACAAGGATTATAAGTGTAGAGAAAATAAGTTAGGTGTTTTGGTGAAATAAAATTTAAAGCCACCAAAGATTTTAATATTCCATTTTATATTCTTTTAATTAATATTCTTCTGGTCTCACCATCTCTCCCTCTTCTCCTACCATCCTCACCTATTCTTCAGAAAAAAAATAAGTGAGGCATTCTATCTATTGAGGCCACCTCAATTTACCAAGTTCAAGTCACACAAAGAACATGTCCTCTCGCCTGTGGTCTTGCAAGGCATTCCCAGCAGTGGGAAGTGATCTAAAAACAGACAACTGAGTACACATCAGAGACATTCCCCTGCTCCCCTTTCTAGGGGACCGACATGAGGATTGAGCTTCCATGCTTTATATTAATTCATAAGATAACTCATTATTAATAAAATACTTATAGCGAAATTGTTCTATTTTTCATATCTATGACATATCATATAACACTGATAATTAAGATATTATTATTAATACTGATTAATTTTGTACATACAGCCCAAATAAAAACACACTCAACTAAATTAAATATATTTATGCATAACGTTATATACAAGTGAATCTGACACACAGTAAAGGTGCATTAAACACTAGGCCATACACCAGCCAAGAAAAATATAGGCAGTAAACTTCGAACCCCTACCCAGAACTAGCCGATGGACAGGATATTCTCCACCGTTGAGTGGAGAGTAAGGTCTGACTTTCATACAAACTCTGGTGCCCCATTTCTGACCATGTCCCCTTGATGGGGAGACCTGGTGGCACTCAGAGGAAGGATAATAGGTCACCAAGAAGAGACTTGATACCCTATGAACATATACAGGGGGAGGAGATACCCCTCAGCCACAGACATAGGGGAGGGGAGTAAGGGGAAAATGGGAGGGAGGGAGGAATGGGAGGATACAAAGGATGGGCTAACAATTGAGATGTAATAGGAATAAATTAATAAAAAAAATTAAATAAAAAACTAGGCAATTGTCATATCACTTCCATCAAAGTTGTTACATATATTTTTATTTGTTTATATACATATATGTGCACTTTTATATGGATATATACATGCGTAAGCCCCAAAACCATATACATATATGATGTGGTTACTATAAGATCTATTATAACAATAACTGTTCTATTATCTTCTTATACATGGCACACATCATGTTGTTCTGAGAATTGAGAGATTATTATTAATATTCCTTAGTTTTCTCCAAGCAATGCACTGATAGATGGTTGTTGCACTTCATAGTCAGCTGACTCTATTTCCCTGTGGACGTTGTAGTTTAATTTGATAAACTGCATTAACTACTGTGGCTTCACTACTTTAAGGAACTGTTTTACAGTTAGTTTACTGAATGAAAACAAGAAATGTTTCTGGTCCAGTTCTGCTTTGATGACACTGTTGACTATAATCCAACAACAGACCTCCTCTGTTATCTCTCTAGAGATTTTGTTTTGTAAGAAAATCAACACTCCTGGAACTTAAAACGGATGTAGTTAGAAATATAAACTATTATTCGTCATTAGATGAAGTTGTAAACACTAGACTTCCTTCCCAAAGCTCCACAGCTTCATGAAAATAATTAACTTTAAGTTTTAATCTATTCAACCTCAACTATAAAATTATTTGAATGACCTATTCCAACACAAAACAGTGTGATATTTCCAATGGACACTCTGATCAAATTTTATATACAAAAACTGGAGCATGCACTAACAGAAGTTTTGTCATAATCACCTAAGCAACTTTGTATCACATTAATTTTTTTCTAAATTCAATGTAGTAACATGTTTTATGTTCTTACAATTACTCATATTTCTGATTGTTGGAAACTGTCTTGTATGATTCCATAATTTCAGTTATTTTAGAGGCCTCTGTTTGATCAAATTAACTGTTAATTAAGAGATTATAAAGTCATGTGCATGCTACTCATGTTATTCTATGTCAGTCTTCAAAGCAATGGCCTAACCTGTAGGATAACAAGAGACGGCAATCATGTTTTTCCTTACATCCAAGAGCAGATGGTCATAATGTCTGTCCAGGGTGAAATATAAGTTGAGTAGTTATATATCACACCTGCACTTTTCTGCCTTGAAGCATTTTAATTAGGTTTAAAGAGTATTTTCCACAATCACTAAGTCACCATCTGCTGTTTTTATCAAGAGTAAAATTTTTTCTAAACAAAATGGTCCTTGTATAATAGATGTTACATTGTAATGTATTTTATTTATTTTTAATTCCTTAAATCAAAATGAGTAGGGCTATTAACCTTGCCCACAATTATCCCCCCCCACACTTTTCCTCTTTTCCTCTCTTACTTCCTTGTTGTCTTCCTACCTTATTTCCTTCTTTATATCCTTCCTTTCTTGTAAAGATGACCATGTGTTTTTTCACCTCATTGGGTACTTGTAAAGTCATTTCTGAAAGAAGTAGAGACATTCTATGGAGCGTTGGAAACTTTCATCTGTGTTAACACAGTAATTTTGGAATAAAATGCATGCAAAGTTAAAATTAATAATAAAGTAAAAAGATCAACTTGTCAAAAGTAAACCAGGAACTTTGTAAAATGTCAACAGGCAAGAAAGACATCTGTTCAAAGAGTTCTTTTGCTGACCATGAAATATACATGACGAGAAAAATTGAAAGGCATAGCATAACTCTTGTAAGAATCATCTACACCAAAAAAGCAATATTTCTTCCTTTTGGTGTACAAAGGGTAATAATATTGTTTATCTTCCCCCTTTTCTTCCTGTTGCTAACAACATCAACAAAGAAATAGTCCCACCAAAATGATAGAAACAAAATAGAAACAAACAACTAAAATTAATAGTTACCATTAATAATAGTATATATTATCAGTATTCAAGTGATATTTATAAATATAAATTAAATTCATTTTCTAATATTGATGAATATAATGAACTAACATCTACTCCTATGAAAATTAAACCCCAACATTTTCCTGATTCAGAGAATAACAATTATTTCTGTTTTGTGTATATTTTTTCCTATCCTTGTCTCCTGAAAGTCCATCTATTCTAAAAAGGCTGAAAGCTGTCTCCTTAAAGATTTATCAACATATAAACATAATTAACATTAATACATAGCCTTTTCTGATACAGTGCATATGTTTTTAAATCTATGTAGATATTTGAATCTCTTAAACACAGTGAATAGTACAGGCTGTTTTGTATTTGTATTTAAATTACTCAAAGTTTAAGGAGCACTTGAGCATATTTATAATGCTAATTCAATTATCCATATTTTGTGCAACTCTAATTTGTGGGAATGTTACCACTGAATAATGTTTTAAAATAACAATGCACTATTCACAATGACCACCTTAGAACAGACTCAATATACTAGTTGGATAATGCACAGAGCTGTAAATCTTCTAGGAACCATGTGTTATTAAAATTTGTGATCATGAGTAAATGTGGTGTACTGAATAAATTCTTCTTAAAATCCATGATTCCAACTCCTTGAGTAGAAATGATAAAACATTTCTGATAGAATTGGTGCTTTTGTGTGGGGGAATCATTTTGGCCTGGCTATCTGCATTGATAGGTGTGTATCACAGGCTTTTCAGCTTATATTCCATGGCTTCTGAGGCACTATGTGCCGTTTAGTCCCCAAGAAACTGAGGCACTCCTTTAGGCATTGGAGAATTCAGTTCTCTTGTGTATGTGCATTTCCTAGAAGTCATCAAAGCATATAGAAGGTTGGCAAGACAATTAATCTCAGACATTAATCTTGTATAAACTGTATAGCTTTCAAACACGATTGCATCTTGCCAACTACACTTGTCTTCTCCCTGGCAACTATCAGTATATTCTGTTTCTGATAATGGTATAAAAGTCTGATTGCTTACAATAAATCTGTTACAGCCTCAGTTTTGCTGTGATTCCTCTAGCCTGAACTGGCCAAGATTAATTTCTCATCAGTCATATCAAGTAACCTTAGCTCAGTAAGAAAGTGGTGGTGGTTATACACTTGGTCCCTAGTAAATGTTGTTTGTTAGCATCTGGGCAGTGTTAGACAGCATTGATAAACATCATAATTCCAGGATGCAACAGCCAATATGCATTTTACATTCCCAGGCATTTCCATCTTCCTAAAGCTGTTGCATCTAGCTTTAGTACCTCACACCATAGCATGACAGTTTTGAAAACTCCTCAATGACAACTCCCCCTTGGTGGGGAGGCCTGGTGGCACGCCAAGAAAGAATAAGCAGGCTACCAAGATGAGACTTGATAGTCTATGACCAATAGTGGGGGAGGAGGTCCCCCTTGGTCATAGACTTAGTGGAGAGGAATAGGGTAAAAGTGTGAGGGAGGGAGGAACGGGAGGATACAAGTGAAATGAAATCTGAATAAATTAATAAAAAAGAAAGTAATATCAATTATTATCTAAATTCTCATTACTATCAGTGATTTATTATTAGCCACTGATCAATCATATTAATTACTCATCTATATGCATCTGGAAGAGGCAGTATTCTAACATTTCAATGATAATTCTTAAAATTTAAACCTCAATTGATATCATTTTAGAAACCTACAAGTAGAACATTATGATAGGCAGATTTGGGCCCAGGGGTCCCACTCAAACTAAGGCACCAGCCAAGGACAATACAGGAGGTAAACTTTAAACCCCTTCCCAGATCTAGCCAATGGTCAGAATATTCTCCACAGTTGAGTGGAGAGTGTGATATGACTTTCTCACGTACTCTGGTGCCTCACATTTGACCATGTCCCCTGGAGGGGGAGACCTGGTGGCACTCAGAGGAAGGACAGGAAGTAGCCAAGAAGAGACTTGATACCCTATGAGCATATACAGGGGAGGTAATCCCCCTCAGAAACAGTCATAGGGGAGGGGAATAATGGGAAAATGGGGGGGGGGGAGGAATGGGAGGATACAAGGGTTGGGATAAACATTGAGATGTAACAAGAATAAATTAATAAAAAATTAAAAAAAAAGAATAAATTTTGAAAAAAGCAAAAAAAAAATTATCACTCATGCCTCATTCATTTTAGTAACAGCTTACAAACACTAGCTACTTAGGGACTTCCTGAAAATCTTATAAGGAAATACTAAATTAGGAGTTGGAGGGATGATCAGTGGTCAGAAGCGTGTACTGCTTTTGCAGAGAATCCAAGTCTGGTTCTTAGCACTCTTGTTGAATAGCACACAACAGCCTATAAGTCCAGCACTAGGAAAATCAACAACTTCTTGCTTACATGAGCAACTGCACACACATGCAGATAACCAAACATAGATACAGAGCTGTGCTCACATAAAACTAATACAAATAAATCTTTTAAAAAGAAACAGAAGGTTAAGAAAGATGATCAAAACACATAAAAAGGAAGAATAAAAATGAAAAGCAACCTGTAAATAACTGAAAACTGAATTGTCAGAGTTTCTGCTGAGAAGATAGGATAATATTTACCTGTGATGCCCTTGTGAGAAAAGCCCTATGACTTCCAGTATCATTGGAAAGAACAGAAAGATTCCAGCCCTGTTTACCACACAGTGTGAATCTTGTGTCAGCTAGAGAGATAGAGATGGATAGATGATAGATACGTACATATGTACATACATACATACATTCATACATACATACATACATACATACAGTGGGAAAGAGAAAATATATGATTAAGTTATTAAGTGCTTTAATATATTCCATGTGGGTGTTATAATAAGGGCACTGCAGAATTATGGCTTTATCACTACTGAAGATATGATGCTCACATAATACTGTCATTTTTAAGGTACTGCACTCATTTTTTACCCTAAAGTTGTCATGAAGTCAGAAGAAATTGAAATTTCTAAAGTAAATCCTTTAAAAATGCCTAGCTCATTCAAAAAATAGTATTTCGCTGATTTTTCTGAATGAATTCTGACATTTCATATTCAGCATATACTAAAGTTCGTGGCCAAAAATGGAAGGGTAAATGTGTTGAAAACTTTAATAATAGAAAATTATTGGCTTAATTTAATGAAAAAAAAAACTTCTATCAAGGCTTTGGTTCAATTTAATTTGGTCATTACTTATAAAAGCCTCAAAATAATTTTTGAAAACCCACTATTGAATAATCAGATGGTAGAACAATTTTGGAAGGGGAAATTGAAAACTGTCTTTAGTATCTACTTAAATATTTGCCCCATTATTAAAATGTTTTGTATAGTGTTTCAGGTAACTATGGGTCTTTATTTTCCTTGGGTATTAGAGTTAAATAGGAAATCTTATTGGTTGATCTTCAGATACTATGTGTTGGTTAGGGAATTACAGATAACAGCATGTGAATATAAAAACTTAAAAAGAATGAGTACATTAAACTATCCAAACATACTCATTTTTTTCTGAAAGCAATGGAGGTTACCTGGGTGAAATCTATTTTTAATCATGCAGAGAACATAATTAATTTTCTTGACTATATCACAAAGAAGATAAATAGCCTGTATCATAAATATTGTAGGTTGTTTTTAAATTAAAAGTATTTATTCATGCACATATAGAGATAATACAGGTTGTCTCAATGTCATTTGAGGGTGCATTAATCAAGTTATTAATGTGCCATAGATGATTCAAGGTACTATCTATTCTGCCTCTTATCATGTCAAATATTTGTTTATGAACATATCTGTGATAATACTGCTTAATGTTTGGTTCCTTCTGTGTGAAATATACTTAAATGCAGTGTATTTTAAACTTTTTAAATTACAATTTTTATGACAATCATTCTTTGCTAATAACTAAAATTAATAGCATACCTCTCTGTTCCAAAGTCCATAAAATATACATTGGATCTAAATATTGGTTAATACAATGATAGACTGCCTTAATTCAATATAATGTGACAAAGGTAAACAATTTAGAAATGGTAAAGTACCTGCAATTGACCCATCTATTTTCTCTGATATACTAGAAGTCACTGCTGGTGAGCAATTTGTGTACTCTCTCAGACATAGTAGGCCACTTGTGAAGCCCCTCCACATTTTAATAGAGACAGCTATCTCTAGTAATCAGTAACTGTCCTGAGATGAAACTACCTTCTTACAGCAGGAAGGCGTTCAGAAGTATATTTGTGAGAGTTCCCTTTCAGAGTTTGCTGAATATATTTCTATGAGTAATATGAAACTGTTGAAAAAGGATGAATCACGTTAGTGACTTTTTGCCAGATTTACAATATGCTTGTAATAGTGCCAGTCACTTAAATGTAAACTCCTTTGTGTTCCAAAGTGTTGTCAAGGAATTGTAATCTAGCATCAGTATGGCTGCTCTGGCAAGGAAACATATTCAAAGACCTAGGTCTGTATGATCCAACTGGAATACAGACATGCCCTTTGTATAAACCTTTAGTCCCTCTGCCTGGAATACACACCATTAGCGTCTGTCTAGAATACAGACATAACTTTAGTAGACACTTTTAATGCTAAACAATGAGATCTAATTGAGAGACTAACAAAGTAATGAATCAGAGACAGCTTTGACTGAATGGGTCAGAGATAGGATATGCCTAACTCTCTGGAGAACATTATGGAAAGAGAAGCTACTTAAGAGTAGCAAAGATGGGTATAGCTAGGTCTTGAGGCAGAACTATTCCCATTTTTCTGAGAAAGTGCCAGTTGGATTTCCAAAGTGGTTGTGCAAGTTTGTACTTGTACCAGCAATGGTACAGGTATGTGCTGTTACCTGAGGTTTTGATCTTACTCATTCTTACAGGAATATGATGGAACCATAGAGTCCTTTTGATTTGCATTTCCCTCATGACTAAAAGAATTGAATTTTTCTTTAAGTTATTCTCGCTTCCATTATTGACAAATCCCAGTTTAACTCTGTACCCCATTTAAAAAATCTAAGTTATTTATTTATTCACTTAACATCCTAGTTGTAGTCCCTCCCTTCGATCCTTCCAGTGTCAATCTTTTTCCCTTTTCCCCCATCCTTCCTTCCTGTTCTTCAGAGAAAGGAAGCCCCGCCAACCCACCCCAGCTCATCAAGTCACAACAAGACAGAGCTTGTCCTCCCTTTCCTGTGCCATGGTGAGGCAGCCCCACCAGGTAGACAAAAAGCAGGTAACAGAGTTCATGTCAGAGACAGCCACTGCTCACCTTACTAGGGGATGGACATGAAGCCTGAGATGCCCTTCAGCTACATATGTGTAAGGGATCCAGGTCCATTATATGCATGGTCCTTGGTTGGTGCTTCGGTCTCAGTAAGACCATCTGAGCACTGGTTAGTTGGTTTTCTAGGGCTTCTTGTGGGGATCCTGTCATCTCCAGTCCAGTTATTCTTCCCCCTACTTCTCCACAAGACCCCCAAAGCTTCACCCAATGTTTTCCTGTAAGTCTCAACATCTATTTTGAAACACTGCTAGCTGGAACTTCACAGAAGGTTAGGCTTCTGTCTTCAATCATAGCAAACTATAGTTAACAGTGGCAGGGGTTGGCTCCCATGAAGTGGGTCTCAGGTGAGACCAGATATTGGTTAGACATTCCCTCCACCTCTGCTCTATTTTTTACCCTACACATCATGTAAGCAGAGTAAATTCCCCATTTTTAAAACATTGTATTATTTGTTTTTTTTGGATGTTTAATTTCTTGAGTTATTTATATATTCTGCATATTTGCCTTCTATCTGACGTAGCCTTGGTTAAAGATCTTCCCCTTATCTGTTAGGATGTTTGGTTCTATTGAAAATAGACACTGCATGCAGAAGCTTTCAGTTTATTGAAGTGCCATTTATTAACTGTTGATCTTAGTGCTAGAGATCTTGGTGTTCTGTTCAGGAAGTTTCTCCTATTGCAATGAGTCTGAGCATATATCCAAAAGATTCTATACTGTAATACAAGGACACTTGTTCATCTATGTTCACAGCAGTTTTATTCATAATGATTAAAAACTGGAAATGACCCAGATGTCCCTCAACTGAAGAATTGATAAAGAAAATGTGGTACATCTATACAATGGAATAGTACTCTTATATTAAAAACAAGAAAATCATGAAATATTTAGGCAAATAGATAGACCTAGAAAAAAAATCCTGTATGAGGTAAGCCCGACCCAGAAAGACACACATAGTATGTACTCACTTATAAATGGATATAGTACAGAAAAACCAAACTACAAGTCACAACCAAAGAAGCTAAATAACAAGGAACCCAAAGGAGGATGCTTGAATCCCACTAAGAATGGGAAACAGACTAGACATTGGAACTGGAAGAAGAGATGGAATTGGGTAGGAGAGTGTTTAGGGTGGGGAACATGGATAGTGATCAGATGCAGGGAGAGCAGTGATGGGAAGTGACAGGGCATCTCTGGAGCAGCTGGAGACCTGTGACAAGGTAGGCTCTAGGAGGATATGAGGTAACTCTAGATGAGATTCTTTACTATAGGAGACATAGAGACTGATGTGGGCACCGCCTAGCCAGGCATTATTTCCTGTCAGGGGGATGGAGATATGAACCCACCCACAAAACCTTTGACCCAAAATTTACCCCGCCTACAAGATATGCAGGGATAAATACGGAGCATAGATTGAGGGAATGTCCAACTATTGCCTGGTCCAACCTGAGACTGCACCATAGGAAAGAGCTAACCCTTGACCCTATTAATGATACTTTTCTACATGTGCAGACAGGAGCTTATCATAACAGTTCTCTGAAAGGTCCCACCCAGCATCAGATTAAAAAAGATGCTGAGATTCAAGGTCAAACATTAGGTGGAGGTGTTGGAGTCTTGTGGAAGTGTGGTGGAAAGAATAGAATGTCCTGGGGGAGACAAGAACTCCTTAAGGAGACCAAAGAGTCAAAAAACCAAGGTCAATGTGGACTTACAGAGACTGAAGTACCAAGCATAGAACATGCGTGGCCTGGACCTAGACCTCAATACATATGTAAGCAATGGGCAGCATGGTCTGTGTGTGGGTCCCCTAACAAATGAAGCAGGGACTGACTCTGATATAGACTCTGTATCCTACTTTTGGATCACTTTTCCCCAGACCCTTTTCTGGTCTCAGTGGAAGAATATTCCTAATGGGACTGATATGCCGAAATGGGTTTGTGTGAGGGGCCTTCCCTTTTCTGAGGAGAAGGGGAAGGGGAAGAGGAGAAACACAGTGGGAGGATGGGACCAGGAGGAGATGATGGAGGGGCTTGATTTGGATGTAAGATGGACAAATCAATATATTTAATTAAAATGAAAAGAATTCCTTCCCCAGAAAAAAAACAGCACAGAGAGAGCAGAGGAGAAGAGAATAGTACAGACAGTAGAATTTGTTTAGTCAATACTGTACAGCTTGATACAGGCGGTTCAGTGCAGTTCAGTTCACGGGCTCCATAGGTAGGGTTTCCAAACAGAATAATTCAATGAGAAGTAGAGAAAAGTCAGTTTCAATCAGTCAGCTTGGAGAGGAATTTTGAGCTAGAACAATTGAGTTGGCAAGCCAGCCAGAGTTCAGAAAGAACTAGAGAGGATGATCTCATTCAGCAGTACCTCTCAGAGGCTGAAAACATTCAAGACCTAGGTGAGCAAACAAAGGGCGGAAGCTGAAGCCTACAAGTCCTGGTCTTGCAGAATATTAAATTGAACAGAGAGATGCTTCTAGGTCACTTCCTAGGGATTTGTAGTTAAAACCACTCTGGGGTCAGGCCAAATCATGTTTTAGTAAAGCTTGTCTATGGTTTTCATCTCATCCCTTCATCTGAGAAAACAACACTTACATTTACAAAGTATAAATATGGGGCATATTAAAAGTTGTACATCATATGTAATAATATGTATTCATATTTTTATTTTTCTACTTTATGCATATACATTTATATTATTACACATATACACAATAAACTTCCTATAGCAAGAATACCATAAAACAATCAAGAATTATATAAATGTTACAGTCTTAGTGTTTTGGCTATTTTTATTTGACAACCTTGAAGAAAACATCTTTCCTATCTTTGTGCATCTAAAATTCTGAGTGTAACTCAATTTCCATCAGATTTTGTCATTATCAACTTAAAACACATATCTAGATCTAAAAACATCTTGGCCCCTAAACAACTAAGCTTCATTGTAAAACCATTGGTGGTCTTCAACTTCATTAGAGACTTGAAAAGAAATAAACTTGATTTCCTGAGTATACCAGGAGTGCATGAATACTCAGGTTACTAGCTCTCCAAATGAAAAGATGACAGAGACAGTTTTCTACCTGAATAGTCACCTAAAACTCTCTATTATGTTGGCGTATCTTCCTCAGCCTTCTCATCCAATATATCTGCCTGCTCCCTTCTGGACTTTCCATACCCCCACTCTTCCCTACAATTCTCAGCACTCTCAGCACTCAGCCCACTGTACAGCTTCAAGTCTCAGTATCTGTCCTGATCTGCCACTGGGTGGAGTCTCTCAAAGGACATCTAAGTTGGGCTAATTTCCACTTATAAGTGAGAATGTACCATGCATGCCTTTCTGGGACTGGGTTACCTCATACAGGATGATCATTTCTAATTCCAACCATATGCCTTCAAATTTCAAGATTTCCTTGTTTTTAATAGCTGAGCAGTATTACATTGTGTAAATCTATCAGTTTCTTTATCCATTCTTCAGTTGATGGACATGTAGATTTTTTCCAGATTCTGGCTATTATGAATAAAGCTGCTTTGAACATAGGTGAGCAAGTGTCCTTGTAATATGGTGGAGTATCTTTTGGGCATATGTCTAGGAGGGGCATAGCTGCATCTTGAGGTAGAACTATTGCCAAATTTCTGAGAAAGTATCTGAATTTTTTATCTTGTCACAAGAATATACACCCTAGCTGTAGCAGATAAACATGATTCTATAGATAGGTAAGGTAAAATAATTAGAAAAGGTCTGCAAAAACCTCAAAGTCCTACAGAATATGTACTTTAAGGATGTTTTTATTTTTTTAAGGACTCTTTGACAATAATACCAGTTAACTCCTGGCAACACCAAGTATACCTCAAAGAAGATGATGAACATCAAAGAACTTCCTTATGGAGATGCTTCTAAGGTGCCAAACCATGCACTTGACAGAATGTCTTTATTTTTGCCACAGACAGATTCTACCTAAAATGAAGCTTGGTTCATTTCCCGTGGCGGCAGCCATTAGGTGAGCCAAGATGGATGCATATAAACACATCCAGGAGCTATGGAGGCAGAAGCAAGCTGATGTGGTGAGCTTTCTTCTGAGGGTTTGCTGTTGGCAATAGCTACAGCCCTCTGTGCTGCACAGGGCTTCCCATACCACTTGGCCTGATAAGGAACAAAGGCTGGGCTACAAGAGCAAGAAAGGTTATGTCATTTACAGGATGTGTGTTCGTCATGGTGGCCACAATCACACAGTTCCTAAGGGAGCAACTTAAGGCAAGCCATGCACCATGGTGTTAACCAGCTAACATTTACATGAAGCCCTCAGTCTGTTGATGAGGAGAGAGCTGGACACCATCATGGGGCTTTGAGAGTCCTGAACTCTTACTGGGTTGGTGAAGATTCCATATATAAATTTTTTGAAGTTATCCTCATTGATCCATTCCATAAAGCTATCAGAAGACATCCTGACACCCAGTGGATCACCAGACCAGTCCACAAACACAGAGAGATGTATCGGCTGACATTCTGTTCACTGCAAGAGCTGTGGCCTTGGAAAGGGTCACAAGTTCCCCCACACTATGGGTAGTTTTCATGCTGCAGCCTGGAGAAGACACAATACTCTCCAGCTCCACCATTACTGCTAATACCCGCAATGTTTGTAAAATTCACACCCAATAAATAATTTAGGACAGTCAAAAAATTGGCAAGCTTGTATGCAGGCAGAGTTGATGGCCAAACCCTGCTAAGACAGGGTAAGCAAGTTCTCAATAGTTCCTGCCATAAATATGTCTGTCAGATATACTGGGCCAGTAGGATGAAGATGATGCTCCAATGTAATAAAGAGTTTTGGGTGACTGTTCAGGTGGGAAACTGTCTCTGTCATTTTTTTTTAATTTGGAAGCTGCTAACCTGTACTTCCTGTTGGACTTGGTTAATTAATTTTATTCCTTCTCAAGTCTCTGATGAGGTTGAAGACCACTTAGTTTAGTTTTAGAATTAAGCTTAGTTGTTTAAGTGTTAAGATATTCTTAGGTCTAGATAAATGTTGTGAGTTTATAAAACTGAGATATAGATATTGATTTACATTCAGAATTTTAGACTCACCAAGACAGTAAATATATTTTCTTCAAGATTTCCAAATACAAAAAGCAAAAACACTATGAATGTAACATTTATGTGATTCCTTGGTTGTTTCTTGGTTCTTCCTGCTTTACTTACTTTATTTTATATGTATGTAAAAATATAAATGTATGTGTTAAGCTGTGTCAGAATGCAGAAACTTAAGGGAAACAAACTCATGGAGTAAACGTATTCTTAAAAGAAAAAAAAAGTGCTCAGTGTCCATAGTCATCAGGGACAAACAAAGCAAAAGGACTCTGAGATTCCACCTTACACATGCCAGAATGGCTAAGATCAAAAACTCAAGTGAAATCACATGTCGGCGAAGATGCAGAGAAAGGGGGACACTCCTTCACTGCTGGTGAGAGTGCAAACTTGTACAACCTCTTCAGAAGTCAATTTGGCTCTTAGGAAATTGGGAATAGTGCTACATCATGACCCAACATAGATGACTTCTGAGAGATTCCACCCAGCAATGGGTCGGGACATATTCTGAGACCCAAAGCTAGACTCTTGGTTGAGAGCTGTGAAGTATATGGAAGATATGGGGGATGGAAGGATGGATTGTGGGGTTTCCAAAGCTGTACAAGGAGACTGTCAAGGATGGCAGATCTGCACCCAGGGGGGCCTGCAAAAACGGATGTACAAACCAATAACATTGCAAGCAGAGATCCTAGACCCTCTGTTCAGATGTAGCTGACAGACAGCTCATTCTCTACATGTAGAAGGGGAGCGGAGAGCAGGGGACTGCCTCTGACAGGAACTCTTGTGCTCTCAGTTTGATCAGTGCCCTATGGGAACACAGAAGAAGGGGATTCAGGTTATCCAGACTGGGAGCAGGAAGATAAGAACGAGGAGATTATAGTCAAGATGTAATGTAAATAAATTATAAAGAAATATGTATTAAAAATAAAATATGATAAAAATCATTGGCATCAAGAAAATGGTGTACAGCTGTGCATTATAAAGAAATTGTATGTATTTGAGTAAAAATATACCCCCTATAGGCTCATATATTAGTCCCCAATTTTTTAACTTTCTGGGAGGGATTGGAGGTATGGCCTTCTTGGATTAGGTATAGACTTGTTGAAAAAAGCTTGTCACCAGCTGCCTGCTGCCTGAAGCGTAGGATGTAAAGTTCTTAATTACTCATCTGGCACCACACCCATCTGTCTCCTACCTCGATGCTAATGGACTAACCCTTTAAAACCATAAGCAAGCTCTCAATTAAATACTTTCTTTTATATGTTTCCTTGATCATGTTACCATCTCCCAGTGATAAAAATGTAACTAAGACATTTTATGAGTAGACTAATAGTAAGTGTAACAAGATATTAAATCAGAGACATATTAACACTATGCAAAAGGCATTGAAGTTCTTCCATGAAAAAGGTGCAGTGGAAGGGTTAGATGATAAAGGGATTGTTGTCTGTGAGTTACTACTATTTTGTAGACTAGAATGTTTACAGAAAAACATGTGTTAAGACAGCCGCTAGCCATATGTGGAAGGTACAACATGCTGCTAATGGAAGCCATAAACTAGTATACCAATATTTTGTGAGGGACAGCTTTTCATGTTGGACCAGAGGGATGAAGATTTAGTTCTGAATGATTTTACATGGTCATATAGATATTGACATGATATCTAATATGTAATGGAAATAAATAACAAGGATATGAATTATATTTTATTTGAAAAATACTTAAAATAACAATAAATAGAAGAACACTTTTCTTAAATTTTACATTGGAAATATATGTTAGTGAACTCTAGTGCCCCATATTTGACCACTCCCCTTTGGTGGGGAGGCCTGGTGGCACTCAGAGAAAGGATACGCAGGCTACCAAGATGAGACTTCATAGGCTATGACCATATGGTGGGGGAGGAGATCCACTTCTGTCACAGACCTATGGGAGGGGAATAGCATGAAAGAGGAGGGAGGGAGAAATGGAAACAAGTGATAGGATAACACTTGAGCTGTAATCTAAATAAATTAATTTAAAAAAAGAAATATATGTTGGGTTAAGAATAGGTAAATATGTATAGTTTGAGTTCCATAATGAGAGATTTAAACTTAATAAATTACATTATAAAACATTTTTAGAAATTTTTAGGTTGTCACTGCTTGTAATAGTGTCTACAGTGAAATACAGCATGATATGTAAACATTTTGCCTTATTAATAGTTTAAGGATCTGAAATTTGACAGTGACCTTGTACATGCTTGTATCTGACAAGGATTTCAATTTTTAATTTATATACATTCCAAAAATATAAAAATCTTTGATTAAGTAATAAATATTATTTGTTTAATATATGTAATACAAACTTCTAATTATAGAATATAGATAGATATATACTATCGTGTCACTGAATCTTATACAGTGACTAATTTCCCAATTCACATTGTGGCATTTTGAAATTACTTATAAATTCACCTCTTATTACATTTATCTGTCAGTTTGACTACCATCATAGGTGGAATGAAATTGTGCCTAAAACTTTAGCTCAGGTTTGGAACATGTGGATGTATTTGCTAGAGTTTGCGAAACTGTTCTGTTAAGGATGATGAAATTGTTTCAGCATTAGTTGGATGAAGTAACTACATTAAAAGGATAGTATGAGGAGGAATTTTTCTTGCATCATCAGATTTTTACCTGAGGAATTCCATCATTTCAGGGCCCAAAGACCTTTAAAAGCTTCTGTAAGTTGAATAATTACATCTTCAAATAAAATTTTCAACCAATTTCCTTTGGTCCTAAACTTGTTCATATGTCACTCAATGTATACCTGCAGAGTGACTTCGTTATATGTCTTCTGACATCCATTGTCCTCACTGACACTCACGGGAAATGAAGATAACATTGCCTCTGAGCTACAAACTTGATGAAACTTCTTTTATTACACATCCAAATTTTTAATGCAATGAAATGCAATTAAAGCATTCTCAAGAATTGCTTGTATCATGAATAGCTAAATTAGCTTGGTTTTACATTGAAAATTTAGATCAATTATTTTTCAATGACAGAGTGCAATTTTTCCATCACAGGCATATTTCATTTTTTCTCTTTACTCTGCCTTCTTCCTTCTTGACATCCATTTTAGAACTGTGTAGAACATTTTGTATATTCCGTTATACAAAGATAAATAATATTTAGGCTATACAAACATCCTAGGAAAAAATAGTCTATTCATAACAAATATATGATAACTTAGTGCTTGTCCAGGAAATATTTCTATTGATTCCTTTTGCTTTTCTGCTTTCAACCTTGAAAAGCAGAGAACAGTTACGTTTGGAATTGATGTGGTGTCTTCACAAGTTCATTTTATCCCATTGTCACATGAAGCTGTTAAATGTGTGAAAAATTGAATCTCTTTATAAGGTATGTACTTAAAACACCCTGCAATAATAAGAAATATCAAGCATTTTCTTTATTTCTCCCAAATGACAAGAGTCATTGTGAATTATTTCATCACCTTTTGCTTTGCAGAATCAACATATTGAAGTAATTTTAAATGAATATTTTCCTTGAATATTTAAAATTATATGTATAATCTGATGTTTTTTGTGACAGTGCCATAAAGGAAAATAATAGATCTCCTGAAGAATTAGGAATAAAGCATTCTTTTCCACCAAATTTCAATTGTTGTGAGGAATTTTTGACATTTTATTTTACCAACAAAAGTAATACTATTCAAATGTAGTCACATTAATGATTAAAAGTAATAAATCATTTGAGATCAGAAATGATTATGTCTTCCAAGTTCCAAGGTTTTGATCATCACATAGCACTTAGGGTTCTATGAAGAAGTATAGATATCACATTCAGAATTTCTATTAGAAGACAGTACTCTCTCTGTTACCTGTTACTCATGAACTAATTTTTAAAAAGACACTATGATCAGGGAGAAAACATACAATGTCCAATTATATTCTCATGAGATGAATATCTCACTTTAATGTGGATATCTAAACAGTAAGTGCTCTTTCAATTTCAATTTTTACAAATTTATTTTTATTATATTCAGACCTCACGTATAGGTAATGTTTGCAAATGACTTGAAAGCATACACAAATGAAGGAACACTGAAGTAGTAACTGGCAGCTTTCAGGAATTCACACATACATATCCACAGTGTTCTCTCCATTCCCATCCTCACAAGTGCATGTAATTCATATGCTTGTATTCTGTTCTGATCATCATTATGAAAATACATTTTAATACAAAGTTTTATAATATAGAATAACAAAAGTAATGCAGTGGATTAATGGCTATCACTAAAATGGACTATTGAACTAAACAGATTTCTTAAGGGAAGTTATGCGAACAGCTGGGAGACACTTTTAAAAGGTTTCAAAATCCTTAGTCATCAGTAAAATGCATATCAAACCTTCTTTGCAATTCCAGATCATTCTACTCAGATGGTCATTATAAAGTAGTGGTACACATCCTGAATTCCCGGCAGATGCAGGTGTCTATTTGAGTCAAAGACACCTGGTCTTCAGAACAAGTTCCATGACCACCAGGGTTACACAGAGAACCCCTGTGCAAAAATGAAAATAAATAAATAAATGGAGAATAGAAAGATATAACTACATGAAAAGAATATCAGTAACAATAATTGCTAATTGGATATGGGAGGCAAGAAATGTTTAAGCACTATTGATAGTAGGATACGTCAGTGCAGCCAATTTGAAAATTAGCCCAGAACTTTCTCAGGAAATTTAAAACAAAACTTCCTTTTGACTTAGATCCATCATTTATGGGAACATAACCAAAAGTTTCAATATAATAATAAAGAGATAATTGCACATCCATGATCACTGCTAAGAATTAGCATAAGCCTATATGTACATCAACCGATTAATGGATAATAAAAATGTGATACATAGTTGAGCAAACGTCCTTGTTGTATGGTAGAGCATATTTCAAGTATATACCCAGGAGTGATATGACTGGGTCTTGTGGTAGCACTATTGCCAGTTTTCTGAGAAACTGACAGATTGATTTCCAAAGTGGTTGTATACGTTTGCACTCCCACCAGCAATGGAGGGTTGTTTCCCTTTTAGGAAGCATGTGCTGTCTTTTGAATTTTTGTTCTTAGCCATTCTGATAGTTTTAAGATGAAATCTCAGAGTTCTATTGATCTGCATTTCCTTGATGACTAGGGACACTGAGTATGTTTCTTATCCATTTGATATTCCACTGTTGAGAATTCTCTTTTAGTTCTGTACCACATTTTTCCTTTTTTTTTTTCACTTTTTAATTACTTTATTCATATTACCTTTCAACTGTTTTCCCATCCCTTGTTTCCTCTCATTCCTCCCTCCCTCCTGCTTTCACCCTATTCTCCTCCCCTATGTCTGTGACTGAGGGAGACCTCTTCCTCCTCTCTATGATCATAGGGTATCAAGTCTCTTGTTGATAGCCTGTTATCCTTCCTATGAGTGTCACTGGGCTTCCCCATTAAGGAGATGTGGTCAAATATGGGGCACCAGAATTTGTGTGAAATTCAGTCGCTGCTCTCCACTCAACTGTGGAGAATGTCCTGTCCATTGGCTAGGTCTGGGTAGAGCTTCAATGTTTATTGCATGTATTGTCCTTGGTTGGTGCCATAGTTTGACAGCCTACAGATTGGGAAAAGATCTTCACCAACCCTATATCTGACAAAGGTCTAATATCAAAATATATAAAGAAGTCAAGAAATTATACATCACCAAACCAAATAATTCATTTGCGAAATGGGGCTCAGAACTAAACAGAGCTCTCAACATGAGAATATCAAATGGCTGATAAACACTTAAAGAAATGCTCAAGCTTCTTGGTCATCAGGGAAATGCAAATCAAAACAACTCTGAGATTCCATTTTACACTCATCAGAATGGCTAAGATCAAAAATTCAAGTGACACCACATGCTGGTGAGGATATGGAGAGAGAGGAACACTCCTTCATTGCTGGTGGGAATTCAAACTTGTACAACCACTTTGGAAATCTATCTAGCACTATCTCAGAAAACTTGGAATAAGGCTTCCTCAAGACCCAGCTATTCCACTCCTTGGAATATACCCCAAAGATGCTCCAGCACACAACAAGAAAATTTGCTCAACCATGTTCATAGCAACCTTATTCATAATAGCCAGAACATGGAAACGGCCTAAGTGTCCCTCAGTAGAAGAATGGATAAAGAAACTGTGGTAAATTTGTGGACAAGTGCATAGAACTAGAAAGGATCATAATGAGCGAGTTAACCCAGAAGCAGGAAGACCCAAATGGTCACACATAATTGGACACTAGCCCCAAGGGGGGTGTCCCATGGAAGTCTTCACTTACCAGGAAATTGGGAAAGATGTGAGGACATCCTGTTAGGACTCTAGGTAAATTAAATATGGGAGAATGGGGAAATAGAATGATCCAGATGGTCCTAGAAACCTATAAGAAGAACATTAGGACAGGCAGATCTGGGCCCAAGGGTTCTGCTCAAACCATGTACCTCATTTTTAATTGGATTATTTAGTTTGGTGATGAATGCCTAATTATCATTCAGGAAGACGAATAGAGTATAGACACCAGAAGCAGTAGAGGAGAAGGAACAGGACAGATGCCTTCCGTAGAGGTCCTCTGAAAGATTCCACCCAGCAGGAGATCCAAGCAGATGCTGCGACTCACAGCCAAACTCCAGGGTGGAGCACCAGGAGTATTATGGAAGAGACCTGGAGGGGTAAAGAGCTCCACAAGGAGACCAATGGAACCAACAGTTCCAGGTGGAGGAGCAGGATGCTGTAGAGACTAAGGCATTAGCTGAGGACCTTGAATCATAGAGACCTAGATCTTCTGCTCAAATGGAGTAGATAGGAAGTAAAGTCTCCTTGTGGCTCTCATAAAATGAGATTAGGTACTATTTCTAACATGGACTCTGGCCCCCACATGTTGATCTCTTCCCCCTGATGGGACAGACTTGCCAGGCCACAGAGGAAACCCAGGCAGTCCAGATGAGACTTGCCAGATTCACTTTAGATGTTAGAGGAGGCAGGCTCCCCTTTCTGAGGACTAGGGAGGGAGGGAGAAGGTATGAGGGATGGTGGGAACGAGAGGCAACAAGGGAGGGAGGGGGTTACAATAGGGATATAAAGTAAACAAATTAAAAATTAAAAGAAAGTGTGGTACATATATACAATGAAATTTTATATAAAATGATGTCCTAAAACCTGCTGGTGAAATGAACGGGACTGTAAATTTCATACTAAGTGAAGTCATCCGGCACAGAAGAACAAACACCAGAGGTTCTGAGTCATGTTCAGAATGCGTAAGTTCAGTGTGCTTAACTTAGAGTAGACATGAAAGGCAGGGACTAGTAAGGGAACATCCAGTATAAGGTTGCTTTAAAGGGTTTAGAATAGAAAAAATAATAAGAGTGAATGCATATGGAGGTAAAGAGATTTAAGTGGAGAGAAGGTATGGGATTGGTTGAGCAGAACGGGGTTAACTAAAGTGAAGGGAGTGTGAAAAAGTCATATAAGACTCTAGTACCTCGTAAACTAAATTAAAATAAAACATATGAAATAGAGTTACAAAAGAATTATCTTGTATGAACAAATGGTGCTGCTGATGGAAACAGTGGCTTCCTAAGTTTATTCCTAGTTCCAGGTTTGTGCAGGAGCAGGAAGGTAAAGATATCCCAAAGACACCCAAGCTATTCAGGATCTTGTCGACGTGCTTGGTGTCCAGGAAGAACTATAGGACAAGACCTTGTTGCTGAAGACCCTATACATGTTGATTTCAAGTTATCGAGAAAACAAGCTGGAACTGAGCTGAAACCCTGGTTGCTAGCTTTATAAGTGTCAGAAGTTATTATACAACTTTCTGTCAGAGACCAGGCATCAGTGGTCTTTTCCATTTATAGACCCAACAAATCAACAAAAAAGCAAACAATCCTCCCCCTACCCCACACACAAACTTCTGGGCAACAAATACCCACTTGTGCGGTGGAAGTACAACCAGAGTAGTGGTAACCAAATCCCTTTGTACTAGGCTTGGATTATGCCCTGGTCCACTTGTAGAAACCCATGCAGATGCTATAGTTTTGACAAGAGAACTCACTACTTAAAAAAAAAAACATAACATCACATTGCCTTCTAAATATCTATAGTGATAGACAGCATTTAAAAAGACAGTAGCAGTATACTAAATAACTCATTAATTTGATTTACTCTACAAGACAGAGGTGAAAATTAGTATTTTGGTGAGAAAAAAAAATAATGTAAGGCTTATATGGAGGATGTCACCGAGATCACTACTAGACTACATTATGAAAGGGTCATGGTATTTCATAATAATCCCAGAACAAAGGCAGGGATTGTAATTCTATGCTACTGGTCTTCATGTCTAAGAAGTCTTCATGGACCAGAAACAATCTCACAGCTTTCTTGGCGGGGGTGGTACTGTGGTAATACTCTCTGTCTCTCTCTGTCTCTGTCTCTCTGTCTCTGTCTCTGTCTGTCTGTCTGTCTGTCTGTCTGTCTGTCTCTCTCTCTCTCTCTCTCTCTCTCTCTCTCTCTCTCTCTCTCTCTCTCTCTCTCTCTCTCTCTCTCCGTGTGTGTGTGTAAATGTGATGTTTTATTTTATTTTTTAAATATTTTATTAATTTATTCATATTACATCTCAGTTATCCTATCCCTTGTATCTTCCCATTCCTCCCTCCCTCCCATTTCCCCCCTACTCCCCTCCTCTATGTCTGTGACTGAGGGGGACCTCCTCCCCTGTATATGCTCATAGCATATTGAGTCTCTTCTTGGTGACCTGTTATCCATTCTCTGAGTACCACCAGGCCTCCCCATCAAGGGGACATGGTCAAAAATGGGGTACCAGAGTTTGTCTGAAAGTCATACCTCCCTCTCCATTCAACAGTGGGGAATGTCCTGTCCATCTGCTAGGTCTGGGTAGGGGTTCGAACTTTACTGCCTATATTTTTCTTGGTTGGTGCCATAGTTTGAGCAGGACACCAGGACCCAGATCTATCCTTCATAATGTTATTCTTGTAGGTTTCCTGGACCCTCTGGATCCTTTTGTTTTTTCATTTTCCCATGATTCTCTCACCTAAAGTCCCAATAGGATGTCCTCCCCTCTGATCCACTTTCCTGGTAAGTAAAGTCTTTAATGGGACATGTCCCTTGGCTAGTGTCTCGACCCTGCACTTTGTATATCACATGAAAAAACATTCCTGCAATCACCTAGGCATTTTACTTTGTCAGTAGTACATAAAATCTTGATCAGAACCTATAAAATATGTTGTCTCTATTCAACAAAAGTAGTAACATTATTCAAACATGAAGTCAACTTGTTATTCATTTCAAATAGTTCTGTTTTTTTGTATAAGATCAATTGCTTTGAGACATTAAAATAAACAAGGAAACTTTGTGAAACTAGTAAAATGACAATTTTCATGCGACTGTCAATTCTGAACTTTAACATTAACTGGTGACTTCAAAGTAAGCAAATCAATTTGTATTTTCATTATTATTTTTACACAGGACTTAGGATTGAACCTTAACCCTTCTAGGCAAGTGCTCCAACACTGAGGTGTATCCCCTTGTCCAATTTTGTCCTTTACAGTGTAACTTGAATGTTGTCCCATAGATTTGGGTCCCCTCTAAGACATCATAAATGCTTCCTGAAAAAGAGTGATTGATGACTGTGATAAGCTTCCTTTAAAATTTTTTATTATGTATATTGCAAAAAATCTGGAAAATTGTGTTATGATTAATGTTTTGTGAGTAGATACTTAATTAACATCCTTGAAATGTTGATTGTCCTGTATGTAAAAGTCATGTTGCCTGTTTCCACCTAATTAAATGAGAAAATAAAAAGTCTGTCTGAGAATATGTTGTTGCCTAATCCGGGAAAGAATACAAGAAATACAATCTTAGTACAGGTCAAATTAGTTTTGGCCCTATAAGTGTGTGTGTGTGTGTGTGTGTGTGTGTGTGTGTGTGTGTGTGTGTGTGTGTGTGTCTGTGTGTGTGTCTGTGTCTGTGTGTCTGTGTGCATCCATGGGCACAGCATCCACGTGTTCCCAAGCACAGGTGCACAAATGTGAGCAGGGACCCATGCGTGTGTTGATGCATACAGTGGCTTAAGGTCTGCCTTAGCTGAGATTCAGGAGTTGTCAGCTTATTTCTTGAGCTATCATGTGGATGCTAGGAACTAACTCTGCATTCTCAGCAGGAGCAGCCAGTGGTCTTACAGAAGCATCTTTCCCACTCCTACTTTACACTTGAGACATGGTCTCTCACTGTTTTACAGATGTTACCAAGAAGGCTAGTCCAATTGGCCATGTAGACCTGGAAAACCACTGTCCCACACCTCTCCAGTACTGATACTACTTTCACCATGCCCAGCATTGTTTATGTGAGTTCCGGATTAAACCCAGGCCCTGGTGCTTGTAAGGCATTTACTCTGCTGACAACTGTCTTCCTAGACTTATTCTCCACAGACACTAGCAGTATGCCACTCAATCTGCTCAGAGAGTCCATCAAAAACGAAACATCCTCTGTTACTCCACCTACAATAGCTGCTTACCTTTCCTCAGCAGCACAGACTATATGGTGGGCTGAAAAACAGAAAGGATCAGGTTTAGAATCTTACCCAAATGGAAGTGAATTTTAGATGTTTGTAATTCATTCCTTTCAGTATTCTAATGAGCTTGTCCCATTGAAGTGTTGCCTGTGATAACTGAAAGCTGTTGAAGGAACAGGACATTCAATTTTCCATTCTCGCACTCTGAAACATATGCTCATTTGTGGCAATGATGAGAAAAATAGCATTTGGTATCTTAAAATGTTCCCAATCTTTTTGTGGTTTCTCTTGAATATGAATTAATGGTGCATATGATGTTCTTTTAAAAATGTAATGGCAATATTCTTGGATCTTGAGTAGTCTTTTTTTGTTGTTGCATTTGGTTGTATTGGGTGGGTTGTTTTGTGTGCAACATTATTTTTCTGTCTACAAGCTAAATCCAGGCCAGTGGTTTTCAATTTTTACCTTCAGGAAAGTATGGGAAGTTGGAAATCTTTTTTAGATTTTTTAAGCAATATATTTATTCATCAAAATGTTAAAAGTTATGATCATAACATACATAAAAAACAACCAAGTTATTCAGTGTTTCAAATTATTGTTATCTTACCATTTGAAATTTCAGGGAAAATAAATCAGTATTCTTCATGCACTCTTAAAAATTTCAGAATTATAATATTTTACATGTATTTCTAAAAATCTTTACCTTTTGTTAAATAGTTACTAGCTGTTTGTGGTTTTTTAATGTTGTCTATTTAAACTATTACTCTCTTTGTTTATTGACAGTTATTTCCTCAGTACTTAACTCCTTAAATTCTTTTTAATTTCTGTATATTAGTACATGTCTGAGGTATAATTGGTAAAAATTGTGAAAGAATTTTTCCCATTCTATGGTGTATCTGTATGCGCTACTGATAGATTTTTGGTTCTCTCTCTCTCTCTCTCTCTCTCTCTCTCTCTCTCTCTCTCTCTCTCTCTTTCTCTCTGCATAAAACCCTTTAAATTTTATGTATTTTTAACTGTTGATATGTGGGGCTACTTCTACTATTGGTATTCTGCTCAGAAAGTTCTTGCCTACCCCAATTTCTCAAAATTTGTTTTTGTTGTCCTCTAGTAGTTTTAGTGTTTCCAAGGATGAATAATAAAGTACAAAGCAAAAGGAAAACATAACAAGCAGGTGTATATAACATAATATCAAAACTACTCTGAAGTGATAGAAGTGACACAACATGTTAACTATAACATTTCTGATATGTCTGGGTAGTATTTCTGTTGGTAGTCTTGTGTCATTCCTGTCCCCTCTGGGTCCTTATATTCACCTCCCCTCTCCTGCTTCCCGAGACTCCTTGGAGCTCCACCTAATTCTTGCCTGTAAGTCTTAGAATCTGAATTGATCAGCTACTGGGTGGGGCCTCTCATGGGACAGTTATGGTAGAATCCTGTATGTATTCATAGTAGAGTATTTTTAATGGAGTCAGAGGTTGGCCCTCTCCCATGGAGTGGGTCTCAGGTTGGTCCAGGCATTGGTTGGGAATTCCCTCAGACTCTGCTCTATCTTTATCTCTACACATCTTGTAGTCAGGATAGATTTGGGGTTGAAGTTTTTGTGGGTGGATTGGTGCTCCACCCCACCACTATAAGTCCTGCAGGTCTACAAGGACTCCTCATCAGTCTCCATTTCCCCTGCTGATAGGAGGCTATGCTAGAAACATCCCCATATCCTCCTGTTAGCCTACCCTGTCACATGTCTCTAGCTTGTCTCAGTGCTGCCTCTGCCCTCCCTTTCCCTTTTGTCTCCAAGCCCTCTCACCTTGCTGCCTACCTTCCCACATGTGTTTCCCCCTTCTTCCTTCCCGAGACGCTCTCCTTACCAGTCCTCTTTGACATATACTTCCCATATCTGTTCTATGTCCTCATATAAACGAGACACTAACACTCAGGAAGTGCAAGGAGAAGATTTTAAAACTTTGAAGGAGGAAAATATATTAAAACAGATGAAGGAATTGAGTGAATCCTATGAAGAATTAGAGGGAAATATTATCAAACGGGAGAAAGAAATAAAAATAAAAAAAAAAAGAATAAACTATTCAAAGCCTTAAAAAAGAATTAAAAAAAAAACCTGAGACAATCCTGTAGTTGGAAAACCTAGGGAAGAAAATAGGAACTGCAGCCACAAGCAACAATCACAGAATATAATACAAGAGATGGAACAGAGAGTTTCAAGTTTAGTAGATACAGCAATCAAAGTAAACTTTAAAACTAAAAAGTTTTTGACACAAAATATCCAAGAAATTTGGGACACTATAAAATGACCAAACCTAAGAATAATAGAAATAGAAGAAGGAGTATACACCAGGCTCCATGGGCCAGAAAATATCTTCAACCAAATAGAAGAAAACTTCCCCAACCTAAAGAAAGAAAGGTTCATAAATATACAAGAAGCCTACAAAGCTCCAAACAGATTGAACCAGAAAAGAAAGTCTTCCCACTACATAATCTGCAAGAGAAAAAGACCAACTCACATATAAAGGAAAGCTTATCAGAATTATACCTGACTTCTCAACAGAGACTATGAAAACCAGGAGGACCTGAACAGATGTCATGCAGACACTAAGAGACTACAGATGACAAGCCAGACTACTGTATCCAGAAGAACTTTTAGTCACCATACATGAAGAAAACAAGATATTCCATGACAAATCCAAGTTTAAAAGGTACCTAGCCACAAATCCAGCCCTACAGAAGACACTAGAAGGAAAATTCCGACCATAGGAAGCTAACTACACTCAGGAAAACACAGGAAAGAACTCCACATCTGTAAAACCAAAATAAAGGAAACACACAGACACACACACACAGAGACACACACACACACACAACCAACAACAACAACAAAAAAACCAGGAACAACCACTTGCCATTAATATCTTGCAGTATCAATGGACATAGGTGAACAGAATGGATGCAAAAAGGACTCATCATTCTGCTGCAGACATTACCTCAGAGTAAAGGGATGGAAAAAGCTATTCTAAGCAAATGAACCAAGAAGCAAGCTGGAGTAGCCATTCTAATATCTAATAAACAAACATTCAACCCAAACTAATAAAAAGATATGGGGAAGGACACTTCATGCTCATCAAAGAAAAAAAAAATGCACCAAGATAATATCTTAATCCTGAATATCTCTGCCACAAACCTAGGAGCACCCATATGTATAAAAGCAACACTACTACAGCTTAAATAACAATATAACCCCCCATATTAATATGGAAGGCTTCAATGTCCCACCCTTTCCAATAGACAGATCCTCAAGACAGAAACTAAATGGAGAAATAATAAAAATAATATATGTCATTTTCATAGGTCCATTTCAACAGATACGAGGAGAACTTTCCACCCAAACACAAAATAATATGCCATCTTCTCAGCACCCAATGGAAGTGTCTCCAAAATAGACCATATACTTGATCACAAAGGAAGGCTCAACATATATAAGAAGATTCAAATAACCCATTACATCTTACCATACCACCATGAATTAAAGCCAGAAATTAACAGCAACAGAAACAACAGAAAGACTAAAACTCATATAAATTGAACAACTTCTTACTCAATGGCAACTGGGTCAGGGAAGAAATAAAAAATGAAATCAAAGACTTCCTAGTATTCAATGAAAATGAAGGTACAACATACCCAGACTGATGGGACAAAATGAAACCTGTGCTAAGAAGAAATTCCATAGCACCAGGCACCTTCATAAAGAAAGTTGAGAGATCCCATACTAGCCATTTAGCAGCACAACTGAAAGCCCCAAAACAAAAAGAAGCATACCCACCCAAAAGAAGTAGAAGGCTTGGGATTGTCAAATTCAGGGCTGAAATGAATAAAGGAGAAACAAAGAGAACAATTCAAAGAATCAAGGAACCAAGAGCTGGCTCTTTCCGAAAATGAACAGGGTAGACACACCCTTAGCTAAACTAACTAAAAGTCAGACAGACAGATAGATAGATAGATAGATAGATAGATAGATAGATAGATAGATAGATAGTACTCCAATCAATAAAATCATTAATGAAAATGGAAACATAATAATAGACACTGAGCAAATCCAAATAATCATTAGGTCTTATTTCAAAAGGCTATATACCACAAAATTTGACATTTTTAATGAAATGGACAATATTCTTGATAGCTACCAATTACCAATATTGAACCAATATCAGGTAAAATTAAATAGTCCTATATCTCCTAAGGAAATAGAAGAAGTCACCAAAAGACTCTCAAGCAAAAAACAAACAAACAAACAAACAACAACAAAAAAAACCCAGGGTCTGATGGATTCAGTTCAGAATTCTACCAGATCTTCAAAAAGCCAAAACCAAATCTCTTCAAACTATTCCACAAAATAGAAACAGAAAGAACATTAGCAAACTCATTCTTTGAAGCAATAGTCACCTTGATACCTAAAATATACAAAGACCCAATAAAGAAATAAAATTTCAGACCAATTTCCCTTATGAAGATTGTTACCAAAATCCTCAATAAAACACTCCCAAAGTGAATCCAGAACACATCAAAACTATCATTCACCTTGAACAAGTAGGCTTCATCCTAGGCATGCAAGGGTGGTTCCATATACATAAATCCACCAATGTAACCCATCATATAAATAAACTGAAGTCAAAAATCCACAAGACCATCTCCTTAGATGCTGAAAAAGGATTTGACAAAATCCTACAGCATATCTTTGTGTGATCAGGGATACAAGGCATTTACCTAAACATAGTAAAGGCAATATACAGCAAGCCATAACCAACATCAAACGCATGAAGAGAAATTCAAATAAATTCCAATGAAAGCAGGGACAAAACAAGGCTGTCCATTCTCTCTGTATGTGTTCAATGTAGTAGTTGAAATCCTAGCTAAGTCAGTAAGAAAACTAAAGAGATATGAATTGTAAAGGTGGGGTCAATGTATAATTATTTGCATATGTTATGGTAGTATATGTAAATGACCCTAAAAATTCTACCAAGCAACCCCTACAGCTGATAAACACCTAGAAAGTGGCTGGATATAAAATCAACTAGAAAAAATTAGCACTCCTTTATACAAAAGACAAATAGACTGAGAAAGAAATTAGAGAAACAACACCAATCATCATAGCCACAAAAACATAGAGCATCTTGGGATAACTCTAACCAAGGAAGTGAAAGACATGTATAAAAAAAAAACTTTGATTCTCAGAAGAAAGAAATTGAAGAAGATATCAGAAGATGGATCGTGGAAATAGCTGGGTGGCCAGAGGCTGGAACTGCTTGTTTCTGGCAACAGTTGGCTCTCTTCTCACCTAGGAAACACAAATACTTGCATTTTGGAGTCTGTGCAAGTTCTCTTCCTCACTCTACAGTCACTGAGCTCTTGATACCTAGATACCATGTGTTTTCCACATTGCCATCTTGGATCTCTTAATCAGTTTTATTACAATACCTTATATGAAGCATATCCTCACCTTTCAAATAAGAATAATGTTGTAATGAGTAATGAAATAATAATAATACTCAGTATCACCTTAGTTTCATCATCAGCATCCTCACAACAATTTTTATGGGAAGACAGTTGCTAGATATGAGTGGAAAAAAGGAAGAGAATCCCTGACTGTATCAGAACCTTCATACAGATAAAAAACACATATGGATTGATAAAGAGAATGATTTAGTCATTGGTACGCTAGATTGTGTTGGTCCAGATATATTCCATAATTTTCAGTTTACAAGCTGTCCATCAGGAAAGATAGTGACATTTCCAACTTCAGACCAAAGTATGGGAACCAAGAAGGCAGGCAGCAATCCTGAAGTCTGTCAAGGTTTAAACTCAACAAGATTCAGTGTTTCTTTCAGAATCTAAAAGTTGAGTTAAGATATTCTTACTCTCGCCCAGGCAGGAAGTGTTCTGTTCTATTTGGAGGCATAGGAGGCTAGCACTTTACTTCTTTCCAGGTGTTCAATGGACTGGATGAAGCCAACTCCACTTGCGAAGGCAGTCTCCCTTATGCAGTCTATTAACTTAAGTGTTAATCTCATCCAGGGAAGTTTCACAGATACTCAAGGAATGAATTATGACAAAATGACTGTGTATCTGATGGTCTACTCAAGTTGACACTTAAAATTAACTGCTATAGAAAATATCAGGAATCAATTGTCTGTAGAAATGATTCCTAAGTTTCAAATATAAAATCATGACTGTTTGAGAGGCACACATATCGTCACACACATGCATCCTATTGGTTCTCTCCATAATTTACAGGGAATGTATCTTTTCGACCTACAGGGAGCTCGCTGTTCTCTTCAAAGGGAGAAAACTATCTTTATATATATATATATATATATATATATATATATATATATAACTTCATAAGGACTTTTTAAAAATAACTAGAAATGAATACCTTTTTGACAACCTTATTGCTTTTGACTTTATGTTGAAACTTAAAAATATAGGAATCAAGTATGGTACCAATTTTATCTTTATTTTTGCAAAATTATTTAAAATATTTCACTCATTTTATCTTACATTACTCTTGCCTGCATTGCTACATGCAAGAGACAATTATAAAATATAAGTTGTTCATTCCATAAATCTATTTCATTTTTACCTGAAAATTGAACTAAAATGAAAAATGCAAATGCATGGGGGAAATTGAGACTTACAGGCTTCCCTCATCATTCCAGACGCAAGCTGTTTCAATTTCTATATAGTAATTTAATATAATTGTTAATTACCTGGGCCATTTTATACCATTTTAATCATCTTTGTCAAGTTCAATAGAGTTTATAGTTAAAGTTTTCTTTGTCTACATTGATATTTTGGTGTAATTAGAGCTCGCTAGGACTCCAGTATGATCTATAGGAAACACATTGGACATATAATATATAATAAAATTGTCATTATTGTTTAATAAGGACAAAGAATAAAATCGTTTAAAATGTTCTATACTATTAAATATATAGAAACCAATTCTAGTTCAATGTTGAAACTTTTAGATTAATTGTCTCTTTCTCTCCATGCGCAAATGTGCCTTCTCTGGTTTATAGACTTTTGGGCATATGGAGACATTCCACCTTTGCTTCTGAGTTCAGAATGGTCAATATGAATGCTATGTGTGTGAAAGAATGGTCTGTGGTGTCTGAATTAGCTCACATTTTCTCCTAAACTAGACAAGGATCTTCTTGCTGTTTGTGACTGTGAACTATCTGGCATTACTCTGTTTATTCTTTGACTTAAGTGCAGTGTTCAATCTGTATCTCTGATACAAAATTCCTTGCTTTATGTATTATTTCAGCTAACTTAATTTGGTGGAATGCTTCCAACACTGCATTTAGAAACATTTGAAAAATCTCCGGCTCTTAGTCTTGGAAGTAGATAGGCTAACAGCAGAGCTTCACGTCCCCCTCTTCTGTCCATGACACATATTCAGTGAATCACAATAATCTTTCTCTCCAATCTTTCTTCCCAAAAACTGATCACTCTATTCCCACCACAAACTCCAGAAAGCTTTGCCTGGGGACCTGCAGACAACTTTAGCCAAAGAAGCTGATGGGCTAAAATCTTTACATCTCTCTCTTTCCTTCAATTCCTCCAAGCTCACCCTCTTCTCTGCATCAGACCACCTGTGTTGGCTTTGCCTTTCTACTGCCCTTCCATCCATCGCTGCAGTAGATCACACAGGCCTTCCACTTCAGCCTTTCTTCTCCCAATGTATTGCTCTATTCCAGTACCAAAATCCATCACCACTCCCTGGGAATTCTCCAGGCAGGATATCAGGTAACAGAACTGAAACATCTTTACTCCTATTTCTTCTCTACGTCTCAATTATAACTCCATAGCTTCTGTGTGCTGCAGCGTCTAGCGCACCTCTGCCTCCATCTGAGGCAGATCTATTCTAAACTTCCTCCCCATTCATTCTGTTATCTCAGCCCTCAACTCCAAGGTCTTCAGTGGCATCCTTCTCAAGAGGCCTTCCAGGAAGCAAGTCCAGTGAAGCAAGTGGCAAGCTTCAGGTCTCTCCACCTCGCATACAAATAAAATCCACCAATCCAAATCCAAGAACTGTACAGACTGATGACTCTGAAATTCCCCATGACCATACCAATTAAGATAGCAGCAAATTCTACCAGGCTATACACAGCCACCAACCCTCTTAGAATCAGAGAGAAAAATTGGTAAAATACCCAATCAGGAAATACAAAACAAAATATCAGTGCCAGGAATTATAATTTTTCCAAACCCAGATGGTTTGATGTCATAAAAACATAGTTGATCATAGCTCTAGGACAATATGTCTTCATTAAAGTCCAAAGTAGGCCTTGAGAATTGTAATATACATGATGCACAAAACAAACACATTAAAATAAACTTTATGGATATGGCCAAAATTCTACCGAAGAAAGTAGTAAAACCTTTAAATCTACAAAAATGCAACAAAATGAATGAAACTATTTAAAACCTAAAAATGGAAATAGAATCAATAAAGTACACCTGAAGTGAGGAAAATCTAGAAAAAAATTAGGAACTCAGAAACTCAGAGGCAAGATTTCCTAGTAGATTTACAAGAGATTGAAACAAAAATCAAACATTTAAGACTAGATAGAAGAAATAGGTTACTTGTTCAAAAAAATGAGAAAATCTAAAAATATCTTGGCAAAATGCATCCAGGAAATCTTGAACATTATGAAAAGATCAAATCTAAGAATATGAATAGAGGAAAAGGAAGAGGAAGAGAAAGAAATCTAGCTCAATAGTCCTGAACATATTTTCAACAAAACACCTAAAGTAGGAGGTTCCTTTCAAGATAAAATAATGTACAAAAGCCAAATAGACTGGAATAACTCAAACCAAGCAAGTCAAATACTGATATTATTAAAAAATTTAAGATTTGTAGGGAATCAATTGAAGAAGATACACTGATCCTTATAGAACAGAAAAAGAGAATCTACTCAAACCTATTGACACAACCAAAGACGTTAAGAACAGGAAACCTTTTGCCCAGGGACTGAGATCAATAATCAATGATTTGGACTTCACGAATCTGAAAAGCTTCTGCACAGCAAAGGACATTGTCATTCAGACAAAGGGGCAGCCTACAGAACGAGGAAAGTTTTTTGTTTTCCCAACTATACATTAGATAACAGAAAATATATGTCAAAAAGTGAATAACCCAATTAAAAATGAAGTATAGATCTAAACAGATAATTCTTAATAGAGGAAACTCAAACGACTGAAAAATACTTAAAGAAATGTTTACCTCCCTTAGTCATCAAAAAATTTTAAATCAAAACTACTTGAGAATTTATTTTTTATTTATTTTTTAAAATTTTTTATTAATTTATTCTTGTTACATCTCAATGGTTATCCCATCCCTTTTATCTTCCCATTCTTCCCTCCCTCCCATTTTCCCCATTATTCCCCTCCCCTATGACTGTTCCTGAGGGGCATTACCTTGACAATTCTCAGTATTCTCAAAATTAATAATACAAGTGACAGCTTATGCTGGCCAAGAAATGGTGTTAAGAGGAAAACTTATCCATTGCTATTGGGAATGAAAATTGTACAACCACCAAGGAAATCAGTGTAGAAGTTTTTCAGAAAGATGGGATTAGATCTAATTCAAGATCCATCTATTCCACTCTTGTAAATGTACTCAAAAACATGATTACACTACTGTCTCAACCATATTCATTAGAAGCAACCTAGATGTCCCTCAACATGTGAATGGATAAATATATTTGGTATATTTACACAATGTAATATTAGCTAGCTGTTAAAAATGAAATATGTGAATTCCTAGGTAAATAGACAGAACAGGAAAATGTATTCTGAGTGAGATTTACCATACTCAGAAAGACAAACACATTGCTTATATGTAGATACAATCTGTTAAGTCATTGCTTATCAAGCTACAATCTATAGAAACACATGTTATGTAATGGTGGTCTGATGAGAAGTTATAGCTTCATAGGAAATGGATATATAATAATTAGTTATGGCTTGATTAGAGGACTAAAAAAAAAGGTATTAAGTGGAGAGGAGGAGAAAAGAATGGGAGTAGGAGGAAAATACTGGGAGAGACAGCTGAAATTACATGCCATTTGAAGCGTTGTATGGAAACCTAATACAATATGAGCTTCCTAAAATATGTGCATATATTAAAGAAATCTAAATAAATCTTCAAATACTTGGGAATATATAGCCACAACTATACATATTTTGTTACCAAAGGAAGCTTCTAATATTGAGTCTGGATTACATATAATTGAGTTTTCGGCCAAAGGGGTCCTATGGGAACCCCAAAACAACCTAGACTCTGCTGTCTTTAGATTATTCTCCAGAAACTTACAGTAAAGTCCTATTGCTGAACACACTGCCTACACAAATCATGGAACATATACGTGGTGTCTCTGTTTGTCTGCCTGTCTATCTATCTATTTATTATCCCAGTACCTGAAGCCTTGTTTGGTAAAAAAAAGATGACTATTTGGTATTCTTTCTCCCCCATTATTTGGTGATATTTTTAGAACACCTTCATATATGTCCATATTTTAGGAAGTTTCTAATATATTAAATTTCCATACTGCCCCTGGATCTCTGGAATGAAGCCTACTTGATCATTCTGAATTCTCTTTTTGATTCAGTCTTTTTTTGTGTGTGTGTTCTATGATTCAGGTATAATTATTTTATTTAGTATTTTTCATATATGATAGTAATGGAAATTTGTATTTATTTATTTATTTATTTATTTATTTATTGTTGTTGCTGTTACTGTTATTGTATCTTTATGTGGTTTGGTATCAGGATTACTGTGAGTTTGTAAAATTAGTTGAGTAATATTACTTCTGTTTCCATTTTGTGGACTAATTTACTAACTCATTTTTGAAAGTCTGCTAGACATTTGAGCTAACATCATGTGGCCCTTGGCTGTTTCTGACTGGGAAACTTTTAATGACTGATTCTATTTCATTTATTGCTATAGGTATGTTTAAATCACTTATAGAATCTTGGTTTAAATTTGTGAATGGTATTTATCAAGATAATTATTCACTTATTTTATATTTTCTTATTTGTTGGAGTACAGGTTTTTAAAGTATGTTCTTATGATTTCCTGCATTTCCTCTCTGTTACCTTTTCCTTTCAATTTTTAGTTTTGTTAATTTAGATATTCTTTTTAGGCCCTTTAGTTAATTTGAGTAAGGGTTTCTCGCTGATTTTATTAAAGAACCCCAACTCTTTTTTCCTTGATTTTTTTTCTTAGTGTTTCTGATTATTGTTTTTAGCACCAATTCTGATTATTTATTTTCATTTACTAATTTTGCGTGTGTTTTCTTTTTGTTCTAGAACATTCAGGTGGGATGTTAAATTGCTTTTGTGAAATTTCTCAATTTTCTTATGTAGTCAGTTAATGCTGTCAACTTGCCTCTTAGAACAGGCTTCATTGTGTCACATAAGTTTTGAGTATGCTGTGTATGTACTTTCATTCAACTCTAGAAAATCTTACAATTCCTTCTTAATTTCCGTGTTGAATTATTTTACATGAGATATTTTGTGAGTTATTTAGTTTTCATGAGTTTGTAAACTTTCTGTTTTTACTGATATCCAAATTTAATCTGGGTGATCAGATAGAATACAGGGTATTATTTCAATTTTACTGCATCTGGTGATACTTGCTTTATATTTCCATGGACGTTTTTGGACAAAGTTCTATCAGGTAGACAGAAGAAGTTATATTATTTCACGTTTAGGTAACATGTTCTGCAAATATGTTAGTTCTGTATGGTTTGTAGTATCAGCAACCTTGAAAATTTCTCCATTCAGTTTTTGTCTGGATGACCTATCTATTGATAAAAGTGGGGTATTGAAATTTCTAACAATCAGTGTGGAGGTTCAGTGCATTATTTGAGCTATAGCAGTGTTTCTTTTGCACAGTTGAGTGTCCTTTAGTTTGCTGAATAGATGGTTAGAGTTAAGGCGTCCTCTAGATTGTTGTTTTTCCTTGATGAGTACGTAGTGCACTAGATAACTAATACTCATCAAGTTTCTATAGAATTTAGAAGGATCATGTCTAGTTTATGCAGCTATATTGTTGAAGCTTTATGTGTTCAGATTCCCTATTACTTACAGGAGACAATTTGGAAGAAAAAAGGTGTAGGAGGTTGGAAGGAGTGCATGGAGTAGAATCCTGATGAACTGATATTTAAAGTTTAAAAAGTCAATTAAAATACCAAAAAAAAAAAAAAAAAGAAAAAAAAAAGAAAAAAGAAAAAAGGATAACATCAGACTTTTGGAATTTTGTAGAAGAAAAATCCATCATGCAGTAATTGAATGACAGTATCCATTCAACACGCAGAGTAGTTATTTTGAACTCTCCTGACTGACACTTAATGGAATCCTCTTCATCCAGATACTTACCATTTCAAGGTATTTTGCTTATACACAGGAAATACACACACACACACACACACACACACACACGCACGCACACAGAGAGAGAGAGAGAGACACACACACACAGACACACACACTAAATAAATAAATAAAAATAAAAATAATAAATTAAAATTCCAATTTAGCTGTTTATTTTCTACAATTGTTTCCATACGGTTCAGATGGTTCAGTTATCCTACATCCTTTGGTTCAGGGCTAATGTCTTCATTGACTGTTCTAATTCCTTCCTCTTCTTCCCCTTCTGCCATCATCTCTCTACTCCTAATCAGCCTATTTTACTTCCATTTCTCACTACTTACCTTTTACTCCCTATTATTTACATTGCTTAGCAGCTAAAAATGCTAAAGCATATTTACAGAAAAATGAATGAATCCTATCCATAGGTCTAGTGTAACTCTATGTCTAATATTTAAATATAAATTATAGTAAAATATATTGGTATTTGGACTTATGCAACATTCCAGATTTTCTTAATACAAAATCCCCTTGATAAGCTTTTGACTGGATTGCTCTGGTGTATACTCATACATAAATTTCAAAAATAATTCCACTTTTTTGAAGTTTTAGTTGTATATTTTATTTTATGTTTATAAGCCTTTCATCTTGGTCCTAAAGCAGAATTTTACATTGATTTTTAACAAGTTTAAAGTAAAAGTGTATTTATGTTTTTCTATTTCTCAGTTACAGAGCTGGTTTTGTAGTTCTAATGCATAATTAATCATAGCATTTCTTAATTGTCAGTGACAAATTGATGTTTATTAAATATATAAAGTGGTTTCTAAATCATCTATCATCTATTATTTAAGAAAACATAGTTCAGAACTCTTGGGTTCAACTATACTTACATCTAAAACTCTATTTTTAATCCTAGGAAAGAATTTTTAATGGCACTTTATCACTGTTTTATGTTCTTTTTGTGAGGGGCAAAGTGACAGATATACTTGACAGTCCTGGATATACCAGTATGTCATAAATGGATACAAAAGTATTTTTAATTGCAAGTCTCATCAAAGCACAATGATAGCTTCTCAAAAGTAATAATGTATACCATTTGTATGTATAACTGGGTATACATATGTGTATGTGAATGGTGTGATAGTATGTGATTTTAGAACCATTTATATGGTTATCAAAACAATTACCATACATTATTAAGAGCAAAATCAAAATACCTTTGTTAAACATTTTAGTCTCTAACCTTGCTGTGAACCCTAAATTATTTCAATTTGTAGCTTAGTTAGTGATTATGATGTTGGTAGATTTTTATAAAACTTTAAGATTCTTTAATTTTTTATAGATGTATTTATTTTTTGTGTATTAGCATTTTGCTTGAATGCATATATTTGTATCACACATGTTCCTAGTGTGTACATAGCTTAGAAAAGAGATTCAGAGTCCCAGCAAATGAAGTTTAGAATTATTATAAGCCTATCTATGAGTCTGGGAACCAAGCCCAATCCTCTGCAAGAGTAAGTAGCAAGTGCTCTAAACTGCTGAGTCATCTCTCTAATCCCATGCTTGTTTTGTTGCTGTTATTGTTTCCCTATTCACAAATTCTGTGTCATCTTCAAGAACTGGAAATATTTTAAGAGAATAGATAGCTCTTAAGTAGGTTATATTTTGAGGAATGGCTCCCAGGAAGGCAAGATATTTTAGGAGACCTTCTATTGCGCATGGAAACATTGAAAGATGGTGCAGATGTCCCAGGTAGTTTCCCTTCAAGGATAAGAGCAATTCACATGGAGAACAGTCTCTATTTTTAAAGAATAAAACACTACAATATGGAAAGGAATATGAGTTCCCTGTAACAACTAACTACAGTCCTGGCAAACTACCAGGAAGGAATCATGCTCTATAGTTTAAGAACCCAAGAATAATTTCCCTTAAAGCTGATGGCGGTTAGAAGAAGAATCTGAGGTCTAGTTGAGCATGCAGCTTTTCGGACACCTTGAGACTGGGAGGAACGTGGGAAGAGAATACAAGGGCATGCAGTTGGCCTTCCCTCTGCCACAGCCATAAACTAAGACAGGGATGATTTTTAAGTCAACCAGTTTGTTCCCATCTCAGGACAGTAACGATTGAATGCCGATATAGATCATTAGTATCATCTAGGATTATCATCTGATATATAAGTTAGCGATATGAGATATCAAAACATTGAAATCACAAGGCATGGCTCTGTCTGTTTGTGGCTATTTTGACTTTCATGTGATGTCAGTGATAACCATCTAAATAAGTGACATCATTCGTAGAAAACAGTTACTAACTCATGAAATCATAACAAAGTAAAAATCAATTTTATATGCATATGTAATTGTGCAGGTGTGATTTCATATGAAAACTATTGGATTTTATGTATCAGTTATTTTTACTTTTGTCTGACATAAGTAGAAACTTTGAGAACTTAATGTTTGAATAAGAGGCTTATAGTATCTAAAAGATAAACATGATTAGACAACACCCTATCTCCAGAGACAAAAAAGAAATTTGTAAATTTAAAAAACATTCAGTTGGGGTATGATGACATGCACTTACCACAGAATATGTGGCTCCTTACACACAGACACAGACACACAGACACACACAAACAATGTAGTTAAAAAATTAAAAAAAAAATCAGTCTTTCCAGGGATTTGATCCACATCTGTAATTCTAGCATAAAGAGGTTAAGGAAAAAAAGAAAGAAAGAAAGAAAGAAAGAAAGAAAGAAAGAAAGAAAGAAAGAAAGAAAAAGAAAGAAAGAAAAGAAATGAAAGAAAAAATACATATGTTTAATGCCAGGGCATACATATGAGTTTAGGTTAGCCTGGTCTTCAGAGTAGATTACATGATAACCTAGGCTACAGAGTAAGTATCAAGACAGCCTTGGCTACAGAGTGGGAGAGATCCTTTTCCAAACTAAAAATTTGAAAACAGAAGAAAGAACATAAGAAAGAGAAAAAGGACAAATGTAAAAGGTAAGAAAAACAAAGAACGCATAGGCAATATCACATTGCATTTAATAACAGTGATTACACTCTCTCTTCCAGCAACCCTCTCAGTGACTCTTCTCACGGTCTGGCCTCCACCCTACCACTAAGCCCTCCTTTGCTGCCTTCCATCATTTTGTTTCTTACTTCTTTAAGTTTGCTCTTCTCTCCTTCCTCTTCTCCCTCTTTCTCATTCCTCTTCTCCTTCTTCACCTACCCCTCCTCCTTATACTCCTTTTATTTTTTGCTGTCCCTCTGGGAGGCAGTCTCAGCTTCTCTGTGTTCTTGATTGAAAATTTCATGTCATATATAGGAGACTATGTCCACTGAATTCCTTCCCATTCTTCAGTTCCAAGAACCTTTCTGGTCCTTCCTTAAGGATTCCCTAGCCTCAGAGTGAGTGACAGTGATGCCTTTTCACTACCAATAACTATCTCCTATTCTAGGCACTTTGTCTCAACCTTGAGTCCCTGTTCTGACACTTGCTGATTACCTAAAATGGCTTCCATGGCTAAGAATGAAAACTGAACTAGGCCAGTGGTATAAATACAAATATATAGAAGGCAGTTTACATGTCCATTTGGGGAACCATCATCAGTAGATTTCCTCAGAGGGCCTATAGCCTCTCTGCCTATAAACTTAGAACATGTTTAGACCCCAGACCTGTATTTCCCCATGAAACATGGCTCAAATCCAATTACTAATCATATAGTTTTCTCATAATATTCATACATGAATCAAAGCAGTCACAAAAGGTCTAGTTTGCTGTAATTCTTGATAGTCACATTAGCTAAGGTTTCTATTGATGTGAAGAAACACCATGACCATGGGAACCATTATAAAGGAAAACATTTAATTGGGACTGGATTACAGTTTAAGAAGGATATTTTGCTTTATATTATTTTTATTTTTGAATTTGGATTTAATAACAATGTTCCTCTATTCTGCTCCACAAACTGATTATATACCTCTTGCATATTCTTCATCTCTTTTTTCATTAATCGTTATTATGTAGATCTGCATAACACATGTATTCCAACATATTATCTCTTGAGTTCATATAATGTGATTTATATGTACATTTTTTCCACTGATCATTTGAACTGGACAATCAATTGATGTGCTGTTCTCTGGGGAGGATGGCCTCTGTTGCTCCCAGCTTTGTTCAGTTTACTATAGTGTTTATGTCATCTTTGGCTGGTCTATCCATAATAGGTAGGAAATGGAAGATTTTTAAATGTCCCCCAATCAAGAAATGTCTAGTGAAAGTGTGGTATATAGTCACTATGTGATAGTCCTCATCTGTTAATAAATGAAAATATGAGCCATGCAATTAAATGGATTAAGCTAAAAGTATCATATTGAGTGAGGCAACCCATAGGCAGAAAGACACATATTCTCTTATTGGAGGCCCCTACCAAATCTGGCTTCTGTAACTACTCCAGATTAGGGATTCACTATTGCTTCCCCAAATTCCAGCCTGGAAAGGTATGGGAAGAGCAGAGGAAAAGTTGTCTGCTCAGGAAATTGGGAGCATGGGGGCTCCTTAGAGAATGAGAAGGAAAAAATTAAGTGTTACTTGAAATTTTCCAGTAACTAAAAAAAAAAACAAAACAAAAAGCAAAACATAGCAGCAGATCAATCGTATGATACTCTGTGCTTGACGTTTCTGTGAGCATTATTTCTCACTTCACAGTGTTGAGGGAAAGAAGAAGAACCTGTTCAAATTCAAACAGCTCAGTCAGAGATTTAAACGGTTTTAATATAGTTATACTTGAAAGGAAAAGAATCAATAAATGTAAAGGGCTTATATAATTTGAATGTTAATGAATTTGTAATTTCTAAAATAGTCTTGCATGTAAGAGTATCAAATGAACATTTGCCAAACGACTGTATTGTTAGGGGTGGTCTGATGCCATGTATACAAATGCTAAACTCTGATTCCCAAGATCTGGTTGGAGTCCAGACATGTAAATTCACAGGTACACAGAATGATTGCTTAAATAAAAGAAGTCTGACAGCCTGAAAATGGACAGAAGAGAAATGGGAGGGGCTTTGGTTCCAGGAGTCTCTGGGAAGGACCATGAGGTGGGAGAAGGAAGGTACAAGAAAGAAAAAGAAGAAAGGAAAAAGGTGGAGACAGAAACGACATGGCCTGATTGACAGATCCAGCCTAGGCTGGGCAAAGATTGGCAAGTAACTTGGGGAGTACAGCTGGGAGGTAGCCAGACTAGCTTAGAAAATTAGTTTAAATAGTACTTGCCCAATTGTGTGCTTAAAGATTGTTTAAATAAACCAGTAAGTCTCTGTTTCAATTATTGTGGAACTAGCAGGTTCATAGAAAAGCACTCTAGGATTAAATACTATTCATCACTGTATGGACAAATATAGGCATAAAGTTATTATGTAGTTAAGTCTGATATTCTTTCTAAATGGTGTGATGTTGTATAAACTCTGCTCCCAATGCTCCCCCCCCCCATTAAGTCAGTAAAGCAGTTTACAGCCAATCAATGATCAGGGGAAAGAATGGTGCTGGACTTCCTGTCCGCCAGGGGAGGAGAAGTCAGGGGGACAAGCCAGAGGAGTGGGTGAGGAGGAAATGTCCAAGGATGATGAGGAAAGAACTAGAGCCAAGGAAAGCTACAGAAGTATAAGTCTTTCCTGGGAGTAAGACAAAATAGCATAAACGGATAAGAACAGATCTAAACTGCTCAGATTGTATTCTGAAGCCTTGTATTATAAAAGAGTCTAAATTATTTGTGTGATAGCTGGGTTAAGAAAGAAGCTAAGAGAAACAAACACAGTTGTATAAAAACAATTCAACAGACAAATGACAAGGAAAGTACTTCTGTAGAATAATCTTGAAAACATAGATATTATAGCACACTGTTTTATCTGTGCATCAGTTCAGTGAGTACCCCATGGTTAACACAGCCCTGAAAATACTTTAGCTCTGTGCATGCTCCCTACTTTACATAGCAGCTTTTGCACATTCACAGAAGAACAAAGGAAAAGAATTTTTCTTGAACTTCTCTTTCCCAGACCTGTTTACGTATATATGATATGGCTTTTGGTCTCAAGAAAAATATATCCTCAAGAGCTTTGCATATAAAGCATCAATACTGATTTTTAGCTCAGCTCTTGAAGTAGTAAAACTGCATATCATATCAGAATAAAAATAAAAGTTATAAAACTATATCTCCATACAGAATAAAATTATGTCATTCATCTACCTGAATAGCATACATATAACAAAAATCAATCATTGAAAAAGTAAGTGCAAGTCAAGAAAATGGCTTCTGAGGAAAGCCTACATGTTTCCTTTGCAGATAGAAGCTCAACTTCTCAAGGAAATACTGGTTTTTTTCTAGCTATGTTTCTTCATTTATACAGAAATTTCAAAAAAATATACATCCACAACCTTTCACCCCAATACATAGTTTTACTAAGAAAATGTAATTTCTTTTTTGTTCATGCATAGATTAACTACACAAGCAAAATTAAACAATAAAATCCTTTCTAAATATTGAATGCACCACACACACATAATGATTGGCATTTAATCTCCTTTGCATTACAATCTCAAACCCACAGCTTCTGTCAGCAACAGCAAACAAGCCACATTATGAATTATTGCCATGGTAATTTCAACACTAACCAATCTTGCACATGACTCATAAATCATTTTAAAATCTACTGTTTGCAGAAACACAGAAAACATGACAAGAAATCTTAAGATTACACTAACCATCATGTCAATATGCCAACGCTTATTACTCATATACATATGGATGCAAGTACACTCTTTAGGAAGAACAAGAACATTACATACTTTAATAAAGCAACAAGATATAATTCTTACTGTCTGTCTTAGAAGATATCATTCCTACTGTCTTAGAAGATATCCTTCCTACTGTCTTAGAAGATATCCTTCCTACTGTCTTAGAAGATACCAATCCCACCGTCTTAGAAGATATCGTTCCTACTGTCTTAGAAGATATCGTTCCTACTGTCTTAGAAGATATCATTCCTACTGTCTTGGAAGATATCATGCCTACTGTCTTAGAATATATCATTCCTGCTGTCTTAGGTGAGGATGGGTTTTGGTAGTACCTTCAGAAATTTTACACTCTTTGAAAACAAAACATTACTCATATCATTAATGCATGCAAATCTTTGCCGATGAGATTTTTCTAAGATAATAAATAGATTATAATTTCATATAGCTAGCATAAAATTATACTAAGAATTGAAAATGGTTAACTTTGTTAATATTTTAATAAACAGATTCATTTACAATATAAAACTGTTCTTATAAAATAACACCAAGTAGAATAACTTCAGGTTGGGACACCATCTATTCAATTTGTAACATATATTTTTTAGCTGGGTTTTAAAATTTATATAGAATGTATGTTTTTTCTTTCTATATATTTTTCTTACAGCATGTTGACATTAAGCCTTCAAAGAAAATCTTCTATAAGAATAACACATAAAATAGTTTACATGGGGGTGAAGAAAACATATTATAATCTCCACCACGGAAATTAAAACAACATTGAGATTTGTTTGTGTACATGGGATGCTCAGACATAATCTCCTGGGTCCCCATCCTGAGAGTTCATTCTGAAATTGTTTGCACCTCTTCATTTACTATTTTCCCGTGTGAAATGTTGAGAGCCATCTGGAAAATCAGATAATCTACTTTTGCCAGGCAAGAAGGCATGAGTAATGAAAATGATATTTTGTATTCAGAATCACCCCTCTACTATATGTAAGATTGATGTATCTACTATATTTTAGTAAGTGACACAAAAATCTTCTGTAAGAGAAACTTCTGATATATAATTCTTCATAGAGTCATTTCTTCTAGGAAAATAATATATAATTCAATAAAGAGTATTTTAACATTGATTAAGCTAATAACTTCAACTTTTACTATGTTGTTATATGATAAATGATTAGACTTTATTTCTAGCCATCAAAAGCCAAATTATTCCCTCATATTTTATAATCAGTCTAAACACAGACATTTTGAACCTTCATTTGAGTTAGAATACAATGTAAGTGGTCACTTTAACCTTATCATTATTAACATGTCTAAAAGAGCAAGCTTTACATATCAACCATGAAACGTATTACATAGAATACACAATCTGAAAGCATTTATAATGTGCTGTTTTCAACAAATTTGAAATAAAATCAAAGATCTTAAATACAAAGGGCTCTATGTAATTAAGGTTCCAAATTTACAACCTGTAAAAGGAAAAAGGGAAAAGAAAGGAATAGGGATGAAAAAGACCAAAACCTTTCTCTCTACATATGCCTTGATGGCTGTGACTTTTATAAGAAAAAGGAGTGAAAGATCTGATGATATGTGCGGTGTTTTGAATAAGAATGCTCCCTCCAGGTTCATATATTTAAAGGTTCTGTGACTACAGAGTGCAACTCTTTGAAAAGAATAGAACAATTGGGTGTGGCTTTTTGGAGGACGTGTCACTAGGGATGGACTTTGAGGTTCTTATGCCAGGTCCCCCCTCCCTCTTTCTCCGTTGTCTCCTTCTTACTATCTCTTTGTTTCTGCTGTTTCCCTGCCGCTATCTCTGTTGTTCTTTCTGTCTCTATCTCTATTTCAGTCTCTGTGCCTCTCCCGCCATCCGCCCCCTCTGTGTGTGTGTGTGTGTGTGTGTGTGTGTGTGTGTGTGTGTGTGTGTGCGCGCGCGCTCGCGGTTGAGCGCGCGCACGTGCGTGGTGTCTTTATCTTTCTTCACGTATCTCCCTTTACCTCAAGGTGAGAAACTACCCCCCACCCCCGTCTGCTCATGCCTTATGTTGTTTCTTACCGTAACTCAGGAAGAACAGAGGTGAGAAAACATAATAAAACCTTTGAAACTTTCAGCCAATAGTAGGTTTCTTTCCTTTTAAATTATGTATGTAATCAGAAACAATGACATAAAAATAAGTAGTAAAATAATGGATAGATTGATTGATAGATAGTAGATAGATATATATAGAAAGATAATACATAATAACTAAATTGATTTAAGATAAGTTACAGAAACATAGATGATAGGTATACAGATCTTCAAATTGCAGATAGATTTTATATATATATATATATATATATATATAAAGATCATAGGAAGCCATAGAAGAGATTGGTAAATTCATATATACTTAAATTATTTTCCTTTAATAAACCAACAAGAAACAGCAAAAGGAAGCATAGTTTGATCCAAATCACAGCTTGAGATAGACTCTACTTCTTAATGAAAGTGTTGTTCGTTTCAATAAGTAATTTTTCTGCCAGTTTATATATTTTTCTTCATTTAAAACCACTTTTATATGACTCTAATGACATTTAAAGAACATGTATGCTTTATATATACTATTTTTGTGACAAATACATACACAGGAAACCATCATCATTACCCTCAACATAAATTGTAACAACTATATTTCAAGATATCATAGCAAGGTTAGAGTAAAATGAAGGATAGGCAAGTTTTCGGGGACAGAGTTGTCCCTGCAAGGATTTTAACTTATCATTATATTGAAATCACTTGTGTTATCTATGTATTAACTATTCATAAAAGGTACTTTTGGGGTGTTTTAAAGTAAAATATTTTAAAATACCTTATATTTTAATACTTTTTAAACAATATTTTTTGATTATTTGAGACTTTCACATCATCAATCCTTAGTATATTGACTTCCTTGTCTACCCAATGCCGCCACACCCATCTTTGTTACCTTCCCCTTATTTTCTTTCTTGTAAGTCTATTTTCAGCCAAAACTCCTCAAGTGGAGTTCCACGGAAAAATGCTCTTTGCTCTAAAGTAAAATGAAGCTGGCTAATAAGTGTCATCTTTCCAAGCAGATTATATTCAATTTTATTTTATTCAGAATATCATCTATTCTTTACTGATCAGTAGATTCCAATGACTTAGAGGCATCCCATTTTATGGAATTCTTTCTTTCCCTCTCCCTCTCTCCGTGTGTGTGTGTGTATGTGTGTACATGTGTGCTTAATTATGCCAAGCACTGATAAAATTACAAATATACACATATATACATACAAATATATATATATATATATATATATATTTATAAAAATATATAGTAAGCAAGATGCCAGGTTTAAGGCATATTGTCAAATAATAAAAAAGGGAACAATTCTTTTCAAATCTTATTTAAAGTATATAAAATTCAAATATATTATATATATTATGGCATTAAAACAAGGCAGGTCATAGACTATATTATAAATAAGACAATTTCTGGGTGCATATAATTGAGAAGTGTCTAAGGTGAATGACCCATCACAAATTATGCAATTTTGTGTAATAAGTCTGAAGCAAAATGGACTTATCAAATATGACATTTTAAGTGTCCTATAAACATAAAGTAATATATTGGTGAACATACGGCTATTTGAAAACAGTTATAAATTTATTTTACCTAGTACTTCTATATTTTAGTATGGTAACTAAACCTATTAAGAGTTATATTTTACTGGTTTAAGTAGCATTGTAATTATTAAACTAGCTACTATTTTAACAGCCATCAATTATCACATTTTGAGACGTATTTTAACGTTTTCAATACTTCGCTCAGACCTTATTATATTTTACACTAAGGAGAGTTCTTTCTATGAACCTCATTTCTTCTCACAGCATTTTTTTAGAATAACCAATCATTTTCTCCTGTGATCTGTTTCTTCCGTTCTTGCCTCAGAATACATGCCATAATAGTGTATTTAGTAGACTATAGCCTTTGTTTCCTGTATTTTCTTTTCTCTCGGTGTCGAAGATTCATCAACCATCGTCTAATGCTCCACAAAAGCTCATGTCAGCCTGTAGAGCGTAGTGTTCAGCTCTATCTACATCAACTCTTTCTTCAGAAGCGGCACCTGGCACCTGTCTGCATTCTCACATCTATTTCTTCGCTATCTCGCTATTTTGTGATAGGACTCTCGGTCCTTTTTCTGATGTACACTCACTGGTAAGGTCCTTATCTTTCTGTAACTTTGAATGACTCCTTTATTTAGTGACTGGCATTCAACAGATTTAATATGAATAAATTATATTTTGTGTTTCAATCAATTAAAACTGTGTAAATTTTAAAATAGTAATAAAATGAACAGATGTATAATATCTGAGAAAATGAAATAGAATTCCCATATAAATTCTAAAACCATCCAGTTCTATGTTAGAGAAATAGTCAATGCAAATAATCCCTGAAAAGAAATTTGTTAGGTATGTTAAAAAGTTCTAAATCTGTGATGTTTGGAATAATAATAAGTACCATAAATTATGGACTAAAATGTATGCAGACTATTACGGGTACTGTTATTACAGACTTCAAAATATATTCTTTTCAACATATCTGTGTAAGACCTGGATTTGCCAATGTTTACTTAGATTATGCACATATATGATTCAAATAAAAATGTACATATGTTAAATTGGGATTACTTTAACATGTTATAATTTAGTAACTTGGATAGTAATCCTACCATTCATTGTGTCTGTATTGCTAAATGTTTCTTTCATAGGGAAACCCAAACTGTTGCTCTATAAATGACGTGTTCAAAATTTAGTTAATTACCACACATCTCTGTGATATAACTTTATGAGAACCTAAAGTTATACAACCTCTGTCTTTTGCTGAACCTGCTGTCTCAGGAAAAGAAAATGAAATTTATACCTGGTGTGAAACCTTCCACTCTTCAGAGCAAGCATCAATCTTTATTTTTAATCCATTTGCCACAGAGAGCCAGTCAATGCCACTCAAAAACAAATGAAGCTGTACTGTAAATTCTTGACTGTGTAAAATGAACACTTGCAAGTAATTGTTGGGCATTAAAATGAATTTTTCAATAAACCTAAATGTTAGGTATCAATTGTCATCTCCCTAATAACACTTCTTCAGCCTGTTTAAAAAAAAACACATTTAATTAAAACATCATTTTTATTTATATATAAATATGAATCCATAGTAGTAAAGAAATATAAATATATATCACAAAGAGCCAAATATAAACAAAGTATAAAAACATCAAAATTTTAACACCAAGAAAATAAAAATAAACTAAGTCATATAATAGAAAGCATGCTTTAATATACATATATTCATACACACTCATATGTTGACTTAATTACAATCCTCCCAAAGAATATCTGCATAATTTAGAATCAAAGTAAGTTATTAGAAAGACACCATTAACCAATTTTGTCAATTTGCAAATATCACAGATTTGTTTTTAGACAATCTAGAGCGGCCTATGTCAATGACACAATGTGCTTTCTTGAAATCATGAAAATATAAAGATACAGGAGTTATTTGAAGTTATTGTTGGTACGACACAATAAATATGCTGTTTTACAGAAAGCCTTTCAAATAAGTTGAATACACCAAAGTAGTAAAATAGTTAGCATAATCAGTACATATTAACAAAAGTTTAATATCACCACTGCATTCATTGTGTATATTGCTAGGCACCATGCTTTTTCACAACCTGCATCTCCATTAGTTCTCTGTGTCAATATCAGCAGACATTAAAGAATGTTGTGTGAAGAGGCTGCAATAGCCAGTGTCCCTGCAATCTCAGGTGACCATTAAGTGGGACACTGGGGACTGAAACATCTGTGTGTGTTGTGTGACTATTCTAAGTATATAAGAAATCTAATGAAAACATTGTAATTTCCCTAGGCAACCAGATTTTGTTTCTACAGAACAAAATGAAAGATACTACTCACAGTTTAAGTTTCATATTAAATCAGTGAGTAACCCCTCAAAAAAGTATTCTTCTATAAAGGTCACCTGCTTATGTGAACACCAGATATCATAAAATATCCACTGTATTGTAAACATGATTCACAACTGTTTTCTTTATCAAATGTTTTCATTTTTAAAGCGTAATTTAGAATTACTTTCACTATAGTTAGTATGAAAGCTTATTCTTAACAGAGTATCAATATTTAGAAACCTAAAAAAGACTCATGTGATAAAACCATCTGTTTTAATGTAAATAAAAGTGTATGTTTGAATAAATTTAATCATACACAATACTGCAGAGTACCAATGTTCTAAATTCTAGGAAATACAAGTTTTATAAAACTATCTGTCTCAACGTAAATGAAAAAGATTTTTATAGTGAATGTCGTGAAATATAATGCTGCATGTGAGCTAATATTCAAATGTTGTATACCTGAAATATCACAAGAATTTAAATAGGTTATTAATATTCCATTGTTAGTAATGCAGCTCTATATCACTAACATCAAATATGATATTAAAAACGAAACTTCGCAAATAATACTAGCATGGGAGTTAAGATACCATGAAAATCCAATTTGAAAAAGCTAAAAATATGAGGTTTTAAGGGACTCTTTTCTTTCATTACAAACGCACAAACTGCTTTTTGATGGTGCTCCCTCTAAGGTTAATTTACCTGGTTATCACTAATATTCAATGTTCAATTATTTAAAAATATTATCCATTATTAAGATTGTAATTTAAGCACACTATAGTTTAATTTTTAATTGGTAAAAATTTTCATTTTTAGGTTATTAGAACAAATTCTAGCATTATTTAACTAATAACTACGCAAATAGGTAATTTATATATTAGTAGAGTATATAGAATTGTTAAAACAAGAAAAGTTATCATTTTATGGTTTATATGGTTGCATATTATGTATATGCAAGAAAATCAAATTATACATTTAAAACCTATATGTGTTTTATCATAACTATGCTTGTTTAATTTTAAATACCACAATAGATAAATACACTAATTTGAACTCATTCATTTATATTCAAGTATATTCGAGTAGTGCCACAGCTCACATGTTTATATCAATTCTAAAAATCTTTTTATTTAGACAATAATCAGTAAGCTATACTGTTTATTTATTTTGGCTTTAACATGGTATTGAGTTTTCTCCTACTAATTATTGACAGAGATCTAGAAAAATTTTGTACATTGAATTAAAGGATCAAAGAATTAGAAGCACATAGACAGAAATTCAGCAATAATATAAACACTATTTTAATATTCATCTATTTTTCATCATTATATGTGAAAAACAAAATTCATGAAATACAGATTATATAATTATATGGAAAAAAAACAACCATAGTGGTATTCATAATTAAAGCAAGAATCAGGAAATTAGATTTCTGGATTAGCTTAGACTTTCCCTTTTTCTGATTTCAATTTACATGGTAGTAACACAGACACTTAATGCTATTTTATTGAAAACATACACAAATATTTTCTCTTTTTTGCTTTAAAAATGGATTCTTTTACTTTTAAATAAAAAGTATATTTCTATTTTGAAATTATAATACAGTTACACTTTTTCCTCCCTCATATTTTCCCCTACAAACCAAACCATATGGACCTCTTTGACCTCTTTATTATATTTTTAATGTTTTGTTGATCTTACTTATTGAGTACTGGTGTTTTGTCTGCATGTATGTTTATGTGAGTCTCTTGGATCCCAGGACCTAGACTTACAGACAGTTGTGAGTTGACACATGGATGATAAGCATTAAATGCAGGTCATCTGGAAGAGTAGCCATTGCTCTTAAGCACTGAGCCACCTTCCTGTCCTCTTTCAAATTCATAGCCTCTGTTTTTATTATTTGTTAAAATATGTGTATATACATACATGTAATATTTACTATATTTATGCTTCCAAGTAAATAAATACAGCTTACTATAAAATATCACTTGTATATGTGTGTCTGTACACTAAATATTTTAAATAAAAAAGAAAAATTACTAAATATTAAAACAGATTTTGAACCTGTAATATAAAATGAAGTATAAAAGCAGAGGATATGGAAAATAATACTGTGAATTATCAGACTGTAGACATGTGAATTATCTTGACTGAGGGATCTCAATTTTTTGACATTCTGGAACAAAATGAAAAGAGTGCTGATGCTATTTTCTTCCAGAACTGAGTGAGTTCAGGGATTTGAGCTGCCTTTGAATCCAAGCCAACACATATCTGAGGGAAGGACACAAAATGCATGGCAGGTTCATTTGTAACTTTCACTCTGTTATCCCTCCTCAAATTTCCTGCCACTGGTTGCTCTTCAAGCTTCATAAAGTGCCTGCTCCATGCAGTTTATCTATGACTCTCATTAGCCTTAAGCAGCAGATAGTACAGCAATTTATCCCAGTATAGTGATTTCTCCCATTCTCCAATGAAAATTTACAAACCAAAAAATTTTTGCTATCTCTGCATGTGAGCAACAGACAACCAATAACAGAACTGTGGTTTGCTTTTTTGTATAAAGTACTGCTACAAACCTGATATTTTAAATTACAATAAACTCCATTCTTTGAATTGCTTTTACTGCTGTTGTCTTACTCTCATATTTCATTTGTGTCCTTTGATATTTCACAACAAACACTATAGACAAAACTGTAGTGGATATAAACATGTTTTTGTTTTTATCCCAAAGGTGGGATGTTCATCAGACTTGTATGAAGACCTGTTTTGTTTGTCCACTAGGAACAGACTTGTGGGGAGGTGTGTGAGGTTTGTGCACTAGAAACTGCCTCTTGCTGGTGCATGATCTTTGCCAGTAGCAAAACATCCAGGTTGGACTATGGGAGAGTATAAATAATCCAAATAACAAGGAACAATCACCTTTCAATCACTTCCTATCACTTGGCTTTTCATGGCTTTGCTTTGAGACCCTTCTAGAGATGGACTCTACAGAAAAGACTTTGAAGACTTCTTTGTTTTTAAATTAATTTATTCAGATTCCATCTAAGTTGCTATCCCCTCACTTGTATCTTCCCATTCCTTCCTCCCTCCATCTTGCACCTTATTCCCTTCCTCTAGGTCTGTGACAGAAGGGACATCCTCTCCCACCATATGGTCACAGCCTATCAAGTCTCATCCTGGTAGCCTGCTTATCCTTTCTCTGAGTGCCACCAGGACCCCCATAAAGGGGAAGTGGTCAAATAGGGGCCACCAGAGTTTATGTCAGAGTCAGTCCCTGCTCTCCACACAACTGTGGAGAACACCCTGTCCATTGGCTAGATCTGAGTAGGGGTTCAATATTTATTGCATGTATTATCCTTGGTTGGTGCAGTAGGTTGATCAGAGCCCCTTGGGTCCAGATCTGCCAGTCATGATGTTCTTCTTGTAGGTTTCAAGGACTCCCTGTATCTTTCTATTTCCCCATACTCCCATACATCTCTCACCTAGTGTCCCAATTGGAAGTCCTTGCATCTGTCTCAATCTCCTGGTAAGCAAAGACTTTCATGGGACATCCCATTTAGGCTAGTGCTCAATTATGAGTTTATACCATGTGAGTCTTTCTGAGTCTGGATCAACTCACTCAGCATGATGATTTCTAGTTCCATATATTTGCCTGCAAATTTCAGGATTTCCTTTTTTTTAATAGCTGAGTAGTATTCCATAATGTAAATGTACCACAGTTTCTTTATCCACTCTTCAATTGAGGGACTTTTAGGTTGTTTCTAGGTTCTGGCTACTATGACTTTGAGACTTCTAAAAGTCTTTGCATGGTAGATTCATAAATATCTAATTGTACCTTCATAAACAGAAAGGGGGAGTAAGATTATCTGAAAGACACTGGATTGTAGGGAAAATGCTGAACTAGAGCAACCTGTACACTTTAAAATGACTTAACACCAGAATGAAAGTCAGGGGATGTGTTATGTTGGGCAAGAGACTTTTGTATATGAAAGACTATGGGCTACATCAAAATTGATAAGATCAGATTTGAGTGCCTAAAAGGCATGACACAAGGAAGGAAGAGAAACGGAAAGACAGAAATACAAATGACAGATAAAACTGATACCCACTGCATAGGGACATCTTAAAAAGTCTTCTGAAGGACAGACTGTTCAGCAGACTGGCAGACTGAAAAAATCTTGATGCTGAAAGGACAGATAATCATGTCAACAGTTATAGAGGATCGTCATCTTAATGGACCTTCACAAGGGCATTCGGACTGATAATTTTATGGGATTTGTCATTGTTTCTGTGGTAAAAGTTAAATTGTGTCTGATTTTTAGGTTAAACAGAAATGGGGACGAGGTAGAGGAATTTTAATCCAGAAAGATGGCTGCTCTGGCAAGGGATCATATCCAAACACATAGATATGTGTGTTACTGCTAGAATACAGACATGTGTAGCTTAGTACACAATTTTAATACTTATGATTGGAATACAGACACACCTTTAGTACACAACTTTCATCCTAAACAATGATGTTTAAATTACCATCAGACAACTTGATGATTTAGAGAAAGATTTGCCAGAATAAGTCAGAGTTGATATGCCCAGCTCTCAAAAAAGCAGACAAGAAGAGAAGCTATTAAATGGTAGCACAGACACTGTTATTCTTCTTTTGGAGTTGATGAGCCCCCGAAACATTTTTACTCTGCCCTTCACTTTTCCACAAAGACCAACAGAGTCAAATAACCAGGACCAGGAGGGTGGGCATATGGAGACGGAAGCATCAATCAAGGATCATGCACAGACATGACCTAGACCCTCTATACAAATATAGATAATGGACAGCTTAGTCCTCATGTGGATCCTCTAGTAAGGGGAGCAGGGGATGTGCTTGACACAGACTATGTTGCCTGTTGTTTTATCACTTTCTTCTGGCAAGGATGCCTTGCCTGTTCTCAGTGGAAGAAGACGCCATTAGTCCTGATGTGACTTGATGACCTGGGATAGGTATGTTTGGGACTCCTCTTTTCTGAGGAATAGGGGATAGAGGATAGAGGGAAGAGAGAAAGAATAAGACCAGAAGGAAAGGAGGGAAAGAGATACAATCAGGATGTAAAGTGAATATAAAAAGAGAAAAGAGAAGCACACAGAGAGGGGGCAGGAGGGACCGAGACAGAGACAGAGCAGGAGAACTCATGGGGACAATACAGGACAGTTCAGTCATAAAGCACAGTTTGGCACTGTTTAGTTCATTTCAGTTGAATACAGTTGAGTTTATGTAGTTCAGTTTGTGGAGTTCAGAGACAGCTTTTTCCAAGCAGAGCAATTCTGTGAGAGTCAGAGAGAAGCCAATTTGAATCAATCAGCTTGGTGAGGAGTCTTGAGCCAGAAAAGCTAAGTTGAACAAGCCAGCTAGGATTTAGAAAGAAATGGAAAGGATGAGTTTATTCAGAAGAAATTTTTAGAGGCTGAAACATTCTAGGCCAAGGATAGTAGACAGGGGGTAGAAGCTAAAGCTTTTGAAGCCCAGACATACAGAATCTTAGATTATACAGAGGTTAGAAGCTTCCAGGCCTAGGCCTAAGAATAGATAAAACAAAGATACAAATGCTCTTGGATCAGCCCATTTGTATATTTGTAAACCTTTGGAATGGCTCCTATCTCTTCCTGTCATCTGAGCAAATAAAAAGAACATTTAAAGTCATTGGTCAACTGGATTGAATGACAACATAAATTAATATTGATTTACTATTCACCATTATTTTAATATCAAAGGGAAATATAAAACCATTCTGTAACTCATGTCCAGTGCTATTTTGAGACTCATGGTAAATGAAATTAACACATTGTGATTGATAATGTTATAAAAAGTATTATTATTCAAAATTACTTAGCACCGGTGTTTAACAAAGTATAGCAAGGTCCTCTAAAGTTCTGTTCTCTACCAGTGTAAGTATGACTCTTCAGGTACTCTAATAAAAAACAGGCCCCAAATAGATTAACAGAGAAATTATGTCAAATAATTTATATATATATGACAAGTTAGTTTTCTTCTATATAGTAGGTAATAATATTTTAGATAAATTAGAACTTTTAAAGCTATTAGCTTGTTCAAATACAGGTATGCTAGAATTAACAGCTCTCTTTAGATGAGGATGGCCTTGAACTCATAGAGATCTGCCTGCCTCTGCTTCTCAAGTGCTGGGATAAAAGGCTTGTGCCGCCACCACCCTGAAACCACTGATTTTTCAGAGCTTTTTTTTTTTAATGGGTTTCAGGAGAAGGAGTTGGTTACTGTCTTATATTGCTGTAAAGAAATACTTTGTCCAAAGCAATTCTTACATAACAGAAAGCATTTAATTGAAGGTTTCATACAGTTTCAGAGGCTTGATTTATTGTGAATTTGGCAGAGATTATGGTGGCAAACAGGTAGGCTGGAGCAGTACTGAGAGCTACATCCTGATGCATAGACTGAGAGCAAGCAAGAGCCTAGACCTACCAAGAGATAGATGTGAGGATATCCTACTGGAACTCTAGGTAAGAGAAATACAGAAGAATGGGGGAATAGAAGGATCCAGAGGGTCCTAGAAACCTGCAAGAAAAACATCATGATGGGTGAATCGGGGCCAAGCAGGGGGGAGGGGCTGCTCAAACTATTGCACTAACCAAGGACAATACAAATAGTAAACATTGAACCCCTACTCTGATCTAGCCAATGGACAAGACATTATCCACAGTTATGTGGAGAGCGGGGACTGACTCTGACATGAACTCTGGTGACCCATATTTAACCACCTCCCCTTGGTGAGGAGGCCTGGTGGCACTCAAAGAAAGAATAAGCAGGATACCAAGATTTGACTTGATAGCCTATGACTATATAATGGGGGAGGAGGTCCCCCTCGGTCATAGACCTAGGGGAGAGGAATAAGGTGAGAGCACGAGGGAGATAGGGAGGGAGAATACAAGTGATGGGATAACTATTGAGATGTAATCTGAATAAATTAATAAAAAAAGAAAAAAAGAATTAATATCACAAGGAGCACAACTAATATTACAAGGACCATAGGTAGAAAGAAAAATAATAATCAGTTCAGTATAAAAGAGCATGAAGTAATATTTCCAGGTTAGCAACTCTGCTATTTGCATTTTTCTTTCTCATAGTCTGAATATTTAATCAATAGAAATCAAACCTGTCTTTGGACACAACAGTTGCAGTTTCTGTCTGCACTAAGACCAGTTTTTGGTCCCCTGGCCACTGTGTTCATCGACTGAAGCTTTTCAAAGCGTCTCAGGAGTTGTGATTTATTTTGTAGCACAAAGTTTTTGTTCTTAACAATGACTCCATGTCAAGAGCTGAAGGAAGCACAGTTGCACAAGGCACCAATCAAAACTTCCTGTGTTCCCATTTCCTGAGCCTATCACAATGTCACAGTCAGCTCTCTGTCTCTCAGAAAGCAGCAGGCTTTCATTTTCAACTCAGCTGCTCATTTCTCAATTTCTACATTTCAGTTCAGCCAACCAATGTGTGACCCCGTCAGCTGTTGACAGTTGAGTTACATGGCTGAGAATTTATTTCTCAGAGACTGGAACTTTCCTCTCATCTGACTCGTGATTTCAGATAAACATGAAATGATGCCTGTGGATATCTGATGACAAATGTTCAGATGCTAGTATTTAAGAATTCACTCAAAGTCATTATTTTTTGACAGTGTTGTTACCAGGTTTTTGTTTTGTTTTGCTTTGTTTTCCTTTTTAAAAAAAATCAAAACAACCACAATGCCATTTATGTATCACAATGCCTGAATACTTATTATTTACTAATAGCAGGATGGTAAATTTAAGGGCAATGATAAATAAAATTCAAAATATGCACTTTTAAAGTGAGTCAGGTGTGAATGGCATTGATTTGTGTTATTAAGATCATTAATATATGTTATTAAACAACAAAATAAAGGACATTTAAACAATACAATATAGAAAATATAGCACAGAACAAATAAGTGTTTTATCATGGTAAATTTACTCATGTTTTAATCAATAGCTGTCTCAGCTCCTACTGGTTTAACAATACAACCCTGACAATATTTGATGAATGTTAATAAGAAAGCATCAAAATATTTCAGGCATAAAAGTCACTGATTGTTATGGCAAGAATTAGTAAGAAAGAACCATCATCAATGTGGCAAAAATTCATAAGAACAATTTCCTAAACTCTCTTAAATCTCTTAAATATTAAAGAACCAATGCTTTGTTTGTGTGTATTTCATTTATTTATATTGACTATGTCGTATTTCAAAACCTTATTCTATTTTTTCATACTGGAGATTCAACTTAGTGTCTCATGACAAGTGTTTATCATTAATTTAAATACTTAGCACCTCACTATAATTTTGGTGATTAGAAATTTGTTGAATTATTCTGTTGATTGCATGAATTATGATATTCATATTATGTCCTATGGGCGAGAATGTTCCGTTTTTCCTCATTGGTTAGCTAGAAATTTTCTTTTCCCCACTATTGATTCTGTAAACCTTTTGAAATGACTTTTTCTCTCAATTGATAGAACGATATCTTACTAGTACCTCCCTGGTTTAGAGGGACTTTTCCAAAGATGTTTCTATGCCATTTCTGTTTATGGAGGAGAAACAACAAAAAAAAATGTCTAGGTTTAGCAGGGCAAAACAAAAACATTAATGCTAAAAACGTTTTCTCTATCTTTGACTTTAGTTTTGGATCCTTTTGTGATCAAACAATAGTATACTGCACAAATTGAATTATTCAATGTACTTCGTTAAGTATTTAATCAATATTATTTCTTTCTTTCTTCTTTATTTGTTTTGGTTTTTCCAGACAAGTTTTCTCTGTGTAGCCTTGGCTGTCCTGGACTCACTTTGCAGACCAGGCTGGCCTTGAGCTCACAGTGATATGTCTGTCTCTGCCTCCTAAGTGCTGGGATTAAAGGTGTGCAGCACCACGACTGGCTACTAAAAGGCATAGAAATAGTATGGCCCAAACCTCAATTAAAGGAGATACAAGCAAAGACTTATTTCCACAAGAATTATGTAAATACAAATATATGGTATCTAGTAAAAAATGGGTTAAAAATCTATCTGGGGAGGTAACTACAGGATTTCATTTGAGGAGATTAAACTATTGCTTATAATGAATCAACCCATTAAGGTTATGTTAAGTGGATAAGGTCATGATTTTATTTTAATTAGTTTATATAATACATAATAAAAGATGAATATATGAATTATAAAATTTTGTTAAAAGGAAAACATGTAAAAAGGATCATATATTGATAGTGATGGCAACTTTGGTGCTTGGTCTTAGTTTTTAAGGCTCCTAATGGTTTTCAATATGGTACTGAATTTTGTAGAGGAGTAATGATGTCTTTAGCAGGGTTAACACAGGTACACACTAAACATTACCTACAGCAAAGATATATGGCAATACATATTGGGATTTTTAAGAAGACAGAATTAGTCAAACACCCTGATGGTAAAGTAGCATTTCATTCTACTGTAGCTGATAAATAAAATTTTAAGCAAAGAAAATAATATGAACACAAAATATTATTGACAGATTTCAATATTTAAGTTATGAATTTAGATCAAAGTTTGAAATCCTTCAAAGTAAAGCAAGGAAAATTTTCCAAAAAAAATATAGATAAAAACTACAACAGAAAGATACAATTGATGCCTAAGAGCTCTTGCGGAATTCTTGAGTGATGAGTCCAGTATGCAACAGAGAGTTTAATTGCAATGAGCACTGAATGGATGTGTTAGTATCCTTTATCAGAGTGTAATTGATATTTTTGTTCATAATTAAAATGTTCTGACAGCGGAAATCAACTTTTATTGGCATTGAAGACCCAATTGTTGATAAGAAATTAAAAGAAGTAAGCTCAGACAGTACAACAAATTTTAATGGGAGGTTTAGCACACTAACTGGATGGATGCAGTGTAAAGAAGAATATTTTGATGATAAAATATAATGAGTAAATTCTAAAATGCAGAAGCATGCAATGGAACTGATGTAATTATAGGGATGAAATATACTGAGAAATATTATTTGGAAAGTTTATGTTTGAAATCTACTATTTTAATATTTGTATGTGAGTAATGTATTGCATCATTTCTCCTTCTTCTCATTCCTATGATTTGTAAGGATTCTTCAGAGTTTTCCTTATCTACATTGATGTTGTCTATTGCATCAAAGTTTAAAGAGAAATATAAAAATGAAGTAGAGACATTGGTATAGAAATCAACACTGAAGAGTAAAAGCTTCAAAATATTCAGATTTTTAAAAAAAGTTTCCCTTGTATTTTGCCTTGTCCTTGAAAAAATGTTCATGGTGATGACAGCAGTTAATTAGTAACTATAAGATTTGATAAAACTATGAATATGTAGTAAGATGTTACATGGTGATACTTAGATTGTAAATCCAAAGTTAAACATATATTAAAATGTTATATATAAGATATAAAAATATGACATTGGGTAGTCTGGAAAACTACCTTCATTGTTTACCAACCACAAACGATTGAAAAATGATAATATTCACATTAAAATATTACTAATCACAAAAAATTTGCTTAATGAAACTAAAAAGTTGGTTTAATGTCATAAAATATCATGGTAAAGACAGAAACACTTTCAAATGGTAAAGTGCCAAGTGCTACTGTTATTTAAAAGCCTCCTATAAATGTGTTTAATGTTATGGAAGAAAAATATTTTTCTTGAGGAAGTGCGTGCAGTGAGTATCCATATTTTTGTGGTGACTAATATTAAATTTTTACTCAACTGAACGATTCTGTTCTTTCTCATTTTTTGTTGAGAATGCCTTTTTTAAAAATTTTTTTATTAATTTATTCTTGTTACATCTCAATGCTTATCCCATCCCTTGAATCCTCCCATTCTTCCCTCCCTTCCATTTTCCCCTTATTCCCCTCCCCTATGACTGTTCCTGAGGGGGGTTTCCTCCCCCTGTATATGCTCATAGGGTATCAAGTCTCTTCTTGGTAACCTGCTATCCTTTCTCTGAGTGCCACCAGGTCTCCCCCTCCAAACCAAATAACCCAATTGAGAAATGGGGCTTGGAGCTAAACAGAGAATTCTCAACAGAGGAATATCAAATGGCTGAGAAACACTTAAAGAAATGCTCAACTTCCTTAGTCATCAGGGAAATGCATGTCGAGAATGTCTTTTTTAAAACTTCAATTGTTCTGTTATTTAAAGGGAGGAAGATCAGTGGTTGTTAAAGACATGAGATATAATTTAAGAGAAATTTTGGTTCCACTTCTTTTTTAATGTTTATTTATTTACTGTGTGCACATGCAAGCAACCTAACCACTAAGCTATCATGGTGGCCCTTTAAATTATTTTGCTTTCATTTTATTTGTTTGTTTGGTTGCTTGGTTTGGTTTTCAAGACAGGGTTTTTCTGTGCATCCTTGGCTGTCCTGGACTCCCTTTATTGACCAGGCTGACCTCGAACTCACAATGATCCATCTGCCTCTGCCTCCCTTTTGAGTACATTTCTAGTAAACCTAATATTCTCACTGAAATTAAATTCAAACCCAGTAGAAACATAGGAAACAGCTATCAATAGCACATGTTGGTTTATTAGCATATAGTATATATACAAACTATAATTATACCTTTTGACATATTAAAAAAGTTAAAAATTTAAATGTAAATGTGATAATATGTACAATTAACATCCAATAATATTCAACATTGAAAAAAATGGAGGAGTGACCTGGGAGGAGGGGAGGTGGCATGAGACTGGGAGGAGTGTGGGGAGGGACTAGGAGTGCAAGGAGGAAAATATGCAATCAGGATATATTGAAAACAATGATAAATAAATAAAAATTTTTAAATGTAATTTCCTAAAGAGTTATAGAGCATAACTTTTTGAACACATTTGTGCAAAAACTTCATTAGTATATTGTGAATTTGAACTGGGAAAGATTTTTGTGGCTCTGAATAACATCATCATCAATGACTACTCATTGATGCATTTGATAGCTTAGTGAGTATACTAACAAACGACAAACGTACATGAAGAGTTAGGATCAAGCATCATTGTCATTCATTTGCAGCTCATGTGATATATTGGAGTAACTATTACAATCAAGATGATAATACATGAATACTAACGTACGATGTTTTCCACTGGTTTGATAACCTCTGCACATTTAATCACATTCTGCATGTGCACAGTAAGCTATTTCAAAATGTGTATACCAATTTAGAAAAGACATGACAGGGAACTGTCTACTTTTACTAGAACTGAATGTGGCCTGATATCATTTTAGTGCCTCGTAAATCTTTAGAATGAGGTTGTTCCTAAGGAAACATTTGTTTTAATTGCTATTTACCTTTCTTGTTTAATGATAATGGATTTTGCCCAACTAGCATTTTCGTAGGGTGACCTTTTGTGATGAGCTCTTATTAGTGGCACAGAGAAATAACTGTAGAATTTCTACTTGCCATAAATAGTTACCAGAGGCATTTTAAAAAACAATCTAGATAATACGCCTTACACTGCAAATAAGCCAACCTGTCCTCTACCTTAAAAACCTCCTGAGACTCAGATAGATATAATTAATTATGTTCCATGAGCAATTCTCATTGCTCATAGTTTCTAAACCACATTGAAACAGAGAATGACTTGTTCATAATTTTCTCATGTTTAGTTTTAACTTGATATTCAATTATATGATACTTGATAAAATTATATAAGGAATAAATTACATCTTAAAGTTCATGAGTCTTTGAGGATAGATGTATCTCTCTCAGATGACATTTTGATTTGTTCTCTGTTCTCTTTCTATCTATTACCTATTACCTATCTCTATCTATCATCTATTTATATATCTATCATCTTTGTCTCTCTATATCTCTGACTTTTTCCTTCAACTGTATAGTGGTGCTGGGGAAAATCACTATACAAATACCCATTTGTTTTCAAAATAGAATGTTTAGCATGAGCTCATTGATTTAAACATGTACTCCTGTGTTTAAGGTGCTGATCTCAAATATATTAGAGACTTTAGGAAGTGTAAACTTATTGTAAGGAATGGTTCACTGTGAACATACCTTGAGATCGTATATGTTCACTTATTGTCTTTCTTTTTACTTCTTTTTCATTTTTCATTTATATTTTTAATTTTCTAATTTTTTTTCTTTTTTCTTTCTTTCTTTCTTTTTTTTTTTTTTACTTACTTTGCCTAACATGATATGCTACCTCTTTCTCCTGTCACCATACCTAATACTCCATGACCTCAAATTCTACAAGAATAAGTATTTCTTCCTTAGGTTGCTTCTTGTCAAGCATTTGACCCCAGTAAGAAAATAAATGAATATTACAGGCAGGACAGTTGGCAGGATATTTCTATAAAAATTGTCTAGTCCATTAACTATTATATGATGTAGACAGAAGTTTTACTGACTGTTTTAAAGGTGCTTTATTTCCACACAAGACACTGGTTATTAATGTTATTCTGAGACTCCAAATCTGATTCAGAATTTTAACAAAATAAATAAAACAAAACAGATTTTAAAACCAATCAACATTCTTGTAAAAACTTACAAATAAAAATGTTCCAAGATTCTCCATTTTTTTTTTCTATCCTATAGTTATTCCAGTTTTTCTGGCACTGCGGAGAACAAATGATAGTAACTATATGAACTAAAAGGCACCTAACTTCAGAGCAATTGCTTCAAACAGCAGTGGGAACTGACCAATCACTGGCATTTGCAAATATCTAAAGGAGCCTTTAAAAGTTTAGAGAATAAAATTCATGTAAAGTGAAAGTATAGAAAGAAAGGCAAACTGGAATCATGGCTTTCAAAAAGACAATTCAGTTAAATTATTTACTATACAAAAGGAATATGTTCATACATGACATCTCTATAATTGAAATTTTCCTTTAAGCATAACACACATAAGCAACCAATGAATGTTCCACATGAAAAATTGAAAGCTTAAAGTTATATTCTCTCAACTTAAATTTATAAATTTAGAACTTCCTGTCAATTACTCTCCATATCATCCTACTTAAATAAAATACTTTAAAATTCCTTGTAGATAATAAAAACTTCCTATATTAATAAAAGTATATACTTATAATCTTCAAACTCATATTTTGGTTTTAATTTCTTGTATATATAGGGGCTTAGAATAATTTAATTGCTTTATTAATTAAGTAAACATACTTATTCTACTTGTGGGAATGTATGTGTTGCATGAATAAATTTTTCTTCAAAGTCCCTTAATTATTCTTCTTAATTATTCTGTTATTATATTGTCAATGATACAATTTAATAGATTATATTAATTAATTACACATTTATCCCCTAAGAAAAGACTATATATATACATATATATATATATATATATACATATATATATATATATGTATATATATGTATGAAGTAAGAAAAAATGAAAAGAAATAATGAAGAAAAAATACTTCCTTAAAAAATTACATCAAACTAACATTCAAATTTTGAAAACCATATGACAGATACTGATCATTTTTTTTTTTACTTGCATGTATTTATGTGGATGAGTAAATATGCTAAAGACTATTTCTCTTGACTGATATACAGTAAAATGTATGCATATATTACATTTTCTGGAATGCTGAATGAATTACCCCACTTTTATAACTACTGAAACAAATTGCTACAATTATATCATATCCTGAGAAGTAGCTAAGTATTTAACAAAAACAAGGAAAGATATGCTTATGGGATTTTAATTTATTTAGTTATCTTTAGGTTCTTTTTCATCATGAGCAAATTCCGATCTTTCTCACATAAACTATAAAAGAAACAAAATAAACTTTATTCAATATTATTTCAAACAGCTTTAAGATGACTGTGGTTAATAAATAAATAAAATTATAAGCTGTAGAGATAGCTTTGCCACTAATGATCAGCCTTTCAAGACTTTGTTTTGAGCACCCATGTCAAAGCTTGTCTCTCTAGTTTCCAAATCAAAGCTTTTGTGTCCTCTCCTAAAAGGTTTTTACACTCAACAAATAAAAACAAAATTTAAACCTTCCCCTTTCCAAAAAAAAAAAAAAAAAAAAAAAAACCAAAAACAAAAAACAAACAAAAAAATAAATAAATAAAAACAAAATAAAGACAAAAAGAAATTACTAGACACATGCAAATGGCTGAAGTTGGAAGCAGTCATTCAGCATTTCACACAGACAATTACTAAAGGACCTTGTGTGTTTGTGTGTCTATATGTCTGGGAACAGGTCTCTCAAAGAAGAGAATAGAGAACAAAGTGTCATAAAGACTCAAAGGAGAATAATGGAATAAGAAGAGTTAAATTTGAACAAGGGAGGTGTAGCAAGGTACCAGAGCTAGTACAGCCATGGGCATCACAGGGAACTGGACAGGAGGATAATAGAATATAAACAAGACTCACTGCCTGAATAACCAAGACCTTGAAGCTGGATGGTTCAGAGATCTACTGTAGGTCCTGTCAAACAGGACAAACAAAAACGAAAAGAAAAAAAATCAATGAATTGATTCCTAGTGACATTCTGCTATACTCATAGATCGGTGGCTTGTCCATGAATCATCAGAGAGGTTTCTTCACATTCAATGGAGCCTAGGATCTGGCAGAAGAGGATTAGGAATAGTTGTAGCAAACAGAAGGGTCCAGGAGACCAGGAGAACACAGCCCAGAGTAGTGTTCATAGTGGCTCACAGAAACTGAACTGATAATCAGAGAGCCTGTATGAGTCTGCACTGGGCCCTCTGCACACATCTGTGGTTGTTTAGCTTGGGAGTTTTTGTAGAACTCCCAAGAATACCAAGACCTAGCTGATGAACAGGATATTCTCCACCGCTGAGTGGAGAGTGAGATCTGACTCTCACACGAACTCTGGTGCCTCTTTTCTGACCACGTCCCCTGGATGGGGAGGCCTGGTGGCACTCAGAGGAAGGATAGCAAGTTACCAAGAAGAGACTCGATACTCTAAGAGCATATATAGGGGGAGGAGGTCTCCCTCAATCACAGACATAGGGGAGGGGAGAAGGGGGCAAGTGGGAATAATGGGAGGAAACAGGGAAAGGGCTAACAATCGAGATGTAATATGAATAAATTAATAAAATTAAATAAAAATAAAATTAAATTAAAAAAAAAGAATGTGAGTAAGGCTATTTTGCCTCCAATGAGACTGTTTTTCTTCTACTAGGTTACCTAGCCCAGCCTTGATATGAAAGATTATGGCTAGTCTTAATGAATCTAGTCATGCCATGTTCTGTTTACATCCCTGGGAAGCCTACTCTTTTATTTAAAGGAAAAGGAAGAAAGTGGTTGTTGGGAGGTGGAGGTGAGGAAATACAGTGTAAGGAGGAAGAAAGATAAGTCTACTGTAGGGATGTATTGTTTGAGAGAAGAATAAAGAAAAGAAAATAAGACTCTAAGTTGACTTCAAGAATAAACACATTTATTTTTTACACTCCTGCTTACATATATTTTATCTACTACAAATAGCACTGAAAGCAGAGTTGGATCAGTGTCCTTTACCCCATTGTCTAAATTCGTACTTCAACACTTTCTTGCAAATATCCTTTATCCTTTTTTCCGAGTCCTTTGTTTCATACTTCTCTGTCTTCTGGGACATTTTTCCCCCGAGGACATGCCTCCTAGAATCATCTACCTCTTCAGTTTTCAGCAATCACTAGGCCACATCTGTGTCTGGGTCTGTATCTGAGAGAACAGCCAACCACTGGTTCCCCAACAAGAGGGACTATAGCAATATACAACTAATATTAAAAAACTTTCAAAAATAGTCATATATAGAAACAATGCTGTCGAAGCGTCCTAGAATATATCCTGACCTCTATGGGAACACCAGATGAAACACACATCTGAAGGTGTGACTCTCAAACTAAAAATGAGAGAATATATGTTATATTTGTCTTTTTAGTTTTGGGTTATATATATATATGTGTGTGTGTGTGTGTGTATGTATGTGTGTATGTATATGTGTGTGTGTGTGAATGTGTATAATCATATAAATATATTCCACTGAAATCAAGGACAAGGACAAGGCTGTCTACTCTCTCCATATCTCTTCAATATAGTATTTGAAATCCTAGCTAGAACAGTAAGATCAAGGGGATACAAATTGGAAAAGAAAAGGTCAAACTAAATAGCAGTCTTACAAAGTTTGATAATTTTAAAAGCCAAAATAATGCAAACTTGTACAACCATTTTGGAAATCAATCTGGTGCCTTCTCAGAAAATTGGAAATAGTGCTTCCGCAAGATCCAACTATACCAGTCCTGGGCATATATCCTAAAATGCTCCACCATACAACAAGGACATTTGCTCAGCTATGTTCAAAACAGCATTACTCGTAATATTCAGAATCTGGAAACAACCTAGTTGTCCCTCAAATAAAGAATGGATAAATACTGATACATTTACACAATAGAGTACTAGTTAGCTATTAAAAACAAGTATATCTTGAAATTTGCAGGCAAATGGATGGAACCAGAAAAGATCACCCTGAGTGAGGTAACTGGGACCCAGAAACATATGCATGGTATATACTCACTTATAATTGAATATTAACCATACATAGATGTCATCTGAGAGACTCCACCCAGTGGAAGGATCGGTACAAATGCTGGACTCACTGCTAAATATCCAAGTGGTGAGGTGAAGGTGGTATGGAATAATGAGGGGAGGAAGGACCCAGAAGGTTCAGGAACCCAATATGGAGACCATCAAGGCAGGTGGATCTGGACCCAGGGTGGCCTGCACAAATGGTGGCACCAATCATGAAAAGAGCATACAGTAAACCTAGACCCCCTTCTCAGATATAGCCAATGGGCAGCTCATTCTTCACTACCTCTGACATGAACTCTGGTGCCCCTGGTTTGATAACTTACTTTTGGTGGGAGAGTAATAGAGCAAAAGAGAGAGGGAGGATGCGAACAGAAAGATACAAGCAAGGGGATAACAATCAATATGTAACAAAACTGAATTATAGTAAATAAAAAAGCATTAAAAATAATGACTAGTTTTGAAACACATGCACGTTACAGAAGCTCAAACCAGACAAAATCCAGGCATGAAGACAGGAGGTGGACACTAAATCCCATTCCTTGGTAAGAGATATCTAAGAAACCTGTAGGATGTCTCTTTTAAAATTGTCCCTAAAGGTAAGTTTACCATACTCCTGAGAGTGGTCTCATGTCCATTATAATATGGACAGCACAAATTATATCTTATGGAAAATAAATGTAAAGACACCAACTTGAATGTGTATGGAACAGTGGATCTGGAAAGAGTTGGGAGTGAAATAAATATTATAAAAACATTCTGTGAAATTTGAAATTCTCAAGAAACAATTAATGATACAAAAAAGACAAAGAAATTTTTATTATGTTGTGAACTGTATTGTACCCTTTTTATCCTACAAGTTGTGAATCAGAGGCAAAATTGGCAAGAATTTGAAAGTAGCTTAAGGTACACAGTGCCCTATAAGCTAGCCTGGGCTACAGACTAAGGTTCTGTCTTTTTATCTATATACCAGAAGACCTAGCTATACCATTCTTGGGCATATACCCAAACTATGCTTCATAATACCACAAAAACATATGATCAACTCTGTTCAAAGTGGCATTATTAACAGTAGCCAGACACAACCTAGTCAGCCCTCAACTAAAGAATGGATAAAGATGATGTTGTACATTTGCACAATGGGGCGTTACTGAACTCTTAAATTACTGACATTATGAAATTTGAAGGCCAGTGAGTAGAATTAGAAAAAGGAACATGCTGTGTGAGGAAACTCAGACCAGAAAGACAAATAAAATACATACTTACATATAAGTAGATGTTATTTGTTAAGCATTTGACAATCACACTACCGTCCACAGACCTAGAAAAGCTAAGTAATAAGGAGAGCTCTCTAGGGGGCATATTGATTTCCTTGGGAGAGGGAAATGCAACAGCCTTTGTGAGTGAAATAGAGGCTGGTGGGAATAGGATGGAACAGAATAAGAATGAGGGGGAGGGAAGAATGGAGAGAGAGAACATGGGGAGAGACAACTGAAATCAGAGTGCATTTAGGTAGAGGGTGAGGTCGGCATATAGTACAGTACCAATTGCCAGGAATCTACGAGGGTTACCTTAATGAGAACTGCTAGTCATGTAGGATTTGGGTCCTGAGCTGGCCATCCTCTGTAACTAGTCAAAGGTTCCAGTGTTGGGACTGGGATAGCAAACTAGCCATGAAATCTACAAGCCACAATCTATCCCACCTGTAAGATGTGCCGAGGTACAGAACAATAAAGATATAGAACTTGTGAAGCATGCTAATCTGAGACAAACATCACTAGAAGAAACCCATGTCCAACACTTCCTGGATGACCAAAAACAGGAAGCTGAAAAGCCCAGAGACCTATAAAAAAATAAATAAATAAAATGACTCCTAATGATATTCTTATATACTCATAGACCAACGCCTAATCCAATGATTATCAGAGACTTCCCCAAGCAGCTGATGAGAGCAGATGCAGGGACGGACGCACAGGCAAATGTTAGTTGAAGAGAGAGCCCAAAGTAGAAATTTCCATCACATCTCACCCCCTGGAGCTTGGGGAACCTGTGAAGGTGGAGAATAATAGAAGACATTAGGGCCAAGGACATCTGTATGTATAAGTTTATTTTGTAATTCAAATGCTGATTCCTGTACAACTCACTCCCTGTATCTGATTGTGATCCTTGCTCTGAGACTCTCCTGTCTCAATGTTACATAAACACTGATCTCCAATTGTCCCCTGTTTGCCAAATAAATCAGATTATAGCCAATCACTTAGCAGAGGAAAGAATGGGGCTGCATTTACTGCCAGCAAGGGGAGGAAGAGTTAGAAGAGAGGAGGAAGTAGGTGGTATCAGCCATGAACAGAAGTCCATGAGGAAGAAGGAGAGAGAGCTCAGCAAGAGATGCGACAAAGTGCAAGTATCTCTGATAAGTAAGCCGGAAGGAAACCAAATTAGTTTAGAGCGCTAAGGATAGTGTAATAACTGTTCAGTTCTTATGATGTGAAGCTTGTTAAAATAATATGATGGCATCCCAATTATTTGTGTGATAGCTGTGTTAAGAGAGAAAATGAGAAACAAACATAGTTTTATAAAATAAATTTAATAGAAGAACACGGACCACAGGCATTAACTAAGCAGAGCCCATGAGGATGCACCAAGATGGAAGCAAAAATCTGAAAATTAGCATGGGTCTCAGATATACCCTCTGCATTTTTTAATGGTTGTTAGCCTAGCGTTATTTTAGGACTACAAACAGTGAAACTGGTGTGGAGAGCCCCCATGGACCGCACCCTAAGATGGCGCCTGGCACACCACCAGAGCTGCCTCTGTAGAGAACAAACAAGTCCTTATTTGGACATAGCCCATTGCCTGCGGTAGTTCCACCTTCATGGACCAATGAGGATGCGAGACGTAGTGTGAGTTGATTGGATGACAGTATGCCTTATTAGTGGGTGGTGGGGGTGATTCAAGGGAGTTGCTTGCACGAAGAGCTTGAATAAACTACTTGGAGAAGAACTGGTGGTCGCATCTTTCTTGCTGGCCGAGCGAGACGCGACAAGTGGTGGCCCATAGGGGAACCTCGCTCCCCCACCGTGAAGTTCAGAACTCTAAGTGGTCAAGGATCACAGGCGGGTAAGTTCCCGGTAAGTGGAACTTACGACCCCTGGATAAGGGGAAGGTCTCCGGGAGGGAACTAGTTCTAAGGTCTCCAGAATGGAGCTAATTTGAAGGCCTCCAGGAGGGAGCTAGTTCTAAGGTCTCCGGAAGAGAGCTAATACGTGAGGTTTCTCGCAGGGAGGAAAAGTGAAAGTATGGGTGCGTCACCTTCTCACCCGGTTTTCGCTGCCCTCCGAGAATTGTTAAAATCAAAGGGACTAAAGATTAAAAGTAAAACTTTAGAAACCTTCCAACTGAATGTGACACAGTGGCCCCATGGTTCACGGTGTCTGGCCATCTTTCCCCCTCGGGCTGGGATAAGCTAGGTAAGGATTTGGATTTTGCCTGGGACCAAGGAGACTTGAAAGCTGGGGTGAGGCCAATGTGGAAGTTGATTCGTAGTTGCTTGTCAGATACTAGGTGCTGTCAGGCAGTAGAAGCTGGAAATCAAGCTCTTGAACAATTGAAGGAAGAAAGATCTCAAAAATCAGATAAGGAAAGCGAGCTTAGTGAAGAATCTAGCTCAGAGGATGATATTGAGGAACTAGCATGCAAGATGGAGGGGACCAGACTATATCCGGATTTGTCTCCATATAGAAGGGAGATGTCAGAATAAGGGGAAGTTAAAAGAAGGGGAGTGGTGAAGGCTGAGATGGAAGTTACCAAGCCCCCTCCCTACAGTGTGCCTAATCTGGAACCAGAGCCAACTAATGTTGGTCGGTCTTTGTGCCTGCAGGTTTGGAAGGAAGTCAGGGCAAGTTCCTTGGGGTTTCCAGTGTTTCAAGATGCTCAGGGAAACTGCTACCATGAGCCCCTAGATTTCAAGATAGTAAAATCCCTTGCAGAGGCTGTACGTGCCTATGGTGTCTCGGCATCCTTTACGGTGTCAATGATATAGAGTTTAAGTAGACACTGCATGACACCCACCGATTGGAGTAGCCTTGTTAAGGCATGCCTCACTCCTGGTCAGTATCTTGATTGGAAGGCCTTTTTGAAAGAATTTGCCACTGACCAGGCTGCAGCTAATGCTGCTGGAGGCAATCCAGCCTGAGACAGGGACATGCTTTTGGGACAAGGGCGATTTGCTAACCAACAAACAGGATATCCCATTCCAGTGCAAGCACCTAATGCCATAACGTTGTTTAGACATAAGAGGGATTTTGGGATCACTGCAGCCATTGTTGCTGAAGTCACCCTTGCCACTACAGGTGCCGCCACTGCTGCAGTGGCTCTAAGTTCTACAGTTCAAACAGCCGCCACCCTTAACAACTTATCAGCCACAGCTGCCAAAGCTCTAGATACGCAGGCCAATATCAATGCCCAGTTAAAGGGAGGCATTATGATCCTAAACCAACGCGTTGACCTGGTCCAGGAGCAGGTGGATGTCTTATGGCAACTGGCACAGCTGGGCTGTGAATGGAAACTACCTGGGATTTGTGTTACTTCTGTTCAGTATGTTAATTTCTCTAAGGCTGCAAATCTATCTAAACAGCTTTCTAGCCATCTTCTAGGTAACTGGTCAGCCAACTTCAATGGCCTGATGAGGGATCTTCAATTGTCGATTACTACAATCAATTCTACCTGTGTTGACCTGGCTTTTGCAGATGGACTCTCCACTTGGCTGGCGACCGCTGTTAACTACCTGAAGGAGTGGGCGGGCATCAGGGCTATAAGCATTATATTCCTAGGTGTGAGTGGTGTATGCCTGTGGTGTATTTGTCGGTTAAGAACGTCTCAACATCGCACTCGGGTCCTGATGGCTCAAGTGTTTGCAGCAGTTGAGGCAGGACAGTTACCTCAGATCTGGCTGTCTGTCCTGAAGAATTGACACACTGTTTCTCATCACGCTCAGGGTGCGAGGCAGAGCACTGCACAGGAGGTACATTGTATGCAGTTAATGGCCTTCTGGGGAGCAAGTCTGATTGCATGTGGGTTGGTATCCCAGACCCCACCTCCGGGAAAAAGGTACTGGGCCAGGTCTGGCACTCAGCAAATGAAGGGTTTACCTGAGGGCAGTGTGAACAAGTGTCCATGGAACGTATGGAGCTAGGTCTGGCACTCAGCAAGTGAGGAGCTTGCTTGAAGGCAGTGTGAACAAATGCCCATACACACCGGAGATCAGACCTCTACTCTCACCTGTTGCGTTGACGTCCTGATGTGTCATGTTTCTAAAACAAAAAAGGGGGAACTGTGGAGAGTCCCCACGGACCGCACCCTAAGATGGCGCCTGGCACACCACCAGAGCTGCCTCTGTAGAGAACAAACAAGTCCTTATTTGGACATAGCCCATTGCCTGCGGTAGTTCCGCCTTCATGGACCAATGAGGATGCGAGACGTAGTGTGAGTTGATTGGATGACAGTATGCCTTATTAGTGGGTGGTGGGGGTGATTCAGGGGAGTTGCTTGCACGAAGAGCTTGAATAAACTACTTGGAGAAGAACTGGTGGTCGCATCTTTCTTGCTGGCCGAGTGAGATGCGACAAACTGGGATGTCTCTGACTCCCACTTCCTGTCTTGGGACTTTTTCCCTCCTACTATGTTGTCTTGTTCAGCCTTGATTTGAAGGATTGTACCTAGCTTTATCATGTCTTGTCAGGCTGTATTTGGTTGGTACCCCAGGGAGACCTTTCCTTTTCTGAAGAGAAATGGAAGAGGAATGAATCTGGGGGAGTGGGGAGAGGCAAGGTGAAAGAAATAGGGGCCTACTGAGAGGAGTGGGGCAGGGGAAACTGTGGCCTAGATGTATTACAAACAAAAGTTAAGAAAAATATAAGAGAAATAAGTAAATGAAATAATATAAATAAAACTATGATTTTCAATGTGTATAGACCTATTCTAGAAATTAAACATTTACATAATGAATTACGTATAGTATGTTGAAGATACATGTATTACAAATGAGTATAATATTTGATGTCTTTAATTATTTATTTTCTCTTATCTGAACCTGGGAATGCATTGAAGTTTCTCACAAAGAAGAAAATTCTGAGAAGTTGCAGTATTACCTTGTAAATACTGCCGTAAATTCCATCATTCTAGTAAGCATGACACTCATGTTTTTGTTTCTGGTCTGCTCTGTTTTATCTAAAAAAGACCCAATATTTACCATTTCCATTGGAGTAGCAACATAGCTTGCTCTGAACAAAACAGAGAAACGGAAAAATATTTTCTCCCCCCCCCCCAAAAACAGTGTTGTTTTTCTTTCTGTACTTGAAACTTGTAGTAATTTTGTCCTGAGCTACCCCACTGTCACCCGAGTCATATGCTTGCTCACAAGTTTGTCACTATTTCTAAAATGTTGAACCTTTAATAAATGACTCGCAAGAGTCAGGTCTTATGTTCCATGAAGATGTACCTTTGGCTGGAATAAAAAACACCAGCTCCAATCATTCTTCTCTCTGACACTTTCTTGCCCCAAGATAAGTTTGTAGCCTACTGCGTTTTACCACCAGGATATATTAGAACCTACTAAAGAAAAGAAAGCAATCAGTCTAATACCAAAGTAGCCATGCCCACTACTTAGATTTCCTTTGCTTACTGACATATTTGAGAGAGATATGTGATCAGTCTGGGAAAGTCTTGAAGAAAGCAGGAATTCACATGCAAGAGAAGGGAGAAATTCCTGCCAATGGGCAAATGATCCTTGGATAATAAGAACATCCCACTTTTGGTACATCTTGCAGTATATAACAGAAACAGGAGAAAACCCTGAACCAGAAGATTTTAGGCCAAAGCAAACTTGAATTTTACACACATAGTGCTTAAAACTGCATATTGAAACTTAAAGAAAAATTCACAAAATATGTTCATGACAAAAAAGAGGACCTTATTAGGAAGAAAATTAGCATAAATTTGTCAACGAAATATATATGCACTTCGGCCTAGGCTTAGGTTAAATAAAATGAAAGGGATTTGTTTTAGGGGAAAATATATACCTAGTGATAGAGACAATGTTCAAATTTGTGCTGGTAATCTTATTGCACCACTGAGTTAATTTTTATGCCATATCTGGCATTTATAATTTGTCTGACATCAGAAAGCAGAGGTGACTCACTATCATTGTAATCTAAAGAGCAAACATAAGGTAATTATGTTGCATGGTTATAAACAATTAATTTAAAAACAAGTTGGGCAGCTGGTCAATTCAAACTATGATCACAAGCTTAATCATTGAAAACCTATGAGAATATATAGGGGGACGTAATCCCCCTCAGGAACAGTCATAGGGGAGGGGAATAATGGGAAAATGGGGGGGGGGGAGGAATGGGAGGATACAAGGGATGGGATAAACATTGAGATGTAACAAGAATAAATTAATAAAAAAAAAAAAGAAAACTATCAGAATTTGCATATACAATGTTCCCACTTTAAATATGCTTTAGATTGTAGTTTCTATTAAAAAAAAAAAAGAGTGCATAATACACCTTACTTTCTCTTTTCTTCCTTAGTTAAACTTACTTAATATTTCTTTCCTTCCTCAATATTCCTTAACTGTTCTATTAATGTTCTAAGATTCTTTTATTGTCATTAGAATTCCTATAAGAAAAAAAAAACCAGCTTTACAGAATAAAATAGTCAAAAGTACTTAAGTTCAAGTGAAAATTTATTAAATAGATCTGTTTTCTCTTATTTTAATTCAGCACCTTATCTCACTGGGAAACAGGTTAGTTTCAAATAGTGCATTTGTTAGAATTAATGTACACTATCCCATGATGTAAATAAATTTTATTTAGTTCATTTCATAAACAAGAAAAGCATTCATATTTATTTTTTTTAACTTATGTTCTGCAGAGCAAACTCTGTCGATCCTCTATAAAAATGAAGGAAACTAATCCCATGTCAAGTTTATAGAATTCCGTGACTAATTTCCCTATTCTTGTTTCATACAAAATTTAAATTGGATGCATTTTCCAAAGAACGGAATTGTGAATGGATCTCATGCTTTTGTTTTTACGTCGGAGGTTAATAGTTTTCTTTGTGAGAGTAACTAGAAAGCTCACGTCATTTCAAACTGTGTTCAACAAAGTTGAAAATAGGTGCCAGTAGATTTCATTTTTCCTGTCTGAGAATGTTATAAAAGAAGCAGTTGTTTTTGTAGTTACTCTTGTCTTCAAACACACAGATAAAAAAAATTTTCTTTCTTTCTGTTTCTTTTTTAAATTTTTTTATTAATTTATTCATATTACATCTCAATGGTTATCCCATCCCTTGTATCCTCCCATTCCTCCCTCCCTCCCATTTTCCCCTTACTTCCCTCCCCCATGACTGTTCCTGAGGGGGACCTCCTCGCCCTGTATATGCTCATAGGGTATCAAGTCTCTTCTTGGTAGCCTGCTGTCCTTCCTCTGAGTGCCACCAGGTCTTGTTTCTTTAAGATTTATTTTTAGTTTCATTTATGTGTGTGTGCCTTTTTGTGAATATAGAAGTTGTTTGTGTGCATGTGCAGAGACCAGAGAGGATGTCAGACCCAGAGTGTTGGAGTTTCTGGTGGTTCTGAGCCATCTCGTGTGGGTGCAGGGAGCCCCATTCGAGTCATCTTCAAGAGCAGCACATTTTTCTGAACCTTAAACTTCCCTGTACCTCCTTCTTTGTCTTTCAGTGCTCTCAATAATAACCCCTCTTCTTTAAACACCCTGATTTATTTAATGCATCCTGCCTCATGGTGCAGTAAAAAAGGAGTGAATCAGATGAAATAATAAAAATCTTATTTTTCAGGTGAAATTTTCATCAGCACAGGATATATGCTGGTAATATCAACATCTCCTGAGCTACACTCAAATAATGAATTAGAATCAATAATAATATAATAGTTTTGAGACTTGGTAGCATTTAATGTTTGAAATATATGGATTCTATATTTGAGAAGTGTGTATTCCAGGGGTGCAACATTACTAAACAGAAGTGGACACCAAAATGGAAGAATAGCCATTTCTATTCTTGTAAATTATTAATGAGACTCTCATTAGCACTGTGGCTTAAGGACTAGATGTGAGTGGAATTTTAATAAATTTGCATATCTTTCTGAAAATATCATGAAATATGAACAGCAAATTATTGTTAAATAAAACAAAAATTCTAACTAGTATGGTATTTCATACAATTGTCTAATTCACACCATTCACTATATGGAGATACAATAATGAATTTTGGTAACCTTAATTTAAAATATTAAAAATCTATAAAGAAAAAAGATAAAAATTAAAGTTCAATATTCTATGCTTTGAAATGTACACTTACTAATGTAATATATAATTGATTCAATGAAATTTCAATCCATTTTCCTGGTTTTAGTTATAAATTCACTCATAACCTGTGAAGGATATGGTAAAGTTTGATGTCTCCTCATTTGTAATATTGTATAATTGTAATTTTAAGCAACTTATTAAAGCAAATGTTGAGTTTAGTAATATAAATATATTTAAAATTACTGGTTTATAATAGCATTCACATATTAAAGTTCCCATGTGTCTAGGAAATTCCAAGCATATTAATTAAGATATTTTTAGAGCTTACGTTGTTGGAAATGAAAAGTCTATATTTATTAGCATTCAAAATTCACACTAGTGAATGAATGTTTTATTCTAAACTTGAATGTTGTTATTTGTGATTTCAGTTTATGGTTAATGATTTTTTTACAAGCACAGACACCAGAATAGTAATAGCAGTATTAGTAATGCTGAGAAGTATGCTACATTTATCCATATATGTTCACTTTAAATTGCTTAAAATATCCAATCTAATCAGATTGACTGATTAGAACTTCATGATTGTAAAGGTTAAAATGTCACAAGTCCAGTGCCAAGTGATCTTGATGAAACTTTCACCTCTTTAACAGACATTTATTATGTACTTCTGTATATGGTCTAGCATCCTCAAAGCAGGCAAGTAGATTCTCATGAAAACATGAATAAATACCTAGATTTCACCAACCAAAAATATAGTAATTTCATAAGAGACCATACACAGCTTATAACAGAGATTTCCCTATATTGCTGTGACCCCCAAATCTGATATTTCCATCAAAACTACCCAAAAACTGTCTTGATAAATGGCCTTAATTTTTGTTACTTTAAAAACTTCATCAAGCAGGGGAGGATCCAAGATGGTGTTGCCATACACATACTATGTTTGGTTAGCTGGACAGCAGTGACTGCACAGCGACCTAAGGACCAAACTGAGAACTACAAAACACAGGAGCTGGTGAGCCCCAGGTGAGAGGGGTCCACACTGTGTGAAGAGTGGATAAGGAAACTGCATTACATACACGCAATCAAATACTACTCAGCTATTAAAGACAAATAGATGAAACTAGACATGATCATCCTGATTGTATTAGCCCAGACCCAGAAAGGCAAGCATGGTATATACTCACTTATAAGTGGATATTGACCCAACATAAATGTCCTCTATGACACTCCTTACAGTGTGTGAACAGGACAGATGATGGAACTCACTTTTGGACTCTGGGAAGAGCAATGAGAGTGGTATGGAAGAATCAGGATACAGGAGGAATCAGAGGGTTTGGGAGACCCACAAGCCAGGTGGATCTGGACCCAGGGAGGCTTGCACAAGTTGATGCACTAACCAAGAACACTAGATGCAGAGAGCCTAGACCCCTCTGTTAAGATACAGGCAATGGACAGCTCATTCCCCTGGTTGTGGGAAGTGCAGGGACTGCCTCTGACATGAGCTCTGGCGTCCCCAACTTGACCGCTTCCTTTTGGTGGGGAAGCACAATGGGTACACACACGAAGAGGAAAGCAGACTATCAGGAAGAGACCTGATAGGCTGTGGTCATATGGATGGGGTGGAGGCCCCTTCTGTCAGAGATATAGGGGAAAGAATAGATTGGAAGAGGGAGGAAGGGTAGGAATGGGAGGATACAAGCAAGGGAATACAATGGGGATGTAATCTGAAATAATAATAATAATAATAATAATAATAATAATAATAATAATATTATTATTATTATTATTATTATTATTATTTATTATTATCCTTTTTCAAACTTAACTTGCTGAGATATGGGAATTTGGGAGACCTAATATCTCTGATCCTAGGACATATCCACTCATATCTGGCTTGAGAATAAATTATTCTACCTTTTATGGTGACCCCAACTGTGACACCACAAATTATTCATCTTCTAGTAGAGTGACTTGGATAAGAAACAATACTCAGCAGAGGTCTTTGTTTCCAAACCATTTGATGTGGCACGCTCAAATGACTTTTGTGAGATGCTGAGTACTTGCAGCTGGTTGGTCTGTTTGTTTGGTTTGTCATCCATTTTGTGTAACAGAAAATATAAAGTTTATTTTATACCTTTGAAGTTAGTTTTCAAAGTGTTTGTTTTAAAATATTGATTTTGTTAATTTGGTTTGAAAACATTTTGGCTCCCATCTTTCAGGGCTTTTTGTTTTTGTTTGGTTTGGTTTGGTGGGTTTTTACTATCTTTCAGGTTTGTTAGCTTTCAGACCACTGAAATAATTTTGGGTCTGATCAGTTTATTTCTTTTTTGTTTGTTTGTTTTTAGAACAATTGGCTTCTTAATTGGCTTGCTTCTTGTCCTTATCTCTTCACATACATTGAATATTTGATGTTGTGGGTTTTTTATCATCACTTCTGATTATTTCAACCTTATTATGTTTGACTTAAGAATTCCATGAGAGTATGATCATGAATAAACTGAGAGTAAAAACATTTGTTCTCTCAACAAGAGAGAAGTGTTAAAGTATACTCTCCATGAAGTGGTGCCACTTCATAGAGAAGGCCAACCAAAAATACCCTCTTCCTTGGTTAGAAGGAATTTTATCAGCCTGGCCAAGGAAATACTTGTAAGATTTAGAGTACCCAGTGACAGGAGAATCCTCATGCACCTGTAAAATGTGTAGGACAAAGAGAAATGCAATGGGAAAATAAACTGATCTCTTTGTAAAAGCCAAGAATATCAACTCCCAAAGCATAACATAATCCTAATCCAAGAAATATGTCCCCTTATCTACATAGAAAAACTTGCCCCAAAATGTGTCTCCAAACCAAAACATGGAATATAATAAAGGATAAGCGATATGATAATGAAAAATGGCCTCAACATTAAACTGCCATCTGGTATTCTGGCCCGATTTATGCCTTAAAATTATAGAAGATCACTTTCATTTATTCAGAAAATATGAGGAAATTGGACTTATCTTTCTATCATGAAGACTGCTTTCCTGCCAATACGTAGCCTCATCTGTGTCTGATCTTAGGAATCTTTCTATACAATATGGGACATCACCTTGTGAGTTACGGAGAATGTAGGAGGGGTTCAATAAAGTGTATTTGGGAGGGGATGAAGGAAGGAAGGGAGGATGGAAAGCAATTTGATTATATTTCAACTAAAACATACTTAATTTATTTAAAAAGTAAAAATCCTCTTCATCATCATCATCATAGTTTTCCTAGTCATCATCATCATCATCATCATTGCTGTCGTCATCATCATTTTCATGTACTTTCCCTCTTGTAAACACAAAAATGCAGAGCTTGGATTAAAGCGGATCTGTGAAACAAGACTTTGGAACAAAACTATGACTACAAAGGTTAATTGGCTGATTAGAAATTTAATGATGTGAAGAGTTAGAATGTTGCAAAGTCAGAGCCAAATTACCTTAGGCTATCTTTTTCCCCTTAACGGCTATTAAGACAGGTACTTGGCTTTCCCAAGCCCAAATGTCATATACAGCAATGACTTCCCCATTTACTGTACCCACCTAACTGATATTTCTACCAAAGTGCTAGAAAAATTTGAATTTCTCTGCTACATACTATAAAGACTATGTATCTGTTTACCATTTGGAACATGGAACTTGGGGTAAACCAAATCTGTATCATTAGAATGTGGCCCTTGATGTTTGACTACCAAATAAAATATGCCATATACACTCTGAGGCAAGAGATGGTCCTTGAATAAAGAAGTATTTCATAAAACTAAATCTCAAAAGGATTTGAAGTTCTATATTCTTTGAAGTCATGTACAAAGCTTAAAGCAAATTTTCACTAGAATTCACCTCTTGAATTTTGGAAAACATTACAATTAATGAAATTTGATGGTTTCTAAGAAAAACCAGTTAGAAAATCAGTTTAACCTAACATTCATTCTGAAAAAGATATCAAGTATTATGTCTAAGTATATCAGTCTTCTATATACCCTAAAAGGAAAACGAAGCATTGCTCTGAATTGGGTTACCAAGCCTCAAGAGCTCAGGCAAAGTCACCACTGAAAACTTCTCATTTTATTACTAGGAAATTAACTTGAAATAATGCCAGAGAACACTGTAAGATTTGTTTTAACTTAAAATCAAAATATTTTTTGAACATAGAAATATTCCAACTAAACTCTAAAAGAGGCATTCATCATTGTAGAGATATGTATAATTATTTATGTTATGTGACATGAAAGCCAAAAAAAAAAAAAAAAAAAAAAAAGTACAGTTTGCTAGGATGCATTCAGAAGTCTATTCAAAGAGAGATTTGCAGCTAATACCATTAAAGAGGAAATAAAAATCATGGTTCCTAATTAAATGCAATGCTACAGAGCAAAGGTCAAAATATAATAAAATATATTTCTTAACACTCAATATGAAATTACAGACAGACCATTCTAATTTTTATTCAGTGTCATTGTCATCATCAGAATTCAGCTTGAGACACAGCTAGAACATTTTTAAAAGTCAAAGCTTTCAAAGTCCCAACAGCAACAGGGCCTATGGGTGACCTCATTATTCAATTTTAAATTTAGCAAAAGAGAAGCTGACATGCTAAGAACACTATGGGCAGAAGTGGCAGCAGTGAAAGGCAGAACTTTGTGGAAAGAATAGACCTTGTCACCAGAGAAAGACACTCTAAAACTGAAAGGACAGGGCTTAAAGCTGGAGTTTCTTGTAGTTTTAAATGCCACAGTGTCTAATGGATGTGTCCATAAGTGTTGACCTGGCTTACTTAAAATTCTTTACTTTAAAAATTTATAGTTATGAATAGATGAATGAGGGGCTAAAATGGGAGGATCCAGTAAAGGAGAGGATGAAAGAGGGAGACGCAGGAATAAATACAGGGAGAAACAGCTCAAATTAAAAGCCATGTGAGAGGTAGTATGGAAACCAAATACAGTAGAAGCTTGTTAAAATACAGACAGATACGAAGGTCTAAATTAAATCACCACACAAAGGAGAGACAGAGCCTCAACTGGCCATTTCTTGTCAGTTACTGAAAGTTTCCAAATCCAGGACTGCGTTTCATCTAATGGAGCTTTTGGCCAAAGAGATTGTATGGGAATTCTCAAGCAGCACAGACTATTGCCAAGACTAGAGTTTGTTGCCTACAAACTGACAGCAGGTCCCCATTGCTGAAGAAAACACCTACACAACTCACTAATCGTCTGCACAGAGCCTTCATCTCTATGCACTATAGTCTTTGACACAAGAATGTACCAAAGGAAAAGCCTAAACACCAACCCAGCCACAAAATCATTTATCTACTAGGGTGTCCTGCTTGTAAGCTGTGATAATGTAATGGTAGCTCAAAGTTTATGAGAATGTTTTATCACTACCTAATTTAACTGAAGGTCTACAAAATGGAACTCCATACCCAACACTGCAGTGGGTCACTCTGAACCTAAGTTTACATAGTCTTAAACAGTTCTGTTTAGAAAAAGAAAAAGAAAAAGCCCAAATAGCAGTAAAATTACTCTTAATGACATTGTCCTATATTCCTAGCTCAGTGCTCAGCAGTCATCAGAAAGGCTTCCTCCTATAGCATATGAAAACACAAAAGGAGACTCACAGCCAGACATTATGCAAAGAGTAAGAGACCTTGCAGTACTCAGCCCAAAACTTCAAGTTTCCATCAAAATCTCTCCTTTTCTGCCTCAGGTAATCCTACAGAAGAGGAAGGAGCCAGACGTGATGGAGGCCACCAAGAAAACAAGCCCTTCTAAGTCATCACGATTAAAACATATGAACTCACAAAGACTGAGGCAGAGTACACTGCAGCTGCCCAGATCTGTGCCAGATGGTGTCCTAGAGATGAACGGAGTGCACACGCCCCATCCTTAAGCCATACTCGCCCTCCAACTGAAAGCCAGTTGAAAAGAAAAGGTTCAGTTTCTCCAAGGTAGTCTCACTGGGGAAACAAACCACATCTAGGGTGGACTGCATGCCCAGCAGGAGATGGCCAACAGAAAAAGAACTCAATGGCATCTTTGGAGGGTCTTTGTCTCGTAATACCACATCGGGTCTTATTTTTATTCATTTCTATTTCTTTTTTTTTAAAGTGCATCTACTTATTTTTCATTTTCACTTTATTTTATTTACATGTTTTCCCCTTTTTTTCATACAGGCCTTTTGATTATTTATTATGGCTTCCAGCTTAGTAGTTTGGGGCATTCCTAAGCATGTGGGCATGTAAGTGTCTGTTTCATATGCCACTACTTGGGCCCTTTAACTTCTGGATTTTTTTTTTTTTTTTTTTTTGTAAAATCTGGTGTGCTATTTTTTGTTTTATCCTACTATGTCTTATTTTATTTTAATATTATCCTTTGGAAACTTATTTTTTAATGACAGACAGAAAGGGGTGGATATAAATGGGAAGGGAAATAGGGGAAAACCAGGAGAAGAAGAGGAAGGAGAAACTGTAATAAAGTTACTTGAAAAACATCCACTATCCAGGTCCTTCTTATTTTAATTGAAAATAGATTCTTATCTCAGACAATACATTCCAAGCATTGTTTTTCCTTCCCTCTCCTTTTTCCAGCACCCCCATATGCCTTTACCCCCCAAATCCACTGCCCTCTATTTCCTTTCAGAAAAGAACAGGCCCCACTGAGAAACATCACACACACACACACACACACACACACACACACACACACTCCAAAATAAAAAAACAAACAAACAGACACAAGATAAAAAAAGACAAAAGCTATTATATCTAGGCTGCACGGGGCAACTGGATAGGAGGAAAAGTGTTGTAAGTGCAGCAAAAAGCCAGAGACTCACCTGGTCCCACTGTTAGAAATTCCACATAAACACCAAGCTAACAGTAATAACACATTCTCAGAGGACATGCACAGACTCATGCCAGCGCTGGCTTGCCATTTCATTCTCTGTGAGTCCATGTGAGCCCTGTTTAGTTGATTTTGTAGACTATGTTCTCCTGGTGTTCTTCATTTTCTCTGACGCCTACAGTCTTTCCTCCCCTTTCCTTCCTTCCACTGGTCCACTGGCTTCCCCAATCTCCTAGAGGAGGGACGTGACAGAGACATCTAATTTCAACCTTCTCTGTACATAATATCTGCCTGTGGGTCTCTGCACATCCTCCATTTGTTTCTAGTGGAAGCCTTTTTTGTGATGACTGGACTAGACACCAATCTATGTGTACAGCAGAATATCGCTAGGAATCATATCATTGATTTTTTCTTTTTTGTCAGTCATGTTTGATTCAACCCTAGGTATCTGGCCCAACCAGGCTCTTATTCCTAAGTATCCAGGCAGTTTAAGACTTAGGTTTCCCAAAAGTAAAATACACACCCACATACATACATACATACATACATACATACATACATACATACGTAACTAACTAAAAAATAAAAATAAACAAAAATGCAGAATTAGAACTAGCTTCTTATATTGAAGTAATAACATTAGGTTTTAAGAAATAAAAGGCATATTTTAAAAATATAACCCATAGCCTGCTCTACTACTAGGACATCCTTGGACCAGAGCTTCTGAGTGTCTGCTTGGCTGAACCTAGGCAAATATTTTCCTAGGAGGACCTGTTGAGTTACATGGCTTGGAGACTTTGTTTGTTGAGACACTGGTGTTGTTTGGCTGCTTTAGTTTTGTTGTTTTCCAGCTAATTTTTCAAATATGTTAAAATTTTCATATCCTGAAACTTTCAGTAGGTGAGGTTCTGTCCTTGCGTCACCTTTCCTCTTGTTCCAAGGCAGGGGGTAGTTTACTATAACTGAACTACTCTCTTCTGTGTATAAAGCAGCCTTCTTGTTTTCTTTAACTTTGCTCATTCTGTCTGTCACATAACTTCATTGTTTTAACCTTTTGTGCTCTGCTTTCTGCTTTGAGTTTTTCCTATCAGCTCCCTTGAAAGTCATGTTCAGTCACCATTACAAATACTATATTGTTGTGTATTATACTGAGGTTTCTCCCACAAAGGTGTTTTGTCTATTACATTTCAATTTGGCCTTTCTCAGGTTTCCAGGACACAAGCAGAATGCAGCAAACACATTGAAATGTGGAAATGGCCTCTAATTCAATGGCAAATAGAATCCCTTTTCACTTTTGAAACCACCTGAGAAGTCTTTACAGTTCACCTTTCTATAATCCTTCTGGTCTTCCACATACTCTCTCAAATTGTTTGTTAAATTTTGATTATATTACTAAGGTCTCTCTAACATATAGCTCAAAACTAGAACACCCAGGTCCAAAAGTGTACATGGTTAGCAAGGTAGTCAAACAAGAAACTCTACTTCTCAGTAACAAACTTTGGTATATTTTCCAGTTGTGGTAAAATACATTTCTGAAAAAATTTGCGAGATGCAAGATATACTTTGGTTGGTAGTTCTCATGGGCACAACCCATCCGAGTGAGGGATGTGTGGCACCAGCAAGTTGTGTCTGCGTTGCTTGGGGCTTGTTCATATTTAGGCAGACCAGAAATAAGATACTGAGTAGCATATACACTTGAGCCCAGCAATTCATCTCTTAGAGATAAGACCCATCTTTCAACTGAACTACCGTCTCTCAAACTACATGACCATCTGGAAAGCAAGTGTTCTAACACATGAACCAAAGGGGAACATTGGCATCCAAGCTGTAAAACTACAAAAAAATGAGTTAATAATTTAAAACTCCGTTAAACTTTCTAAAAATAGATAAATTCATTGATGAAAATAAAAATATTTAAAGCTCCCATAATGAAAATCTTTTAAAAATCTCAAAGAAAACAAATACTTCCCTCAGTATTTTATGCTACTACCTCTCCAACAAAGACATAAAAAAGGAATAAAATGTGCATTATTATTGTTTATTAATATTAATAAAATATTCTAGAAAATATTAACAAAATAAAATAATACATAGAGAAAAAATTGTAACAAGTACCAGAGGGATTTTTTCCAGCGAAATAGTCTATTGCCACATAAAGTAACAACTTATTTATTCCATTTAGCTCAGATGTAGGATAAAATTGGATGTAACATAAAATTCACTTTTCCTGACCCCCTTATGATACACTGAACATTCAAGTTAGTGAAAAGAGGAGAAAAAAATACATTCAAAAAGAAAAATTAAAAAAACTGCCCAAGTACCCAGTGGATATGGTCTCATAAATAGAAATTGTTAAGAAATTCAGAAAAATGCACACAGCTACTAAAGCTAATAAGCTGGTTTCATTGTGTTCACATTATGAAGGATTGAAATATAAACATAAAACAATGGCATTGCTTTATAGCAGCAATGTACCATCTGAGGATGTATTTTACTCACAATAGCAACAAACAAACTAAAGTACAAAGATAACTTAACAAAGAAAGTGAAAGAAATATGGACTGAAAACAATAGAACACTCTTGGCAGAAACTAAAGGCCCCAACAAATGAAACAACACCCTGTTTGTGTTGGGTTAGAATACCAAATATTATTGCAGTGACAATTCTCTCCTAATTGATTTATGGAGATAACACAAGCCAAACCTAATCCCAGCTACTGACTGGCTGTTGTGTGTATGCAAAAGTAAAGGGCCCATGATACTATAGACAGTATCAAAAAAGAGTAATAAAAAGTTCTCATCTTAAATCTTGCTGGAAAGCTACATGAACCAATATAATATAGTTATAAAAGATAGATATAAAAAGCATTGAAAAAAATCCAAATACAAGGCATCATAATACAGGGGTCCCGCTCAAAGTAAGGCACCAGCCAAGGACAATACAGGCGGTAAACTTTAAACCCCTACCCAGATCTAGTCAATGGTCAGAACATTCTCCACACTTGAGTGGAGAGTGGGATATGACTTTCTCACGTACTCTGGTGCCTCACATTTGACCATGTCCCCTGGAGGGGGAGACCTGGTGGCACTCAGAGGAAGGACTTGATACCCTATGAGCATATACAGGGGAGGTAATCCCCCTCAGGAACAGTCATAGGGGAGGGGAATAAGGGGAAAAGGGGAGGGAGGAAATAAGGGGAAAAGGGGAGGGAGGGAAGAATGGGAGGACACAAGGGATGGGATAACCATTGAGATGTAACAAGAATAAATATTAATAATAAAATATTTAAAAAATGCACATACTCCTTAAAAAATAAAAATTAAAAAAAGAAAAGAACTATTGAAATAAAAAAATACATCATATACAAAAGTTCAAGATGAATTATTGAAAACCAAAAAATATGAGAATATATAAGAATAATTTTGAAGACCCACATTTTGACAAAAACTTATAAATAGTACCAAAAGCATGATCCATATAAGAAAATATTAAAATTATGAGGTTGGAATACTTTATAAATCATGTCATCTGAAAATACAAAGTAGAAAAAAGCATGTGGAAGTGTTTTTCTTACAACTCAGTAACAAAGACAAATCAAATAATTAATGTGAGTAAAACTATTAATACATATTTCAAAAAGAATATAGAACAAAGCAAACTTTTAGAGATATTCTTTCTCTCTTGTGTTTCTGTACAATCAGGCTACCTAACAATTCTACTGAGACTTGAGACCTGGGGTAAAAGCTGCCTTGGAGAGTTATTTATGACTCTTTGCACAATAAGAGACTCAGGAGGCTTGCCTCAATGTTAACTAAATGACTTTTTCATGTGTATGTCCTAAGAGGGAATGAAGCCAATGACATTTGGGACTTTCCTAGGTTTTAAAACTCAAGACCTGGACTTAGGTTATTATGTGAAGAAATTTATTTGTTTTCTAAAGTAATAGAGTAATACATGGAATCATGTCTATTAATGTTCCAGGAAGCTTTGTAAGAAATAACAAAAGCTTTCCTTTGTTGTACATCAAGACCTGAGTTCTTCTGCACTGAGCTCTTTCTCTTTGCTAATCCTGTGTTTTGGAGGATGATATAGTCTAATTCTCACCATGTCACTAAGATTTGTGAATTGTTGAAGATCAAAACTCTACCAGTATTATTTGCCATATTACACCCTGAAGACATGTTCTGGTAAGGAAATCTAATGTCTATAATCAAGATACATTATTATATTTAGAATTTGAGAACATGATACCTGTTAAAAGACCAGGCAAGCCACCTGTCTATTGGCCTTTTGAATTTTCTAGATCTCTCCAGAAAACACACTTGCCAAACCACTAGCCCTGCCTGCCAGAAGAATTGGTAGGTACATCATCTGCAGACACTTCTCACGCACTAACACTCTCTTCTGCTTCCTCAGACAGACACCCCCTGCCCAACCAAAGGCAGCATTTGATAGAAGATCAAGACCTTCCCTACTATCTGTGTTCCCTACTGCAAAAACCCTACTTATCCACAAACCTTTCTTACAAGAAGAACAGGTAGGCTACCCACCCTATCCCCAGTAGGCCCACACCTCCTCCTCTTTGCCATGTCCCAGTCCTATACTCAGAAGGACACTCCCTGCTGGACCAGAAGATACAAAGGCCACCAGAATAACAGCCTCCAATTCAAGCAGAAACTTCATTCTGGATAACAGCCCAAGTGGCCTGCTAGAACTCCTGCCCCTAACTCAGACTTATTTCCCCTGCTCAACAACAGACTATGCTATAAGAAGTCCAGCCCTCAATTCCCATGGAGACTATCTGTACAACCACAGCCAACACAAGCCAAAAGACTAGAGAGGAAATTGAAACCAAGTAACAAAATATCTATCCAACAAACAAACTCAGAAATATGCACAAACTGGTGTAGCCATTTTAGTATTTAACAAAGTAGACATTAAAACAAAATTGATTGAAACAGAAATAAAAGGACACTTCATACTAATTTTAAAAATCCACCAAGATAGTGTATCAATTCTTAACATCTATACCCTGAACAAAAGTGCAAGCACATTTGTAAAAGAAACATTACTAAGGCTTAAGCCACTCATTGCCTCTTACAAATTGATAGTGGGAAATTTCACTAACCCACTCCTAGCAACAGATCGGTTATTGAGTCAAAAAGTAAATATAGAAACACTGGACCTAACATACATTATAAACCAAGTAGACCTGACATATATCTACATTTTATGTAAACATGGAAGAGTATACCTTCTTCTCAGGCCCTCACAAAACCTCCTCCAAACTGACCATATAGTTGGCCACAAAGAAAACCTCAAAAGATGCAAGAAAATTGAACTAAACCCCTGTATCTTATCACACCATCATGGATTAAAGATGAATTTAAACAACAGCTAAGCCAACAGAAAATCTGCAAATTCATGGAAATTGAAAAACTCTCTACTGAATGAATACTGAGTCAAGACAAAAATATAAAGAAATTAAAGACTTCCTACATCCAAGGAAAATGACTACACAGCATACCCAATTTATTGGAGACAAGGAAAGTGGTACTATGAGGAAATTTCATGGCACTAAGTGCCTACATACAAAAGTTGGAGAGATGTCATACTAGCAACTTAACAGCATACATGAAAGACTTAAACAAAATGAACTTAGCATACCCAAGGGTTGGAGGCAGCAATAATCAAACTGAGATCCTAAAAATGTAAAATAGAACAAAACAAAGAATAAATGAAATGAGGTGTTGGCTGTTTGAAAAGATCAACAATATAGCAAGCCCTTATCCAAACTAACTAAACGATTGAGAGAGAATATCAAAATTAACAAAATCAATAATGAAAAAGGAAACATTCTAAGAATCTTGAGGCCATGCTTTTAAAACATATACCGCACAAAATTAGATAATCTAAAAGAAGTGGATAAGTTTCTTGATAGATTACTCCTTACCAGACCTAAATCAAAATCTGACAAGTAACCCAAGTAGACTTATAACCCCTAAGGAAATGGAAGCAATCATGAAAAGCTCCCTCCCACACCCCCAAAAAAGACCAGGCAAGATGGTTATAATGTAGAATTTTATAAGACTTTCAAAGAAAATTGTCCACTCTTTCCATACCTACAGTATAATACTTGAAGTTTATCAGGAGCAACAACACAACTGAAGAAGTTCGAGGGGATACAAATGTGAAAGAAGGAAAATTATTGTAATTTGCCAATGAAAAGAGAGAATGTATATATGTGTGTGTGTGTGTGTGTGTGTGTGTGTGTGTGTATGTATGTACGTATGTATGTATGTATATCACTAAAAATTCTACCAGGGAACTTCTATACCTGATAAACACCAACAGTGAAGTGGCTGGTTACATGATTAACTAAAAATCTTAGTTCTCCTATACCCAAATGACAAAGAAGGCCTAAGAAGGAATTCAGGGAAACAACACCCTTCACAACAGCCACAAATAACATAAGATATCTCAGGGAAATTATAACAAGGCAGGTAACAAAGTTGTATGACAAAACCTTCAAATCTTTGAAGAAAGAAATTGAAAAATGAATCAGATGATGGAAAAATCTCCCATGATCATGAATCTGTAGAAATAACAGTAAAAATGGCTTCCCTAACAGAAAGAAAATCTACAAATTCAGTAAAATCCTTATTAAAATTCTAACACAATTCTTTACATTGAAAGGACGTTGCTCAATTTCACGTGGAAAATCAAAAACTCCGGGCAGCCAATATAATTCTAAACAGCAACAACAACAAAAAACTTCCATTGGTATTACTATCTCTCATTTCAAATTGTAGTACAGAGCTACGGTAATAAAAGTTGCAAGGTCTTGGCATAAACACAAACATGTTTATCAATAGAATTGACATGAAGACCCAGACCTAAATCCACACAGATACAGACACCTGACTCTTTAAAAATAAAATAACAGAAATACACAATAGAAAGAAGAAAGCATCTTCAAAAATGTCCTCCATTGCTGTTGGGAAAGCAAACTCATACAGCTACTGTGGAAATCGATGTAACAGTGACTCAGAAAACTGGTAATTGATCTACATCATGATCCAGCTATGCCACTGTAGGAAATATACCCAAAGAATGCTCCATCCTACCACAAAGACACTTGCTCAACCATGTTCATAGTGGCCTTATTCATAATAACCACAAACTAGAAACAACTTTAATGTCCCTTAACTGAACAATGGATAAAGAGAATATGGTATATTTACAAAAGGAAGTATTACTCAGCTGTGAGAAAAAATGGCATTATGAAATTTGCAAGAAAATGGATGGAAGTAAAAATATATTTCCTTGGGCAAAGCAAGCCAGACCCATAAAGACACATATAATATGGACTCATTATAAGTGGCTATTAGCTGTTAAGTAAATGATAATCACATTACAATACACAGGACCAGAGAATTTAAATAAGGAGGAGATGTCTGGTGAGGGACGGTGCAGAGTTCTCCTTGAGAAGGGAAAACAGAATAGATTTTGTGGGTGGACAAGGGGTGGATAAGGGAAGAGAATAGGAAAAATCAGGTTGGGGAGGGAGGGACCCACTGACAGAGAGTAAGGAGAGAGAGTACTAGTATACCTCAGCATTTATTGGGCTATATGGAAACCTAGTCCCCTGGAAACTTCTTGCAACCTAAAAGGTTAACACTAAGGAGTGTTCCTCGTTATGGAGGATATGGAGCCAGAATCAGCCATTTTCTCTAACTGGGCCAGGTTCCCAGTGGTGGGACCGGGATACCAACCCAGTTACAAAATGTATAACTCCCAACCTGCTCTGCTTACCACGTGTGCAGGGGTAATGGACACTCTGAGCTTGTGGGAGTGTCCAAATAATGGCAAGCCTAACCTGAGACGTACAGCAAGAAAGGGAGCCCATGTCCAACACTATATAAATGGCCAGGATCCAGAAGCTGGATGACGTGGATACTGAGGGTTGAACTAAACACTACTAAGAAGAAAAAAAAAGGGGGAACGGTCAATTATATAATTTTTAATGATATTCTTCCATACTTATGGGACCAGTGTCTCACCTAGTCTTCATCAGAGAGGCTTCTTTCAGCAGCTGATGGGAGTAGATACAGAGATGTAAAGCCAAATGTTAGATGACGCTGTGGAACTCTGTGGAAGAGCAGGAGGAAAAGATGGTAGGAGCCAGAGGTGTCTGCCATAGCCGAAGACTACAGCCCACAGGATAAACTAAGCATGGCACATATTTGTGCACAGAGACTGAAGCAACAACCATGGAGCCTGCACAGTTCTGCTCTAGACCCTCTACGTACTTGCTGTAGAGTTTTAGCTTGGATTTTTTGTTGTTGTTGTTGTTGGATTCCTTACAATGGGAGTAAGGGTGTCTCTGACTTTGCCTGCTAGTTGGAGCTTTTCTTCCTATTGTACTGGCTCACTCAGCCAGCCTTGATATATGGTTTATGTCAAGTCTTATTGTATCTGTTATGCTGTGTTCATTTGATATGGCTGGGTGACATTTTTTTTTTCTGAAAGGAAAAAGAAGAAAAATGGGTCTGGGGAGAAGGGACATTTGTGGGGGAGTAGAAGGAGGAAGTGAAATGGAAGCTGATATTGTGATTTATTGTATGGGAGAATAATAATTTTCAAAAAGATGTTTATTCAAAACAAATAATAAAATGAAATTAAGAATATAACTACCTTCTAATGCTCAGTAAGCACATAAAGCTACTCAATATATTTAATCACTAGGGCAATGCTAGTCAAAACCATCATGGAATATAACTACTCATCTACTATAATGATAATAATCTAAAAATCAAGACAACAGATCACAGTGATGTTTGAGAGAAACTGAAGTTCTCATAGTAGTGGTCATTGGTCATTTAAAATATTGAAACCACTTAAGACAGTAGTTGTCAGCATGATACCAATGGTATTGTGCAGTCTAATAATATGTGGTTCTAGAAATTTACACCCATGCAATAAAACATAGGAAAATGAAAGAATGAATATGCTATCTGCCATAATCAGAATAGAACCTTTATTCTGTTACCTAGATGCTTGAGATTTCTGTCCTGTAATATGACTGTTAAATTTATCTTCTATGCCAATTCATAAACATTATTCACACAAAAGCACTGCTTTTCAGGACTTTTTAAACATCACATCTTAAACATCATATGACAATTAATAAAATGTATTTCTCAAATTCCATGTGTTAGTTAAATACATATTTTCTGTTAGTATTTCTTTTTTAAAATTTTTATTATTAATTTATTCTTGTTACATCTCAATGGTTATCCCATCCCTTGTGTCCTCCCATTCATCCCTCCCTCCCCTTTTCCCCTTATTCCCCTCCCCTATGACTGTGACTGAAGGGGATTACCTCCCCCTGTATATGCTCATAGGGTATCAAGTCTCTTCTCAGTAACCTGCTGTCCTTTCTCTGAGTGTAATATTTCTTTTTTTAAAGAATTTTTTTAATTAATAATTATTTACGTCACTTTCCTGATCCACTTCTTCTGTAGCTCATCATATTCCTTTCTCATTATCAAATTAAAAGCCTTATTTTTTTATTGAATAGGTATGTGTGTCTTTGTGTGTACAAATATGTAAGTGCAACCTCTTGAGTCTTATTTTTGTTATTTGTGGGCATATGGTTTGAGTAATGGCCAGTTTGTGACTATTGTAAGACAGTCTCTCCAATAAAAATTACTGCTTAAACAAGATTTTTTTTTAAGTGGCAATATCAGTAGACATGCTAGCATGTAAATGGAAATTTTTCATGTAGTTTATAGACAAGTAAATACTATTGTGAGAGGGCAAATAAGGCTCTCTCTGGGAAGAACCCCTTTAGTAGTCATCAATTTCATGTTGACGTTCAAGAATCTGAAAAAGTTATCATTAATTATTACTGAATTTTGGGTTCCTCTTTAGTATGATTCTAATACTAATTTCATAGATAAATTTAAGAAACAAATATAACTAAAAATTGACAAAATTATTCTTAAATCTATCCTACTGTACTCATAGACTCTTGCCTTTTCTAGTAGTCATCAGAGAAGCTTCCTCTTACATCCAATGGGAGCAGAGACAGAGACCAACAAGAAGACATTATTCAGAGTCTAAATTGCATGTCTTCACCTGCTCCCTCCCCTTGGAAACTGGGAAGCACTGAAGAAGAGAGAGTGGAAAAGTTATAAGAGTTAGAGGGGATGGAAGAAACCAGGAGAACACGGCCCACTGAATTACTAAACGGCATCAATCATATGGTCTCATAGAAACCAAAACAGCAAGCATGAGCCCAGCAGGAGACTGCTCTCAGTCTTGTCCTTATCGCCATTAGCTTGGTGTTTTGTGAGACACTTAAGAGTGTGAATTTTGTACTATTGACCCGTTTCCCTGTTTTTAGACTATTTTTTTGCTTTGGGGTTTGCTATGAAGGCTTTTGTCTTGTCTTCTTGTACCTCATTTTGTCCTTTTTGGCTATTGTCTTAAAGCCCTGCCTTTTCTGAAGAGGAAACAGAGGAAGATTGGGTCTAAGGCAGAGGAGAGATGGAGAAACTGTTTGGGAGAAAGAAGAATCTATTTTAAGTAAAAGTAAACAGATATACAAAATACATATCTATAGTTATATAGAGATTATATATAAGTATATATAGACAGTGATAGTGAGTGAAAAGAAATCTAGTAAGAATGATTGCTATAAACAAACAACAACATTAAAGGTCACATCTTGGAATTATAAAAAGAAACATATATCATTATTTTAAAGATGAATCGTATAGCAGACCATTTTATAGACTGTATAGCATTATACATTATGAAATTACCTCAAATTGATAAATATTCAATGTTACTTAATTATATAAATCAAAGAAAAAGATCCCATATACCTAAAATTTGTTTATCAGCATGAATTATGCTACTGATTTTGCAGTTGCCTATGGTGTAAGTTTGGCCTTGAACACTCTCCACGATAAATTTATGAAATATAGCAGAAGTAAAACTGATATGCCCAGATGTCAAGGGATGGGATTGAAAGCACTTCAAAGTCTATGCCACCATTGTTTTGCTTATTTTCTCTGTCTCTGTTTTTATCTCTCACTCCATTTGTCCCTTCCTTACTGTCTCTATCCCAATACACACACACACACACACACACACACACACACACACACACACACACACACACACACACATACACACACACAAACACAAACACACACACACACACACACACACACAAACACACACACATACACACACACACACAAACACATATACACACACACACAAACACAAACACACAAAGGAAGCAAATACACATGTGTAAACAACAAAGACTATAACTTTGCAAAGTCAATGGCTTCCTAAAATTAGCATTTTACTCAATTTTCACAAGTTTAAATGTTAGGCTGAAACTTATGATTGCATCACTTCCCAAAGCCATGATTTCCTCAAATGTCTTTTCTTTTAAATGTCAGAGAAATTGCTATTACACTGGATCGTAAACATAAGCTTGAAATGAGAAACCATTTAAGTGCCCAAGAAATATTGTTATAGCCGTCATTACTTTGGAAATACACATATTTTCATGAGTATATGAAATGTTTCCAAGCACCTATTTAAAATAAAGGCCACTACTTGATAAAAGTAAAAATATATATACTCAGTGTGAACCTTAAAAATTGCTGTCTTAGTACTTTCAATAATTCTTCCCAGCTTGCTTCTTGCCTGAGAGTTGAAAATCATGGTATTACTTGCTCAAGTCCTATAACTATTTAAAATATTTCTTTTGCAGTATTATATCAAATCATGGGCATGCGTGAATTGAGTCCTATTGTGTTCTTTACACTGAGTCAATATTAGTGTTTTTGCACGTTTGACAAGTGGTATTGAACAGCAGTTGCATAGATATTTCAAGGTCAAATTGCATATCTTGTATTTTGATCCCATTCCCCTTAACCCTTCCCTACAGCTTCATGTACACTTTTCTATTTTTACACCAGTGACTCCAGTTAATGCTGTCACTATGTGTATGTATGCAAGAACAGCCTTTGAACCTACCATGCAATGAACTTTTACCTTCATACTCAATTATATAACCCATAGCAGTGTTTATATTGTACATATATTAATTCCACATTTCTTCTCCTTTTAGGTGAATTTTTAATTAAAGTAATAATTTTTATTCTAGAAAGTAGCTGTGTTAAGTATTATAAATAAATATTTAAATCACTTGTTTCATTTGGGGGAAAGTATAAAGCATAACAACAAATGGGATGGATGGGATGACACACGCCTTTAATCCCAGTAATCCAGAGGCAGAAGCAGGTAGATATCTGTGAGTTTGAGGCCAGCCTGGACTACGAAAAAGTCAATGAGCCAAGTCTACACAGAGAATCCTGTCTCAAACAAACAAATTATTAATCTAACAAACAAACAAACAAAAACAATAGCAAATGACATCAAAAGTCTTTTTATTTCCTCTTTTGTCACATGATACAAATGCAACAATTTTTATAATATTTTATCTCTGTATGGTTCAATTAGGATACATGAGCTAAGAAAACTATTTTATTTTATTTTAGTGATGAAACCAGGTTAAGGCTTAACTATTGTGTTAAAACTTACAAAGTACAAGGGTTCTGGTTACAGTAACTTTAGCGCTGTGCTCTGTGGTATGTGGATGTTATGTAGGGAGATGTTCTGAAGCACTGGATTCTGAAGCACTGTTCTCTCTTACTATGTTTTATTGGATTGTTTTGAGGCTTAATGCACTCTGGGTTAGAAACTCCAAATTTTACAACTCTTTAATCTTCCATATGGAACATATAATATGAATTAATGTAAATATTCATCATAAAAGCCATACAGACTAATTCATTAGTAAATGATTGATGGATATTTAATGCTGATTTTGACTTAGACACCATAAAGATTATTAAATGTCACAAAGTTTCATAGCAATATTGTCTTATGTATCTAAAATGCTAGAATAAACGTTGTCAGGTGTGGTATTACACCCTGTAACTATCTATATGTATATATTATATATACACATTAATGATTACATATACATGTTGATTTGAACATACACAGGATTCAAAACATTAAAGATCACCCTATTAATAGGTATAAAATTATATTTATCAAATGAAATTCATTTAGTGAATAATATGCAAGCAGAAAAGAATAATAATGACATCAGTCTATGGCAATCATCTTTCCACAGAGCCATTCTCATTTAGTATTGGATAAGTCATAGTTATCCAGATCCTCGGTTTAATGGATATGGTCCTGCTTTTTAGCACAAAATATTTTAAAACTTAAAATATCCATTTTTGTTTTTTATTAGTTAAAATAATAGAATTATGTTAAATGCTACTCCTGAACAATTCACAATTAGTTTATCTCCCAAAATTCATACTAACAGAATGATTTTCTTAGGAAAGTTCGCAAAGCAAACCCTCTCATTCAGGACTAAGGTAAACCTGGCACCCATCCATTCACTTCTACTCAAGACTAAAATGTGAGACTGAATCATTAATAAGAAATTTCCTATTACATAAAAATCAAGACTACATAATTTTCATAAATGAGATCTAGAAAATATCTAAAGAATATACAATATGTAATATTGATGGAAATTCATAAAGAAGGCAGATGGTATAGTTCAGAGATAGAATGAAACTTAGCTAAGGAAGAGCCTTGGTCCAGTCCTCAAAACCTCTAGGGTTAGGGAGGTTTTAGCATGAACCATTTGGTGAAAGTGATAATATTGCAAAGAGTATACAGAATATTTTTAAGTAAAAGAAAGAAATTAAAAGGGCCCAGGTCAATATCACTAATGTCCATGATTGCAAAAGACAACCAAACATTAGCAAAATGAATCTGAGGAAACAAAAATTATTCATGTGATATTGATATTAATGCCTGGAATGCAAAGGACTGTCTCATAAATATATACTCCAGCATTTGGTATACCATATCAATGGAATTAAGTGAGGAGTTAATCATACATACATATTCAGAAAAAAGTGAAATAATCAGAACAATGGGTAAACAATGTGATATAGACACGATAGACTACTGTTGTTACAACATGGGTGTAACCGCAGCTAATCATGATCACCCACTAACAGAAATGCAAATCCCACATAAACTCACTTATATAGAGAATATAAGAAATATCCCATAGTAGTTGAGAGTAAAATAGCTGCTATTGGAGAATGGGCAACTGGAAGGAAGGACAGGGTTAGGTGGGTCAATAGATGCCAAGTTACAGTTCAAACCAAGAAGCACTGAAGAGGTGTTATGCAGTACAGTGCTGCAGTTAATGTCTCTGTACTGTATTTCTTAGTCCAATGGGCAAAAGCAGCTTTAACAGTTTTACAATAAAGATATTCTAACTATTTGAGGAGAGAGATGGATTTAATGTGATTTTTAGTAACATATGATTTATGCATCTATTATATTGCTTGGTGATAATATACATCTATGTTTGTTTTCCTATACCCAATAATAATTATCATTTAAGTAGAACATTGTAATGTATGGCTACAATGCCAAAATTCTAGAGGATGAGACAAGATCCTTAGCCCTCGAGTGAGCTCTAGTTAAGTGTGATCTTACCTAATATGAAAATCAAATTTTATCATCGTCTCTTTACAAAATGTCTTTATCTTATTGTTGAATTTCTATTCACCTCCTTGTCAGAACCGATCTATCTATACTAAACAGTCTTCAACAACTGTTCTAATATGTTTTAAGGATATTATATAAAAATGTTATTAAGCCAATGTTCATAACATAATATTTAACAATTCATGCAAAAAAAATTTTGTAAAGTCATTGGAGAAGTAATTTTTTCTAAAATTTATCTTACTTTTTCCTTAGACAAATAGAGATGGTATTTCATATTATACTTACATACCACAGATCTGAGATATAGTATGTCAGCTGTATTTTAAGTAACCCCAATTATCTGCTGTCCCAATCTTGATATTTTCTAGCTAATGTACAATTGTACTGCACACAATATGCATAGTGCTTTTCCCATTGCACTACTCATTTTATTTAATTTGATAAATGATTTACTCATTGATGTAATAAAGGATTTTAAACATAAAAGAAAACATTAATTTGAAGCAATTGGAAGATACATAAACGCACTTAGGAGGTCACAGAGGAAATGTTCCTGGGCACTGTAAGAGGAGGTGAGAGTTGATGGTGACATTTAGGATACTTTCACTCAAACCAGCTAAGTAATGTTTCTTAGTAGAAGACATAAAAAGTCCCCAAAAGGAATCCCTGAAGACTGTACAACTTGAGATGAGGGGATTACAAATTCCTCCCCCACAACATATAAACTCAAAATATAATTTTGAGACTTAAAACCTGAAACAAACTAACATTTGATTTGAAGTACTGTCAGGAGGCAGTAACAACTTTAGAACTAAGATTTGTGTCTTTTAATAATATCTCATGGGAAAGTTAAGTATTTTTTATTATTTCCAAGAAAACAAAGCCTGAAAAGTTCATATTGTCATTGACAGGCTTAACAAAAATTTTTAGTAATATCCATGCATATTTTGAGTCATGTGCTTGGAGTAAACACATGCTGAGCCATATGTTTTGAGTGAACTAACTTATTTTATTGTCACCATAAAATTTTGAGGTTATATACACTTCTCTAGGTCAAAGTGAAAGAATTAGAATTACTGTGGTTTCTTCTTTTCTTTTCTTCCTTCTTCTTCCTTTTTTTTTTTTTTTTTTTTGTTTCATTTTGTTGTTGTTGTTGTTGTTTTTAGTTTCTTGAGACAAGGCTTCTCTGTGTAGCCTCGGCTGTCCCGGAACTCATTCTGTAGAGCAGGCTGGCCTCAGCCTCACAGAGATCAGCCTGACTCTGCCTCCCTGAGTACTGGAATTAAAGGCGTGTTCCACCACCCACCTTGTTGTGGTTTCTTTACTATTAAGCTCAAATATCAGAAGTATTTAATTCAGAAGTTATTAAATGAAAAACAGTATAATATGCTGTCTTTATCAACATTTATTAATGTTTTAATATTTAGTAAGTTAATCTGATGTTTGCTTAATGACAGAAGCTGATTACAAGATTGACAGTTACTTTATTCCATTTTTTGTCCTATTCTCTCCACCCTTGCTTAAAATGAAAAGAAAGAAAAAGAAGGAAAAACCCAAACTAAAGTGTCATTATATTCACTCAGTATGTAATTCACTTCTGTATAGCCTTGTTCTGTGTGTCCTTTTGTTTCTTGTCTCATTTTAACTTATTTTTGTCAAATATTGTAATCTTCCATTTGGCAGATTTACAATTTTCTCCTTAAAATAACATTGCAAAACATATAATTCTTTCAATATTAAATACTGGCCCTGTAATTTTTCATCTTCTGGCCTCTGTAGGCACTCCACCCATAACCATACATATATACACAGGCATGAATTAATCACAAATATAAATTTCAAAATAAATAAAAACAAATTAAAGTTACAAACACTGAAAACATAATAATGATATGTTAAATGTAAGACCACCATATTTTCTAACATAATTGTTGGTAAATTACTACAAGAAAAACAGAAGTAGAGAAGTGAAGGGATATAGGGAGCGTGTCTTGTGAGGGGTCACTGCTGTGGTAATCAGTGGCTTAATTGTGCTGAAACAGCTTTGAGGAACTAGAACTTACATTGTATTTTCTCCATTGCAAAGCAATGAGTACTACTTAAATGCTTTCCCTAATAGGTACAAGGGTCCTTTTAGCAGCAGTACTTTCACTACATTTTCCCATGCTTTCTTCAGATTGCATTAAGCAAGGTTTTATAGCTTTAGAAAAGTTGAAGAGAGAAACAAGAGAGGGGAAAGTTCAAGAAAAGGCACAGAGCCTGGAGTACGGCCACCTAACTGTTCCCTGGGAAAGAGCCAGGTATGATTCTCATGGATTCAGCAAGTAGTTCATTTGAAAATGGAAAAGACAAGCTACTTTTTAGATGTATAAAAATATTTTATTTTGTTTTGCTTTGTGGTAGTTTAAGATATTATCTCAATTAGCCATCCTGGATGACCGGCAACTCAAAATGTAGACCAGGCTGTTTAAACCACAAAAATTCTCCAGACTCTCTCTCCCAAGAATTGGAATTATAAATGTATACCACCATATCTAGCTACAAGCTTAATTCTTATCACAAAATTTTAGTGTTATTATAAAGTTATTACCAGTACAGATTTTTTAAAAAATTATTAAACTATAAGGATAATACATTTGCAGGTGCCTACTTGAAATTGAATAATTGTAAATTTTTTTCAATAGGATCAGAAATAGTGACAATGAACTGGCATTTTGCTAGAAAAAAATGAGTTCAGAGTCATTCATGCTTTTAGAATTCTGAAATGATAAATAATAAGTCATTTACATGAGACCAAATGGATACACACAGAAAGAGATATGTTTTAGCATTCAAGTAATGTTTAAACTGTATAACTATTGGATCAAAATTGCACATTTATTATTAGAAGTTATATTAATGTCTTCCTGATCATTGTTTATCTTCCAACATTATTGATATAAAGTATTGTATGCTGCTGACTTAGAAAAATATTAAGCACTTTATCTTTCATATTTATCATAACATAATTATACCAAGACTATTTCAGTGGAATTTATCAACGGAATTCTAAGAAGAGATGATTTCAATATAGACTTTTAATACTGCATTGCTTGATATATAACAATGAGTGAAATTTCAAATATTTTGCCTATGCCTGAGTATTTTCCTATTGTGGGATTTTTACTTTTCCTAAGTTCACAAGGAATTGGGATAGTTTGGTCAATGTGTCTTAAGTTACATATAGAAAGAAATGTTACATTGTGGTGAGCTATTCATGGTAGTATGAAGTGATAAGAGTAAACTGTGCTCTTTAAAGAAGTGAAAGAAAGAATTTAGATATTTTCACTCTAAAGAAGTAAAAAGTATTTCAGGGGGTATTTAATCAGATATAATTACTACAAAATATGTATATATGTATTTAAAAAGTATATGTGCACTTATCAGTATAACTTTTGTTTTTCTGTATAAACTATATGTGTTACATACCAGTTAAAAATAAATGTAATTTAAATAATCAAGGCATTAAATTTTTTCTTTGCAAAATGGAGTGTGTTTTAATAACTGCATGTGTACATATTTCTGTGTAGTTTTTAAACATATGCATAATAGTCTAATTTTTATGCATAACTTTGTCATAAAACATCTGGTTGTAAGCATATCTTACAGGCAAAAGGCTCATTTTCATGTAAGACCAGAGAGATAAGCATTTATCAAGTACTTCTGTGATAAAAATCATAAATATTTTAATTAGCAGATTTCTCTTTTGAGTACTAAGTTGCTCCTTTGCATAAAATGAGGAATGATATTCTGGAGATCTGTTCAGAAGACAGGTTTCAGACTCATTTTTCTTGTGGTCCCCCAGCAGCATACCTCTGGCACGGGATCATTGGGAATCCATTCTGTAGTATAAGACAGAGCATCTTTGTGCCTGCTATACAGTGTCAACACATGTCGAGACAAGTCCTTAAAGCAGCACAATTGGTAAATAGCCAATAGCGGTAAATATTACACTTTCAGTTACCTGAAAGATAATAAAAAGCCTGAGAATTTTCCTGTTTTGTAACGGTACATTATTGCTGTATACTTTTTGAAGAATAAAATCATCCCCAGCTTAGTTAAATGATTCTACGCTATAACTTGTTCTTTTCCTATTATATATTTCATTTCATCTTTCATAGGAACTCAACATTGTAAGAGACAAACGGGCAGAAAGAAACAAATAAAAGGAAGATTATTGTACAGTGGCATGTCCTGGGGACTGTGAGAGGACCACACTCCAGTTTGACACTGCAAACCTGATTACAAACACGTCAAGAGTAGGGTCCTTTGATGAGCTCAGCAGATTGGTCTGATGTGCTCAGGAGGGCACTGTTTGCCTTTTGCAGCTCAGTTGTCATTTGGGACTGCTGAGCTGGCTTATTCAGGAATTTACTTTAAACCCAGGAGGTTCACAGGGCTGCTATTATTGCATTACTTTGGGCACAAAGAGGCTCACTTTTGCTTTTCATTATTCATAAGCTAAAGCCCTTGAGCCGCAAAGCAGTAGCCAGGATCTTTGAGACAACTATTTATAGGCAGTCATGTTCCCTCTTTTTTGAGCAGAAATTGAAGTAACTGGAAGGGGAGGGGAACAATGTATTAAATAAATATTATCTCCTCCTCTGTGCTGGCATAAATGCACTTTCTGTCATAAAAAAACAAATTATAAAATACCAAACATATTACATAATAGGACTTTTTTTTTGATGATGGTTATTTTTTATTTTTATTTTTTTGTAGTTTTAGCACAGACTTTCTTTTTTTTATAATAGGAATGTTAAAGAATTTAATTTGCAATAAGTTTAGACTTATAGAAGACTTGTAAAATTGATACAAAAAATCTACTTTGCCCTTCACATAACTTTAATTTTAATCAATATTTTGAATATTAATTTTATAATGATCAGACATTAGTATGATCATTTGTACCTGTCCTGGTAAGTTTTAACTTTCTACATGACATAGTCTAGGATTATCTGGGAAAAGAACATCATTTGAGAAATTACCTATATCAGACTGTTCTGTGGGAAAGTCTGTGGGAGATTTTGATATAATAGATATGAGAAGTCCCTGACTACTTTTGATGGCACCATTCTCCAATAAAGCAGTCCAGAAGTTTATGAAAAATGCTGGTTGAGAGTAAATATCTCTGCCAAGCAAGAAAAATCTTCCTTCACAGTTCCTGATGCACTTCCTTGGATGTGGAGTGAGGTCTTTGCTCAGAAGTGATATTGTGTAGAATACAAGCAGGCCTGCTTTCAACTTCTGCTCAAGTGAACTGATTAATTTCCCACAATGATTAGCTATAAACCGGAAATTGCATATCAACTAAGTTCTTTTTTCTTTTATGGAGCTTTTGGTTTGAGTGTTTTATCACATGAACAAAAGTGACACTATAACAGCATCAAACTGTTTATCAGTACAAAGTGTATTTGTGACTTTGGTTTCAGTATGCTTTAACTGTTACACAGTGAGAGACTATGTATTTCAAGTAGTTATTAAAGCACATGATGACATGTGTGAAGCTAATATTATGATGTTAATGATCTTAAAATTGAGCATCTGACCAATTAGTTGATTTTTCTGCACATCTATGATATCCATCTTTGGTTCCCCAATCCAGAGATCTTTCTTCTTTTTTTCCATGTTTTATGTTTCCTTTTTTAACATATAGATTTATATTATTATTCACAAACAAAAATAAACTACGTATAGCAGAATGAACCATGACACAATCAGGAATTATATAAATGTTACATTCATCATAGCTTCTCCTTCTTCGTCATACCCCTACAGCGCACAAAATAAACTGTTGCCCTAGAGAAACAAATTCCTCACTGAGATGAGCGATGTTGATTGTTCTTGGTTTGTTTTTGTGGCGATTAATTATAATTACGATTACTAAGAAAAATATTAAATTTAAGTTGCCTTAGTCATCACACTTTTACCTAGTGTTTTATTTGGAGAGGTTAATACAGAATGACTAAATTCAAAAAGCAGGCAACAGAGTCTATGTCAGAGACAGCCCCGCTCCCCATATAGGCCACAGGGGAACAGGAAAAACTCAGTCCTGATACAACTTAGTGAGCTGGGGTGGGTGGATAAGGTGGTTCCACCTTTCAGAGGAAGAAGGGAGGAGGAGAGGGGAGGGAAGAGTGAGACTGGGAGGAGAGGACAGAGGGGACTAGTACCTTAATGGAAACTGAATAAAATAAACTGATAAAAGAGAATGACTAAACTCTTTGAATTGCATAAAATAAATATATGAATTAATTCCCACAAACATTTTATTTCAAATGTTCATCAATGGACTTTTAGTCCAGAAAGCTCAAATTTCTTTCTTTCTTACTTTTTTCACTGAAAGTTGTTTATTGTAAGATAATTCACAAACATCTTCCTGTCTTTGTAACTCAATAGACCAAATTTCTTTTGACAAAGACAGCCATTAGTTAAAATTAGCTTGCTGGGTTTTTCTTTTTTAACTTTTGTCTGAAGATGCAACTCGATTTTCATTATTCCAGAGCAGTGGCCTTAGAGATGATTTCAATCAACTCCTTCATGATGACAGCCTGAAGGGTGCAGCTGAATAGAAATGTCAATTTGTCAATTTGTCAATCCTCTCAGAAGCGTTCTTGCTGCTGTTGTCCATGGCCATCTACCTGGCACTCTGCTCACTCTGCTCCTTCAGGTTGGGATAGAGGATGTGGGCCAGATTGTATTCCTGGTAATTCTGCAGCACATTAGCATCAATGTCATCATAAATGCTCATGTTCTTAGCAGATGCAATGGTTTTCAGAGAGAAGATGGCCACAAACGTTTCCAAACAAGAATAAGTCCTAGTTGAAAGTATGGGCTGTGGTCAGGGAGAAGGCTCAGGGTAGAACAACGGTTGCTGCACAAGTCGGAACATTGGAGTTTCAATCCCCAAAACTCATAAAAGCTGGATAGGAATGATGGCTGCCCAGGAGTTCCCCAAGGCAAGTTGAGAAACTGGACCATCCAGAACCTGATGCTTTCAGTTCAGCCATGTCTGCCTCAATAAAAAGAGAGCAATTGAGGTAGACACCTAACGGTTTTCAAATATACATGCCAACACACACACACACACACACACACACACACACACACACACATGCAAACACACATACATGCAACACATGCACACACATATGCAAACATATGCACAAGCCCATGTGAACACACACATTACTTAATCCCAACAGCCTTTCTAAAAAAATCTAGGGAACCCTCTAAATATATATTTACTGGACTTTTACCAACTAAATTGCCAACGAATGAATAAATATGGATTTTTTTCTTGATTATATTCTCTTAATTACTATGTAAAACATCTTTTCAGTTGCTTTCTGATTATTTGTACCTTTTAACATACAGATGTTATTTCTATGATTTTATTTCACATAATTATTTTTCCCACTGTGTTCATTAGTGATTATATTTGCTTAATGAAGACTTCTAGGCTTTTGTCACCTAGGTGTTTCATATTCACACACTCACAAAACTGTTATTTATGCTCTATTTTTCATTAGATAAATTTCATTTTGGTTTTTGCGGCTGTTCTTTTAGCCTGTCAAAATCCCAAATCATTTTCTTCTTATGGACTTGAGGCCAGATGGAGAAATATTTTATTAGAATATTTCATCAGCAAATTTTTATGTTGGTTTCATGGAATGTGTACATACCTGGGTTCCCATTTGAAGACCACAAGGCAATGTGTGCAGGTCAGTCTTCTTCCACCGCATTGGTACGAAGTATTGAACTTAGAACATAATGCTTGTCAGGAAGTGCCTTACTCAGCTGAGCTCTCGCTTATTCTCATTTCAATTTTTTTTATTAATTTATTCATATTACATCTCAATTGTTAGCCTATCCCTTGTATCCTCCCATTCCTCCCTCCCGCTTCCCCCCCCCCACTCCCCTCCATTATATCTGTGACTGAGGGGGACCGCCTCCCCTGTATATGCTCATAGGGTATTGAGTCTTTTCTGGGTGACCTGTTATCCTTCCTCTGAGTGCCACCAGGCCTCCCCATCAAGGGGACATGGTCAGAAGTGGGGCACCAGAGTTTGTATGAAAGTCAGACTCCACTCTCCACTCAATGGTGGAGAATGTCCTGTCGATCGGCTAGGTCTGGGTAGGGGTTCGAAGTTTACTGCCTATATTTTCCTTGGCTGGTGCCATAGTTTGAGGATGAAGGACCCCAGGACCCATATCCACCCATCATAGTGTTTTTCTGGTAGGTTTCCAGGACCCTCTGGATTCTTCTGTTTTCCCATTCTCCCATGCTTCTCTCATCTAGAGTTCCAATAGGATGTCCTCCCCTCTGACCCACTTTCCTGGTAAGTAAAGTCTTTCATGGGATATACCCCTTGGGCTAGTGTCTCGATATGAGTGAGTATATACCATTTGTCTCTTTTTGCTTCTGGGTGAGCTCCCTCATTATGATAATTTCTAGTTCAATCCATTTGTCCACACATTTCGGGAATTCCTTATTTTTAATAGCTGAATAGTATTCCATAGTGTAAATGTACCACAGTTTCTTTATCCATTCTTCTACTGAGGGACACTTAGGCTGTTTCCATGTTCTGACTATTATGAATAAGGCAGCTATGAAAATGGAATATACCCAGAAAATGCTCTACCACACAACAGGGACATATGCTCATTTCAATTTTTACAAAGGAAAATTGATAGTTGATGTATGTGAAGAGACACATAATCCATTAAGTATAAGTCACATGCTATACTATTCAGTGATTTGAATGCTGCAATGCAGTTTTAGCATACATTCACTGTTGCTAAAAGTCATCACACAGCTTTGCAGCAATTTTCTATTCCTATCTTCTCTCTGAATGGATTTGTCTGTTTTGAATATTACCATATATATGGAATTTCACATCTATTCCTTCATGTCTACCTTAGTGAAAATAGCTTAATATTTCTGATAGTCATCTTCGTGACATGTATTCCATCTTCCAATTCATAAATTATTTATATAGATACACATTTATTTATACTTAAATTTTTGTTTACTTTGCAATATATATGTAGTAATATTTTTTCTAAAATACAATTAATTTTAATATATTATTAAGGAAAGTATTTTCTAATTTTAGTTCTCAGAATAGTAACTGTTATATATACCTCAATTTAAAATTTTTTTCTTCTTAAATTGTATCCATTTAAAATTCTGACATGGGGGCTGGAGAGATGGCTCAGAGGTTAGGAGCATGCCTGCTCTTCCAAAGGTCCTGGGTTCAATTCCCAGCAACCACATGGTGGCTCACAACCATCTATAATGAGATATAGTGCTCTCTTCTGGCGTGCAGGCATGCATGTAGGCAGAATACTGTAAAAAAATAATAAATAAATAAATACATCTTAAAAATAAAATAAAATAGAACTCCGACATTGATAAATAGGATTTTAAATTGGAAAGTGTAGTGACTATTATTCATACATATTTACATACTATATTAAACTATATATATATTAGAATATAATTTCATCTAGCACAAAGGTTTTGTAATAATGTGTTGTACACTACTCAATTTTTGTAGGTTCTGTGTGATATTCTCTATTCATGGCACTAGAATTGGTAATGCAGGAGCATACAATGACCAATTCTGTAGCTAACTCTAAATCCTGTACTATGCCACATGATATCTAGAAGAGATCACTGTGTTCTCCCACAATCACCCTGCACACATTACCTTCATATCAGAGCCTGTAGGTTTCTAGATGGTACATTTCATTCATAAAACTGTCTTAGCTCAGTGTCTGACAGGAAAAACAGTAAAAGAGTCAACTAGATTACTTGCTTTCTGTAGAGGCCTTGGACATGTGCAGTAACAAGGCTACTATCTAGTTGAGATGACCTTTTGGAGTGAAGCTCATCAGTTCTTAAGTACTAGTGTGTTGCATATAAGGGGACATTGTTACACTTTTATTATAAAGATAATAAAGCCTCAAGGTGTCAATTACATTTTTAATTAAGAATGAGTCTCAATTTTATATGAAGTGCTTTAATATGTAGATATAATTAATACCATGTGGATGAAATGGGAAATTAGAATAGAAATTTCATCTATCGTATCACAGTCATGGTTACCAAGAAAGTTTTAAAAGTTCTGTTGGTGTTTTTAGTTCATTCTTTAGAAAAATAATTGCAAAGAAATCTCTGTTCTGTTGGAAATCTATATGTTTTGTATGAGATATATGTATGAAGTCTTATTTATAATTATTTTAGATATGGTTACTTCCAAAAAAGTATAATTTGCTTACAATATTAATTAGATGAACTCTGATGGGATATTTGAACTTAAGAAGTGTCTTACCCAGACCTAAATAAGACAGTTCCTCAACTTTCATTATTTATTTTTATTTTATTTAGAAATTATTCTGACAGTCTTCTATTCCATTCTTTAGTCATTGGTAACCTTCTCAAATGTGATTGAAATGAAATACAATCTAAACGAATTCTAGTGGAGCACAGGAAGTGCTTTGTCAAAGGAATAATTACACTATTTGTTGATGTTGGTTTATTTGATCATAGTTTCTTATGCAATTAGAAGTTTCTTAGTGATGCATACTTTACTTTAGCTTTCTCTGCATGATTAATTAAAAAACTAAAGAATGTTAAATTCTTTTTATCACATTAGACTGCATGTCCATATTTAACACTAGTATTGATTTTGGAAGGCTAAGATTTTGATAATGTTTACAACAAAGCAACGTGAAATTATTCTTATGTTAGTATGATATTGATTGTTTTTCTCTGTGTTAAAAATTTGCACAGTCTTATTTGATTTACTCTTGTGTCAAGCTGTTCACAATTGAAATGCTGGAGGAGAGATGGTAATTTTCTTGGAAGATTTCATTTTTGCATAGATTAGATAGAAATGATTAATCATCATTTTACTTTTCAGAATGTTTTGAAAAAACAGATCTATTGGAATTGTCTGAACATTCTGAAGCTTAGTTTTGCAGAACACCTAAGCATATCCCCCCCTAAGCTTAGCAGACATAGAATTTGTCTATAAATCAAACTTTATAGTTCATTATTTTAGTAAAGTTTATTTTCAGTCTAAAATGTTTTCTGAGATGAATGTTTTGGATAAAACTACACCTCTATGTCCTTTTTAAGAAAGATCAGTTTGCACAGTTTATGTCCACTGCCCTGCTATGTTGACTTCACAGTAGCTCTTTTATTTTCAATATTCCATTTTGCTTTTTTTAATTAGCCATATTTTATTTTATGTTGTTTATTGTTTAAAACAATTTTAATTTAAATACATTCTGATCATATTCTTCTCTGACCATTTCCTTCCATATGTTCTCCCCCTTACTACCCAGGCAACATTAAGTTATTCCTCCAAACAGAAAACAAGACAAAACAAAAAATCCAAAAACTCAATACAATAAAAACACCCCAAACCAAGAAAACCAAATAACTTCTCCCAAAATTTCCATCAAGCTGTATCCATATAAAAGTACACAAAACAACGGTGGAGTCTATTACATACTACTCCCGAGCATGAGGCCTATATTGCAGTTGTTAATATATGCAATGTCTCTCCAATCCAGAAAATGGAGTTTCTTCTACCAGCAGATACAAATGACAGTTCAGTTGTGACTTGACCCTAGTGTCTAGGTTTTCATCCACTCATTCATTTTCTAAAATATAACAAATAAAGTATAATATGATACAAAAATAAAAACTACCACACTTGTTTTCGACAAGACAATTCAATAGAAGGTAATAGACCAAGAGAAAACACAAGAGTCAGAGATGAACTCACTCTCACACACAGGGCTCCCATAAGAACACGAACCTGGAAGCCATACTGTGAGTAAGGAGGGCATGGTGCAGAGCCATGCAGGGCCTGTGCATGCTGCTCCCATCTGTGAGTTCATATGAGCTTGGCTTGAGCTTGGCTTATTTTGATTTATAAGTTCTTGTTTGCTTGGTGTCCTCCATTTCTTCTCGATCTTCTACTCTTTCTGCCTCCTCTTTTGCAGAGTTACCCTAACTCTGAGGAGAGGAATTTGAAAGATATGTCCACAATGGCTAGTGTTCCAGGTCTTTCACTCTGCAAGATATCTAACAGTGGGTCTCTTTATTCCCATCGACTGTAAGAGGGATTTTCTAAATAAGCTGTCTAAGAATATCATTTTACTTTTTGTATATAATTGTACTAGTTATTAGAGAATTTTATACAGCATTCTATCATGGTCACCTTCCACTCCTACCTCAACCTCTTCCAGGTCTAGCCCATTCTTCTATTTGTATCTACTGTCTGGTGGATTTTTGATTGGCGTTGTTGATTGTTTGTTTCTTTGGGGTTGGCTGGTTGGGTTATTTTGTTATTGTTGTTGTTGTTTTGTGAGCATGTTTGTTTGTTTGTTTGTTTTGTTCTTGCAGAAGTGTCGTGGCTCTGTGGCTTTTACAACCTTTTCATTGCCTCTTTCATGATGCTTCCTGAGACTGGAATATACTAACTCAAGGGCAGCATCTCAGGGTTAGACCATCTCCACATTTTGGTGAGTTGTTTTCTATAATGATCTCTGTCTGCTGCACAAAGAAGGCTTTATGATGAGCAGCTGTGAATATAAGAATAAGCATTTAAGATGGCATGGTGATGCATATATTTAATGCCAGCATTAAGGGAAGCAGAGGCAGGCAGATCACTGTGAGTTTGAGGCCAGACTGGTTTACAAAGTAATTCCAGGACATCAACAGCTACACAGATAAACTGTGTCTTGAAAAAAACACAAAAGTAATAATAATAAAATAATAATAATAATAATAGTAATAATAATAATAATAATAATAATAATGTATTTAGAATGGGTATATAGATTGCACTGGTTTAGAAAAGTAGCAGGGGAAGGTTCTCTAGGTTTCATGCCTAACCAGCCAAGGACTGGCTACAAATATTATCATAGACACTTTTATTGAGTAAGCCCCAAGAGTAATTAATTATCTGTAGCTAACTTCTATAATGTAAGGGTCACTATAGCAGCTATCAGAATATATGGCCATGCTGCTACTTGTTGGTTCATTAAGCCTGGAATATATATATGTATATATACATACATATTCATATATACATATATACATATGTCTTCTTTTTCTCCTTTCTAGTTTCTTTTTGAGAGATACAAGAATAGGGACAGCATATAGTCCTACAAATATCTAGTGTGCTTGTATTATTTGCAATTGATCCAGAAGTAGAATGACTTTCCATTATGAGCTCATGTTTTGCCTCATTAATAACAACCCACTCTCTTAGAAGTGCTACTAAAAAGAACTACTTCTGTGGTTCATTGTGATTACAGCTGGATGGGACAATTGACTATTTTTCTCCCTGGGTAGTTTGCACGACTGCTAATGTACCTACATGAGCTAGTCCTTGGTGACAAGGCATGCAGGCCAGTGCCAGACTGATTTCTTAAATCCTGTCTCCAAAGACAGTAGTGTCTTCAGCAATAGAGTCTTACCTTTTCCTAGAAGTCATCAGAGACATGAGAAATAGCCTATATTGGTGTGGGATATCTTGGCGACCCTGACCAATGACTACAATCAGGTTCCCCAAGCATGCCTCTGCAGTTTTGTGGAGCATTATCACTCCCAATATTTTAATTTTGTCATATTTAGATCCTACTCTCATTTCTCTAATGTCTTCTCTATCTATATACTTATCTATTTATCTATCTATCTGTCTGTGTGTGTGTGTGTGTGTGTGTGTGTGTGTGTGTGTGTGTGTTAAATCATCTAGCATGTGCAAGTTTTTAAGATTCTTTTTCATGGTGGATGGAAAGTAGTACATTTGTACACATGAAAATAAATGCAGTCTGAATATTCTCTAAATACCAAGGTATTCCAAATGTAACAAAAATAATTTACTATCTGACCCTGTTTAAGTACATGTCTTCTAATCTAGCCAGCATCCCTTCTACTAAACCCCACCACCTTCCTCAGGCTCTAGTCCTAAAGGAATCCTTATTATAAATTCTGATTGACATTTTGTGCTTTACCCCAACATTAAAGAAGCCCGGGATATTTCAGTTCTTTTCTTTTTTGTTTTCAGGGTCTAATACTTACATATTACCAAAACCATAATAATAAAAACTATAGAGGTTATATTTTAAGAGAAACTACAACTATACTTCCACAAAGGCTATTAAATCTTAAGAAGAGAACACTAAAAGTTAAAGTGTTCTCTGAGAATCAGTCTTGTCCCAGAAGGATCCAACAGTCTAAAATAAACTAAATTGCATTTTCTTTAAATTTATTTTGTTGTTGTTAAAATATATTTATGGATCCAAATGAAATAGTAGTGTGTATAAAAACAGTTAGTTTTTAACTGAATAAATCATGATAGATCTAAGAATGTGTGTATGGTTTAGATCAGCACTTGTTTATACACTTATACTAGAATGAATCATTTAAAAATATTCCTAGATTGTAAAATAAATTTTGTGTCTATGTATTATTGATTAGTAAGTAGATAGTAAGACAGTAAGAACAATGTGATTTATTCATAAGGAAAATCTCTAATTTATAAAAAAAATTCTTGGATAACAATTACATATAATTTTATAACTCCTATGCATTTATTAGTTATGTCCAACTGCTGAAAGTAAAAATTGATAAACTATATACCTATAGTTTTTGATATTTACTTTTGTGATATTTTGGATTGTTTTTCATTTTGTCAAGGAATGAGTATTTTTTTTGTCCTCCAGAAGCATGTTTCTGAGGGAGTTTCTGCAGCTACAAAGCCCAAACACAGTTTTCATCAAGGACAGTATCCAAACCTCTGAGTGGAAAATTCCATCTAGTCAATTTCTCGCATGATTTGTACTTAGCTTACTCAGGAGGTTTTAAGGGCCACAAAACTCTTGAAACAACAATTCTTGAAAAACTGCATTATGTATTATTTGTTCTGCCCTCAATAAGTGACTTTACTCACTACAATATTGAGGAAAACACTCTTTTTTACCCATACACATTCTCTTGCTCTGCAATGCCTTGAAGTATGTGAACTCCTCCCCCCCCCCCCCGTGTTTATTTCTATTTATTTGTTTGTTTATTTATTTATTCAGTTTACCATCATCCCTCCTCACTTCCCAATCCAACCATTCCTCCCTGTATGCCCTGTCCCTCCCCTATTCCTCAGAAAAAAGGAGTCCCCCTTCCCATCCACCCCAGTTCATCAAGTTGCATCTGGACTGAGTCTGCCCTTTTCCCCCAATGGCCTGACAAGGCAGTTCGGCCTGGGGGACATGATCAAAAAGCCAGCATGACCTCTGACTGGAGGGAATGGTGGGGAGGTGTTCTCCCCCACCATCTGAGCACAGCCTATAAGTCTCCTCGGGATAGCCTGCATCCTGTCCTCTGTGTGCCTTCAGGCCTTCTTGCCAAGAGGAAGTGATCAAATAACAGACACCAGAGTTCAGGTCAGAGGCAGTCATCACTCCCCCCAGGGCCTTGGAGAATGAGCTAGTTATATCTGAACTCGAGGTCTAGGTTCTCTGCATGCATTTCCTTGGTTGGTGCAACAGTTTGTGCAGGCTCCCCTGGGTCCTATATAATTGATGGTCTCCTTGTGGGGTTCCTGAACCTTCTTAGTATTTCCATCTCCTCATTCTTCTCTACCCCTCTTATTTCTCTGCCCAGAGTCAGGTTGAAATTCCCAGCATCTGACCTTATCCCTTGTTCAGTGGAGTCTCTCAGAGGACATCTATGTTGGGTTAATATCTACTTATAAGTGAGTATATACCATGCATGACTTTCTGGTGTGGATTACCTCACTCAGGATGATCTTTTTTAGTTCCATAAATTTGCCTGTAAATTTCAATATTTCCTTGTTATTAATAGCTAAATAGTATTCCATCATGTAAGTGAACCACAGTTTCTTTATCCATTTTTCGGCTTAGGGACATCTGAGCTTTTTCCAGATTCTGGCTTTTATGAATAAAGATTTTTATGAACATAGGTGGGCAAATGTCCTTGTTGTATGATAGAGTACTTTTGTGTTTATGCCAAGGGGTTTTACAGCTAGGTCTTGAGGTAGTACTGTTCCCAATTTTGGGGGAAAGCCACAGATTGATTTCCAAAATGGCAGAATGGTAAGGTTAGAAGGGGAAGAAACAAGTGAGACGATAACAATGAGGAGGTAAGATTAATAATGAATGGATAAATAAAAGGATGAATGAATGAAAAGCAAACAGAGGGGAGATATCAGAACAGTCCAAGAGAATTCTGAGTGCTTGTGAGAAATTCTAAGAAAACAAGACAAAAGTCTTCTAATCTCATTTTCTTTAAAACACAGTACTGTTGTAGAAATGTTTGTTTGTTTGTTTGTTTGTTTTTGCTCCTCTCAGGTGTAGCAGACAATAGTGAGTTCAATTCAGCTGTGGTTGTTCATATTCCCCTATGGAAAAATGTGGTTTTGCAACATGAAGCGTGTCTTCTTGATTGTAAACTTTGTTCAAGTGACTCTTTTTTACCCTCAGATTTTAAATTGTTCGATGCTTTAAAGTCAGCTATTGCTTAAGAAAAAAAAAAAGCTGTCAAGAGAGTCCGTGTCAGAGACAGCCCCTGGTCCCCTTAGTAGAGGACCTGCAGGAAGCCTGAGCTGCTCATTGGCTACATCTTTGTAGAGGGCCTAGGGCCAGTCCATGTAAGGCCCTTGCTTAGTGCCTGCTGTCTCAGCAAACCCCTCCTGGCTCTCCTTTGTTGTCTCTGTTGGTCTCCTTGTGGAAACCCAGTCATCTCCTGGTCATTTTCTCCCTTCCGTCCCTACATTTTTCACAAGACTCAAAAATGGTTACAAATACAAAGCCAGCCAATAACAATTAACAAATATCATTATATGTATATGGTCCTGGAGAATGTAGAACTCATCACACAATGTTACTGACTTAAACTAAATAAACTAGAAAGGGTTTTCTTAGATTCTATTCTAGTGAGTTTAATTGTAATATAACAAATGGACCATAAATAACATGAAGTTTCAAATAGTCCTCTTATTATATTACCGGCATATTCACAGTGACATTACCCAGTATGCACTCAATCTCAAGGATTTTCATAAAATAAGTATTAAACCAAACATTTGGAATCCTGCATCCTTTTAATTTAGCACACATTATGGTCCGGAAAAGCCACCTGAGGCTGCTGGTTTCCACATCAAACAACATATTAGCACAGGTTCAAAAGCAAATAATGGAACTTCTTACTTAGTGTTTTTAATAACGTAATTATTTCCACAGTGACAGGGAAGGTACATTTGTCCTAGGGGTTAAAAGCCAGGTACTCACCTTTGTAATGAAGCAAGTAAGAAATATGTCAGATTTTTGAAGGGACATGTTATCATATGCTCATAGAATTTGAGAAACAACCCTCTGAGAGTCAGAACTATTCGGGGGGGACTGCTGAAGCCCTCCTTTTGGAAACGGGTCCTGCTCCAGATGAATAAAAACGTGTAATATGTCATGCAGGGACATGCAGGGAGCAACTAAAAATGCAGAGAGAAACCATTTCAGTTTATCTAGAAGCAATCTGGTGAGGTCACTCAGCATTTATGAACATGTGCTGGTATTTTCAGAGGACAGAGGTTTGATTTTCAGCTCCCATGTAGTGGCTCACAACCATCCATAACTGCACATCTGGGAGAACCATTTCTCTCTTCAGACATCCATAGGCAACAAGCATGCACATAGTGCACATAAATGCGTTCAGGCAGAAACCATAAAATAAAATTAATAAATCTAATAAAAATAATTATTACCTGGGAACAACAGCATAGACGAAGAATTCCATTTTGAAAACGATCAAAAAAACTTTGAAAAGCATATGATTTTTGCTTGTGTATATTGGTACAGGCATAAACTACATAAAGACTCTTATGAACTACTTCTTTCACTTGTCCTAAAATTCTAGTTACCTAAATCCTCTCTTTCTCAGAGATTTTCACTACATTTTTTTGTTGAGGGTTGGTCTCGTTGCTGCCCATATGAACAGACTCACATACTGCTAAATGTATTTAACCTTGCTTAAGGACTGATTTCTGTATGACCAATAAAAAGCCAACCTACCTTGCAGGCAGATGGGATAGGCATGGCTATTGTTCCAGGGCTGGTGAGACAGAGAGGTTCCTGAGAAAGAAAGGAGTCAAAAACCAGAAGAGGATCTGGGCAGAGGAAAGAGGAAGAGGGAAAGGAAGGAGGCATCCATGGGTTAGGTGGAGGAAAAGCATGTGTCCAGTGTGGATTGAAGATTTGGCCCAGAGGACGAACAATAGCAGTATTTGGGATTATAGATGGGAGGTAGCTCATTAGAAATTATTAGAAGCAGATGGAATGGGAAGGAGACTGGGAGTTACTTAAGGATATCTTAAGATTAATATCTACCCTGCTCCAGGTGAACCAAGGCTATTTTAAAATAAAACAGGTGTCTGTGTTTTGATTGATTGATAGCTGGTTAAAAATTACTGTAATAATAAGTATACGGATAATAGTAAACATTTATTAGACCCTTAGATCCTGGGACCCACTGCGGGACTCCTGGTGAGAATGATATTGAAGAATGGGGTCATGGAAGGACGCAGAGGCTTCAGGAACCCCACAAGGAGACCATCAAGGCTGGCAGATCTGGACCCAGTGGGGCCTGTACAAACTGTTGTAGCAACTGAGGACAATGCATGCAGTTAACCTAGACCTGCTGTTCAGATCTAGGCAAAGGGACAGCTCATCTCCACAGTTGTGGGGAAAGCAAAGACTGCCTCTGATGTGAACTCTGGTGCCTCCAATTTGATCACTTATCCTTAGTGGGGAGGCCTGAGGGCACACAGGTGAAGGGGAAGCAGGCTACCCAGATGAGACCTCACAGACTATGGTCATATGGTGGGGGAGGAGGTACCCTTCTCTCAGAGGTCTAGGGCAGGGAAATAGGGTGAAAGAGAAAGAAAGGGTGGGAAGGAAAAGATACAAGTGAGGGGATAACAATCAGGATGAAATGTGAATAAATTATAATTTTAACAAAGAGAAATTAAAAGCAACATGTTTTCCCTTAAAAAATGTATTTCTTTATTCACTTTACATATGGAATTCACCTCCTCCCTCCTCTGTTCCTGGTCCCACACTGTCACTCTTTTCCTTCTTTCCCTCCTCTGCTTCTTCTCAGAAATGGGGAGCTCCCACCTTTACCAAGCCACCCTGGCATATCCAGGAACATCAGGACTAAGTGTGTCCTCTTCCAGTGAGACCATACAAAGCCAGATAGGGGAAAGCGATGTACAAGCAGGCACTGAATCCATTTCAGAGCCAGCCCCCCCCCCACTCCACTTGCTACTGAAGCTACATGAAGATCAGTCTGTAAATCAGGTACATGTGTGTTTGAGGCCCAGGATCAGTCCATGACTATTCTTTGGTTGGTGCCTCAGTCTCTGTAAGCCACCATGGGCATAGATTAGCTGGCTTTGTTGGTTTTGTGGAGTTCTTGACCCCTCTGGCTACTTCTATCCTCCCTACTCTTCCAGAAAACTATCATCTCTCTCCAATGTTTGACTTTGTATCTCAGCACCCGTTTCGACCTTCTGCTGGGTGGGGCCTTTTAGAGGACAGTTATGCTAGGCTTCTGTCTGCAAGCATAGCAGTGTATTGTTAATAGGGTCATGGCTTGGCTCTTTTCTATGGTGTGAGTCTCAAGGTGGGCCAGTCATTGGTTGGCCATTTCCTCAATCTCTGCTCCATCTTTTTAAAAAATCTCTGTATAGCCTTGACTGCTTTACTGTCCTGGACTTGCTTTGTAGACAAGGCTGGTCTAGAACTTAGAGATCCTCTGGCCTCTGCCTCTCTGAGTGCTGGGATTACACATGTGCTCCACTGTGCCCTGCCTCTGTTCTATCTTTATCCCTGCATTTCATGTAGGTACGGTAAGTTTTGGGTTGAAGGTTTTGTAGGTAGGTTGGTGTCCTCCTCCCTCCACAGGAAATCTTACCTGGTTATGAGGTAGCCACTTCAGTCTCATGTCCCTCACTGCTAAGAGTCTCAGCTAGAGTCACATCCATATTCTTCCATGGGCCTATCTTATTTCTGGTCTCCAGCTTGTCCCAGAGATATCCCCCTCAGTTTCGATTCCGTCCCCCAGCCCTCTCATCTCTCACATCTGATTCCCACACTCATTCCCCTCCCCATACCCTCTCCCACCCAGTTCCCACACTTTGTCCTTTTCTAACGCCCATTCTATTTCTCGTGCTGAGTGGGATTCAAGCATCATCCCTTGACCTTTCCTTGTTACTTAGCTTCTTTGGCTCTGTGGCTTCTAGTATGATTACTCTATACTATATGGCTAGTAACCACTTATGAATGAGTACGTACAGGGTAAGTATTTAAACGGGTGTGTGAGAAACTGAATGTCCAACACCAAGATTATTGTCCTTCTGTCTTTCCTCCACTTTTCCCCAAACTATTTCCTTTCCCAGCCCCATGAACATCTTAGGCTGACATATCTTGATGAAGAGTTAACCATATCTGATGTGCCACCTTATCATGCTCTCTTCAATCCCTCAGTTTCAGATTTCAGTTCTACAGCTCTCTTTTCTTCTCTTGATGGAGCTGTTAATGATTCATTCCATGTAAATGTATTTCAACAACAGGACAGACTTGCTCTGAATGTTGGGTCTGAAAAACTCACAAACTTTCAAGGAAAGAGCACTTAGCAATTAGCATGCTATGGTGTCTTCCTGTTCATAATATCATAGTATTTCACTGCTATAATATACTAGGATTCCTAAACATTTAGAATGCTAGTGTCTTACAGACAAAACCCTTTTCTTAGTGGTACATGCTTTCTCACGGAGAATTTGTCAGTTTTGTGGACAGTCCTCAGCAAACTAGATGATTTCTTAACTTTCAGGAAGATTTCTGTAGCTTCAGGCTTCTTAAAAGAGCTAAGCCATGCAGAGGAGACCTACACCACTCTGACACTATTCTTTAATGAAGTTTTCTGGTAGTAAAGGAAGCTTTCTTACTTTACTTAAAGATTATTCTTCAATAGGAAAAACACAGTAGTCATCCATGAATTAATCTTAACCATATCCGTAGCCAACTGATACAGTTCCTCAGTTGCATTCTAAAACCCCAGTGACATGTTGTGATAGTTTGTTCAATAAAAATACCAGGGCAGAGGGCTTTTCAATGCTGTTGCTGCTGTTTGTAAATTAATTGAATTACACTTAGTCCCCAATCGTGCTGTTCTGAGCTGTCTTTTGAATACTCATAAGTACCCACAGGGAGAACAGTCCTTCTGCTTCAGATTCTAAAGCAGATTCTGCTGTAGAATCCTACGACTCTGTAGTCAATGCTTGCATTTAGCCTTCTTACTTAAAGTGAGGGAATAGCATGATCCTTTACAATGAAATATGTTTTCAAGATTTTAATTTCTAGAGCAGTTTTAGTTTCACAACAAAACTGCTAGTAGAACACAAATATTTTACAGCTAACTCCTGGTCCACACATTCATTTTATATATTTTCTACATTTATTGCCAATATTGTTCCTTTGTAATTTGATGAACTTTCTTTGACAAATCAATGCCACCCAAAGTCAGAACTGTTGGTCAGAGTCCATTCTTCTTGTTCCGTTTTCTATGGATCGAGATAAATATATTGTGGTAGGTCATCAGCAACATACAGACATATAGAGCAGTCCACAAAACCACTGAATCACAGCTATTTATCCTTTATTCTTGTTATGGTTTTAATAATGTGAGCCAGTGTAGGCATACAGGGAGAATGCTGAGTCATCATTGAGAAGGATTAGGAGGTGTGGTCTTGCTGGAGCAAGTAGGGCTTTGAGGTTTCAAAAGTGCAAACCAGTTCCCTGCCTCTGCTTATGGATATGGAAAAGGCTGTAGCTCTCAGATACCACTCCTGTGCCTGCCTGCCTTCTGCCATGCTCTCTGCCATGATTATAATGGGCTAAACTTCTGAAACTGTGACTTTACATTAATAAGAAAAGCCACATGATAAGCATAGCTATGTTACAAAGAACCCAAAGAAGCTAAGTAACAAGAAGTGTCCAATGGGGACATGTGAAACTCATAGAGAAGGGGAAATAGAATAGATATTGAGGTGGACAGAGGGAGGAGGTTGGGTGGATTTGTGGATGGGATGGAAACTGGAGGAATTAGGTGCCGTTAGAACACAGGGGGAGAGTGCTGAGAGAGACAGTTGGGTTGGTAGAGCATCTATAAGACCAGATAGAAACTTAAGGCAATGGAAACTCACAGAAATCTATGAACATGACCTTAGCTAAGACTCCTAGCAATGGGCGGTATGGAGCCTGAACCAGCCATCTCCTCTAATCAAGGAAGACTTCCAATGGAAGGATTGAGACACCAACCCAGCCACAAAACCAAAGACATAACTTGTCCTGTCAAGGAGATGTTCGGGGGAAAGATGGGACAAAATTTGAGGGAAGGGTCAACCAACAACTGGCCCAGCTTGAGACCCATCCCACGAGAGGGAACCCACTCCTGATACTATTAACGCTATTCTGCTATATTTGTGAACAAGAGTCTTGCATAACTGTCATTAGAGAGGCTTCACTCAGCAACTTATGGAAACTGATGCCAAGACCCACAATCAAACATTAATTGGAGCTTGGAGAGTACTGTGGAAGAGGAGGAGAAAGGATTGAAGGAGGCAAAAGGGTCAAAGACACCAGAAGAAAACCTACAGAGTCAATTAACCTGAACCCATAAGTTCTCATAAAGACTAAAATGTCAACCAGAAAGCATGCATAGGATGGAGCTAAGCCCTCTGCCCATATGTAACAGTTGTATAGCTATATCTTCATGTGAGAATCCTAAAGTAGAAGCAGAGACTGTTTCTGATTATGTTGCTTGCCTTTGGATCCCTTTCCTCTAATGGAGCTGTCTTATATAGATTTAATAGAAGATCCACCTAGTCTTACAGCAAGTTAACATGCAAGGCTGGCTGATACCCATAGGCCATCTCCTTTTCTGAGAAGAAAAGGTAGAGGGATAGATGTGGAGGAGTGTGGATGTCCTATTTCCTGGTGGGGACTGTTGGCTACCAGCTCATGAGTATAGGAGGATCAGATTGTGGGGGATAGGCCCGAGAAGGGAGGGAGCAAGACAGAAATGGCCTACAGGAACTATTTCAGTGAAATAGCCCAACTTTATACAGGGTGACCAAAGGCTTTATCATCCTTAAGAGGACTCCCTAGATAGGTGAACATAATTGCTTGAAATTAGGAATTTCAAGGATGCAGCATGCTCCTACCATATGAATGGAAACATAGTATGTAATTATCCTATAGATGCAGGGAGGGGGGAACTATACAGAAGGCCATATATCAGATGTGGTTAGAGGCATCTGTCCCTAAGGACACTCTCCAGATGAGGTCAGGCAAAGAGTAGGAGGCCCTGCTGTGGAGTGGAAGTCCTCCATCTAGCTCCAATCTTAGAAGGGCAATCTGGGTGGGAGGACTGCAAACTCAGTCTCCTTCCAGTGGGAGGGGGGGTGGAAGAGGGTGGGACAGGGAGGAGGCTAGGAAGGGGAAGTTGTGATTAGGAAATAAGATTTAAAAACTTAATTAGTAAGACAAAAGAAATGAATTTCTAGGGTCATGGTGTAATGGTTTGTCTTCCGAGCAATAGAACACTGACTAGAACAATGTCTAGTAACCGCCACAGTCTTATTTTCTTTCTATAATGAATTTGTAAAGTTTTTAAAATCAATGTGCATATGTGTGTGTTTGCATGAGTTTAAGTGCTCTACTTGAGAGCATCAAATCACTGTGGAGCACTCGGGAGGCAGAGGCAGGCGGATCACTGTGAGTTCGAGGCCAGCCTGTCTACAAAGCAAGTCCAGGACAGCCAAGGCTACACAGAGAAACCTGTCTCGGAAAAAAAAAAAAAAAAAACCAGATCACTGTGGAACTGGAGCTACAGATAATTGTTAACTATGTGATATAGATGCCAGGAACTGAGCTTACATGATCTGCAGGACCAGTAAGTGCTCTTAATTGCTGTGTCATCTAGCTAGCATCTATTCTAAACATTGAACCTTTAAAATAAGAAAATGATTAACTAACAAAATTCACTCATGGAATAACACAGCCTTTGAAATCCACGCTTTCTCCTAGATATTAGTAAAGTAAAATCATAAATATATCTGCTGTGTTGTTAGTATTATCATCCAAATTAAAAGATACATGTTTATGAAAGTCAAGAGAGTAAGTCAGAGCTTGTTTCTCCATCTCATTTGTTCTTCCTCCTTCCCTTCCTTCTTCCTCTTCTTTTGTCTTCTTTTCTTGTTCTTCCTCCTCCTCCCCCTTCTTTTTCCCAGTGCCTCGGGATACATTATGTTCTCTCTGTACAGCCTCCTGTGAAGCACACTGCAACCTTTTCTATTCTGTTTGTCATTACTGATATAAACTACTCAGCTGGAGTGTTACCTTTCACACTTCTTCCTTTCTTTTGATATCAGAAGTAGTAGTGATGAAGCAGAGTCTGTAACACCAAATTTCAGGCTCCAGAAGGGGGTGCCTGTCATTTGTTTGATATACAACCAAATTTAATAACATGAAAAAATATGGCTAACCTGTTTTATTTTTCTTGATGGTGTCTTCATAGTTAGATTAAAATACAAAAATAATATTAAGAAAATATGATATTTAATATTGCATTATATTTTGGACACAATCACTGTGGAATATACATGGTCAGATTCTCACAAAGTTAAACATGTGCTAATAAATCTTACATAGACTACTTTCATTAATGTTTTTGTTCAAATAATAGTAATTACAGACAGTTTATAGTGGCTTTCTTCCTTCTGAGAGAACAAAGAATCAGTGCTTAATTAACAATAGTTGACAGTGTTCTTGCATGCCTTAACACTCCACACAAACAACTTAAAAGTAGCAAAGATTTAATCTCCTTCACAGTTTCACTCTATACTTAAGTGTTAAATTCTGGACAAGCGATGAGAGAAAGCATCTTAATGGCAGAGCATGTCTATGCTACATATCATCTAGGAAGCAAAACTCAAAGGATGAGAAAGGGAAGTGGACCAGGCTAACCCTCAAAGCACATTTTCAAGTGCATGTTTTCTCCTTGGACCCCATTCCTAAAGTTTCCGTGGCTCCCTAAAAGGGCTGTAAATACTCTTCAGAGAGCAAACTCTCAACATGTAGGCCTCTAGAAGACATTTGAAAGCAAATGCATAGTAATAACCAACTAATTAAATTTTTCATCAACACTGAAGAAGAACTACTAATGCCACAACAAGGGTGAATCTCAAATGCAGTGGGACGAATGTGAAATGCAGGTCAACCTACACTTACTTCAAGAATCCAGTGATACTCTATTCTTTAGGAGGATAAGTTAGGAACCAATCAAAACTGATCAGTGACTAGAGAATTAGTGGTGACTGTATGACTGTGATGTTTTGGAAGTTATATCTCCCATTAAATCCAGAATTTTAAGTTTTGATCTCCAGCAGGTGGATCTGTTCGGGGAGGATTAGGAGGTATAACACTGCTGCAGGAATCACAACCCTTGTGAATTGTAATTATTGCCTAAACTTTTCTATAAGCTTACTTGGCCATAGTGCTTTATCAAACCAAACACACACACACACACACACACACACACACACACACACACACACACACACTGACAGGGTAGTTATATATTCCTATTAGTAACTACAAACCAGAATGCATTTTTTTTTCCCAAAAGTTGAAGCTCTATCCTCAAAACTAGCATATTTCAGTAAGACAAAAGTTTTCTCTAATCATCCCATTTCATTGAAAATATCCCTTTAGCATTTTAAATATGAAAGCAGATTATAGTGTTTACTTGATAAATCAGGAAGATGCATTTACATGTCTTTCTATCTAAAGAGGTTTAGTTTGATATTTCAAATTTCATAGACAATTGTGCCTACTCTGTAACTACTGTAAATGTTATAATATAAGGAGTAATAAATTGTCATCAATTCACATATGTGCTTTCCAATGAAAAGCTTGGAAATAGGTTATAATGCATACCTACTTCAAAATGGCCCTTATATGTAGCTTGTTTTATAAGTGCTTAAAGAAATATTTCAAATTAATGTATTATAATATATGTTTTCAAATGCATCATATTTTGTATACTAAGTACATATATTTTTCTCTTTTTTTTTTGTTTTTTTTTTTCTTTTTTTTTTTTTTTTTTTTTTTTTAAACATCCCTTGTAGGGATGGGATAAACATTGAGAAATATAAGTACATATATTTTAATAGCCAAACATGCCACAAAAATTATCAAGTCCTCCTTTCATATTCTAAATTTAAATTAAGTTGGAAGTTTTGATTCCAGGATTAAATATGTGATCAAGAATAGTAATTTAACTATAAATAAAAGTTATAATTATAAAAATAACAATTATGATGAAAAATAAATAATAATCCCCAATTATAAGATAATGTTTTTTTCTAAATCTTCAATTCAGAATCCTCGCTACATATAAAAAACTCATTACATTCGTGAAACACTGCATTCTTTTATTGCAATATATGCTTTCTCTCAGACTCTAAGAAGCTGCTTCATTGTTTCACAATGGAATAAAACTCACTTAAGAAACAGGCCATTATCCCAATGCTGTACAGCTGAAACATCTAGGCAAAGTGAACGGTTGATAAAGAGAAAATCAATAATAAGAACGGAGATCAGAGTAACAGTGAAAACCGGCAGAGCAGACTGTGTTCTTTGAGATAGTGGATGCCACTACTGTACTGGCCTTCCATCAGAAGGAAATAGTCAGTCTCTCGCTATCTAAGCATTTCTATACCTATGTTTCTATGTGTCTATTAACAATCTATCTATTTATCTATATATCTATCATCTACGTACCTACGTATCTATTTATACCTATTATCTAGCTATGAAACTATCTATTTATCATTTATATACGTAAACCTATTTACCTATCTATCATCTATATACAGATCATGTACTTACCAATAATGTATATAATTAATTACCTACCTATAATAGCAGCTGTATCCTTGAACAAAGTGGGAGTGGTTAATAATTAATCAATAACTGAGGTAAATATAGAAATAAACTATTGAAAATAAAGAAACTTTGGAATGATCCATGTGGAATAATGCATACAAAGGGGAGAATTCAGGTATAATATTGGCGGAAAATGTGGAAACTAATAGATATGAAGATAAGAGGGCTTAAAACACATAATACTTGCACACACATAATTTAAAAATGAAGAACACAGATAAACATGTGACCATTATAATTCAAAAGGAGAGTTAAAAATCAGCAAAATATATTTTGGAGTGTTTGCTACTTCAGGAAACTCAATACCATAATTACATTAGTCACACACCCTTGCCTAGAAATGCAGCTCCTCTCAAGTTCAGCTGACCTAATGGCATAAGTTCCTTCAAAGTGGCCAGATTCATGGTCCATAGATGCCAGCCAAAAGTGCCTTGGGATATCATTCTGAAAATATAGAAAGTTATCCCTAAAAGAAGTAGCAAAGTATGATTTTTCCCAGAAGATTCTCTAAGTGAATTTTTCAAAACCTTTTGAATTTTGTGAAAATATAGTGAACAGAACATAGTTCAGTTTTTTCCTGCACTCTTCGAACCCCCTGGGACCTGTATGAATTACTAACAAGCCCTTCACTGTCTCTGCAGCACCACATCCTTTTTAGAAAGGCCAATTTGTCACCACTCTGGACACTGTGCTACACACAAATATTTCTACTTTAGGTTTCTTATCTAATTTATCTCTGCACAGCCTGTGAACACTCAAGTTCTCAGAGCATCATCAGGCAGTCATAAGACAGTGGCGAACTTGTTTCTATTTCTAACATAGACTTTAAAATGTTCCTATCAGCTTCAAGAGCTTTATTTCTCATTTTAGGAAGTTTTTATTGAAAAGTGAAGACTAGTTATAACCTTAAATGACCTACCTGCTGCATGTACTTGGTTTAACCTAAGACTTCAACCGGGCAACTCTTTGAATATTGTGTTATAATCACATAAATTATGTTTTATTATAATTACTATATACAATTATAAACTATACTATGCAAGGGCATATATAATTCTTCATCATTTTATTCTCTCATATTAAAGACAAATACTATCTAAAATTAACATTGATAATAGTGATATTCTGAATCATACTATATGAACTATGTTGAAAGACATAGCTACAAAAATCCTGTTATTTACATTCTTTATGTATGAATTTAAATCTGTTATTATCTATATTATGTATGTACATATGTGTTTGCAGGTACATATTCATTGCATATGTATGAAGACCAGAGAACAACATCACCTATCCTGCTCTATTGTTTGTACCTTATTCATTTAAGACAGGGTTTCTCCATGAGTATCTGACATTAAGCTGGCAGTCAGCAAGGGACAGAGATCCTACTGTCTCTATCCATCTCTCTTAGCATTGAAATTAGAGCTAAACAGGACCATCATGGTATTTTAATGTGGGTCACTGTATTTGAATTTGGATACTAAATCTTGTACATCAAGCATTCTAATATGCTGAACTATCTCCCCAGCCTAGTATAAATTCACTTAACAATACAAATTAGAACTATACAATGAATAAAATTGAATCAACATTTAGTGAAATAATGTACAAAAATATATAATATCTAGGTGGAGATAGAAAAAATTAAGATATATAAGGTATATGCCAAACTAAACATATATGTGAATGAAAAATATATAAGTAGTAACTAAAAAAATAACATGCAAATATTAATTTTAAAAAGAAAGTATATAGAAATTGAATACTACATAACAATCCTAATGTCTTTTGGAAACATATTAAGAAGGTAAAATAGTAATTTTCAGAGAAACAATTTTCGCAAAATAGGCTTTGATATAAATCAAAGGCTTAAGTTAACTATTTTCATATATAATAAATTGAAAATTTTGTCAAGAAACTTATTCACAGCTAATCATCAATCTAAGATGAGTTCAGGAAAAAGTCTACCAAAATTCTAAAGGCTAAATTATCCTTCTACTTTGGGATTTTTAAAACTTTTAATTTTTTTAAAGAAAGAAGCAAAAAATAAAAAGTTAAAAAAAATGGATACTTTTTTCTTCCTTTGCTTTTTTGGTATAATAATATAATTATATCTAGATCCCCCTCACCTAAGGCTCAGGGGTCTCCTTTGCACAATTGTAATGCCTAGAGAATTAAGGAGTTTTCTGTGAGAGTGTGTCTCCTAGTAATGTCAGAAGTTTCTCCAACATGGCTGCCTTAACATGAGCTAAGGAAAGACAAAAATAGGCATTCCAAAGAGGATGAGAGGATGACCACAAGGCCTTCACCTACAGAGAAAATTACAAGCAAGTATGGATATGAGCTTCCTTAGCGAAAGCACACAAGTTGTTCATCCAATACCAAATATTCATCTGATTTGTTTTTAATGGGATCAGCAATAAATTTATACATAAATTTGAATTTTTAAGAAGGTAAGGTCACAATTTCAGATAGATATATTTTACTTTTATTTATATGATTGCTAATATACTTACAAATATGTAATAATATAATTTAACTTTGTACACAGAATTCTGGTAGGGCTCGGAGGTTAATACAACATATGACTCCTGTAGAGGACCCAGGGTTAGTTCCAAGCATCCAAGTGTCTTGGATAACAAGCATTTGTAACTACAGCTACTGGATGTTCCAATGCCCCTGGCCTCTCCTTGGGAATCTGTGCTCTTGTACACATTGCACTTATTTACACATATGTACCTGATTAGCAATAAAAATAAGTAGAGTCTGTTCTGGAAACATTGTACTATTATAATGTGGAGAACACATAGATACAAGTCACCTAGGATGTCTTAGCCCCAAGATCATTCCCAAGGCTTGGTGATTTGCAGAGAATCAAGAGCTTGGCCTCTAGTCACAGACATGTTATATGCACCAAAAGACAAAATTCTCTGAAAGGAGATAATAGTTCTGAGCACATATTTCCCAAATGTAAGGGCACCCACATTAAAAAAAAAATATTACTACATTCCTATAGCTTAACTCACACTAAGATCAATAACTAAGAAAATATTAATTTAATACAAATTATTAACCTCATGAAACTGAAAAGTAAGGCAAAGGACATCATCAAATGGACAAAACAGGAGCCTACAGAATGGGTAAAGATCTTGACCAACTGCACATCTGAAAGAGGACTGATATTCAAAATAAATAAAGAGCACAAGAAGATAGACATTCACAAGATACATAATCCAACTAAAAATGGGGTACAGATATAAACAGAAAAGCATCAACAAAGGAATCTTTAATGGCTGAGAAGCACTTAATGAAGTGTGCAACATTCTTAGCCCTGAAAGAAATGTAAGTCAAAATGATTCGGAGACTCCATCTTACATTTGTCAGAATGGCTAACACTAAAAACTTAAGCAACAATTCATACTGGCTAGGATGTGGAGCAAGAATACTCCATTTTTGCTTGGAGTACAAATTTCTATAGTCACTTTGGAAATCAGTTTGACAGTTTCTCAGAAAATTGAAACTAGATCTTCCTCAAAATCCAGTTATATCACTTCTTGGCTTATACTCAAGGGAAGCTTCACCATGCCACAAGGACACTTGCTCAACTGTGTTCATAACAGCTTTATTTGTAATAAAGCTGTAATAGACAGACACCAGAAACAACCTAGATGTTCTTCAACCAAAAAATGGATAAGAAAATGTGGTACATTTATACAATGGAGTATTACTCAGCTGTTAAAAACAATTATATCATGAAAATTTCCAGAAAATGGATGAAACTAGAAAAGATAATGTTGAGTGAGACAAACATAGAAAGACAAACATTCTATGTACTTATTTAAAGAAATTGTGGGAGTGTCCAACCAATGACTGGTCCATCTAGAGATCCATAACATGAGAGGAAAGCCACCCCTAAGCTAGAGGACCTAGGAGCTGGATAACTCAGAGTTCTACAATGGAACCAAACACAAACTCAAAAAACAAAACCAAAGTCAATGAAATGATTCCTACTGATATTCTGCTAAACTTGCAGACCAGAGCCTAGCCCAAATGTTATTAGGGAGACTTCATCTAGCAAATGGTGGAAATAGATACAGAGAACCCAGCAGGTAGAGCTTAGGATATCCTGAAGAAGAGAGAGGAGAACGATTGTAGGAGGCAGAGTGTCAAGGACACCACAAGAAAATCCACGGAGTCAACCAACCTGATCCCATACTGGCTTACAGAGACTGAGCTGCCAAACAGGAAGCCTGCATAGGTCTGGTCTAAGCCGTCCACATTATGTTCCTGTTGAATAGCTTGATCTTCTTGTGGGACTCTTAACAGTGTGAGCAGGAGCTAGCTGTCTTTGACTTTGCTGCATGCTTTTGGAACCCTTTCCCTCAACTGGGATGCATTGTCTAGCATTAATAGAATAGGAAGGTCCTAGGCTCAATCCAATTTAACATGCCATGTCTATTTAATATTCCTAAGATATCCCCTTTTCTGAGGAGAATGGGAGGAGGTAGATGGGGGTGAGAGGAGTGAGTACATGGGAAGGAGGGACTGGTAGGAAAGGAAGGAGGAGAAACTGCTGTTGGGAAGTAAAATAATCAAAATTAAAATTACTGAAAAATTATTGACCATCAAAGTTAATAACAAATTATGAATGCCTTCCATCTTCTTAATGCATCTCGCATATTCTTCATTTTCTATCTTATTCAATGAGAACAGATAATGGATTTGGTTTAAGAAATATTGTTGAAAACAATGATTCAGTGTTATTGTGTATATTCAATGTGTATAAAATTATAATGGCTACATTGGGGGACTGCCTGTGATGTGAACTCTGGTGCCTGTGACTTGGTAACTGCCTCTTGGTGGAGAGGCCCTGTGGGAACACAGAGGACAGGGATACAGGCTACTCAGATGAGACCTGATACGCTGCAGTCAGATAGCTGGGGAGCAGGACGTCACAGATCAGATGTCTAAGAGAGGGGAATAGGGCAGAAAAGAGAGGGGGGTGGGAACAGGAAGATGAGAGCAAGGGGATTACAATGAAGATGTAATGTAAATAAATTATAATAAAAATATGTATGAAAAATGATAATGCAAATTACTGTTCCACAGATAATGTTCCATAGTAATACAAATTATTGTTCCACAGATACAATCACAACTCTTCTATAGATGCCACAATATGTCAGTGTCTTTTTTTTAAGACTTTAGGTTAATGAGCTGAGTGTACCTGACCCAGAGTGGGGGGGGAAGGGTTTTGCTTTGACTCATCAAATAAAATCATATTATTATGATAGAAAAAGGCTGTTTCTAAAAGGATAAGGAGTCATAGTTTACAAATATATATCAGAGAAATATTTCAATGTAACTTATCCTAAATTTAAAGATATATGCAAAATAAACTTTGAGAATTGAACATAAATGATATGCCTTTACTTTCTGTGTATTTGACTTTTACCAATTTCAAAATAGGTCTTTCAATGTAAATGTCAGTTTCCTTATGCTAAGGTGAAGAGCAGCATCCTTGACACTTTTCATCAGCTGTGTCCAAATATGTCAAAGGAATTATTACAACCTCTACTTTTCTTTTCCCTTCACCTTTCTGTTCCCATTTTACCAATGCAAACTGTTTATGCATATTAATGGAATTCAGTATGGTATTTTCATATAAGCATGCAGAGTTCACTAATTAGGCTGTGATCTAGCCACCCTTCATCCAATGTACTTGTCCTCACTCTAGAATACTTTATTATTCCTTTTTTTCCCATATAACTTAGAAGTAGCATTACTTGATAATTAAATAGACTGTTTTTAAATTTTTCAAGATGAACACACTGTGTTATTTAGTGGCCTTACTAATTAAATCCCCACTAAAAGCATATGAGTTCCTCTTATTTCACATGAGCAGTAGTATTTGCCTTTTCTCGCTTATGAAATAATAGGGATTCTAAATGGAATTAATATCTCATCATAGTGTTGATTTGCATTTCACTCAGACTCTTAGTATATATTTGTTGATTAGAATAATTTTATGAAATTTAAACATGAAAAACATTCTACTGCCTCAACCCCACTTTGTTTAGAACTCTAGGAGTTTCAGGTTCACTTTTATTGTAATGCTCTTATCCTGATATTTCTCTTTTACATAGATAGCTTAAAACACTTTGCTTTTCTGTGCATTATTCATACTTAATATATTAAATTACCATGTAGTAGCTCACAATGTCAGTGTGTATGGTATAACATTGATAATATGATTTTAAATTTATATAACATATAATGTCAAATGATATCTGAGTGGCATAATAATTTTTAGTTGAATTTTGCTAAACTGGCTAGCCAAAAATCCCCTCACAGTCTTTCTGTTTCCTCTCAGTGCTGAGATGACAGATTGGAGCAAAATGTCCTACATTTTATGAAAGCTACGGGTCAAAATTTAGGTGCTCAGGATTGTACACCAAGAATCATACACATCAAGTCAGTTTGCCACCCATTCTGGAGTAGCTTTGTATAATTTGTAGATCTTCTCTAAATACTTTGCTCTTTCCTTTACACCATTTCCAAATTAGATACCACTGAAAAATTTTCAGTTCAGTCAACATAAAAACTCTTGGACTCATTTTTATTTTTTTGATTAACAATGTGATTAATATTAATGCGATTGATCATTTCTAATTTAGAAATACAAGAAATTATGTTTCTTATTGCTGGTAGCCAAATTAAATACTAATTCATTTGCTTTGTAATTTTCTGTATCTTCCAACAATATTTTCTAAAACAAAGATGAGTAAGCAAAAATCAGTGACAATTTTCTCATGAAAATATCCTTTATTCTTCAAGCACTTAGTGAATTGTAGCTTCTTGGTTGTCTGACATTAAGTTATTACTTATCATATCAAAGGGATATATGTAGCTTTCGAATTGGATCCTCTAAAGAGTATGACACTTTAATGAGCATGACTTATGATTCCTTACAAGTTTGATATTTAGCAGATCAAGGTAAATTAAATGTGAAAGAGACAGGTACCATATGGTAAGCTCCCTAGGAGAAATTACAGTACACTGCTGCTATTATGATAATGATGTCTTATGCTCATTTTTAAACAAAAGAAGAGGAAATGAGGAATCATTATGAGCAAAGTAGAAAGCATGGCACAGAATAATATTAGAGTTAACTAAAGCTATATTCTTGTACTTACCTAATTTAAGCACTTGTGAAGTGCTAATACTCTGGATTATAGTAAAATCATATAGAATATAAAAGTCTTTTTGTCTTATGCCTACAGGGGTTCCAGGTCATTACTGCCAAATTTATATTATTGTCTATTAAAGAACCTGGCTTTTTAAATTGCACATAAAATCTCTTACCAATCTCAATTTATTCTAAGCTTCAACCCAGATCCTTGTGCATTAAGATTAGATTATGAAACTCAAAACAGTGCAAACACAGCTTCCTTTTTTGAACAAGACATACATCAAGTTTTTTCATTTTTCAAATTTTATTTTAGGATAATGTTCCCTTTTGTATTAATTTATTATTTCTAGTGAACAATTACAAATTCATTGATTTAAATCATCGATGATAATTTGGTTTTCATGACAATAATATGTGAAAATTTACTGATATAAAATAATTTAAATGAACAGAACTCAACTACATGCTATACATTATGTGATATGTGGGCAATAAAAGCTGCAAAAACATGACACAATGACTGATAATGAATTTGGCATAGAAAGGTCAAACACAGTACACCCAAGGACAATATTAACTGGAGTTACAATACTCTCTCTTTTTTTTTTTTTTATGAAATGGCTAGGCTATAACTCTAACACATAAAGGTATCTTATGCTTCAGGGTTTTTTTTTGTTTTTGTTTTTTTTTTATCTTAAAACTGTATCTCCCTATGTAGCTGAGTTTGAATTCCAATTTGTGTTTCTTCAGCTTTAGTTCCCTATTTCTAGGGTGGCAGATGTGTACCCTCACATCCAGTTCTCAACCCCATTTGTATGTCTGTGTAATAAAACACGTTCTGGCTTTTTAAACTACTGTACTAATTGACTCACATGTCTTATAAAAGCAAGGCATTCCCAGGAGGTTCTACACACCCAGGAGGGACACTAAGCCCGTGGGTGAGTCTGCTTGATAAATGGTTGAGAGACATGCATGAGTTTCGCTGATTAGTGATAATTTTTAAAGGCTCAAATAAGAATGGGCTTATTTCTGGCTTATGATCATATAGTTTTGAGCATGGATACTGTGATATCTTTAATACTTTATTTAAAGTAAATATAAAGTTATTAACAGAATAATCAACACATTTGGTAAAAATAAGTTATTTGGTGTAAGAGCACATATAACTATTATTTTCTGTGTTGCTTTAAAGTATGTATTCCACCAAATTTTAACGGGCATTTTTTTCTTTTTTGTATATTAAAAATAAATTTAATTTTATACAACCTGTCCTGATTATGACTTCCCCTTCCTCTACTCCTCCAAGTTCTTTACCTACATAAGAAGGTCTGGATTGGCACCCTTTCTGTTTCTCATTAGAATACAAACAAGAGTCTAAGACACAAAATAAAATCAAGCAATCAAGAATATAAGGGGGAAAACAGGAGGAAAGGAGCCCAAGAATAAGCACAAGAAAAAGATACAGATGCAGAGATATATTTATTCAAACACCCAGGAATCCAATAAAAACAAAAATAGCCTACAAGTTAAAAGAAAATAAAAATAAAAAGTAAAAAGGTAATAAATTAAAAAGAGAAGAAAGAGGGTGACCCTATAATAATTTAAAAATATCCAACAATGCCACTGTGTTTGTATTATGTTGACCATCTACTTCTGGGTATACAGCTTGCTTTTTTTTTTCAAGACAGGTTTCTCTGTGTAGCCTTGGCTGTCCTTGACTACCTTTGTAGATCAGGCTGGCCTCAGACTCACAGCAATCTGCCTGTCTCTGCCTCCTGAGTGCTGGGATTAAAGTGGCATGTGCCACCATACCCTGCTTATACAGGCTACTCTTAAGAGTAATTTGTTTCCTAGATAAAATCCCATTAGAGAAAAGAAATCTTTCCTTTGTAATGTGTTACCAGTAGAAGTTGAAGATAGCTTCTGGGCTAGGGAGCCAGGTATGTGTTCACTTTTCACTCAGCTCTAGGATACATCTGATGTAGAACCTGCAAGCCCTGTCCACGCTCCGTAAGTCTTTGTGAGTTCGTATGTGCATGATCTTGTTGTCCTGGTGTTCCCTTTGGATCCTTTCAACTGCCTCTTCTTCAGTATTCCCTGAGCCCTGATGGGAGAGATGTGATAGAGACATCCCTTTTAGGGTTGACTATTCCAAGGCCTCTCGTTCTCTATATATTGTCTTGCTGTAGGTCTCCATTTTTGTTCCCATCTTCTGAAGGTGAAAGGTTCTCTCATTATAATTTATCAAGGAACTCTTTTTTAATTATAGCAGAAAAGCATTAGAAGTCAATTTATTGCTAGTTTTTTTAGTAGAACAGTAGTACCTAATTTTCCTCTATGTTCATGGATTATCTATTCTTAGGTTCTTGGTCACCCAAGCACTACTGGAGGATGGAGTCTCTGTCTGTCTGTTGTAGTATATTTTATGACTAGTCAGATATTGGTACGTCAACAAGCTTTGTGCCACTGTTGCACCAGTGGAGTCAAGAAGCTAATGGAAATGATTGGCTTTAAAGCTGGGTTGGTGGTTTGTTTCTTCTTTGGTATCATACATAGTATCTTCCTGTACCAAGAACACTAAGTTGTAGAGGTGTAGGCTCTATCTATGTAGGTAACAGATCAACTTCTCCATGTTCCATGATTTGTGTATGTGTTCTTCAACAATAGAATCTTGCAATTAATTTGTGGAAAATAACTTGTGTTTTTTTAAACAGCCTAGATTATTTGGGGGTTGCATGGGGACCCCTTTGTCATCAATTCAATTAGATGCAACTAATTCTCAGTATAGAAAGCTTTATTGGTGATGATAGATGTCAATTTGGGCTCTGACTCTTCTGCTGTTTGGTGATTTTGTTTAGATCACCTGAGAATATATATTCTCAGCACCTCACAGAATCTTCTCCAAATTAACCATATACATGGTCACAAAGCAAATCTCAATAGATAAAAAAATTATCAAAATAACCCCTTACATCTTGTAAGACCACCATGAATTAAAGCTGGAACTCAACAACAGACACCCTAGAAACTTATGGAAATTGAACAAATTATTACTGAATGACTGCTGGGTCAAGCAAGACATAAAAACAGAAATTAAAAACTTTCTAGAATGCAAAGGAAATTAAGGCACAACATACCCAAACTTATAGGATGCATTGGAAGCAGTGCTACAATAAGTGTTCACAGCAAGAAACACCTTCATAAAGAAATTGGAAATCTCCCATACTAGAAGCTTAACATCATACTTGAAAGCTCTAGAACAAGAAAAAGCAGGGACACCCAAGAGGAGTAAATGGCTGGAAATAATCAAAGTATGGTCAGAAATCAATAAATTAGAAACAGAGAGAACAATTTAAAGAATAAAAAAAAGCAAGACCTGGTCCTTTGAGAAAATCAGCAAGATAGATATATCCTTAGCCAAAATAACTAAAAAGTAGAGAGATACTAGCCAAATTAACCATTCAGAAATCAAAAGGAGGACATAATGGCAGATACCAGTAAATCCAAAGAATCAATAGGTCTTAATTCAAAAACCTGTGTGTGAAAATATGAAAATATAAATTAAATGGACAATTTTCTTGATAGCTACCAAGTACCAACATTAAATCAAGATCTGGTAAAAAAAAAAAAAAAGTTAAATATTCTTATATCTGCTAAAGAAATAGAAAAAGTCATCAAAAATCTCCCAATCAAAAAAAAAAAAAAAAGCCTAGGGCTGGATGGATTCAGTGCAGAATTCTACCAAATCTTCAAAGAAAAGAATAATCCCAATTCCCTTCAAACCTTTCCACAAAATAGTTTGTGGAAAAGAAGGAATACTACCAAACTCTTTCTATGAGGCCAAAATCATCTTAAAATCTAAACCACACAAAGACCCAACAAAGACAGAAAATTTCAGAACAATTTTCCTTATGGACACTGATACAAAAATAGTCAATAAAATACTTACAAACTGAATCCAAGAACACATAAAAATTATCATTCACCATTACCAAGTAGGCTTCATCTCAGAAATGCAGGGTGGTTCATTATATGAAAATCCATCAATAAAATTCATCACATATACGAACTTAAAGAAAAAAACTACATGATCATCTCCATAGATGCTGAAAAGACATTTAACAAAATCCACTACTCATTCATGTTTAATACCTTGGAGAGATTGGGATGCAAGGGACTTACTTAAATGTAATAAAGGCAACATACAGCACGCCAATAGCCAACATGAAACTAAATGGAAAGAAACTTAAATTCCACTAATATTAGGGACACAGCAAGTCTGCCCACTCTCTCCTTATCTCTTCAATATAGCACTTACAGTCCTAGCTAGAAAAATAAACAACTAAAGGAGATCAAAGGGATAAAATTGTAAAGGAAGACATCAAAGTATTACTATTCACAGATGATATGATAGTACACATAACTGACCCCAAAAATTCTACCAAGGACCACATAAACACCTTCAGCAAAGTGGTTGAACACAAAATCAATTTAAATATAAGTAGCTGTCCTATAAGAGAAGACAAACAGGCTGAGAAAGAAATTAAGGAAACAACACCCTTCACAATAGCCACAAAAATAGTATCTTTGTGTAACTCTAATCATGCAAGTGAAAGACATGTACAAAAACAACTTCAAGTAATGGAGAAAGAAATTGAAAATGTCAGAAGATGGAATGATCTCCTATGCTCATGCATCACTAGGAATAACATAGCAAAAGTGGTTATCTGAGATTCCATCTTACACCCATCAGAATAGCTAAGATCAAAAATTCAAGCGACACCACATGCTGGCGAGGATGTGGGGAGAGAGGAACACTCCTTTATTGCTGGTGGGAATGCAAACTATTACAGCCACTTTGGAAATCTATCTGGTGCTATCTCAGAAAAATGGGAATAGGGCTTCCTCAAGACCCAGCTATTCCACTCCTTGGAATATACCCAGAAGATGCTCCAGCACACAACAAGAAAATTTGCTCAACCATGTTCATAGCAGCCTTATTCATAATAGCCAGAACATGGAAACAGCCTAAGTGTCCCTCAGTAGAAGAGTGGATAAAGAAACTGTGGTACATATACACTATGGAATACTACTCAGCTATTAAAAACAAGGAAGTCCCGAAATTTGTGGATAAATGGATTGAGCTAGAAATGGTCATAATGAGTGAGTTAACACAGAAGCAGAAAGAATCAAATGGTATATACTCACTTATATCTGCATACTAGCCCAAGGGGCATGTCCCACAAAAGCCTTCACTTACCAGGAAACTGGGACAGAGGGGAAGGCATCCTATTGGGACTCTAAATGAGAGACGCATGGGAGAACAGCAAAATAAAAGGATCCAGAGGGTCCTAGAAATCTACAAGTAGAACAATATGATAGGCAGATTTGGGCCCAGGGGTCCCGCTCAAACTAAGGCACCAGCCAAGGACAATACAGGAGGTAAACTTTAAACCCCTTCCCAGATCTAGCCAATGGTCAGAATATTCTCCACAGTTGAGTGGAGAGTGTGATACGACTTTCTCACGTACTCTGGTGCCTCACATTTGACCATGTCCCCTGGAGGGGGAGACCTGGTAGCACTCAGAGGAAGGACAGCAAGTAGCCAAGAAGAGACTTGATACCCTATGAGAATATATAGGGGGACGTAATCCCCCTCAGGAACAGTCATAGGGGAGGGGAATAATGGGAAAATGTGGGGGGGAGGAATGGGAGGATACAAGGGATGGGATAAACATTGAGATGTAACAAGAATAAATTAATAAAAAAAAAGACAAAAAAAAATAATAAAAAAAAATAAAATACTCAAAAAAAAAAAAAAAAGAAAAGCAATCTACAGAGTCAGTGCAATTCCCATCAAAATGAAAAAAAAAAAAAAAATCAGACCTGAAATAACAACTCTCGACTTCATATTGAAAAGCGACAGTTCTATTCTAGCCAAGACAATCTTATTCAGTAAAAGATTTTCTGGGGGTGTCTCCATCCATGATCATCTCAACTGTACTATAGAGCAACAGTAATAAAAACTGCATGGTGCTGGTGTAGAAACAAATAGGTGGCTCAAATGGAATCAAATTGAAGACCCAGAAATAAATCCACACACCTATGGACACTTGTTTGTTGTTGTTCTTGTTGTTGTTTGGTTTTTTGTTTGGTTTGGGGTTTTTGTTTGTTAGTTTTTTGTTTTTTATTCTTTGCAAAGAAGTTAAAACAACACAGTGGAAGAAAGATAGTATCTTCAACAAATGGTGGTGGTGTAACTGGATGTGTACATGTAGAAAATGCAAAGAAACCTTTACTTATCACTCTGCAGAAAACTAAAGTCCAAAGGGATAAAAGGTCTCAACATAAACCCAGAAACACAAAATCTATTAGAAAAGAAAGTAGGAAATAGTCTTGTACTCATTGGAACAGGAGACAGCTTTCTGATGAGAACTTCAACAGCTCAGTCTCTAAGATCAACAGTTAATAAATGGAACCTCTGGAAACTGAAACGTTTCTGTAGGGCAAAGAACACTGTCAACAGAACAAAAGCACAGCCTACAGATTGGCAATAGATCTTCACTAACCCTACATCTGACCAAGTGAAAATATCCAAAATATATAAAGAACTCAATAAAATAAATACAAACCAAACAATCCCATTTACAAATGGAGTAAACATAGATTCTCAACATAGTAATATCAAATGGCAGATAAAAACTAAAAGAAATGTTTGTTGTCCTTAGTGATCAGGGAAACGCAAATCAAAATGACTCTGGGTTTTCATATTACAGCAATCAGAATGACTAAGATCAAAAACTCAAGTGATTGTGCTGCCTATATACTGCATCTGAGCAGGGACAGAACAAGCAGGTAACTAATTGCTAATCCCCCTACATGGGGATAGCTCTGAACTGACTGAGGTATGAAGGTATATGCATAGACAAGGCTTTATGTTGGTCACAGATTCTCTGTGACTTATAATTAGAGGCCATTCTTACTATGGCATGAAGGAAGATTTGCAGATGTCTTCCTTCTGCTCATACAATGAGCAGAGAACCACCTTTAATTGCTCTGTACATCCTGCACACCTCATACCATCACAATGTTAGAACTCTATAACGCTTGTGAGAAATTATGTTTTCAGAACAAAAGAACTGAAAACCAACTCTGCATCAGCCTTGACAGGATTCATTCCTCTCAGCAAGCTGTGTGCTGACATCCTGCACCCTCCATGTTCCAACCCATCAGAACAGGACAGCTTCCAGGACAGAGTTGTAGAAAGTTTCTGATCCCAATTGGCCCAGGAGTTCAGGCTGTCTTACACAGGACTTTATTAAGCCTGGAATTTCACAATTTTTGAATAATGGACCACAAATGCTATCCCTGACTTACTTAACCATTTTCTCCAATTTGTGGGGTGGGTAGGCCTTCAAAGGAATTATTCATCCTAAAATAGCCTGAAGAAACCTTAGGAGAATGACATCCCATTTCCTCTAAGGGAGGTTAGATAGGGTTCTGTTTACTCTTTTGCTCTACAAATGCTTATTTTCATTGGAAGTTGGTTATAAGTATTATTGGTCTTTTAGAGAAAGGAAACAGTTTGACTCCAGGACGTATCTCTTTTCCTTTATCTTTCTTTTGTAGGTAAGGAGATAGGAGCTGAAAAGAACGAAAGTAGGATATAGATATATAGAGGGAAGATAGAAGAAATGGTAGATTATTGAATCTACTCCTCATCTCAAGACCCGAATTGTTACTCACAAACAAGGTTATTTTTAAGTTCATTAGTATTGAATTTTGTATATTGATACAAATCATGCTCATGTCAAAACTAGTCTAATTTTATCACAAGAATATATACTCCAGGTCTAGTAGATATGATCTATAGCTATATGCCATAAAATTGTTACATAATGTCTTCAAACATCTCGAAGAGCTACAGAATATGACATTTAAAGATGTTTTTATTATCCTAAAGATTCTTTGATAACAAGTCAAGTTAATTCCTGGCAACATCCACCCTGCCTCAAAGAAGATGAGCATCAAAGAACCTCCTTATGGAGTTGGCTTCAAATGTGGGAAACCAGCCAGTGGACAAAATGTCCTCCTTTCTGCCACAGACAGAATTCTGCCTAAAACTGGGCAAGTTTAGATGCAGGCAGAGTTAATGGCCAAACTTTACCAAGACAGGGTAAGCAGGTCCTCAATGGTTACTGCCTTGCAAATATGTTTGTCAGATATATTTTGCCAGAAGGCTAAAGATGACACTCCAAAGTTATAGAGTGTTGGGTGACTGTTCAGGCAGTAAACTGTCTCAGTTTTTTTTTTTTTTTTTCTCATTTTGGAAGCTGCTAACCTGCACTCCAGGTTCACTTGAGTATTTAAGTTTTATCTCTTCTCAGTCTCTGATGGGTTTGAAGACAGCATAGTTTAGACTTTCAATTAAGCTTAGTAAGTTAGGGGTTAAGATGTTCTTAGACTATTTAAGTTAGTAGAGATGAGATATGATAGATATTAATCTCCATTCATAACTTTAGACCTGACAAGATCGGAAAGCTGTTTACTTGAAGTTTGCCAAATACAAATGGCCAAATCACAATGAATATAACATTTATATAATTCCTGATTGCTTCGTGGTTCTTCCTGCTGTATGAAACTTATTTTACTCATGTGTAATAATATAAATGCATATGTTAAAAAGAAACCTAATACAAAAATTCAAAAAAAGTGCAAGTCTTTAAAAAAATCTCAGGTGATAGCACATGCTGAGAAGGGAGAGGATGAGGAGAAAGGGGAACACGCCCCCATTGCTGGTAGGAGTGCTAACTTTTACAATAACTTTGAAAATAAATCTGACACTTTCTTAGAAAATTGAGGATAATGCTTCCTCAAGACCCAGCCATACACAGCCCTAAAGATCATTTTTTAAAAAAAGGAGAATATGCTTAATTCTCCTTCAGATGGACCAATAGAATAGACACCAGAAGCAGTTGAAGGGAAGGAACAGGATGAGAGACTACCACAGATGTCCTCAGAAAGACTCCACTCTGAAGTATATCAAAGCAGATGCATAGACTCACAGCAAAATTTGGGTTGGAGTGCAAGGAGTCTTATGGAAGAGTTGGGGGGTTAGAACGACCTGCTACTGACAGAAGCCCCACAAGGAGACCAGTGGAGTCAGTAAATCTGGGCAGAGGAGGGGAGGTGCTTCAGAGGCTGAAGGAATGGTGAGGTTCAAACCCTCTGCTCAGGTATAGTAGAAAGCCAGCACAGTCTCCCCTGTGGGTTCCATAATATTGGGAGTAGGGACTACTTCTGACATGGACTGTGGCGACCACACATTGATCAATTTCCCATGGCAGGGTGGCCTTATCAAGCCACAGAGGAAGAGGATACAGGTGGTAAGATGAGACTGATAAGCTGAGGTCTGTTGTTGAAGGAGAAGGGCTCCCTATTTCTGAGGACTAGGGGAGGAAGAGTTAGGGAGGATGGCCAGACCCAGAGTTGCTGAGGAGAGGACTACAATCAGGGTGTAAAGTGAACAATTATTAATAAAATAAGAAAAAGAGGGTTGGCAAATGACTCTGCCTTGAGCCTTTAGTTAGGAATTATGTAGGTCTTAGCTATACTGCATCCTGGACTACTGGTGTTTTCCTTCAGAGTTATATCTGCGGCTCTGCTGCTTTTATTTTTCTGTTTCTACATTTTTATCTTTATACTTTGAATTTTTACTTCTGCCCAGTTCCTGTGGGTCTGTCTTTCATGTAACTACTTCAATATTTCTTTCAATACAATAACTGCCTTCACAGAGTGGAGTCCCCTTCTGTTCTCTCATAGATTCTATTTATCTAATAGAGAGCTAGTTTTCTATAACAAGGTAGCCAATCTTTCAGTATTTTTTATCTTGTTTGTGTCAAGTCAGGTCCACAGTAACCCAAAGGAGACTTGACCTGATCTTCTTGCCTTCAACTGCTGCACACTGTGATTACAAGTGTGCAACATACCTCATGTGAATGTTATATTTAAAATAGCACTGAATTTGAAACTAACATGGAAACAATAGTATATGGGGGCATCACAATCATGGTATGGTGTACTACGTATCTGCACACCTTGTTAATATTTCTGTTTCTGTTTAATTTAAACCCTTAAAAAGACCTGGTTTTCCTTTCTTTTCACTTGTCTCTTAACATGTTACAGTATAATGGCACTGATGTAGATGAAGGGACACCTGCTTGTCATGTTTTCATTATTATGCCAAAGTGATATATGACATGCAATCTGAGATATCTACATCTATATATAATTTACATAATATTCTATGGAATTATATAGTTTAAGCAACAAAGATATTTTTCATTAACTGACATGGTCAGGGTGGCATTTGGAGTAACAATAATCCACATTTCTGAAGCAGGATAGATGGTCATCTTTGTCTGATCAGCCAATAAATAATACCTATGGATCCAGTATCAGAGATTGCTCACTAGTACCTGATCACAAGTGACCTGTAATCATCCAAAATTTTTTTTATGGGTGGCACCATGGAAACCTCATCTTACTAGGTGCTGGTAGGTTGGGAGAGATAATGAGGCAATAAATCAGGCAGTAGCCAATCAGAAGGCCAGATTCTGAGCTAAGACAGGATGTGGTGGAGAAGATGCCAGGAGACCAACAGCAGCAGTCAAGACTGAGATGTGAACTGGTGGGAAGGTGGTAATCTTGGCATGGCAGAGTGTCTTCCCATGACTCTACCCTGGGAAATGGAGGCAGTGTTTCTTACAAGGTTCTTTGATGACGCTGTAAATAATTGCTTATGAAGTGTCATATTTCAACAAAATGTAACCCATCTACACACACTGTACATGCAGAGAATATCCTTGGGCAGGAAGTATAGGAACATCTAGGTTGAGGAAACTCATTTGAGAAACCTTAAGGGTTTTTTTTTGTTTTGTTTTGTTTTTTGTTTGTTTGTTTTGTTTTGTTTTGTTTTGTTTTTGTAGAGAAAGTCTTAGCTAGTTTTCTTTCTGTCTTTTTTTTCCAACTTTTTATTATTAATTTATTCTTGTTACATCTCAATGGTTATCCCATCCCTTGTATCCTCCCATTCTTCCCTCCCTCCCATTTTCCCCTTACTCCCCTCACCTATCACTGTTCCTGAGGGGGACTTCCTCCCCCTTTATATGCTCATAGGATATCATGTCTGGGTGATTAGCTGTCAACATCTAACCATGACAAAAAGAAGAGATTAAAATGCTCCTATGTGACTGTGTTTAAGGCAGGGAAGAGAGCAGGGTATTGTTGTAAATGAAAGTTCCAGATCATTCTATTTTACCAATGAAGACCCAGGAGCCAGATTCTGGGATGGAAAACCTGCTAGCTCCAAGAAGCAGAGAAAGCACCCAGCTGACTTTCTTACTCACCTCACCCCAAACTGGAAAAGGCCACAAAAGCTCAGCAGCTCAGGAAGCAAAGGCCAGAAAACCAAAGCCAAAGGCTTGCTAGCTCAAAGCCTAAAAATTCCAAAGACCAAGGAGCTTAGGAGATCAAGCATTAAATATTAAAAGCCAAAGAGCTAAAATCAAAAGAGCACCTTCTTCTACTCTCTTTCATAAATACACCTTAACTCAAAGTCCCTCCTACTCTTTAATCCCTGTCAGCTGGTTTCTTGCTATGCCTCTTGACCTAGGGTTAACTTTATTAAATCCTGTCTACAGAAAGATCTAAGAATAAAGGTATGTACTAGTGTTGGCTGAACCCCACCTTAGTCACCTGTACACAATAAACAGAATTTTTTTTTTTTTTTGGATTAAAGGTGTGTGTTAGGGCTCAGCCATGCTAAACATAAGACAGGCTTTTACAGTTCACAGTTACAGAGATCACAATGGGATCAAATATCTTGCAACAGCAGTGAATGCACCATGTAGGAGATGAGGAACTCCAAAATTCAAATCTTCAAGGTTTTCATCAAGCTGTCCTTCTTTAGGTTGCGCTGCCCCAGGTTGGATTCACATCTCTCTTCATGCTTTTATCCATCTTTGAAGGCTTTGATTCTTGGACCAGCTTGACACTGCATCTTTAAAATAATCAGTGGTCTCACTGTGAACATGCAGAAGTCATCTTCATTTCATCTTACAAATGCTTGTAATGTAGGTTCTGCAAACTGCAGCGACACTGAAGGGGAGGCTGGCTGCACATGCTCCCTCTTTCTTTTGTTGATGCTCTGTCCATACTCTGTTACCTCTGGATGTTTTCTCTACACTTCTTGGTACCGGTTCCTGGGTTAAATTTTTAAAAAATGCTATTTTTGCTTATTTGTGAAGAAAAGACTTTCCTCTTCTCAGTGTATCTTTATGGACAGGAATGATTTTGGCATTTTGTAGAAATATTGTGTCTTTTGTCATTTTAATTTGTGTTGTATCTCCCAGTTCTATCTCTCACTGGCAGGTTCATAGACTATATGTGACATGGGTCTAGTATGCATTCATATATGTTTTTTATTCTATCAGCCACACAAAGTACTAATATGACAGTGTTCTTTAGTCTACAGTACAAATGGCCCAAAAGTCACTTAAGCCATCCGTCGGCAATCACATATGGTATTACAGTTTTCAACACTTCAACATTTATCTGAAATGGTTAGGTGAGCCACGGTCCATTTTTAACGTCTGACAAGTAGTAATTTATATGCTTACTCACTGAACTAATTACCATTCCACTTATTATTCAGCATTTTTTCTGAAACTGTTTTTCTTTTCATTGAAGGAAATTTTTCTCACATAATATATCTTGATTATGGTTTCTTTCCTTCTTTTCTTCTCACGACCTCTTCACAGTCCCTGCTATTTGGATCTACTCCCTTTCTTTCTCTCATTGAAATCAAACAAGTTTCTAAGAGATAATGATAAAATAAAATAATAAAATAAGTTAAAATAATATAATACAATATAAGAACATAAAACTATCAGATTGGAATTGGCCAAAAAATTAGTGTAGGGAAAAGAGTTTAATAATTAAATTGTCTAAGTAATATACAGATAGATAAAAATTACATAGAAATAAATCCAACATCATTTTGCATACTTAGTCATTACTTCTAGCTGTACTCATAGCTAAAATAAATACTGATGTCAGCATCCAGTGCTGAGGAAGATACAGACTGAGATCAGTCTAACTCATTGTTGTCAAAATATAGAAGTATATCCTGACTATCACTTGAACTTTCTTAGAAAGTTAACTGTGTGTTTGTCATATAGATCAGTAATCTCACTGCCATGTGCTTGTGTTAGAGAAATAAAATCTTTGATTTGGAGCAAGAGATATGACTTAGTGATTAAAAGCACTTGCTGTTCTGATGGAAGACAAGTGTTTAGTTCCCAGTGGTTCAATATCACATGTAGCTTCAGTTGCAAAGGATCCTACAACCTCCTCCGGCCCATGAACACATCTTATGCACATGAAGTGTATACTTGCATTCAGGTAAATATTCATATACATACTAAAATATAACATGTAACTATTATTAAAAAGTATTCATAAAATTTTAAAGTAGTAAAATAATATAAGAATAAGCAATCTGTAAGACTTTCATGGTCTAATAAATAAGTATCTGTCTTTCCAGGAATGGATTAATTAAAAAAACATAACCTAGACCTTAATAATAACCCAACACTAATATTAACCCTGATCCTTATCCTAGACCAGTGTAAAAGACCTTTACTTAGCAAGTAATAAGTGAACAATAGAATACACCAATAAAAATAAAATATATACACAAAGCCTTTAATAAACTTAAAAGCAGGTATGCTGAGTAAAATTATTTTCATCTACAGCTTATTAATTTATTCATAAATTCTCAATTCATAAAATTTTAATGACAAAAATTAAACACTTGTTGATTATCTACTCTATATCCTTTTTATTCTGGATTTGAGCATACAATAATATTATACAAAACAGTATTAAATATTGTTTACCAGAGAATTTTCAACAGAGGAATATCGAGTGGCTGAGAAACACTTAAGGAAATGTTCAATGTCTTTGGCCATCAGAGAAATGCAAATCAAAATGACTCTGAGGTTCCATCTTACACCCATCAGAATGGTCAAGATCAAAAATTCAAGTGACACCACATGGTGGCAAGGATGTGGAGAAAGAAGAACATTCCTTCATTGCTGGAGGGAATGAAAACTTGTACAACAACTTTGGAAAAATATCTGGCACTTTCTCAGAAAACTTGGAATAGGGCTTACTCAAGACCCAGCTATTCCACTCCTTGGAATATACCCAGAAGATGCTCCAGCACACATCAAGGACATATGCTCAACCATGTCCATAGCTGCCTTATTCATAATAGCCAGAGTCTGGAAACAGCCTGAATGTCTCTCATTTGAAGAATGGATAAATAAACTGTGGTATATTTACACTATGGAATACTACGCAGCTATTAAAAACAAGGAAATCCTGAAATTAGTGGACAAATGGATGGAACTAGAAATGATCATAATGAGTGGGTTAACCCAGAAGCAGAGAGACTCACATGGTATACACTCACTTATAAGTGGGCACTAGCCCAAAAGGCATGTCCCATGAAAGTCATTACTTACCAGGAGATTGGGATAGATGTGAGGGCATCCCACTAGGACTCTAGGTAAGACAAATACAGGAGATGTGTAAATAGAAGAACCCAGTGTGTCCTAGAAATGTACAAGAAGAACATCGTGACGGGTGGATCATGGCTCAGGGGTTCTGCTCAAACTTTTGCACTAACCAAGGACAATACAAGTAGTAAACATCAAACCCCTACTCTGATCTAGCCAATGGACAGGACATTCTCCACAGTTATGTAGAGAACAGGGACTGACTCTGACATGAACTCTGGTGACCCATATTGACCATCTCCCCTGGGTGGGGAGGCCTGTGGCACTCAAAGAAAGCAGGCTACCAAGATGAGACCTGATAGTCTATGACCATATAGAAGGGGAGGAGGTCCCGCTTGGTCATAGACCTAGGGGAGCGGAGTAGGATGAAAGCAGGAGGGAGGGAGGAATGGGAGGATACAAGTGAAGGTATAACAATTGAGTTGTAATCTGAATAAATTAATAAAACAAAAAATAAGTCATTATATTGATTTAAAAATAATGTTACATAAAGTAAAATAAATTACAAAAGAGGTAAAATTAATGAAGTCTATCAAGTTTAGTGTTAAGTAATATTTTTAGAATATATAATGTTAAGAGAATTCAATGAAGTAACTCTTAAATTCCTACTTTTGAAGATTATGCCATTATTATATTTGATGTTGCCACCAGGAGACCTATAGAAAACATGAAGCATACATTCTGCACTATTTAGGCAAATCATGTGCCACCCACAATTTAGAAAAGGACAAGCTAGTTTTTTGAAGGCAGTGCAAACAGAAAAGCAACTTGAAATGAGTATAACATTCATGTCAGCTTCTGTGCCTGTTCTTTTTGTCTCCCTCCACTTTCTTTGAAGCAATCATCTCAGGCAAAATGATATTTCACAGAAAATGAAGTGTTATAATCATTTATGCTGTAGATGTTGTTCTTTCTAATTTCCTGTGCAATTTTCTTACCTGAAAGAAAAGGCTGTGTGAAAACAGAACCTGAGTTAATTTTCTCACCATTTTCCTCAAGTAGAAGACTCTATGAGAAGATTTTGTGACAGTTTAAACTCCTGATGGAGCAGTTAATGTCATCTATTCAATATATAGCCACCAGTGTTATGAGAGAAAACATGTATAATAGTTAGAGAAAATGAATGAACACACACACACACACACATATATATATATATATTCTGCCTCTGTTCTAAAACCAAAGAAATGAAATTATGCTTGAAAAGTTGTAGAATAAACTTGACACTCCACTCAGGTAATTTTCAGGGATAATTTGTAAAAGCACACGAGTTTAATAGACTTGTATATTTAGAGCCTCTTAAATAAAAAATGAACTGTTTGTAACTATTCCTATTAGAATAATAGAATATTTTGTGAAATAAATTTGGTGAAGACTAGGAGGAGGGTTCTCCATTCTGAGTGTTAGGGGAGGGACGTGGAGGGGATGAGGGAGGGGGATACAATCCAAATGTGAAGAATTTAAACTGAAGAACAGGCAGGTAACTTATATTGCTAATCCCACTATAGGGGACTAGCTCTGAGACTGGCTGAGACATGAATGTCTAGCCATAGACAATGCTTCTTGTTGGCTACAGAATCCCTGTGAATTATTATTAGACACCATTCTTCGTATGGCCTGCATGAAGATTTACAGATGTCTTTTTTTTTTCTTGCTCATACAAAGTGCAGAGAACCAGCCTTAATTGTTCGGTCCATCACCCACATCTACATTTATAATTTTCAGACCGTATAATGCTTGTAAGAAATGGTATTTTTTAAACAAAGGAACTGGACACTAACATTGGAGCAGACCTGACAAGATTCATTCCTCTCAGCACGCTGAACACTGACATCCTTCATCCTTCATGTTCCAGCTCCAACTGCTTCAGTTGCTGTTCCTCATCAGAACAAGACAGCTCCCAGGACACCTTCGAAGAAAACTTCCAATCACAATTGGTCCAGCATTTGAGACTGCTCTACACAAGACTCTAATTAAGCCTGGAATTTCTCAGCATTTAGAAACTGGACCACAAATGCTATTCCTAAAATTTTTAGTCATTTCCCCAATTTTATTTGTACCTCTACAAAGGTATTATTTGTCCTAAATCAGCTGGAAGAAACTTTAAGAAAATGACATCCAATTTCCTTTAAGGACAGTTAGATAGGTTTTTAGTTGCTTTTTTGGGCTATAGACAGTTACTTTCAATGGGAGATGGTTTTAAGTTATTATTGATCTTATTTAGAAAACAAGATTGGACTTGGGGATGTCTCTCTTCTTTTTTATCTTCCATTCTTAGGTTTGGAGATATAGGTTGAAAAGAAAGAAGGGGGAATATAGAAATATATAGGGAAGATAGAACAAAAAGTAGATTAGTGAATCTACTCCTTAATAATGCCTTAATTGTCACTCACAAGGTTAATTTAAATTCATGGTATAGAATTTTGTGTACAGATGCAAAATAAATTTAAGTTTAGATACGGTGGTATAGAATTCAAATGTAAGATTAATCACACACGTTAGATATACTACGACTCTAATATGAGGTATTGTATCCATATAACTCAATCATATTACAAGGTTAATTTTCAATACTTTGAAAGTGCCATTGCATGATGTTTAGGATAAATAAGTTATACAAGTTAATTGTCAGTTGATCAAATCATGGTCATATCAAATACTATTTTTATCACAAGAATATACATCTTAGGTGCAGCGGATAAATATAATTCTATAGAAATATAAGGTAGAGTAGTTAGATAAGGTCTTAAAAAAAACCTGAGACGTACATAATATGGCGTTTAAAATATTTTTTATTATCTTAAAGATTCATTGACAATGAGACAGGTTAACTCCTGGCAACACCCTGCCTACCTCAAAGAGGATGATGAACATCAAAGAACTTCCTTGTGGAGATGGCTTCAAATGAGGCAAACAAGCCACTGGGTAACATGTCCTCCTCTTTACCACAGACAGAATTCTGCTTGAAAATGAACAAGCTTGGATGGAGGCAGAGTCAATAGCCCAACTCTTCCAAGACAGGGTAAGCAAGTCCTCAATAGTTCCTGCCTCAAATAGTTCCAGTTTGTCTAATATATTGGGACAGAAGGCTGAAGGTGATACTCCAATGTTATAGAATGTTCTGAGTGGCTGTTCAGGTAGCAAACTGTCTCTGTCATGTTCTCCTTTGGAAAGCTGCTAACCTGAACTCCCAGTATACTTAAGTAATTAATTTTGTTCCTTCTCAAACTTTTGATGGGCTTGAAGACCAGGTAGTTAAGCTTTACAATGAAGCTTATTTGTTTAGGGGTTAAATTGTTTTTAGGCTTAGATAAATGTTCTAAGCTGATAATGTTGCGATATGATATATGTGGATATACATTTAGAATTTTAGACACACCAAGATAGAAATCACGTTTTATTCAAGGCTGCTAAATACAAATAGCCAAAACACTAAAAATGTAATATTTATATAATTCCTGATTGTTTCATTGTTCTTCTTGCTGTAGGTAGTTTATTGTACATATGTGTAATATTATTAATGTATATGTAAAAATATGTAATAAAATTGTAAAAATAATTTTATATTTATTTTATGAGAGATTGTCTTATTTAATTCTTTTCCAACTGCATATTCCACTTACCAACACTTTTATGAAAAGACTTCTCTTTCCTCAATGTTCACTGTTCCATTTTTTAAAGAAACATATTAGTTTCTTTCATGAATTTGTGTTCCCACTTACTGATACATTTTTGTGTGACAAAAATAATCGAGATACCTATTAAGAACACAGTTGTTACTCCTTCAAATTATTACAAGTCTACCAAAGACTACCTCCAGACAGTAGTGGAAGGGAAAGATGACCATATGGGAAAAGGAATATCTGGAAAGATTCACAGAGAGAAAAATAGTTTAATCAATATTTAAAAACAGTAAAACTATGTTGGTAGATGGGGCATTTAAGAACAGACTTTATCCAAAGTAATACAATGGAGTCTGATTTGGAAAATATAATTTATTTCTGAAATGAAACCATGCCTGAAGCTTAAGTATTTTTGTGCAAAGATAATATAAACACAAAATGATAAAGGGACCTATGGTTCATAAATCTATGGATTTTCAACTTTTTGAGAATACCTTAAAGAAAATATAATTTTCATTGCATGACAGCAGACACAAACAGGACACTGAAAAAGAAAAGGCATTTCCCCCAGTAGTTAATATTCATGCAAGTAAAACATATTTTATACCCATTTGATTTGTTCTATTCTAGTTCGTGGAAGTACTGTTGTTGAAGTAATAGATTTATTTAGCACAAAAAATTAACAAAATGTGGTTATCTTAAAATATATAACTGCTTTCACGAATGTGCAATTGTTTCAGTCAGGGTTAAATGATGTTGTATGATGGGAAAGAGAATGAGAAACATAAAACTTTGTTGAGATACTTAATAGCATTTTTACCCCCCTTAAAATATAGGATCTACATTTTCAATTCCATTAGGACCTTAAATTATATAGTAACCTTATAGAGTTGCACTTCCAATTAAATCTATTGTACAAGCTAATGTCAGATTTACAATAAGTAATAAGAAGCACCTAGAATCATTACTAGTAACAAAATTTATTTACAACTATTCACAATTTTATATCATTTAATAATCAATGTGAAAAATATTGAGTGAATATTTTACTACTTACTCTTATGAAGTATTTGAAATTTACTTTTATAGAAAATGTTAGAAATCAAATACAATGTATATAACAGTCATATGAGACATGTTATGTGGGAGGCAGTGTGGCTCTGATGTGGGAACACTTAAATGCTTTAAGTTAGTGAGTTTGAAGTTAGTATGAGTTTTAGAAAATTCTGTCCTTTGTCTCAGAAAAAGGGAAAGATGTTGTGTGACTGGAGGCCAGTAAAGGAACAAGGGTGCTGCACTGCTCCACCACGTACACTATCGGCATACCAACCTGCCCTTAGCTTTGTGGACTTTGGGTTAGACAGAATTGTGTAATAAATGTGTAGAACGATTAGGACATGGTGGCTGGTTTCATTACAATACTTAGTGGTACCAATAAATGATGAGAGTGATAAAGGATTGGTCTAGAAGGATTACCAGGATTATGTGAGTTGTGAACAGAGCCGCTGGTACAAGCCATCAGGAAGACGTATCAGGATGACAACACAGTACAGTTGGGTTTATCCTTTACAGAACACACCGTTATGGCCTGAGGTTATCCTGGATGAGAAAGATTTGAGGAGATTTATCAAGGAAACACAATGGAAATTTGGCATTGGAAGCAAACTTTTAAGTTATCTGCCCAGTAGTTCTGTTCAAGAGTATTTTAAATTTGGATTCAGGGTGAGTGCAACAACTATATACCAGTTATATCTGGTAAAGGCAATTGCTTATAGGGTGTACATACGAAAATATGGCAATTGAGGGCTTTTCAATGTCCTACAAATTTAGGTACAAGCAGCAACTAAACTTCAGTCTGTTTAGGACTTTTCTAACTGCTAGGGAGTTCATTACAGCTTTTTGCTCTCTATGGAACTCACTTTGACTTTGCGAAGAATGAATTATTTGAGAAAAATTTCCAACTTTCACATTAAAACTCTCTCTACACTTTTGTCTCTACAACATGCTTCCGCTCCCTTGGCAAGCTGCCGACTCTTCTTTGGCAGGACAGATACGTTTCTCTGCTCTCTTGTTTCCACCTCCTTTCCCTTCTTTCCGATCAATGTGTTGTTCCTTTTTTTTTTTTTTTAGATCAATAATTTGAGATGCTTCAAGAGCATGCACTTTTTAAAGAACACTTCTTAGCTATTTGTCCTCTGTACCTTTCTTTAAAAGTTTCATTCCTGTATTGAGTCTATCAAGGTTAAAGTCGGGATGATGCCTGGCCTTAGGAAAAATAGATATGAACTTATTCTGAACTGTTCAGTGTTGCCATTTGGAAAATAAAGTTTCCCAGTGAAGTTATCAATATTAACTATTGAGCAAGAAATTACAATATAAAACAACTCTAAGAGAATACTGATGGCTGCAAATGTAAGAGTAGAGACCCTTGATGTGTGCATTGGGGCTATGTGTGACTTTTTGTGATGTGATTTTGTTGTATTTTCTCTCACTAAATAATACAGTAGAAAAAATGTAAATATGAATAAGTTATTTCCAATAGAGAGATTGCACGTCTAGGCCTTTCCATTGCCATGGGTAGATATAGGAGAAAACAACTGATGAAAGATTTACTTAGCTCATGATTTTTTAATTTTTCAGTGCATGCTGAAAGGCCATCATTGCTGTGTGACAGAAGCAAGGATGAACATCACTTGGGGACCATGGGCTAGAGCAATGCTATTCATCTCATTGTGGCCTGCAATCACAGAGATAGGGAGTTGAAGGGATCAAAGACTATCTTTTCAGGAAATGACACAATGACCTGCTTTCCCTCAACTAAGTCTGACCTCATATTTCCACAATAAATCATATTTTATCCAAAAATTATAATATTAAGGTCCATGAGATATTTGTTATATAATTTATTTTTTTTTCCTGAACCATAATCTTTAGTTTTATTTCCTGCAATGAATCAGATTCAATCCATACAATGGACATACGAACATTACTAAACAAATAAACATTGCATTTTTGTCACAACTAACCACAGGTAAATAATAAAGAAAACCTAAATAAGTTTCACAAGATCAATTTAATATAGTATTTTCTTTCTTTCTTTCTTCTTTGCTTCCCGTTTGTTATATGATTTATAATAACAGTAATGTCAACAATAAAACTATTTTATAATACTCTCATTATATTATGAATCTATCATTGATAAAGTCAGAATCCTCATGATAAAAATCTCTTCCTAAAACTCAGTTCAGATGCCTGCTTCTTTGTAAATATACAAACATTTAGTATGACATGAATCTAAGCCACAAGCTTCAACCCTAAACTTCTAACCTTCTATCCACCTTATTATAAAAATATTGACTTAATACATTAAGTAGATGTCCATGGTTAGAATCACTTTGTTGTGCATGTAGGGAGAAAGGAACAACATTTTGTTTCAGGATGCTCTCTGGAAGTTTGACCATGCTCCAGTAATTATATGAGCAAAACAGGTCAGATGATGATGATGATGATGATGATGATGATGATTTATTATTAATCTTCTTTCTCCTTCTTGTGTGTGGGGAGGTCACATGGCTGGGGTGATGGACCTGGAGAGACTGGGAAGTGAGTGAGATTGGGATGTATAATGTGAAATTTCTGAATAGTTAATAAAAATATGTTGGGGAAAAATAGCAACAACAACAACAACAAAAGAATTATCCTCCTCAAAATGGACAGGTGGCTCAGTTTTTAAAAGGACTTATTGCACTTGCAAAGTACCTGAGTTCTTAAGGGCCACAACCACTTGTCACTTCAGGGGATTATAATGTCTCTGGTCTCAAGGGCATCCCTTATGTATCCACATACAGACACACATATACACATAATAAAATTAATAAAGATTTCCACTAACATATTTCTCTTTGTGAACTGTTCATATCATTTCATAGAATAATAGTATAATCAGCAATTCTCACTGTTTTGAAATGCTTACTAATTCATCAAAAAAGAAAAACCCATTATGTTAAAGTATTTATACCAAACAAAAAGTAATGTTTACTTTAAGGCCCTTTTGATTGAGCAAGTGTTTATAACAGTAATCTTTTTGTAAATTTCCCAGAATTGACTTGGAATACAAGCTTGCTTATGTAGAAGAATTTAATTCAAGCATACTTTTTAAGACCCAGCTATCCCACTCCTTGGAATATACCCAGAAAATGCCCTACCACACAACAGGGACATATGCTCAACCATGTTCATAGCTGCTCTATACATAATAGCCAGAACATGGAAACAGCCTAAGTGTCCCTCAGTAGAAGAATGGATAAAGAAACTGTGGTACATTTACACTATGGAATACTACTCAGCTATTAAAAACGAGGAATTCCTGAAATTTGTGGACAAATGGATTGATCTAGAAATGATCATAATGAGTGAGTACACCCAGAAGCAAAAAGAGACAAACGGTATATACTCACTTATATAAAAACACTAGTCCAAGGGATACGTACCATGAAAATCTTTACTTACCAAGAAAGTGGGTCAGAGGAGAGGATATCCGATTGAGACTTTAGGCAAGAGTAGCATGGAAGAAAGAGGAAATTGTAGGACCCATAGGGTCCTGGAAACCTACAAGAAGAACTTTATGACAGGCAGATCTGTATCCTGGGGTCCTCCTCAAACTAAGGCACCAGCCAAGGAGAATATAGGCAGTAAGCTTCGAACCCCTACCAAGACCTAGCCGACGAACATGATACTCTCCACCGTTGAGTGGAGAGTGAGATCTGACTCTCACACGAACTCTGGTGCCCCTTTTCTGACCATGTCCCCCAGATGGGGAGACCTGGTGGCACTCAGAGGAAGGATAGCTAGTTACCAAGAAGAGACTTGATATTCTGAAAGCATGTATAGGGGAAGGAGGTCTCCCTAGGTCACGGACATAGGGGAGGGGAGAAGGGGAGAAATGGGAGGGAGGGAAGAATGGGAGGAAACAGGGGAAGGGCTAACAATCGAGATGTAATATGAATAAATTAATTAAAAAAAAGAATAGTAGGGCCATTAATTTCTACTCAATGTTTGAGATAAGTGCAAATTTAAAGCCACAATGACCACTTAGATGCATAGTTTAATTTCTGGCTTATGTTCTCAGTTGTAGTGAGAGCTAAACATTCTTCTAATAATTTACTGAACAAGCCAGATATGTTATTTCCCGCTATGTAAAACTAATTAGGTAAAAATAACCTTAACAATCTATCTATCTATCTATTTTTCTATCTATCTATCTATCTATCTGTCCATCTGTCACCTATGGATCATCTAACTATCTAACTTTCTATGTTCCATCTACCTACCTATTTATTAGTATGTAATACTTTATGTTTTCATTTATGTCAAGTAGTAAAAGTATATTTCTCAGTTATATAAATGATTGTTTTGAATAGTACATTTAATAATATCCAACCTTAAGTTATAGCACTAAATAAAGTTGAATACATAAGGACAGTAAATTACTATTTTAATTTGCTACTTGATCTATTGATTACTTAAACTATTAGAATATGATTAAGTTAAGCCTTTTGAGATTCCAAAATATAATATATCATAATTGTATTACTTACTTATTTATTCATATTTCAACAAATACTGCATTGTAAAAAGGCAACTTCAATAATATCACTAATACACTTGCTGTTATTATTGTATGCATGTTTTTAGATAGGCATTCAACTCAGAGACAGACACTATAACTTTTAGGATCTCAGATTCTTCCATTTCAGAAAGTGTCTGTAAAATACAAAATCCCTGAGTACAAAACACGTATCATATGATCAGGAATTAATGTGAATTTGATATTTCTACTAAAGCAGGCACAGTAAGATTCTCATATATATTGTGCTTTCAAAAGTATTGTCATCTTGGGTTTTTGTTATTTTCAAGTAAGTGTTGCATTTATGTGAACCCTAATTATTTCTATTAATAAGTATGATACAATTGATTATTTATGTTCTGGTAATATATTGACTTTATTATATGGGTTTGAATTCATACATGAATAAACATATCAATACTTTTTAAAGTGTGGATTGAAGAAGAAAGAACACCAATGATGAATTGTGGTCTTCACATAATGCTCTATCATATAGATTGGGTAAGGGTCAGTAGAAAATGTAATCATGAAGAAAAACTGAGGAAAAATATAAATAATGAAGAAAATAGTTTTATTAATCTTGTCCTATGCACATAAGGCCATAAACTTGATGTCCTCCAGTGAATGTATGACACTGACATATTTAATGAAATGAAGATTAGGATGGAATGTAACTCTACTAAGCTTCAAACCTCAGGTTTGAGGATCTGGTTAATCAGTTTCTGTTACTGTCAATATTTCAACAGAAACATCCCCACCTGTCTGAATGCTATTTGGGAATTATTGAACACTACTCTCTTTTCCTGGGAAAAAATCCAAAACTTCTACCTCACCATGTTCCACCAGTAGATCAAAATAAATAGGTTTGTATTGAATAAAAATAAGAACTTCATCTTCTGCCTATAGTAAATGAACATAGTATGTGAAAAAGAGAATAAAAAATTAAAGCTCCAATGTATTATTTTTTCACTTTAGTACTAGAAAAGTTTTTTTTAAATTCTCTCAAATGTCTACGAGTTAAAATCCACTGGAAATGCAGTTTCTCCTTTAAAGTGTCAAGAACATTTAATCAACATAGGGAAAACTCAATGCAGATGGCAGGTCAGGGCCCATGAAATTTCAGTGATGTGATCTATATCTAGAAACACCATGCTTCAAAAGGTAACAATGCAAGTCCCAACTCTTATACTTTACAATACAACAATAATGATTCCAAATTTTCCACGTTATAGACACTTTTCAAATAGGATAATATTGTATTTTTTCAAAATTCTGATTAATTATTTACTACTGAATGACCATACAGCTCAACATTCAGCTAATATTATAATTTTGAATTTCTGTCCACATATTTTTTTCTAATGAACCCAAGAAAGGCATTATGACACAGACGGACTGGTATTTACAGTCTCAGAATTTTTACAGGCCATCATCTGAAGTTATAGGCATTTTATTTTTCTTCCATAATGCTGTACAATTACAAATTGCAAACCCAGGTTACTCAGGCCAACAATATTCATCATAAAGAACAGGTGGCTCCCCAATAGAGGAGATTCTACAACTAATCATTCTTCATTCTGTCTGGAAAAAAGGATCGCATAGGAATGGCATTATACCAATCATAAAACAGAACTTATTATGATTTGTGTGACTGATCAACTTCTAATTTATGAATTCAGTATCAATAGCTAGAGACATTGATAACAGCCCCCTTTTTTCCTACAGGAGTCAGCTTTGAATTAAATGTAAAGAAATATTTCAAGGAAACACATAAAGTATGACGTGCTTTCGTTCTTAATCTTGTAAACTGTTCTTACCATACTGCTTGGAGACTAGATAATTTGGCATAATATAAACTAAATGTTTGTACCAAAGATATTGAGAATGTAAATGTAATTTATTATAACTGCTTATAACATAATTATCATGTTAGAGGAGAGATGGTCAAACTAGAAAGTAAACACTACAATTAGTTATTTCTAGAAAGACTGACTGAAAACAAATTACTCAAAAAACTTAATTGTAATTGTAGACTACATAAAATAATTTTGTTTCTTATTAATAGAATAGAAAAGCAGTTCAACTTTTGAGGCCTTAAAGGAAATTAATGATTGAAACAAATAAACCATATGCTTTATTTATACTTTGTTTAAATGCTTGTATAACTGGTCTTCCATGATCAAGGAACACTTTCATTTCTACCCTGAATGTTATTGGGGCTAAGAGATAAGTTTTACCTAATGCTACACACATTTGCTCTGGCTGATGAAATGCTCTTATTTCAGTTATACTCCTTTTCTTATTGCATAAACTTTCTAACAAATCTAAAGCCTAAGATACAACAGTCTTTGAAATTCATTTAGTCTCTGCATTTTCAAAATAATAATTTCTGATAGATACTATATATTATCTTATATAAATTCTTCAGATTCATCACTTTATAGGAATGCAGTGTTATCTTGTTAGATAAATGTTAGACATTTCTAACATGAGTATATAAAATCTTAATTTAAAGTTCACTATACATAGTAATTATATTTACATTAGTAATGTTTAATTTTCTATTCATAAGAAAATTATTATAAATCCAATTTAAATTGTTAAATGTACATTTTTCAGACACTCAGATATTTATTGGCTTTTTGTTACCACACAATACATGAAAATGCTTTGTGTTGCTTTAGTTGTTTGAAGAAAAAAAAAATGCCATTTATCTCAATGAGTTCAGTTCAGTTTTCTCTGGTTCCTTCCCAATGTCTCTCTGCAGACAGATACAGCATTCTAGAACAGCTCTTAAGCATTACGAACTAAATGATAAAAGTATAAGATTGTCTTAGTTGGGGTTTCTATTGTTTCAGGGAAACACCATGACCAAAAAGCAAGTTGGGAAGTAAAGGAGTTATTCCACATTGGTACTCATCATCAAAGGAACTCAGGACAGGAACTCAAATAGGCTGCGAACCTGAAAACAGAAAATGATGCAGGGGTTCTGGAGAGATGTTGTTTACTGGTTTACTCCACATGGCTTGCTCAGCCTGCTTTCTTTTAGAATCCAGGACCACCAGCCAATTGAAGGAGCCGATAACAATGGGTGAGACCTTCCCACTTTAATCATTGAGAAGATTCTTTACAGCTGGATCTCATGGATGCATTTCTTCAACTGAGCCTCCTTTCTCTCTGATGATACTAGCCAGCTTGTGACACGTTAACATTAAACCTGCCAGTACAAGATAAATTTTCTAATTGATAGTAACATTTGGAAAGGAAGAATAACAATAAAGAAAACCACAATTAAAAATAAATTTTTAATATATTATGTAGAAGAAGCCAAGCCATTACCAGAAACTAGGAATAGTTTATGGAAGTAGACATTGTGAGTTACCAAGCTATTGAATTTTACAGGTCTTCAGAAGCCATGCGACTTGGATGTCATTTGCTCAGAAACAGGATCTCATGCTCTTATCATAATTCTATAAAGATACAAGGCATTGAGAGACATGTGCAATTAAAAACATAAGCTGTGTAATAATATCAGGAGTGATAGCACTGTAAGAAATTCCAGATCCTTATGTTACCTAATATAACCATCTTGGCAATGGTACCACTTTCTTAAAATCCCAGGTACTAGAAGAAAATTAGCAATAGAGTAGAGGGGGCTGGAAGAAAGACTTGGCAGTTAAGAGTTCTTGCTGGTACTACAGTGTACCTAGGGTCAGTTCACAGTGTTCTTGTGATGCTTCACGACTATTTGTACTTCTAGTTCTAGTTAACTAGACACATATGTATCAGAGAGACAGACAGACAGACAGAGACAGAGAGACAGAGACAGAGAGAGACAGAGACAGAGAGAAACAGAGACAGAGAGACAAAGACAGACAGAGAGAGAGAGAGAGAGAGAGAGAGAGAGAGAGAGAGAGAGAGAGAGAGAAGAGAGAGACAAAGATAGAGACAGAAACGGAGATAGAGACAAGGACAGAGAGCGAACTGGGCTATCTTTTGATTTATTCCTGGGGAATGCAATAATACTAGTAAACTTTCACTTTTAATGTATGAAAATGCCTAGCCCTAATTCACCCATTTAGATCATGAATTGACTTTGAACTAATTCTCTCTTCTTTGATTTCAATGAACTACAGGATGAAAGAGTTATTCTTTCTCATTTCCTGTGATAACTATGATTACTAATTAATTAGCTACAATTCCTCAACAGTAAGTAAATCAGAGCATGGTAGATGGTGGGTAGAAAAAGATCAATTCTTACTTTGGTGATGACACTATTATAGTTTTCCCTGATGTTCTCAACTGTGTTACTCTTTCAACCGTGCTAGTAATCCTACAAGTGCCTTGCTTGATATCTCCCTCAACACCACATTTTTTATGTTAGCCTTACTGTATATATTAGCATCCCCAAAATGGGTGTATGACATAAAAGCAATGTGGTTTTAAATTTTTTGCCTGTTGTCAAGCATGTAATACTCCCTTCTCTTTACCTTTTATCTTTCAACTGAGGAAAAGGGTTCTTTAGTGATAAATAATATACTCATTTGTTCTCTGTTCTCCCTAAAATGACAACAGGACATTGATAATTAAGTGTCTGTCTAGGTTATTGTTCAAAAAGTAATCACTAGAGTATATAGCTCCTTCTCAGGCCTTAATTCTGGTAGACATATGATAAAAAAAAATCTTCCAAGTAGGACTTTTTTCCCTCCAATTTCTCTGATTTTTGAAATTCTCTGAATCATTTTAAAAGTAAAGAGATTTAAATTTTTATCCTATTAACATTTCTTTATAATTGTTTTATGTAGCAAGTCTGCCTTTTTAGACATTTATTATGATGAACTAATTTAGGGCTTGTCGAATTCTAATATATAATATTGCTTCATTTTTATATTTCACCAAAATTCCAGGGGTAAGGAGATGAAAAAACTTCAAAACTACATAAGTGTGTTAGAAACGGGTTTTCTGAATCCCATTAAAACATGATTAATTTCTGTCCTTGAGGCAAGGAAAGTAGGTGTAGGAAAAAGCCCTTTGTAAGATATAAAAGAGGCATCTACTTTGTGTTATTAAGTGTGAAGAAATAGCAAATTCTTAAAGGCATGTCATCAGAGGACACTTCTGAAGCTGGAGGTACAAAGCCCATTAAGGAGCAGAACTACAGAACCTGTTAAGACTTGAATAATTTGTGTCCTTGAGGTCAGACAGATAAGTATATGAAAAGGAGCTATAAGGAGGTATCGGCACTGTGTTATGAAATAGGAGATGAAAAATATCATGTTTTAAAAGGAAGTCATTAGAGACAATTTTTGAGTGTGTGAAAAATTTGAACAGTTTTGCAGCATGCTTGATGATATAATTCTGTACCAGTCACTACGAGAGTCTGATTGGGAAGGAAATGTAAGATCACAGCAGACGTCCTTGTAGCTACTCATCTTTAAACATCCTGTTAAGTGTTTTCCCCATGAACTGAACTTCCAGACCCAGGCCTGTGAGTGTGGATATGGGGGAGGGTAACCCCAGAGAAACTCAGCAAGCAAAGGCAATCTGTACTTGTAGAGCTAGGATCACAGCAGTGCCGGTCTAGAATATTCTAAATAAAACTGAAATATTGGTAGTTAAAAAAATAAATAAAATTCCATTTAGAATCATATGCAGTGAAGTAATTTTTTGCATCAAAATTTCATTGCAGAAGGTGGATGTGGGTATATTAAACTAGTAATTTGTTCTTATAATAAAGACTCTAGATGAGAAAAGTTTGGGAGAATAGCAAAGTAGAAGGATCCAGAGGGTCCTAGAAACCTACAAGAAGAGCATTATGATAGGCAGATTTTGGCCCAGGGGTCCCACTCAAACTAAGGCACCAGCCAAGGACAAAACAGGCCATAAACTTAAACCTCTACCCAGGTCTAGCCAATGAACAGGGCATTCTCCACAGTTTAGTGGAGAGTGGGATATGACTTTCTCATGTACTCTGCTGCCTCATATTTGACCATGTCCCCTGGAGGGGGAGACCTGGTGGCACTCAGAGGAAGGACAGCAGGCTACCAAGAAGAGACTTGATACCCTATGAGCATATACAGGGGAAGGAAGTCCCCGTCAGTCACAGTCATAGGGGAGGGGAGTAAGGGGAAAATGGGAGGGAGGGAAGAATGGGAGGATACAAGGGATGGGATAATCATTGAGATGTAACAAGAATAAATTAATAAAAATAAATCAATAAAAGACCAGAGACTGTGGGGTAAAAAATAAAAAAATAAAAAATAAGCAATTATAGCAATAAAAAATAACCTTAATTTTATTACATTTTATTTAATTGTTTTATTTCTTGCATTTGTGCATATGTAAATATGTATCTGCATGTGTACAGATCTTCAAGTGCCACAGTGTATTGGTGTCTCACTTCTTCCCAGAGATTGATTCCCTGAAATTGCCAGAGTCAATGGCAATTTCCTTCACTCAGAGATTTTCTATCTATTTTTTTAGGTGAAAAATTAAAATACACGATGTCTTGCAGATCTTCAGATATGATTACATTGAATATCTATTTTGTAAAATATTCCTTCTTTTATTTTTCTCAGATATTCTTATATTGTTGTGAAAAGTCATACATGGCCCATAATAGAAAACATAATATTCATGTTAAGAAAATACAAATTGGGGCCTGGAGAGATGGCTCAGAGTTTAAGAGCACTGGCTGTTCTTTGAAACATCTTAAATTCATTTTCCAGGAACCACTTCATGCCTCATAAACATCTATAATGAGATCTGTTGCCCTTTTCTGGCCTGCTGGCACTCGTGTAGGCAGAACGCTGTTTAAATAATAAATAAATCTAAAATAAAGAAAATAGATCTTAAAATAACGGTAAATTTTTAAACATATATTGAAATAATTTCTAATCTAAAATTATATTTTAGATTATATTTTATATAAATATTTATACACAAGTAGATGGAAAATTAATGTACAAATTAAGGTGTCGTGCAGCAGTGGCTAAAGGTTGGTGAGCTGATGATTGATTGATTCTAATTTTCTTAGATTTTTAGTATACCCAAAGGGAAATTTAGAGGATAACTGATCTTCTCATAATCAAAACATGAGGAGTGGATTACCACTTGGGAAGCAAATATTTTAATAATCTATTATGTATCTGAAGAAGTAACATTGCAGTGAGGTGTCATGGATAACCAAGCTATTTCATCCTTTAATTTCCATATCATTGAACAAGTATTCTAAATCAGAAAACCCAGGGATCCCAAGAGAAATTTGCTATTAGAACTATGTTCATTCCTGAATGGTATGTACTACATAGCCTACCACTCAAAAAATCACTTTAGACTCTTTGATAGTATTAAACTCTGTTTTACAGGCTCTTCTCAATGCTACATGCTCCGTAAGAGTAGAAATCTGTGACTGCACTGTACATTTCGCATACATTTGTTAAGTCTCTAAAATATTCCTTTGTATTGTTAAGATTGTTTCATTATTATACATATGATAACATGTTTGTACAATTTTTAAAATAACATAGATTTATCTCATATGAGTAATAAAATAGTTGTATTATTTCAATAGAGGATACTAACATGTAATTCTCTATAAGAAGATTTAGGAAACAAAAAGTAAAAGAATAGAGTGAAACACATAATAATTCCTTGAAACCCCAGTTATTGAAAGTACACGGATGTTGAAGAAATCTGCTCTAGTGAAATAAGAACATTAGAGAAAAGTTCATTGTATTGTACAAAATCTTTATTGTTCTTATAAAAGAAAAAAGTCTATGGACACTATTTCAATATGGCAGTTCAAAGTTCACCAGGCTTCTGGGTCTAGAATTTCAAAACAGTTAAGCTTTTCCATGAAAAGAAAACTGATATAGAAAAGACAAGGGATCCTGGCCAAACAATTAGATTAGTCTGACAGAGGCCAACGGCTGACCATGCCATTTTATAAATGCTTTGCTGGATACTAAACCTACAAGTTGATCCAGAGTGAAAAGTGTGCAACCTTTACAAAAGTAATTTTGAAAGTCAAAAACAAGAAGTTTAGGAACAAAAAAAAGTGTATCAATCTGTTAGATCCCATTACTTTTACACATGAATGTTATAGCAAAACAGTTTGTCACTTAAATATATAGCGGGTCCTTCTTTATTCAGTGAAATAAGCTAATGATTGAAACTTCAAATAACCACTTTCAATCTAGAAAAGTGATACAGAGTATTCTGTTTGAAATAGTGCAGGACACCATTCTGTCCAACTTCTCTGCAGTATGATCAAATAAGCTACACACAAAGATGAAGGAAATAAAATAACAGACTTTAGCTCCTAACACCAAGAAGTTTATATTATATCCACGATTCACAACTTCAGACATTCAGATGACAGATGCTGAAAAATAGCATCTCAAGACACATCAGCTAAAATATCAGAGATGTTTCAAATTCTTCATAAGAAAGAAGACTTGTAATTGTGGAAACAAAATTCCATGGAGGAGGTACAAGTCCTTTTCAATCACTACTGTAGATTTTTTTTGTCATATGGTCCTTTTTCAGTTGCAGCAAGTAGAATGGCAGATGGGACTCTCAAAGCCACAGAATAGGATACTATGTCCTCGTTAGTGTGGCAATTCACACTTGCCTCTTGTCTTTAAATGGCACTGTAAGTTATAAAGAAATAACACCTGAATAATTAATATATTAATTAGTAGAGCTATCTATTCCACAAAAAAAAAAAAACAAGAAAGAGATTGCAAAAAAAGACTTCATAATAAAGTAACCTTCCTTTAGATTTTAAAATCCACAATGGCTGGTGACAAACAGACAATAACAGGATATATAAAGAATGGTCACCTTCATATTAGTTTTGAATTTGTTACCCACCCATTAATGTGTGGCTAAAAACTGTTTTATAAAATTCTCTGGAAAAATTCTTCCCCTTGTGTATATAGCTAAGAAATTACCTTAGGACCATGCCTATAAAACACATGGTGTGTGTTGGTCAGCTGGATCAGCAAAAAAACGTTCTTTTAATACTATCTCCTGGAATCCAGTATACTCTGTTTCTGTCGTACTAAAAGCAGAGAGAGATTTGCACAATTATAGTTTTCAACATAATAGAATACAAACAATATTCTTAATCAGTACTGAAGCCAGTTAAACAGATTCACCATAAGGTGACAATCCGTAGGTACCTATACCAATTTTATACAACAAAAGAACTTCTGGTGGGATTCCTCATCCATGATTCAAAACTATACTACAGAGCAAAAGTAAGGAAAACTGCATGACTCTGGACTATAAGGAGACTAGTTGATCGAGGGAATGGAATTAGAGTCCCAGAATTAAATTCATACACATACAGGCACATGATTTTTGACAAAAGAGCCAAAAAATACAATGGGAAAAAAACCCAACATCTTCAACAAAGCTGTTCATCTAACCGAATATCTACATGTAGAAAAATGCAAATGCAAATGCTCTACCTAAGACTCACCTCATGGGAAAGCCAAGCCCTGCCATTATTAAAGATACTCTTCTAAGCTTGCAGGCAGAAGCCTAGCATAGCTGGCCTCTGAGAGTCTCCTCCAAGCATCAGATTGAGACAGATGCTGAGACTCTCAGCTAAATATTGGGCGAAGCCTAGAGAGTCTTATGTAAAGTGAGGAGAAATATAAAAGGACCTGTAGGGAACAGCAGCTCCATAAGAAGACCAACAGAGCCAGCTAACCAAGGCAGGTAGGGGCTTGTAAAGACTGAAGCACCAACTAGGGACCACGCATGGACTGAACCTAGGCCCTCTACACAGATGTAGCTGACGGACAACTGCAGCTGCATATGGGACCCCTAGTAAGGAGAACAGGGGCCTCTGACATGGACCCTGTAGCCTGCTTTTTGATCACTAACCTTTTTTTTTTTTTCACTCAAATAAATCAGCTTGTTTACTGTTCAGTTTCTGTAGAAATCTTTCTTTTAATTTTATTAATTTATTCAGATTACATCTCAGTTATTATCCCGTCACTTGTATCCTCCTGTCTCTCCCTCCCCTCTCACTTTCACCCTATTTCCCTCCCCTAGGTCTGTGACTAAGGGGAACCTTTTCCTCCACTATATGGTCATAGGCTATCAAGTCTCATCTTGGTTGCCTGCTTATTCTTTCTCTGAGTGCCACCAGGCCTCCCCACCAAGGGGAAGTGGTCAAAGAAACTGTGGTACATTTACACTATGGAATACTACTCAGCTATTAAAAACAAGGAAATCTCAAAATTTGTGGACAAATGGATGGAACTAGAAATGATCATACTGAGTGAGTTAACGCAGAAGCAGAAAGACTCACTTGGCCTGTCTTCACTTACCAGGAGATTGGGATAGATGTGAGGACATCTTACTGGGACTCTAGGTAAGAGAAATACAGGAGAGTCAGGAAATAGAAGGATCCAGAGGGTCCTAGAAACCTACAAGAACACTGTGACAGATCGATCTGGACCCAGGAGGGGTCTGCTCAAACTACTGCACTAACCAAGGACAATACAAGCAATAAACAGAAAATCCCTACTCTGATCTAGCCAATGGACAGGACATTCTCCACAGTTATGTGGAGAGTGGGGACTGATCACTAACCGTGGGTGGGGCTACCTCACCAGGACACAGGAGAAGGTGAAGCACTTAGTCTTGATGCAACGCGATGTGGTGGGGTGGGCTGGGGTTGTGTCCCCTTTTCTGTGGAATTGGAAAGGCGGGTAGGGGTAAGTGTTGTTACATAGAACGAGAAGCCCAACCTTTCAATTTCACTAATAAAGACTCAGGAGCCAGATGCTGGAATGAAAACCTGCCAGCTCAGAGAGGCAAAGAAAGCACCCAACTGACCTTCCTACGCAGCTTATGTCTCAGAAAAGCTAAAAGCCCACTACCTTAACTAATAGCTCAGGAGGAAAAGACGAAAACACCAAAGGCCAAAGGCTTGCTAGCTCCAAGCTCAAAATCCTAAAAGCTTCCTCCTTCTTCTTATCCAAGCTGCCTTAAATAACCTTCAATTCCAAGTCCCGCCTACTCGTTAATCCCTGTCAGCTGGTTTCTTGATTAAGGTGTGGTTAAGCCAGTCCTGGCACACAACTTTAATACAAGAGCTTTCTGCACACAGGATTCAATTAAACTAACCACACGTTAATTACCTGTTTGCAATAAACAGAACATTATTGGGTTAAGACATATGTTAGTGCTCAACTACACCAAAACGGAAACAGATTCTTACAGGTCACAGTCGCGGGGTTCAAAACGAGACCTGCAACAATGAAGAGGAAGGCAGGGAGGGACCTGAAGCAGAGGAGGGAGGAGGCAATGATTGGGCTGTAAAGCGAATAAATAAATTAAAATATATATACTAATGCAGATTTTCTGACAAATAATACAAGGTATGCTATGGGGCACCTAGAAATACATTCTTCTTCAGTTTTATTTTTGATTAAAACATAATTTCATCGTTACCTTTTCTCCTTTCTATCCTCCAATATTTTTATAAGCTTGAACTTTGTTTTCTCTATAACTCATTTGGGTTTTGTTATTTACACACACACACACACACACACACACACACACACACACACACACACATCATTACCACCACCACCTCTTACTCTGTTTAGTGTTATTTGTATGTCTATGCTCTCAAGGCTGAGTCCTAGGTATTGGATAAACAAGTAGCGGGCTTATCATGTAAGAGGATTATTTCTCTTGCTCTCACCATTCCAAGGTTGCCTACAGTTTTTGTCTAAGGTGGGGCAGTTTGAGATTCACTTCTTCCATGTTAGCAAATCTTCTGGTGCTCAACCTTACTTAGAGACCCATATTGTTGTGGTATTACAGTTGAAGCTTATCAGTCGTTTATAGGCAACACAACCTCACAAGTTTTTGTGTCCTTTGGCTCTTACAATCATTATGTCACCTCTTTGAATATGTTTCATAAGCCTTAGGTAGACGAATTGTATCATAGATTTATAACTTGTGTCTTGCACCCCATAATCTTTTTTCTCTTCATTTCAATAAGTTGAGAGTTTCTGTAAAATAGTCTGTGTCTATTGCAACTTCAGATTCAATGATAAACAAGTTTTATTCTTGACATGACATAAAACACTTATTACAAAAGGTAAGTACAAGCATTCCATTTCCTGGGAATAATCAGCAGGTATGAGAGGAACCTGAAAACATACGGGAAAATAAAGTAAAATTTAAACACTGGGAAAAAAGAAAATTTAAAAATCTCTATATAAAGAGCCAGTGAGAAGGAAATATTGTAAATAATGAAAATTGCACACTTGTATACTTTTTAGGTATATATCTAAATATCTATGTATATTTATATCTATCCCATAATGCCTATATTTCCAGAAAGTGAGAAACCTGTGCTAAAGCAATACTGATTGTGAGAGTTTGGATGAATTACTTCCAAGTTATTTCCTAGTATCAGTATTGCAAGTTGCCATTTTGTAAGTTCCTAAGCTTATTTTAGATTCTAGAAACTTACTGTCAAGACACTGAATTTATTACTCTCCTTTTGCTAAGGAGTCTCATTTTGAGTTTGGCCCACACACGTTTTTAAAGTCTGAACATTTGTCAAGTGATATACATCACAAGTGATTTCACTTTCTGTCTGAAACTCAAATACAAATAATAAAAAAAAATGAGCTTCAGACTCACTATGAAACCAACTTTGAACTCAAGTACAAATGTCAACTTAGACTGCAACTATTATTTCATCTCACTACTTTATGAATTCAGCATACAGAATCATGCATTAATTCACATATAGAGAAACATTATCATATGTACACACGTAAGCACACAAACACACATAGAGACACAGAAGATAAAAATTTAAGTAGAAATTGAAGTAAAAATTAAATTGCTAAGAATAAATATAAAAATCATTTAAATTCATATTTTTAAGATATAATTTATGAAACTGATTAACTTAGTAGCTAGAAATTATCTTACAACTTATAACACTGTAATTATTCCTCTGACAAAATAGGTTATCTTAGAATTTCTATTTGGAATATAAAACATATAAATTTTTATGCTATTCTTTTAATCTAAAGCAATCTGAGATTCATAATAATTTGGAGGTGTTTTTCTTTATCAGATTCATAAACCTCCTTGTCATGCCACAGTTTAACATAATGCAGTACACTTTCATTAGAAGCACAACAGACAACACTTCTAGTACAGGCTTTCTAATAGCATATAATATTCAACATTCAGGTTCTTACTAAATAATATGAAGCCAGAGTCAAAAAAAGATCGTACTAGGAGAAACAAAGCCAATCCCACCCCAAAACACACAGTCTTTCCGGTGATTTTAACAGTTAGTAGATACTCATAATGGCCAAAGACATAACTGGAATTTTCTATGACTGGTATTGCTCATATTTAAGTAATGATAGCAACAGTATCCACATGGATAGACTCTTCCTTTGGCAAGTTCAGCTAGTTTCAAGCTTCTCTGTGGAAGAGAGTATAGATGTGACTGTCTGGAACACAACACAAGTCAAATCATGTCAAATTAGAGGACAGCAGTGTCTTGAATATCTGAAAACAGTCTTCCTTAGTAGTTGCTGAGCATATATAGCTGTATCTTCCTTTTTCCTCTTTGGGTACCGGGGTGGGAACACTAAGCAGGTCTGACAAAGCAATACAAGAGGGTCTCTGGAAGATTTATGAAGCAGTGCATCCACCTACATCACATTATTGGGAAATAATGATGCTATGTAACTACTTACCTGCAGGTATCTTGAGTTGAGCTAAGAGCCTTGAATTTTTAACTGTTGCTTACTGAAGTAGGCTTATGTTGTATTCAAAACTAGTCTTGAAGAAAAAAATGGTGAAGCCTCCAATATTTTTATGAGTGTGATCATAGTACATATTTCACTCAACATGACTTGTTTTCAATGCAAAAATTTACTGTCAATACAGTGAATGTTTTAATAAAACTTGTCTTTGTAGTACCATATATTATTAGATGATATCAATTGGGAACTTGTTGCTTTTTGCTTACTATTACCAATTACCAGAGAGGTCATGGTTTGGTAAACCAGGTGATTAACTTACTTAGGTATAAACTTGATTAGACTATCAATGTCTAATCTAAGTCTTATTGCCCAGTGAACCACAAAAACTATAAGTTATGTAATGTCATTCTGAATCCATATAAACATCTGTAGTTTCTATAAGAAGTCCCCTACAGCATCCGGACTATGATGTCAATATAAGAATTTAAGCACCAACTGCCATTAAACTATGATTTTACCATTCTAGGGTCTCATCCTTAACCTTTCATCATTCCTGTCAATTTCTTCTATTTTCTGCCTATTTCTTACATTTTAATACCTTTCCACATTCTTGGGAGCTTATGTTGGAAATATTCTTTGAGAACACTTGAAGCAGTGCTGGTATATCTATTTAAAATATATGTGAAAACAATATTCTCATTAGGATCTTTAACGAACAGATTTAGGATCTCCACTCAGTTCATGAGTGTTCTCTCAGCCATGGGCTTTTATTGTTTATTGCTTATTACTTTATGTATGAAGACATGTTTTAACCCTACTGATTAGTTTCGTTCCTTTTGCTAAACTTCACATTCTTAACAGGTCTGATGTATTGGAACAACTCATACTCTGCTGAGATTTGTGACTGTCATCCTTCTGCTTTGGAATTGCTCACAGTTATTGCAAAAGTAGCTGAGATGCATCCATTATAACCATCAGTCAGAGTGGTCATTAAGCACTTTCTGCAGCAGAGATTGCTACACCAGATGGTACTTCATGAACAATAGACGATGCACTCCAAACTGCCAAGAATTTGTTCTGTGCTGTTTTAAATCAGAACCTGCTGAGGAATAAAAGATGGTACCTGTAAAATTCAAATTCCTGGTAGTCACCATCTATCCTTTCTAGCCATAACCTGTTTTATTTGTATTCAATGGAATATATAGAGTTGGGTTGTATTTGTTTTCTGGTTTTGTGTTTACTGATTTATTTATTTATTCATTCATTTGGAAACAGGGTCTTACTATATAGTTCTTACTGACATGAAACTCACAGAGATATTCCTGCCTGTATGTTTTCAGTGCTAGGATTAAAGAAATGTACCACCACACCTAGCTTGGAAGGTGTAGTGTTTAACAAAATACATTTGTCTCTAAATTACTTCATTAAATAAAAACTATTTATCTTACATAACTGCAGTCTTGGATGTTTCCTAAAGTGATCTCTGTTACTGTAAAAAGAATAAAACAAGCTCATTTTTATCTGCATTAAAATAGCAAGCTTTCTGTGATACTTATGTCCATTGTAAGAGATAAATTTTATTTATTTTCATTTTTGTTTCTGTTTATTTTTGTATTACTTTAATTACAACTTTTCTCTCTTTGCTTTCCTCTTTCCAAACTGTCCTGCAATGTCCTCCCCACTATCCTACAAATGCCTGGTCTCTTTTTTCATTAATTCTTATTGCATGCAAATATGTATTTGTATATACATTTTTATTTTTAAATATATTCTGCTGATCCCATACAGTGTTACTTGTATGTATTTTCTCAGGGCTGACCATTTGGTACTGAAGATTTTCCCTAGGGTGGCCCACCTCTCCTGCTCCCACGTTTACTCAGTTGGCTATAATTCTTTATGTAGGGTTGAGGCCTCCAGGGATTTTCTCATGTACTTTCACATGTCCATTGATGTTGTACTTTTATAGCTCATGTCTGTGTGATTATATTAGTGATACATCACAGATATAGCTTCTTTTGTTACTAGAAAACACAATTTTACACCAAATTCCCTGATCCTATGGCTCTTACAATTTTTATGGCCTCTACTTCACAATGCTACCAAAGACTAAGTCTTTGGTACAGGATTTATAGCGGTATCCATTGAGAATGGCCTGCACAAGTCTGCACCTTGTTTTGTTGTTGTTTTCTGTAGTGGTCTCTGTTGTAAAGAAAAGTTTCTTTGAGGATGGGTAAAGACTACAGTTATCTATGGATGTAAAGACAAATGTTTATGAATAATTATTAGGGAGAGTGCTTCATTAGTAGTTAGTCTTTTTGGATTCTCCTTCAGTCATCACGACCTCACCAGCACTGAGTAGTTAATTAATCAGGTTTACAGTACCAAGATTGGTTTTCCTCTTATTGAACAATAATTAAGTCCAAATAAAGAGTTGTTTCTTTTTTTTTAAGTAAGTGCACCATGGAAGATGAACATAACGATTTCCTTGGAATCCAAAGATAGATAGATGATAAAGAGGGAGAAAGACGATAGATAGATAGATAGATAGATAGATAGATAGATAGATAGATAGATAGATAGAGATTATTTGACAGGGGATAGGTAGATAGAAGATCAACACACACGCACACTTACTTTTTGGACAGAAGACATGCTCACATGAGTGTCTTGTCTTTTCCTTTTCTCTCTGTCTTCTTCCTATCTGCTACTTAAATTTACACCAAGGAAAGAGAAGTCTCCCACGGTTCCTCTATATTGCCTCAGGATATTAGATAGAAATCATGATGACCAAGTCCTTAACTCACAAAGAAGACAACTAGGGGTGGGGCGAAGCCTGGAATAAAATGTGACTGATATAAAATGTGAAGGTCATGATTCTCTGGCTCAAATACTAAAAAGAGTAATTGAATTATTTCTTTCCTAGGCTCCAGACTTAGATTTAGTCTTCAATTTTTAAGTTAAATTTTATATATAATAACCATTACAAAGGTCAACATAATTTCCCTAACTTATACCTAGAAAATATTACTACAATTATAGGAGAAAATATACTTTGGATAAAAATAATATACAACTTATTCTCACTGAAACAAAATCTTCAGTAGCTAATAAATGAAAATATCATATTTTAAAAATACCCATATACCGAGGATAAAAAGTAAATGTTCACAGGTAAATCAAATTATTTCAACATTTTATTAGTTTGAATGAGTTAAAAAAAAACACTGTTAAAATTAAAATGGATTTTAGTATAATTCAGAACATGTCTCAAGCAATGTAACATATTCCCTAAGATATAACACACAACTGTGAAACAAAAAATTAAAGAACAAATAATGGGATTCAGATTTATAAATTACATATTCTACACATTGAATTATAATGTGTCTGTCATGCTTTGGAGAAAGTACATTAAGGTAAATAAGTATTTGTCATCACCAAATTTTTCCTTTACTACACTCATAAGTTTTCAGAGTATTATATTTTTTTATTTATTGCATATTCTGATAAAATCCTAAAACAAGAAAAACCATAGATGATTGCATACTGTAAGGTAACCATATGAAGTTTGGTATTCTGATGTTAGTATTTTCAGAATACTCAGAAATAAGACAAAACTGTATTGGACTTTTGATGCCATCAACTCATTCTTAATCTGAAGATATACACAGAAATGCAGAAAGAAGGAAATAAGAGATCTTGGATTTACCATGACTTTCATAGGTATTTAAGTCATATCTTTCTACTTAAATTTATAAAGCATGTAAAGCATAAACTAAGGTCTAAGTGACTTCCCTTCTACCTCTCTAAATAAAGTTTTTCAGATGCCCAAATTTTTATAAGTTGAGATAGAACTTTTCTGTGTAAAAAAGTTTGTTCAATGTACATTGTCTTTTTACTTTCAAAATAGAGCTTTTTGAAAAAAAAAATATTTTTTTTCTTGTTTCTTCTGATCCAGGTGTGTATTTAAGCAATCAGTATGTCTTCCTTCATTGATATATTAATGTGTACTATATTCAAATATACTAGTAAAACATCAAAAATAGTGGCAAATGCACAAAAGGACTCATGCTTGCAGGTGTGTGGATAAGTGATGAATGAGTGAGTGCCCCACTCGGAGAAGATATTTACACCATCCCTTCCAGGAAATAAGACCACTGAAGAAGAAGCAATGGAAGGAAAGTGAGAGGCATAAGATGGAAGAGCTGGGAAAGGCAGTTTCCTGGGCAAGGCAATGCCACTGCAATCACAATCTCAGCATATTATCTGCATGACAATGAACATGTCAACAGTTAGGTAGGGACAGAGGAGTGGCTCAGAGTGCTCTACTTCTCATTGGTCAGTTTTCCTTACTGGCAGATTTTGCGGTATTAATTGGCTTATGTTCATACTAGACTCCAATGGATATCCCCAACTAATTATCCAAGAGATGTCTTAGGCTGTACTAAATGGGTGGTGAATCTGGGAAATAGATTTGAGCCGAATGAGTGTGCTAAAGGCTGGAGGACAATAAGTGGCAAAGGAAGGAAAGACTACTCAGAATATATTATATACAAATAAAATGTCAAATAACAAAAGCAGAAAAAAGAAAACGAAACATTGAATATTCATTGTAAGAAATTCACTTACCCTCTTACATGTTTTGCTACTATAATCCTGAAATTTCTAGCTATGGCAGCATTGCAAAAGAAGCTTTTCTAGTCATAATGATGTTGAAGAAAAAAATCTCTACAAATGCAGCAAAATAAGGAAGCTGAAAGGAAGAAAGAGTGCAGGTTTTGGACAAGTTGTAGGGAAATCGTGGTCAGGTGGCTTATCTTTGAAGAGTGGAAAATCTGGAGAGATTAGAACACCAAAACTAGAGATTTTATTGAAAAACGAGACAAGTTGAAAAATAAGAGAATTCTAATTAAAAGAATAATACATTCATTGAGCAAATGAATAAATCAATGCTAAAAAAAATATATTTACTCTTACCCATGACATCCTCTAAAACTGTGTTAAACATAAAAGATTATTTTGGTATGTATGTATTATATGGTTTATAATTTTCGAATAATATGAAGGAATAGCATGGTAAAGGCAAGTAACATCCTCCAGTTTAATGATGTTGAGGACTTGCTTTTGTAAGACATCTTATTGTGGACCAGTGGTAGAACAAGGAAACCAGAGATACTCAGATATGCATCTAGGCAAGCATTTCATAAAAATAAGAAGAACTCACACACTTTCTCAATTCCTCAAGTACTGATACACTACCACGCTCCAATGAGCTGAGCAGTAGGAGTAATAGGTCAAATTGTGTGGGAAAATAATCATGATAGAATTACTATTTGACAGAGAAGATGAATGAAGAAAATTTTATAAATTATATAAAATGCTATTAGATGAATATAACATGAGAATTAAAGTAATGGAGAAGAAAAACAAATTTTGAAAATATAGAAAAGACGAAGTCAGACTCCTAGCAGGATAATAATCACTTTTTACAGTAGAAACAATAACCTACCCATTAAAAGGTTTTAATAAGACAAGCTACATGAATTTAATTCTAAATAAATCAATGTATTTATTTTATTTTTACACATAAATAGAATGCAATGGACAATAGTTAACTAGCAAAACTTCTGGACGGCAATTAGAGCAATCAAGATACTAAAGGAAAATAATACACAGGGAGTAAATAGTGAATATCAAATCGTGAGTTTTATTTATTGAGCTTAAAAGCATTGCTGATGTTCTAGTATTAACCTTGGATGAAAGGAGGAGTCATGTTTAACTGCAAAGGTCTGAAGTGAGATCATGGACCTGGACCTAAACGAAAAGACGAATAAGCATCGAGAAACAAGTCTAAGGGAAGAATGGCATAGCATCATGAGTTTAGTGGGGTTTGAGTCATAGGGGAGGGGAATAAGGGGAAAACGGGAGGGAGGGAAGAAGGGGAGGATACAAGGGATGGGATAAACATTGAGATGGAACAAGAATAAATTAATATAAAAAAGAGAAATCCATTGATATTTAATAATTTCAACACAATGATTATATTTTCAAATTCTGATATTAAAAATATACTCAATACAGGCATCTAACAGTCAACACTAAGTTACGCATTTAATTCCATGAGATAAAATTCCAAAGAAAGGATTATAGAGACAAAGATAAATACTGTGTCCAAGATATTCCAATGTCAATCCAAATTATTTATTTTCTTTTAATTTACTTTTTTAAATTGGTGCCTATACTTTTATTTTCTAAATGTTAATCTGGGGTGCAAAAAGTTTACCAGGGAACTCCAACATTCATGCCAATCACTCTGAAAATGTGTGTGACTATGTGAGGAAAGTTACTAGCCACACGATTCTAAATGAGAAGGTTAACTAGTTCATATACAGTACTGGTTATAGCCACTATCTTATAAAAATATAAGTAGCATGTTTTGGTGTCAACTGGACAAGAAGTGAACTTGTGAAGATTTTTAATGCATATTTTAAATGTATTATAATTTATTCAGATTATATCCCGATTGTTATTCCCTCACTTGTATCTTCCCATTCCCTCCCTCCCTCCCTCTTGCACCCTATTAGCCTCCCCTAGACCTCTGACAGAGGTGGACCTCTTCCCTCACCATATGACCACAGCCTATCAGGACTCATTGAAAATCAATGTCACAGAAGATAGAATTACCTCAGAAATAAATTTCAGACACTCTAAGATGGAGTGTTTAAACTGGTTAACTGAGGTACAAAGACACAGCTTAAATGTGAGTGCACATTCAGTCAGTTGGGAATTCTAGGTTGTATTGAAGAAAAGGAAACTTAGAGTCAGCATTCTCTCTGTTTTGTAATGCATTTGACAAGTTGCATCATGTTCCTGCAAAATTATCTCCAAACCAAAATAGAGAGTAATCTCAAAACGTGAACTGCAAAAACTCTTCCTTTAGTTGTTTCTCCAAGTGTTCTGTTGCATCAGCAAGAAAGATAACTAAAACAGTACTTCAATATAAGTATATCAGTCCTTAAAAGAATAAAAAAAAAAAAAAGCCAGGGGAAAAGACAAGATATATTAAGAGGAGAAATTAAAGAGAAGCTAAGCATGAATGAATGTTTACTTGGACAAGAAGGGGCTGTGTAGGAAATGTGAAAGAGGAAAGAATTCTATAAATAACTACTGTTATCATTCTAGATTTGCATTCTATACTAACTAAAAATGAGCATCATTTCAAGCTGCTGAATTTCAGGTGATAATTTCTAACAATGGAGTATTATTTGTAAAAAATAAAATGAAATCTTGTCCTAATGTCCAATCACACATTGTAAATAAAGCTTTTATTTAAAAGTACGTAATAATGAATGTGGCAGACTTGTCATTATTGTAGTGGGAAAGGGCTTGGTGTACAGTAAATAGACTCATTATTTAGATTATACTGCAGAAAAAAAAGGCATTTTTAGAACAGAGCAGATGTAATGAGCTGGGTATAAAATACAACATTGAGTGAGATTAGTCTCCATTTCACACAAGTACTTAAGTAATTAAGGTGACTTGCTCAATATAGATTCCTCTATGGAGTTCTCAACATGTATATGAAGGTGTGTGCCAGCAGTCAGTTGTGAGACATAGCATGGCATATTTTGCATATATTCTGTAATTATCTAATCTTTGCTATACACATAAAAACAATGCATACAAGAGAAGTCCTGGGCAGAGACTCATATATAAGCCCCACAGACCTGCTGCAGTTCAGTCATGACAGGTCAGAGCAGCCTACTGTACTATACAATAATTGTATGCTTAGTGATTTTTGGACTAAATTGGTGATACTTTCTGTACAGTGAACTCTATTTTGATTTTGTTGTTGTTGTTGTTATTTTTGGGGGGATGAGGTGGGATCAAGGCTCTCTGTATATCCTTGGCTGTCCTAGGCTGGCTTTGTAGACCAGGCTGGCCTTGAATTCACAGTAATCTGTCTGCCTCTGCCTCCCCAAGTGCTAGAAAACAGGCATGCACTACCATGCCCAACTTATTTTTCTGTTCTTTTAGTAATATCTTTTTCTCTACAGTATAGACAGCCTCAATGACAAGGAATTTAGATTGTTCTCTGAGAGTTCAGAAGAGTAAATAAAATGAGTGCAGAGTGAGATAATTTCTCAATGATTATTAAGTATCTAGTAGACAAAAAAGGATCTACACTGTCCAGCACAGACTGTGTCTTGTCACTGAGCTCATCACCATGTCCAAAGAGACATCTTTCTGTACAAAAGGAATCTATTTTAATACCATATCAGTAAGAATATTTACTCAGTAAATATTGCATACTATTTAATTTAAAATTAATCAGTAATAAATCCACTGATTAATAGAAAAAAGAACATTAATTCTGATTTTATAATGATGAAAATATAAAACCTGAGACCTAAGTCTCTGGCTTACCATGTATAAACAAACATGCTGAAAAGATGTTACTCAAAAACATTGGGAAAATATTTATCTTTTCAAGGAAACAGAGACAGAAGGGAGGGTATTGTAGTACTTGCTGTGCATTTCTACATTTATATTGAAATATTTATCAAGGTATTACAGGATATCTCTATACATAGATAGAAAAAAAGAATAGTACAAAAATTAATGAGATGACCACTAATATATAAGGACGGCTATCTGTCTTTGGTAATGGATCAATAGCAATAACTAGACATTTATAGAAAAGTCAAATATCAATTATATGCAAAGACAGAGAAAGTTTTTAGTCACTTGGTTGGATAGATGTGGGTTCAAGAAAGCACATCGTCAGGGGTGCAGGAGGAATAAGAGAAGAGATGAATCAGTGATAATTCCTTGGGGAGAGCTATGTGCTAAGCAGCAGGTTTAGATCTGATGTCAGATGTTGTATGGTGGTGGATGACGGCAAGCCAGTAAGGCAGGCACTAATATCTACTCCATAGTTAAAGGGGACTCCATGAGTATTTTTTTTTAATATTAAAATGTATCTTCCTGTTCTTAACCTCTCTCCCTCTTCTGACATATTCCCCTCCTCTAGACTTCTGACCACCACCTTTAGACCACAGTGTATGAGAACTCATCAGGATACCTGCATCCCCTTCCTCTTTGTTCCCAGAAAGCTTCACCGCCAAAGCATAGTGAACAAATCACAGGCACCAGAATTCATGTCAGAGGTAGTCTCCCATATTCCTCCCTTCCCTACCTGAGGATAAACTGTCCATCTGCTACATCTGGATATGGAATCTAAGTTCTCTGATTGCAATTCCCTCAGTTTGTGCAGCCCTCCCTGCCCCCATGTATAAATCCTCTAGTTTTGATAGTCTCTTTGTGGAGATCCTGACATTTCTCCTCCCTCCTCACCCCATCCTTCCATCTCCCAACTCCATAAAAAACACAGTGCTTCCTCCAAGACTCCTGCTGCCACTCCGAGTATCTGTCCAAATTCCCTGTTGAGTGAAGTCTCTCAGACTAGCCCATGTTGGGCTAATATACACTTATAAGTGAGTATATACCATGAGGGTCTTTCTAGGTCTAGTTTACCTCACTCAGGATGATCTTTTCTATTTCAATCTGCTTGCCTGCAAATTTCAAGATTTCATTGTTTTTGATAGTTGAATGTTATTCCACTGGGTAAATGTACCACATTTTCTTTACCCAATCTTCTATTGAGGGACATATAGGTTGATTCTGGCTATTAAAAATAAAGCTTCTATGACCATAGTTGAGGAAATGTCCTTGTTGTATGGTGGAGCATCTTTCAGTATATGCCAAGAAGTGGTAAAGCTGGGTCTTGAGGTAGCACTATTCTAAATTTTCTGAGAAAGCACCAGATGGATTTCCAAAGTGGTGCAAATTTGTTGAAAATGAAGTGTCCATAGGCATGTATTTTTATTTCTAGGTCTTTGATTCAATTCCATTGATCAACCTGCCTATTTCTATGCCAATACCATGCTGTTTTTATTACTGTTTCTCTATAGTATAGCTTGAGATCAGGTATGGAGCTTTTTCTGGAAGATCTTTAATTGTACAGATTTGTTTTCACTCTTCTGAGTTTTTTGTTTTTCAATATGAAGTTGAGAATTGATCTTTCAAGGTCTGTAAAAATATTGTGTAGGTATTTTTATGGGATTGCATTGAATCTATAGATTGCTTTTGGTAAGATAGCTACTTTTACTATGTTGATTATCCTAATCCAGAAGATGTTTCCATCTTTTGATATCTTCTTCAATTTCCTTCACTAGAAACCTGTCCTGGTGAGACCAGAAACATCACAATGTGAAGAGGTCAGTGTAGAAATACAAGCAACAATTCCCAGAATCATTTGATACCACCAGAAACCAGAAGTCCCACCATCACAAGAAGCCCTGGGGATACTATCACATCTGATGCACAAAAGAAAGATTTCAATTCTGAGGTTATGAAAATAATAGCTGTCTTAAAGGAGGAAAACAAATCCCTCAAACTAGAATAGGAATACACAAAGAAAGAGATGAAAGAATTGAACAAATCACTTAAAGTTAATGAAAGACAGGAAACTACAATCAAACAGGAGAAAGAAATGAATAAAAGGGTTTAAAACCTAAAAATAGAGATAGAAGCAATGAAGAAAACACGATCTGAGATAATCCTGGGAATAGATAGAAACTACAGACACCTCACCAACAGAATGTAAGAGATGGAAGACAGAATCTCAGGGGTAGAAGATATGACTGAAGAAATCTACACAACATTCAAAGAAAATGTTAATTCTGAAAAGCTCCCAACACAGACCACACAAGAAATCTGGGAGACTATGAAATACTAACCCTAAGAATAATAGGAATAGAAAAAAAGGAAGACTCCCAGCTCCAAGGCTCAGAAAATATTTTCGATACAATTATAGAAGAAAACTTCCCTAACCTAAAGAAAGAAATGCCCATACATATACAAGAAGCCTACAGAACTCCAAATAGATTGGACCAGAAAAGAATATCGTGTTGCCACATAATAATCAAAACACTAAATGTACAGAACAAAGAAATATTAAAAGCTGCAAAAAAAAAAAAAAAAAAAAGTCCAAGTAAACATATAAAGGAAAACCTATCAGTATTACACCTGACTTCTCAACAGAGACTATGAAATCCAGAAGGGCCTAAATGAAAGTCATGCAGACACTAAGAGACTATGACTGCTAATCCAGACTATTACACCCAGCAAAACTTTCAATCACAGTACATGGAGAAAACAAGATATTCTGTGGATATTTTATCACACCAACTTAGAAGATGTTAGAGGCAAGGGGGTGTGGTGATTCAGAACTCAGTTCTCTTAGGAAGCCAAACCACAGTTTGAATTAATATTATTTGATATACTGGTTATATATCTTTAAGAAGGATATACAAGTTTCCTTACCTCCATGTGTAATCCTGTGAAATGAAAATAACAACAAATGCTTTTTGAAGTGGCCCTGGGAAATATGCAGAGATGTTTAGTAAATAACAGCATGCCAGGAATCAAAACAGCTGCACAAAATATTTGTAAAGAATATCTCTAGTTGTCAATATTAGCTAAAAATAAAAGTAACATGGTTTTTAGAAAATATTTTGATGTTTACATTCAATAAACTTACATGCAAAACTGATAAGTCCAAATAATATGTAAAACATTACTGTTTTAGTTAAAATGAAACTTTAATGTCCCAGAATAAATTAAATAGTAATATAATCAGTATGCTTTAGACAAAGGTTAATTCTAAAGGAATTAACTATCATAATTATTTTCCTATACTTTAATTGTTATGACACAATTTAAAAAACTCTGTATTTTAAACTGCAATAAATTTATCATTCAAACAAGAACAATTGAGATAAGATTATTGATAGTAATTAGCAGGTATTAATTTGTTATTCAGTGATGAAATGTGAATATTTATACAAATAGTTATTCTATCTACAGAATCCTACATCTTTGTTCATAATTACTTGTAAAAGGTAAAAAAAAAAATTAAATGAGTTTTTTTAAAAAATAAATCCTTTTTATCTGAATTTGGACATCAAATATTCTTAGTTTTATATTTATTTATTATCCTTTTCTCATATATTACATCCTGAACATGTCCTCCTCTTCCTTACCCTCCCTCTTTCCCTCTCCTCCAGATGAATCCCCTCAGAACAGAGCAGGCCTCCCAGCCAGTCATGATTATTATAAAGTTACACGTAGTGAAGTTGCTTTTCTTTTGTTTTTAAATAAAGGGGAGATGGAAAGTAAGCAGAGGAATGTGCAAAGAGAACTCTAGTTCTTCTCTTCATTTAAAAGTTTCCATTTATTTTAAAATGTGTGTGTATTGAGAAGGCATGCAGGTCATGGAACATTTAAAGATATCAGAGGTCAATCTTTGGGAATTGGTTATCTTTTACCTTATGGGTCCCTGCAATGACATGCTGATGGTAGCTGAGTAACAGACACTTGAGATTACTCACCAGGCCTTATGTTCATATTAAATTTCCGTTCATCTGCCGCTCTCAAAATAAACATCTTTTGATCTGGCAGATCTCTGTGTTAGACATAGAATATTAAGGGAGGTCTCAGAGCTTGTGGGATTCATTAGGACCAATAACCTCATACATAATCCTCTGTCCTTACCACATTTCTAAAATAGATGGTAACATGAATGGCATTTGGGTTCCAAAATATTTTGTAAAGGGAACAATTATTGGTTAAATCATGACCTCAGAGATAGAACTTCCCTCACTTTTCTGATTTTGATGGTTTGAGTGAGAATGCCAATAGACTCATATATTGGAGGTTTGGTTTCTCAGATGATGGACTGCTGAGGGAAAATTAGAGTGTATAACCTTGTTGGAGGAGCTGTGTCACATGGGGGTACCCTCTGAGGTTTCAGAAGCTCATAAAAGGCCAAATCTAGCTCTATCTGTCTACTACAAGCATTATTTGTAAGTATACGACATATCCATTAGGCCATATGTAAGCTTCTTTTTAATAAAAGTGTAATAAAATCAAATATCACAGTTTAAAATTATGTTCAGCTTTTAACCTCACAATTTTCAACCTAATCCTCCTATTACTTTTGGTCTGTGTTAATTACAAGTCTCCGGTCTTTAACCAGGTAAGGAATTAGGGAGGCTCTGTTCTGCCCTTACAGGGTAAAATGGCGCTCTTCCAGTGTTTGCATTCCAGCTAGGACAACTCAATTAACTTAAAATGAAATCCTGATGTCAGATCCATAAATCTACTAAGAGAGCATTAACACCACTTATTTGCAATATGGTAACACAAAGAAAAAATAACCATCCACCTTTTTATGGATGAAGCTTTTAAATAAGCTCCTACTAGGCTACCACAAGGTGGTAGAGGAAGCAATTGGTCATGAAACTTTTGGTTGCTTCTACATTTGTTATACTCAATAAACAGTTTTTAAAATGTGCTTTATTTATTTTATAGTATCTCAATTCTATAAGAGGGTGAACCGCGCCACATATGCACCCATAAACGCCTACAAATTAGTAGCATATACATATATACACACACCAAACTAAAAATGCATTCAAAACCCCACTGTTACTTAACTATATCCTTCAATTGTTAAGTAACAGTGGGGTTTTGAATGGTCTACATATACATGATGGAGATTTATGCAGCCATAAAAATTATGAAAATCATGGTATCTTCAGGAAAATGATACACATATATATCATTATGGCAGGCCAAATAAGATAGATTCAAAACACATGCATACACACAAACACACACACAAACCCATTTTATATATTGAGTTATATTAAAGCTATTTTATAACAGGCTCCTAAAAATAAATAGCCTAGTGCAATGTATGATTTTTTTTCTGGAGTTGTTGGCCATAAAGTTCTCATAGATGCTGAAATATTAACAGCTTTTGCCACTTTTTCTGTTGTCCTCCTGGACGTGATAGGAAGGCACTATGGCATAAGACTCTGCATACGTGTGTCACAGAGCATGGAGAAACCAAGCTAGCACCTGCCAGGAAGCCACACTCTGAGCTCCTTAACATTATATACTCCTCCTCACAATGCTCTTTATGCTTCCATGACATGTGCTACACACACCTAGCTTAACTCTTAATGTCCTATTATCTCATTATAGCCTGTTATAGTACTTGGATGTACAATTAAGTAATAAAATATTTATTAAAAAAACAGGGTTCAGATAATGTAAGTTTGGAGTAGTAGTGATTTTAATGCAGATCTAAATATTGCTCTTAAGCTCAATATGTCATATGGTTAAAAAAAAAAAAAAAAAAAAAAAAAAAGAAGACTTGAAATTAGAGGGGAATGCTAATTTATGGCCAAAATTGAAGACAGTGGATAAGAGAGCACAATGTGACTAAAAATAGCTAAAGTTTACTGTAAAAATGTATGCAACAGTCAAACATATAATTTTTAAAATATAGTGCAGTATAGATGACTTCAGTAAGTCTTAGAAACCTTTTAAATAAAGAATTTAATTTAACAATTAAATTTTAGAACCTTTAGGCTCAAATAGATGTGCAGATGTTATGGGACAATTAGATTTTCTATGTTAATTTAGAGTAGTTTCCTGTGTTCATTTCTATGTTCTTTGGCATAAATACTTCCTACAATGAAACAACCAGGATCAGTAGACTGGAAAACTGCTAACAATTCAGATAGCCTTGCATTTTGCTTCAAGTCTTTTTTTTTTTTCCCTATCTCAGAGTTCAATGTGCCATACTAGACTGTTAGGTAATCTTTCTCACAGGCTCCTTCCTCCGCTAATTCTCAGACTGCCTTGCATTTTCAGCATACTTCCATTTTTTATCTCAGTGTGTACTTCATTTGATAATCTCCCATCTCATAAATTAAATTTTCAAATTAACATAATTAATGTTTCCACACTTTATTCTATAATGTTTTAAGGATTTCAACAAATAAATACTATTATCATCCATTATTAATCATACAAAAGGAATTCCTTGCCAGAATAATTTCTACCTTTCCAGAATGTTCTATAAAAGTAAATAGCTTTCACTTTTTCAGATGAACTTCTGTCTTTAATCTATATACAAGTAAAGTTCATATATAATTTTGTATATGGAAGCTCATTCTTTTTTTAATTCTGAAGAATATGCAATTGTTTTAGTGTTCCAGAGCTTATCTATCTTTTAACATAGAAAGGACATTTTTATTTAATTCAATTATGGGTAATTAATAATATGCCTGTGAGAGTCTGAAGAGTGATACTTAAAACATAATTGACTGGCCATCATTATGGTTTCTACTTTCTAGAAGAATCTGATTTTGATATGTTTTTTTTTTTTTTTGGTTGTAAAAATGGTCATTAAATCTAAGAGATGAATTTTATATAGGATCCTAAATTTAAGTTTTAACAATCATAAAGTTTAACACACCAGTTTTAATGAAGTTAAAAAGTTCTTAAGTTCTACTCATTTTTTCATTTGACAAAATGTGTGAATTTGTTGCTTATCACTTGTTTTTAAAATGTTTCCATATTACTGACTAGCTAAATGAAATTTATTAACATTTTAGTTTTATCATTTTTATTCAACTGAAAAATTCAAATGTCACATTATGTCTTCTGCTTGATTTTTCATTAACCAAAGTGTTTACATATCTGTTTGTTTATTAAAATATTTTAAAATATTCAGAGGATAGCAATACAATGTTGCATCTGTCACTTTGTTCTGTTTAGATCGATGCATAATTACTTTCAATTTTGTAATAGTAGTTAATATCATTTTTCATTACTTTAAATTATTTTAAAACTATATGGCATAGAATTATTCAAAATATTTCCAGTTATCATTTTAATATAAAGATAAAATACTTTGATGTTACAATAAAGATGTATATGATAAGGATTTTTTGAAAAGAAAATTCAATTACCGTGAATATTTCCTAACCATTGTATAATTTAAATAAATGATTGCTCCTCTTAAAATGGGTTAATCTAAAGTTAAAAATCTTAACTTTGAATATAAAAGTTGAAATAAGAAAGCTGTCTTTACTTATGCACTCTTTCTTCGCCAGCGATGTTACATCAAGCTGACCTTTACTTCCCCCCTTCTATTTGTTATATAAATTAAATAATAAGAATAATATGCAGGTAAAGTCTAGCAATGGATCACTGTATTCTCTGGGGAAAGCTGAAAGCTTTTATTTTATTACATTTTTCCATAGCTCTGCAGTTTAAGCAATGGCAGGCAATGATGCAGATGGATCAAGTCAGTAGGAAGCAGTCAAGAGCCATTCCACTCAAGAAATTAAGTACCTATCTCATGGTGCTACTTTTAGTATTTAAGCTGTTTCTTAGTCACCTTGCTTAAGTATTTTTTTGAAATTCATTTCTACTGTATGAACTTTCACTCCTTTTTAGAGGCAACCAGCATGTTTTGATTCTCTTGATGAAAATGTTTATTTAAAAAATTAAACTGCCCGACAGTCAATAAAAGCGTGTGTGGTTTTAGTTTTCTGCTTCTGATTGTATTAGGTTGTTTCATTTGAAAAGCGTAGGTTCATAGATGAATACAAAGTTATGTATCCTGTGATAAAAAAATAGACTAGGAATTGACAGGATCATGATTTGATCAGCTAACAATTAATTTCTATTGCTTAATTATCTATCTTAAGAAGCCTGTAATAGCACTTTCAAAGTACTGGAAGTAAACCTTGTACTATAATTGAGTTGTATGCATACAGTACTTCATATTAGAGTAGAAATATATATAATGTGTGAAGAATAATCTTAAATTTAAATTCTTTACCAATGCATTAAAATTAAACTTATTTTGAATCAATATACAAAATCATATACCAGTGAATTAAAAATAAGCTTGTGAGTAACAATTAAGGCATTAAGTTGAGGAGTATATTCAATAATCTATCTTTTGTCCTATCATCCTTAGATATATCTAGTCTAATTTTATTACAAGAATATACATCCTAGGTTTAACAGATAGATATGATTCTATAGATAGATAAGGTAAAATACATAAGGTCTTCAAAAACCTCAAGACCTACAGAATATGACATTTAAAGATGTTTTATTATTTTAATGATTCTTTGACAATAATACAGGTTAACTCCTGGCAACACTCACCCTACCTCAAAGAAGACGATGAGCATCAGTGAACCTCCTTACAGAGATGGCTTCAAATGGGTCAAAGAAGGCATTGGACAAAATGCTCTAGTTTCTGCCACAGACAGAATTCTGTATAAAACTGGGAAAGCTGGAATGCAGGTGGAGTCGATGGCCAAACTCTGCCAAGACAGGGTAAGCAAATCCTCAATAATTCCTACCTCACAAATATGTCTGTCTAATATATTGGGCCAGAAGGCTGAAGATGATGTTCCAACGATATGGAGAGTTTTGGGGTGACTATTCAGGCAGCTATCTCTGTTGTTTTCTCATTTTGGAAGCTGCTAACCTGTGCATCTGTCTACTCAGGTAATCAATTTTATTCCTTCTCTAGCCTCTGACTGTGTTGAAGACCAGATAGTTTAGTTTCACAATTAAGCATAGTTGTTTAGGGGTTTACATGTTTTTAGGTTTAGATAGATGTTTTGAGTTGATAAAGATGAGATATGATAGATATTGATTTGCAGTCAGAATGTTAGACACACCATGTTAGGAAAGATGTTTCCCTCAAGGCTGCCAAATACAAATAGCAAATACACTAAGAATGAAATATTTATATAATTCCTGATAGTTTTTGGTTCTTCTTGCTGCAGTTTATCGTATATATGTATAATGATATAAATTTACATGTTAGATAATAAATTAAATAAAACATGTTAAAAACAAAGTTATTTATCACAAAATTGATGATTGGATTGAGTGTTCAAAACAAATAATACAGTTTATTTCCGAACATTGAAATTCCTGAATTTGAAATATCTGAAGTTTCTGTTTAAAAATCTAAAATGTGCAAAAGCTCTAGAAAAGTTTGGTTTGGCTTAATATATTTCAAACACACAAAAAATCTGGAAAAGTCACAAGTCTAGAAAGGAAGTGTTCCCTTTCTTCAGAAATGGCATCAAAACCAAAATCTGAAATATATAAATATTTCAGGTTGAGGGTTCTACAATTCTGTGGAAATTAACGAACTGAAGGAGGTGAATGAGTAGTTAGGTCTCAATAGAAATGCCCTCAGATGTGTAGTAACTGTGTAACAATGACCAGGTCTATTAATTACGATATGTTAGGTATTGACTCTCATTGTCACTTTGATTCAGTGAAAGAGCATGCACATTTTCCCTAGATATTAACTTAATAAATTACTAGTTAACTACATGATTTAATGAAAGTCCTGCAATCACTTGGAAACTGTATGATTCCCTTGTGATGTGATTCTCTGGAAAGGATGGAACACTATTAAAAAAATATGTCTATCTTCTAGGTACAACAATTGCTTAGTAGTGAACTTATGGAGCCCTGAAGCACAAGAGAATGACCCTTGTGGAGGTGGTGATGATGTGTTTAATGACTTCACTTGAGTAGCTTTTAGAAAAGATAAACACACTGGGAAATGTGTTTTAAAATGTACTAAGTAGGCATTTTCATTTACTGAATGCAGAATTTAATTTTATAGCATTATTGAAATCAATGTGTTAAAAGATAAAATGGTTAGGAAAGCCTAGACTTTCTCAGAATAAGATGTCCAAAGGGACAATGTTTGTTGCTAATAGATTTTAATTTCCTGCCTTTCCAGTCTATTATATGCAAGGTTGCTTACCAAAGAAAATGTTTACTCAGAGCCCTTTTTATGTTCTTTCTAATGTCAGTGCTAAGTGAAATTAGCATCAAATCATCATAGCCAATGTCTTGAAGTCTAAGTTTTAAAACAATTAATTAGATTGAATTTAAGCTACCAATTAGAGGTAGAAGGTACTAACCAACGAAAAAATTCTAATATGTTAAGTAAGAAAAGAAAAGTTGAAGTGATACATCTTTTATGGCATCAAAACAGATGACTTCATATTTTTTTTCAGTCAAATTAAACATTACATCTTGTTGCTTCACTTTTTTTACTTGCATATATTTTCACCTATATAGATGCAATTCTCAGTGTGCTGTGTTAGTTTTCAGAATGAGAGGAAGGAATATGACAAATGTAGTATGTATCTGGTTTTGTGACAGTGATTCTAGATAAAGAATGACGTGGTACATAAGATTCTATTCTTGATGTTTAAACTCGTATTTAAAAAGGTCTTGACACTCAAGAGTTTCTAACAGAAGGAGAATCATTCACTTTAAGGCTGTGATTACTGAAAGAATCCCCATACTCTAAGAGATGCCCCCACCTGCACATATTAACAATAGCCATCAGGCTTAGAGGCTTCTAAGAAAGAATGCAGCCATGAGGCTAGGAGTAGGGTGTGTTCGAGGATGTACTGGAAGGTGGAGGAGGGAATTGAGGGTAAAGTGATCATATTTTGTTGTAAATGTGCATGAGATGAGCAAGAATAATGAAAACTTTTAAAAGTATAGTGAGAGCATATTAATAAAATACAAAAAGAAAGAAAACACTAAAGGTGTCAATGAGATAGAAAATGAAACATTGGACCAGCAGCTGAGCAGAAAAATGTCATCAAGTGGAGTGTAAGATAAGTAGATATTACAGACACATTTATGAAAAGAAATGGATATGAATGACAGGATAGAAGAAGCTAATTTCCAAGCAGTTTTAACATGCTCATGAGCTCATGGGATCACTTATGTAAGTATTCACCATAAGGTTCTCACCTATGTTTGCAAAAGTGCAAGCTTTTCACTTTTAGTCTCTAAATGCAGAATATACAAAATTGGGCAAGCCTTGGAGTAGGATTACTCTAAAGCTGAGGATGTATCTCAAGAGGTAGCAGGAGCATTATAGGCTGTCTATCACATTCATAGAGGGACAATGTGTTCTTTGATAAAAGCAACTTGGGCTAAGCTTTATATACACAGATTACTTATGAAATTTCTCTAGGCAATAATTGAAAGAGGTAAAGAAGACATAGACCAAACTGACACATGTCAAGGATTGGAAGACATATATTTGGAACAAAAATACTAGATAGTGTATGAGATAAAGTAAGTGTCACAGTGGTAGTTAGTGATAAAGAGATGACAGAGACAGAAATGTTAAACAAGGGACACAATTTCATTACTTTTAAATATATTATAAAGTATGCTTTTAAATATATTATGAAAGTGATAGCTAAAAATAATTATGTTGAAATAGGTCTCATCTCAAAAATCAAATGAACAAATAACAAAAAGGCTAGTAAGTCAAGATTGGGAAAGAGAATCATTGAAAAAATCAGAAAACTAAGTGGGTTTTACATTATTTTTTAATGATGTCATCAACAGATAACCAAAGCACCACTAGAAATCATTCTGTCTGTATAGAATAAAGATAAAATTATCTTATTGTCATTCCTGCAAATCAGATAATATGTGAAAAAACTTGACAATGCTCCACTTACAAAAAGGATTAAAGTCAGAAAAGTGAATCAATTTGGAGAAAGTGACATGAAATAGGATCAAGAGAATCCAGCTACTTGGACATCTCTGTCTGAGTGCACACAATTATTAAGTTTACAGTATGAAAATCCACTACATCTTGTTCAAATCTATTATTCTCACACTATCACTTGGCCTGGGATTACACACATAAATTCTGATCAGTGAAAATTAATCTGATAATTCAACCCATATCTCAGCAAAAAACAAAATATCTCAGTTATACTTTTGGACTTGGCAAAAGTATACCATATCATCATAGACTTAAAGACAATATATGGGATACCCTGAAAACATAGTTCTCAGGAAGTAATCTTCCAGGTCAGTTCCAATCTTTTCCAGGGAGATCCATACATCCCTGTAGTTCTCTCATTATTTGTCCGCTCTGTGTCTTTTAATTGTAGCATGATTAATCTATACTTAAGAGGTAACAACCAAATAAGTGAACACATGATTTTTGTCTTTCTGTGTCTAGTAAACCTCACTTAGGATGATTTTTTTATAATTTTCTAGCATACTCTTAGCATGAACATTATTTTTACTATCATAAAAGAGACATAGAAATTAATAGTAATATAAGCCTAATCCTGTATTTTTACTAAGATTTTTGAGAGTAATATGTAATTATTGTTACCTAACATGAACTTAAGTGACTTTGTCTAATTATAACACATAAATAAGTGAATTACACATTTTATGTATTTCCATTACTTTATGTACCAGCTTTCAGTTGGAGAAGCATTGGGACAAGAATCACACATCTAAATATGTGATGCACAATTTGTCTCACATGAGACTTAAGGACACATCAACTAGTAAGATTTATAGCCTCATGGAGCATTTACCTTATGATGAGGGATTTACTAACTGAAACATAATGGAAGAGAAATAATGAATAATAAAAGAAATTTAAATAGTCAGTAACTTTTTTTTGAAATTTGGGTCTATGTGAGCTTATAATACATTATTATCCATTCAGAATTACGTAAATGAGAGATGCTAATCAAAGAACCTTCACTGAAGAATGATGAAAACATGATAACTCAGAGATTTTAATGCCATCATTCACTGGAGAACAAATACATCAGAAAACATTCCTGTTTTACACTACCTCAAACTGTCCATTTCAAAGTATTTTCTCAAGAATATGTGCTGCATAGAATGATCATAATATTTTATCTTCCTAGTAACATTCCATAGGAAACCACATTTCTTGTATGAAATATCAGTAATTTAATTCTGTATCCTTGAGAGGAAGGTTAGCTTAGATCCCTTACTTCTATATTTATTTCTCTAGATTAGTCCCTTTTTGTAGAGGAAGAAAAGAGAATAGAGTCCATCTGTCTTAAACCTTCTTCTTAACATAGAAACAATCACATCTGGAATTAACTTTAATCCCCTACCCAGATCTAGCCAATGGGCAGAACATTCTCCACAATTGAGTGGAGAGTGAGGTATGACTTTCACACGTACTCTGGTGCCTCATATTTGACATATCCCCTGGAGGGGGAGACCTGGTGGCACTAGGAAGAAGGATAGCAGGTTACCAAGAAGAGACTTGATACCCTATGAGCATATACAGGGGGAGGAAATCCCCCTCAGGGACAATCATAGGGGAGGGGAATAAGGGGAAAATGGGAAGGAGGGAAGAATGGGAGGATACAAGGGATGGGATAACCTTGAGATGTAACAGGAATAAATTAATAAAAAATTTTAAAAAAATAATTAGAGACTAAAATAATTCATTCGTTGCATAAAGTTTAATAGCATAAGATTACAGCATTACAGATCCAGGTGCAGGGCCTCCCATCAAGAGTTCCTGTCCAATATAATATGATAGTAGATTTTTCAATATCTTACCGATAACTATACAATATTTTTTCAGTTAAGAACATGATTATACAATGCATTTCTATTAATCTTTAACAGCAGTGGAGGTAGCAAACAAAAAAGCCCAAAATGAATTTTAGGAAATATTCCTATAAAAGGAAGGTAAATTAAGCAGAATATATCACAAAATATCCCAAGAAATATCGAACAGAATGCATTATTATGAAAAAATGAAATGGGAAAAAATTAAAACATTTTGGCAATGTCTTTCTCTCTATGCATTATCAAAAACCTAAGAAGACAAATCTATGTAGTAATGAAACTCAAGCATGCACACATGATTGCGTAAGTGTTGTGAAGTTTACAATCTTATATTAATAATATGAATTAAATGTTAACTAAAAGTATTGTGTTACCTCTATAATGAATGTCTTTGACTCACAATTTAAAATTACAACTGTGTCTTTATAGATAGTGCTCATTTGGGATACAGTCCAGCTCCTTCCCTTACTATTTCCTGCTAATAATTTGGGGAAAACCCTGAAGTATATAATGGAAATGTTATCTATTGAGATAAGAAGGTGAGGTTTCTCAAGGGTCTTGGGCTTTTTCCTGTTCCTTTCCAGAACATAATTTCTTTTGGCACTCAGAAGTCCATATGACCCTAGGAAATAATTCAAGGAAGATTGCTCAGGACCTATTTTCTGTGAGTCAAATTGGGTGCATGTAGTATAGACTATGTCTGCTCCACGAAGCTTGAGATCCTGGATTATACACACACAAGCCTCCACTACTGTTGATCCTGAGGAGGCATTTCATCTCTCGTTGCATATGAGGTTGCTTTGTTTCTAACACTCAAAGGAATTGGTAAGCAGCCACTGCACACTTTCTGCCCACACAATAGTAAAATAGAAAATATACCAAAGAGATGAGGAAAGAGAAAATTGAGGTTAGCACGATTTTATGTTGAGTCGGGAATAATCTGAAATTAAAGATATGTGATTCCCAGTGTAATATAATATGTACTTTTCTCCTAATTTCAAACTAAATGCACAGACTTGGAGGAGAACTCAACTGTAATCATTATAATAACAAAGTGCTGCAAAGTCTGCTACAGCGTATTATAGAGTATTATCTTGATTAAAGTCACAAAGCAAACAAGTAACTTGAAATCTAAGGTAAAATAAATATTGTCAAAGAAGAATGAAAATATAAACTTTTGCTATGCAAAGCTGACACTGGAAAGTAAAGTAATTGGTTATTATAATCCAAATGAAAAGCTTAGTGACTTTCTCAAACCTCAAAAGGATATTCTGAGAGACACTCACGGGCATGTGTATGTGCGCAAGCACGCGCGCGCGCACACACACACACACACACACACACACACACACACACAAACATTCTTTGTGAGTATGCAATTAGTCTGATTTGAATATTTCTAAATGTAGACACATAAGTATTAAAAATTCATAATACATACCTACATAATACCTACATTATTTACTTGTCAATAAAATATAATGAGATATTTGCAAATAGAAATCAATAAAAAATGAAAGTACTATGGGAAGGATATGCCCACGTATAAGTTCTAAAGGAGGCATCCCACGGGTATTAATAGAAAGATGACACACTATCCTGGATAGAATTACGAATTAGGGAGGAGAGTTGCAGATACTCCAGCTGGACTAGAAAGTCACGGAAATCTGGTTTGTAGCAGTTTTCTTCTAATTCTTCAATTACTTGGAAAGGACAATAAGCCCTTTTATATTGACAGCATAGGTGATGTCCAGTCCAAGTAGAATAAGGAAATTTAAAGTGCATTTCCAACTGCGTATCCCAGACTACAGCAAAACTACTGGTGGTAAAAGTGAAAATCACTGTTACCTTATTTCAGACAGCAAAGACTGGAACATTGTTAATCAAGTTTTTTCAGAGAATCAGAACTAATATGTCTATCTTCCTTCCTCTCTATCTACCCGTCTGTCTGTCTATCATCTGCTTATGTATAGTATTAATTTATATATCATAATTCTGTAGACATACTTTCCAAATGGATATATCAACTACCTCACAGAGTCAGTGGCAGACAACTCTTACAATTTTATGTCCATGTTGGAGATCCAGGGATATTACTCAGTATACACATCCAAAACATCAGTACAGAGTGTTTTGCAGCCCAGTCCTAAAGCCAATAGTCAGACAGTTCCCTGGAGTGATCCAGATGCAAGTACATGCAAAAGTTGAAGAACCAGAAATCTAATGTTAATGATGAGATCAGCAGTAAATACACACTTTGCAAAAGAGGCAGATACATAGTAGCTGTCTCGTCCATTTGCCCTTTCAGTCCTGATATGTGGCTTAATCTATTTATTGAATAGGTCTATCAATATTCAGTCCATTTTCTGACATGCATGTGTCGAATTTCCTTTGTAACATCAGCAGAGATACACTCCGAAGTATGTTACCACTGTTTTAGACAACTCAATCCTGGTAAGTGGACAACCAGGTTCATTATCACACGAACATACCTAAACTTGTTTCAATGAGGAAAACAGCAAACACAGCTATGCTTAAGTTGTAAAGGCACATAGATTCAAGGCAAAGATATGTGAAGAATGTCAGGACTGTGTCGCAAATTTATGCAGCTGATGAAATAAAAGAGAAGTCCTATCCATTTATAAGGAAACTTTCATGGACTGAAATTAATGTTCTTTCAGCATTTTTAAATGGACCATACGGAGCCTCTGTATATGTATGGCCATTGAAAACTTGTAACACATATAATACTAATGAGTAACTGAAAGTCTTATTTTATTGAGCTTTATTTAAAGAGCCTATATAGTTAATGAAAATTATACTAGAAAGTTTAGGTACTATTTTCTTATTTTAAAAAATTACAACTGCTCCAATTAAAGTGTTTCTGCTTGAGACTCTGGTAATCAATAGTCTCTAATTAAATTGTTCATGAAAGTTAGAGGAAAAACAAGATTGATTTTATCAAAGTAGGATACAGAATGTATTTCTTCTTTTTACTTTGACAGTACAGTCATTCCTCACCTTCACATGAACTAAATTAAAGGTTAACATAATATTGTGTAGAACACTTTGTTTTTAACAGCAAAATAAACAGTTCTTCAAAAAATGACTATTCCTATTCCCATGGTATAATATTCATAATCACAGTCCATTCACAAAAACTATACATCTGCTTTAAAACGTGAGATATTTCATATATTTTTCTAAAATACTGTAAGCTTTTACCTAAAAAGCATTAGTTGTTTTGATTTTCACTATAGTTTAGCACATGTTCTCATGTACTATAGAGTGCTGTAGAACTTACTATGTAACTAAAGACAACCCAGCACTCCTGATTTCCTGTGTCCACGTTCAGGTACTAAACCTACAGACATGCTTGGTTCCCTTGAAAATATTTTTTTTAATTTGTCATTTTACTTAATCTGATCCACTTTGGTTTTTTCTTAAACCAATATAATTAATGTTTTCACCATGAAAAAAAATTGCCTCTCCTTTATTTTACTATGTTTACATTAATATATCATTTAAGAAAATGTGGCCATATTTAGCAAATATGAGTAATAATGACTGTGAACATTTTCCCAAATTAACAGGAGATAATTAGATTATTTTATAATATCATATGCATCTGTAAACATACATATGTATGTACAGTGTAACTAGATGGTTTTTTAGATGATTAATTTCATTATGATATTTTAATGCACACTTGCTCTCCTTTGATTTGCTATAGATGGCTGTATTTTTCTTCTTTCTCACAGAACTGTTTCTACTGATATGTCACATGTATTCTAATTCCCTCCTTTCAACAACTCTGTGCCCACTTTGTGGTCCTCTTTCTAGTTTTACAATTTATTTATTCACATGTGTATAAAGCATAAAACTATATGATTGCTACACGAGAGAGGATATAGCATTTGGTTTTCCAAATCTGAGCTATCCCATTTAATATAATAAATTCCATTTTCATTCACTTTCCTAAAAATGTTATGCCTTGACCTTTCTTTACAACATGGTCTTCTACTTAGAAGATTTTTATGGAAAAATTATGGACATTATAAACATTTTCAGTAAAGTGATACTGCTCTTGATAGTGTGAATTAAATAATAGAATATATTATAGAAACTGCATCCTTTGTCTAGACATTAGTTATTTTTACATAAATGTTACATATACATTATTATTAGACAGACAAAACATGAAAGGTTTTAATAGAATAGAGGAGTAAACCCCTAAAATCCGTTTTCCTGAAAGTGGGGAACATTATTTTAAATTTTGCCTGAAACTGTTTGAACTTTCATCATAATTTTGCCTCATTTACAAGTGTTGTATGAAAGTGTGTGTGTGTGTATGTGTGTGTGTGTGTATGTGTGTGTGACATAGTGGTGACAATGGCTATATAAATACTATATATCCAAAGCTACACCCTAAATAAACACTTTGTATGGCCATAATTAACATTTTGTTTCAATGCTATTCATGTATATTGCTTTTTGTGTATTATTTATTACTGAATGGTCCTGGCTACATTTTAAAGTACATAAAACACATCTTTTTAATTATACCTTAGAATCCTTAAAAATATGAAGTCTTTTTCTCCTTTTTCATTTTTTAAAATTTATTTTACTAATTTATTCTTATTACATCTCAATGGTTATCCCATCCCTTGTATCCTCCCATTCTTCCCTCCCTTCCATTTTTTCCCTTACTCCCCTCCCCTATGACTGTGACTGAAGGGGACCTCCTCCCCCTTTATATGCTCATAGGGTATCAAGTTTCTTCTTGGTAGCCTGCGATCCTTCCTCTGAGTGCCACCAGGCCTCCCCTTCCAGGGGACGTGGTCAAATATGAGGCACCAGAGTACGTGTGAAAGTCAGACCCCACTCTCCACTCACCTGTGGAGAATGTCCTGTCCATTGGCTAGATCTGGGTAGGGGTTTGAAGTTTACAGCCTGTATCCCGCTCAAACTATGCCTCCTTTTTTATTTTCAAAGACACATCCAGTGCTACCAGAATCTCCTAGTTTACCTATACCTTTTAAAGAGTTTTTAATTATACCTTAGAATCTTTAAAAATATGAAGTCTTTTTCTCCTTTTTCATTTTTCAAAGACACATCAAGTGCTACCAAAATCTCCTAATTTACCTATACCCTTTAAAGAGTAATAATTTTAGGAAAGAACAATTTAAATTCAATTCCAGAACTGCCTTTCAAGACATAATTACCCTGTATCTGATTTCAATATAACCAATCATTGTGTCTGATTTCAATAAAACCAATCTTTTGCAAAAATAAGTATATGAGCCTACGTACATAAGTTGTTAAACATGCAGAAAAACAGCATGACTGGTATTTTCTGAGGAGAGGATGTATAGCTTGTAATATTAGACAGGCCTTGAATGGGTGCCATCATGTCATTTCCAAATCTGACCTACTTCAACTATGTTCTCATCTGTGAATAATATTATTCAGAATATTAAGTAACATAAATAGCACAAATTCTTGTCAAAAAATAGCACTAAGTTACCAAACAGCTGTAGCCACAAATGTAGCTTATATAAAAATCAAGGCAAAATTAGAAACTAAAAGGAGTTAGTGGAGACTATATCAATTCAGAATTCACAATTTCACAATTCATAATGGTTTTTATAATGCATAAGAATATGATACTCTGTTATCAAAATGAAATAAAAGTCCTCATAAACTCCAATTAGGATTCAAGTCCCCATCAAAGTTTGACCATAGGACTATACCTGGTGCAGGAACTGAATGAATGAATGTTAAAGCCAACTCTATAATATTCAAAATATAGCTAGAACATTTCTATTTTCTACATTAAGTAGCAGTATTTGGTGCTGCTTTTAAGAATATCTAAAAACTTAACAAAAACTTGTGTGTCTGTTCGTTCTGTCTGGTCAAGAGGAAAGCAGTGGCACCTTGGAGATGAAAGTCAGCCAATGCACCTGAAATGAGAAGTCAGTCCTCTGCAATGTGGTGTGAAAATAGGCTGTCCTATAAATTTGGAAGTGTCCCAGTGCACCTGGGACATTCTATGATGACATTCCTCTTTAGCCAGGGTTCATATTGCTCATCTTCCCCAGGGAGATGTGTGGTTCAAGCTTTCCCCACTCATTTAGTCACGCCATCACCAAAGGCGTCCTCTTCGTGCTTCCCACCAAAATGCTCATCATAGCCAGCAACTCCTCTCATCACACATCTTAAAAGAGGTGTCAGTCTTAAATTTATTTAGTGTAGCCTACTTCCAGATGTTAACTTTTACATCTGAGGTAGAATATCTGAAATACGGGTAGAGCCTGTCTTCTTATGCTTACTGAAAACTTTCTTCCCTGTGAGTGTTTGCAGTATAGCCTACATGTCTTCCATCCCTCTGACTGCTAAGTAACACCCAGAACTGCTAAATGCAATCAAACTCAATAACTAACCCAAAACTTATCAGGGGAAAATGTTGTCTTGGCTGTTTTTAATCCAGCCAGGTCATGAGATCTGAACCATAAGCTAAACAATAAATATGTCTCATGTTGCTGAATAGTGCATTATCTCATAGAGAAACTCCCTTGGTATTTTGTTGTAATCACTGACTGAGTGCACCACCCTATGATTGCTAGACTTCTTATTGACTTCTGCTTTTACACATCAAGACTATTCCTTATAAATTTTGAGGGCTAAAATGATGCTTATATTAATATTCTGTGTTCTTTGTGGTCCTTCCTTTTCAGTGTCACATGACCCAGGGGATCAAACTGAACACTTTCTTGTATAGATTATCTTAAAGAGTTGTTACTTTTAAAGGGATAAATTGGCACAGGCCATACAAGAGCTTAAGGACCTATGACAGTAGACAGCAATTCCCTGTCATAGAAACACCTGCTAATATTTTATATATCTAGAATTTAGGATATCCTCCAGAATGAGGAAATGCTGTGGGAGATGTACTCTTAATAGCCAGGGTCAACCATGGTGTTCCTTTAAGGTAGAAGTAAAGTTACAGCCTCTCTCCAAAGTGGATGAAAGGCCAAATTACAAAGAAATATAATAGTCTAATAGAAATTACATCTATTATCCTGTTTATTGTATACTTTCTTTAGCTTTTCAGAAATTAAAATAAATATTGTTCTTTGTATTTAAGCAGATAGTACTATACTTTAAGTATTAACTTTCAATTGGCTTGGTCAAGATGAATATCTTAGCTGTAAGACATATCCTTTAATTTTAAAAGGTGAAATGAATATAATAGCTAATAAATAATTGTTATATTTATATAAATTAGTTTACACATATGAAAAATGCTTTGGTTTATGAGGGTCACAAGTTTCCAATTTATTATTTAATTCATCCATAAAATTCATGCTTACTATAGAATCACATCTGCACAAATTCCCAACATTCTAATTGGTCTGAAAAAAAATTTCTTGATTGAGTAGCTACATTGTAGACAGAATATGGGAATGCACCAGTGTGGATGAAAAATTATTTGGAAGCATGTATGTGTTTAAATAGAGAGAATTTTACAAGACTTTGTAGAATGGCAAATTTTACACTTGCTGAAAAACACTTTCCATATATAGTTAATATGTTAACAGTTATGAAAGGTATTTTAATTTTGGTGAAGTTATGTAAGTTTCAGCCCAAAGTCTAGTCTCATTAAGGAAATGTATGCATGCATATAAATTATACGTAATGTCACATCTTTTAAATTGTTTGCCCCAGAAGTTGGAGGACATTAGTTTTGTCACCAAATTAAAAAAAAAAAAAATGCTTGGTGTGTATGGCATTCCACCTCAGAACTTATAGACAGGGTTCTAGAATTCTCGTCTTGAAGCTTATAGACAGGATGTTGAGAGCAAATTGGCAGGTGAGCCTAATCCTGTTAGTAAGCTCTGGATGCAATTGAGAAAACCTGTGATTTTGAATTAAATTAAATTATATGCTGCCCATAATTTTTCAGGGGAATTTAAATTCTTAGTCCCCAGTTAGTGACTATTTGGGTAAGATTAGGAGATGTGGCTATAGAAAATATTTCAGTGGTGTCAGGATTTTAGTTTTCATAATCACGGTTCCTAGTGGCTCTGTCTGTGTTCTGTTTGTGGTGCTAGATATGATCTCTCTGCTGCTCCTGAAAGTATGCCTCTTCTGGACCACCATGTAACTTAACCATCTGGAACAATTAGCTCCAAATATACATTTCTCTATAAGTACCCTTGTTCATGGTGTTTTATTAACAACAGAAAAGTAACCAATATCCCCAACTTAAGAATAAGGTAGAAGAGCTATGAAAGGTCTGACGGTGTCAATCTTGGGTATCACTGCATAGTGCACATTTCACAAGCTCACATATCAAACCATACGCTGCACATCAAGTAGACACACACATGGAAATGAAAAACAAAAACCATGGTTTTTACATCTTAAGTTCTGGATAAAATAATTGTTGGGAAGTGGTTATTAATTTATTCTTGGAATAATTCATAAATGCATATAACACATTTGCTCTCTCCTTCCTATCCTGTCTTATCCTCTTTCCTCTCTTGTGCACTCCTCTCACCTTATTTTTCAAGAAAAGTATTTAAAGGGAATCCAGCATAACTCATTTAATTCAGCTCAAGTTATGAATCCCATCTCCAGTTTTCCAGCTATGTCAACCCCCTTTTCCGGTTCTTCAGATATTCTAAAGGGAGTCACATGCAGAAGCCTGAAGCACCGTTTGCCCAGCTTTGGTATTTGATGCTCACTCTGAGGGTGTTTATCATCTCAACAACACTATGAAATTTTAGTTCTAAAACAACTTCACAGATACAAGCATACACCCCTTCAAGATTCACAGCAAACAAAAAACAAACAAAAAGATAGATAGATAGAAGATAGATAGATAGATAGATGCAATTGTTGAGGCACTCCAACACTGAAAACATGTCCAGACATGTCTATGCCTTACTGCCTAGCATGACCACAGCCATGTGTTTCAAGTCTCCATTTTGTTCATAAGGTAAAATTATATTCAAGTGTCAGGCTCTGCTTGCTTGAGAAATTGAATAATCTTTTACTTATAATTCAATACTTGCTGAATGTTCTGCTTGAAATAACGATATATGCTCTACTTAAAGAAAATGACAATACCCTGCTATGTTCCTTCTCCTGGAATGGTGGGAAACTGGAAACACCACACTATAGAATCAATCAAATTTAATGTCAGTTAAAAATGTTTTGTTTAGCTAGTCAAGATGATGGAATGCTGCCCCCTATACCTGATTACATGGTTATTACCTGGTTATGGTTTTTCTTATAAAAAGTCAGCCTTAGACAGAGACCAGTGGCACAGTTTGGCTCCAGAGTCCACTCTGTGTATCTGACCAATCATTATTTATTCAGCATTCAATAAATATTCATCATTCTAAGTTTGGTGTCTGACTGGTCAGTGTAGAATATTTTTGAGACACAACAAAATAAAAGTCTCTGTTCCACTCATTCAGTTTCCAGCTAGGTTAAACCCTGAAAACAATTTCTAGAAATAAGATATTCAGTGAATTTATATTCTATGTCTCCACCTAAAAATCAAACACATATAATGCTTCACTAAGATGCTTTTGATTTACATATCACACTGAATATGAAGGAACTCTCAATATAAGTCATGAACGGGAATAAACCCAGTGGAAATCCTCTACCATATTTAACATGTCATGTTCAAAACAAACATGAACGAAACCAAACAATACACAGTTTTGGAGTGATGGAGATGGAGTTTCAGGCTCCTTGGGTGTGTCACCTTTGGGTCCACCTTGACTTTTGTTTTTCATTCTTAATAATAATCATACAAAAATAATATATATATGTGTGTATGTTAGTATCTCTTACATATCTGCTTGAAACATTAAATATTAAATTAAGCATTGATGGTTCAGATATCAATGTTTTCCTTTAACATGATTATTGCTGTTGGCAAGCTTTATAAACTTTATAGAATAAATACATTAATAAGTTAGGAATTGAATTTATATATGTTTGGACACCTGCACAATTATATTTTATTCACCTTATGTAATTATCATCTTTGGGCATTACTGATAAATAAGCTCACCCTTTCTGGCTCTTACTTAATTCTGGATGGCTGGTGCAAGTCAGCTGTTCTGGCTCAAACACCTCTCCCAGATGACTGACTCAATCTGCTCTTCTCCCTCCCTGTTCTCTCTCTCTCTCTCTCTCTCTCTCTCTCTCTCTCTCTCTCTGTCTCTCTCTCTGTCTCTCTCTCTGTCTCTCTGTCTCTCTCTCTCTGTCTCTCTCTCTCTCTTTCTCTCTCTCTCTCTTCTCTCTCTCTCTCTCTCTCTCTCTCTCTCTCTGTCTCTCTCTCTCAGCTTCTGACTGAAGTGATCTGCTTGGCCTCCAACTAACTCTAACAATATGTTCTAATCTTCTGGCTCCTTCTCATTCTCTGGCTTCAACTAACTCTGCTGACCTGCACTGAATTCATGAACTAACTCAACTCCACTGCACCGCACTGATTCTCAACTGCTTAACTGAACTGAACTGACCCAAACTACATTGACTGAACTTATTTACACTCAACTGCCTGTACTGTACTGTTTGTACTGAACTCAACTCTAGTGTATCGTCTTCTCTATTGAACTTGCTACTGTACTATAATGTATTGTCTTCACTACTTAACTCTCTATTGTACCATAGTCTCTACTGTCTCTCTAACATACTGTAAGTTCTCAACTTTACTGTACTGCTATTTAGGTAGTTTCTTTTTTTAATGTCTGTTCTTATGAAAGCTGGTTATATCCTATGAATATCTTTCTTAGAATCATCACTTTTTCTGCCTTTCAATTTGATGTCACTTTCAAACATGAGTGTTCCCCTCATTGTTTAGGATTAAATGTGTGTCCTAAGAGTGGCTCTGTGTTCCAGCCACAGGAATTAGAGGTCTCTCATTCCAGTGGATCACACAGACCTGGAAGAGCTTGCTAGAGTAGCCATGTTGCTGTGTTAAAATTTCTCTGCAGGAAGAAATATAGTCCACTTATGTCAATTATGCTTCTGAAATTTCATGTAAAACATTATTACAAAATAAATTTTATATTCTGGCATCTCTATATGGATTCCATATGCAATCAAAAATAAATTATCTCTCACAGGTAGCCAGATTGACAAAAACTTTTATAAAATATGTTATAAATGACATTCTAAACAACATATAATTTTTAAAAGTACAAAGAAAATATTAGGGTGAGCAATATAATTCCCTTGGTGCCAATGAAGTACTTAAAATACTAACAATGATATGGCCACAACAAGGAAAACAGATGTATCTATTCTCAGGTATTTTCTAAGCTTCAAGATAATATTGTTATGATCATAAATTTGCTATTCTTTGCAAACCACAGCAAATCGTCTTAAGATCATTTTATTCAACAGAACAATATCAAGATAAATCAGTGTTTCATATCACTAGGTAACTCAAGACCTTTTATTACAAAAGGTTTGGCAAGGAATAACGTTTACTCACAGGAAACAAAACCATTCGTCAGATGGGAGACATTGCAGCACAATTACTGTACATTCTCCATCTGTCTGACTGAATAATGTCAGAGATAGTCAAACATGTCGATATTATCCCTCATGGGTTAGTCATTATAACTGAAAAGTTAAAGCAGATGAAAAGAGATTAGGAGTTTGTAGTTCAAGCAATTAATTTAAACAAGTTTCTTTATTGATAGCGTAACATCAAAATAATTTGTTTGGAATTAAATTACTGGCTTCTCTAAGTGAAAGCCTAGGCTACCAATTAACTGCCATTCATTCTTTCTGCTGGATGTGACCTGTTTCTCCCAACATTGGCAGGACACTGCTTTTGCTTATGGTTAACTTCAAGTGCTTTTATTTAAAACAACAACAACAACAACAACAATAACAACAACAAATCCTTTAATTGGTCTTTTGTTAATTTTACATGGTGTGCTCCAATACCACCCATCTTCGCCTCCCTTTATAACAACCCTCCATTCTGCAATCTCTGCCCCAACAGAGAAAAATATCGCATTGTGGAAGCTGTAGTGTATCACAGTGTTCCCCACAATATACCCCTTTGCCCACATTTCTTTGCTTGCACATCCTAATTGCAATGACTTGTTGATCTGGTAATAGGCCTCTAGTTTCTGCTACTCTATCAATACCAGAATCTCATTGGATATCCTGTTGCTGATCTGTGTCACAACTGCTTTTTTGAAAAATTTACTCATTTAAAGATACTTAGAAGGTTCTAATAGGCTGGGAATGTCACTTGGTGTTAGACACACATGTATAAATGTCTGTGTAAGATTCCCAGAACTAGAGGGAAAAAGGTGATTTCTATTATAACCAAATATAAATTCTCAGATAACTAGATTCTAGGGTAAAACATTATTGCTAATTTTTATTAAAACCATAAGAAACTAAAAAAAAAAAGTAAATCAAGAATACAGTATCACATTTTTCAAGGTCTGCAATATCATCCTAAAGAGAAAATATTGAATTCATCCTAAATTAGATTGATGAATCTAATCTAAGGGCCCTTTGTTACTCCAATTTGTTTTTCTTAGATAAAAGTGCAATTAGCATCATCTATAGTCTCACATAAAGACACACTAAACCCTAGGATGTGTTTCATTTACCCCTCTTTTCAAAAATAAAACATATGCTGTGTTATTAAGGTTTATAGAAATTGTGAATACCAGTAGAAAGGAGACTATGTAGGGAGGAAGAGGTAAGTAGACAAGAGAAATAAAGGAGGAAGAAAAACTTGGTAGTGTGTATTTTCTCTCATGCAAAATCTAAATTTAAATATATACATGTGTGGAAAGAAAGCAAAAATGAGCCTATTTAGGAGCAGGAAGAAACCAAAGACCATAGATATGTGCAGAAGGTGGCCCAAAAAATGATGGGTTGTGCTGCACCATCACTCATCTGGCTGATTCTCTGCTCTATTTTGCTTTATAAATCAACAAGGGAAATTAAGTAAAAATATATATTTATGTCAGCTACATTTTCATATTTTGTCAAAAGAGAAATAGTAAATATCTGAATTATAGGTTTTCCAAATAGTAAAGAAACCATAAAACTTGGGTACACAGGAAAAGAATCTTACAATGGCAGTCAGAGAGTCTATCGCTTTGAAAATAAGACAGTTCTCCTAGTGCAAATTGTGGTTTATTTTCCCCACACCAGTGCCTAGTAATCTATGTGTTATTTAATAGTTAACTCATAAAATTGGGGAACTAAAAAGAAGATCCAGCATCCAAGATCACTTGTAGCTCTTCCAGTAGACAAGAGCTCAGTTCCGGGTACCCAAATTGTGTGACTCACAACCACCTAAAACCTCTCCTCCAGAGCATCTACTTCTGGATTCCAAGTGTATCTACACTCATGTCCACAATAGTCATGTACAGACACACATGTGCCAATAACAGCAACAACAACAGCAGCAGCAGCAGCAACAACAACAATAAAAGGACTAGTAGTAGTGGTAATATTAGTAGTAAATTTTCATAAAATATCTTAGCATTATAACTTAAATATGTTTTATGATGATTGTAGTGTCTAAAGGCAGTACTGGTTATAAACTATACATGGATTAAACACATCAATAAAAATATTCTTATACATAAATGTAAAGAAAAATGAAAACAGACATTATTGGCAATGTTTGTATATATTAAAACACCGAGCCAAATATGACGCCCATGTATTACATTTCAAAAACAAGTGCACTAGGTTTCTAGGAAGATACTACAGTCCTCAACACACAGGCAGAGAGCCTTTGAAAATTTAATGCGGCAGTCACTCGGAAGGTTTGCTTCATTCTGGTCATTTCCTGTAGTCTAAATGCAGACTGTTTGAACATAGCCTTAGGTAGTGAGATGAGGAAAGATGAGGGTTTCGTGCTCTGTTTGGGAAAATGGTGCTTAATATCTTTCCTCTGTAGTGAAGGTCTGTAGTCCAATGTCTTTGACACAGAGTACTGAGGGTGCAGGGAGTGATGCTGAGAATTACTTTTCTCTCTGTGAACACTGTGAAGAATGAGTCTACAGGGATGAGGTGATTTCGCTTGGAAATAGGGTGCATATTACATTTCTTACTCTTTTTTTTCCCTCCTCGTCACTGATTAAAACCCATCTTCTAGCTTCAAGGCAACAACTTGTCTTTGAAATTAAATTTTCTATTTTCTCTGGGGAAATACACACATAACTTGATCTTTATTTAGCAGCAATCTCTAAAGTGCAGCACATGTACCCAATTGCAATAACTGCATAGCAGCTAAGTGCCCTTGGAGCTGCAGAGGATATTACACACTGATATTGGAGTAGCTAGCTTCTTATGATCTCCATTCATTGCATCATTTGCTATGTCAGTTAAGCTTTAGAATTTTCATTCAGCAAGAACCTACTGATAGCCAAAAATAGCGGTCTGGGCAAAAGAATGCCAATAGCATGGTTCATGCTTTCTAGGAGTGTGGTTGCAGTAGAAAACAGATGTTCACAAACAACCATATAATGTTAAGGGGATGATTTCAGACCCAGAAGCATAAATTCTTTAGGTGTCTGGATCCTTGTATTTACTTACTCATAGACTATGTATGGTATGGGCACATATATATGTATGCATACACATAAATGCATATACACAGAAAGTAAATTTGTTGGCTGCATTCCCATGGAAGAATCAAGCTGATAGAGACTGTGGTTCTCAGATGGATATCTATGAGGACAGGGGTCAAATCAGGGCTGAGATCCAAGCAGGCCAGGAAGCTCCCTCTGGCTCATTTTATCTTATTTTAAAAATATAAACTATATTGCATGCTTAATATTTAAATACAGTAATAATGAAGAAATAAATAATGAGAAATGTAAGCACATCACTTTGTACAGAACTACCTTTAACCCAGCCCTGGATCATCAGGGCATAAGGCAAAGGCAGCTACAAAGTGTCAGACTTGTTATGTTCTAGGCAGTGAGAAGGGAATGTACTAAGGAGAGAAAGACAAGCAGAATGGGTGAAGGAAGAAAGGAGGAGGGAATAAAAGAAAAGAGAAAGATGGACGAGATGATAGGGCATCAGACAGATGCGGACAGATAAACCTTCATACTTCTAGTAAACGTGAACATGTATCTCAAGAAACCATTTAAGAGGGTAACCTTTGTAGTTGTAGGCTGAGAAAAATGCCTATTGCCTACTTAGGAATAAAATGAGGTAAAAGTGAGGGGAAGGAGATTATCAACACCTAAGCACCCCTGTGCTTTAAAAGGATTGCTTAGGCTAGTGGTTAGTGGCAGCACAGTTTGTTTATGCACAAAGCTATCTGTTCTGGGGAAAGAAATTTAAAATGGTAAACAAGACAATGGTGTTTCAGGTAAAGCAGTTCATGCCAACACACATATCTAGATGAGCCCCGATTATCACTGCACAACCAGATGCTTCTGGCTGTACATATCCAATGGCCTTTTCCAGTTTCCATTTGCAGAAATAAACGTAGGCACACACACATATACACAGACACACTCCTGCAGACAATAGTATGTATGCATGTATGTAAATATATATATTTCATATATTTATAAACATATGTGTTTACTCTGTTGGAACATAAGTCATGTAAATTATCTGCAATAGATAGTCATATTTTCACAAATTATTGTTGTCATCAAATCAAAGGCAGTATTTCATGGTTTCACAGCTAACAGTCCTTCTTATTAATAGGAACAAAATCAGAATATCTGCACCTCTTTTGAATTTTCTGAACATGTTGATGTTGTAGGATATTGTAGGATAAGTGAACAGCGGTGTCAAAGAATGACAATTAAAAACACAACTTAAAAATAGAAGCTATTTTCTCGTCTGTTTTAGTACGTTGGCCAAATATCCAATTTTTGTACTCACATTTTATGTCTATAAAGTTTCTAATCTTGTAGTCAATTGTATTTTATTTTTGGAGACAGTTTTTCTCTGTGTAGTTCTGGCTGCCCTAGACTAACTTTGAAGACCAAGCTGGTCAATCTTACAGAAATCTGATTGCTTCTGCCATCTTACAGAAATCTGATTGCTTCTGCCTCCTCAGTGCTAGAATTAAAAGCATACACCACCATACCTGATTATTTTTAAGAGATAGTAAAGATGATTAGTACTGCACATAATTTTTTTAATTTTTAAAAAAATTTTATTAATTTATTCAGATTACATCTCAATTGATATCCCTTCACTTGTATCCCCCCAATCCTCCCTCCCTCCCTCTTTTACCCTATATCCCTCCCCTAGGTCTGTGACAGAACGGACATCCTCCCCCACCATATGACCACAGCCTATCAGGTCTCATCCAGAATGCCTGCTTATCTTTTCCCTGAGTGCCACCAAGCCTCCCCTCCAAGGGGAAGTGGTCAAATAAGGGGCACCAGAGTTCATGTCAGAGTCAGTCCCCACTCTCCACACAACAGTGGAGGTTGGCCTGTCCATTGGCTAGATCCGAGTAGAGGTTCAATGTTTATTGCATGTATTGTCCTTGGTTGGTGCAGTAGTTTAAGTAGACACTCCTGGGTCCAGATCCACCCATCATGATGTTCTTCTTGTAGGTTTCTAGGACTCTCTGGGTCTTTCTATTTTTAATTTAATAGTTTATTTGAGATGTAACAAGAATAAATTAATAAAAAAATGCAAAAAAAAATGTAACATTTGTATAATTCCTGATTGTTTTGTGGTTCCTCTTGCTGTAGGTAGTTTATCTCATGTGTAATAATATAAATGTATATGTAAAAAAGAAAATTAAAAATAAAATAAGATAAAGAAAAAAAAGATTTATGTGATATTTATAATTTTCAACTATTTTATATATAAAGTAAGATATTCACTAACATTCACAATATTTTTCCAATAAATATTCTACTATTAAATATATTATGTATGAAACATGAAGCATACTTAGCTTATATTTATTTCTCAATCTCAAAGTTATTTGATGGTTTGTTCATCTGAAAAATAATTATTAATGATGAAGAATGTGTTTCAATAGCAACTCCTAACAATCCATTCTAACACATTAAATTAACAATAAGTAACATTATGACAATAGCAAAAGTCATGTGGTATAAAATTTCCTCTAGGTTCAAAATGTATACATATAAATAAATACTGTAAATTTTAAGCTGTAGCATTGTTTTTTTTTCATATTGAAATAGCTCAAATGACCTACAAAATTCAGTTCAAGGTTCATCTGTTTACTCAATCTATTGCCTGAGGGAGTGTTGAAGCAGAAAATTTATTTGAAAAGAAATTAGATAATCACTGGGGGAGTTGATTGAATGCTGACAAAGTGTCTGCAAGTTGCTTCTTTAATTTATGGTTTTAATCATAGAAAGTTGGACAGAGTCAGGAAACGTGCACATACTTTAACCAGCATGCCAAGGTTCACAGGGCTTTGATTGAGAAAATATTAATACTACATTTAGTGTTTCATTCAGTTATTGGTTAAATGATTATTAACCATCTGCTATGTGCAACGATTTCAATGAAATGTTTCTAGCGGAAATGATGTTTTTGATAATTATAAGAGATCCATTTTGAGGTGGCCCGAAAAGTCAGCTGGGAGAGGCAATATCACAATGTACGTTATATTGTAATTTCATTAAAAGAAAGTAAAGGTTTGGGAGAGTAATTATAAGACTCATGCTGATGTCAATGTGGACAGCATGTAGGTCCTGAGATGGGAAATGACAAAGAAGCCTGAGTAGAATTTCAGCTGTACTAAGATAAGTGGAATATGTAGTCCATATCAACTGGTTAGCAAAAAAGTTAGGTTTTAATTGTGGAATTTAGATGCACAGTAGCATCCCTGAACACTGAGGAGAAAATATTCCATTTAAAAGAAACTACTTAAAAGTCAGAAAGTGGTGGCATTGCTACTGTAAAAAAAACAGAACTGCTGTGTCGCTAGCAACACTAATGGAGGCTAAGTGTGTAGAAGCTGCAGATTCGTGTCTGATATGGAACTGTGAGGCTAGAGCACATGAGAAACTGACTGAAGGTAAGAATGATAGCAGTTCTGATGTTTTATAAATTAGTAATTTTATATCTATAATTGAAAATCATTCCCGGTGAATTGTTAATTATGCTTATAGATTTGGTTTGAATAGAAGACTTTTTGCTCATCTGTAGGCCATTTTTGGCAAATGCTGTAATTCAGCACATGAGTTGTGTATACACAGTGATCAGTATTGGGTTCATGAAATGATGAAGATACAATAGTACCAAAATTTGCCCACAAGAATTTCTGTTCTTCCACTAATTTGTACTGTCACATTACTTACTATCTGAGGTAGTATTTTGTAGGAGAACATACGCAAGGGAAAGGTTTTATGACAGTGAATATCTATATAAACGGAAATTGTTAGTATGGCTGGTGTAAATGAAGATGTAACACTCCAATGACGATCTGAGTGATGAAGAACATGGTAGCTGATCACTACAAAAACCTAGATGCTCCAAACTGGCGCGAAGACTGATGCTATCCAAGTACAAAGCTTAAGCCGTGGCATTTTTCTGGAAAATCCCATGCCCGAATGTAAATGAAAAACTGACACAGTCTGACTGATTTTCACAGACAGTGACAATAAAGATAGACACTAACTCAAAACATGCATTAGCTTGTTATTCCATTTCTATTTTGTTTCATCCAGGTTCCCAGCCTATTTTATTCTGCTACCTACAAATGAAATGGGCCTTTCCCACTCAATTATTGTCCTGCATGTCAGTTATCCCCAGAACAGGCCTCAGGGATATGGGAAGCAGAGACACTTTTCCCACCCCAAACCTTGGCCACTGGTCCCCAGTGGACAAGCGGAACATAGGAAGGAGACAGGGCTCAAAAGGCCATGGGAACTACAGAAATGATCTCTGGGATTCGCTTCAGCTAGGCTGCTCAACTTTATTTAAGATACAGTTATTGGAGAGTAGGGGGTCGGGGGTTCCATGGATAGGTATACACTATTGGATGAGACTAGTAGGGCAAGGGATGTTTTATTTGCGTTTAGAAGTATAGTACAGTTATGTGTTTGGGAACACAGTACCTAATTATCCTATAGGCCCAGGGGGAGAGTGCTAACAGAGAACTGTGCCAAAGGTCATATTCCAGATACAGTTAGAGGGAACTGTGCCTAGAGACACTCTCCAGATGCGATCAGGCAGAGAGTGGAGGCAGTGATTGGTGGAAGTGGGAGTTCTCCATCTACCGCCAAGCTCAGAGAGGCTTCCCAGACATGGAGAACCGATTATTCAAACTGCAGGGTCCTCAAACACAGATACACTCAGAAGTTGACTTTACTAGTGTCTTGGACATTCCTCAGTTCAACTGACAATATTAATAATCAAAGTATCTTAGGAATTTTATGTGAAAAAGATTCAATCTTCTGTAACATTTTAAATGAATTCATTTGAAACATTTTTGTATGAGCATAAGGCACATTCTGAATACTGCAGCTCCTTACCGACCCTAATCTACCTTCACGCCTATTAACCACACCCATCCCTTTAATCACACCTATTAACCACACCCATCCCTTTCATCACACCTATTAACCACACCCATCCCTTTCATCACACCTATTAACCACACCCATCCCTTTAATCACACCTATTAACCACATCCATCCCTTTAATCACGCCTATTAACCACACCCATCCCTTTAATCACACCTATTAACCACACCCATCCCTTTAATCACACCTATTAACCACACCCATCCCTTTCATCACACCACATCCCTACAATTTTCTTTAAAACGGTCATGCCTTTTCGTTTTCTTTCTTTCTTTTCCTTTTCCTTTCTTTTCTTTTTTTTTTTTTTTCTCAATATGACCATGGGTTTGGATCTATCCACTGGAGCTGGGCTGGCACTTGGCCAATATTTCACCAGAGATGGATCAATCTTTGACTAAGTGCTGATGTCTTGTGTAGGATTCCACAGTTACATGAGGCCATGACTGCATTGGATGCTATGTCTGCACTGACTCTTTCTGTAATATTTTTTAACCTCTGTTAAATAAGAAAAGTATAGGTATTATTATAAGTACTTACCTATACATGAACTTTTATTTAGTTGGTTTAAATTTTCCTAGTAATTTTTTTCATTTGGTAAGGTCTGCATTCCTTCATTGAAGTTTTTTTTTCTTTTCTTTTTTTCTTTTTTTTTTATTAATTTATTCTTATTACATCTCAATGTTTATCCCATCCCTTGTATCCTCCCATTCCTCTCCCCCCCCCCATTTTCCCATTATTCCCCTCCCCTATGACTGTTCCTGAGGGGGATTACCTCCTCCTATATATTCTCATAGGGTATCAAGTCTCTTCTTGGCTACCTGCTGTCCTTCCTCTGAGTGCCACCAGGTCTCCCCCTCCAGGGGACATGGTCAAATGTGAGGCACCATAGAAGCAGAAAGAATCAAATGGCATATACTCACTTATATCTGCATACTAGCCCAAGGGGCATGTCCCACGAAAGCCTTCACTTACCAGGAAACTGGGACAGAGGAGAAGGCATCCTATTGGGACTCTAAATGAGAGACGCATGGGAGAATAGCAAAATAAAAGGATACAGAGGGTCCTAGAAATCTACAAGTAGAACAATATGATAGACAGATTTGGGCCCAGGAGTCCCGCTCAAACTAAGGCACCAGCCAAGGACAATACAGGAGGTAAACTTTAAACCCCTTCCCAGATCTAGCCAATGGTCAGAATATTCTCCACAGTTGAGTGGAGAGTGTGATATGACCTTCATTGAAGTTTTAAATTTAAATAAATTATTCAGATTATTATCCCATCACTTATATCTTCCCTTACTCCCTCTCTCCCTCTTTCACCCTTTCCCCTCCCCTACACCTGTCACAGAAGAAGATCTCCTCCCCACCTTATGATCATGGCCTATCAGGTCTCATCTGGGTAGTCTGCTTCCCCTTCCTCTAAGAGCCACCAGGCCTCCCCACCCACAAGAAGTTGTCAAATTGGGAGCACCAGAGTTCATGTCAGAAGCAGTCCCCACTCTCCATACTACTGTGGAAAGTGCATTGTCCATTGGCTAGATCTGCATAGGGGGATCTAGGTTCACTGCATGCATTATCCTTGGTTGATACAGTAGTGTGTGTATGCTCCTGGATCCAGATCCACCAGCCTTGGTGGTCTTATTGTAGGGTTTCAGAGCCCACTGGATCCTTCTATTTCCCCGTTATCCCATACCTCTCTCACCTGTAGTCCCAATAGCAAGACACAGCATCTGTTCCAATCCCACGCAGAGTGATGGTTCTCAGAGGACATCCATGGTGGGCTATTATCCAATGATAAGTGAGTATATACCATGTGTACCTTTCTGGGTCTGTGTTAACTAACTCAGGATGATTGATTCTAGTTCCATCCATCTGCCTGCAAATTTCAAGATTTCCTTGTTTTTATAGCTGAGTAGTATCCCATAGTGTAAACGTACCACAGCTTCTTTACCCATTCTTCAAGTGAGGGACATCTAGGTTGTTTCCACATTCTGGCTATCACGAATAAGTCCTTCATTAAATTTAATCCCCTCATTTTATTTTATAAAAGGGGATATATTTCTTTAGTATAACCTTTAATTTAATTCTTTCTAGTATGTAAAAATAAAATATTAATTTATACAAATATTCATTTGGATTGTAGGATCTTAATCTTATTTCCCCTTTATTCTTGAGGACTTTAGGACTAACTACATAGAAAATTCCAGCATTTTAAAAACTGAATTTTCTTTTTTCTTCTTTTTTTTTAATTGATATATATTACTGACTAAATCTTGGTATAAACTGGTAGTTCACAGGGACAGGAGAGAACCTCTCTGGTTTCTAATCTCAAGAATAAAGCAATCAGTATGTTTGCTCATCTTTACTGGTCACTCATCTCAGCTGGATTCTTCCATAGTAATCTTGAGTCATGAAGGAAATTCTAGGCTTTTAACCTGCTCGGAGACTGAATGTTTCAGACTTTGCTAACTGGTCATGAATGGATGGTAACATTGTCAAAAACTTTCTTCTCACTCACTGAATGGTGACTGAGAGCATTCTTCTATTTAATTAGCGTAGAACATAAACTATTTACAGATGTTAAACCAAAATTACACTCAAATCCATGCTATTCTCTTGGATTTTTTGTAAGAATATTGTGTTAATTTGTTAATCTTTATGAGGTGATTTCATAAGGAACTTGAGCAATAACTAATTTTTGTAGCATGTTTATTAAAGTATAGTATCATAATAATTCTAACATCCTACAGAAAATTGACTGGAAATGCTTGCACTTTTATTACATGTTATTTATTGTTCCAGTGCTTAATGGAATTGAACCCTACGGTTGCTTTTTTCTGTTGTGGGAAGATTATTAATGTTTATTCAATTTCTGAATGAGTCATATAATCTAATTTTGCTTTCTATTTATTTTTTTCAGAGAGTATTTTTTTATTTAATTGATTTAATCAGATTACATCTCAATTGTTATACCCTCACTTGTATCCTCCTGTTCCTCTCTCCCTCTCTCTTTCACCCTATTCCCCTCCCCTAGGTCTGTGACAGAAGGGGACCTCCTCCCCACCATATGGTCACAGCCTATCCAGTCTCATCCTGGTAACCTGCTTATCCTTTCTCTGAGTGCCACCAGGCCTCCCCACCAAGGGGAAGTGGTCAAATACGGGGCATCAGAATTAATGTCAGAGTCAGTCCTAGCTCTGTACACAACTGTAGAGAATATCCTGTCCATGGCTAGATCTAAATAGGAGTTCAATGCTTATTGCATGTGTTGGCCTTGGTTAGTACAGTAGTTTGAGCAGAACCTCTCCCCAGCTGCGGGTTCTTTTTGAACATTTCGGTCAATGTATTTTCTTATGAGCTTTTTAGACTGTCATTACATTAATTCAATATTCTTAAAGTTTCACAGTAATTTCATGGAGTTGTCTCAATTTCTATATGTGAGTGGAGATTTTTGTTTTTGATAACTTGTTTTTTCTACTCCAATCTTGCTAAGTTTGACATCTTTGTTACTCTTTCAGAGATCAACTTCTGTTGCCTTGAATTCCCTTCTGTTGTATCCTTTCTGTTTGATTTCTGTTGCAATCTTTACTTTCCCTTTTGTTTTGTGTGCTTTTGAGGTAGAATGTTTTGCTATCTTGTTTTGTAAACTATAAACTTAATTGGTGCTTTAAGAGTCTTCTTTCACTGAGGAAAATTACTTTTCATGAAGTTATTATAGATATTGAAACTGTAATCATGACATAAATGTGGCTGCTTTACATTTATTTGTTCTTATTCAGTGTAAAGTATTTTCTAATTTCCCATGGGGTTTTTCTTTGCATAGATTATTCATAACTGTTTTCGTAACTGCCTCAGATACAGTCCACTGTTAAATTCATATTCAATATTTTTGTTGTTAGAAAATTGTTCTGTACACTTTAAATTTAAACATTTTTAGAATCATTGAAACTGGTTTCATGCCGTTGTATATGATTTAGTCTAGAAATGACCTATGAAGACTTGAAAAGAATGCACATTCTAGTTGCCCAGTGACATGTGCTACAAGCATCAGTTCACTCCATAAATGGTGTTTGTTTACTTTGCAAAAATGATCAAATTTCTAGTCATTTTACTTGCTATTACCTCTATTTCCTTCAGTCAGTTTTCTCTTCTGCCAATTTTATTTCATGTACCGAGAGATTTAAGAGGTTTCTATAATTTATATTTAAATTCCTAGTGAATTAACAATGTTTTCAAAACACCATTTCCTCCTGGGATTATTATACTTTAATAAATATTTGTATTATTCATACTTACTAATATGACATATACATTGACTGACCAGGAAAACTAAGTGTATCTCTCGATTATGTTCCCTTTGCTGATGTATCTTTGTAAATAGAATTTTTTAATTTAGTGAATGATTTCCATGGAGAGGGTATATAGTTGGATATTAAACTTTCTATGTAATTGAATAATAAGAACTTTTCTAGATTTATAACACATTTTATATAAAACAAAATGTATATAACCAATATATATTTTTGTTTTGAGAATATAATTATACCATTTCTGCTTCCCCTTTTTCCTCCCAAACCTTCTTTTTTCTTGCTTTCTTTAAAACTCAGAGTTTATTTCTTTATCTGAAACTCTTAAATACAATAAGTATCTTTAATTATTTATGTGGTTGACTTGTACTTCTCAGTTTGCTATTCTGCTAACTATATATTTCCTATCATTTGTTGAGTCAGTTGTTTCATCCCTTTTGCCTTAATTTTCCTTGCATCGTGATTTCAGTGCATGTTTTAAGTTTCCATTGATTTTAAGCTGTGTTTTTGTTTGTTGGTTGGATTTTTTGTTTAATATAGATTTAAAAGCAAGCATCAAATCTTACACTAGATACCTCAGTTTTTATAAACAACTAGAGTGTCTTACAGCTCAAGAATACTTATGCATGGTAGCGTTGCTATATCAGTGTAAATGTAGAGGTGTGCTGAGTGAAATATGAGCTGCGTATTGCACTTGCTCATACCACCGATGACTAATATAATAGTCAATAATACCTGAAAAATCTATAACTGAATTTAAAGTCACACATGATATATGGTGTTCTGACATTTTCCTTCTTGTGGTATTACCAAGAAAGTTAGGAAAGAAAACATTTAAACTTCTGTAGATTAAACTTCTTTTTTTTATATTTATATTAAACTTCTTATGTAGCCTATCTTATAACAATTTTTATGAGACTTCTGCAGATAGATGATAAATGCACTGATGGAAGTAGCACACTTAATTTGTTACTGGGAATAATGAATAATACTTTCTGTGTACTTACAACTTCGTCATATGTTGGCCTAGCAATTATTTGCTAATAAATAACTTATCAGCATTGCACAAGTGATAAGACCCTAAAACAGAAGAGAATAGAATTCTATTCATGGAATTATTTTGTGTTGATAATAAACTTAAAATGTTTTAGATTTTAAGACAGAAAAAATATTTAAGAAGTTATTATAAGCCTTTAATTAAGTCATAATGAAGCTTTGAAGAAAATGCAAGTTTATAATTCTTGACTTAAAGAAGGAGTAAGCTGTAGAGTGACCAACAACTCATTCAGGGGACTGCTATCCTTTGGGTAGTTTTATCAGTATATTTATAAAATTAGGACTCAGTTTATTGTAGTGGCTAGTATTACATCCTACACTGAAAAACAACCAAACTTGAATTTGAGATTTTGAAATAGTTTTGTAGTGATAAAGAATAATAAATATTTGAGTCAATGTGATATGACAATGCTAACTTCATGAAATGTAGGGAACAAGGTGAAATATACCCTGAGAATGAAAACAGAAACAAGAATAAATGACCAAAGATGTTGAGGCACATCAATGTTTCTATCAATAACTAGTTTGTGACTTAAGACTCAATGCCTTAGTTTTTGATGGCCTTTCAGATCAAATGAGATTCAGTATTCTATACAATTCATGTTTTTTATTCACTCTGATTTTTGGCTTCTAGAAAAATATGATAAGGAATTTTTTATAACAAGAGAATGCACATGATGCTTGGATAGGAATACATCAAACAGGATCAAGCTTCCAACATTGCTAATTGTATGGACTGGGTCTCACTAATATATATGCCTAAAGGTTTTCTCTTCCAGGATTCACAAAACCTAACTGTATAAATCTTTAAAGCTGCATTTTACCAGAAACCTAAGATTAATATCTACACAGACATCTGAAACTTACACATACTCCCTTCAAGATTCTACTATTATTCAATACTGCTTTACAAATGATCCTTCAGCAGCCCCTGATTCCAATATGCATCTACCGAGAGATACATAATATAATTAATGTAATACAATAATATAATTGATGTTATATACATGTTGCTATCTGTGCTTTGATCAATAAAATTCTTTTAAACAGTGAAATATAATTAATATGATATGCTTCTTTCTATCTGAGTTGTGATCAATAACATTCTTTTAAACAATGAGCTAGCTGGAGTATGGGGATTACCCTGGATATTGCCATTTTTTAAGTATTGTGGGCTTCTTATATTTGACCACTGCCTGATAAAACTTGTTCCACATATTGGACCAGCTTTTTATTTGTTCATGGTGGTACATATCAAGTACTATACAATTTTATAGGGCCAATCCACCTTTTAAGGATAAATGTCTGTAATATATTTAACTTCTAGGGCTAAATTTGCCCAACCAGCCATGGCAGACAGAGATCACAGATTCCTTATGAATGAAAGGATTTTTTTTTAGTTTAGTTTTGTTTATTTGTAGTTTGTTTCTTTTTTAATAATTGGGTCATTTTAAACTTTTCCACATTTGCATCTCAAGAAAGTCCTAGCAATTATGAAAGAAAGCTAAAATGATACACATAATACATTCAATCAATGGTCACTTCAGCGAGAATAAAGAAAATTTAAATCCAACCTGAGTATCAACGAGGAAGAAGAAGGACCTAAATTTATGTTAAAGGTTTGATAGAATGGGTCAGACCAAAGCTAAATTATCATGGGCTAGTTTTATTTCCTGTCATAGCTAATCTGTATTTTCAGCTTAAGAACATCTGGAATCAATGAAATGAGGCACGTGGGCGTATCTGTGAGGGAATTGTTTTATTTGGGGCATTTAATGTAGGAATATACATCTTACATCCAGATCATCAAGGTGAGGAGACCATCTGTAAATATTTACCATTTGAGATCAGAAGTCAAACACTAAATTTGGCCTAAACATGCTGGTAGCAGCTCACATGAAAGGCCATGGGAGAAAGAACCCTTTGCTGTTTGCTTGCTTTCTTTCACTTTTACAGGAAAGCTTATCTCACCTGCTGCTGAGGTAGTACGCCTTCCTCAACGTTCTCATACGGACTGAATGCCAGCTGGGCTGTCCATCTTTGTGAACTGAACAAATACCAGATTACTGGACTTTCCATCAGGAGACAGATGCAACTGGATTATACAGACCACAGCCTACATGGCATTCTAATAAATCAGTATACATATTCTTTAAAGGGCCAGAAAATAAACATTTGAAGCCCTGTTTAACATATTTTTTCTATCAGGCATTGCCTTCAAGGAAGATTAACTAGTTTGAGGATTATAATTTGGCAGAGAACATGGAAGTGCATGTATTTGTGCATAAAGTGAAAAATTGTGTGTGTGTGTGTGTGTGTGTGTGTGTGTGTGTGTGTGTGTGTGTGTGTGTAAATATAAGTTCTGTTCCTCTAGAGAACCCTGACTAATGTAGTTTCTTTGAAACCCTAATTTTTTACACCTGTAACCCTGGCCTAAAATCCTTGTGACTCTTCAATACCTTTAAAATACATTCTAAGTAAGTCACTTAGACTACACCATCCCAACAATTTAAAGTGTTACCAGATACTCTTTCAGGCCTTTAATATCTGTGTCTCTTCTTTGCCATAATACTCCTACCTTCCTTATGTTTTCTCCAATGCTTTTTGAAAGTGTATTTCCATGCCAAAATCATTCATATTTGGCTCCAATATGAAGTATCCTTTATTCTCTTTGAGTAGAAAGGTAAGTTATACTGTGGACCTTAAAAAATCCTAATATCTGAAGGACAGTTGATAAATTGAATAAATAATTAATTAGACACTAGATTGGGTACCAAGCGACATTTTACATATGGAGAAACATTAATAAAATTCTATTTAGAGAACATTTTCCTATAATAGGCATGTAAGTCTCTAATATAAGGAGCAACGCAGAAACCAGTGGTAAAAATTAAATAAATATATCCATTTGGAATTGTAAAGGATCAGTCAATGAACAGTTAGGACCCTGACATATTTTTCTATTAAGTATTGTCTTTTGGGAGCATTAATTGGTTTGAGGATTATAATTTAGCTGAGGGTTTCAAAGTGTTTAGTGTGTGTGAATAAAACAAACAGCCAAACAAGAAGAGGGACCTCAGATTGGAGGTTCTCCATATGGTGTGTCCCCTTCAAGCCCAGGAAAGCACACAGAAGAGGGAAGGAGCTCAGGTTGCATGTTCTCCATACGGTGTGTCCACTTCAAGACAAGGAAAGCACACAAAAGAGGGAAGGAGCTCAGGTTGGAAGGTTCTCCATATGGTGTGTCCATAGGGTGTGTCCATACGGTGTGTCCATACGGTGTGTCCCCTTCAAGCCCAGGAAAGCACACAGAAGAGGGAAGGAGCTCAGGTTGGAAGGTTCTCCTTACGGTGTCCCCTTCAAGCCCAGGGAAGTACACAGAAGAGGGAAGGAGATCAGGTTGGAGGGCTCTCCATATGGTGTGTCCCCTTCAAAACCAGGGAAGCACACAGAAGAGGGAATGAGCTCAGGTTGGAAGGTTCTCCATATGGTGTGTCCCCTTCAAGTCCAAGGAAGCACACAGAAGAGGGAAGGAGATAAGGTTGGAAGGTTCTCCATACGGTGGGTCCCCTTCAAGCCCAGGGAAGCACACAGAAGAGGGAAGGAGCTCAGGTTGGAGGGTTCTCCATTGGGTGTGTCCCATTCAAGCCCAGGAAAGCACACAGAAGAGGGATGGAGCTCAGGTTGGAAAGTTCTCGTTACCATGTGTCCCCTTCAATTACAGGGAAGCACACAGAAGAGAGAAGGAGCTCAGGGTGGAAGGTTCTTTATGTGATGTGTCCCCTTCAAGCCCAGGGATGTACACAGAAGAGGGAAGAAGCTCAGATTGGAAGGTTCTCCATAAGGTGTGTCCCGTCAGGCACAGGGAAGTACACAGAAGAAGGAAGGAGCTCAGGATGGAAGGTTCTCCTGATGGTGTGTCCCCTTCAAGCCCAGGGAAGTACATAGAAAAGGGAAGGAGCACAGGTTGGGGGGTTCTCCATATGGTGTGTTCCCTTCAATCCCAGGGAAGCACACAGAAGAGGAAAGGAGCTCAGGTTGGAAGGTTCTCTATACGGTGTGTCGCCTTCAATCGCAGGGAAGCACACAGAAGAGGGAAGAAGCTCAGATTGGAAGGTTCTCCATAAAGTGTGTAACCTTCAATCCCAGGGAAGCACACAGAAAAGGGAAGGAGCTCAGATTGGAAGGTTCTCGAAACAATGTGTCCCCTTCAGGCCCAGGGAAGCACACAGAAGAGGGAAGGAGCTCAGGTTGGAAGGATCTCCATATGGTGTGTCCCCTTCAAGCCAAGGGAAGCACACAGAAGAGGGAGGGAGCACAGGTTGGAAATTTCTCCATATGTTGTGTCTCCTTCATCCCAGGGAAGCACACAGAAGAGGGAAGGTGCTCAGGTTTGAAGGTTCCCCATTGGGTGTGTCCCCTTCAAGCCCAGGGAAGCACACAGAAGAGGGAAGGAGCTCACTTTGGAAGGTTCTCCATACGGTGTGTCGCCTTCAATCCCAGGGAAGCACACAGAAGAGGGAAGGAGCTCAGGTTCGAAGGTTCCCCATAGGGTGTGTCCCCTTCAAGCCCAGGGAAGCACACAGAAGAGGGAAGGAGCTCAGGTTGGAAGGTTCTCCATATGGTGTGTCCCCTTTAAGCCCAGGGAAGCACAAAGAAGAGGGAAGGAGCTCCGATTGGAAGTTTCTCCATATGGTGTGTCCTCTTCAAGCCCAGGGAAGCACACAGAAGAGGGAAGCAGCTCAGGTTGGAACGTTCTCCATATGGTGTGTAACCTTCAAGCCCAGGGAAGCACACAGAAGAGGGAAGGAGCTCAGGTTGGAAGTTTCTCCATATGGTGTGTCCCCTTCAAGCCCAGGGAAGCACACAGAAGGGGGAACGTGCTCAGGTTCGAAGGTTCCCCATCGGGTGTGTCCCCTTCAAGCCCAGGGAAGCACACAGAAGAGGGAAGGAGCTCAGGTTGGAAGTTTCTCCATATGGTGTGTCCCCTTCAAACCCAGGGAGGAGCACAGAAGAGGGAAGGATCTCAGGTTGGAAGGTTCTCCATATGGTGTGTCCCCTTCAAGCCCAGGGAAGCACACAGAAGAGGGGAGGAGCTCAGGTTGGACGGTTCTCCATATGGTGTGTCCCAATCAAGGCCAGGAAAGCACACAGAAGAGGGATGGAGCTCAGGGTGGAAAGTTCTCGTTACCATGTGTCCCCTTCAAGCACAGGGAAGCACACAGAAGAGAGAAGGAGCTCAGGGTGGAAGGTTCTTTATGTGATGTGTCCCCTTCAAGCCCAGGTATGTACACAGAAGAGAGAAGAAGCTCAGGTTGGAAGGTTCTCCATAAGGTGTGTCCCGTCAAGCCCAAGGAAGTACACAGAAGAACGAAGGAGCTCACGTAGGATGTTCTCCATACGGTGTGTCTCCTTTAAGCCCAGGGAAGTACATAGATGAGGGAAGGAGCACAGGTTGGAAGGTTTTCCATAGGGTGTGTCACCTTCAATCGCAGGGGAGCACACAGAAGAGGGAAGGAGCTCAGATTGGAAGGTTTTCCATACGGTGTGTCGCCTTATATCCCCGGGAAACACACAGAAGAGGGAAGGAGCTAAGATTGGAAGGTTCTCCATACGGTGTGTCCTCTTCAATCCCGGGGAAGCACACAGAGAGGGAAGGAGCTCAGATTGGAAGGTTCTCCATACAATGTGTCCCCTTCAAGCCCAGGGAAGCACACAGAAGAGGGAAGGAGCTCAGGTTGGGAAGGTTCCCATACAGTATGTCCCCTTCAAGCCCAAGGCAGCACACAAAAGAGGGAAGGAGCTCAGGTTGGAAGGTTTTCCATACGGTGGTGTTTTCTCTTCAAGCCCAGGGAAGCACACAGAAGAGGGAAGGAGCTCAGTTTGGAGGGTTCTCCATACGGTGTATCGCCTTCAATCCCAGGGAAGCACACAGAAGAGGGAAGGAGCTCAGGTTCAAAGGTTCCCCATAGGGTGTGTCCCCTTCAAGCCCAGGGAAGCACACAGAAGAGGGAAGGAGCTCAGGTTGGAAGGTTCTCCATATGGTGTGTCCCCTTCAAGCCCAGGTATGTACAGAGAAGAGGGAAGGAGCTCAGGGTGGAGGTTTCTCCTTACGGTGTGGACCCTTCAAGCCCAGGGAAACACACAGAAGAGGGAAGGTGCTCAGGATGGAAGATTCTCCATATGGTGTGTCCCCTTCAAGCTCAGCGAAGTACACAGAGGAGGGTAGGAGCTCAGCTTGGAAGGTTTTCCATATGGTATGTTCCCTTCAAGCCAGAGGGAAGCACACAGAAGAGGGAAAGAGCTCAGGTTGGAATATTCCCATACAGTGTGTCCCCTTCAAGCCCAAGGCAGCACACAGAAGAGGGAAGGAGCTCAGGTTGGAAGGTTTTCCATACGGTGGTGTTTCCTCTTCAAGCCCAGGGAAGCACACAGAAGAGGGAAGGAGCTCATGTTGGAAGTTTCTTCTTAAGGTGTGTCCCCTACAAACCCAGGGAAGCACACAGAAGAGGGAAGAAGCTCCGGTTGGAAGGTTCTACATACGGTGTGTCCACTTCAAGTCCAGGGAAGCACACAGAACTGGGAAGCAGCTCAGGTTGGAAAGTTCTCCATACGGTATGTCCCCTTCAAAAGCAGGGAAGCACACAGAAGAGGGAAGCAGCTCAGGTTGGAAGGTTCCCCATCGGGTGTGTCCCCTTCAAGCCATGGGAATCGCACAGAAGAGGGAAGGAGCTCAGGTTGGAAGTTTCTTCATATGGTGTGTCCCCTTCAAGCCCACGGAAGCACACAGAAGAGGGAGGGAGCTCAGGTTGGAAGTTTCTTCATATGGTGTGTCCCCTTCAAGCCCAGGGAAGTACACAGAAGGGGGAAGGAGCTCAGGTTGGAAGTTTCTCCATATTTTGGGTCCCCCTCAAGCCCAGAGAAGTACACAGAAGAGGGAAGGAGCTCAGGTTGGAAGGTTCTCCATATGGTATGTCCCCTTCAAGCCCACGGAAGCACACAGAAGAGGGAGGGAGCTCAGGTTGGGAATTTCTCCATATGGTGTGTCTCTTTCAAGTCCAGGGAAGCACACAGAAGAGGGAAGATGCTCAGGTTCGAAGGTTTCCCATCGGGTGTGTCCCCTTCAAGCCATGGGAAGCACACAGAAGAGGGAAGGAGCTCAGATTGGAAGGTTCTCCATATGGTGTGCCCCTTCAAGCCCACGGAAGCACACAGAAGAGGGAGGGAGCTCAGGTTGGAAATTTTTCCATATGGTGTGTCTCTTTCAAGTCCAGGGAAGCAGACAGAAGAGGGAAGATGCCCAGGTTCGAAGGTTCCCCATCGGGTGTATCCCCTTCAAGCCAAAGGAAGCACACAGAAGAGGGAAGGAGCTCAGGTTAGAAGGTTCTTCATATGGTGTGTCCCCTTCAAGGCCAGGGAAGCACACAGAAGAGGGAAGGAGCTCAGGTTGGAAGTTTCTCCATATGGTGTGTCCCCTTCAAGCCCAGGGAAGCACACAGAAGAGGGAAGGAGCTCAGGTTTGAAGTTTCTCCATATCTGTGTCTCTTTCAAGCCCAGGGAAGCACACAGAAGAGGGAAGGAGCTCAGGTTGGAAGGTTCACCCTATGGTGTGTCCCCTTCAAGCCCAGGTAAGTACAGAGAAGAGGGAAGGAGCTCAGGTTGGAGGTTTATCCTTATGGTGTGTCCCCTTCAAGCCCAGGGAAACACACAGAAGAGGGAAGGAGCTCAGCAAGGAAGATTCTCCATATGGTGTGTCCCCTTCAAGCCCAGCGAAGTACACAGAGGAGGGAAGGAGCTCAGCTTGGAAGGTCTTCCATATGGTATGTCCCCTTCAAGCCAGGGAAGCACACAGAAGATGGAAGGAGCTCAGGTTGGAATGTTCCCATACAGTGTGTCCCCTTCAAGCCCCAGGCAGCACACAGAAGAGGGAAGGAGCTCAGGTTGGAAGGTTCTCCATACTGTGTGTCCCCTTCAAACCCAGGGAAGCACACAGAAGAGGGAAGAATCTCAGGTTGGAAGGTTCTACATACGGTGTGTCCACTTCAAGTCCAGGGAAGCACACAGAAGAGGGAAGGAGCTCAGGTTCGAAGGTTCCCCATAGGGTGTGTCCCCTTCAAGCCCAGGGAAGCACACAGAAGAGGGAAGGAGCTCAGGTTGGAAGGTTCTCCATATGGTGTTTCCCCTTTAAGCCCAGGGAAGCACAAAGAAGAGGGAAGGAGCTCGGATTGGAAGTTTCTCTATATGGTGTGTTCCCTTCAAGCCCAGGGAAGCACACAGAAGAGGGAAGCAGCTCAGGTTGGAACGTTCTCCATATGGTGTGTAACCTTCAACCCCAGGGAAGCACACAGAAGAGGGAAGGAGCTCAGGTTGGAAGTTTCTCCATATGGTGTGTCCCCTTCAAGCCCAGGGAAGAACACAGAAGAGGAAGGAGCTCAGGTTTGACAGTTCTCCATATGGTGTGTCCCCTTCAAGCCCAGGGAAGCACACAAAAGAGGGAAGGAGCTCAGGTTGGAAGGTTCTCCATATGGTGTGTCCCCTTCAAGCCCAGGGAAGCACACAGAAGAGGGAGGGAGCTCAGGTTGGAAGTTTCTTCATATATTGTGTCACCTTCAAGCCCAGGGAAGTACACAGAAGGGGGAAGGAGCTCAGCTTGGAAGTTTCTCAATATGGTGTGTCCCCTTCAAGCCCAGGGAAGTACACAGAAGAGGAAGGAGCTCAGGTTGGCAGGTTCTCCATATGGTGTGTCCCCTTCAAACACATGGAAACACAAAGAAGAGGGAAGGAGCTCAGGTTGGAAGGTTCTCCATATGCTGTGTCCCCTTCAAGCCCAGGGAAGTACACAGAAGAGGACGGAGCTCAGGTTGGAAGGTTCTCCATATGGTGTGTCCCCTTCAAGCCCAGGGAAGAACGCAGAAGAGGGAAGGTGCTCAGGATGGAAGATTCTCCATATGGTGTGTCCCCTTCAAGCTCAGCGAAGTACACAGAGGAGGGTAGGAGCTCAACTTGGAAGGTTTTCCATATGGTATGTCCCCTTCAAGCCAGGGAAGCACACAGAAGATGGAAGGATCTCAGGTTGGAATGTTCCCCTACAGTGTGTCCCCTTCAAGCCCCAGGCAGCACACAGAAGAGGGAAGGAGCTCAGGTTGGAAGGTTTTCCATATGGTGGTGTTTCCTCTTCAAGCCCAGGGAAGCACACAGAAGAGAGAAGGAGCTCATGTTGGAAGATTCTCCTTACGGTGTGTCCCCTACAAACCCAGGGAAGCACACAGAAGAGGGAAGAAGCTCCGGTTGGAAGGTTCTACATACGGTGTGTCCACTTCAAGTCCAGGGAAGCACACAGAACTGGGAAGCAGCTCAGGTTGGAAAGTTCTCCATACGGTATGTCCCCTTCAAACCCAGGGAAGCACACAGAAGAGGGAAGGAGCTCAGGTTGGAAGTTTCTCCATATGGTGTGTCCCCTTCAATCCCAGCGAAGCACACAGAAGAGGGAAGGAGCTCATGTTGGACGTTTCTTCATATGGTGTGTCCCCTTCAAGCCAAGGGAAGTACACAGAAGGGGGAAGGAGCTCAGGTTGGAAGTTTCTCCATATTTTGGGTCCCCCTCAAGCCCAGAGAAGTACACAGAAGAGGGAAGGAGCTCAGGTTGGAAGGTTCTCCATATGGTATGTCCCCTTCAAGCCCACGGAAGCACACAGAAGAGGGAGGGAGCTCAGGTTGGGAATTTCTCCATATGGTGTGTCTCTTTCAAGTCCAGGGAAGCCCACAGAAGAGGGAAGATGCTCAGGTTCGAAGGTTCCCCATCGGGTGTGTCTCCTTCAAGCCACGGGAAGCACACAGAAGAGGGAAGGAGCTCACATTGGAAGGTTCTCCATATGGTGTGTCCCCTTCAAGCCCACGGAAGCACACAGAAGAGGGAGGGAGCTCAGGTTGGAAATTTTTCCATATGGTGTGTCTCTTTCAAGTCCAGGGAAGCAGACAGAAGAGGGAAGATGCCCAGGTTCGAAGATTCCCCATCGGGTGTGTCCCCTTCAAGCCAAAGGAAGCACACAGAAGAGGGAAGGAGCTCAGGTTAGAAGGTTCTCCATATGGTGTGTCCCCTTCAAGGCCAGGGAAGCACACAGAAGAGGGAAAGAGCTCAGGTTGGAAGTGTCTCCATATGATGTGTCCCCTTCAACCCAGGGAAGCACACAGAAGAGGGAAGGAGCTCAGGTTGGAAGTTTCTCCATATGTGTGTCTCTTTCAAGCCCAGGGAAGCACACAGAAGAGGGGAGGAGCTCAGGTTGGAAGGTTCACCCTATGGTGTGTCCCCTTCAAGCCCAGGTAAGTACAGAGAAGAGGGAAGGAGCTCAGGTTGGAGGTTTATCCTTATGCTGTGTCCCCTTCAAGCCCAGGGAAACACACAGAAGAGGGAAGGAGCTCAGCAAGGAAGATTCTCCATATGGTGTGTCCCCTTCCAGCCCAGGGAAGCACACAGAAGAGGGAAGGAGCTCAGGTTGGAAGATTTTTCATATGATGTGTCCCCTTCAAGACCAGGGAAGTACACAGAAGGGGAAAGGAGCTCAGGTTGGAAGTTTCTCCATATGGTGTGTCCCCTTCAAGCCCAGGGAAATACACAGAAGAGGAAGGAGCTCAGGTTGGAAGGTTCTCCATATGGTGTGTCCTCTTCAAACCCAGGGAAGCACAAAGAAGAGGAAAGGAGCTCAGGCTGGAAGGTTTCTCCATATGGTGTGTCCCCTTCAAGCCCAGGGAAGAACGCAGAAGAGGGAAGGAGCTCAGGTTGGATGGTTCTCCATATGGTGTGTCTCTTTCAAGCCAAGGGAAGCACACAGAAGAGGGAACAGCTCAGGTTGGAAGATTCTCCATATGGTGTGTCCCCTTCAAGCCCAGCGAAGTACACAGAAGAGGGTAGGAGCTCAGGTTGGAAGTTTTTCCATATGGTATGTCCCCTTCAAGCCAAGGAAGCACACAGAAGATGGAAGGAGCTCAGGTTGGAAGGTTCCTATACAGTGTGTCCCCTTCAAGCCCAAGGCAGCACACAGAAGAGGGAAGGAGCTCAGGTTGGATGGTTTTCTATTCGGTGGTGTTTCCTCTTCAAGCCCAGGGAAGCACACAGAGGAGGGAAGGAGCTCAGTTTGGAAGGTTCTCCATACGGTGTGTCGCCTTCAATCCCAGGGAAGCACACAGAAGAGGGAAGGAGCTCAGGTTCGAAGGTTCCCCATATGGTGTGTCCCCTTCAAGCCCAGGGAAACACACAGAAGTGGGAAGGAGCTCCGGTTGGAAGTTTCTCCATATGGTGTGTTCCTTTAAAGCCCAGGGAAGAACACAGAATAGGGAAGGAACTCAGGTTGGAAGATTCTCTATATGGTGTGTCCTTTTCAAGCCCAGGGAAGCACACAGAAGAGGGAAGGAGCTCAGGTTGGAAGGTTCTCCATACGGTGTGTCCCCTCCAAGCCCAGGGAAGCACACAGAAGGGGGAAGGAGCTCAGGTTGGAAGGTTCTCCATATGGTGTGTCTTCTTCAAGCACATGGAAGCACACAGAAGGGGGAAGGTGCTCAGGTTCGAAGGTTCCCCATCGGGTGTGTCTTCTTCAAGCCCACGGAAGCACACAGAAGAGGGAAGGAGCTCAGGTTGGAAGTTTCTCGATATGGTGTGTCCCCTTCAAACCCAGGGAGGAGCAGAGAAGAGGGAAAGATCTCCGGTTGGAAGGTTCTCCATATGGTGTGTCCCCTTCAAGCCCAGGGAAGCACACAGAAGAGGGAAGGAGCTCAGGTTGGACGGTTCTCCATATGGTGTGTCCCAATCAAGTCCAGGAAAGCACACAGAAGAGGGATGGAGCTCTTTGTGGAAAGTTCTCGTTACCATGTGTCCCCTTCAAGCACAGGGAAGCACACAGAAGAGAGAAGGAGCTCAGGATGGAAGGTTCTTTATGTGATATGTCCCCTCCAAGCCCAGGTATGGACACAGAAGAGAGAAGAAGCTCAGGTTGGAAGGTTCTCCATAAGGTGTGTCCCGTCAAGCCCAAGGAAGTACACAGAAGAAGGAAGGAGCTCAGGTAGGATGTTCTCCATACGGTGTGTCCCCTTTTAGCCCAGGGAAGTACAAAAATAAGGGAAGGAGCGCAGGTTGGAAGGTTTTCCATACGGTGTGTCACCTTCAATCGCAGGGAAGCACACAGAAGAGGGAAGGAGCTCAGATTGGAAGGTTCTCCATACGGTGTGTCCTCTTCAATCCCGGGGAAGCACACAGAGAGGGAAGGAGATCAGATTGGAAGGTTCTCCATACAATGTGTCCCCTTCAAGCCCAGGGAAGCACACAGAAGAGGGAAGGAGCTCAGGTTGGGAGGTTCCCATACAGTGTGTCCCCTTCAAGCCCAAGGCAGCACACAGAAGAGGGAAGGAGCTCAGGTTGCAAGGTTCTCCATACGGTGTGTTGCCTTCAATCCCAGGGAAGCACACAGAAGAGGGAAGGAGGTCAGGTTCGAAGGTTCTCCATAGGGTGTGTCCCCTTCTAGCCCAGGGAAGCACACAGAAGAGGGAAGGAGCTCAGGTTGGAAGGTTTCTCCATATGGTGTTTCCCCTTTAAGCCCAGGGAAGCACAAAGAAGAGGGAAGGAGCTCCGATTGGAAGTTTCTCCATATGGTGTGTCCCCTTCAAGCCCAGGGAAGCACACAGAAGAGAAAAGCAGCTCAGGTTGGAAGGTTCTCCATATGGTGTGTAACCTTCAAGCCCCGGGAAGCAAACAGAAGAGGGAAGGAGCTCAGGTTGGAAGTTTCTCCATATGGTGTGTCCCCTTCAAGCCCAGGGAAGAACACAGAAGAGGAAGGAGCTCAGGTTGGAAAGTTCTCCATATGGTGTGTCTCCTTCAAGCCCAGGGAAGCACACAGAAGAGGGAAGGAGCACAGGTTGGAAGGTTCTCCATATGGTGTGTCCCCTTCAAGCCCAGGGAAGCACACAGAAGAGGGAAGGAGCTCAGGTTGGAAGTTTCTTCATATGGTGTGTCCCCTTCAAGCCCAGGGAAGTACACAGAAGGGGGAAGGAGCTCAGCTTGGAATTTTCTCAATATGGTGTGTCCCCTTCAAGCCCAGGGAAGTACACAGAAGAGGAAGGAGCTCAGGTTGGCAGGCTCTCCATATGGTGTGTCCCCTTCAAATCCATGGAAACACAAAGAAGAGGGAAGGAGCTCAGGTTTGTAGGTTCTCCATATGTTGTGTCCCCTTCAAGCCCAGGGAAGTACACAGAAGAGGACGGAGCTCAGGTTGGAAGGTTCTCCATATGGTGTGTCCCCTTCAAGCCCAGGTATGTACAGAGAAGAGGGAAGGAGCTCAGGGTGGAGGTTTCTCCTTATGGTGTGTCCCCTTCAAGCCCAGAGAAACACACAGAAGAGGGAAGGAGCTCAGGATGGAAGATTCTCCATATGGTGTGTCCCCTTCAAGCTCAGCGAAGTACACAGAGGAGGGTAGGAGCTCAGCTTGGAAGGTTTTCCATATGGTATGTTCCCTTCAAGCCAGGGAAGCACACAGAAGATGGAAGGAGCTCAGGTTGGAATGTTCCCATACAGTGTATCCCCTTCAAGCCCAAGGCAGCACACAGAAGAGGGAAGGAGCTCAGGTTGGAAAGTTTTCCATATGGTGGTGTTTCCTCTTCAAGCCCAGGGAAGCACACAGAAGAGGGAAGGAGCTCATGTTGGAAGTTTCTTCTTAAGGTGTGTCCCCTACAAACCCAGGGAAGCACACAGAAGAGGGAAGAAGCTCCGGTTGGAAGGTTCTACATACGGTGTGTCCACTTCAAGTCCAGGGAAGCACACAGAACTGGGAAGCAGCTCAGGTTGGAAAGTTCTCCATACGGTATGTCCCCTTCAAACCCAGGGAAGCACACAGAAGAGGGAAGGAGCTCAGGTTGGAAGTTTCTCCATATGGTGGGTCCCCCTCAAGCCTAGAGAAGTACACAGAAGAGGGAAGGAGCTCAGGTTGGAAAGTTCTCCATATGGTGTGTCCCCTTCAAGCCCACGGAAGCACACAGATGAGGGAGGGAGCTCAGGTTGGGAATTTCTCCATATGGTGTGTCTCTTTCAAGTCCAGGGAAGCACACAGAAGAGGGAAGATGCTCAGGTTCGAAGGTTCCCCATTGGGTGTCCCCTTCATGCCAAGGAAGCACACAGAAGAGGGAAGGAGCTCAGGTTGGAAGGTTCTCCATATGGGTGTCCCCTTCAAGGCCCGGGAAGCACACAGAAGAGGGAAGGAGCTCAGGTTGGAAGTTCTCCATATGGTGTGTCCCCTTCAAGCCCACGGAAGCACACAGAAGAGGGAAGGAGCTCAGGTTGGAAGTTTCTCCATATGTGTGTCTCTTTCAAGCCCAGGGAAGCACACAGAGGAGGGGAGGAGCTCCGGTTGGAAGGTTCACCCTACGGTGTGTCCCCTTCAAGCCCAGGTAAGTACAGAGAAGAGGGAAGGAGCTCAGGTTGGAGGTTTCTCCTCATGGTGTGTCCCCTTCAAGCCCAGGGAAACACACAGAAGAGGGAAGGAGCTCAGGATGGAAGATTCTCCATATGGTGTGTCCCCTTCAAGCTCAGCGAAGTACACAGAGGAGGGTAGGAGCTCAGCTTGGAAGGTTTTCCATATGGTATGTCCCCTTCAAGCCAGGGAAGCACACAGAAGAGGGAAAGAGCTCAGGTTGGAATGTTCCCATACAGTGTGTCCCCTTCAAGCCCCAGGCAGCACACAGAAGAGGGAAGGAGCTCAGGTTGGAAGGTTTTCCATATGGTGGTGTTTCCTCTTCAAGCCCAGGGAAGCACACAGAAGAGGGAAGGAGCTCAGGTTGGAAGTTTCTCCATACGGTGTGTCCTCTACAAACCCAGGGAAGCACACAGAAGAGGGAAGAAGCTCAGGTTGGAAGGTTCTACATAGGGTGTGTCCCCTTCAAGTCCAGGGAAGCACACAGAAGTGGGAAGAAGCTCAGGTTGGAAAGTTCTCCATACGGTTGTGTCCCCTTCAAACCCAGGGAAGCACATAGAAGAGGAAGCAGCTCATGTGGAAGGTTCTCCATATGGTTTGTCCCTTCAATCCCAGGGAAGCCCACAGAAGAGGGAAGGAGCTCAGGTTGGAAGTTTCTTCATATGGTGTGTCCCCTTCAAGCCCAGGGAAGTACACAGAAGTGGGAAGAGCTCAGGTTGGAAGTTCTCCATATGATGTGTCCCCCTCAAGCCCAGAAAAGTACACAGAAGAGGGAAGGAGCTCAGGTTGGAAGGTTCTCCATATGGTGTGTCCCCTTCAAGCCCCACGAAGCACACAGAAGGAGGGAGGGAGCTCAGGTTGGAAATTTTCTCCATATGGGTGTCTCTTTCAAGTCCAGGGAAGCACACAGAGGAGGGAAGATGCTCAGGTTCGAAGGTTCCCCATCGAGTGTGTCCCCTTCAAGCCAAGGGAAGCACACAGAAGAGGGAAGGAGCTCACATTGGAAGGTTCTCCATATGGTGTGTCCCCTTCAAGCCCACGGAAGCACACAGAAGAGGGAGGGAGCTCAGGTTGGAAATTTTTCCATATGGTGTGTCTCTTTCAAGTCCAGGGAAGCAACAGAAGAGGAAGATGCCCAGGTTCGAAGATTCCCCATCGGGTGTGTCCCCTTCAAGCCAAAGGAAGCACACAGAAGAGGGAAGGAGCTCAGGTTAGAAGGTTCTCCATATGGTGTGTCCCCTTCAAGCCCAGGGAAGCACACCGAAGAGGGAAGGAGCTCAGGTTGGAAGGTTTTTCATATGGTGTGTCCCCTTCAAGACCAGGGAAGTACACAGAAAAGGGAAGGAGCTCAGGTTGGAAGTTTCTCCATATGGTGTGTCCCCTTCAAGCCCAGGGAAATACACAGAAGAGGAAGGAGCTCAGGTTGGAAGGTTCTCCATATGGTGTGTCCTCTTCAAACCCAGGGAAGCACAAAGAAGAGGGAAGGAGCTCAGGTTGGAAGGTTCTCCATATGGTGTGTCCCCTTCAAGCCCAGGGAAGAACGCAGAAGTGGGAATGAGCTCAGGTTGGATGGTTACTCCATATGGTGTGTCTCTTTCAAGCCAGGGAAGCACACAGAAGAGGGGAGGAGCTCAGGTTGTAAGATTCACCCATATGGTGTGTCCTGTTCAAGCCCAGGTAAGTACAGAGAAGAGGGAAGGAGCTCAGGTTGGAGGTTTCTCCTTACGGTGGTCCCCTTCAAGCCCAGGGAAACACACAGAAGAGGGAAGGAGCTCAGGATGGAAGATTTCATATGGTGTGTCCCTTCAAGCCCAGCGAAGTACACAGGAAGAGGGTAGGAGCTCAGGTTGGAAGGTTTCCATATGGTATGTCCCGTCAAGCCAAGGAAGCACACAAAAGATGGAAGGAGCTCAGGTGGAAGGTCCTATACAGTGTGTCCCCTCAAGCCCAAGGCAGCACACAGAAGAGGGAAGGAGCTCAGGTTGGATGGTTTCCATTCGGTGGTGTTTCTTCTTCAAGCCCAGGGAAGCACACAGAGGAGGGAAGGAGGTCAGTTTGGAAGGTTCTCCATACGGTGTGTCGCCTTCAATCCAGGAAAGCACACAGAAGAGGAAGGAGCTCAGGTTCGAAGGTTCCCCATAGGGTGTGTCCCCTTCAAGCCCAGGAAAACACACAGAAGTGGAAGGAGCTCCGGTAGGAAGTTTCTCCATATGGTGTGTTCCCTTAAATCCCAGGGAAGAACACAGAATAGGGAAGGAACTCAGGTTGGAAGGTTCTCCATATGGTGTGTCCTCTTCAAGCCCAGGGAAGCACACAGAAGAGGGAAGGAGCTCCAGGTTGGAAGTTTCTCCATATGGTGGGTCCCCCTCAGCCTAGAGAAGTACACAGAAGAGGGAAGGAGCTCAGGTTGGAAGGTTCTCCATATGGTGTGTCCCCTTCAAGCCCACGGAAGCACACAGATGAGGGAGGGAGCTCAGGTTGGGAATTTCTCCATATGGTGTGTCTCTTTCAAGTCCAGGGAAGCACACAGAAGAGGGAAGATGCTCAGGTTCGAAGGTTCCCCATTGGGTGTGTCCCCTTCAAGCAAGGGAAGCACACAGAAGAGGGAAGGAGCTCAGGTGGAAGGTTCTCCATATGGTGTGTCCCCTTCAAGGCCAGGAAGCACACAGAAGAGGGAAGGAGCTCAGGTTGGATGTTTCTCCATATGGTGTGTCCCCTTCAAGCCCACGGAAGCACACAGAAGAGGGAAGGAGCTCAGGTTGGAAGTTTCTCCATATGTGTGTCTCTTTCAAGCCCAGGGAAGCACACAGAAGAGGGGAGGAGCTCAGGTTGGAAGGCTCACCCTATGATGTGTCCCCTTCAAGCCCAGGTAAGTACAGAGAAGAGGGAAGGAGCTCAGGTTGGAGGTTTCTCTCATGGTGTGTCCCCTTCAAGCCCAGGGAAACACACAGAAGAGGGAAGGAGCTCAGGATGGAAGATTCTCCATATGGTGTGTCCCCTTCAAGCTCAGCGAAGTACACAGAGGAGGGTAGGAGCTCAGCTTGGAAGGTTTTCCATATGGTGTGTCCCCTTCAAGCCCAGGGAAATACACAGAAGAGGAAGGAGCTCAGGTTGGAAGGTTCTCCATATGGTGTGTCCTCTTCAAACCCAGGGAAGCACAAAGAAGAGGGAAGGAGCTCAGGTTGGAAGGTTCTCCATATGGTGTGTCCCCTTCAAGCCCAGGGAAGAACGCAGAAGTGGGAATGAGCTCAGGTTGGATGGTACTCCATATGGTGTGTCTCTTTCAAGCCCAGGGAAGCACACAGAAGAGGGGAGGAGCTCAGGTTGTAAGATTCACCATATGGTGTGTCCTGTTCAAGCCCAGGTAAGTACAGAGAAGAGGGAAGGAGCTCAGGTTGGAGGTTTCTCCTTACGGTGTGTCCCCTTCAAGCCCAGGGAAACACACAGAAGAGGGAAGGAGCTCAGGATGGAAGATTCTCCATATGGTGTGTCCCCTTCAAGCCCAGCGAAGTACACAGAAGAGGGTAGGAGCTCAGGTTGGAAGGTTTTCCATATGGTATGTCCCCGTCAAGCCAAGGAAGCACACAAAAGATGGAAGGAGCTCAGGTTGGAAGGTTCCTATACAGTGTGTCCCCTTCAAGCCCAAGGCAGCACACAGAAGAGGGAAGGAGCTCAGGTTGGATGGTTTTCCATTCGGTGGTGTTTCTTCTTCAAGCCCAGGGAAGCACACAGAGGAGGGAAGGAGGTCAGTTTGGAAGGTTCTCCATACGGTGTGTCGCCTTCAATCCCAGGAAAGCACACAGAAGAGGGAAGGAGCTCAGGTTCGAAGGTTCCCCATAGGGTGTGTCCCCTTCAAGCCCAGGGAAACACACAGAAGTGGGAAGGAGCTCCGGTAGGAAGTTTCTCCATATGGTGTGTTCCCTTAAATCCCAGGGAAGAACACAGAATAGGGAAGGAACTCAGGTTGGAAGGTTCTCCATATGGTGTGTCCTCTTCAAGCCCAGGGAAGCACACAGAAGAGGGAAGGAGCTCAGGTTGGAAGTTTCTCCATATGGTGGGTCCCCCTCAAGCCTAGAGAAGTACACAGAAGAGGGAAGGAGCTCAGGTTGGAAGGTTCTCCATATGGTGTGTCCCCTTCAAGCCCACGGAAGCACACAGATGAGGGAGGGAGCTCAGGTTGGGAATTTCTCCATATGGTGTGTCTCTTTCAAGTCCAGGGAAGCACACAGAAGAGGGAAGATGCTCAGGTTCGAAGGTTCCCCATTGGGTGTGTCCCCTTCAAGCCAAGGGAAGCACACAGAAGAGGGAAGGAGCTCAGGTTGGAAGGTTCTCCATATGGTGTGTCCCCTTCAAGGCCAGGGAAGCACACAGAAGAGGGAAGGAGCTCAGGTTGGAAGTTTCTCCATATGGTGTGTCCCCTTCAAGCCCACGGAAGCACACAGAAGAGGGAAGGAGCTCAGGTTGGAAGTTTCTCCATATGTGTGTCTCTTTCAAGCCCAGGGAAGCACACAGAAGAGGGGAGGAGCTCAGGTTGGAAGGCTCACCCTATGATGTGTCCCCTTCAAGCCCAGGTAAGTACAGAGAAGAGGGAAGGAGCTCAGGTTGGAGGTTTCTCCTCATGGTGTGTCCCCTTCAAGCCCAGGGAAACACACAGAAGAGGGAAGGAGCTCAGGATGGAAGATTCTCCATATGGTGTGTCCCCTTCAAGCTCAGCGAAGTACACAGAGGAGGGTAGGAGCTCAGCTTGGAAGGTTTTCCATATGGTATGTCCCCTTCAAGCCAGGGAAGCACACAGAAGAGGGAAGGAGCTCAGGTTGGAATGTTCCCATACAGTGTGTCCCCTTCAAGCCCCAGGCAGCACACAGAAGAGGGAAGGAGCTCAGGTTGGAAGGTTTTCCATATGGTGGTGTTTCCTCTTCAAGCCCAGGGAAGCACACAGAAGAGAGAAGGAGCTCAGGTTGGAAGTTTCTCCATACGGTGTGTCCTCTACAAACCCAGGGAAGCACACAGAAGAGGGAAGAAGCTCAGGTTGGAAGGTTCTACATACGGTGTGTCCACTTCAAGTCCAGGGAAGCACACAGAACTGGGAAGAAGCTCAGGTTGGAAAGTTCTCCATACGGTGTGTCCCCTTCAAACCCAGGGAAGCACATAGAAGAGGGAAGCAGCTCAGGTTGGAAGGTTCTCCATATGGTTTGTCCCCTTCAATCCCAGGGAATCCCACAGAAGAGGGAAGGAGCTCAGGTTGGAAGTTTCTTCATATGGTGTGTCCCCTTCAAGCCCAGGGAAGTACACAGAAGTGGGAAGGAGCTCAGGTTGGAAGTTTCTCCATATGATGTGTCCCCCTCAAGCCCAGAAAAGTACACAGAAGAGGGAAGGAGCTCAGGTTGGAAGGTTCTCCATATGGTGTGTCCCCTTCAAGCCCACGGAAGCACACAGAAGAGGGAGGGAGCTCAGGTTGGAAATTTCTCCATATGGTGTGTCTCTTTCAAGTCCAGGGAAGCACACAGAGGAGGGAAGATGCTCAGGTTCGAAGGTTCCCCATCGAGTGTGTCCCCTTCAAGCCAAGGGAAGCACACAGAAGAGGGAAGGAGCTCAGGTTGGAAGGTTCTCCATATGGTGTGTCCCCTTCAAGGCCAGCGAAGCACACAGAAGAGGGAAGGAGCTCAGGTTGGAAGGTTCTCCATATGGTGTGTCCCCTTCAAGCCCAGGGAAGCACACAGAAGAGGGAAGGAGCTCAGGTTGGAAAGTTCTCCATAAGGTGTGTCCCCTTCAAGCCCAGGGAAGCACACAGAAGAGGGAAGGAGCTCAGGTTGGAAGGTTCTCCATATGGTGTGTCCCCTTCAAGCCCAGGGAAGCACACAGAAGAGGGAAGGAGCTCAGGTTGGAAGGTTTTTCATATGGTGTGTCCCCTTCAAGACCAGGGAAGTACACAGAAGAGGGAAGGAGCTCAGGTTGGAAGTTTCTCCATATGGTGTGTCCCCTTCAAGCCCAGGGAAATACACAGAAGAGGAAGGAGCTCAGGTTGGAAGGTTCTCCATATGGTGTGTCCTCTTCAAACCCAGGGAAGCACAAAGAAGAGGGAAGGAGCTCAGGTTGGAAGGTTCTCCATATGGTGTGTCCCCTTCAAGCCCAGGGAAGAACGCAGAAGTGGGAATGAGCTCAGGTTGGATGGTACTCCATATGGTGTGTCTCTTTCAAGCCCAGGGAAGCACACAGAAGAGGGGAGGAGCTCAGGTTGTAAGATTCACCATATGGTGTGTCCTTTTCAAGCCCAGGTAAGTACAGAGAAGAGGGAAGGAGCTCAGGTTGGAGGTTTCTCCTTACGGTGTGTCCCCTTCAAGCCCAGGGAAACACACAGAAGAGGGAAGGAGCTCAGGATGGAAGATTCTCCATATGGTGTGTCCCCTTCAAGCCCAGCGAAGTACACAGAAGAGGGTAGGAGCTCAGGTTGGAAGGTTTTCCATATGGTATGTCCCCTTCAAGCCAAGGAAGCACACAAAAGATGGAAGGAGCTCAGGTTGGAAGGTTCCTATACAGTGTGTCCCCTTCAAGCCCAAGGCAGCACACAGAAGAGGGAAGGAGCTCAGGTTGGATGGTTTTCCATTCGGTGGTGTTTCCTCTTCAAGCCCAGGGAAGCACACAGAGGAGGGAAGGAGCTCAGTTTGGAAGGTTCTCCATACGGTGTGTCGCCTTCAATCCCAGGGAAGCACACAGAAGAGGGAAGGAGCTCAGGTTCGAAGGTTCCCCATAGGGTGTGTCCTCTTCAAGCCCAGGGAAACACACAGAAGTGGGAAGGAGCTCCAGTTGGAAGTTTCTCCATATGGTGTGTTCCCTTAAATCCCAGGGAAGAACACAGAATAGGGAAGGAACTCAGGTTGGAAGGTTCTCCATATGGTGTGTCCTCTTCAAGCCCAGGGAAGCACACAGAAGAGGGAAGGAGCTCAGGTTGGAAGGTTCTCCATACGGTGTGTCCCCTTCAAGTCCATGGAAGCACACAGAAGAGGGAAGGAGCTCAGGTTGGAAGTTTCTCCATACGGTGTGTCCTCTTCAAACCCAGGGAAGCACACAGAAGAGGGAAGAAGCTCAGGTTGGAAGGTTCTCCATACGGTGTGTCCACTTCAAGTCCAGGGAAGCACACAGAAGTGGGAAGCAGCTCAGGTTGGAAATTTCTCCATATGGTGTGTCCCCTTCAAACCCAGGGAAGCACACAGAAGAGGGAAGGAGCTCAGGTTGGAAGTTTCTTCATATGGGTTGTCCCCTTCAAGCCCAGGGTAGTACACAGAAGGGGGAAGGAGCTCAGGTTGGAATGTTCTCCATATGGTGTGTCCCCCTCAAGCCCAGAGAAGTACACAGAAGAGGGAAGGAGCTCAGGTTGGAAGGTTCTCCATATGGTGTGTCCCCTTCAAGCTCACGAAAGCACACAGAAGAGCGAGGGAGCTCAGGTTGGAAATTTCTCTATATGGTGTGTCTCTTTCAAGTCCAGGGAAGCACACAGAAGAGGGAAGATGCTCAGGTTCGAAGGTTCCCCATCGGGTGTGTCCCCTTCAAGCCAAGGGAAGCACACAGAAGAGGGAAGGAGCTCAGGTTGGAAGGTTCTCCATATGGTGTGTCTCTTCAATCCCAGGGAAGCACACAGAAGAGGGAAGGAGCTCAGGTTGGAAGGTTCTCCATATGGTGTGTCCCCTTCAAGCCCAGGGAAGTACACAGAAGAGGAAGGAGCTCAGGTTGGAAGGTTCTCCAAATGGTGTGTCCCCTTCAAACCCAGGGAAGCACACAGAAGAGGGAAGGAGCTCAGGTTGGAAGGTTCTCCATATGGTGTGTCCCCTTCAAGCCCAGGGAAGCACACAGAAGATGGGAAGGAGAAGTTACATGAGCCAGAGGGGCCAAAAACACGGATAGAGTGTGTTTTCAGGATTCAACTAAGTAGGGTACATGGGAGATCATAGAGACTAGAGTGGAAATTGTGGAGCCTGCATGGGTCTACTTTAGATCCTCTGCATATGTGATATGAGTGTCTCTAGATCTTTTGCCTACTGTTGGGACCCTTTAGCTCTTATTGGGTTGTCTTTCCCAGCCTTGATATAATGTTTTATGCCTGATCCATTGTATCTTATTGTGCCATGTGAGGTTGATGTCCCTGAGAGGTCAGTTGTTTTCTGTGGGGGCGGGGTGGTAGGGGCAGGGTGGAGGAAATACATGTGGGGAAGGAGGGAGGTGAGAATGGACTAAAAACTAAACTCTAGTGTATTGGTGTGCTGCTGATAATAGACCACTGTGAATATATACTCCTTTTGCAGCAGTTCTTTGAGGATTATATGCTAATCACTCTTCTGGTGCTACACAGAAAAAATAAAAAGAGGCAGCTTGCTGTAGAATACAATTGCCGTTCAATAAAAGCTAATCTGGAACACTATCCATGGTAAGAGGGGGAAGTAGCCAAACTTTTTGCAAAAAGCAGTCACTCTAGGCAGTGTCTAGTGATGCCATTGTGCTTAACTATAGAGTTAGATGGGTTGTGTGCCATCTTATAAAGTTTATTGAAGAGGAAGATCTTCAGACTAGCATTTTAGTATCGTGCTGATTGACAGACCCATTTGGGTTAACTCCCAAGGGATGGAACAATGTTCGGCTTTTGTTTTCTCTAGCAGTCATAGGACAAATCAGAATGTCTTCTAACTACCGAGGACCAGAAATAGAGCTCAGATTGTAAATTTACATTTAAAATTTTCAGAAATGATGTGCTCAATTCACAGTTGCACTGTGATAAAGCTAAAATATTGTGTCGCTAAGTCAGACTTTGGTTGTAGTCTTTGCTTGTGACATGTCTAAGCTCTAAACATAGAAGAGAACATGAAACGACACTCATAATGTGCACTTACTAAAAGGCACCAGCTTCTTCCTGGGACCCACAACGTAACTCAACCCAGGCTGAATGTATATATCTTCATATTGTGCCTGTAATTTGACTGAAGCCACGGAGATAACATAAAATCCTTTATCTTTCCTTTGAGTCATCTTGAATTCTGGGAGTAGCGGAACTTCCATGGACACACCAATTCTCCCCATAGATGAGGAAATCTGTCAATGAGGTCAAGAGGCAGCCTCAACAATTAACAGATTAACCAACATTTTTTTATAACCAGAAGTGAAAGAAATGATGAGCCAGTTGTGAGCTCGGCTACATCTAGACCAGCACTGTTTAATGAGGCTCACTCCTGTCTGTTGTTTACACTTAATCTTCACGTAAGTACCAGGAAGAGTAGCTTGAGGTGACTGACTTCTTTATGTTCTTCCTCCCAATGTGGCCTAACTGAAGGGAACTCCTTTCTCTGCTTTCCATCACTACTCATTTTTTTAGTTTATTTATTGGGATAGGTCATTGAGCTTATCTTGCTGTTTTGCTGGAATATAAGTTTAGGCTAAAATCTTCAATAAGAAGAGTATGGCCTTAGAGGATCTCAAATCTGTCATAGAAAAATGTACTTGATGAAAATTTTGAATTAAATAATATTCATACATTTTTGTTTGTTTTTATTATATTTTCTTTTTTACATATAAATTTATATTATACATTAAACTACATACAGCAAGAAGAATCATGAAACAATCAGGAATTATATTATCATACAGAATCAATATAAGATTTCAAAGTAGGATTAAAAATCAATATGTATATTCTGAAATCTTGAGGAAAACAAAAACTTTATTTTATAATACATGGTTTAATTTGAAGCATGTTTTCAAGATTTTTTAAAATTTTTATAGAAATAAGCCTTTTAAATATCAAATAAGCTACTACTATGATAACACATTGTTATAGATATTTTGGAGATTGATACTTAGGGTATTATATGTTAACTGATAAATTGAGGACTTTTCATAGTCTTTATAATAAAGTTATTTAATAAAAGACTCTGAAAGAAGCTCAAAAACAATTTTATTAGGAATTTAAAAAGAATTGTAGGCCAGACAAGCTGTGAATATCAGCATCTGCTCTGAGGATGGAGATGGGAAAAGGATGTAAAAACAAAACAACAACAAAAAATGTCTTTTGTAAGCAGCCACATGGATAAAGTGAATGAAAGAAATAGTTTCATAGAAAATACTTTAGAATGCCTGCGCTGTCTTAGAAAGCATGCCAAAGCTTTGGGGTGAAAAAGAAGGACAATAAATATCAAGCTAAGAAAAAGTGAAAGGTATGCTTTTCTGAGTAACTTAGAAAAGTGGGCAAGCTTAACCATATACTGCTTTATAAGTGACTTCACAAAGAGCAGGGATTTGGTAAGGAAAAGGTCATAAGCCATTAACCTATTCAGGAAGCATTCCTCCAAACTTTATGAGAGTTCACCTTCTAAAATGTGTTTGCTTAACAGATGTATCAACTATCAATAAGAAGGCAATGGCATGTTTGTACCCTGAGAAACAATTAATTCTTTTTGGTTGTTTTTTAGAAATATATAGCTTTCTGCTAAAGGCCTCCACAGATCCACACCCTTTAACACTGCTGGAACCCTCATTCTGATGAGGTCACTTTACGGTCATATATGAGGTATGCAGAAATTAGGAAATGAATTTCACCATTTTACTCACTTCACCATGAAAAATTTTGAGATTTGATTCTACCAATGTTAACCAAAAGGATGAATGTCTATATATCAGAGGTCCAACCTCACTTGTGACCTACACAGAGGAGTGTTTATCTAAGAACAGATAAGAGATCATATCTCCTTCTGGCATTTCTGGAACGAGAAACAAAGCCATTCATGGACTGACTTCCCTCCAAGAGTTACTGTTGTATGAAAGTCTGAGATAAAACAACCCTCTTAGACTTTTTCCCCTGAGTTACTTTTTGAATTTTTGATTTATTATAATTTATTCAGATTATATTCCAAATGTTATCCCCTCACTTGTATCTGAGCACTCCCACTCTCTCTCTTTTGCCCCTTTCCCCCCCCCCTAGACTTCTGACAGAAGGGGACCTCCTCCTCGACCATATGACCACAGGCTATCCGGTCTCATCAAGATAGCCTTCTTTCCCTCCCTTTGTGTGTCCACCAGGCCTCCTCACAAAATGGAAGTGCTCAAATCAAATTGCAGGTATCAGAGTTCATGACACAGGCATTGACCATTCTCTCCACAGCCTTTGAGAATGAGCTGCCCATTTGGCTAAATCTGAACAGGGGGTCTAAGTTTCCTGCATGCATTGTCCTTTGTTGGTGCAACAGTTTGTACCGCCCTCCACCCCTAGTCCAGATCTGCTGGCCTTTATGGTCTTCTAGTGGAGTTCCTGAACCCTCTGGGACCTTTCATACCCCCATTCTTTCATATCACTCTCAGCACTTTACGCAGGGTCCAGTAGTGAGTTCCAGCATCTGTCCAGTCCCCCACTGAGTGGATTCTCTCAGAGGACATCTATGTTTGAGCTAATATCCACTTGTAATTAAGTATATACCAGTCATTTCTTTCTAAGTCTGCATTACCTCACTCAGCATGTTTTTTCTAATTCCTTGCATTTGCCTTTCAAGATTTCCTTCTTTTTCATAGCTGAGTAGTATTCTACTGTATAAATGCATCATATTTCTTTAGCCATTCTTTCATTGAAATACCATGTATTTTATACTAGTGTAAAACACACACACATATATATGATATCATCATATATATGTGTATATATACATATATATAAACTGAGAGGTAATAATAAATTAATAATTGAATTTGGAAATAAAAAGAATTACTCTTGAACTATCAAGAGAAATTTGACTACTTTGTAAATTATAGCCAATGAAACCAACATAGATTTTAGTTATTAGTCAACAATTGCTAAAATTGTGTAAAGACATCACTGTGTCTATTTCTGTTTCTGGCATAGTTTACTTATGATACTAATATATTTTATATTATTTCATTATCATCTATATTCAAGGAGCAAAAGAGAGAACAGATTATCAGTTGGCCATGAATACATCCATCTATTATCAAAGTTAAAATAGTTTATAATATCAATAAAAGGCAAACTGAACAGAACGTTCATCAAATAGTACACTTTTGCAAAAGAATTATTCTCTCTCTTAAAATTATAGTTAGTAACCTTCTTTTTTAATAGCCACTAGCAAGTGTTTGGATATTAACATGTATCCTATCTAGGTTTCTCTGATAACTAAAGACGTTGAGCATTGCTTTAGTTGTTTCTCAAGCATTCTATGTTCCTCTGTGGGGAATTCTCTCTTTAGCACTATATCCCATCTTTTTATTGCATAATTTAGTTTGGTTGTGTTTAATTTCTTAAGAACTTTACATATTTTTTTGATATTAGCTTTTAGTTGATTGTAGGGTTGGTAAAAATCTTTTCCCGTTCTGTCGGCTTTTGTTTGTTCTATTGACAGTGCTCTTTGCCTTACAGAAGCTTTTCAGATTTATGAGGTTTCTTATAAATTGTTGATCTTAGAGCCTGAGCTATTGGTGTTCTGTTCATGAAGGCGTCTCCTGTGCCAATGTGTTCAAGGATCTTCTCCATTTTTTCTTCTATCAGATTTAGTGTATGTGGTTTTATGTTGATGTCTTTAGTCCACCAGAGTGGCTAAGATCAAAAATTCAAGTAACAGCACATGCTGGCAAAGATGTGGAGAAAGGGAATCATTCCTTCATTGCTGGTGGCAATGAAAATTTGTACAAGCACTTTGGAAATCAGCCTTGAAGTTTCTTAGAAAGTTCAGGATAGATCTACCTAAAGACTCAATTGTACTGCTCCTGGGCACACACCGGAAAGTTGCTCCACTATACCGCAGGGACATTTACTCAAATATGTTGATAGCAGCTTTATTTGTAATAATGAGAAACTGGAAACAACCCGGATGTCCTCAACCAAAGAATTAAAAAGAAACTGTGGTACATTTATATAATGGAATACTATTCAGCTATTAAAAACAAGGAAATCCTGAAACTTGCATGCAAATGGATGAGTAGAGATTAAGGGAAAATCCAACCAGTCCCTAGCCACACTATGAGAGAGAATCAGTCCCTGACACTATTAAGAACACTCTGCTATGCTTGCAGAAGGCAGCCTAACATAGCTGTCCTCTGAGAGGCTCCACTTAGCAACAGATTGAAACAGATGCTGATGCTCACAGCCCCACCCCAGGTGGAACACAGGGAGGTTGGTGGAAGACTTGGGGCAATGATAGAAGGGCCCAGAAGTGACAGCAGCTACAGATGACCAACAGAGCCAACTCACCTGGGCCCAGGGGTCTTATGGGTACTGAAGCACCAACCCAGGGCCATGTATGGACTACTGGATAAGCAGCTTGGTCTTCATATGGTTCCCCTTGTAAGGGGAACTAGAGCTGTCTCGGTCAAGAACTCTGTTGTTTGCTTTTTGATATCTTCCCCCTGGTTGGCCTTTCTTCCCAGTCCAAAGTGGAAGAATATTTGCCCAGTCCTGATAACTTGATGTGCTTCGATGGCTAGAGGTGCTCCTCTCTTCTGAGACTTAGGAGAATGACAAAATGGGGTAGAGGCAGGGAGGATGGGACTGGGACCTGGAGGAGAGGAGGGAGGAGGCTACGATTGAGATGTAATGTGAATAAACAAGTGAATTAATAAAAAACTAAACTTTTAGCAAAGATCTTAGATGATGACTGTCTTATGTGTGAATATTAAATGAAGAGCAAATATTGTTAAGCATGCCACAATGAAAGTAGTTTTATGTGAGACCATTTGGAAGAAAACCATTTATAGGTGCATTGAAAGATGAAAGAAAATATTTTTTAAAAATTTCTAAACCAAAAAGGTTTATATCAGGCATAAATGTCCTAGTCTAATGGGAATCTATGTAAATACCTTTGATATGCTTCTTACTAAAACTAACGAATCTGCCATGCTGCACAAGCAGAAGGTTCAGGAAGAAGCATCTTATTGTTGACAACAGAAACAGGAGCTAGAAAAGCACTTTCAGTCTCTACAGGGTCACATGTAGAATCACATTGCCCCTGCATGGTTAGTGGTTGAGATGAAGAGGAGGATCCGTATCAGAAGTCTCAGTGCCATAAAAAAAAAAAAAAAAACAACCACAACAGCAGCAACAACAAAACTACAGACTCACTCCTTTGCCCTTAACATCTCTGTGGCTTTCCTACTTATTCTTCTGAAGTGCAATGAAAACACTAACATTCCAGAAATATGAAGGAAAGATATAATGGGATGAATAGATTGAAATATGAATGTTGTGTCAATGATGTGGTTTATTCTCTTTCCATTGAGAAGCTCTGATGGGATTCTTATTAGAAAATGGAATATAAAATTAGCCTCAGGTTGCTAGTAATTTTTTCTCCTTATGGCTGGAGACTCAATTGGAGAAAACCAATGGCAGCACAAAATTTGTTCAGACGCAGTTATTTTATAATACTAAGATAATATTAATAAAGTTAAATTAAAATACATATTTAACAATTATAGAGCTGAATTTTGCCTACAGAATTCTATTTGTTGTGGTATAGACACAGATAGTACAAGAAAGACAAAACCTTAAATATGAGCATTTAGGTTGATGGTGTTCATATTTGATGAGAAGCAAACGATGGAGCTTTGTGACTACGTTTTCAGGAAAGAAGCTTTCCCTAAAGGCCTTGCATTGGTGAAACAGAATTTGGGTCATCACTGTTGTATACACTATTCTCATGAACTAGTTGTTCTGATATCCACGTACAAATGAAAGTATGTACTATTTGTCTTTCAGAACTTGGTTTATTCTTTTGCTCAAAATATTTTCTTAAGTTCCATCTATTTGGCCACAAATGACAGCACTTTATTATTTGTGTGGCTTACTAGTATTCCATTGTGCATACCTGTCACACTTTCTTTGGCTGTTCATCCATCAGTAGTTGATTTCACTTTTCAATGACATTCATCTCAGAAGTAATAAAACAAGACAATCATCAATTTTTAAAAAACCACAAATTGTTGCCACAAACACAGAAACTGGAAATAAATTTGCACATATGTAACCTAATAATCTTTAATATAACAATTCAATTAGAGGAACACAGTCTTCTCAACAACTTACAGATATGCAAAGAAACTTGAAAATTAATTTTTAAAAGTTTACTTGGTAGTATTGGGAAGAAGTCTATGCAGAAAAAAATCAACCTAAAGTTACCATCAATATGTTCAAAATGTAGATACTAAAAATCTTATTTAATCATTCCTTCTTGGCAAAAGCTCTATGATTAGAAGCCAACAAATGTTTCATTTTTCTTTACTTCTTGATCTGTGAGCAATTTTTTTCACATTTTACCTCCATTACTTTATCTTGACTTTGTCGGCTGATGGAGATGAATTTATAGGAAGATTTTTCTAGAAATGTTGCTAATAGCTAGAAGAGTTGTTACATGTTATCAACTCTTTAAAATCTAGACTCCTAGGTGTTGAGTAGTAATCTTGTCTCTATATTATTTTCATGTAAATGAATAATTTTTTTCAAGGAATATTTACTACTATATGTAGGGAATGGACATCTTTCCATATATAAATATTTTGCTGAGATTTTCATTAGGATGGATTTATTTTAATGTGTTTTCTCTTTGCTTCCCCTGCCACTTTGTCCTACTCTATGAGCTCCAACAATGCAATGTTGTCATTGACACTTTATTGACTGACAGTGTACCTTATATCAATATTTCATTGTATATTTGCTTCCCTAATGATGACTTGAAGTAATTGAAATAGCAAAGTTAACATTTTGTGAGCAATATTTTAAAGGCTAAGCTCACATATTAAAAATAGAACAAATTTGGAAATTCTTGTGAAAAGATAAGCCTCTAGGTCAGGGATGGTGGTTCAGTAGTTGAAAGCACTGACTACTGTAATGTTGTTTTCATTTCCTCATAGAAAGCTGTTTCCCAGCTTTTCTACCTCTTTCTGAAGTCCTGCTAACTGGACCAATTAAACTATTTTGCCCAAACTTCTCTCCAAGATGAATTATTCAAACTGGCTTCCTACTGAATTGCTCTACCTGGTCTCACACTAATTCTGGGTCTTTGTTTTCGTCTTCTATCTCCTTCTCATTCTCTGGATTGTTCTGTCTTCACCTGTATCTAGCTTGTTCTCTCTTCAACCTGTCTCTGTCAAAACTTCCCCAGTAAGACACTCTGTAAAAATAAAAACAAAAACAAACAACAACAACAACAACAAATCTCTTCTCTTTTTCCCTGAGATGCTTTTAAGTAGCCTCTCTTTTCTGTCTGTTTTCATGAGAGTTGTGAACAACTCATTGTTGACTCATTCTGATATGTCTTTCTCTGATTCATCTCTTTGTCTGCCCCACAATGAGATGTCACTTTCAAACATGAGCACTTTCTTCTATTGGCAAGTCTTACCTTTATTGTTTGGGGCTAACGGTGTGCACTAAGGGTGTATGTACATTCCAGCCAGGTCACACTGTAAACCAGAGCATGTCTACATTCCTGCCAGATCGTAGACCTAGGTTTTTGCATACAACCCCTTACCAGAATAGTCATGATGCTGGATTAAAGTTCCTCTACAGACTGCTCCTTCAATGGATCCATAGTCAATTTCCACAACTACATATTGTCTCAAAATCATCTCTGACTCATTCACAGGGAATCAGATACATCTTCTGGACTCCTTGGGCAATAGACATGAAAATAAAATAATAAAATAAAATAAATAATATTTTAGAAAGACAAGCAGATGTAATTGATCATTTTTTAAATTCTGAGTGTGATCATTTTAGTGGTAACGCAAAATAGACTTGTCTTTGTTGAAAATTATATAGAAAATAACTGATAAAGGTAAAATCTGCATAAAATGTGGATATCAAGGTAAAAGTTATCACTATCATCTAACTTACAGTGTGTTTTTATTGTTGGTCTTGATTTATTGTTGGACTTCTCTATGACACTGTAATATTAATATACAATATTATTTCATATGTGGGGTTTAGGAGACTGCATTGAAGAATGTTTCACAAATAAGCCACAAGAATGTATATATGTGAATTGACATAAACTCAAATACAACAAAAAATTATTTTAATTATAACATAATGTTTTTTATAACAAGTGATAATCCAAATTTGAATACTCAGTTCCATAAAGAGATGTGTCTTAGGTGTATATGTGTATGTGTGTTTTAAACAGTAATATATATATGTAAATACTATATATATTTCATATATATGAAATATTAATAATATGAGAGTAATGTATATATATTTTCAAGAATTTCATATATTGAAAGGAAATTCAGGTAGATGAAAGGAGAAGACATCAACCTTATTAAGTACAAGTACAATCAAAGACATTAATTATCCCAATGGTTTTAGAGTATCTGCAGGTTCCTGATTGTTGATTCTTTAACATAATGTATAGAAAAATACTGTATAAGACAATTAGTCTTTAAAAGAAAATTGGTGAAAGTATAAGGATTATAAAAGACAGTTCTAAAATGGAAGGTCTATGCATAAATTTCCTGATTATAATTTCTAATAGAGCTCAAGATAGATGTTCTGTGAAGTTACTAGGCTCAAGGTAAAGCTCATTGTTTCAGAATGATTCCTTAAGGACGTCATTCCGGACAAACTGACAGCAAAATATCTACAACGCAATTTTAAGTTACATAAGATTAAAAACCTGGGAATTGTGATTTATTGTTTAAAAAAGTATCATTTATAGTGACAAATTTAAATAAGCTCAGATTCTCTAGTCCACAGAAGAATTTTACAAAGCAGTTGTCATAACTGTGCTTTAAAAATATAGGAGGGGAAATTCAGTCAGAACAGGGAAAAAAATGAAAACTAAATAACAAAAAGTTTATAAAAAGAGTGTTTGAAACTTTTAAAGCAGAAACATGTAGCATAATTCCAAACATTTTAAATCTGATGATGAAAGATATGACAGTATGCCACATAAAGGAGGTAGAGAGTTGTGAGTTTACCTTTGTCTTCTTTCTAAGTGGACATTTATGAGATTTCACTGAGAGAATCTGCTAGGGATCCTCCAGATAAAACTCATGAAAACCTATAGCCTCCTTACGGTAAAGCCCCTCAACATGGTTCATTTTTCAATATAGTCATCACTTAGCATCCAGTCATTTGTCACGTGCAATTTAAAGTTACCTTACTAATAACAATGCCATCTTAGGGCTTCAGAAGCTGGGCTGTACTCCTTGAATATATGTCTTTGGAACCAAATGTTTATCTCATCATTCAGGCTTCTGAGAACGGGATAAAAGTCTACATTGTGATCTCAATTTTATGATGGAGCTGCATCTTTTAATTTTTAGTGTTATTAACTTTGTCTTGTTGTAAAGGATAAATGTGAAGATTTTCAATTTTTTTACATGACACATTAAAAAAATACCCGGTATCATCTTTGAATATTTAAAAAGTCAAAATAAAGTACATTTAATTAACTACAGCTAAAATTAAAATATTTGTGTGATGTTCTTTAATACATTATAATAGAGACAGCAACTTCTTATTAAATCTGTTTAGATTCAGTTATTATAATTTATTATCTAATTTTATAATTGGAATTATTAGATTTATATTAGCATTAGATAATTAGATAATTCTGTAATCATAACTTATATTAATATCAGAGGCAAAAACCTGTTTAATTCATCTTTAGCAGTAATACTGTGCTTTAGGGAAACTAAATTCAAAAATGTCAAAATGGTTTATATGTTGTACCAAATGTTCATTTATCACTTTATCAAAATATCCTGAGTACACCCTAGTAATATTTTAAATACATGAAATAGATCTCAGAATTAGCTGACTAAAGAAGGAACTCATTGTATCCACCCATATCTTAAGTACATTTAAAGTTGGGGTTATTGGATTCTTCTATCATTTCTACGTTTTATTTTATTATTTGTAAGTGAAAATATTATCATGCTTTTCAAATTGCACTGACAAAGAGGGAAAACATTAAATAGAATCTAGAGTTCACTGACAGTTCTTAGAGCCACTGACCAGGGAAATGAGTACATCTTCCTACACTGAGTGTGTTAAACTCTCCCTCCTGAGTCTTTCATAGCAGAAGAACCAGGAATGTAAAGGGGGAAAACAATAGAAGTCTAATTTACCTGTTAGCAACTGAAAAACAAAGTTCACAACATTTTCTTCATTGATAAATATGGAGATAAGCAGCCTTTCTCTTATAGATAGTGTATTATATAAGTGAAATAATGGGCCCTGTGAGATCAATTTAATAAGTTCTAACATAATTTTGTGTTTTATAGTTTAAATGCAATCATGAATACAAATACTCATTTTATATTAGATTGTGATTTTTTTTTTATTGAATTTAGGTAATTTCTGCATTTCACTAATGACATTTGTCTGATTAAATCCCATTCCCTTCTGTCTGTTTGAAAATGTGGGGAAGCAGAGAAAGCTTTACTCTCTTAACTCTCTGAACTGTGTTTGATAGAGTCTATCACATGGCCCTAAGCTGCTGTTGAGAGCTGCTAATAGGCCTAATAGCTCCATTGTAATTGTTTGGTTTTTTTCCTAGGGCTTTACTGGGAGGCTATTATCTCGGTCTCCAAGCTATCTCAGAGATGGCTGTTTAAACAATGGAATTTTGTCAAAATAGGCTTTTACTGACAATTTTCTTTTCAATAATTGCAGCTGCTGCCATTGTGAGCTCAACTTACTTTTCACTTTTAGGTGTCTAATGGTTCCCAGAGGCCTCTCAGGGATACTGTGAAGAATTTAATCCAGTGTTTTCCTGCCTTTAGCACCATGGCTTTTGCTATTGTTTGAGCTAGGTTGTCATGGTGTATGTAATTGTATTCAGGTTCATATAGACAATTTTAAATATATCATATGAGCCATTGTATTTCTAAATAGAAATTATAGCACCAAAATCCTCACACAATAGATTTTGACTTCATTCAATTTGGTGTGCCATTCTGCCTCCTCCTGAGATGCTTGGAAAGGCATTTTATTATATATTGTCTTTCCTATATTAAAATGTTTGCCACAATACTGACTGCTATTTTTTCCTTCTGCTGCCAATGCATATAATACACACATATTAGGCTGATTTTCTCTTGCTCACAGTCTTATGCTTCATAATTTAGTAAAGATTATGATTTATATTTAAGGAAAGCAGAATTAGAATTCTTAAAGGGGCTTTTGAAATGTTACCAGAATCTAGTTCATTTCATAATCCCTCTGGCTACTGTTAAATTTCATACAACAGTTTTTCCATAAGAAAAATCATTTATGTTCTAACAATGAAAAATACTAAGTATCCATCACATAAAATTCCTTTAGCCACATGACTGGAGACTTCCACGGTAGCCATTGATTTCCAAACCCAAGAAGATAACATAAGTACTAAAATTTTGTATTTTGAGAATGGTGCATTGGGATTGATTGGTGCTTTTTTCAAAAGCCTAAAATTACAATGTATTTCCTTTTTATTTATTATTAAATGGCATATATTATAAATAGAAATATGCTTGGAATGTGATACGATTTGTTTTGGCAATATACGGATGCCTAAATTAAACAATTAAGATGTTAAGCACTAAATGGTAACAATTTTCATTGAATACTGAAATAAATAGTGTACTTGAGAATTAGTCTAATGGAAGTATAAATGAATACTTCTCCAACATTTTCAGATGCTATATTACCATAATATTTTCTATAAATTTGCTAGTGAAATTAATGATGTACATTTTTCTTCAACAAGTTTATATTTATAGATATGAGAAGAGACGAATTCCAGTAGTATTTATGTAGGTAATGGAGCAAAAACAAGAGTTTCTCATTCTTACCATGTTAACTGTTATTCAGGAAGAAGGTGTTTAATTGGATAACTTGTCTTGTTATTATCTATTTTTATTACAAATATGACCTACTTCCTATAGATAACTTTATAGTTATATATAACTATATATAACTACCCATGAGGGTCTGCTTAACCTACTGCACCAACCAAGGACAATACATTCAGTAAACATTGAACCCCTATTCAAATCTAGTCAATGAATTGGACAGTCTCTGCAGTTGAGTGGAGAGCGGGGCCTGACTCTGACATGAACTCTGGTGCCCCATATTTGACCACTTCCCCATGGTAAGGAGGCCTGGTGGCACTCACAGAAAGATAAGCAGGCTACCAAAATGAGACTTGATAGCCTATGACCATATAGTGGGGGAGGAGGTCCTCTTCAGTCCCAGACCTAGGGGAAGGGTGTAGGGTGAAAGAAGGAGGAAGAGAGCAATTGGAGGATACAAATGAGGGGGAAACAATTGAGATATAATCTAAATAAATTAAAGAAATATTTTTAAAATATATGAAAAAAGAAAGGAAAGCACATTAGAGTATTTTCTTGTTTTAGATTTTACTGATATGTTACATTACAAGACAAACAATTTGTGGTCTTCAAATTGTATTTAAATGAACTGTATACAGGGTTGCAAATAATCTTGTTGAAAAACTGGCCAGAAGTGTCTAAGTGAGTGCAGATCTGTGGAAATGGAGATGACATCCATCAAATTCTCAACTACCTAAAATTTGATTTCTAACAAAATAATTCTTACTACAAAATATATTAAAACAATACTGAATAATTCTATGTATGTGGTCCAAAAAGGGTGACAAAATACACTATGGTATTAATTTCTGTGAATTTTCTATGTAAATGCAGCATGTCTCTCAACTCTGCCTCCAATGTGACTATTGAAAGAAATATCAGAAGGAAAATGCTATCTAAAATTCTGAAATCCGGTGACATTGCTTATCTCATGTTATTAAACACACTGCTCATTACACACTCATCTGTCCACATAGTTGGGCAGGATTCATAGAGTGTGTATGAAACATGAAAAGCAATGCTGTTCATGGGGGTTCTGAGTGATTATCAGTGCACTTTGGACATATAGTAATGTATGCTACATGGAGAATTCTTGGCACCCCATGGAGAAGAGTGAAGTCCTGGAATCTCTGCTTCATTATCAAGGAACAAATAGCTTTTGTCCTAGCAACAAATTGTAAGAAGTTTCTGAGAAAGAAATCAGTGTAGAACATTCCAGAAAAAGGACATGAGACGATTTCATGGGTGTTATAGCCCAGAGTCAAAGAGATAATATAAAGTCAGGAGTTTATATATGTTTATATAAAACAGACTCAGTGGTCTGTTTTATATAGATAAGAAAAAATGGCTTCGGTGACTTTAACTCAATATTATCTAAAGGGTAGAGATCTGCCCATCATGATGTTCTTCTTGTGGGTTTCTAGGACCCTCTGGATCCTTCTATTTCCCCATTCTCCAATATTTTCCTCACCTAGAGTCCCAATAGGAGGTTTCCGCATCTATCCCAATCTCCTAGTAAGTGACGACGTTCATGTGACATCCCTTTTGGGCTAGTACACAATTATAAGTGAGTATATACCATGTGAATCTTTCAGGGTCTGGGTTAACTCACTCAGGATTATCATTCCTAGTTCCATACATTTGCCTGTAAATTTCAAGGTTTCCTTGTTTTTATTAGCTGAGTAGTATTCCATAGAGCAAATGTACCACAGTTTCTTTATCTATTCTTCTACTAAGGAATATTTAGGTTGTTTCCAAGTTCTAGCTATTACTAATAAGGCTGGTATAAACATGGTTGAGCATATGTCCTTGTTGTATGGTGGAGCATCTTCTGGGTATATTCCAGGGGGTAGAATAGATGGGTTTTGAGGTAGCCCTATTCCCAGTTTTCTGATAAAGTTCCAGATTGATTTACAAGGTGGTTTGTACAAGTTTGCATTCCCACAAGCATTGAAGGAGTGTTCCCATTTCTCTTCAAGCTACTCCACAAAATAGAAATGAATGGAACATTACCAAATTCCTTGTATAAGGCCACAGGCACCTTAGTACCTAAACCTTACAAAGACCCAACAGATTTCTCTTATAAATATTGATGCAAAAATACTCAACAAAATACTTGCAAACTGAATCCAAGAGCACATCAAAGAAATCATTCATCATGAAGGTAGGCTTAATTCCAGGCATGCAGGGATGGTTCAATATATGGAAATCCATCAATGTAACCCACCATATAAACAAACTGAAAGAAAAAAACCCATATAATCCCTCCCTAGATGCCGAAAAGCATTCAACAAAATCCAACATCTGTTCATGGTTAAGATTTTGGAAAGATTAGGGATACAAGGCACATACCTACACATAATAAGTAAGCCAATAGTCAACATCAAGTTAAATGGAGAGAAACTCAAAGAAATTACTCTACGATCAGGGACCAGACAAGGCCACCCACTCTCTCCACATCTCTTCAATATAATTCTTGATATTCTAGCTAAAGCAATAAGACAACAAAAGGAGATCAAGGGGATACAAATGGGAAAGAGGAGGTCAAATTATCCCTATCCCCATATGATATAATAGTGTACATAAGTGACCCCCAAAATTCCACCGGAGAACTCCTACAACTGATAAACACCTTCAGCAAAGTGGATGGATACAATATTAACTCAAAAAAAAAAAATCAGTAGCCTTCCTGTATACAAACGACAAATGTGCTGAGATAGAAATTAGGAAAACTACACTCTTCACAATGGCCACAAACAATATAAGGTATCTAGGAATAATTCTAACCATGCAAGTGAAAGACTTGTTTGAAAAAAACTTCAAATCACTGAAGAAGGAAATTGAAGATATCAGAAGATGGAAAGATCTCCCTTGTTCATGGATTGGGAGAATTAACATAGTAAATATGGCCATCTTACCAAAGGCAATTTACTGATTCAATACAATTCCTATCAAAATACTTACATGATTTTTTAAAGACAGTGAGAGATCAATCCTCAATTTCATATGGAAAAACAACAACAACAAAAAAAAACCAGAATAGCTAGAATAATCCTATATGATAAAAGATCCTCCACAGGAATCTCTATTCCTGATCTCAAGCTATACTATAGAGCAATAGTAATTAAAACAACATGGTACTGGCATAACAACAGGCTGTTTGATCAATGGAATTGAATTGAAGACTCAGAAATAAATCCACACCCATTTGGACAATTGATTTTTGACAAAGAAACCAGATCGAGTCAATGGAAAAAGAATAGCATCTTCTATATATGACACTGGTCTAACTGGATATCTACTTGTAGAAAAATGCAAGTAGATCCATATCTATCACCATACACAAAAATCAAGTCTAAGTGGGTTAAAGACCTCAACATAAAACCAGAAACACTAAATCTGTTAGAAGAAAAAATGGGGAGCCTAGACTTCATTGGCACAGGAGACAAGTTCCTGAAAAGATCTCCAACAGCCCAGGCTGTAGATCAGCAATTAACAAATGGGACCTCATGAGGCTGAGAAGCTTCTATAAGGCAGAAGACACTGTCAACAGAACAAAGTGGCAGCCTACACACTGGGAAAAGATCTTCACAAACCCTCCATCTGACAAACGTCTAATATCCAAAATATAGAAAGAGCTCAAGTAACTAAAATCCTCCAAACCAAATAACCCAATTCAGAAATGGGGCTCAGAATTAAACAGAGAATTCTCAACAGAGGAACATTGAATGGATGAGAAACACTTAAAGAAATACTCAACATCCCTAGTCATCAGAGAAATGCAAATCAAAACAACCCTGAGATTCCATCTTACACCCATCAGATTGACTAATATAAAAAACTCAATTGTCTTGTATTTTCTTAATTTGGGTAGAAAGTGAATTACCCTGCATTTCAAATAAGAACAGCATAATTTAATTTTGCTTTTGCAATTTCACCTAATATCTCAAAATAAGAAAAGTATTACCTTTTCTTGAGAATTTTATATCACTTATCCTGAAAACATTTTTGTTATTTAATTGTGGACTGAATAAACAAGAACAAACAAAATTACAGACTTAAAGGATGATTTGACTTAGCATGTGCAAGGCCTTCTTATATGTTGGTAGTTAATACTGCTCGAGAATTTCTCTAAGAAATCATTCTTAGCAATAAGAGTATCTTATTAAAGTCTCATGCTGTTATCACTCCTATCATTCTCTCATACAATAGGGGAAGTCTGATAAAAGTAGGTAAATATCTGTATTATCTACTTGACATTTTGACAAGCACAATTTTAAGACCTTTCTGGCTGATTAGGATATAAAAACTGTCAGACATCGTGATGGTTTATGGATTGCTTTTTCTCAGGTGTGAAATAAAGGTCTTAGCTAAAATCCTGTATCCTATGATTGTAAGTATAGACAGAAATAACATGCTTGCCAATAGCATTATAATTGTTAATATTGTTAAAGGAAGCAGTAGAAATATGCGTAAAGAGATCCTTTAGAAATGGATGCTGCAAAAATTTCAAACAAGTAGGAACTTCTTCTGTTTTTAATAGCCCTAACCACCAGTGATGAAGCAGTGGGTTTCCATTTTTTGTAAGTCGATTTTGAGAGCTCCCTGAGCACAAAGTGACTAATTAGTGTCAAACATACAAAGGAACTCAGTTATCATTCTTTAGAACCCTAGAAAAGAATCAGCCACTTAAAACTTTTAACAAGTAGTTATTTTTTTCAGTCAGAGGATTTCATATGAATTGGAAATATATAAATAAGGAAAATATCCTAAAGATTTATTGACAGATTATTTTAGGGGGATTTTGCTCCTAATTTTTATAATGTCAAATGATTATAGTAGCAACTATTGTTGTGACCATTTGCTTAAATGACTGAAGTAGTTTTCCTTTCCTAAGCTAACTTTTCTGTTCTATAAGCAAAATCAACCTGAAAAATAAGCATTGTAAATAGTTATATTTTCATAACAAAAAATTAAATTTTGGTACTTTTATTTTATCCTGTAAACAGGAACAATGAGTTCATGAGCAAACTGAGCCTCCACATACAGCCAGCAAATTGAATGAAGTAATCACTCAAAGAACAGGTTTTCACTGTACAGACTAAGTATTAATGAGTGAATGATGAATCCAAGCTAAGTCCTCACACATCTCGAGTAAGCAGAGCAGTGCTTGATTCTGGGAAGAAGACTCCACTACTCCTCAGTCACCAGTGTCCTGAGGAGAACTGAGCATATACCTCTGTTAAAGTTAGTAGGGTACTACAAGATAGTGCCTTTCTTGGATGGACTGGGAGGCCTTTACTTTGATGCTGTTAATTCTGCAGTGATTCACTGTAAATAAAATCAACTGGGAGGTGCTCACAGCAAGTAACTGAGCAACTACATTTCCCCATCTTTCAAGTTGTAATTGGGTAGAATTAAAAGGTTTTTTTAATTTCTGATAAAGAATACTATGATATGCTACCTAAGCATGATAGATGTGAATGAACTTGACTACTTATACTAAGAATTGGAGAAATTACAACTTGTATGAAAAGTACAAAAAACCCCTCTTTATTACGAGTCAGAGGTAGGAAAAAATGATTTAGCAAATAGTGACATATTTGCTTGAAAATAAAAACCAAAAAGAAATGTTTAGCAAACAAACAGAAAATTTAAAAATAATAAATGGAATGATATGTCTTGGCTTATGCTTATAATACTGGTTCTCTGTAGGCAGAGAACTACATCAAAATCATCCTGGATTATAAGGATAGATTGAATCTCAAAAACAAAACAAAGCAAAATATGGAGTGACCCTAACTGTAACTCCAAGCAATGGTGTTAAAGAGCATAAAGTTAACACAACCTGTAGGCAAATGGGTCTCCCAGCAGAAGGAGTGAGACACCAACCCACACTTAAAACCTTCAACTCAAAGTGTGTATTGGCTATAAGAAGCATTGTGTCAAAGATTGAACAGAGTTAGAGAGAATGGCTAGCCAGTGACTGGTCCAGCTTGAGACCCACTCAATGGGAGAGAGTAGACCACTGTCACTGTTAATAATACTCTACTATGCTTACAGATAGGCATCTAGCACAACTGTCTTTTGAGAGTCTTTTTCTGGCAGCTGTTGGAAACAGATTCAGAGACCCAAGGGAAAGAAATGGGGGGAGATCAGAGAGTGCTGTGGAAGAGTGGAAGGAAGGATAGATGGAACAGGGTCAAGGACACCACAAGAAGACCTACAGAGTAACCTAACCTAGAACCATAGGGGCTCACAGAGGCTAAACCACCAACCAACGATCTTGCATGGACAGAACCTAACATATGTATGTAGCAAAGGTGCAGCTTGTTTATCATGTAGGTCTGTCGTCTAACAATAGGACTAGGTGTTGTCTCTGAATCTGCAACCTATGGCTGGTCCACTTTTCTTAGCTGGGATACCTTGTCACTCCGATGTGAGAGAGGATATTCTTAGTCCTGCAGTGACTTAAGATACCAGGATGGTTTGGTAACAATTAGGTTTTCCCCTTCTCTGGGAGGGAGGAGGTAGTAATGGGAGGAGGGAGCAAGGGTAGGAGTGAGAGCAGAGGAGGGAGGGTGAGGGGATCAGGAAGTACAGTGATTAAATACATACATACATACATACATATATACATACATACATACATACATCAAGGGAAAAAATAGCAATGGAAAAAATTAAATAAAATTATAAAACTGATAATTAAAACGAACACAATGAAAGTGTGTTAAATGAAAGATGAATCAATCAATGATTCAGCTCACTGATTAATGACTTAGTCCCTCTCTGTCTGTTCCTCACCTGCCTGGCCCATCTGAGATACAGAGAGCAAACCAGCAGAGGTGAGTTGGGTGCTGGCCACAACCCACATTAGCCTCTATCTCAAGGTGGCCTGTAGAACACCAGAGCAGTTTTGGGCTTGGATCTCTCTTTATGCCAGCCTATTTGGGCCACAGACAGTAAACCAACAGAGGGGAGTAGGGCACCGGACACAACACACATTGTCTATCATACCAAGGAGTTCTGTCGAGCACATGAGCAGCATTTGGCTTAGAGCTTTCTCAGCCAGCTCCTCAGCCGCTTGGCCCAACTTGGATACAGACAGTGAAATCAGCAGAGCGGAACTGGGTACAGGCATCAACACCCATTGTATGCCACCCTGAGGAGACCTTTGGGGCACCCTAGCAAGCAGCCTTAGGCTTGAAGTCTCTTTGCCTGCTCCTGACCTGCATACCCCACCTGGGACACAGACAGTAATCCCATAGGACGGACCTCCAGGCTTGCTAACATCAGAGACAAGCAGATGACTAGAGACTATGAAAGCCAGAAGTGCCTGGATGACAGACGCCATGCAGACATTAAGAGACCACAATTGACAACCCAGATCACTATACACAAAAATATGTTCAATCACACAACATAGAGAATATAAGATATTCCACAACAAAACCAAGTTTATTCAGTACTTAGCCACAAATACAGCACTAAAGAAGATACTAGAAGGAAAACTCCAACCCAAGGAGGCTAAATACACCAAGGAAAACACAAGAAATGAATAATCCTACATCTGCGAAACAAAAAAATAAACAAACAAAAAAATAGATGCTCATACTCTCTACCACCAACATAAAACAAACAAACAAAGAAAAAACAAGGACTAACAACCACTTGTCATAAGAGAATGAAACTGAAAATAGGCCTCATCATTCTTCTTCATAAAAGAAACACAGCTCAGCAATAAACATAACCTAAGCCTAAGCCTAAACTCAGAGTAAAGGGCTAGAAAAAGTTATTCCAAGGAAATGGACCAAGAAAAAAGATGAAGTAGCCATTTTATATCTAATAAAATAGACATTCAGCCAAAACTAGAGGACATGTGGACAGACACTTCATACTCATCAAAGGAAAAATACACAGCAACGTGACATCTCAATCCTGAACATATATGTCCCAAACACAAGAACATTCATGTTTGTGAAGATACATTACTAAAGATTAAATCAAGTATCATACCCTACATATTAATAGTGGAAGACTTTAACACCAACTCTCAACCATGGACAAATCATAACAGCAGACACTAAAGAAATAATGAAACTAATAGATATCATGAATCAAATGGACCTAACAGATATCTATAGAACATTTTCACCCAAACATAAATGAATATATCTTCTTCTCCACACCTCACAGAACCTTCTTCAAAAATGACCATTTAATTGGTCACAAATCAAAACTCAACAGATACAAGAAGATCAATATAACCCCCTGCATTTTATCAGACCACCATAGATAAAAGGTATAACTCAAAAACAACAGTAATAACTGAAAGTGTACAAACTCATAGAAAACAAACAACTCCCTATCAATGACCTCTGGGTCAGCGATGAATAAGAAAAAAAAGAAATTAAAGACCTCTTATAATCCAGTGGAAATAAAGGCACAATATACTCAAACTTATGGGAATAATAAAAGCAGTGCTAATAGGAAAGTTCATAGCTCTAAGTGCCTTCATAAAGAAAATGGAAAGATCCAACACTAGCAACTTAACAGCACACCCAAAAGATCTACAACAAAAAGAATAAAAAGAAGAAAAACCAGAAAGGATAGATGATAGGAAATCGTCAACCTTCAGGACGAAATCAATATGTTAGAAACAAATACAGCAACAACAAAATAACAAAACAAAAAATTCAAAGAATAAGCAAAGCCAAGAGATAGTTCTTTGAGAAAATCAACAAGATAGACAAATCCTTAACCAACCTAACTAATAGTCACAAGGAGAATATTCAAATCAACAAAATTAGAAACAAAAAGGTGACATAACAACTGGGACAAAGGAGATCCAAAGAATCATTAGAAGGCTAATATCCAAAATATATAAAGAACTCAAGAAATTAAACACCACCAAACCAAATAATCCAATTAAAAAGTGGGGTAGAGATCTAAACAGATAATTCTTAAAAGAGGATTATTGAATGGATGAGAAACATGTTCAGTGCCCCTAGTCATCAGGGAAATGTAAATCAAAATGACTCTGAGATTTCACCTTATACTTGTGAGAGTGGCTAAGATCAAAACCTCAAGTGACAGCAAATGCTATCCAGGATGTGGAAAAGCAGAACACTGCTCCATTGCTGATGGGAGTAAAAACTTGTACAACCACTTTGGAAATCAATCTTATACTTTATTAGAAAATTGGGAATAGTCCTACCTCAATACTCAGCTATATCCCTTCTAAGATTATACCTAAAAATTGCTCCACCATATAACTAGGACATCTGCTCAACTATGATCATAGCAACTTTATTTATAATAGCCAGAATCTGGAAACAAGCCTTCTATTCCTCCCAGTTCCTCCCCAACTCCCCTCCCGACAGAATCTTTGCCCTTTCTGTCACTCATTCAAGAGTGAACAGTCTTGTAAGAGATAACAACAAACATAACAAAACAAAATATAATAAAGTAAAAGGTATATTATTATATTAAAGTTGAACAAGGCAAACCAACAGAAAAAAAAAATGAGTCTAAGAGAAGTCAAAAGTATCAGTGGCTCACTAATTTACCCACTAAAGGTCCCATAAAAACACTAAACCGAAAATAGTAATACTCATGCAGAGGGACTGAAGCTGGCCATGTGCATGCTGCTTTCATATCTGTGAATTCCTATAAACTTTGCTAAGTTGATTTAGAGGACCTTGTTTTTCTAGTGGACCTCATTCCTTCAGGCTTTTACATTCTTTTTGCCACTTCTTCCATAGGATTCTGTTCTTTGAGTTGTTAGAGACATCACATTACAACTGGGTGTTCCAAGGCCTCCTTCTCTCTCTTTCTTCTATTTGTGTGGCTATGAGTCTTTATATTTCTTTCCATCTGCGAGAGGCCAAAGCTTATCAGATGACAGATGAATCATTACTGATCTATGAGTAAGCAGAATATTATTAAATGTCATTTTATCACTCCTTTCTTTCTTTAACCCATGTATTTGGTTTTATTCTAGGTCCCTGGGCTAACTAACCTCTGTTACATGGTCCCTTAAACAGTGTCAGAAATGAGCCCTAAGTCAAATCAGACGTTGATTGAATATTCCCCCAAGCTTTGTGCCACCATTGCTCTAGCATATTTTGTAAGCAGGAAGTCATTTTACATCAAAAGGTTTATGACTTGGCTGGGTTTTCTTTCATTCCTTGGTATCCTGCAGAGCACCTCCCATAGTTAAGGCACCAGGACATAGGAAGTGAAGGTTCTAAGTAGGCACCACCTCCACCTTCCCATGTTTAGTGAATTATGTAGGTGAGAAGGTCAGGCAATGCAGCCTTGATCTCATTTTGTGAAAATCAAGCTACTCTAGTCCAGATACTTGGAACTTCATTTGTTGACAAAAGAAGCCACTTGGGACTCAGTCTCCCCATTACTTGGATACTTGATTATGATTTCCCACCTATATTTTATGAAGTTTCAACTGCAAAAGGTCATTCTGGTGTCTACACTATAATAACAACAACAACAAATAAATTACAGATAATACGAAACTGAATTCATCGCATACAGTGTGGGAAGCCTTGCTAAATTCTGCCATGTTAGAAATCTCGAGCTTAGGCTGCAGGCTGTGACCTTTGCTGAAGGAGGTCTTGTGTTCTAGGCTATCTTTGGGTTATTTACCTTTGGAAGAAATAGGGAAGTTCTTGCAGGGAACCACCCAGAGGATTAAGGAGGAGGTTCCTACAGGGTTCTATTCAGGCTATTGTATTCTTGCCTGGAGGCCAGGGAGAGTGGGATTAGAATAGATCCTACTGACCTTGCTATATATAGGTTTACTAGTCCACATTAAAGTGAGTCTTGATCAGAACTTTCCAGACATGACTCATTATTTCATGTGTCTCTGTATCCCACTTTCAATCCCCACTCAGTCTTTCAGGCGAGCCCTGGTTCGATTTATCCCGCAGGCCAGGACACATCAATATAGTTTATTACTGAAGTAAAGATGTGCCTCTAACAATGTATTTCCAATTATGGCATCTGTTCTTTCAGATTTGTGCAAACTATTGCTTCAGCTAAAAATTTATTAAAATACATAATACAAAACTTAAGTTTGTGTGTGTATCTGTGTGTGTCTCCGGAACATGTGAATAATGTGATAAAATTTTCTGAACAACTTTTACATTGCTATATTTTTCAAAATAATTTGCAGTAAATAATATCCTACTTTATTGTGTAGCTGATAATATCTACATAGAAATTTTAAGGATTAATTTCCAACTAAAATTAATATTCTAAATACCTTTCAAATATAACTTTATTAATATCTGTTATACCCAACAGATATTAAATGCAATATCCTATTGGAAACCAAATAATAATTTAAAATACATTTAAGTTATTATGTTATTTTTCTTGTGTGCTCACTAAATGAAAAAAAGAAAATAAAAGCTTATGAATAATAAGCCTAAACCAACTTACAATTCTATGTAGTTTTCAAATGTGGTGTTATTGAAAAAGCTCAATGGAACATAAATAAAGGTAGCTATTCAGTGGCAGGAAATAATAATAGTGAACCAATATGATTTGTTTGTTGCTATGATAAATACAACTATTTTATTTTGGTGAATGTTCAACAATGAGTGAAATATTGACTTATGTACTAGCGATAAAGATCATTGAGCTTATGTGTAGAAATCAATTTACCAGTATTGAATAAATAGGTGGCTTAGCATCTGCCCATTATTTATACTTGTAATAAAACCTATCCAAATTTTTTAATGTCAGTGTATTGTCTCACCAGTGATTATAAATAGCTTTTATATCATGAATTGCTATGCATATTTATTCTCACATAAGTTATTCAACTTTGGATTCCACTAACCTTTGGAACAGAGGTTCCATTATTAATATTAAAATGTATTCCTTATCTCCAAAGCAGGTAATCATCAGAGAAGCGACCTGTAAACAAAATATGCAGGAAGTAAGCCTCTTTTTTATTTCTGTGGCTCGAATAAGTAACACCACTACTTATTTAAATTTGTAAAAGTTAAAAAAAATATATTACTTTTCAGTTGCTCTAGCCATATTCTGTAAAGGTAACTTTATTGTTGTTGTTGTTGTTGTTTGGTTTGTCAAGACAAGGTTTCTCTGTGTAGCCCTGGTTGTCCTGGACTCACTTTGTAGACCCAGCTGCCTCAAAAACACTGAGATCCACCTGCCTCTGTCTCCCATGTGCTGAGATTAAAGGCATGTGCCACCACTGCCCAGCCATAGAAGTAACTTTTATTCGCCTGACTTAATAGTCATTTCTGAGGCTTACTGCCTCTCTTTGCTGATCTAAGCCTAGTCCTTGAAGCTTCTAGCATTCACACAATCTAATCTACACCTAGAAAGTTTTCAGCCTCTGAGATTTACTGTAGAATGAACGCACTCTTTCTAATTCTTTATGAGTTCTGGCTGGCTGGTTCAGCGCAGCTGTTCTGGTTCAAAATAAATATAGCAATCCTTTGTAATCTTCTAGATCCTTCTCATTCTTGATCCTTCTGCATTCACCTGTGTATAGTTTGTTCTGTCTTCAACCTGTCTAAAACTCTCCTTGTAGAACTGCCTCTGATTCTACAAATTGGACTGCCATGTGCTCCACTCCACTGTACTGCCTCACAAATTACTGACTCAACTGAACTACCTGGGCAGAATTGACTAGCACTCAGAAATATGCCTACCTATCTCCTGATTACTTCGATCAAATTTTGTACCACCATATCAAGACCTCATTTTTTCTTTACTTGAAACTTGCCTTTGTCTTCTGGGATTAAAGGCATAACTGAATTCCAGCGTCATTATATAGACCTAGAAGGTCTTTGGATGTGATCTCTTGCCAGAACAGCCTTGTTCTGAATTAACATTTTAGTGCATTATTTAAAGTGCTTGCTGTACTATCACGTGAGTACAATATCAAAGTGAAATAGAAATCAGTAAAATAGGTTAACAAACGCGATGAAACCATGGGGATGTGTCTACTGTGACTCAGAGCAAATGTGTGAGGCCAGAGAAGGAAGAATGAGGGAAAGACAGAATATGCCAGACTTTGAGGCAGACTTTCATCAGTATTCATATACAGTAATTGCAGACAAACTAGAATGTACTTGAAAAACCAGATATGAAGTAGAGCTTTATATAGAAGCCAACAGATATATGATGGTACTTGCAGTGATAAATAGAAACTCAGTAATGAGAGGCTTTGCCTCATGAAGGAAAAGTTCAGATTTCCCCCTAAAGGCTACTTTTGAAATGTAGTAGTAAGGGTTCAGAAGATGGGCACTGTGGTGCTACCTTATTGGAAGGTACACTGGAGATGACCCTACCAGAAAGTGAAAAAAAAAAAAAAAGAAATATAGACAGGAGCTCATATAGAATCAAGAAAAATAGACAAAATACTACATGTTCCCAAACTATGGCTGAAGCAGTGAATTGAGCATAACGTGCAGCTAATAGAGTGCATCTTTTTAATTATTATCATTAAATTCACATGCATTTTCTTTTAGCCACAAATCACAATATGCAGAAGTATATTACATGGCATATTAATTGAAAATATGTGATTGACGGGATTTGCAAATGTTTCTACTGCAAATCATTTACAATTTTTTCCATAATTAATTCTTGACAGTTCTAGAAAAACAAATGTCTCTATCAAATATTTGGCATAACAGTTTTATATGAACAAGGACAAATTGAAATATGATTTTTAAAAAGAGATAGATACTTGAAAGGCTATGTTCTGTCTCTAAATATGGCAAGTTTCTTAATATTCAACCAAATATTCACAATCAGCTTGACTAAACTGGCTCTTAACTGAACTTACAAGAATTATTATGAACCTCCAAATTAAGGACTGCCTCTAAATGTTAACCTATTAATTTCCCAAATACTTACATAGAATTGCCTATATATTCTCTGTGCCCAAAGCAGAATAAAGAAAATAGATGCTATTGCCATCTTGTTTCCTGTGTTTCTGTAATATCAAAAAAAAAAAAAAAAAAAAACAAAAAAAAATCCCCACATAAGTAAAAATCACAGTTTTATCAAATGGATTTCAGAACACAACAGAAAAATGAACACAAATATTTTGTAGATTTTAATTAAAATAGAAATATATATATTTGCTTTACAAATATTAATGAAATTTTCCATTGCTTTATTATGCATATAAGGACCAGTTGAAAAAAGAAATATTTGGTCCCCTTGCTGAGTTTGTAGGCTAAGATGTGACTTCTGCCTGACCCAACAGGCTAGCAATAGGGATTCTGAGGATATCTTAACATTGTGTTAGAACCATCAAATGCATTTCTTACAACCTATCATAAGAGCTATTGGATTCACATATGTGGAAAGGCAAATGAAAGAGGGGAGGAAATTACTTTCAGTGTCATGTTTCTTACAAGTCACCAAGCATATATTCATATCCTGGATTGATCTTTCCAGACTCTATGTATTTTAAATGGCTTAATTTCCTCTTCATTTTACTCTGAATAAAATGCTTTCTTGCAAGTCACTGGTTCACCTTCACCTTCTCTAAATGAAAAGGAAATATGAAATTTATACAAAGAAATGCAGAAGATGGGTATCTTTACAGAAGGACTCTTATGAGGGCTGAAGAGCTTATCTCTGAAGCTTTGTTAGCAGTGTTCCCTTCCTTTTTACCAGAAAAAAAAAAAAAAATTTCTGACAAAGGAGAAACAGCTGACATCTGATTAGCCAGATGGCCCTGGGGTGACAGCAACTTCAAACACAGGACATTTCTTGCATACCCCTCAAAGTGTACTCTAGTATAAGGAGAAAATGTGGTGTAATGATTCATGGAATATGACAATTTGCCAAACTCTTGGCAAATCCAAGAGTCATGGAAATCCCACCTACCTTCACATGGGCACTCTTTAAGATAATATGTACCTCATTAACACCAAGGGAAACAAGCACAGTCTGTATTCGGATGAACTAAACAACCTGCCTGAGCAGAAACAGTTGGTGTAATTGGAATTTCCTGAGTGACACAAACACTAACAGACTAAAATTATTCTCCAGGACGTCACCTTCAAGCTGGCGCTCCGTTCCTGTCTTCTTGCCTTATGCTTGCTTCTCATACCCATATTGAGCCTGTTGCCTTCAATTACATCAGGTAACTGAAGTAAAAACATGTTTTTTGTTTTTTTTTTTTACTGTCCTCAAAATAATTTCAGAAATGTGAATTTTCATTGATATTACATGTTTTTCCCTTATTTTCTTATACCAACAATTGAAATTAATATGCTAGGTGGTTTAAATATAGGTGACAGGTAATCAATCTCCTCTTAAAAGAACATATTATTTGAATTTATAATTGTTTAAGCCCTGACATTTATACCAATTTATATCACATTATGTCATGCATTAGTCACTTTGTAATTTTTTCTTTTAATAATCTCTGCTTTTCTCTATAATATTTAAAGTGCTACACAATACCATATCCTAGTAAATATTTCTCAGCAATACATTTTGAGGGAAAGTATTTTATGTTTATGTTGATTAGCTTCAAGAACACAAGGCCATAGTGTATTTTCAAAAAGTTAAGAATAATAGAGTTTAAAATATTTGCATTCCTTGTATTAAAATTAATTGAAACTTATATTCATAAAATATAGGTTATTCCTAATCTGATTTTGCCTTGAAAAAAATATCATAGTTAGATGATTATATTCAAACAAGAGTTTTTACACACTATTTTGGAAATTATGCTTACATGAGCTGTAAATAAAACAAGAGGTTCTATATTGTCCTAACTCAAAATATACATATGTAAGCCATTGAAAACATTCCCATATGAGTAAAAATGTTGGTGTCCTGTAAGTATACATACTTGATTTTTATTAATGTTGTAGATAAAGAGCTAAAAGTAGTAAAATGCAGCTGAGAAATGGAAAGTCCATTTCCTCCAGGGTTAAGCATCTACACTGGTAGTCTAACTCCACCTGATCAACCCTAGCTGAGCAGGGACAATGACTAATGGCCTCAGTAGCTTGTATTAGTTTGTATATACTCTCTCTGTGTCTCTTTACCTCTTTTACTTCTCCCTCTCTCTCTCTGTCTCTCTCTCTCTGTCTCTCTCTCTCTCTCTGTCTCTCTCTCTCTTTGTGTGTGTGTGTGTGTGTGTGTGTGTGTGTGTGTGTGTGTGTGTGTGTGTGTGTGAATATGCACCTATGCTCTTGTTGTGGTAAGACAGTAGGTTCTTATCTAGGACCTAGAGCCTGCCTTGTTACAGATTCTTTCTTCCATTAACAATGCTGTATATGGGTTTCATCTCAGGAAGCAGGCCTTAGATTAAATCATGAAGAAATACTTGATTAGTCCTATAATATTACTGGTACTATTGCACCAGTGGACATGTATTTTCTGGACAAATTTTAATATAGCTCACAGAATTCGCACATGGCTGGGACTGATAGTTACTTTTCTTCGCTGTTAGTGTTCACAATATCTTCCAACATCTTGAAAGTGAGACAGTAAGGACAAAAGGTAGTAGCTTGATTAATCAATGTTTGATGTCTCAAGTGTGTGGTATCTTCAATAGTAGGGTCTTAATGTAAAGTTCTAGAGAGTCATCAATAGCACTGCCAATAGCACGTAATATTTGGGGCCCATGGGTTCGGCTTGGCCCGCAACTAGAAGGCATATCCTTTGGCCTGAGCTTGTGATGTTTAATTACAAACAGGTGTGGTCTAGGAGTTTTTATATAAGAATAAATGGATCTATTCTGTCTCTTCCTTTCTGTCTCTTCCTTCTCAGTGAGTGACAGGCAGCACTGCCTCAAATCTGAAGGAGACACAGAAAACAATTCATGAAACATTATTGTGTAAACAGTGACTCATTGAATGCCAATGAAAACTAAAGATAACTTGAACTCTATCTGAAACAGAGCTCTTCTTATGAAAGGAGATGAAAACTTTGGTTTACTGTCTTATTTAGATAGCTATTCAAGTAAAATGACAGAGACCCCAGGCAGCAGCCGGAGGCTTGTTCAGTACAGCACTGAGAGCATTGAAAATTAGTCGACACGCAGATGAAGAGACCTGAATGCCATTTGTTCCTTACACTGAAAACACAGTATTGGATTTTTACTTTTTTCCCCAAAGCCTCAGAAATCCAGGGTTTGAGGTGAGGTGCTTCACAGTCCCTTTCGCACGACAGATCGAAAGCCTAAGATTAACTTCTTCATGACGGCTACTACACCAAGCAATCCACGAGTCATCTGGAGTAAAGAGCCTGCACCAGTGAGTGTCAAGTTCATCAATATTACGTGAATATCGGATGAGGGAATTCCCAGAGAACAAGGTAAGTAATTAAACTGGTAAAGGACATGAGAACTTCCTCACTGTGTTCTCCTCATGTAAAACCAAATTCAACTTTACTACAAAGTGGAAAACAAGGTTAATGGCATCCTCTCACGTAAAAGTCTAGTTTAAAATAAATATCTGTACACAGGAATAGCAGAATAAACTTCAGCGTCTACTTCTTGCCTTCTGAACTAACATATATTCCCTTTACTCTGGCCATATTTCTCCACAAATGTTTGTAAGTCACTGCTATAAAACATTCTAAGAGTAAGCGATAGTGAATTTTTCTCATAAATACAGAGTTAGAAAATACAAGGTTAATGTTAGAACAGTGAACAATTCTAGAATTTTATGGAACGAGTAAGCTAACAAATTAGCCCTGCTGAGGTTCATGTATGTCGGCAGAAGATTCAAGGATCTTGGGACAGACATAGTGCACTTTATTGCTCACAACAGCAAGAGGCCCCATCTTTATGTCCATGCGGGTTCCCTGCCACTCATTCCAACAAGAGTGATGGAGAGAGGCAGTTCTCTTAACTCTCTAAAAATAGCTTAAAAACAGTGAGTAGACAGGGTGGCACATAAATCAAACTACTTAAGCTTGACTCAGAGAAAGTTATTATCCTTCTTATACTGAGCCGTGAAGTCAGGCCTGTAAAAGCAAAAGTCTTCTAAGTATGCTGTGTAGTCAAACTTGAAAAAGATATTCCAGATTTGTAAGATATGCAAAGGGGGTGAGAGGTCTGTGAAGTACTGGTTGAAAAGTAGCCATGCACCTTTCTACATTATTTTCATTCATGGTGAAGCATCCCATAAGCATGAACACACGTGAGCCACTCTTCCTAACACACCAACATTGTACGGCACACAATAATTTAAATGTCTTATATATTATCTAGTTAGGGCTACAATCAGGATTCCAACTTAAAACAAACTCAACTTGCCATAGTAATTTGGAACATCTTCTCTAGAAGACCCACACATTTGAAATGCAGAACCACAAATCCTACCTTGATACTCAAGAGAAAATATAGAGAAATTCTCCCAACTAAAAAAAAATTACTAAATGGATGCCTAGTGACAAGTGCTCAGGGTGTAGTATTCACACCTGACAAGTTCCTAGGGATGGAAACCAATACAAATGAGCAACAGCAGGGGAAAAAAGCAAAAAGAAACGGTTGATAGTACAATACAAAATGATAAAAGCTTCCAAAATTTATAATCTTTGAAATAATTGTGATTATACTTTGCCTTATTATTTATTTATTAACTACACTAATTTATATATAACCTTAAATATAAAAGCTTCTAGAGTTTATTAGGGATTGATTGGATTTCTACTAATAATTTTGAAAGATTTTATAAAATTTTACCTTGATTCATGACAATGTTAGAACTGGTTTGTAATTTTTTTCTAATGGATGCTACCATATCACAGAAGTTTTACTTTGCCTGTTAGCAGCTCATTCCTCTGACGTAACAAAAATAATATACTTGCTTTAGCTATGTGCCTTCTTATGAGTTTTCTACTTCTACATTAAATAATGAAAAATAAGTTTAAATCTTTCTAACATTAATACAAATTCTAGCTTGTTTTTTGTATATGTTGAATTATTGATATTTTGTTACTACACATTTTAAATTGATGATATCAACTGATAATATGATACCTTATCAATACTCTTGATATATATGAGGTTCACTGTGAGATATTCTTTTAGAAATTTTCTAATATCAATAATGGTTTGTCTTTTAAATATATTTTATCAGTTGGAGATATGCACATTGTATTTTATTTAAACCCATGGGAAATGTTCACTTGTGTCTTATCCATCATTAAATAATTTCTAGGAATACCCTCAAATACAAGCCTGGGATGTGTTTTCAATGTAATTACAAATCTTGTTTATTTGACATTACAACTAACTTACTACAATGAACTTAATGTTCTCCAACATTGAGTTTAAAAATGTTCTTTGATATGCATTTTCTTGTATACTTTGTATCAGTAGTTGTTCAAATGGCAGATCTCATCAGAAAGAACCTAGTTTAGTATTTACAAAAACAAATTCTAACTTAAATTTATTTAATTGATATTTCAACATTCAAAGTATTTTCTCTTCCCAGCTTGTCTGTATATGAATTTGGAGAATATATCCAATTCATCTGGATAATAGTTTGCTGAAGTCATTATAATATCACCACAAATGGAATAATTTAGAAAGAAAGAAATATTATCCTACAGTTCTGGTGTCTAAAAGTTCAACATCAAGGTGATGGCTGTGGTGCAATTCTCAGAGTACTGTGGGAAGAAACTCTTTTACAAAGGTCTCTCCTTAGTCTCCACTTGGCTGTAGCAGTGTGTATCACTTCTTTGTATTTTCTTTTTTTTCTCTTCCCATGATCTTTTTTGGGCAAGAAACATATCTAATGAATTAAACCTCCACCCTCTCTATGGTTGCCTTATTTTAACAAACTATGTATAAAAATCCTGTTTCAAAATAAATTCACATTCACAGAGAGTAAAGGTCATGCTTCAGAATATGAGTTAGGTCACCTATATCCTCTAAACTGTTGAATCTACTGACAAAGTTATTCAGATCATCCTATTAAAATCTGTGGTTCTGCACGGATATTCTTTTCTCATTTCTGATATGTGTCACTGGTAATATTTGTATCTCTTTTCCTCTTCCTTTAACTAGTTCATCTAGATTTGACAATTGAATTATAATTTCAATGCTCTCTTCTCTCATAGATTTTTTTTTAGCACCCTATTTTCCTCATGCTTGGGGAAGTGTTATTAAGAATGAATCTTCTGTGTTACTTGAACATTTTGCTGGGTGACTTGTACTGAGTGTGTGCTCCCTTTGCTAGGTGGTATTGATGACAGTTATGTGAAACAATGTTTAGGAAATTCTTAAGAAGTTAATTTTCCATCCTTTGTTCGTTTTCTTTTAATCTAGATATACTGATGTTTAAAAAGTAAGAACAGCCGGGCGTGGTGGCGCACGCCTTTAATCCCAGCACTCGGGAGGCAGAGGCAGACGGATCGCTGTGAGTTCCAAGGCAGCCTGGTCTAAAAAGTGAGTCCAGGATGACCAAGGCTACACAGAGAAACCCTGTCTTGAAAAACCAAAAAAAAAAAAAAAAAAAAAAAAAAAAAAAAAAAAAAAAAAAAAGCAAGAACAATAAAACCCACTTCAGTTGCAACAAGTTCAGGTTTCCATAGCAGAGGCACCATAGAACAAGCGAGTGGCGTATAAACCCGAGGAACTTGTTTCTCTGGTGATCTAGACATCAGCATGACAAGACTCTTTCAGAGGCTTCTGTAGGTACATACTGTTTTTGTTCATTGTAGGAAAAGGGCAAATTGACTCCATGGCTCGTTTCAATATATATAACACTCTAGTCCAATTTGTGAGTTGTCAAAATTATGATGAAACTATCTTCACAAAGACCTATCTATAAATACCATGATATTTTGAAATTAGATTTCAATGTGAGTTTTTTAAGTTTTTATTGATTCTTTGTGAGTTTCACATTATGAACTCAATCCCACTCATCTCTTTGTCCCTTTGTATCTAACCCCTGACCCCCCAAAAAAAGATAAGAAAAAAAGTAAGAACACAAAATGTGGAATTTTTAGTGTTGTACAGTGTGCCCCACAATATACCCTTTTGTCCTTACATTTTTATTTGTAAATATTCATTGTAGTGAGTCATTGGTATGGTTCTAGGCCTCTGATTTCTGCTACACTGTCAATATTCCTCTCAGTTATCCGGTTTTGCCCTGTACCATGTAGATTCTGCACCTTTGGGTTTGTTCACACACTCCAGAGGTTTATAGATGAGATAAATATTGGAGTGGATCAACTCAAGGCCTTCAATCTGGGCCTGAGAGGTAGTTGAGTCGGACAGACTGTTGTCTCTTCCTTATCCATACGGCCAAGGCAAGCTCTCTAGCACTGCTCCTACCTGCTCAACCAGTGCTGCAACTGACCAGGGGCAGGGGACAGTTCTCCTGCTCTCATTCCCTTGAGAATGGCTCAACTTCACTTATGACATGACAACTAGTTCTATTATGCTGCCCAGGTAGGTGAGAGCAAGTCTTGGGAGTGCAGCAGCTGGTGAGAGGTGAGGCTAGGTCTCCAGGGTGCTACAACCAGTGAGTGGTGTGGCCAACCCTTCACAGGTCTTGGGCATCGATGTGGTCTAATGTGGCATCCCAGACAAGAGATGGTTATATGGTCTTTAGTGATAATATGTGGCACAGACATTGACACAGAGCCCTGTTGCTCCGTGGTCACTGACAAAGACATGGCTCTCAGCACGGCTGGGAAATCACCATGTTCTCTACTGACAGGCAGGCTGCTCATAACAGGCTAATCCTCTCTGTCTTCTGTCCCCAGTTCCACCTATCTTCTTACTGCTCAAACTGTTCCATTTCTCTTTTTCCCCTGTCTGTCCACCACATATTTGCACATCACAGTGACTCCAGCTATGCGCAGGCCATGTTGCTGCCAGGCTTCTGGGTGTCTTTCTCTCTCAATATGTAAATTTAAAGTATGCAGTTTCAAGTTATAATAGTCCCTCTGTAGTACAAGGTTCATCTGTAGTACTAAATGTTTACATAAATATGGCTTTTTATAAGTCAGTTGTACTTGTACTTAGGAATATATATTATATTTAGGAATACGTATACTTTTAATATATGTGTCTGTGTGTGTATGTATAATAACAATTAATTGAAAATGTGACCATGCATATAAAAAATGGAAGTAGGGGTCTGTGAATTGTTTTGGAGTGAGGAAAATAAATAGGAGAAAAGTTGTAATTATAAACTCAAAAATATTAAAAATTATTAAAAAGAAATACAAATGGAAATACTTTAACTTACAATTTAGTGGCTAGGTTCTCAAGGGAATTTTTACTCAAATCTATATTATGTGAGTGACATATTAGATATTTTTAAAATGGCCCTATTTGGGTTGAAGATTAAGTCACAGTTTTCTGATTTGTATTTATACAAGTCATAGTATTAAACACTATTTAAAAATTCAGTTTGTTTTTAATATTTTTAATTTTAATGCACTTAGATAAAAAGTGGCAAAAAGTTAACCAAAATCTTATCATGTGTGTACTTTGTTATTTCTGTCAATATGTACTTACCACATGTAAATAAATTTAAGAGATATTATATACTACAGAATGTTCAATTTCAGTATTTGCTACTAAATTTTAGTAAAACAGCTAAATCAAACATCAACTATCACATTGTAGTTAACCAGTCATTAATGATAATATTACTTCTTTGGAATTATCTTTTTATTTTCTGGTGTGTGTGTGTGTGTGTATGTATGTGTGTGTCTGTGAGTCTGTGTGTCTGTGTGTCTGTGTGTCTGTGTTTGTGTCTATATATATGAAGCTGAAAATTGTTACTTCCAAGTTCTGTTAAGGATTGCATTAGAATATTGTTGAGTTTAGCTGAATCTGTAAGTTGCTTTTGGTAGGATGACCATGTTTATTATAGTAAACCTACCAGTCTCTAAGCATAGCAAATCTTACCATCAACTAATAACCTCATTAATTTTTTTCTTCAGTGTGTTTAGAACTTTTATCATAGAACTGTTTGATTTGCCTATATAGAGTTACCCAGGATTTGTAGTTATTCGTATTCAAGGATATTATGACTGGTGGTACTTCTCTGATTTCTCTCTCAGTCCATTTGTCATTTGTGTATAGGGGGCTACTGATTATTATGAGTTAAGTTTCTATCCAACTATGTTGCTGAACCTGTTTATTATAGGTTGTGATTTTCTGGAATTTTTAGAATCACTTCTGTATATTATCATAATACTGAAAATTTCAAATAAAGTTTAAAAAATTCCAATATGTATGGCTTCAGGGGTCCTCTGCCCTGGATTTCTATATTTAGAAAGCTCTTTTTCTGTGGTTGGGAGTCGGGTGGCTTATCATGTGCACTCATGGTTGGGAATGGGGTGGCCTATCATGTGAACTCATAGTTGGGAGTACAGTGGCTTATCATGTGCACTCCTGGTTGGAGGTTGGGTGGCTTATCATGTGCACTCATGGTTGGGAGTCAGGTGGCTTATCATTTGCATTCATTCAGTTTGGGTTCAAGAACTTTTGGGTTTCAGTGTGTTATGAGAACAAATTTCAAGCTCTATGTATATAACCATGAAAACTGAAAGGTTTTAGTTTTAAGACTTAATGTTATATTGCATTTTATAGAGTTCTATGTTTTAATAAAGTTGTAATTTCAGTTAATAATAAATGTACCTAAAAAGAAACATTATAATTTGAAAAAACAGTTCAAATTAGAACAATAAATCAACATATTTGACACATTTGAAGTACCACAATAGCATTGTCAATACTATCACTATTCCAGATGTCATTGTATCAGCCACATTTGTAGAAGCTCTATGTGTCACATGTGTTAGAACCCATATACCATTTGCTAACATCTCCTTACATGTACTAGGATTCACTGCAGAGAAGGAGTCACATTTATTTATGCAGGATGAAGAATCCAGAGGTTTTATACTGAGGGATAATATTTGAGTATGTGAGTGTGGGTATATGAAGAAAGTCCTTCTTACCTGTTTTCATGAACTGTTTTTTTCTGACCAAAAAAAAAAAAAAAAAAAAAAAAAAAATGGTGAGCATCTCCACGCATGGTTCTTTTACTTCAAGCATTTACATAAATTTTGCTTTAACAAGGCAATAGTGGATGCATGTAGGTTCTCCTTCCTTTCAAAATGACTTCTTTAACTTTTGCTGGTATCTGCTAACTAACTTAAAAACATGAAAATACAGATTTGTAATCTTTATCCAGGGAATTTTCAGAACAAAATGGTGGGGGAAAGTTCTACCATGTCAAGTTCTAAATGCCTCTCTAGTGATGCCTCCTCACTCCTTAGGAGGTGTTTATATTTCTGCGTGCTTAGCGATAACCATACTCACAAATTAGATCTCTTTGATTAGCGCTTTAATTTGCTTTGCTTTGAAATGTGTATCCAAGAATTATCACCTTCCAGATGCAGGATTTCTGGACTATATTAAGAAAAACACACAAGCATATGGGGAAATGTCAACATGAGACAACTGTATAGGATTCACTTTTTATTACAGAAGTTCTTTTTAACAGTTTTCTTTTTATTTTCTTAATTTAAGAAAATAAAATGAAATTCACTAGTACAAAATGATGGATTTTTATGGTGAAATTAATAATTCCTGCAAACATATAGATGTTAAAAATTATACTTATAAAACCATAAATTTTAAATGCTTAGGTGATGTTAAAGCTATTATGATTGGTTTCATAAGCCAAAATACTCTAATTACTGGAGCTCAGACATCAGTGAAGTTTCTTTGTGCAGTTGATAGTGGTTTGACAATAAGCCAAAGTGCATGGAGTAACTATCAACAGAATGTCAACCACAAAAGGACATATTTCATAGTCTCTCCATACCACTGGCAGGGGGAAGGGAGAATGAAATAGAAAGACTATAAGAACCAGAAGTCAAGGAGGACAGGAGTGAAATAACATCTTATGGACACAATAGGGCTGCTGTACAAATGAACTCCCATCTGCTATTGTTGACTGCCCATGACATGTAGAATATCAATCACTCAATATTCCAGCATGGAGTAGGAAGGAGCTCTTGAGTTCCTGGCCCTAAGTGAGAGTCTACGGGCATGTGGATGCTTCTGGGGAGGAAGAGTCCATGATTTTAAGGATATTGTTGTTGGTAGGTCAAATATGTTTTACAGAAGGCACCATACCCAGAAATGTATAAATAGTACAAATTGAAATCAAAGTGTAATTAAAAAAAAAAAAGACATAAAGCTGGGGAAATTCAGGACATACAGTTATATTTGTGATGAATTCAAAGCTAGAGTTGTGAGTAATGTTACAAAAATAAATTATTTGAAAATTTCAAGGAAATGATACATATTTTATTTTTTTTTTTTTTTTTTTTTTTTTTTTTAATTTGGTAATCTGTTTTTTTTTTTTTTTTATTAATTTATTCTTGTTACCACCTCTCAATGTTTATCCCCATCCTTGTATCCTCCCATTCCTCCCCCCCCCCCATTTCCCATTATTTCCCTCCCCTATGACTGTTCCTGAGGGGGATTACGTCCCCCTATATATTCTCATAGGGTATCAAGTCTCTTCTTGGCTACTTGCTGTCCTTCCTCTGAGTGCCACCAGGTCTCCCCCTCCAGGGGACATGGTCAAATGTGAGGCACCAGAGTATGTGAGAAAGTCGTATCACACTCTCCACTCAACTGGTGGAGAATATTCTGACCATTGGCTAGATCTGGAAGGGGTTTAAAGTTTACCTCCTGTATTGTCCTTGGCTGGTGCCTTGTTTGAGCGGGACCCCTGGGCCCAAATCTGCCTATCATAATTGTTCTACTTGTAGATTTCTAGGACCCTCTGGATCCTTTTATTTTGCTGTTCTCCCATGCGTCTCTCATTTAGAGTCCCAATAGTATGCCTTCCCCTCTGTCCCAGTTTCCTGGTAAGTGAAAGGGGCTTTCGTGGGACATGCCCTTGGGCTAGTATGCAGATATAAGTGAGTATATACCATTTGATTCTTTCTGCTTCTGGGTTAACTCACTCATTATGATCATTTCTAGCTCATCCATTTATCCACAAATTTCGGGAATTCCTTGTTTTTAATAGCTGAGTAGTATTCCATAGTGTATATGTACCACAGTTTCTTTATCCACTCTTCTACTGAGGGACCACTTAGGCTTGTTTCCATGTTTCTGGCTATTATGAATAAGGCTGCTATGAACATGGTTGAGCAAATTTTCTTGTTGTGTGCTGGAGCATCTTCTGGGTATATTCCAAGGAGTGGAATAGCTGGGTCTTGAGGAAGCCCTATTCCCATTGTTCTGAGATAGCACCAGATAGATTTCCAAAGTGGCTGTACTAGTTTGCATTCCCACCAGCAATGAAGGAGTGTTCCTCTCTCCCCACATCCTCGCCAGCATGTGGTGTCGCTTGAATTTTTGATCTTAGCCATTCTGATGGGTGTAAGATGGAATCTCAGAGTTGTTTTGATTTGCATTTCCCTGATGACTAAGGAGGTTGAGCATTTCTTTAAGTGTTTCTCAGCCATTTGATACTCCTCTGTTGAGAATTCTCTGTTTAGTTCCAAGCCCCATTTCTCAATTGGGTTATTCGGTTTGGTGGTGTTTAATTTCTTGAGTTCTTTATATATTTTGGATATTAGACCTTTGTCAGATGTAGGGTTGTGAAGATTTTTTCCCAGTCTTTAGGCTGTCGCTTTGTTCTCTTGACAGTGTCTCCTGCCTTACAGAAGCTTCTCAGCCTCATGAGGGTCCCATTTATTAATGGTTGACATTAAGGCCTGGGCCGTTGGTGTTCTGTTCAGGAAGTTGTCTCCTGTGCCAATATGTTCCAGGCTCTTTCCCACTTTTTCTTCTAAGTGAGTTAGTGTCTCTGGTTTTATTTGAGGTCTTTAATCCACTTGGATTTGAGTTTTGTGCAAGGTGACAAATATGGGTCCAGTTTTCATTTTTTTACACATAGACCTCCAGTTAGACCAGCACCATTTGTTGAAGATGCTATCCTTTTTCCATTGAATGGATTTGGCTTCTTTGTCAAAAATCAAGTGACCATATGTGTGTGGATTCATATCTGGGTCTTCGATTCGATTCCACTGATCAACCAGCCTGTTGCTGTGCCAGTACCATGCTGTTTTAAGTACTATTGCTTTATAGTACAGTTTGAGATCAGGTATGGAGATTCCTCCGGAGCATCTTTTATTGTACAAGATTGTTTTAGCTATTCTGGGTTTTTTGTTTTTCCATATGAAGTTCAGAATTGAACTTTCAATGTCTTTAAAAAATTGTGTAGTTATTTTGATAGGGATTGCATTGAATCTATAGATTGCTTTTGGTAGGATGGCCATTTTACTATGTTAATTCTCCCGATCCATGAGCAAGGAAGATCACGCCATCTTCTCAGGTCATCTTCAATCTCTTTCTTCAGAGTTTTGAAATTTTTTTCATACAAGTCCTTCACTTGCTTAGTTAGGGTAACTCCTAGATATTTTATATTGCTTGTGGCTAATGTGAAGGGTGTGGTTTTCCTAATTTCTTCCTCTGCAAGCTTGTCATTTGTGTATAGGAAGGCTACAGACTTTTTTGAGTTAATTTTGTATCCAGCCAATTTGCTGAAGGTGTTTATCAGCTTTAGGAGTTCTCTGGTGGAGTTTTGAGGGTCACTTATGTACACTATCATATCATCTGCAAAGAGGGATAATTTGACTTCCTCCTTTCCCATTTGGATCCCCTTGATCTCCTTTTGTTGTCTTATTGCTCTGGCTAGAACTTCGAGTACTATATTGAAGAGATATGGAGAGAGTGGGCAGCCTTGCCTTGTTCCCGATTTGAGAGGAATTTCCTTGAGTATCTCACCATTTACTTTGATTTTGGCTATTGGCTTGCTGTATATAGCCTTTATTATGTTGAGGAAAGTGCCTTGTATCCCCGATCTCTCTAAAACTTTAAACATGAATGGGTGTTGAATTTTATCAAATGCTTTCTCTGCATCCAAGGAGATGATCATGTGGTTTTTTATTTTCAGTTTGTTTATATGATGGATTACATTGATGGATTTCCGTATATTAAACCATCCCTGCATGCCTGGAATGAAGCCTACTTGGTCATGATGAATGATATCTTTGATGTGCTCCTGTATTCGTTTTGCAAGTATTTTATTTAGTATTTTTGCATCTATGTTCATAAGAGAAATTGGTCTGAAATTCTCTTTCTTTGTTGAGTCTTTGTGAGGTTTAGGTATCAATGAGACTATGGCCTCATAGAATGAATTTGGTAATTTTCCATCCATTTCTATCTTTTGGAGTAGCTTGAAGAGTATCGGTATTAGCTCGCCCTTAAAGGTCTGGTAGAATTCTGCACTGAAACCATCTGGCCCTGGGCTTTTTTTGGTTGGGAGACCATCGATGATTGCTTCTATTTCTGTCGGGGAAATGGGACTATTTAACTTGTTTATCTGTTCTTCACTCAACTTTGGCAAGTGAACTTGATCAAGAAAATCGTCCATTTCCCTTAGATTTTCAAATTTTGTGGCGTATATGCCTTCAAAGTAGGATCTTATGATTCTTTGAATTTATTCAGTGTCTGTGTTTATGTCTCCCTTTTCATTTCTGATTTTGTTCATTTCAATACTGTCTCTCTGCCTTTTAGTTAGTTTGGCTAATGGTCTGTCTATCTTGTTGATTTTCTCAAAGAACCAGCTTTTGGTTTTGTTGATTCTTTGGACTGTTTTCTTAGTTTCTAATTTGTTAATTTCAGCCCTGAGTTTGATAATTTCCAGGCGTCTACTCCTCTTGGGTGTTTCTGCTTCTTTTTTTTTCTAGGGCTTCCAGTTGTGTTGTTAAGATGCTTATGTGCGATGTTTCCAATTTCTTTTTAAAGGCACTTAGTGCTATGAATTTTCCTCTTAGCACTGCTTTCAATGTATCCCACAAATTTGGGTATGTTGTTTCTTCATTTTCATTGAATTTCAGAAACTCCTTGATTTCTTTCTTTATTTCTTCCCTGACCCAGGTGTCATTTAGCAGAGAGTTGTTTAGTTTCCACAAACGTGTAGGCTTTTTGTTATTTCTGTTGTTGTTGAATTGCAGCCTAAGAGCATGGTGATCTGATAGGATACAAGGTATTATTTCAATCCTCTTGTATCTGTTGAGGCTTGCTTTGTGACCTACGATGTGATCAATTTTGGAGAAGGTTCCATGGGGTGCAGAGAAGAAGGTGTATTCTTTCTTGTTTGGGTGAAAGGTTCTATAGATATCTGTTAGATCCATTTGACCCATGGCATTGGTTAATGATGTTATTTCTCGGCTTAGTTTCTGTTTCAATGACTTATCCTTCAGTGAGAGTGGGGTGTTGAAGTCTCCCACTATTATTGTGTGGGGATCGATGTGTGGTTTAAGCTTTTTTAGGAGATCTTTTACATATGTGGGTGCCCTTGTATTGGGAGCATAGATGTTCAGAATTGTGATGTCATCTTGGTTGACTTTACCTTTGATAAGTATGAAGTGTCCTTCCTCATCCCTTTTGATTAATTTTGGTTGAAAGTCTATTTTGTTCGATACTAAAATGGCTACACCTGCTTGCTTCTTGTGACCATTTGCTTGGAATATTTTTTTCCAACCTTTTACCCTGAGGTAATGCCTTTCATTATGGGTGAGATGTGTTTCTTGGATGCAGAAGAATGTTGGGTCTTGTTTATGTACCCATTCGGTTAGTCTGTGTCTTTTTATTGGAGAATTGAGGCCATTGATGTTGAGAGATATTAATGACCAGTGACTGTTAAGAGTCTTAATTTTGATGTTGTTTCCAGTCGAGCGTTTGTGTAGTTGTGTTTTTGCCATGGGATAGTTATCTATTTCCTGGGTAGTTTTGGTTGTAGCTTGACCCTTTGGGATGGAGTTTTCCTTCTAGTACCTTCTGTAAAGCTGGGTTTGTGGATAGGTACTGTTTGAATTTGTTTTTGTCATGGAATATTTGTTTTCTCCATCAATGGTTATTGATAGTTTTGCTGGGTAAAGTAGTCTGGCCTGGCATCTGTGTTCTCTTAGGGTTTGCAGGATCTCTGTCCAGGACCTTCTGGCTTTTATGGTCTCTGCTGAGAAGTCAGGTGTAATTCTGATAGGTTTACCATTAAATGTTATTTGGCCCTTTTCCCTTGCAGCTTTTAATATTTTTTCTTTGTTCTGCATGTTTTGTGTTTTGATTATTATGTGGCGGGCAGTTTTTCTTTTCTGGTCAATTCTATTTGGTGTTCTGTAGGCCTCTTGTATGTTTATAGGCATCTCTTTCTTTAGATTGGGGAAATTTTCTTCTATGATTTGTTGAGAATAGTTTCTGGGCCCTGGAGTCTGATGTCTTCTCTTTCTTCAATGCCTATTATCCGCAAATTTCTTCTTTTCATGGTGTCCTTAATTTCTTGGATGTTTTGTGTCAGGAGTTTTCCAGATTTGGCATTTTCTTTAATGGTTGATTCAATATCTGTGATTGTATCTTCTAGCCCTGAGATTCGTTCTTCCATCTCTTGGATTCTGTTAGAAAAGCTCACCTCTGTGTTGCTCGCCTTCTTCTCTGAGGTCTCACGTTCTCGTTTTTCTTCTGTCTGTGTGTTTATCATTGAATCCATTTTCATTTTCAGATCTTGAACTGATTTTTTGATTTCTTTCATCTGATTTTTTGTATATTCCTGAGTTTCTTCCATTGCCTCTTTATAGGTCTTCAGAGCTTGAACCGTTTTAGCTATTTCTTTCATCTGGTTGTTTGCATTTTCCTGCAATTTTTCCAGTTCCACTCTATGTGCTTCTTTTATGTCTCTCACCTGTTTGTCTGCGTCTTCCTGCATTTGATTACGAATTTTATTTGTTTCCTCCATTATCATCCTCATTACTAAGGATTTGAGGTCATTTTCTTGTATTTCCGTTGTATTTGAGTTCTCTGGGTGGTTTTCTTTGGGATAGCTGGAAACTGGAGACGACATGTTGTTTTGGGGTTTTTTTGCGTATGCTTTTTCGTTGTCCTTTAGACATCTTGCCGTCTTTGTTTTTGTTGGGTAGCTTCCAGAGTTGAATGGAGGGTGTCTGATGATAGATTCACTTGTTTTCTTACGATTTCCCTAGGCTGCGAGCTCAAAGCTTCACTGGTGTGGATGTTAGGAGGTTAGCCCTGTTGTTCTGGTCTCTCACAGCCAGTGATCCTCAGTCCCTCTCTGCTGTGGATCCTGCAATTGTTCTGGGTCTCTGAATGAGCGTTGGGTCAGGCCAAGGTATCCACAGCCTTCTGTGTTCCCTGCCAAGTCCAGCCAGGAGCACTGGGACCGAACCACGGGCAGAACTCAGCTAGATTCTCAGGGCCAGAACCGTCTGCCAAGCTCAGCTAGGGATTTTGGGCCCAAAATGCACACAGGGCCCAGCCAGAATTTTTGGGCTGGGACTACGCACCAAGCTCCACTAGGGCCTTTTGGCCCAAAGTGCGTGCTGTGGTCAGTTATTGACTCAGGGCCCGAACTGACCACCAATCTCAGCCAGGAATTCTGGATTCAAACTGTACACTGTGTCCAACCAGAGTCTTAGAGCTGGTGGAACCGAGAGCTCTGTCCAGCCTGTGCCACAGCAGGAGAACTGCGGCTGCTCTGAGTTAGCGCCAGTAGTGGAACAAGTGCTCCACCCGGACTGTGTCACCGCAGGGGAGCTGCCGCTGAGCTGAGGTGGTGCCTAGGATGGAACCGCGCACGTCACCAAGCCTGCGCCACAGCAGGAGAACTGCGGCTGCTCTGAGTTAGCGCCAGTGGTGGGACAAGTGCTCCGCCCAGACTGTGTCCCCGCAGGGGAGCTGCCGCTGAGCTGAGGTGGTGCCTAGGATGGAACCGAGCACGTCACCAAGCCTGCGCCACAGCAGGAGAACTGTGGCTGCTCTGAGCTAGCGCCAGTGTTGGAACAAGTGCTCCGCCCGGACTGTGTCCCCGCAGGGGAGCTGCTGCTGAGCTGAGGTGGTGCCTAGGATGGAACCGAGCACGTCACCAAGCCTGCGCCACAGCAGGAGAACTGCGGCTGCTCTGAGTTAGCGCCAGTGGTGGAACAAGTGCTCCGCCCGGACTGTGTCCCCGCAGGGGAGCTGCCGCTGAGCTGAGGTGGTGCCTAGGATGGAACCGAGCACGTCACCAAGCCTGCGCCACAGCAGGAGAACTGCGGCTGCTCTGAGTTAGCGCCAGTGGTGGGACAAGTGCTCCGCCCAGACTGTGTCCCCGCAGGGGAGCTGCCGCTGAGCTGAGGTGGTGCCTAGGATGGAACCGAGCACGTCACCAAGCCTGCGCCACAGCAGGAGAACTGCGGCTGCTCTGAGTTAGCGCCTGTGGTGAAACCAAGTGCTCCGCCCAGACTGTGTCACCGCAGGGGAGCTGCCGCTGAGCTGAGGTAGTGCCTAGTGTGGAGCAGCGTGCTCAACTACGCCTGCGCCACAGCAGGGGAGCTATGGCCACGCTGAGTTAGTGCCTCAGGCAGAATTGTTTGCTGGGCCGGGCCAATACCCGGGACTCTGGGGCCGAACTGTCCGCCGAGTCCAATCTGGGTCCAAAGGCTCCACGCGACCCAAATCCTGCCCCGAGTCCCCTCTCCCGCAGCAATTCCCACCAGCCACCACACCAATCGCCTCCACCGGAAGGCTATGAGCTGCAAACCTCAGCCGCCGCTGCTGGTGCCGCTGGTGCTGCCGCCTCTGCCGCTGCCGCTCCGATCAGAGAAAAACCACGCTCCTCCCGTGTGCAGGGGCACGCAGGTCCTCCGCACCCTGGTCCCTCCGAACCGTGGAGCACTCCCGCTGCCGTGATGTTCGGACCTCGGTGTTCCTGGCTCAGAAATCTGTGCAATTCCCTGAATTGTTCACTGGAGCCTCCAAACGCGGTCCACACTGCTCGCCGCCATCTTGGATCCTCCTCTGATACATATTTTAAAGTCTCCAGTTTTATATTAGTTTAATATGCTTAAGATGAGACTGATAAAAATGTACAAGTGAATCTATGGAAGCATTATGAAACTAGTCAAATTATTCTTTTTATTTTATTTTTTAATTTTTAAAATTTTTTATTAATTTATTCAGGTTATATCTCAATTGTTATCCCCTCACTTGTGTCCTCCCATTCCTCTCTCCCTCCCTCTTTCACTCTATTATCCTCCCCTTGGTCTGTGACAGTAGGGTACATAGCTACTTGTATACATTTTCTATTTCTTTTTCTGGTGTGGTGCTTGCAAAAAATCTGACTAACTTTTAAGTTCAAAACTAGTATATGGTCATGAAAATGTATACAAGAAATAATATAAATTAATTCCAGTAAAATAGGCTTGCTTATATTAATGTTAAATTTTTGGTTTAATCCTTACTTTATAAATTGTATTTATAGAAATTAAAATTTTCATATAACAAATGTAAAATTCCTATATTGTGAAGTTTTTAAAATATCATTTTCTTATGACCATTGGCTACATCTGGGAAGGGGTTTAAAGTTTACCTCCTGTATTGTCCTTGGCTGGTGTCTTAGTTTGAGCGGGACCACTGGGCCCAAATCTGCCTATCATATTGTTCTACTTGTAGATTTCTAGGACCCTCTGGATCCTTTTATTTTGCTATTCTCGCATGCGTCACTCATTTAAAGCCCCAATAGGATGCCCTCCCCTCTGTCCCAGTTTCCTGGTAAGTGAAGGCTTTCGTGGGACATGTCCCTTGGGCTAGTATACAGATATAAGTGAGTATATACCATTTGATTCTTTCTGCTTCTGGGTTAACTCACTCATTATGATCATTTCTAGCTCAATCCATTTATCCACAAATTTCGGGAATTCCTTGTTTTTAATAGCTGAGTAGTATTCCATAGTGTATATGTACCACAGTTTCTTTATCCACTCTTCTACTGAGGGACACTTAGGCTGTTTCCATGTTCTGGCTATTATGAATAAGGCTGCTATGAACATGGTTGAGCAAAGTTTCTTGTTGTGTGCTGGAGCATCTTCTGGGTATATTCCAAGGAGTGGAATATCTGGGTCTTGAGGAAGCCCTATTCCTATTTTTCTGAGATAACACCAGATAGATTTCCAAAATGGCTGTACTAGTTTGCATTCCCACCAGCAATGAAGGAGTGTTCCTCTCTCCCCACATCCTCGCCAGCATGTGGTGTCGCTTGAGTTTTTGATCTTAGCCATTCTGATGGGTGTAAGATGGAATCTCAGAGTTGTTTTGATTTGCATTTCCCTGATGACTAAGGAGGTTGAGCATTTCTTTAAGTGTTTCTCAGCCATTTGATATTCCTCTGTTGAGAATTCTCTGTTTAGTTCCAAGCCCCATTTCTCAATTGGGTTATTCGGTTTGGTGGTCATAATATTCTCCACAGTTGAGTGGAGAGTGTGATATGACTCTCTCAGGTACTATGGTGCCTCACATTTGACCATGTCCCCTGGAGGGGAAGACCTGGTGGCACTCAGAGGAAGGACAGCATGTAGCCAAGAATAGACTTGTTACCCTATGAGAATATATAGGGGGAGGTAATCCTTCTCAGGAACAGTCATAGGGGAGGGGAATAATGGGAAAATGGGGGGGGGGAATGGGAGAATACAAGGGATGGGATAAACATTGAGATGTAACAAGAATAAATTAATAAAAAAAAGGAAAAAAATATCATTTTCTTATAACTATCTTAACAAAAATTATCTATTCAATTTCATTATATTGTTTGGCTACATTTTTCAAAGTTATGGGCAGCATATGTCTAACCATTAGCAATTAAGATGTTAACCTTTATCTGTCTCAATTTATTTCTTCCTTAACTCTGAATTTGAATTCTACTGTCAACTGAGTTTATGAACAACAGTTGGTTTTTTAGCCTATATTAAAGACTGTGCCCAACATGGCACATATTTTTCTAAATGTACCTTTCCAGATCTCCAGAGCCTCATACATTTCATGAAGTGTCGAGTTCCTTGGTGATTGATTATCTAAAAAGTACATGGAGGAAAAGTGGATAATGAAAATAAATTGTAGAATTTTAGACCTCCAAAGACAATCAACTTTACTTTCCTATTTTGTACATCTAAGAATTCAATAATCAAGGATATTAAATCATGATATATATCTCTTGAGACAATTTGTGGCAGAAAAATAAACTACTAATACACATAAAAATCAATGAATCTGAAAGGCATCATTTTAAGCTAAAAAATAAAACACAGTAGAGGGAAAGTACAAGGTTTTTTTGTTATGAGCCATTCATAAGTATTATCTGTATAAAATCAATCACTGATTTATGGTGATGGAAGTAAAATACTATTTGGAATAGTAGGGATAGATGGGTAAGGAAAGACTGGTGAGACATGTTCTGCATCTATATAAGTTGTGGTTAGTTTGTAGTTGCTAAGGCTGTTCCATAATTTGGATATAGGATATCATTCACGTGTGTTACAGGTGTAGTCTCCAAGTGGCACTATTAAAAACTGTCTGAACCTTTAAAGATGACATCTAATAAGAGGTTTAGATCTGTAGGTATACATATTCGAAATGGTAGAAATTTACCTTTTTCTACACTGACTTTTAATTTCAGCCATTCTTTGACCACTCAACACTTCCTAGCATGAAAAACTGCTGCACCATAAGCTCAAAGCAAGGAGGCCATTGATCATATACTAAAACCTCCTAACACATATACAAGTGGACATACCTTGAGTATTTGTTACAGTGGTAAAAATTGATTAATGCAGATTGCTTAACCACATTCTGGCCATTGGACTGTTGGCATAACAGTGTGCCCTACTCTAAACCACTCTACATTACATAGTACAACAGTTCTCTTGAGGCCCTGAGTTGTCCAAGGAGACTCTACTTGACAAGCAGCTTTTGACTTTCAACTGTTTAGAAAAAGTAGGATAACTACAATCGCTGGGTGGAAACAGAAACTAAGCCATCTGTGAGTATCACTCCTCAACACAGACTAGTAAATGACATATTCTTGGGGGGTAAAAAGAGCCACCCCGAGGATGTGGAGAAAGGGAACACTCCTCCATTGCTGGTGTGAGTGCAAACTTGTACAACCACTTTGCAAATCAATCTGGAACTTTCTCAGGACCCAGTTCTAGTATTTGTGGGTATATACCCAAAAGATGCTCCACTCTGCAAAAATGACACTCAACTATGTTCATAGCAACTTTATTCAAAGTAGCCAGAAACTGGAAATAACTTAGATGTCCCTCAACCCAAGAATGGGTAAAGACATTGGATACATTTACACAATGGAACACTGCTCAGCTATTAAACACAACGAAATCTTGAAATTTGCAGGCAAATGTATGGAACTAGAAATGATCATCCTGAGACCCAGAAAGACACAAATGGTATGTACTCACTTATAAGTGGAATTAGCCATCTAGTAGAGGACAAACATACTACATTGCACAGAAACAAAGAAGACAAGTAACAAGGAGGTTACGGAGGGGGAGGGGGGAATTTTTACATCCCACTCAGAAGTGGAACTAGAATAGACAGAGGTAGTGGTTGAGGAGAGGGAACAAAGTAGGAAAAAAACACAGAAAGAAGTGGAAATCATAACTGGGGAGAGCTGGGACCAGGGGGACAGAAGGCCTGTAGAGAAAAGAAAAACTGTTGTTGGAAGCATCTCTGTCACAAGATGGAGACCTAAATCAGGGTAGGCTCCTAAAAGATATGAGAGGAGCTCTAGCACAGACTCCTAGCAGCAGGGGCCATAGAGACTAAAGAGGATACCCTTTAACCAGACAAGTCCTCTAATAGAGGGAGGAAGACCCATAAAATCTTCTACTAAAACTGACCCTGCCCACAAGATATACAGGGATAAAGATAGCGCACATAGAGCAGAGATGTCTAAACAATGCCTGGTCCAACCCAAGACCCACATCATGGGAGAGCACCAACCACCAAAGACATTAAAGAGACTCTGCTATGCTTACAGACAGAAGCCTAGCCGAACTGTCTTCTGAGAGACTCACAGCCAAGCATTGGGCTTTGCGTAGGATGCTGAGGAATCCTTGTAGAAAAGGGGGCTGCTACGGCAGAGAAAAAGACATGGAGGTGACAGGCCTTCATAAGAAGATCATCAGAGCTAACTAGCCAGGGCCCAGAGGGGTCTACTGAGACTGAAGCATCAAATACGCACCTTGCATGGAGTGGTCCCAGACCCCCTACAGAGATGTAGCAGATAGTCAGCTCAGGCTTCATGTGGTTCCTTTAGTAAGGGGAGGAGAGCTCTCTCTGATATGGACTCTCTTGCCTGCTGTTTGATTAATTTCCACTGGCTGGAATGCCTTGCCAGGCTGCAGGGGAAGAAGACACGATCAGTCCTGATAAAACTTACTGAGTGGAAGTGGAAGGGAAGGGGCACTCCAGTTTTCTGAGGAATAAGGGTGGGGGTATCAAGGAAAGGAAGAGAAATAGTGAGACTGGGAAATGAGTAGGGATGCAGCTAAGATTAGGGTTTAAAGTGAAAAGAAAAAAAGAAAGAAAGAAAGAAAGAAAGAAAGAAAGAAAGAAAGAAAGAAAGAAAGAAAGAAAGAAAGGCTCAAGGACATAACATATCCTCCAGACCACAGAGATACTGATTTTCACACTGTTCTGGGGCCTGTAAGTCCCATATCAATGTACTGGCAAATTTAGCTTCTCCTGAAACATGCCTCTTCTTGTTCCTACATGGCTTTGACTGCATCACAAGGAGGGAGCTTGCAAAGGTGTTGGATTTCTAGACTGGCTGTTTTCATACAGTTTTCTGATTATGTTAAGTAAAGACTGAAGATATTTGTAGTTGTATAAAGGAGTAAATAGAATCTTAGATTAGATGATTGTTTTATGCATTGGTATTAAATTATTCTAAAATAATCCTTCAGTAAAATCCATTTAAATTGGCAATATGATAACAAATACATCTCAACACTTCAAAACACATACCCCACACTAACCTATCAGTAGTCACATACTCCTTTCTTCAGTAGGCACCAGATTTCATGTGAAACAACATATGGTAATTTAAAAACATACAGATCATTTAAGTTACTTCACCATGACTTCTAAATAAATTGTGGCTAATTTACTTTTATATATTTTAGTTTTGAACCAACCTGGTTGCAATTCCAAGTAGTGGCAAAGGTATTTCCAGTGACTTGGTCACAGATAAAACTACACCTGAGTGACCTTCCAGAGAGACAGTGTTTCGAAGCTTGTGACAGTAGTTACTACATTGACAAGACTTGTTGGTTATTTAGGAATGTGTTCCCTCAGCAGACTCCTTTCATTGTTACTGCTATCATATAGAGCTCCTAAAATGTTACTGTTTTACAGTTAGAAAACAGAACAAGACTCAAAAGATTGAGTGTGGGTAGTCAGCTGACTTCAGGCTTCTTTTTCTTGTGTTTTGTTTTTATTATAGTATATATTTATCATCTAATTTTTATAATTTAAATATTTTTTATCATAGTCATCCCCTATACCAAATTTTCCAGATCCTCTGCTTCTCCCTACCTACTCAACTTAAATTTGTTCTCAAAAAACAAAAAAAGCCCAATAAGACAATAAAGCCCCTCAAAGTCAAGAAAAAAAAAAACAAACCATGCCCAAAAAAAAAAAAACTGTAGAGGAATTTTAATCCAGCAACATGGCTGCTCTGTGAAGGGTTCACATCCAAAGTCCTTCTATGTCTGTGTGATCCAACTGGAATCCAAATATGCCACACTCTTTTAATTCCTATGAAAAGATTAACATCATTTCCCGAAAATAATAACACAAAACAGTAACCAAATAAAAGCATGTTCATATACTCAAAAGAAAATAGAAAAGAAAAAACATACAAATAATACTCTGTGTGTCTATTATAAGTTGGTCAACTACTCCTCAACATGAGGCTTGACCTGCAGTGGTTGATTTATTTTTTCTACCAGCAAGTAGGCACAAACAGACAGTTCAAGTGTTAACCTTCCCTCTGGTGGCTAGGTTTTCATTCATTCATTCGTTCATTTTTTAAAATATAGCATAAAACATAATAAGATAAAAAAATCTATCATTTCAAAGTTGTACAAGACAAATAGAAGGAAAACAACCCAAGAGAAGACAAAATAATCAGGCAGCCAAAGGGTTCTTATATCTACATATTCAGATCTAAAGCACTTGTCTTCAACAGAGACATCTTAGAGATGTGATTTGAGCCCTTCAAATTTCTTCCAGTTAAGAATGTCTTTTAATCTGAAAAGATGACTCATACTGTTGACAAGAAAATTTGGGGTAGCATTATGATTAAGGTGTAGACTTGGCTTTATAATCCAGGGACTGATGCCAATGTGATAAATGACATATTTGTGGTCACAAATATTATGCATTGGAGAATATTTGTCTATACTTAGTAAGAAGTCTTCTGGAGCCAGGCAGGCATTTATAATTTTCTATTATAACTAATAATTTCCTTCAATATAAAGAATTTTGTGACTTTTCCATTCATTTTTTTTATCTTACATCTGTCATTTTCACTGATTCTGGAAGAACTAAGCTAACTCCCCTTTAGCATATCCAGAAAGTTACATGTCAGCATTTGGCCTTCTCCAGAAAACCCAGTTCTTCTTCCTCGTTTTACTTTGTAGTCTTTGGATGTATGAAATGGTAGCTTTAACTACAACAGTATTTGAAACATTCTAGCAAATCATTCTAATGAATCACATGACCCAGAGATAGTCTTGAGGAAAACTAAAATATCACCTAGAAATTAGACACAATGAAAGGTTACAGGCATAGAAGTTTAATTTTTCTGTTACACAGAAAACTACAGTTACACTGTAAGAGGGAAAAGAAGCTTGCTTGTGTATTATTATCGTTATCATTAGCATCATTATTATTATTACTAAAACCTTTAATAAGATTCTTTACTAAGAGCTTTGTAAGACTTCACCTCAGTGCAAAGAAAACTTGCTTTTTGAAGTAATGATTTGTATAAACATGGCTATTTACTGACTATTTTGATTATCACAGACAAAGAAGTGGTATCTTCATAATACTGTTTCATTTTTCAGTTCTGTGAGTTCACAGACACATCACATGAAAATTGCGCTGTTCTGAAAACTGATGTCTCTGACTTGAGAAGATGCACAATTCAAAATTATAAAATTTGCATATCTGCACCTGGTTTTAATGGGAATCACTGAAGGCCTTCATCAGTTTGGCTCTCCATGCTTAGAACAATATGATCTGATTATAATTCTACAGTGTATGTAGGAATAGACATTAGTCATTTGGACTTCATTTATATCCAGAAGGTCATTAAGAAGTAAGAAATTTCCATATTTGGAACAATTTATGCAAGGGAGAAGAAAAAAGAATAAAAAGTGACTCTGTTGTGCCAAAAAGGCATAAATTAACTAAAACTTCATAGAGTAAACAAGTCAAAGGTATTCTTTTATGGGACACGCTGGAAGAAGAAGGATCTCATGACCAAAGTCAATCTAGGAGTTTTTAAAATCAACTCCCAACATATGATATTTCATTCTAATAAATTCTAGAGTGTTAAGAAATATTTTAGAATAAACTAACAAAAACACAAAAACATGTTTAGAAAATGTCACCATATTTCTGAAAGCTAAATAGATTTAAATTTTATTTTCAATTTGAAATGGTATGGAGAATTCTGTCATGGAGAACAATGCCTAATTTAAAATTCATCACATATAGTGAAAATATAATCATACTTGGCTCATTACATTACAAAGAAACTGCCAACTTCCCTGAAACAATGATTTGGAAACAACAGTTGTGAACTCACACTGCACAGAGAGAGTAACAATAAAAGATTTATAATTACTTGGAGTAATGACTTTCATTTACATGACTATAATGTTGCAATGATGCTGCTAGAGAGCTGTGTGAAAGTTTCTCTCACAAGCCAACCACACTTAGGCAAAATATTCAGAAATTTGACTAACTAAAAGGAGAGAAGAAAGTAAGAAATTTAAGCATATTCAGTCAGAAGCTTTTGATGTAACTGAAAGAGATCTGTCTATCTATCTGTCTGTCTATCTATCTATCTATCTGTCTGTCTGCATATCTATCTATCTATCTGTCATCATATATCATCTATATACCTACCTTTCTAATTCTCTATCATCTATCCATCTATCTATCTATCATCCACACACCTATGTATCTATCATTTACCTATCTTCCATCTATCCATCATCCTTCTATCTACATCTATCTATATATCTATTTATGTATATACCTACACACAAATCTATTTATATCTATCTATCTATCTAACTATCTATCTATCTATCCATCTATCTCTGTCTCTATCTCTATCACTTTCTTGGACTTGCCAGAGGGAAAACAAATAATTCGAAAGAGTAAGTCTCTTGAGAGCAAAGAATTGCCTGGTACTGTCACTTAAAATGACTTTGAAAAATAATTTGAGGAAAATGATGGAGTGGAAGGAGAAAGAGTATGCTACATACCTGCACTACTGTCATAGTAGACTCTGTCTCCAGAAGTTCTCTTGTAAGGCAAATTCTGTAGATTTGGAGTTTCAGAAAAAAATAAAAATAAACTTAGGAAAGTCACAGTTCATTTGAAGAAATTTAATTTCTTAACAGTCTAGAAGTTTCTAGAATCAGCTTTCCTAGTGCTTTTAGACACAAGATTGAACAAAAACATATATCCTACACATACCATGATTTTTGCATGATGCTAATTGTCACTTATTTGTGTTTTTATTTAATTACAATATAATTATGCAATTCCCCACTCTCCTAAAAACTTCTTACTCCTCAGATGCTGTGTGGATTAAAATACTCTTATTCTTTAATTATTATTGTTTCAAATGTAAGGAAATAAATATAGAGATGCCAAATGCTTAAACCATATAGTCCTACTAATACGTCTATTCACTAGGACTGAACAGTTGAGATTCATAACCATTAGGGGAATCATTCCTGGGGAAAACTATTTCTTACTTAGGAGTCTTTGATTTCCTGTAGGCCTTAATCTAGAGCTGTGACTCCATGTACCTTTGCCTTTCCCTGTTGGTTAGCATTCAACGATGTTATCACTTTTTTAGGTCTTGTCTAAGCATCCATATTGTTCAGCAGACTCCCTCATGGTCTGGCTATTACAACCTTTCTAACCCCTCTTCTGCAGTGTTTCCTGAGCGCTGAGCTAATTGATATTTCTTATTACAAAGATGAAAAAAAATGACTCGATACGCTGCAATCTCTCCTAGATAAAAGTTTCTTATCCTGCTAGTCGACATCAAAAAGATTTCGAAGCCCAGATTTCCTCTTCCGTGTGTTTTTCAAGCCTTCCTTTTTAAGAGGTCAGACATTTGAAGTTGAGGACATCCAGACTAACATCATGTTCAGCAAAACATGAAAAGTGACCTATTAGACCCAGAAAATATTTACTAAGTCCTTAACTATACCCCTCAAGCTGATTCTGGGCACAAACACATTATATAACAATATACCGTTTTGCAACTGTTGGAGACCACTATAGAAAAACACAGTATATCAAAATGCAAAGCTGTGGAACCCGGAGCTAATAGATAAAATGCACTCCCAGACTTAATTAAGATTTGCAACATTGCAAAACACAGGACATAAAGATTTTGAGTCAGAAAGTCAGTGAGTCTACTGTGAGACTATGTATACTTGTATTATCAGAAGCTACACTCATGAAGTCTCACCAACATGACTGTATAAACATGAACTGAGTAAGGACGACAAGAGTGAACATACCAAACTCGACAGAGATTAACCCACAGGACCTCAACCCTACTCAAAGAACTACTGGCAGCTGAGAAAAGCTGAGATAAAGAAAAAAAAAGTCTTCCTCAAGAAATAACAAACAAATTGGTCAAGAAACATTCTTGAAACATATATACAAGTGGGATTTTTAAAGTTATTTATATTTTATATTGTGATATTTATATTATATTCTATGTTGGGGATAAATGATAGAAGGTTCTAATTAAAGAGTAATGTGTTTATCTGTCACCTTGATAAGAAGTCAGTTGTATGTCAGCTTAGCACAAGCTCATTTCATCAGCCAGAAGAGAGTCTCATAAGGTCCAGCTGTAGGACATTTACTTAGTGATACTGGGCAAGGACTCTACCTATTGTGGACAGGGCTATCCCTGAGCTGGTGGTCCTGGGTTCTGTGTGAAGGCAGGCTGATCAGTCCACGACGACCAAGTCATAAGCAGCACCCCTCCACGTCCACCTCCTCGGCTCCTGCATCCCCATTCTTCCCTTGTTTGAGTACATATGCTCAATGCTCTTGATGATGAACCGTTATATGGAACTGTGAGCTACACGACTCTATTCCTCCCCAAGTTGTTTTTGGTCATGGTGTTTCATCATAGCACTAGTAAGGCAAACTAAGACTGAGCAGGTTTTATTTAGGAATATGCATATATGTCTTTATATCAAAATACATATATGCTATTAATAACACAAAAGTAATGTAAAAAGAGGCTGTGTTTTAAGGAGAGTGGAGAAGTATGAGTGTTTTATAGAGGAAAGAAAAGAAGGGATAAATATTGTAATTATATTATAATCACTAAAATAAAATAAAATAAAATAAAAATTCCAGAATATCAAGCAGAAGAAAAAAAAACCTACAACAAATATCAGGCATGTGTAAGGGAGAGAATCTTGTTTTCTAACATAAAACACCATTTGATTTAAATGTCCACTTTTAGAAAAATCACAATGCACAAAATAACAGTCCAGTCAAAGGAAAAAAAAGTCATCAAACTTACCTGAGAATATATGCCATAATAAGTGCTTTATAAAACATCACTTGGAAGGCATTTATAGAGCACTACTTTTCTTATTGATATTAGATTAGCCAAACATATGTCATGAAGATTATAGTGGAGGAAATCCGACACGCCAATTAGGACAAGGAAAGTTTTAATGAAGGTGGAAAGAAATCTGAATCTGAAAAATAAAATAAGTAAGATAGAAACTGCTCTAGAGAAAGTCAAATCAGACTTCTTCAGGGTGAATTATTCATGGAAAATAAAGGTAGAGTTAACAGATATTCGTAAGTCTGAATGAAAGAAAAAACAATGATTGAATGATAGCAAGAGGGGCCTGAGTAACCTGAGATACTGTAAAGTAGAAATGTGTTTCTACCATGAAGAGAGCAAACACACACACTGCATCACAGAAGGGGAAGGGATGGAAAAGAGATAATGTGGTGTCTTAGTTTGCCTTACTAGTGCTATGATGAAACATTATATATATATATTGGATATTAGCTCAAGGTCAGATGTAGGGTTAGTGAAGTTCTTTTCCCAGCCTGTAGGCTATTGTTTTGATCTGTTGATAGTGTCCTTTGCCTTACAGAAGAGGTTCAGTTTCATGAGGTCCCATTTATTAATTGTTGATTTTATTGGTGTTCTGTTCAGGAAGTTGTCTCCTGTGCTAATGAGCTCAAGGTCTTCTCCACTTTTTCTTCCAAATGATTTAGTATGTCTGGGTTTATCCATTTGGATTTTAGTTTTGTTCGGGGTGATAAGTTCTGTCAAGTTAGCATAAGTGTAGCCAGTACATATTGCATTTAATAAATGTATAGAAACTAAAACAGTGGTATAAAAGTTATAAGTATAAACATCCAAGTAACTAAACTAATTAAAAGATAAGCATAAAGAGAATTATATTAAGATCATGTGTAAGTAAGTTTTTGCTTCACAAATCTGTCTGTCAGATATACTGGGCCACAAGGCTGAAGATGATGTGCCACCATTATAGAGAATTTTGGGTAACTGGGTAGCAAACTGTCTTTGTCATTCTTTCTTCATGTTGGAAACTGCTTACCTGCACTTCCTGTTTACTCACATAAATAATTTTATTCCTTCTAAAGTCTCATGGGGTTGAAGATCAGATAGTTTAGTTTTACAATTAAGCTTAGTTGTTTAGGGCTTAAGATGTTTTTAGGTCTAGATAGATGTTTTAAGTTGATAGAGATGAGATAGTGCATGTGTAAAATATTTTAAAAGTGAATTGTAATACATCTAATAAACAAACAAATAGTGTTGCAGCCAACAATAATGACATGTATTTTCTTAAGTGCATATGGACTAATTCTGAAGGTACAGGATGTTAGACTACAATTTAAACCAGAATATTATCTAAGCATATAGGTAGCATACATATTCTCTTTCTGGCCCCAATATGAAATTAGAAACTTAATCCCAATAAACACTGTAAATCTGCCCAACATATTTAGTTAAAATATAACACTTACAATTAATGTATCAAAAAATGTCACAACATAAGTTAGGAAATAACAAGATATTAATTAAAACCAAAATGTAACTCATGATAAGTGATAACAGCTGCTTATAGGAATGATTTAATGCTCAGATTAAAAAAAAATATGGGCTTGATATACCACCACTGATAGGATTCTCACCTAACATTGCAAGGTTCTAGATTCAACACCCAGTCTCTACATACACACATGTATGTTTACATATAGGCAGACAGACAGACTGACAGAAAGACAGACAGACATACTTCAATCCAATAACCTAACTTTGTAACTTCAGAAAATAGAAAAAGAACAAACTAAACCCAAAGTCAAAAGAAGAAGCAAAAACAACTACAACGACACAAAGATCAGAGGGGTGATAAAAGAGATAAATAATTAAAAGATGACAGATATTATTAGTGTACCATTAGTTGAAATTCACAATTTCTGAAATGAAGAAACACCTTTAACTAATATTCTTTCAGTAAACAGTTAAAGAAAAATAAAATATTCAAATTATGAAAACTAGAAATGAAAATTTGGAAACGTTACCAATTATAAAGAAATATATGGGATCAGAAGAGTACTATGGCAGAGTGAATAGCAACAAATTAGTAATTCAGTTGAAATATAAATATTTAGAACTCCTAATCTCCCAAGACCAAGCTGTAAAAATGAAGGGCCTGGACTGATAAATAAACATGTACAGAGTTTAAGACATCAATTCATTTTTACTGTTCTTCCAATCTGGTCCCATCACTGGCACATTCTAAGAAACATTTGAATAACAAATGACCAATAATTCTAAAAAGGTCTAAACTTTGAAAAGAAACAAGACTTAATTCATTATATGAGGTTAGTTATATCTTTGCATAAAAATGAGAAAAGGACACTACAAAAATACATGTCTTTACAAATGCTGAACCAGATTATCGACAATAGCCACTGAACACTCCTACAATAATACCAGCTACAAAGAAGCTGAGACTTGATGATGGAGAGTGCCAAATTTCAAGTACCAAGATCGTATCTGAAAACAGTCTTCTACAAGCACATTAACAAACTGTTTCTTACACTGTTTTAAAAGAATAGAACACCATGGCTACATGGTATTTAATAATAGAACGCAATGTTGGTCCAATATATGGAAATCACTCAACACAATGCTACATTTTCAAAATAAGTATAGAACATTTATTTGGCACAGAAAAAATATTTGGCAAAAACCATTCTAACAAAACAGAAATTCAAGGAACTCGATTCAGCAAAAATGGAACCCGTATCTGAAAAGCCACTGCAAATATAACAGTGAGAAATGGACAGATTTTCTTCTTCGGTTAGATACAAGTAAAGTTCCACTGATATTTCCGTTTCTATAAAAAAGAGTCTTATAGTTTCTAATCAGAGTCTGAAGATTAGTGAATAATATAAAAATTAGCCTAAGAAACAATAAAACTGATCTCTGTTAATAGGTAATGCAATCTTATTTGAGGAAAAGATTAAGTATCATGTACAAACATCCTCTCTCTCTCTCTCTCTCTCTCTCTCTCTCTCTCTCTCTCTCTCTCTCTCTCACACACACACACACACACACACACACACACACACAAACACACACACACACACAGTTAATTGTAGAATAATTTAACTTAGCAAAGTTTCAGGATATAGAGTAAGCTCATGTATAAGAACTTGCATGCCTACATTCAGAAATGGATATTAATCAGTCAATTAAATTTGTGAAAGATTAAAATATAAACTAAGATAAATTTAACACATAGAGAGAAAAGACTTGTACATTAAATTTGCCAAAGAAAGAAGGCATAAGGGATGGAAACTTATCTCTATTGATGAATTATTTTTAATAATAATAAGGAGGCAATATTATTTTAAAAAGTTATATGTTCTATACAGTCGAGATCAGGGTTTCAATGATTTATTTTTGCAGAAATGGAAACATGCTTTCTTAAACATTGACTCTCAGAGATGTTGAAGGATGAGAGGATCTTGAAAAACAACAAAGACTAAAAAAAGTCAGGAGACTTGGTCCATGACAAAACACCCCGCTGTAATGCACAAAACCATCTCAAGCTCATAAAAAGTAAAATAAGAAGAGGTAAAAGAGGGAAGGAGAGAAATAGAAGTGTGTAGGGAGGAAGATGAGACAAAGCTTACATCAGAGCTATAGCTTAAGTTAAGTGCTTATCTGGCATGTCATAGATCTCCAGGTGCACATAAAGGAAAACTATTAAAAATTTTCAGTAAAATAGTGAATAGTGCAAAGTGTAAATGTTTACTAATTGAACACAACAGAAAGCCAAGAAATAAACTATTGCCATATAAACAAAGATTAAGAAATTATTATATTTTTAAGAAATGTTGCTGGGAATATGTCTGGCCATGGGAGCTGGGTCTTTACTTAACATTGTGCATGAAAGCAAACTCAACATGGATTGAATAATGTTTACATATAGCAGCTAAACTGTACAGCTCTTAAGAGAAAACACACAGCAAAGGCTCATGACGGTTTGACAAAGGTTTTAAATATCTGACTTTATGGAAATTGAAAACAAAAGAAAAATTTTACTACTTGGATGTGAACAATCTCTATAATTCATAGAAAGACAGCATCTACATACTCTACCTAGCAAACACTCAACACGGTTACATATGTACACATACACACAAACACACATTCGCTTGCTATGTATATAATATCAATGTATTAACAGATAGAGAAAACTAAGTGTCAAATACAAAGCAAAAATTGAGTTCAAGTATGGGCAGAGCACATGTTATAATTATACATACTTTTAATATATTAAAAATGTATTTATAATGTGTAATACATGCAGGCACACACACACATACATGTGTGTGTGTGTGTTTGTGTGTGTGTGTGTGTGTTTAGTTGTTGGAAATATAAAATGGCATCATCACTAAAAAAAAAAAAAAGAATACTGTTGCTTCAAAAATTAGAATTAACATTGATACAGAAAGTCTTCTCATCAAAGTACACATCCAAAGGAATTAAAAGTAGGTACTTTATGAACATACAAGAAACCTGTAGTGTGGGGGAGATACTTGGGTGGTAAGGTTGTGGACATGGTTTCAATTCCCAGAAACCATGCAAGTAGTTAAGGTAGCATAGAAAGCTTTGGGTGTCTTGGATAATAGCTACTGAGTTGGAGATCAACAAGATAAAGAATCTGAGAACGTGTACAAAATTATCAATTTATTTAATACCTCTTAATTTTGTATATAAAGTTAAACTAAGGCATTTTATATATGTCAATTTATCACAATGTAAATTTGAAAATGAAGACTATAGGCAAAAAGATATAGAGAGAAACAAGTTCCCTACAGAAAGGAAAACGTGGTAGTCATAATCCTCTTGTTTAAATATATTCTATGCAGCATCAGTAGGATGTATTTTTTCATATAGAGACTCTGACTCTATAACCCATTGATATTACAAAATCATATAAAGCTGAAGATAGGAAATAAGGTTAAATATAGCTGTTACTGTTTTAGTTTGTATACTACTATTCCTCTATCTTTTGTACAATTCACTTTAAAGAGAGTGATAATATTATTGCAAATAGTTATATATTTGAGCTGACATTTAGAGATCTGAATAGTAACCTTTTCCTTAAAATATTAGATATGTATTTATTAAGTCTATGAAATATTTGAAATGCTTTAAAATTATTTGATTTTTGTGGAATTTTCCCCAGTAATTAATTTTTCCATTGTTTTTATCTTCTTATATGTCAAGCAAGAGAAATAGCAAATCCATCTTCTTAGAAACAATTCACAATTTGAGGGATCTAAAATGACTTCTTTATGGTTTTATTCATTTCTTCACACTTTAATGCAGATATAAGTATGTGATCTTGCACACTTTTAAGAGTATATTAAGACAGTTGATTTTCCTTTAATTTAGACACAAATTACGGCTTCAGAAACATGGCAGTTAGATTTCTTGTATAGTGATAGTAATTTCTTAAGTTGTTTAGGTAAAAATTTGCAAGGGATATACTATAGATCAAAATGAGACTAAAGGCTCTTATTAGGTTATAAAATTAACAACTAGTAGGTACAAAAATGAGAGAGTATTATGTAGTGGCTTCTGGAGCTTGAGTGGTCAGAGAATCATCTCCTAACAATAACACTTCTGGGTCAGACCCAAACAATATACTTGAATATATTGGTCTTCATATCATAATCTAGGGATAGTTAGTAAATTCTCACATCTATTTGCAATGTTGTACAAAAATCATGTTTCTTTTCCCTCTTGCTATATATAACAAATTACTATTTTATGCTGTTTTGTGCCCCTTACAGCAAATTCTTTAGCTAAGTCATAACCTCTAAGTAATTGTATTAAGAAGTTATGTGAGGGGACTGGTTCATGATGGTCAAGTCCTGACACCTAGGATTAGAGCCCTCATAGGAGTATCAAAAAGACCCTTGTTATTTCTCCATTAAAGATACAAAGAAACAATACTTATCTATGAACCAGGAAACTCTTGACAGATGATAACTTTCCTGCATTCTGATCTACATATCCAGTCTTCTAGGCCAGCAGTGTAGCTGCTAAATTTTGGGGAAGTATTTGATGTGGATGGAAGCACTCTCTTCTGGAGTGAAAGAGGCAGCTGAAAAGTGCATAGGAAAGTTACAGACCCATGAGGTCTCTCCCTGATGCTACAGAGTAGTGAACACTTACTGAGAGGTAAAGGCGATTCTTCCGTGGTATAGATGCCAGGAAGTCATGTGGGGAATTTGTGAGCAAGGTTCTGTGAGTCTGTATTAGTGCTGGGTGGGCCTTGGGGTGCAGCATCCTGTGGTGCAGCATCCTGAGTCAGTGACCATGTCACTCTTCTCTTGCAGTTTCTGTAATTAACCCTGATGAACAAATGAACTCACCAAGATGAGCTTGGAGATTGTTTCTTTGGTCCATTGTCTACATCTCTCTGGATGAATACGTCATTCGGTTTAATTGTCCTGGAAAATAAACAGAACAAGCAAATTGCAGACACATACATGAGCAAGCATTAGAAAAATGATTAGTTTGTATATTTGCTGACTTTTTTCAGAATTTATTTCAAAATATATAGAGTTATTCAGTTTAATATCATCAGCTAGTGCTCTGCTGGTTCTGTTAGTATTGATCACTACTTCTTCTCCCATAGGAATCAATGAACTGAGCTGTAATTAAGCTGAAGACAGTAATAAGATAAAACACTCCTCTTGCTCTGCAGCTTCGCATTAAATTCCAAAATTCAATAATTCAAAAGTGATTCAGTGAGAAAGAGATCCCAGTAGAGAGTCCAACTGAGTTGAAAAAGCCTTTCATGCCCAGCCTAATTCTGCTTACACTTAACACATATGTTGGCTTCACTAAGCACTCAAACACATTGATTAAAAACCTCTTCCCTGCTTAGATCCATTCAAATAATTAGAGTGAAAAGATAAATGGATCCCAGTGGCCCTATAGCAGTTTATTGTTCAGCTTCTTTATAGCCATATGGGCCACCAAGTGTATGATCTAAGGGAAAGGGAGGGCAGCCTAGCATTGTCCACACAGAGCCTACTCGGCTTAATTCTAGCTATATGACTTCTGCTTTGTGCCCACTTAGCAGCAAATTAAAATTAATAATATTGTACAAGAGTGTTGAATAAAATAATATATATGCACATGTAAATTTTGACCATATGACAGAAATAAACATAATTGAATACCCTCCGAAATGTTAAATTAAAAACAAGTATTGTCAGATTATTGAGAAGTAGAGTGAGATGAAATGTAGGATTCACATCAACAGGTACACTGATAATAGACTAACTGTGCTTTAACTATTGGAGCAAGCAAGTCAAAGCTGCTTATCCATATGTTTAAGCTGTAGGTGGACATGCATAGGTTTATTCCTGTACCTCAGAGAACCAATTCTCTGATGTTCAGGCTGCAAGAACAGCAGCTACACTTCTGGTGCCACTGTGGTACCAGAGGTCAGGCAAAAATATCTCAGTCTGGTCTTCAACATTAGATAAGTTTTCAAAAGCCACTCTGTATAAGCCCATTCTGGGGAAGACCATAAAATTTCTTTCATAAAATATTTTTAAACACACTTTCAAGCTATTGACAGTAATGCACAATTCTCCTGTACAGGCAATTTGACTAAAAGCTGCGCTAATTGAACATGTATTACATTTTCCCTCAAAGTTCTTGAGTTTTTCATTTCTAAAGCCTAATTATACTTACTTGGTAAATGTGACAGTGAGACCAGAATGCTAGCACTTTTTCAGAGACATAAAGACAATAGTGGTGGCGGTAACATTTTAAAATTTTTCTACAAATTTGAATTACATCAGTATTGCTTTCTCTCACTAGTAATTTTTTCTTTTAGATTTTGACATGGTCTATTAATCTACCTAGGGGAAAATCCACAGGATCTCTGTCATCTCTCTACAAAACTAATTATCTCCTTTGGAACTGGAGATCTCAGAAGAAGTAAAATATCTTAAGGCCCTGGGCAATTTTGTAGGAGATATGTAAGCACATGTGTGGTTAAAATGATTTAAAAAGTAATAAGAGCTAAAAATAATTGGCATATGTAGTAAATTTGTTTATCTATAAAGTGACCAAATGGAGAACATGAGAGATGGTTCCACTAACACCTCATTTTCCCTCTTTCCAATGTCTCTCTTTCTTTTTTCTTGTCATAGTTTATGGAAAAGCTATTCCCATTCATAAACAATTTCTTCACAATATAAAGCGAGTGTAGGAATAGATCAGGACTGAAGAACTAGTTCAAGCATCACAAAAGATTCTGCATTCATAATAAGGAATATTCTTTTGGCTAAGTTTTGAGGCAAGTTCCCACTTTATAGGTTGGAGGAGCTAGAACTCACTATATAGCCCAGATTGGCCTTTAACTCACAGTGATACTTTGGTCTCTGCCTCCTGAGTAATGGTATTAAAGGTCTGTGGCAATACATCTACTCATGCAAACACAGTTTTGTTTTCATTTTGAGAATGGTATTTTCCTCTTTGCTAAGTTTCCTAACATTATTAATGATAACTTTTTCTATAGTAACTAAATGCATGGTGATTTTACTAAACATGATAATAAATCTAAAATAATATAACTTTTGTTTTATTTCCTAAAGATTCTTTGGTCTAATAGAATATGAATAAATTAGCTTTTTCTTCTCTTGATTTATGGCTATATGGAAATGAAGACCTTATAGTTGTATTCAGAACATGTATTAATTTTATTTTTAATGATATTACAAATGGTATCTTAAAATGTCATCAAACTCAAGAGTACATAATTACACTGAAACTCCAAAAGTTTGTATCATGGAAGTATAGCATTTGAGTTTAGAAATTTCTATCAATGAGAAAGCTTTTCTGCAGCTCAGAGCAATTGAGTGTTGAAACTAGGTGATCTAACGGAGAAATGATGTGGAACAACTGGCTTTCAGTTTGGATTGATCCAGATTTACTTCTATTGTCTAATATTGAAGACCAATATGGTTGCCAGCCTGAACTTATGCATCTACATGTAACTCCTGTAAGATCAGGGATGATAGCAGAAGGCAAGATGCTACACCTACGAAGTCTTATCAACATGGCTGACTAAATAAGATCAGAACAAGGATGATACCAATGTTCATACTATCATGGAAGGGGAAATATAAGCGGCCTTAACCTTCGACAAAGGACTGCAAACAACTAACCAAGTGGGAGAGATGGTCTTCTCCAGAGAAGAATACCCACAAATGGTTATCCAATACCACATGGTCAGCTTTGAAATCACATAAATATTAATAATATTATACAGACTAATCACGTTGTATTTATGTATTTAGTAATATATGTATTTAACAACTAAAATATAAAGAACACGAATTTCTGAGAGAGCAGAAGGAAGATAGAGGGCAAGAGTTGGAAGAATGAAAGTTAAGCGGGAAATGATATAAGTATATTTTAATTGGAAATACTTAAAAGAATATTTTTTATTTTTATTTAATTAATTTATTCAGATTACAACTCAGTTGTTATCCCATCACTTGTATCTTCCCATTTCTCTCTCCCTCCCGCTTTCACCCTATTCCCCTCCCCTGGTCTATGACTGAGGAGGACCTCCGCCCCCACTACATGGTCATAGGCTATCAAGTCTCATCTTGGTTTCCTGCTTATTCTTTCTTTGAGAGCCATCAGGCCTCCCCACCAAGGTGAGGTCATCAAATATGGGGCACCAGAGTTCATGTCACAGTTAGTCTCTGCTCTCCACATAACTGTGGAGAATGTCCTGTCCATTAATTGATCAGAGTAGGGGTTCAATGTTTACTACTTGTATTGTCCTTGGTTGGTGCAGTAGTTTGAGCAGACACCCCTGGGCCCTGATCCACTCATTATGATGTTCTTCTTGTATATTTTTGAGAACCTCTGGATACTTCTGTTTCCCCATCTCCTACATTTCTCTTTCCTAGAGACCAAGTAGGATGTCCTCACATCAATATCAATCTCCTGGTAAGTGTGACGATCATGGGACATGCCTTATGGGCTAGTGCCCAATAATAAGTGAATATATACCATGTGAGTCTTTCTGCTTCTGTGATAACTCACTCATTTCATCATTTCTATTTCCATCCATTGTTCCAAAAATTTTGGGATTTCCTTGTTTTTTTGTTTTTTTGTTTTTTTGTTTTTTTTTAAATAGCTGAGTAGTATTCCATAGTGTAAATGTACCAGAGTTTCTTTATCCATTCTTCAACTGAGGGAAATTTAGGCTGTTTCCTGGTTCTGCCTATTATGAATAAGGCTACTAACTATGAACATGGATAAGCATATGTCCTTGTTGTGTGGTGGAGCAATTAAACCCATATTTGTCACCATGCACAAAACTCAAGTCCAAGTTAATTAAAGACCTCAATATAAAATTAGAGACACTAAATCGGTTAGAAGAAAAACTGGGGAAGAACCTGGAATACATTGGCACAGGAGACAACTTCCTGAATAGAATACCAACAGCCCAGGCTTTAAGGTCAACAATTAATAAATGGGACCTCATGAGGCTCAGAAGCTTCTGTAAGGCAGTAGACACTGTCAAGAGAACAAAGTAACAGTCTACAGACTGGGAAAAGGACAATACAGGCAGTAAACTGTAAGCCCCTACCCAGATCTAGCCAACAGTCAGAACATTCTCCACAGTTGAGTGGAGAGTGGGATATGACTTTCTCACGTACTCTGGTGCCTCACATTTGACAATGTCCCCTGGAGGGGGAGACCTGGTGGCACTCAGAGGAAGGACAGCAGGTTGCCAAGAAGAGACTTGATACCCTATGAGCATATACAAGGGGAGGTAATCCCCCTCAGGAACAATCATAGGGGAGGGGAGTAAGGGGAAAATGGCGGGGGGGAGGGAAGAATGGGAGGATACAAGGGATTGGATAAACATTGAGATGTAACAAGAATAAATTAATAAAAAAAAATAAAATAAAAACCTAAAAAAAAAAAAAAAAAGATCTCCACCAACCTACATCTCACAATAGTCTAATATGCAAAATATAGAAAGAACACAAGAAATTAAACATCACCAAACCAAATAACCCAAATGAGAAATGGGGCTCTGAACTAAACAGAGAATTCTCAACAGAGGAATATCAAATGGCTGAGAAACACTTAAAGAAATGCTCAACCTCCTTAGTCATCAGGGAAATGCAAATCAAAACAACTCTGAGATTCCATCTTACACCCATCAGAATGGCTAAGATCAAAAATTCAAGTGACACCACATGCTGGTGAGGATGTGGGGAGAGAGGAACACTCCTTCATTGCTGGTAGGAATGCAATCTTGTACAACCACTTTGGAAATCTATCTGGCGCTTTCTCAGAAAAATGGGAATAGGGTTTACTCAAGGTCCAGCTATTTCACTCCTTGGAATATACCCAGAACATGACTATTTCTAAAAGAGAAAAGTGTGCATTATGAGTCAGGTGATCAACATTTCTGGAATAATTATTCATTAACTATATCTTTGATAGTAAACAAGACTTTATATTTCTGTGATCTGAAACTTAGTTGTTCCAAAATGCAGGCTGATTTATATTTACTTTTTTTAACAGAATAGTGAAAAGCTTATCTGGAAAATGTCAAAGATCTTTCGATTTTTCTAAAGGATTATGTCATCAATGGGAAATATTTTAAAGTATTTTATATTTGTGCATACACATGACAATAATCAGGAAAGAAGAGGACGATTAAAGAAAAGAGATCATAGAAAAAAATGGAATTAGACTACCTAAAAGGGGCTGGAGGGAGGAAAGTGAATGCAGTTATTGATTAAATAATAATTTAAATAAAAAGTATATACCAAAAAATTTAAATACAGTAAAAATAAATTCTAAAAATCTAAAGTTCTTTTAAATTTTTGCTTTTAAATTATGTGTGAATGTTTTTTTCTGAATATATGTGCATCACGTGTATGCCTGGTGACGATGGAGAGAAAAAAAGCATCATATCTCCTGGAACTGAAGCTACAGATGGTTTTAAATTACCATGTGGGTGCTGTGAAAAGAACCAAGGTCTTTAGTAAGAGCAGTAGATACTTTTTTAACTACTGAGCCATTTCTCCAGCCTCAAAGAAGTCATTTTATCAAAGGGAAAATATTGAACTCTGGACTGTATTTTGTGGTGTGTTGTTACAATTATAACAGGCATCAATATAAATTGACACACAGAAATGTATTCAACTAATGTTAAAATGATCCGGTGTATCAAGAGTGACATGTGCTTCTGCTCCATACTGGATAGCATCAATATTTTATCAGCATAGCTCTTTTTTATGTTGTTATTTTTTTTTACAAGAATACATATTTATTAAGTTACATTCATGGTTTATTAATTCCAATAATGCCTTTGAAACACTTAAAATAAGTAAACTAGGTATACAGTTTTTACTAGTACCTTGAGAGTCTAAGATAATTTGGTTATATTTACCTTTCATCATCCAGCACTTCCGAGATAGCTACCTGCTGATTCTATTCACAAAGTTTTTCACTGGTGTGCATATATTTTAAAATTCCCTGGTGTTTGTGCACTCAAGCTAAAGCATGTCATATCCCCCCAATTGTGCCACTTTTAAGGCTAAATACTTTTATTTTTATTTTTTTAACTTTTTGCATATACATTTATATTATTACACATATATACAATAAACTACCTACCCCTTGCAGTCGCTTACTGGCCTAGATCATCTGTAAATAATACTTTTATTCTTACAAAATAAAATTTTATAGTTCTTGAAATTATAATGAAATAATTTTCCTTCTTCCCTCTCCCCTTAACCTTTCCCATACACTGCACATTGTATTATTTCAAAGACATGGCCTTATTTATTTTGTTACATACAGATATTCATGGATACATAGACACATATAAGCACTCATACAAAGACATATGTCTTTTGCTCAGTGTGTATAATATTACTTGCATGGATAGGATCTCTGTGCAGAACACTTAGTATTGGAAAAGGACTTACAACTAAATACAGTCAACATGGAAAGTGTTGAATGTAAGCATGTCAACAAAGGAGTCGACAACCCACAATAGTATTAGAAGAGACTATCAACACTATAAGAATGAAACTTCATATATCTCTATATGAAGAATTGGAGAGCTGGTTCTCAAGGTGGAGAATGTGGTTTAATATTCTGTGTAATGTAGTGAAAATGAATGGTCAGAGTTTCCTTACTTGCTGCTTTCATTTATATGTTTTTCTCTCTTTCATGTCTTCCTTTGGGTTGGCAATATGTTGTGTTGATTATTCTGTACACTCTACTATTTAGATCTTAATTACTCTTACTCTTTAAATTGTTATCCTAAAAGTAAAATTCACATTCTTGACATTAAAACTTTCTAAAATGTAATGCCACTTTAACTGCTTTATATATGTTGCTGTGATCTTTATCTACATTTATTATCTTTATTTCCTATATTTCCTCAATTTATGCTACTCTTGATATTCATTTGTGCTCCTCTTGTGATCTCTCAGCCTTAAATATTAATAGTAGTGGTATAAATCTATTTTCTTTATATTTATCTATATCCTTAACATTATCATCATAAATTCTGCTTTTTTATATATCAAAACTGTCAATTAGTGTTTCTTTAACTTAAGAATTACTGTTTCCATATCAGTGCAGATTAAATGTCATGGTGAACTATTCAATATTGAATATCTATGAATATATTATTTATGATATTTTTAAATAATAGTGTTGAAGGTACTTAAATAAAGCCTATAGTTACTTTCTTTGATGTTAAAATGTGACATTTTTATAGCTTATTTCATCAATGTTTGGTATTATTGCTTCTGATGGTAATTGTTTGTTTTCTTTGTCTCATTTTCTCTTAGGTTATCAGCAGTTTACTCTGAAGAGATGAAATGCCTGTATCCAGTGTTAGTGTAAAGTCAGAACTAGTGCTTGCAAAGATTGGAGATCAAGTGTCATTTGTTAGAAAATGTGTGGATATTTCTGTAAATAAGTTTATTTTCTCTTCTGTTTCTCATACATTCAGAATCCAATAGCAAAATATCATGATCTTCCTATAATCTTTCTCAATTTTTCCTTCTTTTAGATCAGATGTTTGCACTTCCCTAAATAAAGTGTTGGCCTAACTTACTGTAGGGTTTACTCTCAACATCATATGCTATTAAAAGCCTACCTTATGGTGTCCTTTACTGATTTTCCATACTTGCAACATTTACAATTTTTGTCACTTAAACTTATAATTCTCTTCTTCCTTCTTTTTTCATTTTTTATTTATTATAAGTTATTCACACTGTGTACCAATTATTATCCCCTCTCTCATATCTTCCATTCTCATCCTCTCCTCTTCTCCCATCCTATTCCCCTCCCCTAGACTACTGACAGGAAAGCCTTCCTCCCCTACTGGCTGACCACTGCCTATCAGGCCTCATACAGATAGCTTGTGCACCTCTTCCTCTGTGTGGCCCAGGGCTTTTCTGCCAAGGAGAAGTAAGCAAATCTCAGGCACAAGATTCCATGTCAGAGGCAGTCTCTGCTCCCCACATCCCACCATGCAGAGTGAGCTGTCCTTTGGCTGTATCTGAACAGAGAGTCTAGGTTCTTTGCCTTCATTGTCCTTGGTTGGTGTTTCAGTCTATACAGGCCTTGATGGTCTCTCTGTGGGGCTCCTGAATCCTCCAGGTCATTCCATCCCCCCAATCTTCCATACAATTCTCAGGACTATGTCCTGAGTCCAGCTATAAGTCCTAGCATCTGCCTCATCCCCTGCTAGGTGGAGTCTCTCAGAGGACATCTATGTTGGGATAATACCCACTTTAAGTGAGTATATACCATATCTGTCTCTCTGGGTCTGAGTTACCTCACTCAAGATGATCATTTCTAGTTCTATCCATTTGCCTGCAAATCTCAAGATTTCCTGATTTTTGATACCTGAGTGGTACTCCATTGTGTAAATGTACAACAGTTTCTTCATCCATTCTTCAGTTAAAGGACATCTGGGTTGTTTCTAGATTCTAGCTATTACAAATAGTGATACTATGACCACTGTTGAAGAAATGCATGTTTGTATGATTGTATATTTGCATGATGGAGCATCTTGCAGGTATATGTCCAGGAGTTGTATAACTGGGAATCCTGTAAAAATATTCACAGTTTTCTTAAAAAGTGCCAGATTGATTTCCAAAGTAGTTGTACAAGTTTGCACTCCCACCAGCAGTGGAGGAGTGTTCCCCTTTCTCCACATCCTCACGGGCATGTGTTCTCCCTTGAGTTTTTTATCTTAGCCATTTTTATAAGTGTAAGATGGAATTGCAGAATCGTTTTGAACTGCATTTCCCTTATAAGTATGGATGTTGAACAATTTTTTAAGTGTTTCTAGGCCACTCGATATTCCTCTGTTGAAAATTCTTTGTTTAGCTCTGTACCTCATTTTTTAATTGAGTTATTTGTTTTGGTGTTGTTTGATTTCCTGAGTTCTTTGTATATTTTAGATGTTAGCCCTTGGTGGGATGTAGGGTTAGTGAAGATATTTTCCCACTCTGTAGGCTGTCTTTCTGTCTTATTGACAGTGCCTTTAGCTTTACAGAAGCTTTTCAGTTTCATGAAATCCTATTTATTAATTGTTGACCTTAGAGCCTGAACTATTGCTGTTCTGTCAGGAAGCTGGCTCCCGTGCCAATGAGTTCAAGCATCTTCCTCAATTTTTCTTCTAACAGATTTAATGTGTCTAGTGTTGAGATCTTTAATCCACTTGGATGTTAGTTTTGTGCAGCATGATAAATATGGCTCTACTTGTATTTTTCTACATGTAGACATCCAGTTAGACCAGCACCATTTGTTGAATATGTTATTTTTTCTTCCACTGTGTGGTTTTAGCATCTTTGTCAAAAATCAAGTGTCCGTAGGTATATGAGTTTATTTCTGGGTCTTCTACTCAATTTCATTGATCAACCAGCCTGTTTCTATGCCAGTACCATGCCATTTTTATTACTACTGTTGCTCTAAAATACAGCTTGAGATCAGGGATGGAGATTCCTCCAGAAGATCTTTTATTTTACTGGATTGCTTTCACTAGTCTTGGTTTTTTACTTTTCCATATGAAGTTGAGAATTGATCTTTCAAGGTCTGTAAAGAATTGTTAGGTACTTTGATAGGGATTGCACTGAATCTGGAGATTGCTTTTGATAAGACAGCCATTCTGACTGTTGAGCCTCACAATCTGTGTGAATGGGAGCTCTTTCCATCTTGTGATATCGTCTTTAGAGACTTGAAGTTGTTTTCATAAGTCTTTTAGTGGCTTGTTTTGAATTACACCAAGACACTTTATATTATCTGTGGCTATTGTTAATGGTGTAGCGTCTCTAATTTCTTTCTCAGCCTGTTCGTTATTTGTATACAGAAGGGCTACTGATATTTTGTATAATTAATCTTGTATCTGACCACTTTGCTGAAGGTGTTTATCAGCTGTAGGAGTTCTTTGGTGGAATTTTTGGGGCCACTTATGTACACTATCATACCATCTGTGAATAGCAATACTTTAACTTCTTGCCTGATGTGGATCTCATTGATCTCCTTTTGTTGTCTTACTGCTCTAGCTAAAACTTCAAGTACTTCCTAAATTCTTACCAAAGTATTACTGAACATTTAGAGTTTGCTCTGGATATTCTGATGACATGTTTATTTCCTTTCTGCTTGACAACCATCTCATAATTTTACACTGAGGTCATAGTCATAGTGTGAAGGAATGCCTTAAGTGGGTGTAGCAGATTCCAGTAAGAACTGTTTGGCCAATCAACTGGAGAGAAGGACAGGAAGTAGATGGGAGGGGCTTCTGGGGAGGAAGGAAGAGGAGGATGGCTGATCACATGGGGGTGTGGGTGGGAAGAGACTGAGGGAAGAGAATATACCCAGAAGTCATCAGACTGGCAATGTATTGGTTTATATGTGGGACTTAAGGATGGTAGGATTAGAGTGATTAGAGTAGCTCAGATTCTGCCCAGCATAGTGCTTGCAGCTTAAAAATAAACCAAAGTCTCTGTGTCTGTCCTTTGGTAACTAGCTGGTTAAAGAAAACTACTGACTTAATAATTTACTATGTTGACTAATGTAGGAAAAATAAAAGGTACAGCAACATCACAGTGAGTGACTCAACCAGAAAATATACCCAGGACATTCTTCCACCAGAGGGGTTTTTGCAATCCTCTAATAAGCAAGGAGAATCATTGCCAATTTGTCATTTATTTTTCTTCTGAATGATGTTGAATTTGGGTTGCTGGAAATTTTAGATTTTTACATTATCTAATTCTTCATCCCTATTCTGAATCATTTAATATACAATTTCAATTAAGATCCTGAACTATTTTCTGGATGTTTATTGATACATCCTGAAATCCAATTTTATTTTCCCTTTTAATGAAAGCATAAAAGAGCTTTCCTTTTCCAGACACTTGTTAGCCTCTTTTTCCACAGAGCTCAAATACCTAGCATGTTTCTCCTAGAATTAGTTAATTTTTCTTTATATCTTTCCTTTTTGGTATTCTTAGCCTGTTTTCCATTGTTAATATGTAATACTATAGAATGCCAAGTAATGAAAGAAAAAAATGTTATTTTTCTCCTCACTCACCTACATTGAAAGTCAGACATGATAATGGCTATGATCTTTCCAGACAGACCTCATCATGGTTGGAAAGAGAATGACCTAGTTAATTGCCTTAATGCAAAAAACTCCATTAAGCTCATCAGTCCATCAGTTGCATGACTGTATTAAGTGACTCATGAAGACAGACCCTAGTCACATCCACCTTTTATTTTTCAGAATGGGTTACAGTTCAGGGTGAGTTTCAGAAGAGACATACTGAGGTAATGATTCGTCCACATCTTGTGTTTATTTGTGGGCATCAAATTTCCATTTTCATTTATCTAGCCCTGGAAGATTTCCAAAAGTAGTTTCTCCTTATCAGGAGCCTTTAACATTGGCCTTCTGCATTTATCTATATCAAGAAGTGGAAAATTCCCTCAAAGATATGTTGGATTCTTATCCCCCCACGCACCTTTTTTCACACTATCAAATATTCTTTTTAACATTATATTTTCATCTGAAGAGATAAAACACACATTCCTATAAATTACTTTGTTATGACCAGAAATCAAAATTAATGTTTTACAAGTGGGGAAATAACTTAAATACCCTTTTTATTCAGTTGAATATTGACATCAGTAACTTAGATTATGTGGGCCTCAGTTTCACATGAAATTTAGTGTGACAATCTATCATATATGAAAAGACTATTTGTAAAGTTGCCACCATATAGTGGAAGTTGAAGTTGACTTACAAAATGAAATTTTGCATTCATTTTGATATGCAGCTTTACATACAAGTAAAATTAAAGTCAATTAATTGTTTCAATTCCTCTTAATGCATATATGAAAATTATGATGTTAATTTTTCATATCACTATGAGAAGAAAATTAATGAGAATTAAAGTCATCATCTTTTGCATTAAGTCATATGTCTAGTAATAATGCTTAAAAGCCATCCCAAAATTGATTTTTAAAGTCTATTATTTCAAAATTGGGTCACTCTGACAAAGATCTCTTTGCATCTTCTTACATTAGTAAAAGTAAGGTGTGGATAATAAGCAGTAAAATGTGGATGATGGTATCTTTTAAATGTGGTTAGATATGCTTTTTCCCATGTATTTATTTAATCACTTTACAACCCTAATAGCAACCCGCTCCCTCCTCCTTTCCCAGCCACATCTTCGCAGCTCCCCGTCATCCCTTCCCCTGCCCTTTTTTCAGATAAGAGGAGGCCCTCCATGGGTAGCAACCCAGCCTAGTACATCAAGCTTCAGGAGGACCTTATGCATCCTCTCCCACTGACGTCAGACAAAGCAGCCCAGAGAAGGGAGAGAGATGCAAAGACAAGCAAAGAGGCAGAGACAGCCTCTTCTCCCATTGTTAGGGAACCCACATGATGACCAGATTGCACATTTGCTACACATATATAGGAGCCCAAGTCTAGTTCATGAATGCTCTTTCATGGTGACATAGTCTGTGAGCCTTCACAGACCCAGGTTAGTTTAGTCTGTAGATATTCTTGTGGTGTCCTTGACCCCTCCCAGCCTCTTTAATCATTCCTCTGACTTTTCCACAAGACTCCCTGGGGTCTTTTTTGGCTGGGGAATCTCTGCATCTGTTTCCATCAGCTGCTGAGTGAAGCCTCTCAGAAGACAGTTATGCTAGGCTCCTGTCTACAAGCATAATAGAATATCATTAATAGTGTCAGGATTGACTCTCTCTTGTAGGGTGGGTTGCCAGTTGGGTCAGTCATGGGTTAACCATTCTCTCAATCTCTGCTCCACCTTTATCCCTAAACTTCTTGTAGGCAAGACAAATTTTGGGTACAAGGTTTTATGGGTGGTTTGGTGTGCCCTCCCTCTTGGCTTTCCTGGACTCAATTTTGTAGGCCAGGCTGGCCTAAAACTCATAGATATATGCCTGCCTCTGCCTCTGCCTCTGCCTCTGCCTCTGCCTCTGTCTCTGCCTCTGCCTCTGCCTCTGCCTCAAGTTATGGGATTAAAGGCATGTGCCACCATGATCAACTTGGTTAAATTTTTTAAATTATTTTTTTAATTCATTTTACATCCTAATTGTAACCCTTTCCTCATCTATTCTGGTCCCCTTCCCTCCTTCTTTCCCTATATGCCTCCTCTACCCCTCAGAAAAGTGAGACTCCCTACCCAACCAACCCACCCATCCCAGCACCTCAAGTTACATTACGACTGAGTGCCTCCTCTTCTCCTGTGGCCTGGCAAGGCAGCCCCACCAGAGGGAAGTGATTATAAAGCATACAACAGAGTCATGTGAGAGACAGCTCCCACTCCCCTTACTAGAGGAACCACAGCTTGTTCTAAGACCAAGCTGTAGGGGGCCTAGGTCCAGTCCATGCATGGTCCTAGATTGGTTCTCTGAGCTATTAAAATCAGAGAAATCATGCAATTTGCAGAATGGATGGAGCTAGAAAATATCATTCCAAGTAAGGTAACCCAGACCTAGAAAAGCACACATGGTATGTACTCACTTATAAGAGGATATTAACCATATAGAATAAGATACCCATACTAGGTAGTCTTAAAAGAGGCAGATCTTAACCTCTTCCTCCTCTGCTCTCAATCCAATCCTGAAGTTTCATCAGCAGTTCTGGAGCATACCCATTGTCTCCTCTTTCTCTCTGACCCCATCTTTAATGGACCGGATCCTCTCCTCCTACCTTCCTTCCCGCAGTTCATTCAGTCATCCCAACCACAACACCAGCAGGTATTTCCTAGAAAGCTATGGACCACTCCAACCGTTGAAGCAGGAAGGATAATTGTAGAGCGTCACCCTCACTGACTGACTGAGTGACCAAGAACTTGAGACCAGAAAGTCCAAGGCATCTACGGTAAAACAAAACAATACAAAAAAGAAAAGCAATTAAAAGGCTACCTAACAACATTGTGCTATAGATCAGTGTCTTCCTCAAAAAATCATCAGAGAAGCTTTCTCCTAGAGTATGTGGGAACAAATATAGGGACCCACAGTCAAACAATAGGCAGAGAGAAGGAGGCAGGGGTGGGTGGGTGAGGGAAGGCAGTTCTTGGAACTAAGTAGAATATCTCCATCAAATCCCTCCTCTCAGAGCTCAGGGAACCCTATGGAAGAGGAGGCAGTAAGAGGGTAAGAGCCAGAAGGGATGGAAGATAGCAAGGAAACAAGGCCTTCTAAATCAACAGTATTGACACACATGTACTTGTGAATTGACAGTGGCTGATAGAGCATGCCCAAAGCCTGAAAGGGTCTGCACCAGAGTTTGCAGCCTAGAGCTGAAAGCAGAAGTGGACACATCTTCCATCCCTATTGCAGAGCAGTCTCCAATAGACAACCACTTGTAAATTAATACATAGTTTTCTCCTAAAGAATCTCACTGGAGAAACAAACTACTCTTAAGATAGGCTGTATGCTCAGGAGCAGATAACCAGAAAAAAAAAAAAAAAATGCATCCAGTAGCATCTTTGAAGCTTTCTTGTCTCAATATGTGTCAGGACTTTAATTTTTTATTTTTTGTTTTTATACTTATTTATTAATTTTATTTGTAAATTCTTTTCTCCCTTTTCACCCTACAGATCCTGAGCATACACATAGTACACAAATTATGGCTTCCATATTAGTGGTTCTATGTGATTCCTGAGTGTGTGAATGAGTCAGTCTCTGCACTTATATCTGTTTCTTGTGCTATTTCTTGAGCTATTTCTACTTCTGTTTGTGGAAGGAAATAGTTTGTCCTGTCCAGTGTGTTAGGTTTTATTCTATCTTCTTGTTTTATATCATTTTATTTTGTTATTCTCGCTTTGAAGCCCATTTATTTTCTAATGAGAAACAGAAAAACATTAATCCAGGTGGGAGGAAAGGTGGCATGGAATTGGGAAGAGTACAATGAGGGAAAGCCATAAACAGAATGTATTATATGAGATAAAAATATTTTCAATGAAAAGGAAAAAATTTAAATTTAAAATATGAAAAGTCTCTTCTTTTCATATCAAATAAATTAAAAAATATCTTGAGGAATAACATAATTTAGTCAATTCAAACTTATGTTAAATTTTAAAAATATTCTACTTCAATTACATGTATATTCTGTTTCAATATGCTTATTTAAATGTTTATCAAACAATGTCATTTACTACACAAATATAAAACATTAAGAGTAAATATTTCTTTCTCTAGTACTAAAGAACTACCTAGTGTACAATAAAATCAACTGTTAAATAGTGAGTTACAGAATTATAAAGCTCATAAAATATAAAAGAACTAGATCATGGTGTCTCATTGAGCATAAATATTTTTAATAAAAATAAAACAACATAAAAATCACAGCAATTTGGCCATGTGTGGTGATGTGTGTTTCTAAACCCAACATTAGAAAGGTAGAGTTAAGGGGATCAGGAGGCCAACACCATCTTGGAAAGGTCGTTTTGATTTTCTCAGATGAAAGGACAAGAAGAAAGCCATAGCCAAGCCTTACAAATACATGGCTTGGGCTGAACCCACAGTATGTCTGTCTCTAGGCTTAGACCTGGAAACTTCTATACAATTTGATATTCTGGAAGCCTGGACCTTAAAGGCTTCAGCCCCCAGACTCAACTGCTAACATAGTCCTAGAATGTTTTCAGCCTCTGGGACTTACTGCTGAATAAGCTCGCTCTTTCTAGTCCTTTCTGAACTCTGGCAGGCTGGTTTGACTCAGCTGTTCTAGTTCAGAACTCCTCTCCAAGCTGACTGACTTAATATGGTTGTCCCCACTTTTCATGAATTGCTCCACTCGGCAAAATTGCCTCTGAATCCTCAGACTGTGTGGTATGAATTCAGCTGAACTGCAGCAGCCTGTACTGTATTCCCACATGCTCCTGTGCTGTCTCCACAGACTGTAGTGTATTCCTGTATTCCTGTATTGTACTTTCCTCCGCTGCACTGTACGTAAGTAGCCTCTCTTTCCTCTCTGTTCTCCTGAGATTGGGTGTGTCCTATTTCAGATTCATGCTGTCAAATCTCTTTCGGATTCATCACTTTGGCTGCCTCTCAATTAACCATCATTGTTTGGGATGAAAGATTTGTATGAAAGAGGTATATTTTATGTTTGGGATTAAAGGTTTGTCTGTCTCTATTCCAGCTGAATCACCCAGACCTAGGTCTTTACTCCATGTTGCTGGATTAAAATGCCTCTATAACATCCTTAGCTATATTAATTATTTACTTGGCAAGTTTGCAAACAAATTAGTAATTATAGTGTCCAATAATGAACCCCAGCCAAATCTCAGTTACGTTATCTGTTTAGCTGGCTACAGCAAATGTTGAATTTATTCACTGCATATCAAAATTCTTGTTTCCCTACTGGGACAGTAACTAGTTTAAGTCTGCCTTCTAAGTAGGGGCAATTTGTACATCTTGACATTATACAGACACCCTGAACAGAATGCTAAGTGGTGTATTAGCACATAAAAATGGGACACATTAATGAATGGCTGCTCTTATTACTTTTCTCTACAACAGAAATGTCATAACAAAGCAAATGTTGAAACAAAATACAGTAAGTCAACATTGTGAACTTATGCCTGCCAGCTTGCATGGCAAGGCTATGAATAGTAATTTGTATCTTCTGCTATTGACTAGAGTAGAAAGATCAAATACAGTTTTTTCTATTAATTAAAATAATGTAAGTCTTATGAGCTAACACCAACATATTACTCAAAGATGACAAATGCATGACAACTGCATGAAATTGAATAATTTCTTATTATAACTGTTATTTTTTTCTATTATTTTTACCCTTTTTTTTTTTTTTACAAATATCATTAATTTATATAGAGAGAAGGTAAAAGCTAATTTTCCTGGATTGAAGCCAAAAGTATAGTACTTAAACAGTTGTTTTATTATTCAGTTTTCACACATGTCTTACTGGTTCACACCAAGGGTGGCCCAACTTTCATCTACATTCTATTTTCTAGCCAAAATAATATAAAGTCATATAAAAGTCATCAGTAGTTTTTAAGTTGAAGTGCAGCTGCATTTTAGTCAATGAATACTGGAGATACTTTCTTTCTCCATGCCTGCTGAAAGTATATATTTAACCAATGGCCTCTGCCTACTTGAAACTTATATGCTAGTAGAAACAAAATGTCACTTGACAATTAAATTATTTATACACAGTCAAACTAGAGTAGGATGAATTCTAGGTCCTTTAGTCACAAACTAGGCACACACATGCACACATATACAAACACACACACATACATATAATATGCATGTGAAAAAGTATTACTGAATGTTAAAATATAGCTGCACTGAAGACATCATTATATACTTTTACCCTTTGATTTCAAACTACTTATCATAGCCTAGAACACTGTTACTAAGAGGTTTGTTTGTCCTTCTGTTCTTAAGTGCTGTGGTAGTTTGAATATATACGCTCCCCATAGGCTCATATATGTGAATGCTTACTCATCATGGAGTAGCCCTGCTTGAGAAGATTAGAAGGTGTGACCTTCCTGGAGTGGGTGTGGCTTGGTTGGAGGAGGTGTGTCACTAGGGCTGGTCTTTGCAGTTTCAAAGGTCCAAGCCAGACCCAGTGACTCACTCTTCTTGCTGTCTGCAGATCCAATGTAGAACTATCATCTACTTCTCCAGCACCATGTCTCCTGGCACACAGTCATGTTCCCTACCAAAATGAGAATGAACTAAACCTCTGGAACTGTAGCCAAGCCCCAATTAAATGGTGTCTTTTCATAAGATATGCCTTGGTCATCATATCTCCTCACAGCAATAGAAATGCATGTGTATGAATCTTTATGAATAGTTTATACATGGAAGTATTTCTTTTTCTTGCCTTGTAATTCTAGCAAGGAAATCTGGTGCTATCTGGAGTAGAAGTGGTGAGACTAAATGTTCTTGCCTTCTTGCTGGTTTTGAAAGAGTTGTTTTCCATTTTCCTTCACTGAATATTTTTTAACTATGGACTTTCTACACATGATATTTATAATTGTTGGTAAATTCCTTTTATATGTAATAAGTTAAATGGATTTTTCTTACAGACGAAAGGCTATTGGATTTTATTAAATGATTTTCTGCTTCTATTGAGATAATTGTGGTTTTTTGTCTTTCATTCTCTGGCATATCACATTGATTCCCACAGACTAAACATTCTTCCATTATATCCCATGCAATCCCGGCAAATGATTTTTTAATGTGCTGATGAATTCAGTTTTGCAAAAATTATTTGGAGGATTTTTCTATTAATATTCACCAAGTATAACATTATACTTGTACTTCCTTTTCAAATGACCTATAACTTCGTAAAATATAAAAAACATTACCACCTTTAGAGTAGATAGTTTTCTACCTTGAATTTATGGTAATTAAATTTAAAACACCTCAGTTATTTCCATGAAAAGGGAAGAAAAGCTATCATTTTCTTTTGGAAATATTTTTTCACATTGTTATCAATACTCCCCTTTCACTTCCACTGGTCTCACATTATTCGTCCACTTCCTTCCCATTTAATCCTTCTCCTTCCCTGTCTACCTCTTTCTACTTTCAAATTTTGTTTGTTTTGGAGATTGTATTTTACTTTGTTTCTCTCTTCTGATTTCTGCTTTTAAGCACCCCTATATAAGCCTATCCACTCTCCTTCAAATTTGGGATCTCTTTTTCATCAGGTGCTGTTATATAAATATTTATATTTGTATACGCATATGCAGTCCCAATTATAACCTGCTAAGTCCAAAATATATACTTAATGAATGTATATATGTAAATTTAAAATTATTAAATTAAGCAATTTGAGTTTCAGTAAAAAGGAGAAATCTTTTTAAATCCACAGAATTCCAGATGTGTTAATCAGGAAATTATAGGGAATATTGACATAGAATAAAACTACAGTTAAGCAAGCTATTTTATAGTGCATGCAAAATTACAATGTATGTGGTATGATGAGTCTTATAAATTAAATAGCAGAAAATAGCTTCCAAGGATAAAAGCATGGATAACTCTTATAGAGGAAATATGTCTAATAATGCATAGAAGAGATACATGATCTCATATTTTATTTTTTTCCTTTTTATATTCTTTGTAAAATTTTATTTAATTAATTTATTCAGATTACATCTCAACTGTTATCCCATCACTTGTATCCTCCCGATCCTCCCTCCCTCCCACTTCACCCTATTCCCCTCCCATAGGTCTATGACAGAGGGGGACCTCCTCCCCCATATTTGACCATTTCCTCTTCATGGGGAGGCCTGATGGCACTCAGAGAAAGCTTAAGCATGCTACCAAGATGAGCCTTGATAGCCTCTGATCTCATATTTTAAAAGGTGAATACTTACAAGCACAAATCAATAAAATGTTTAGATGGATGTTTTCCACAAAAAGTAGAAAGAAATGGTAATTAATTAATAAGCCAATAAAATATCCTACTCAAATATGACATACTAGAAAGCATATGTATTCTCTGATTTGTTCAGGACCATTTGATTATTTAAATTGACAAGCAGAGTTTGTCCAAGCATAGTTTTAGTGAGACTACATTGGATAGGAGAGAAGTCAGTAAAGAAAACAAAACAAAACAAAACAAAACCACTTACACTGAACATATTCAATTTCTGTTTTCAATTCTTTTCCTTATTTTGTCAAACAAAATTTATGGGTTATTTGACCATAAATACTTTCCTTTGCTATTATTTCTTCAAAGTTATTCACAGCCTAAGTTGTTTTTAAAAATTTTTTTTATTAATTTATTCTTGTTACATCTCAATGTTTGTCCCTTCCCTTGTATCCTCCCATTCTTCCCTCCCTCCCCATTTTCCCATTATTCCCCTCCCCTTGACTTTTCCTGAGGGGGATTACCTCCTCCTGTATATGCTCATAGGATATCAAGTCTCTTCTTGGCAAACTTCTGTCCTTCCTCTGAGTGCCACCAGGTCTAAGTGGCTTTTTTTCTTAAGCCTGAGACTTAAAATTAGACCTATGTTTTATCTATTTAGAAACATAGGGTTTAACCTAGACTTCTGGTGTTTCTTAATCTTTTTTAAATATTTGCTTTTAATAGTAATATATGTTTACATTGGCCATTTGTCGGACTCTGCAGGGTAAGGTTGAAGTCTGACATCACACTGTTTGCTGTTTGCACTCAATCCATGATGGTGGACTTTTTTCTCATTGGGGTTCTCACTCCACCTCATCTGGTAACCCCAAATCTTGTGAGGAGCATCACATACCACTCTGGGAAGATCCTATGGCTGACCCTCTCCTGATAAGAAACCTGCTTAGCAAACACCTGAGGATTCCTCAAGTAGTCCACCCTAAGCTAAAGAGACCTTAGCCTTCAGCAAATGGCCTTGAATCATACCCAGCCGTCTTTTCCCACTCATAAGATAATTAATACTATGTTTTCCTTCTTGTGATAGCACCCCATGCTGCTGCATGTACTGTACCACTATGTGTAGATTAAGTGTCTTGGCATCCCTAGCCCCCGAGAATCCAATGCATCCACCCACAAACTCCTCCCTACTGTCCAAATTTATAAATAAAGACCGGCTGGCATGCTTTATCATGGTTCCATTTCTTTATCATGACCATCTGAGACTTCATTTATTCTGGGGAAGAACCATCACTGGACACCCTGGCCTTGATTGCCAGTCAAGGCAGTAATGGCAGAGCTGCCTTGGCAGCTGCTCTGTAACTGCTAGCTCTGTGCTAATCCCCAGTGAAGCACTGCCCACCTCTGTCTCAACAGACCTGCCTACCAATTGGTTTCCTGACATCTACGTGTTTTCCTGGCGATGCTTAGCACAGCTACTAAACAAAGGGCTGTAACACGTTGGGTATCATCATGGGCTTGTGGATCTCCCGAGTCTCCACTGCTTTATGGTAGACTCTAAAAGAGCTCAACTGGAACACTCCATGTAAAATTTCTTTTCCACCTCCCTGTAAGAGTAAGAGTGGGAGCCTAACCTAGGGCTTGGGGCTCAGGCCTCATTCTGAGTGTTCTCAGCCTCTAACCCGAAGTGAGAAGTGTGACCTTGGGACCTTTGATCTCAATATCCATCCCTTCTTTTTTTTGGAAGCAAGCATCTTGGACTCATCCACTCAGTGATGGAAACCGGACCAGCCCAGCAGCCATTGAGTAACAATCACTGATTTAAATATTACTAATACTGGACCTTCTCTATTCTTCATGATTTTAGGCCAGTTTAAGGTATCTCATTGTGTCAAACTGCAGACTTTTAGATGATTTTTTCTGACTGGCATACTGTATTCTGGACTAAACTACCCTCTTAGATCCCATAATGAAAAGCTTGGAGCATGTCTCATTATAAGATCTTAAATCCCTAGTGTGTTAGACCAAGTAACAATCACCCAAAATACCATTTCCTAGTTCCTAAGTCTGAGAATATCTGGCCTTCCGTGGAGATAAGACAGTGACAGTGTGATCATACTGAGACTCTGCAGAAAAGAATGCTATTCATTTTACCTGTGGGGCTCAATGCAATAATAAAATACCTCATATTTTAACCTACTAAGATAGATGTTTTTTATTTACATGCTAAGATGCTTATGTCTTTCTATTACATTGAATAAAATAAATGTGATCATACATATTTTGATCCATAGTTCTCCTACTATTTGTTAATAATCATTTATCTTGATTATTTGTCAATACATGCCTAAAAGATCTCTGGTTACTGCATATTAAATTGTATTTTCTCCTATAAAAAGAAAATATTTTCTAAGAGTTGGCAATTTTTCCCTCTTCAAGAAAAGGATAAATTATTTTTAATAAATAAAAAGAATTACATAAAAATTGTTACAATAAACTGAAATGATATACTCTTATATAGATAATACATATGTCAAGTCTCTACAATAATTTGGTGACTTAGAAAGTTAAAAAGGAAGAAATAAATAACAGTCATCTTGTCAAGGGCAAAAATTGTCAGGATTTGGAGGAGTTCTGATAAAGTAATTGTCAGAGTAAAATTGGCAAAATTGTTTTTTTGGTTTGGACATAGATACTGATGGAATTAACTCAGTCTGTACATCCACACTCCTCACGAATTGATTACAAAATAGATAGAGTACTTGCAATGTAAGTTTATGATCAAATAATCTGTATGTACAGTTCCAATAGAATAAATGGGTAAATTTAATGTATTGTGTAGTGTAACTTAAGCCAAATGAGAAAAAAAAACTATGAGTTTATTTTATTAATGTATTCATTTGTTAGGGCTATATATACCATAAATTGAGTGTGTGGCAAAACTCTTAAGTTGTTTTCTTATTGCCCCAGATGTCTGAAGCCATAAAAGTGTTAGCAAGGCCACTTTCCCTCTGAGATTCCAGGGTCTTCCATCAGTTGTCTCTTCTGGTGTTTGTGGTCATAAACAACCCTATCTTTCTCTTGCCTTGCCTTTATGTGGATTTTTCCTCTTCTATGGTATTTTTCATACTAACATGTTTCTAGGAACATTTATCATTATGCTGGCCATGCTTCTGTTTTTTGTAATTTCAGAGCTCCAGAGGATTTATGGCTACAGGCCAGCCTAGACTATTCAGTGATGCCTTTTCTCAAGACAAAGTAAATTGAACATCATACAAAAAAAAAAAAAAAAAAAACCTAAAATGATTATCACCATATTTAGAATAAAGCAGAATAATTCAAGCAGATCACCATCTCTACATCCTTGTCTGTCATAGCTACAAAGCTCTTTTACCAGAGTCTGAGGATGAAGCAACAGACCATCTCTTTCCTTAGAACAGGAGAAAGAAACAATATTTAAGCAACCATGGCCACTTTTTGATATATACTTATACCTTTTAAGCTTAGGCCCCTAAAAATTTACATAACTGTGACATACTTACAAGAAAAATTTACACACATGTATCTTTTGACCAAAGAGATCCTACATTTCCATCTGTTAGTTAATGTTCAACTTTGTTTCTTCTTGTCTGCAGAACCTCGGTTTCTATTTGCTTTGAGCATTTATTTTAGAAGGTCAGCAACTGTAAATCTCTCAAGAACGTAGGAGATATCACATTAATTATTTTTCTGTTGCAGTGATAAAATATCATGACCAAAAGCAATTTGGAAAGAGACCAATTTTATTTTGGCTTAGGGTAACAGAGAGTTAAAGTCCATTAGAGTAGGGCAAGCAAGACTGCAGGAGCAGGAAGCTGCATGGTCACATTTCTATACCTACATAGGAAGTAGAGGCACAGCAGGAAAAAAAGAAGTGATGGCTTAAACCACTAGAGACCTCCCTCCAGTGCTGCACTTCCTCCAGTGAGGACACACTTCCTGAAGGTTTCATAACCTATTTGCAACTGGAATCAATTTAACTCAGCCCTAAATGTAAACACCTCCACCTAGTGGCAGCACAGATGAAATGATTTGTAGGAAAGAAACCTTTTTTGTTTGTCTGTTTTCTTTCTCGCTGGCAAATTTATCTACTCTGGTGATAAAGCATTCCTTCCCTGATTTTGAAACCTACTTCTTGGCTGAAGACCAGCAGCTGTCCAGGCATCCTCCAGGCTTTTGGTACGGGATTGTGACTGCTGAGAAATGCAGCTTCCTGGACTCACAAACTATCAAATCCTCAACCTCTCCAGTGTAAGAAACCCACTGCCTGGTTGATATCCTTTAAATCATTCTTGTAAATGTTACTGTTATTTCTTTATGATGAAGGCATGAAATAAGAGACATACTCAAGCTGTAGGAATACATGGCTGAACTGGGCCCAGACTGTTTCTATCTATCCCTGGGCCTGGGCCTGAGCTTTTTGCCTCTATACCATCTAATCTTCTGCAAGCTTAAGTCTTACGGGCTTCAACTTCCAGCCTCTGTCTGCTAATTTGGCCTAGAATGTTTTCAGTGTCTGAGACTTACTGCTGAATAAGCTCACCCTTCTATCTCTTTCTGAATTCTCACTGACTGGTTCAACTCAGCTGTTCCGGCTCAAACTCCTTTACAAACTGACTGATTCAAACAAACTACTCTTGGCTTCTGACTTAATTGCTCTGCTTAGAATAACTGCCTCTGAAGTCCATGAACTGAACTGCATTGACTACATGAAAACAATTGAACTCAACTACATTCAACTGAACTGCACCCCAATTCAACTCTCTCTCTCCCTGCACTGTTCTATTTTTTTAATTTTTCATTTCATTAATTCATTTGGATTACAGCTCAATTGTTATCCCATCACTTGTATCTTCCCGTTCCTCCCTTCCTCCCACTTTCACCCTATTCCTCTCCCCTAGATCTATGACCGAGGAGGACCTTCTACCCCACTTTATGGTCATAGGCTATCAAGTCTCATCTTGGTAGCCTGCTTATTCTTTCTTTGAGTGCCACCAGGCCTTCCACCAAGAGTAGGTTGTAAAATAAGTTGTGTGGAGAGTGGGGACTAACTCTGACATGAACTCTGGTGTCCCTGCACTGTTCTTAAATAGCCTCTCCTTCCTGTCTGTTCCCCTAAGAGTTAGGAGTATCATATCTCTGACTCATCCTGGCAAATCTTTCTGTGATTAGTCACTTTGTCTGCCTCTCAATTAGATGTCACTGTTTAGGATTAAAAGTGTGTGTGTGCTAAGGGCATGTCTGCATTCCAACCAGAGGGATTAAACTTGTGTAGCATATCTGTGTTTCAGTTGTATCACATTATCTAGCTCTTTGGTTGTGATCCCTTGCCAGCCATGTTGCTGAATAAAAATTCCTCTACACCTTCTAATGAATCATGTGTGTGTGTGTGTGTGTGTGTTGTTGTTGTTGTTGTTGTTTTTCTTTAGACAACCCTGACTAGTGTACACTAAAATATACTTTTGGAGTTTTTTTTTTTCCTGATGGCTCTCTGTTGCATATACTGTAGTAATGGGATATGAAAATGAGTTGGTCCCTTACACTATGCCACATGTTCATGTCTATCTATATTATTTGGAAGCCTTATTCATTATTGTCATAACTCAGGTCAAATACAGAGATATTTTTCTGTCTTTCTTCAATGTCAGTATTTATTGAAAAGCCATAAATTTACAAGATCCATTGGTTTTATTGGTTGCAGCCTATCAAGAAGTCCTGATTTCCCTTGAGAGCTAACCAAGGCAAACACAGGCTTTTTACTTCCATCTGAACTACTGACATGAACTGTCAAATTATACATCACACAATGAGTCCGTGCCTATATATGTAGGTTGTGGGATGGTTACAAAGTGTGAAACAGTTCTCAGCTATGCTTAAGCAGCTTCAGAGTTTTCACAGAACCTAACTGGAGACAAGCAGAAGGCTGGTAGCGATACAAAGACAGGCTCTATAGGGAAGTAGATAACAAAGCCTGCTGGAATTTATCTCAGATCCAAATTACAGGCAGAGAGCTGAGCTGAAGCCCAGGCCCAGTTTGAGTTGGAGAAGTGAGAGGATGCATCAGTACTATGGAGGCTGTAATGGGTCTCGCTACATGAATGGATGAATAAACAGCAACGACTGATGGATCAGTGGGAAGAAAGAGGAATAGCATTGTGAGTAAGCCGCATTAGTAGGAGGATAAAACCAGCAGCAATTCTGGAGATAGTCAAGAATTCTCTAATGATGGGCATCTTCATGCATGTAGTATGAGATAAACTAACACATTGGTTAGGCAATAATCTCCACAGTGTCTAGTATCTTCCTCTTTATGGGTTCCAGGTGAGGTTGTTGCATCCTTTCTTCAGTCTGATGTGTGTGATAAGTTCTCAAGCATGGTTTTCCAGACAGATCTATGTACACAATATAATGCCAAGTTAACTTAATACATCTATTGTGAGGTTTTTTTGTTTTTTTGGTTTTTTGATTTTTTGTTTTTTTGGGTTTTTTTTTTAACTTTCAGGAGGAAGGTGTTTATTGCTCTGAACCTTGTGAGTGGTGCCAGACAGATGGCATTGTTTACATGGTCAACAAGGTTCAGGGTCAATCTGCTTGTGAATTTGCACTCAGAATGGAGTAAAATTTTGCTTGTAAAATAGGGTCAGTCAGGGCAAGGCACACCATGGAAAGAACCACTGTTTTACATAACATATGGCAACTTACAGAGTGCCTCAGCACGATATCAACAATGATATAATTATCCATTAAAGTTAAGAAAAATGATTTCAGCAATAGATGGAAAACAACCAAATCACCAGCAAGGAAAAGAAGAGAGAAAGCCTTTCTCTCTAAAATAATCTTGATTATGTGCTGTTCCATACTCAGTCTTTATTGCATCAACAATTTCCCCAAAGAATAACCAAATAGGAATGCTTGCTACAGACCATTGCACAGCCACTAGCAGGCCGTCAATATGCTGTGTTCCCAGATTTCCCTGGAAATTTTGGCTTGCCCCTGTTTGCCTGTGTTTTTGGGAAGCTAGTCAGAAACGTCAGTGATTCTCCCTCAGTCTTCCTGCTCAGGTTCCTTCAACCATGTTGGCTAGAGATAGCATCGTAACACTTCTGTCCCATCCTTCTTCCTGAAGCCTTACTAAGAACGGTGGACTGAGCCTCCTCACAGTGTATCTGTCTCTCCAGGTTCCCCTAAAGCTTGTCCCTCTCCATGTGGTTTCACAATGCTCCTTGTACACTTTTCTGCTTATAGGCATCATGTCTTATGATACTGTTCTATATACCAATGCAGTGCAGAAACATAGCAACCGCACCATCGACTGAAGGCATTGTCTGTTACCTTGTTTAAATGTGTCCCATTTGCAGTTTGCCTTTTTAGGATGCTTGTGCTTTGCTTTCAGTAATGAAAAGGTAAGACATTGTGGCAATTAAATGCTTTGATATTTTTCAAGGATTGATTATTTCTAAATATTACCAGTTCCAAAGGCCTGAGAGTAGAATTCAGGGCCCTACATATGCTAGGCAAGTATTCTATTCCTGGATTATAGTCCCAGCCCCTGGTTTTTATACAACATATCTGTAATAGCACAGCTTTACATGGGGGCTTACTCTCCTGAGACTACAAGTGTATAACCACTTGTATAAGCATATATATATATATATATATATATATATATATATATATAGTGTGTGTGTCTGCATGTGCATGTTTATCAATCATCATGCCATGTGTGTGTGTGTGTGTGCGTGTGTGTGTGTGTGGGGGGGTAAAAGTAAATGCATATAATAATAATTATTCATAAGCTGATGAAACTGATTGCAAATTTTTCATTTTTTTAACATAATAATTATGTGCTGGTTTGATTTTAAGTCACTACTGTATACTTTCATATAGGTAGTTGTGTGACTGAAATAACATATATGTATAATATATATAATATATAAGATATTACTCTTTAAATTTTTGAAATATTTTCAGGATATACCAGTATATGGCTTAGTGAAGTTCTTGTGATAACATTAGAAACCTAAATGTTAAAAACTACAGGCACAGGAAATCTAACACTTTAGAATGTTCTATTCAATTTCCCTTGAGGTTTCAACTTCTCAAAAATTAAATATTTCCAGCTGTTAGATTCTAAGGTCATTTATAGCTAGCACATGCCGATCTTAGGAGAAATGCGTTTTTTATGGATGATTTTGTTTTCACATATTACTGCTGAACAATTATGATGTTTTATTTTCTACAGTTTTCAGAAAACAGATGTTGTCAATTGACCTTTGTTCCCTACTCTGACAGGTGTGATTTTGTGAATGGGCTGCACAGATTTTGTGTTTTGGCTCTGTATAATTATAAATTCTTATGAAACCTGTTTAAAAAGATGCCCTTGATTCTAGATCATCTGACTAATGCCAAAAAGAGGTGTATTAAGAAGTAAGTAGAAGTATGAAGAAAATTCCAAGATCACAAAAGATAGAGAGCAAGAGAGAAATATATTTCATTTATGCCAAAGGCCCTGTATGAACATATTTGATGCCTAGGGAGGTGTGAACTTACTGCAAATGAAAATTCAGGAGTTCTATAGCTACTTTGTAGTTGCATTTCAATGATATTTCACTTAAATATATGAGTTTTTCAGGCTACATGTGATCAAATGTAGTATACAAATTTATTAAGATGTAACTTTAAATGGAATTATATTTGTAAATTAATTTATTAATATAAAATATATTAATATAAAAATTTTTACCTCAATGAGTTCTTGATCACAACTAGAGCAGAAACTATGCTAAATATAAAACTGACATACATATGGTATGTTTTTCTTGACATCTATACATCTGGGTAATATCTTTAGCATATTAATACACTCCATATTTATAAATATTTACTCATCATATTTAACAATGACAATATAAGCATCATATAATATGCATCTGCTTCAGATTTATCATTGAGAAATGATTTAAAAGTTTCACCCTCATTAAACATTCTACAGTACTGACTGATAGACTGGGACCTCTAGGACTCAGTAATGTTAGAATATCACAGGCCCAGACCCAAATTATCATAGACGATCTTAATCAGCTAAGTAGCCATTTATTACTTGTCTCAATGTAACCTAAAATACTGTGACTCTTAGATAAGTCCTGCTGGATAAACCAGCTGACACCTGGCTTCTAGTAGGCTATAAGCCTAACAGCATGAGGCTTAGAACAGAGATACCATGGCTTTGCTGTTAACCATTTACCTAATGTTCCCATTGATATATTTTTAAAATGCGTTGACAAATGACTTTCTTATTGTCTCAGAAAATGGTATTCAAGATACCCAGAGAATATTTGGCTCCACAATGAGCTACTTCTTACTGTGGAGGTGAGAGTTGTGGTTTTGTGTCAACATCATTTACTAATGAACTCTAAGGAATTTGCGTTATTTTTTCTTTGAGGAGATATTTATGGACAATTAAGTCTGAGATTAAGAGAGAGGTGTGAGGTATGGGAACTAAACACAGGCTGTAAAGATCACTATCCTGAGGTTACAGGTAAATATCCAGCAATGTATTTCTAATACCCTGCATCTCCTCTTTTGTCTGTAAATATATTCTTGCATTTTCTTTATATGTACGCATAATTTGTCTAACTTGTTTTGATCATATTTACCTCTTTTCTCCAACTCCTCTCTGATCCATTTGCCTTCTCTATCCACATAAATTTATGAACACACACACAACACACACGCACACGCGCGCGCGCACATACACACACACACACACACACGTACATCAGTTCCAATTTGAGATACCTTGGTATTCCCCAATCTATGCCTTTTCACTTGACCATGGTTGGCCCAGGAGGCATCAAACTTTTAAAGAAAACTGACTCTCCCTCTCGCAGAAGCTACCAATTGCCAATACCTCCTCAGCTAGAAGTGAGCCTTCATGCCATCTACTCTTTCAATGATGGGATTTTTGCCTGGCCTCAGTCTGTGTGTGTCATGTGCATGGTGTCTCAACCACTGTGAGTACAAATGTGTACTACCGTGCTGTGTTTAGGAAACACTATTTTCTGTGTTCAACCACCACCTCTTGATCTTAGAATCTTCCCCATCTCCTCCTACTCAATAATCCCAGGGACTCAGAGGAGAGGTTTGATATAGATGTCCCACTTAGGGCTAAACAGTCTACAGTCTCCTACTTTCTGCATCTTGACCAGCTGTGGTTCTCTGTGATATTCTCCATCTACAGAAAAAGTGAAGCTTGTCTGATGTCAATGAGACACATAATAATCTATAGGTATAATTATTAAACCCATTACATTGGAAGTCAGCTAGCTTATCACTGTGGTCATTTAGCATAAAATAGTTGAAATATTTTTCTAGGGTCTATGACTTGTCTGTCCATAGGTTCCTGACCCCAATAATGATGCTAAGTATAGGTTTTGTCTTGTGGATAATGATTTAAATCCATTCAGAAAAGTAGCTGGCTATTTTTGTGCAACGATGACACTGGAAACTTCACAACTGTGCGTGTGTGTGTGTGTCTGTGTGTGTAGGTGTGTGTATGTGTTCATTCAACATAATGGGTCATTCTATAACTTAGCTATTACATATGTTGCTAAAATAAATGCTGATGCCCAAGCATCTCTGTGATTTATTGACAAAAATGTCTTCAGGTAAATGCTCACTAGTGGGAGTTTTGTCATGTTGTTGATCTACATTTAGCTTTTTGAGAAATCTCCATTTTTACATACAGCATAGCTAGATTAGCTCAATATAACACCAGCAATATGTTGGGGTCCTTTTTGTTCATATTGTTGCAGCAATTGTGTTGATTATTCTTATTGAATAATGGTAGAGTTTCAATTTGCATTTTTTGTATAATTAGTGATGTTTCATTTTTCTTCCCATTTACTACTTTGAAAACTATCTAATCATTTCATCCACTAATTCAAAAAATTAAGATAAAAAATTTTAAAAAGTTGTATTTCCAAACCAAAAAAGAATAACACTGCAGATATCATGATTCCTAATTTGTTCTCCTACCAAGGCACAGTAACAAAAATATCATTGTGTTATAATAAATTCAAACACAATGATTAATGGAATCAAAAAGCTAGATTAAAAACACATATAGCTACATCTTGCTGCTTCTTTATTTACCAAACACCAAAACCATACATTCGGGAAATGACAAATTCCTCAATAGATAATACAAATATGTACAAATATAGAAGAATGAAGCCCTACATCTATACCCTGCCTTTCAGGTGCTCCAATTTCAAATGGATCAACAACAACAATATAAGACCTGAAACTCTGAGACTGCGTAAAAAAGATTTAGAGGTACTATCAAGAGACGGCAATCCTGGGTATTACAGAAAGTTTCCAAGCAAAGCGACAGATTCTTCTGGGTACAACTGAAGCAGGAGAGGTAAGTCTCCATGTTAACCACATTACCAGGGAAATGTGTCCCTGATCACCACCCCTATCGAGCATTCCCATTTGCTGTTGCTCTCTGGACCAGTTCTTAGCAGCATTGTATTTGAAAGACTTCAACCTTTAAAGAAGGCGGTGGGATTGATGTGTCCACGATAGCCTTACGTTTGGACATTTAGCTGACCTGTTTTAAGCATGGGTCTAATTTATTTGCTCTTTCAGTTCTCATACAAATGAGTTGAATTAAAAGTTGATTTCTCATACCATGTATTAAAATAAAAAGCCACTTACTTAAAAATAAAGAGTAACTATAGACGTATGACATTGGTGCACTGATTACATATCAAGCCAATGTTTTAAACCAGAATGCTAGAGGGAAAACACAGAGAGACATAGAGAATATCAAAATAAGTTTATCATGTGTAGTCATTTAAATGGATCAATATTGGCATAATAATGATTAAAGAGGCAGATGAAAGTTCAAGCAATTCATGAGGGGTAATTCAGTGCACAATAAATATTCCAATACAAAGAGATAGGAAAAGGGCAGTGTAGCAATAGTTTATGTTGAGACCATCTGACTTTCTATTTGGAAGATATTTTGTAGAAAGAGTCTACATTTTATACTTTTATAAAAGATAATCCAAATAATGAATATAAAACAATAAACATATAATAGAATGAACAATATTACGTTTTCTCTTGAAATGGAGGAGATATATTTATATAAATAAATTTAAACAAAGACTAACCTGAGTTATTGATTCTTTTTCTTTGAGTTACCATTTAAGCTTATAGTATAAAAGATACCAACAATGTAATCTTTAGCAAGGCCAACTAAAAATATAAATTGAATCAAAATTTCAGAATAAATATAATAGTCAGATTGACAGTCAAAATCCATGCAATGAAAATATTAAATAGGGTTGGAGATATGGCTCAGCGGTTAAGAGCACCGTCTGCTCTTCCAGAGGTCCTGAGTTCAATTTCCAGCAACCACATGGTGGTTCACAACCATCTATCATAAGATCTGGTTCCCTCCTTTGGTGTGCAGCTGTATATGCAGGCAGAACACTGTATATGTAATGAATAAATAAATCTTTAAAAAAAGAAAATATTAAATAAAGATGACAAAATTAATGTAAAAATAAGGGCTTAGAAAGGAGACATATGTATGAAAGTGATAGATATATGAAAAGGATACACTACATCCCTATAAATCATTACGGCAGCATCAATTTGCAATCTTTAAACCAATTGCTAATCATGACAACTGTTTCTTTGCCATCTTTTCAATTTCTTTCTGTAATTCTTTTTCTACAGACAAAAATTTGTGTTAATGATTCACAAAGGAATGGCATCATATTCCATTAATAGGTGACTACAGTAAGATAGTCTTTATTAAGCCTGTCTCCATGCGAAAGTGTCTGCTCACCCTTTATCTTTCAGTGACAAAGAAGTCCCTGAACTGCTGTTGTTTCTCTAGTGGGTACCACAGGGGACAGATCATGCAAATGCTGTTTGCATGAATGAGGCCCTGGAGAGGTGAAATCCACTAATGCAGATAGGGGAAGTAGAAGAGAGACAGGAGATGAAAATGACCTATACTGATAAATTTGTTCTTTTCCCATCTAGTGGAGAAAATGTACACTTTTTTTCCTACAGAGCATCCAACTGAGTAATGATATGAGCTAAATGCCCACTCTTTTTAAAAGTTGTTTACTTAACATCAAGATTGTAATCCCTCCCTCCTTGCCTGCCAGTACCACCTTCCCTCCCTCATCTGTCCTTCCCCTTCCCTAATCCTCAGGAAGGGGGAGCCCTCCTCCCTTAACATCTTACCTCATTGAAACAAGCCTCATCTGGACTGCCTGTATCCTCTTCCTTTGTGGCTTGGCAAGGGCACCCCACCAGGCGGAAGTGATCAGTACACACCAAAGTCCATGTCAGAGGTAGTCCCTACCACTCATATTATAGGACCCACAGGGAGACTGTGCTGCCTATCTGTTATGTCTGGGCAGTGGGTCTAAGTCCTCACCATGAATGGTCCTTGGTTGGTGCATCAGTCTTGGCAGCACCTCCCTCCTGTGCTCCATTGGTCTCCTTGTGGAGCGCCTGTCTCCTCCATGTCCCTCTACTTCCCAAATCTCCCACAAGACTCTCTGTGCTCCACCCTGATGTCTGGATGTGAGTCTAAGCATCTCTAGGGATCCCCTGCTGGGTGGAGTCTGTCAGAGGACCTACATGGTAGGCTCCTTTCCTGTTCCTTCTCTTCAACTGCTTTGTGTGTCTATTCTATTTGTCCTCCTGAATGACAGCTAAACATTCTCCCTAGAGTTCTCCTTGTTATTTAGTTTCTTTATTCTTGATTGCCAAGGTTGTTGAGATAGCAATGATCTACACAGAGCTGCTTGATTCATTTTTCCTGATTCCTACTAGTATTCAGAACCCTCCCTAGGACCTTTAGTATAACTTCTCATAGCTTGTACCAAAAAACTGAAATAACACCATTTGAAAGTTACATCATGTTCTGGACTTTGAAGGACAGTACTGCAGGAGTGCTGTCTCTGGCTTTCCTGAGAAGATAAAAAGTAAGGATTCTCAGAGACTATTCCATATTTTTCAATGTTGTGATTTGAATTTTTATTATTTATTTATTAAATATTCATTCTTCTCTCATACAATACATCCAGACCCCAGTTTTCCATCTCCCCTTTCGTCCCAACTCCTCACCTCTGCCCTCTGTCAGATCCACTCCCCCTCTGTCTCTCTTCAGAAAAGAGCAGGCCTCCAAGAGACAATAACCAAAGAGGACAAAACAATATACATTATATCAAGGCAAACACACTCATCAAAGTTAGACAAGGCATCCCAATTAAAGGAAGAGAGTCCCAAGATCAGAGACTTTTATAGATTTACTTTTGCAGCCACAATATGAGTCTCTTAGAAAACCTGAGTAACACATAACACAATCAGACTTTTATGACAAAATTTATAAATATGTAAGCAAGATATATCTACCCTGCAGTCTGCTGAATATAGACTAAAGAAAGACAGCCTAGCATATGTAAAAGTAGCTGGCAGGCTTTAAGTGCTGGCCTAAAGGAAACTACATATGATAACTTGTTCTCATGATACCCTTTGTGTCAGTTCTAGGAAAGAAAATATCATAAAGCCTGAACTTAAAACATTTATCTTCTGGACAAATGATTAGAATGCAGACATTTTCACAAATGTGGAATGCAGGTTACAGGAAAATCTCTGTGTTATGTTCCTATAGGTGTTTCTACTTTGGGATACAATAATCACAGATAACCAAGCTTAACCCATTAAAATTTAAGATTCCATGGTTTGTGCAGTGTATCTTGATTTGTGTATGATCTTAAAATGAGAAAGAATTGCAATAATAAATAGATACTGAGCAATCTGATATTGTCCCATAATTGGCTAAATTCTACAATGCTTAGAAGAAGTTTTTCTTAGTAGATATCCTACCATCTTACAAAAATGACCAAGGTGATCTTCACAGGTCATTTTCAGCTATGTAATTTTGTAGCATTTTTAAAAGAACAACAGAAACTTCATTTACTTCTTCTTTTGATCAATTTTGATGAAAACTTATACTCTGGGTCACCAATATCTTTTCTAGCTTACTGTAAGACTGTTTTTCTCTTTTTAAACTAATTAGTTTTAACATATCTGGTACCACCTGGGTTTGAACTGATATTTTTATTATTTTTACCAGAAAGTCATTATAATAGATTGTCCGACATGGTGGTAATAAACATACATATGTATATAAATATACAATTTTCAAATTAAGTTAGCTTTAGAACTGCTGAGTATTCTTCCTTTATCTTAGAAGACAGTTATCTTGAGAAGGCAGTTTTAAGGAGCTTATGACCTAAAGTAGAGAATTATAATAATAAATATTCTATAATATCATTTGCTCTCCTTTAAGAGATCTACACAGAGACAGATTTTGTCAATCTGTCCACAACCACAGATACATGTGTAATGCTTTACACTCTACCTGTACTTCTCTAGAACATGCTTAAAAGTAACTTGAATAAATTTTCATCCCAGGAAAGGTTCTTGTGGTCAAGAAAATGACAGGACTAACATTCTTTATGTAAATAGCAGTCTTGATGATGTGCATTCATAAAGATGTTGAATCAAATTAGGCCTATGTTTGTCTTCAAATGAGATGAATCATAATAGTTTGAATATAACAGCTGGAAATCAGTTTATAACAACTGAGTGTCACAGTTTACATTTTCTCTCCAAATCAGACTTTAAAGTCGGTCCTCCTTTATGTCTCAGGTTTATGTGTAAACAGTCTTTCATTCGTTCATTTATGGTAGTAATTTTAATTGACCCCTTCATTTCTGTTACTTAATTCAAGTTAATTAAATGCCAAGTCAAGTGGCATATAGGAACATAGATCCCAAAAACATTTAATGTTAAAAACTCTTGGGCCCGCATGTCCTCTGTGCCTATGATACAATTACTAAACCCTTATCCTATGACACAATACCTAAGCCCTTATCCTGCATGAGACTCTGTGGTTCTCCAGGAAACAGTTCTGAAGAAGGAATTCTCCCTGTGCATGAGCCAAGCCATGCTGCCTGTCTACTTACCTACACATACCTATGTTAGGCTGTTGTTCTATTCATCTCTTTTAAAAAGTATTAGATTTATTCACTGCACCCAGTGATGGTTTTCATAATGGTATTCAGTTACATGTTCTTTGCCTTTATATGTCCCATAATATTCTCCTGCATATGCTTCCACACTACTAGACTATTTTATCTTTCAAAATACTTCCATTTTCATTCTCTCTCTCTCTCTCTCTCTCTCTCTCTCTCTCTCTCTCTCTCTCTCTCTCTCTCTCTCTGTGTGTGTGTGTGTGTGTGTGTGCGTGTGTGTGTGTGTAATATCTATGTTCTACATAAGACAGATTATAAGTTGTCAAAGATGTTTTAGAACTTTAACTCCAAGTGCTAAAAACTGGACCTACAAAAGATCATCTGGTTCAGAGGGTGAATCGACCAGAATGGGTCACACTGTGCAGTCAGTCATTGCTTTACCCCAACAGAAGCTCCTCAGGGTAAGGAGCCATGAAGCATCCCTGCACTTCCTAATGACTCTCATTATAAGCTTGGCCTAGCATTTGCCTCCAGTTTTACAGAATAATCTTTCTTAATAGCCCTGAATCACAGCTAGGATAAGCACAATGCCCTAGATCAAAAAATAAATAGAGCACAGTACATTTCTCAAATAACCCTATCATTACAATAGCAATTTTTTCTCAATCTTCTTCTGGAAAAAATCATTTCTCTCTCTTGCATATCTCAGACAAAGGGAAAATAAAACCTAATAGCAATATAAAAGAAGACTCTTAAAATTGATATGTATACAGAGAAAACTTAAAGTAACCCTCTTATTTTCTTCTTCTTCTTCTTCTTAAAAAAAAAAAAAAACTAGTAATGGATGTCATATGCATAAATTGAAGTCACTTTACTGACTGTAAATTTTCCAAAATAAATGGAGCATGCACGTTATTGTCTCACCTGTGTAATGAAACTTATGATGAATGATTGAACAAATTTCCATATGCCGACAAGTTTCCAAATAACAGTACAACATACATTGTATGCATATATGCATATATACATATATTTACACAAATGTATGCATAATACATGTATACACAATTTTATTTACTATATTTTCCTAAGATACTGTGAATAACATATTTTGACATATATCAAGATATACTTATGTCAAATTATGTCTGCTAAAAATGAAAAATATAGTCCTTAATATAAAGCTCTGAGATTTAGCACACCAGCTTTCAAGCTGCATGTTTGTTCCTCCTCCTCCTCCCCATTTTTCTTATTGGTCTCTAAATACTTAGTAAGTTCAGTTACCACTGCCTAACAACCCTCGATGTGCATCCATCTACTAGAATATGGGAAACCTACTAGAGACCACATTCTTTCTGTGTGTGTGTGTGTGTGTGTGTGTGTGTATGTTTGTGTTTGTGTGTGTGTACATAAACATATTCCTTCTCTCTAGAGCTCCTTTACTATTCAACTCCCCTATGTCCACACCCTCCTCCTTACTGTCCCATCATATTTTTGTTTGTTTTTAGATTACATTGCAGCATAATTTCTGGTCCTCTGGCTCTTACAATCTTTGTTATTCTTATTCAAGATGATCCGTGAGCCTGTGTGTGTATGTTTGTGTTTGTGTGTGTGTATACATATATATATTTCTCCTCTCAAGAGCTCCTTTACTATTCAACTTCCTTATGTCCACACCCTCCTCCTTACTGTCCCATTATATTTTTGTTTGTTTTTAGATTACATTGCAGCATAATTTCTGGTCCTCTGGCTCTTACAATCTTTGTTATTCTTATTCAAGATGATCCGTGAGCCTGTTTGTGTTTGTGTGTGTGTATACGTATATATATTTCTCCTCTCAAGAGCTCCTTTACTATTCAACTTCCTTATGTCCACACCCTCCTCCTTACTGTCCCATCATATTTTTGTTTGTTTTTAGATTACATTGCAGCACAATTTCTGATCCTCTGGCTCTTACAATCTGTTTTGTTCTTATTCGAGATGATCCCTGAGCCTTAGATGTAAAGTGCTATGTTATAATACTGTTGTCAGTTGATCTCTGCATTTGACTAGTTGTGGGTTTCTGTAATATCTCAATCTGCTAAACAACAACAGCAAAAGATTTTGTTTTTGAGAGGTTAGAACTATACTTAAGTCTTAAAGACTCAGGGTCAGCTAATATAAAAGAGCATATGTAACAATTATTGTTCCGGCTTTGGATTATGCCCTTCAGAATTGTTTTAGTCTCATCCATTTAACTACAAATTTCATAAGTTAATTTTTCTTTACAGTTAAAAAGAAATTCTCCTAACTGCATTTTTCTTACATAATTTGTGTCCTGAAACAGATCCTTTCAACTTCCTGTTACCACAAAAATTATTCATTAAATACTCAATTATTTCCAATGGATTGGAATAAGATACATTACATCCCATATGGAGAAATTAATGCTTAAATAGTAAGGTGGTAAAAGTGACCACAAATTCTTAAATTCACCCTTTCTTTGCCAATATTTGGTAATATTCTCCTGGACTGATTATGACCAGGGAGACAAAAACATGTATGTTGCAGGCTGAGCCTGTAAAGGTTGTGTACACCCTCCTTTTAGCAATGTTTTGGACAATTTGTAATATGATCCAGCCTGAACTATCCTTACGAATTATGAAAGATGCTTGATTACAACAATCACCTCAGCAAAAAGAGAGCTGTCCACTGCAACTGAACAATCTACAAAAATGTAACACTGTGTTTGATCAGCAGGACAGCAGTGACTAAATAGCAACCTAAGGACAAAACTGAGACCTACAAAACATCACTGCTGCTGTTTCCCTGGTGAGATGGATCCACACTATGTGGAGCATGGGAGGGTCTGGTCTCAGGCCACCAGGCTAACCTACTGAAAAGTCTCTGGGTTGCTTCAGGCTTGTAAACACTCTCCAAAGTCCAGCCACCTGCCTGCCTGCATGCAGCACCAGTGCTCTGTGTATCAAACTGAACTGTGGCCCACAAGGCACCATGGTCTGCATTTCCTAGTGTAGAGCAGACCCCATGGTCTGGAACATGGGTGGATCTGACCTCAGGCCACCCAGCCAATGCAAGGAAAGTTTCCAGATCTAAATGACTTGCCTGATCCACCAGAATGGTTCCCTGGTTGCAGCAGGTAAGGGTTCTTAACCTATAGCCACTCACCTACAAGCTGCTCTCAATTGCCAGTAAAGGACATCAGAAACTACCACATAACACCAGAGACAGCCAGTTGGCTAAAGGATGCCTTAAAAAACACAAGCAACAAAGCCAAAATAATATGGCATCTCTAGAACCTAGTTATCCTAATGCAATCAGCCCTGGACTCACTTACACAACTGAAACACAAGAAAATGACAAGAAAAGCTTTCCTAATGGTGATGATAATGAAGGAAATAAATAAAGTCCATAAAGAAATATAAGAAGATACAGCCAAACAGATTGAGGCCCTTAAAGAGTCCATGACAAAAGTCTTTAGAGAGGAAATGAATAAATCACTGGATGAAATTCAGGAAAATGCAAACAATTAGATGAAGGAAATCAATAAAATTGTCCAATATCTAAAGATGAGAATGGAAACAATAATAAAAGCACAAAGTAAACAGAAATTGCAGAGGTAAGTTTCACCAACAGAATACAAGAGATGGAGGAAAGAATCTCAGGTGTAGAAGATACAATGGAAGAATTTGTTGCAACCACCAAAGAAAATGTTAAATATAAATAATTATTGACACAAAATATCAAAGAAGTCATAAAAAGATGAAACCAAAGAATTGAAGGAATAGAAGAAAGAGAAGAATGCCAGGTCCAAGACCCAGAAAATATTTTCCAAAAAATTGTAGAAGAAAAGTTCTGAATTTTAAGAAAGAGATGCCTAAAAGCATACAAGAGGGTTCCAGAACAGCAAATAAATACACCATAAAAGAATATCCTCCTGCCATATAATTTTCAAAACATTAAATGTACCAAACAAAGAAAAATATTAAAAACTGCAAGGGAAAAAGACCAAGTAACATATAATGACAAAGCTATCAGAATCACACCTGACTTCTCAGCAGAAACCATAAAAGCCAGAAGGTCCTGGACAGATGTCTTGAAAACCCTAAGAGACCACAGACACCAGTATAGACTATATACCCAGCAAAACCTTTAATCAATACAGATTGAGAAAATAAAACAGCCCATGACAGAACCAAATTTAAATATTTATGTACAAAATCATTCTACAGAAGATACTAGAAGGAAAACTCACACCTGAGTAGGTTAACTACACTCCAAAAATCAAAGGATATAAATAACTTGACTACAGCAAAACCAAAAGTAGACAAACACACAAACACACTTCCACAACCAACATCAAAATAAATGGTTCTAACAGTCACTAGTCATTAATATCTCTCAACATCAATGACCTCAACTCTCCAACAATAAGACACAGACTACAGATTAGATGCATAAATAGAACACAACATTCTGCTAAATACAAACAACACACATTAGCCAAAAATATAGACATTACCTGAAATTAAAGGGCTGGAAATAGATTTTCCAAGGAAATGGGCACCAACACAAACTGTAGTAGCCATTCTAATATCAAACCAAAATTAATCAAAAAAGATGAGGAAGGATACTTCATATTCATCAAAGGAAAAGTCAACCAAGATGGCATCCTAATTCTGAACATCAATGCCCCAAAGACAAAGGCACCTCATTTGTAAACTAAATATTAATAAATTTTAAATCAAAGATCAGCCCCCACACACTACTTCAACATCCCACTTTCAGTAAATGAGAAGTCAAAAAGAAAAGAAAAGAGAACTAGAAATTAAATAGAGAAGTAATGACACTAAGAGATGTCATGAATCAAACATACCCAACACACATCTACAGATATTTAGACCAAGGCAAAAAAGATTATTCCTTCTTCTCAGCACCTCAAGGATATTTCTCCAAAATTAGCCATATATTCAGTCACAAAACAAGGCTCAACAGATAAAACAATGAAATAATCCCTTGTATCTTATCAGACCACCATGGACTAAAACTGGACCTCAACAACAAAAGAAATAACAAAAAGCCTACACATATATGAAAACTAAACAACTCTCTATTCAAGGACATCTGAGTCAGGGAAGAAAGAAGGAAAATATTAAAGACTTCCTAGAAATCAGAGAAAATGAAGGCATAACATACCCAAACCTATGTAATACAATGAAAGCAATGCTAGGAGGAAATTAATAGCACTAAGTGTCATCATAAAGAAATTGGAAATATCTCATACAAGTAACCTAACAGCACACTTGAAATCCCTAGGAAAAAAAGATCAGACACAACCATGAGAAGTAGACAGCTGAGAATAATCAAATTCAGGACTGAAATCAATAAATTACATACAAAAAAAGAAAAACAATTCAATGAATCAACAAAACCAGTATCTGGTGCTTTGAGAAAATAAAAAACATAGATATATCCTTAGTCAAGGTAAAAAAGAAAAATGCAGACAGACAGTATATTATTCAAGAAATCAGAAATGAAAAGGAGAGATAACAATAGACAATAAATGTTAGGTCTTACTTCAAAGGCCTATATGCCATAAAAATTGAAAATCTAAATAAAATGGAGAACTTCCTTGGTAGATATTACTTACCAAAGCTGAATGAAGATCAGGTAAACAAATTAAATAATCCTATATCTCCTGTGGAAACAGAAGCAGGCATCAAAAGCCTTCCAACCAAAAATATGCCAGGTTTCAGTACAGAATTCTATGAGACCATCAGAGAAGAGCTAAAACAAATGCTCTTCAAATTATTCCAGAAAATAGATATAGAAAGAACTTAATCAAACTAATTCAGTGAGGTCACAGTCATATTAATACCTAAACCACACACAAAGAACTAACAAAAAGGAGAATTTCAGACCAATTTCTCTTATGAACATTGATGCAAAAATATTCAATAAAATACCCACAAACCAAATCCAAGAACATATCAAAAATATCATTTACCATGACAATGTAGGTTTCATATAAGGCATGCAGGGGTGGTTTAATATATGGAAATACATCCATGTATTCAACTATATTTTAAAATAGAAAGAAAAAACATGTAATACTCTCATTAGATACTGAAAAAAATTTGACAAAATCCAACACAAATTTATGTAAAAAGTCTTGGAGAGATCTGGGATAAAAGGTGTACACCTAAACATGGCAAAAGCAATATACAGCAAGCCTATAACCAACAGAAAACTAGAGGAAGAGAAACTTAAGTCAATTCCACTGAAATCAAGGACTGAAGACAAGGCTGCTCACTTTCTCCATATCTCTTCAATATTGTACTTGAAGTGTTAGCTAAGAAAATAAATGAGATCAATGGAATCAAATTGGAAAGAAAGAAGTCAAAGTATAGTGATAGGAAGAAATGATACTATATACAAGTGATGCCCAAAATTCTACCCAGGAATTCTTATATCTGATAAAAAAAACCTTCAGTTAATGGCAAGATACAAAATTAACTCAAAAAATCAATAGCACTCCTGTATAAAAATACAAATGGGCTGAGAAAAAGTTAGGAAAACAACACCCTTTACAATAGCTCCAAAAAACAAATAAACAAATGAAGTATCTTGGTATAACTCTAACCAAGCAAGTGAAAGACTTGTATGAGAAAAATATAAAGTATCTGAAGAAAGACATTAAAGAAGATATCAGAAGATGCAAAGATCTCCCATGCTCAGCAATCAGTAAGATTAACATGGTAAAAATGACCATCTGAGCAAAAAGCAATCAAAACATTTGTTGCAATTTCCATCAGAAAATTCCAACACAATTCTTTACAGACCTTGAAAAAACAACTCTCAACTTCAAGTGGAAAGTCAACAGGCACAGAATAGCTAAAACAATCCTATACAATCAAAGATCTCCTGGAGGTATCTATATTCTTGATCTCAAGATGTACTATAGAGCAACAGTAATAAAAACAGCATGATACTGGCATAGAAACAGACAGGTGAATAAATGGAAACAAATAGAAGACCTAGAAATTAATCCACACAACTAAGGACATTTGATTTATGAAAAAGAAGCCAAAACTGTACAATGAAAAAAAGGTAACATATTCAAAAAATGGTGCCATTCTAGTAGGGTGTCTAAATATAGAGAAAGGCTAATAGATCCATAATTATCAACATGTACAAAGCTGAAGTCCAAGGGGGATTAATGACCTCAACATAGAAGTAGACTCACCAATCTTTTAGAAGAAAAAGTAGGAAAGATCTTTGAACTTATTAGCATAGGAGACAACTGCCTGAACATACCACCAACAGTTCAGTCTCTATAATCAACAGGTAAAAAAATAAATAATAAATAAAAAATAAAACTAAAAAGCTTCTGTAAAGCAAAGGACAATGTCAACAGTAGAAAAAGACAGCCTACAGACTAGGAAAAGATCTTCATCAATGCTATATGTGACAGAGGGCCAATATGTAAAATATATTTTTAAAAACCAAGAAATTAAATATCACCAAACCAAATAATCCAATTTAAAAATAGGGTACAGATCTAAACAGCAAATTCTCAACAGGAATCCCTAATGGCCAAGAAACACTTAAAGGCTCAACTTCTCTAGCCATCAAGAAACTGCAAATCAAAATGACTCTGTGATTTCATCTTACACCCATTAGAATGGCTAAGATAAAAAACTCAAGTGACAGTACATGCTGGCAAGGATGTAGAGAAAGGGAACACTCCTCCATTGCTGATGAGAGTGCAAATTTGTACAGCCACTTTGAAAAACACTTTAGTGCTTTCTCAGAAAACTAGGAATTTTTCTACCTCAAGATTCAGCTATTTCACTCCTGGGTACATATCCAAAAGTGCTTCAGCAAACTTCAAGGGCATTTTCTCAACTGTGTGTCATAGCACCTTAATTTATAATAACCAGAACCTGGAAACAACCTAGATGTTCTGCAACTGAAGAATGGATAAAGAAACTGTGGTACATTTATACAATGGAATACTACTCAGCTATTAAAAACAGGGAAATCCTGAAATTTTCAGGCAAATCGATCATCGTGAGTAAGGGAACCCAGGCCAGAAAGACATGTATACTATATACTCACTTATAAGCAGTCATCAGACATATAATACAAAATAATCATTCTTCGGTCCATGGACATAAACAAGTTAAATATCAAGGAGGACCATAGGGGGGGATGCTTAATTCTCACACAGAAGTGTAAATAGAAAAGAGACAGGAAGTGGTTGAAGAGAGGGAATGGAAAGGGAGCCTACCATTGAGAGCCTACCATTGAAAGACTCCACCAAGCAGTGGATTGAAGCAGATGCTGAAACTCGCAGCCAAACTTTGGGCAGAGGGCAGGGAGTTTTATGAAAATGTTGGGAGACAGAAGAACCTAGAAGGGCCAGGACCTCCACAATAAGATGAACAGAGCCAATGAGGAGACTATGCTCTCTATGTACTACATCTGACAAAAGAGTTTATGTCCACACCATGTATGGTGCTTGGTTTGTGCATTAGTTTTTGCAGTCTGGATTTGTTGGCTCCATTGGTCTCCTCGTGGAGCTCCTGACCCTTGCAGGTCTCTCTATTCTGCAACTCCTCCATAAAGCTCCCCTTGTAGCACCCTGGACCTTGGCTGTGTGCCTTAGCATCTGCTTGGATCACCTACTGGGTGGAGACTTACGAGGACCTCTATGGTAGGTTCCCTTCCTGTTCCTTCTCTTCAACTGCTTCCAGTGTCTATCCTATTTGTCCTTCAGAAAGACAATTAAGCATCCTTCCTAGGGTCATCCTTGTTATTTAATTTCTTTAAGTCTATGTATTGTAGTGTGATTTTCCTGTACCATTGGCTATAATCTGCTTATGAGTATATACCATGTCCATCTTTCTAGGTCTGGGTTACTTCACTAAGTATGATTGTTTCTAATTCTAGCCTACACATGGGCACAGTTTAATGTTTTAAAAAATAAACAAGAGAATCTTAGATGAAACAAAGAATATGTTCTTCAGTAACATATTCAATTGAAATAAATTTATAACAAGATGATTAAAATGAAACAAATGAAGTGAGAAGTCTTACACTATTCTATGAAGGTGTTTATGAGTTGCAGAGATGCTTTTGGTTCTTAAATATGCAGACATACAACCACAATCATTCAGTAATTAGTTTGAGTATTTACTTGCTTTAGCAAATTCCTTACAAGCCATAATGATATTTCAAATCTGATAGATAATTTCTCCTAAGAAAAATGAAGCAATTATAAATAAAAATATAATACCTTGCAATCTGTGAGGAATATTCACTAATACAGTTACTATTTGCCATTTTAAAACTAACAAGTCTTTGTTTTGTTATGTTTTTATCCTAACGTTAATGATTTACAGTGGAATTAGCATAGCTACAGAATGTCTAATACCAGAATATCTTGCTCACTGTCCTTGGGCAACAAGCCTGGAAATCAGTCTCCCAGCTGAGTTGGGCAGTAGTCCCTGGCAAGTGAGTCTGTGAGTAACAGCTGGTCCTGGATTTTAATTAGTGGCCTTATTTAGATTCACCAACATTCTTTCTCTAAACACAAACTAAGCAGAGAAATGAGCATTTATTTAGGTAACTATTATCATGAAAATAGTGCTGAAAATCTCACACTTGACTAGAATGCAGAAAAAAGATTAAACATATCTCTCTGCATAATGCTTTGATTAAGATGACTAGCTACCTTAATTTTCTATTCTACTTTATCATTTGAATATTAAAATGTACAAGCAATTTCCACTTCATAGACACTAGCAACGCCTTCCTAGAGAGAAAGAAACATACTTTTAAAAAAAGAGGGGTTCAGGGGTATCATTATTTAATAACAATAGGTTTTTATTAGCGTGAAATAATTTATTGAGATATTTAAAGTGTGTTAAGCTTTGACAGAAGTCCAGACCTTTTTTATTATTTTTATTATTTGATCATTGAAAGGTTTCATGCAAATTAAAACAACAGAAATGTTCATTATATACAACTGAATGTTAATTTTTAAAAAACCAAGATGCAGAAGAGACCTATTATTTTACTTTATTATTAGTGTTATGTTATGCTTAATTACAGCAAATCTTGCTGGCAGCATTCTATTTTCAATGCAGTTTTTCAGTGCCTTATGACTCAATGTTTTTATGCTCACCAGAACAAACAGTATTCAAGATCACCAGCCTGTGTTTATTTTGTTTCTTCAAAATTTAAATCAGTTAAACTATTTTTAACACAGTTTAAAGTTTAAATTATTATGTATTCCCAAAGAGTCATAACTAATGGTTAATATAAAACAAGTTATTTTAAAATATGAGTATTTTGTCATTTAAATTCAGCCCTCAGAGGCCAATTCTATATAATTGCATTTTAAAATATCATAATTACTATTATTATTAATAGTAATTCTAATAATACTATTTTGCATGCACTGTACTGCTATAATTGTGTTTTTTAAGGTATTGGGTATAATAAAAGAATTGTTATTCAATAGAAATACTTAAGGTCTTAAAAAAGCTAGTAAAAACAAAATAGCTTGTAATTTGGTATATTTAACTATTGCTCAACTATCAAACAGAGATAAATATATGTTTATTTTATATTTTTGAAAATGTACATAAAATAAATATAGACACTCATTCATTTTGAGACTGGGTCTCACCATGTAGCCCTGGCTGCTAAGAACTCATTATGTGCAGCTAGGCCACCTGCCTCCACCTCCTAAGTTTGATCGTCATTGTTTTACCATGGAATGTGAAAGAAGCACCTGGACGGCACGAGTTTGAAGAACATTAGTGACTTTATAGTTATGTGTGTGTTCACCTTTACAGTAATGTGTGTGTTCACCTTTACAGTCATGTGTGTTCACCTTTATAGTCATGTGTGTGTTCACCTTTATAGTCATGTGTGTGTTCATCTTTACAGTAATGTGTGTGTTCACCTTTAGAGTAATGTGTGTTCACCTTTATGGTAATATGTGTGTTCACCTTTACAGTCATGTGTGTGTTCATCTTTATGGTAATGTGTGTGTTCACCTTTATAGTAATGTGTGTGTTCATGTGTGTGTTCATCTTTTCCCATAGAACTATCAATACACGGAATAAACTTTAGGAAAATGGGCCAAAACATTAACAAGTAGAGAAAAGATACTAATTGTGCATACAAAGAATATGCCAAGTTACATCATGCGATGTAACAGACAGCAAAAGATATAAGAAAATAATCACCTACCTACATTGGACAAAGTATTTTATGCGGTTCAAGTCTTTCAGAAGTGATGAAAAATACAGTTAATTCAATTGGAAGTAGGATGTTTTATAGCCTATTTAAGACATTGTTGATTAGAGTTCCTTCAAAATTTCCCCTAACATTGATATTTTTAAAGAATTCTAAATATTTAAACACTAATTATATGCTATTTGTTGTGGTTTAAATATGAAAAGTGTGCCATCAGTTCACAGATTTGAATAATTTGTCCCTAGTTTGTGGTACTATTTGGAAAAATAATGGAACCTTAAAAAGTCTTATTGAGAAAGTCATATCCCACTTTCCACTCAAGTGTGGAGACTGTTCTGACCATTGGCTAGATCTGGGTAGGAGGGGGAGAAATGGTGGCACTCAGAGTAAGGACAGCAGGTTACTGAGAAGAGACTTGATACCCTATGAGCATATACAGGGGGAGGTAATCCCCCTCAGGAACAGTCATAGGGGAGGGGAGTAAGGGGAAAATGGGAGGGAGGGAAGAATGGGAGGGCACAAGGGATGGGATAAACATTGAAAGGTAATAAGAATAAATTAATAATAAAAATTTAAAAAAAGTCTTGTTGAAGGAAGAGTGTACTTGGGGCATGGCTTTGATGTTTTATGGCATGGCACTACCTGGATTTCTCTGTTTCCTTGTATGCAGACTATGGATCCCTGATATATGTTCAGCCAGCTTCTGTTTCTAATATTATACTTTCTGTGTGTTGCTGTGTCTTCTCCACCATGACAGACTTTCTCCCTCTAGAACTGTAAGCTAAAATAAACTTTTTCTCCTCTAAGTCACTTTTTATTCAGGATAATGTAACACATAATGGAAAGAAAACTAGCAGTTTATTCTTCCAGAAAAGAAATTATTATATGTTAACTAACTCTATGATGTCAACATCAATTTTGCTCCCAGTCTAGACAAAATCAATATAAAACACACACACATATAGATAGAGGGAGAGAAATAAAAACATACAGATTAGTGTTCATGTAAATAGATACAAAATATTTTTGTATAGTATTATCAAGTAAAACACATCCACATTTTACATAAGATAGCTAAATAATTTTTTCTTCAAGGATGAAATATCAGTTGTCTAGTTGAAAAAAAAAGAGAATACATTTGGCATCCTTGTAGAAAACATCTTTCCTATCTTGGTGAGTCTAAAATATATATCAATATCTCATTATTATCAACTTAAAACATCTATCTATCTAGACCTATCAACCTCTTAACCTCTAAACAACTAAACTTAATTGTAAAACTAACCTATCTGGTCTTCAACCCCTACAGAGACTTGAGAAGGAATAAAATTAATTATCTGAGTATACAAGGAATGCACATTTAGCAGCTTCCCAAATGACAAGATGACAGAGATGGTTTGTTGCCTGAACAGTCACCCAAAATTCTCTATAATGTTTCAGCATCATCTTCAGCCTTCTGGCTCAATGTATCTGATAGACATATTTGTGAGGCAGAAGCTATTGAAAACCTGCTTACCATGTCTTGGCAGAGCTGAAATACTATGAATGTTTTATATATATAAAACTTCTGATTGTTTTGTTGTTCTTGATGTAAGTAGTTTATTGTATATATATGTAATAATATAAATGTATATATAAAATATTTAATAAAAATGTAAAAAAAAGTAGAGTACATCTAAGTCGTCAACTTAGTAGGTGAAAGCAGAGAAATAATATGACCCTATTGATGGCTGCACATTTTAACTTTATAGCAAATCATGTTTTAAAAGAAGGATAAAACACTCCCTGATACAAAAACTTGAATTCCAAGGGACTATACATTGAGATAATTTTTCTTGGAAAAAAAAAGCACAGGTAAATTATTTAATAGTGAAATACTGAGTGATTTCCAACTAATGCAGAAAATAAAATGAAAATTTCATAGCTTGAAAAGAAAAATGCAATAAAATATATCAGTATTATATATAAACTTCCAAGTTAACCTTAATCTATAAAACAGCCTTTTACTTTTCTGTATCCCATTTATTTTTATTCAATGTGTTAACTGCTTGTCTGAGCATAATGTTCACCATGTGCACCCAATACCTACAGAAAACAGAAGAAATCATTAGATGTTGCAGATGTTTATGAACCACCGTGTGGGTGTGGGGAATGAACCCTGGAACCTTGGAAAAGAACCGGTATGCTTACCCATCATTTAGCAATCTCTCCATCCCCCAGAAATTACATAGGAGACAGTAAGTCATAGTGTTTTTTCAATTTATATACATTTCTGAAATGGCAAATTTATAAAGAGGGAATATATTAGACCTTCCTTGTGAGTATGAACAACAAAGTGGTATAGCTATGATCATAAAGAATGCCACAAGGGAATACTTATGATGTGTTAATTCCATGTGTATATTATAGTTTTGATTTTACTTATTTACTCACATTGTAAATGGATATATATTAAACTTGGACTATATTAACATCAAGCCTCTCTTCTTGATAGTGCATTAAAAGTAGAGAGGATGCAGCTATTAGAGGAAACCAAGTTCAAAATACAAAAGCCTTTTATTCATAACACTTTTTTAAAACTATATTTTATTAATGTATTCATATTACATCTCAATTATTATCCCATCCCTTGTATTCTCCCATCCCTCCCTCCCTCCCATTTTCCCCTTACTCGCCTCCCCTATGACTGTGACTGATTTATAACACTTATAAATTAATACTCAAACACATTTTTAAAAAAAGAAACAATGAGCAATCCTTATAATTTTTTGCATCTGGAAATGCAATCTTGGTTCATAAGTTTTCATCAGGTAAAAAGTGATACCATAACAAAATAAAAAATGCTGCTATTATTGAAAAGTGCTCTTGATTGCAATTTGTATATTTTCTAAAATTGTAGTTGAAATTAGGTTGTAAGTTTAAGCCAATCTTAATCAAATTAAGGTTTATATATTCTTTATTAAAAATTCATATCATGGGTTGAGAGCATAGCTCAGACCAGTGGCTGTTCACTCAGAGGACCCATGTTCAATTCCCAGCACTTTCACTGTGCTTCATAACCACCTGTAATGTCAAAACTAAGGGATGCAACATCCTCTTCCTGCCTCCACAGTAAAGTATATGCATGTGATGCACATATGCAGACAAAATAGCTATACACATAAAGTAAATAAATAAAAAATTTACAAATAAATACATCAAAAACAATCTAATGTAATATGTAAAGATTGCATATTAATATTAAATTTAAATTATGTATAAACCAGTTACAGTGCTATACAACCACAAATATTCAGTCAAGGATTAAACAGGAAATACACTCACAACAACACAGATGTTGTGGTAAAAATGCAGTGACCTCAAAAAAGTGGAATGATTTCTAATGTCTGTTAAGATGCATGCAAACAGGGGCTCTTTAACATTGCTGCGGGTTGTGTGACAGCTGCTCTAGCCAGAATGCTAAATAAATCCTTTAGTTAAATTTATCTATGTTCTGTGTGTTTTTTTCCTCTTTAGGAAATGAATATCAAATGTCTTTAATGCTGATAATTCTCTCAGTAAATTAATAGTATCACTCTGCTTCTTTGAAATGGAAAACCTGAGGGATCTTGTGCAAGCTGGGAGTATTACATACCTTTTTTGCATGAGGGAAGTCTCAACCATCTGAAGATCATGTGGCTGTCCTTTCTCATGGTCATTCTACCACAGAAAGTTTCACATATTAAGGACTTCTGTCTTATGCCTTAGTGATTTCAAGTTCACACAAATGCACGCTAGTCTAAGCGTGATTCCTTCCTCATACTGACTTCCTCTATCTGCTAGCTAGGAAAGGAGCAGAGCCACATAATAAGGAACGTATTCTGTGATATGACACTGCTGCTATCTACATTATATTACATTGATACCCTTGTTGACTGATAACATCTTTGAAAGATATTTGTAGGTGATGAATGCGTCTTTTATATGGGATTTGTGTGTCTTGTCTAAACTCTGGGAGTACTTTAATAACTATGGTCTCCTAACACCTTGTTATATTGGATTACATCTATTCTTACAAAGCACTAGAATTTGAAAATATTCTTACAATTTTAAATTATCAGTGATGATATAATCTTGACATTCTTTTGGAAAAGTTCTTAACATTAGACTGAGTTACTGTCTCATTTTGTGATATAGATTTTTCTTGTTATTATTTCAGGAGAGATTTTCATTTATGGATTTATGTATTACTTGTGGCTAATGTAATAGATGGATCCAAGATGGATTCCCATCTTTCACTGGATTCAAGCTGACTCAAGATCTCTACTATGTCCAATAACCTCAAATTTTCTGGGCACCAATCTATAATTTATGTTTCTATGACTTTACTTTTAGTTTACATATATTTTTGAAGTTAAAATATAATTACATGATTTTCTTCTTCACTTACTTGTTTCCAAATCTTCCCATGTACCTCACCTTTTCACCATGCTCTGTCCAAAATCTATAGTGTCTCTACTCTTCACTTAATTGCTTTCATGTGTGTAAAAGGATGCTTCTTGTATTTATGGTCCAAGGATGTTTCTTACATTTACAAAGATAACACGGCTAAACCTTTGGTATTGTTAATGAAGTGGTATATCTGCAAAGAACCTACACTCACAGCTAAACATCAGACAGAGCTCAAGGAGTCCTATGGCAGAGTTTAGGTAATGATATAGGGAGCCACAAGTGTCAAGGACTCCATGAGAAGACCCACAGAGACTGGGCCTCACAGAGACTGAACCACCAACCAAAAAGCATGCATGTACTTATCATGGGCCCTCTACACACATGTAGGAGATGCACATGTTGGTCTTCATGAGGGTCCCCCCAACAATTGGGGTGGGGGCTGTTTCTGTCTCTAATGCCTGTAGTCACCAAGCCTGGTATGCCTGTTTCATACAGCTTTATACAGAAGTGTCATCTCAGGTCACCAAGCCATCCATTCTAGCATCAATCAGGAACATCCAGTGACAACCAGATGACTAAAGCATAGGATAAAAACAAAATCAATAAGATTCAAAGCAATATAACACCTACGGTATACAATGATCCTGCCACAGCAAGTCCAGAATACCTTAATACAACAAAAGCACATGAAAATAAACTCAAATCTAATCTTATAAAAATGGTAGATACCTTAAAGAGGAAGCAAATAAATTCCTTAAAAAGAAATACAGAAAAATAAAAGTAAAATGAGAAGAAGGTAAATAAAACTGTTCAAGACCTAAAAATAGAAGTAGAAGCAATAAATAGAAGACAAACTGAAGGAATCTGGGGGGTGGGGTGGGGTGGGAAACCTAGGTAAGAGAGTAAGAACAACAGATGCAAGCATCATCATGAGATTAAAGGAGCTGGGGGAGAGAATCTCAAATGTAGAAGATCCAATAGAAGAAATTGATACATCAATTAAAGAAAATATGAATCTAAATATTTCCTGACACAGAACATCCAGGAAATCTGGGATAAAAAGTCATAACTTAAGAATAATGGAAACAAAAGAAGGTGAAGAATCTTCGATCCACAGACCAGAAAATATATTCAACAAAATCAAGGAATGAAATTTCACCAACCTGAAGAATGAAATGCCTATAAACATATCAAAAGCTTACAGGAAAACACTTAGATTGGGCCAGGAAAGAAAATCTTTCTGCCACGTAACAAACAAAACACAAAATCCACAGAACAATAAAAGAAAGACAGACCAACACACTCACTAACACAAGAAACATCAAATTAATGGGAATTAACAACCATTGGTCACTAATATCTCTCAATGTCAGTGAACTCAATTGCTCTATGAGAAGACACAGGTTGACAGAATTGAAAAGAAAACAGGATCCATCATTCTGCTGCTTACAAGAAATGTACCTCAGCAACAAAGATAGGAATTTCTTCAGAGTAAAGGGCTGGAAACAGTTTTCTAACCAAACAGACCCAAGACTAAAACTAGAGTAGCTATTCTAATGTCTAATAATATAGACTTTCAACCAAAATGCATCAAGAGACATAGGGAAGGACACTTCATACACATTAAAAGAAAAATACACCATGATGATTTTTATTCTGAACATCCCAAACACAAGAGCCCGCTCATATCCGAAGAGAATCATCAGTAAAGATTAACTTGCACATTGAACCCCACACATTAATAATTGGAGACTTCAACAACCCACTCTCATGATTGGACAGGCCATCAATACTGATATTAAACAGAGAAATAATTAAACTAATTGATGTTCTGAATCAAATGGACATAGCGGACATTTACAGAAAACTTTACGCAAACATAAAAGAATATACCTTCTTCTGAGCACCTCAAGAAACCTTCACCAAAACTGACTAAATTGCAGTTCACTAAGAAAACGTCAACAATTAGAAGAAAATTGAAATAACTCCTTGCATCCCATGAGACCATCATGGATTAACGCTTGACTTCAACAACAAGAGAAACAACAGGAAGTCTGCAAATAAATGGAAGCTGAACAACTCTCTACTTAATGATCCCTAGGTCAGGGAAGCAATAAGGAAAGAAATCAAAGACTTTCTAATATTGAATGAAAATGAGACCACAGCAAACTCAAACCCATGGAACAAAATGAAAGCAGTGCGAAAAGGAAAATTAATAGCACTAAGTGGCTTAATAAAGAAAATTGAGTTATCTCACACAGTGACTTAGGAGCACACTTAAAAAATCTAGAAGAACAAGAAGCAAACACTCTGAAGAGTAGTATATCGCAGGAGATAGTCAAACTCAGGGCTGAAATCAATTAAATACAAACAAAGAGAAAACAATAGAAAGAATCAATGAAACCAAAATCTGGTTCTTTGAGAAAAATTAAGAAGACAGGCAAACTCTTAGCTAGACTAACTAAAAGGCAGTGAGACAGAGCATCCAAATTAGCAAAATCAGAGGTAAAAAGGGGGAAATAACATGAGACACTGAGGAAATAAAATAATAATGATTAGGTCTTATTTTTAAAATCCTGTACTGAACAAAATTGGAGAATCTAAACAAAATGGAGAATTTTCTAGATAGATACCACTTATAAATGTTAAATTAAGATCACTTAAACTATGTAGTCCTATAACCTCTAAGGAAATAAAAACAATCATTAAAAGTCTCTCAGGGAAAAACAAGGCCTGGGTCAATTGGTATTAGTGAAGATTTTTACCAGACTTACAAAGAAGAGCTAACACCAATACTCCTCAAACTATTTCACAAAATAGAAACAGAAAGAACAGTGCCACACACACATTCTATGAGGCCACTTTCACCCTGATACCTAAACCTTATGAAGACTCAATGAAGAAAGAAAATTGCAGACCAATCTCCCTTATGAACATTGATGCAAAAATAACTAAAAAAATACTAGCAAACCAAATCTTAGAACACATCAAAGATATTATCTACCATGTCAAGTAGGCTTCATCTGTGGAATGCCGAGATGGTTCAATATACAAAAATCCATCAACGTACTTCAACATATAAACATATAAACTGAAATGGAAAAGAGTACTCATGTGAATATCTCACTAGATGCTGAGAAAGCCTTTAACAAAATCCAACACCTCTTCATGTTGAATGAACTAGAGTGATCCGTGTTGCAGGATATTTGATGTCATTGTAATCCATGATATTGTAAACTGCAAAAACCTGCCTTTGACCCCATTGTGATCCCTGAGATGGTGAATTGTAAAACCTGTTTTTGTTTGGTGTGATTGATCCTTAACACACATATTTACTTCAAGAGCTTTCTGTATACAGGACTTAATAAAGTTAACCTTAGGTCAAGAAGCAGAGCAAGAAACCAGCTGACAGGGATTAAAGAGTAGAAAGGACTTTGATTTAAGGAATATTTAAGACAGCCCAGAGAAGTATAATGGTGCTTCTTTAGTTTGAGATTTTAGTTTGGTTCTTAGATCTCTAGTTCCTGTCTCTTCAGCTCCTTGGCCTTTGACTTTTGGGGCTTTAAGCTAGCAAGGCTTTGGCCTTGGATGTTTTGGCTTTTTCCTCCTTGGCTGTCTCCTAAGCTAGTGAGCCTTTTGGGCCTTATTCATTGGGACTTGAGCTGAGTAGGAAGTTTATCTGTGTGTTTTTTCTGCCTATCTGAGCTAGCAGGTTTTTCACCACAACATATCCAGGATACAAGGCACATATCTAAACAAAATGAAGGAAATACACAGCAAACCAATAAGCAACATTTAATATGATGGAGAGAAACTTAAAGCAATGCCACTAAAGTCAGGGACAAGACAAGGTTGCCTGCTCAATCCATATTTATTCAACATAGTACTTGAAGTTCTAGCTAGACCACTAAGACAAATGAAGGAGATAAGGGGATACAAATTGGAAAGCAAAAAGCCAAAGTATCTCTATTAACAGATGATATAATTGAATACATAAATGACACCCAAGAGTCTATGGGGGAACCTCCACATCTGATAAACCCCTCATGCTGGTGGCTGGGAACCTCCACATCTGATGAACCCCTCTTGTTGGTGACTGGGAACCTCTACATCTGATAAACCCCTCTTGCTGGTGGCTGGGAGCCTCCACATCTGATAAACCCCTCATGCTGGTGGCTGGATAGAAAATTAATAGCAGTCCTCATTTATGCAAATGATAAACCAGCAAAGAAAGAAATTAGGAAAACAACATCCTTCACAATATCCAAAAATAATATAAAATATCTTGGTGAAACTCTAACCTATCAAGTGAAAGAACTGTATGAATAATGCCTCTGATGAAAGAAATTTAAAATGGTATAAGAAGATGAAAACATCTTCTAATATCATGGATTGGTAGGATTAACATACTGAAAATGTTCATGTTCCCAAAAGCAATTTACAGATTCAATACAATTCTCATTAAAAATTCAACACAATTCTTTACAGACCTGCAAAGAGCAATTCTCAACTTCATATGAAAACAAAACAAAACAAAAGAACAAAGAACAGAAAACAATTTTGTACAATAAAATTAATACTGGAATCTATTCATGATTTCAAGCAGTATTACAAATCAATAGTAATAAAAACCACATTTACTTGCAGAAAAACAGACAAGTTGATCAATGGAATCAAATCAAAGACTGAGAAGTAAACCTACACACCTATGGACACTTGATTTTTGACAAAGAAGCCAAAACCATACAGTAGAAGGAAGCATCTTCAATAAATGTTGCTGGTCTAACTGGATGTCTGCATGTACAAGAACACAAATAGATCAACATTTATTACGATTACAAAATTCAAGTCAAAGTGGATCAAAGACCTTAACCTAAAACCATATCTACTAAAACTAATATAAGAGAGAATGAATTATAGCCTTGAACTCATTGACACAGGAGACAACTTTCTGAATGCTCAGCACTAAGATCAACAATTAATCAATGGGACCTCATGAACCTCAAAAGAGTCTTCAAGACAAAGGACACTGTCAATAGAACAAAACTGCAGCCTACAAAGTGGAAAAGATCTTCACCAACCCTACATCTGATCATGGGCTAATATGCAAAATATATAAAGAATTCAAGAAATTAAACATCAAGAAACAACCCAATTAAAAATGGGGTACAGCGCTAAGCAGAGAATTCTCAACTTAGGAGATTCTAATGGCTGAAAAGCACCTAAACTAATGTTCAACATTTATAGTCATCAGGGAATGAAATTCAAAATACCTCTGAGTTTCCACCTTCCACCCATCAGAATGTCTAAGATAAAAATCTCAAGTGACAGCCCATACTGGCCAGGATGTGGAGAAAGGAGAATATTCCTCAATTGCTGGTGGGAGCACTAACCACTTTGGAAATCAATCTAGTGATTTTTCAGAAATTGAGAATAGATCTACCTCAAGACTCAGCTACACTGCTGTTGGGCATATACCAAAAGATGTTCCACCTTACCACAAGGGCACATGCTCAACTATGTTCATTGGACCTTTATTCACAATAGCCAGAAACTGTGCACAACCTAGATGTCCCTCAACTGAAAATTATGTAAAAAAAATGTGGTACATTTAAACAATGCAGTAATATTCAGCTATTAAAAATAAGGACATTGAACCAGGCACAGTCGCACACATGTCTAATCTCAGCACTCAGGGAGGCAGAGGTGTGGGGAGGGATGGGGGAGAGTATCACTGCAAGTTTAAGGCCAACTTGGTCTACAAAGTGAGTCCAAGACAGCCAAGGATACACAGAGAAACCCTGTCTTGAAAAACCTAAGTAAATAAACAAATAAATAATAAAATGAGGAAATCATGAAATTTATAGGCCAATGGATGAAGTAGAAAAGATCATCCTGAGTAAGATAACCCAGACTCACAAAGACAGACCTGGTATGTACTCACTTATATGTGGAAATTAGCCATAAAGTACAGGACAACCATGAAACAATACAAAGACCCAAAGGAAGATGCTTAAATCTTACTTAGAGCAAGAAATACAATAGATATACAAAGTAGATGGAGGGAAGGGACCGGGTTGGAGTGGGGTGGGTGTCCAGACCTGTGGGACAAATCGAACCAGGGTTCACTTGAAAGAGGGAGTGGGAATTGAAAGTGGGGGACAGAGACACAAGAAATATTGAGTCAAGTCTGGGAATTTCTGATCAAGACTCTCTTTATTGCAGACAAGTACGATTTTACATAGCAAGGTCAACAGGATCTATTGCAATCCCACTTTCCCTAGCTCCCCAGGCAAGAATACAATCACCTGAATAGCTCCTGTAAGAATTTCCTTAATCCTCTGGGTAGTTCCCAGTAAAAACTTTTCTATTTCTCTGGGTAGACAATCCAAAGATAGCCTAGAACACAAGACCTCCTTCAGCAAGGGTCAACAACTCAAAGGTCACAGCCTGCATAGGATTTCTAACATGGCTGAATTTAGCATGGCTCCCCACAGGTGGGGAAGGTAACAGGGTTCGGGATGAGGTTAGCTGAGAATAGAAGATGGAGTGAGGGAAAGGACAAAGGAAGAATAAAAATCAGTGTGGGACATCTCTGAGACAGCTAGGTGGGCTCCAGAGAGTCTATGGGGATAACCCCATTTGAGACACCAAGAATCTTAAGTTAAGGAGTATGAAGTCAACACTTGTAGCCAAGTGGACTCCCAGTGGAGGGAAAGGGACACTAACCCACCGATAAGACTTTCAACTCAAAATAGAACAGAGTTTGAGGAAATGGCACCTCAATGACTGGCCCGAGTTTAGACCCACCTGATGAGAGGAGCCAATTGCTGCCACTATTGATGATAATCTGCTATGATTGCAAATAGGAGCCTTGCATAACTGCCTCCTTAGAGACTTCATCCAGCAACTGACTGAAACAGATGCTGAGGTCCACAGATAAACAGTAGGGTGGTTTGGGAGTGCTGTGGAAGAATGGGAGGATGAATAGAGGGAGCCAGCTGGGCCAAAGTCACCACAAGGAGATGTACAGCGTAAACTAACCTTGGCCCATGGGGGTTCCAGATACTGAACCACCAATCAAAGAGTATGCTTGGTCTGGGGCTGGACCCTCTACATATAATTAGCAAATGTGCGATGTGGTGGTGATGTGGGTCCCTTAACCATGTCAATAGGAGCTGTCTCTGACTCTCTCACTTACCATTGGAATACTCCCCTAGCTGATCTTCCTTGTCATGCCCCAGTGGGACAGGATGCACCTAGTCCTGTTGCAACTTGAGGTGCCATGGTGGGTTAATGCCTCTTGGGACCTTCCCCTTGTCTGAGGAGAACAAGAAGGGGAAAATGAGGTGGAGTCATGGAGTGGAACTCAGAAGAAGGGAGGGAGGCTCTGGGATCATGCTGTAGAGTGATTAAATAAATAGAGATAGTGGTTGAAGAGGGAACAAAGTAGGAGAGGAAATATAAAATATATGTGGGTGGACATCATCCCTGAGGAGAGCCAGGGCTGCAGGACAAAACACCTGTAGAGAAAGGAGAAACTGTGGGCAGGACATCTCTGTGACAAGCTGGAGACCTATATCAGGGTAGGCTCTGGGGACTGCGGGGGCGAGAGGGATGCTAACAGAGACTCCTAGTAGTAGGAGCCATAGAGACTGAATGGACACCTTCTAACTAGGCAAGTCTTCTAGTGGAGAGAAAGGAATAACAACTCACTCACAAATGCTTTGACCCAAGATTCACTCTGCCTATAAGTTGTGCAGGGATAAAGATAGAGCAGAGATTGACAGGACGTCCAACCAATGTCTGGCCCAAACTAAGACCCACCCTATGGGAGGGAAGCAACCCCTGACACTTATTAAATATACTCTTCTATGCTTGTAGTCAGGAGCCTAGCTGAGTTGTCCCCTGAGAGGATCCACCCAGCAAAGCCTAGAAAAAGATATTAAGACTCATGGCCAAACATTGGACTAGGCACAGAAAGCAATGTAGACAGCCATGTGGAAAAGTGTAGGGAGTGAAAAAAAGGACCTGGATATGACAGGAGCTTCAGAAGAAGGCCAACAGAGCCAACTAACCAGGGGCCAAAGGGACATGCTGAGACTGAGGCACCAACCAAATACTGTGCAAGGACTGGACTTAGGCCGCCTATAAATAAGTAGCTGATGGGGAGCTCTGGTTTCCTGTGGTCTCCTAGTAAGGGAAGCAGGGGCTCTCTCTGACATAGATTCTCTTGCCAGATTTTTAATTAGTTCTCCGAGGCAGGATTGCATTGCCATGCCACAGTGGAAGAGTGCACTCTCAGCCTTGATATGACTTGATGAGCTGGGATGGATGGGAAGGGGGGGGGCTCCCATTTTCTGAGGAATAGTGGAGGGGAGAGAGGTAAGGACTATGGGACTGAGAGATGAGGAGAGTGGGACTATGACCAGGATGTAAAGTGAATACATAAAAAGAAAAAGAATAAATGCAAAAATTATTATTTGCTCTTTCTCAATTACAATGGTAGATTATTAGGTAAAGTGCTCTTAAGTTCAAAACCCTTTGATTCTTCATTTCTTAGAAAAAAAATCCTTAATTAATCTTTCTCTGTGAATTTAAGCTCTGCCCAAGTTTTGTTTTTACTGGTGATAAAAAACCCAACTTCATTAAAAAACTGATTCCTGATACAAATGAATAAATTTTGTTTAAAACTAAATTGCCTTAATTATATAAATGGTAAAGTAATATTTTATATAATTAATATATATATATGTGATTTTATATTTTGAAATATAGATATATTAAACATCATGACAAAATAAATATATTTATTTATCAGAATAATAAACAGGTAAATATATTCCTGTTAAATAACCATATCATAAGACTTGATTTTTTTCATCCTTTACTGAGATGAAAACTTAATTTAAAAAATGTGTTCACGGGTTCCTATAGATTTCTTTGCAGAGGTTAAGAATTTTCTTGGTTATAGATTCTTAATTGTAGAACACACTACTAATATGTAGAAAAGACCATGTTTTATGATAATGTTTTTTTTAAGTCTCAAAATAATATCCCTTGTGAAATAACGAAGTCATATCAATGAGCTTGGTGCTGATGGAAATCCTAATGATTGTGCTGCTATGGGAAGGTGGCTCATTACATCTCTTGTGCTTAAACTTATTGATATAATAGCACTTAGTTTATCAGTTTCCTGGAGACCACTATTGTACTCTGACAGTTAGGAGGAGAGGCAATCAATAACTGACATTTACCATCAGAGGAAATACAGAACACTGTCTCGCCAAAATTTACTCAGTTTGTTAAAGTGAAAGAGAATTTGCACATGGTTCTTTGGCTCTATATAGAGGTTGAAACTATAAGAACAACTTTCATCTAAACAAGAGTACGTTGATGTAACTATTTATATGTAATTACTTATACTGTTAATAAAATAAGACATAGTAAATGGACCTATAAAAGATCATTTTAACAGACCATGTGAAAAAGATTTAATATATTAAAATCCAGGATATATTAAGTTAGGGAGAAGCCTAATTAGATCACTGGCTGAGATTTTAATAGGCTTTTCTATTCTAAATGTATTCTGAATGTATCCTGAAATATAAAAATAAATTAAAACAAAATCAGTTATTATCAACAATTACACTAATACTATTGCTGAGTGTTTTAATTCCTTATTTTTTCTAACTCTTTATTGTCTAAATATATAGAACACTCTCTGAATACTAAATATTATTTTAACTGTGAAAAGACTACATAGAATTCACATGAAAATAAAAAGCCAAAATATTTTCTTCTTTTAAAATATCTACATTTTGATGTTTACTTCTAGCGATTTTGGATTCACATTAATTGATAACACTTGAACAACTTGGTCATTGCAGGAAAGGGGCTATGTAATAATTTTCATGAATAAGACAATGAACATTATAGAAGTATATTAATCCAGTGTATAGATTAATGCTACAATAACTGTGATTGTGCCAGATTTCTGATTATAAATTATCAAGCTATAGTATTTTAACAAGCATCCTTGTTCAGTTATAGATCATATGGCTGAGTATTAATCTATGAGACCATGGAGAAAATTAATAAATTCAATTTCAGAGAGAAAGAATATGTACATGCTAATTAAATAATTTTCACAGTATTAAAGTTAGTTATAATATCAGCTTGACACTATAGGATCAACTGTGAGGACAGTCGCAGTAAGACACAGTCTAGATCAGGTTGGCCTGTGAGCATGTCTGTGGATGGCTATATTAATTTGAGTTGGGAGGACCTGCATTACTGTGGGTAGAAAAATTCCCTAAACAGTTGATCCCAGATCATATAAGAGTACAGAAATAAACTGAGAACTAGTATTAATAAATTAATATATCACCTTCTACTCATGAATATGTACGTAAGGTGAGTAGTTACTTCAAGTTTCTGCCACCTTGGCCACCTGGGATGATAGGCTATGGCCTGAAATTGGGACACAAATTCATTCTTCCTTAAGGTTCTATGGTCATAGTATTTTATCACAATATCAGGAACAGAACTAAGACACAGCAACAAGTACATTAGTATTACCATTAGTCAAAAATTAAAAAACCAAAAAATAAGGCAAAAGAACTTGCAATGAAAGCCTCAGTAAAGAACCCCAATATTATGAAAATTAAGGTTTCCTGGTATCTGCATCCTTTTCTAGCCAGGTACATAATGAAGACAGAACAACAGGAGTTGAAACAGCGTGACTTAAGACAGTCCTCAGTATCTTATGAGTATTGCCTTTGTGAGCCTAATTTTAAGGAAATGCAATCCTGCCTGCCTTCTTGAACTGTTACAATCCTTGACGTGTAGTTCTTTAGTTTTCTAAACATAATTTAACTACTTGTAATAAGTTTGACTCTTTAAATGCTTGTTTCTTGTCTTTTCGAGGACACAGAAAAAAAAAATGATGAAGAATAATTTTATCTCAGTTTATAGATGAGATAATACTTGGGTAATACTTTTGGAGACTGATAATTCACTAATTAGAAATTTTTGCTCCAGTGAATAAATATTTCATCCTTCACCACTTATTTTGGATTGCATGGCTACCTTCTGTCTATAAATGTGCACATATGTATTCATTCACATAAAATACACACACACACATATATAATATGCATCTAGTAGTTTTTTACTCTTGTGGAAGCTTTACTGATACTCTCTCATACACGTACACACAAATACACACATACACAATGAGAAGGGATTATGTACCACAAAAATAACGTAAGAAATTTGAAAGTCATGTTTCAAGATAATGAACATTGAAAAATTGGTGAAGTCTATAGAAAGTAGTGACTAAACTATAGAATGTTTCAAGCAAAAAATTTGACAGTAAGGTCTATTGTGAGTTTATAATTTATGACTGAAACTGTATGAGGGATTAAATGAGAAAAACAAAATCAATGGCAATTCTGTGAAGAAAGAGTTAAATATTCCTCAGAAACCAAATCCCTAGGAATAGATATTACTTATAAAATCAAGGAGACTATTTTGATTTATAGTTTGTAAAAGAATTAAAGCTAACAGTAGAAAAAAATGTATTTGTTTTAGTGAACAAAGTGAAATTCAAAGGCTAAAAGTACAATTTTTTCTAATATTAAAGCATTTCCTAAAAACAGATGCATGACTGAACTCAATCCTTGCACAGATATATTGTATAATATCCTGTATTTATTAACATCCATAAGAATTTTTCTACAATTTTGAATCATGAATCTTTCAAAAACCTGTATTTTATAAAGTAATAGTAATATTCTAAGATCCCTTTTATAAAAATAAACATTTTTCAGAAATGCTTTAATATTTTAAAATACGGTCGAGATTATGTCTAAAATGTTATGTCTTTATAGGAGATGGTTTTCACTAAGTTATAAAAATATGCTCTTCTTGGGAATGTACACTTCTACAGATAAGTATTTTCAATAGAAATATTTATTTGTGCAAAATGATTAAGGACAGAATTTTTTAAATTAGTTGAGAGGTAAGGAATGTTCTAAAATTGTTTATACATTCGAAAGTATAGACAAGTTCTCTAAAGTATTCCAAAGTTTTTTTTTCTTTCATTTACCAGGTGACTCATAGCTATCTCAGTTGTAATATTTCAAATGTCTTTCCAGATTCAGTTATAGCAATCTAGTTAAGTGAGAGATAATACTATTAGAACTTTTGAAATCAGGGTTAGAGTCGATAGAATCAAGGAATGTATTAATTTCCTAAAAGTGTACAAATAAGATTCATCTGCTGTATGCATAGAAGCAGTGATGGCACTTTTGGGATGCCTAAGATTACATGTTTTAGAAAATAGGCAATTATTTACACTGTGAAATTAGTTTTGTTCAGAGTAATAGGATGGGAGCTGCTTCACAAGGGTGTATCAGTGTCACTACAAAAGTAATTTACTGTTCACAAAACATCAGAGGAGTCCACAGATGGCCTGAAGAAATAGGCTAGTCCCCTGCCAGCCTCACAAGGGTTACTGAGATTAGCAAGAAATGCATTTGTCATCTCAATTAATTCATTTGGCTAAATCAACATTACCATTATCATTTCAATGCAAGAGTATATATTTAGCAGGCTCTTTTATCATTCAATATCAATGAAATAAGCTTTAGCCAGAAAAAAAAGGAATAATGTTTTTTAAAGTGACTATTTTTCAAATCAGTCTTCTAAAACATAAGCAACTTCAAATGCAAACTGTTTCCTGGAAACAGCTGTTCTGTTTAGCAAAAGGTATTTAAATCATTTTAGAGGAAAGTTCTATGCAGGGAGGACACTCAAAAGGGTGTCTTTGACATGTTGTACAGTTTCAGATTAGTAACTGGCAACACACACATACACACACACACACACACACACACACACACCACTGCATGTGTCCCAGTCACTAGAGAGCCAATCTATGTTCCACCTGCTCAATTGTCTTTCTGTCCAAAAGTGAGAATTCTGGGTGGTTGTGGCAGTTAAAAGTAATTAATGATTTGGGTTACCCAGAGATAATGCTGCTCAGTCACTGTGCGATCTTTTGAGAAGTTCTGAGTCATTTCTGGTAACAAGCATTTGACTTGCCCTTTTCAGGTTTGAAGTTGGTTGTCTTCCATTTAATGTTGTCAGACTTTTAATGGTCTCATTTTACTTCTCCAGGGAGTAATGTGTGATCTTTTGTGTGCAAAGCCTCATTATATGGATAAGCTTGATAACATGTGAGGTTTAATCACCCTTTGCAGTTAGTTTAAAACAATATACTTGATAGTGTACTCTATCTCATTATAACTTTTATGATTGAAGTTTCTGTAATGAAATTTTTAGCATGACCCTGAGTTTCTGTAGCACACTGGTATGATATAATAGGCTCAGGATTATTTTCATATGAAGTAATGAAAACGTAGAGAACATTAGTGCATAAATAAAGACCAATTCACTTCAGAATAATATTTGTAACTTTCATACATTGTAAAGATTGCTAATTTTAATTGGTTTTCTTTGAAAGGCGACATTAACATAAATGTGTGATTTTTTTTTAATTTATAAGTTTTTTACAATGAACTTACTCTTAAAAAATACATCCTAGCTTTCACTTTTGAAAAAAAATTGAACATATAATTGATGAAAGTGAGTTACTTGTAAATCCTAAATAGATACTCTGGGGAAAATAAAGAGGAATATTTTTTTGGTTGTGGTAATTGGTGTAAGGTATACAGTTGTTGATTTTTGCCAGTTTATAGTTCAACATTTGAGCTTCTTATTGTGGTTGTAAGAATCAGAAGAACCAGTTAGCATTTAAGAATTTTAATCCCTCAAATGGAATTTATTTATCTTTAGAAACATGCTAAAAGTAAACTTCTCATGGGACTTTTGAGATTTAAATTGCATGATGTGTGCAGTTGCACACATAAGCAGGTGCTTCATACCTTTAAAATTTAGCTGCTTTTTGACACCACATGCTGGCGAGGATGTGGGGAGAGAGGAACACTCCTTCATTGCTGGTGGGAATGCAAACTAGTACAACCACTTTGGAAATCTATCTGGTGCTATCTCAGAAAAATGGGAATAGGGCTTCCTCAAGACCCAGCTATTCCACTCCTTGGAATATACCCAGAAGATGCTCCAGCACACAACAAGAAACTTTGCTCAACCATGTTCCTAGCAGCCTTATTCATAATAGCCAGAACATGGACACAGCCTAAGTGTCCCTCAGTAGAAGAATGGATAAAGAAACTGTGGTACATATACACTATGGAATACTACTCAGCTATTCAAAACAAGAAATTCCCGGAATTTGTGGATAAATGGATTGAGCTAGAAAATGAGCATAATGAGTGAGTTAACCCAGAAGCAGAAAGACTCAAATGGTATATACTCACTTATATCTGCATACTAGCCCAAGGGGCATGTCCCATGAAAGCCTTCACTTACCAGGAAACTGGGACAGAGGGGAGGACAGCCTATTGGGACTCTAGATGAGAGAAGCATGGGAGAATAGTGAGGTAGAAGGATCCAGAGGGTCCTAGGAACCTACAAGTAGAACAATATGATAGGCAGATTTGGGCCCAGGGGTCCTGCTCAAACTAAGGCACCAGCCAAGGACAATACAGGCGGTAAACTTTAAACCCCTACCCAGATCTAGCCAATGGTCAGAACATTCTCCACACTTGAGTGGAGAGTGGGATATGACTTTCTCATGTACTCTGGTGCCTCACATTTGACCATGTCCCCTGGATGGGGAGACCTGGTGGCACTCAGAGGAAGGACAGCAGGTTACCAAGAAGAGACTTGATACCCGTGAGCATATACAAGTAGAGGAAGTCCCCCTCAGGAACAGTCATAGGGGAGGAGAATAAGGGGAAAAGGGGAGGGAGGGAAGATTGGGAGGACACAAGGGATGGGATAACCATTGAGATGTAACAGGAATAAATTAATAAAAAAAATTTAGCTGCTTTTACCATCCTCACATATCACCAGTGGTGATTTATTATAATATATTATGCTTCTCCTTTCCTTTCATGTAGCACAGAGTACCTTTCCCCAGTTAGTTCCTTCATGTTTGATTACCATTCAGTTTAATGTTGATTCAATTTCACAGCACTCTACAAACAAGTCACGCATTTCAACTACTTTAATGTTTATGCTTTTATAAATATTCAGTTTTTGAGAGATCTGTGTTTAGAGATGGTTAATAAAACTTTTTATGTGTTCCAGACCTTGCTTTCTTTGGGTAACAATTAAAATTTTAAAGTTAATAATTATAATTAGAAACCCAAATTACATAGACTACATTGCCAGAGTAGATAAAATGCTTATATTTCTAACAGGTTTATTATTTAATAAAACAATTATAGACAGAAATAGAGGTTGAAGAGAGAGAACAAGACAGGAGAGCGAGCACAGAGAGATATGAGGTTGGAAACCAGACCTCGGGAGAGAGTGGATGGGAGGACAAAAGACCTGTAGAGAAAAGAAAAACTATGGGCAGGAGCATCTCTGTGATAAATTGGAGACCTAAATCAGGGTAGGCTCCTGGGAGGATATGAGGGGGGCTCTAGCAGACACCCCTAGTAGCAGCAGTCATAGAGACTGAAGAGGACACCCTCTCACTAGACAAGACTCCTAGTAGAGGGAAGGGAACACCAATTCACCCACAAAAACTTCGACCCAAAATTCACCCTACTTATAAGATGTGCAGGGATAAAGACAGAGCAGGTAGAGCAGAGGGAATGTCTAGCCAGTGCCTGGCCCAACCCAAGACCCACCCCATAGGACAGAAGCAATCCCTGTAACTTATTAAGGGTACTCTGCTATGGTTGCATATGAGTTGTCCTCTGAGGGGCTGAAGCCAGCAGCATCTCAAAACAGATGCTGCAACTCATAGCCAAACATTCAGCAATACAAAGGGATTCTTGCAGCAAAGTGGGGTGGTGGGGGAGAAAAAGACCTGGACTTAACAGGAGCTTCACAAAAAGACCAGCAGAGCCAACTAACCAGGGCCCAGAGGAGCCTGCTGAGACTGAAGCACCAACCAAGGACTTTGTGTGGACTAGACCTAGGTCCCCTACAAAGATGCAGCCAATGGGATGATTAGGCTTCATGTGTGTAGTAAGGGGCCTGTCTCTTACATAGACTTACTTGCTAGCTATTTGATCACTTTACCCTGATGGGACTGCTTTGCCAGGCCACAGAGGAAGAGGTCATGCTCAGTCCTGAGGAGACTTGATGAGCTAGGGTGGATAGAAAGACAGACTCCCATTCTCTGAGAAATAGGGGAGGAGCATGGGGGAGATGGAGGGAGCGATGGATTGGGAAGTGAGGAGAGAGGTAGCTACAACCTGGATGTAGAGTGAATTAATTAGCAAAAGTATATAATCTTAGTTCTGATGTAATGATAATTGGAAATGGAAAAAACAAGTTACCATATTTCAGGGAGATCAGAACAAGCTCGATGTGATTCACAGTACAGAGTACATGATGCAATCTAAGCTTCCTATGACAATGTATAAAAAATAATGAGCTCTATCTCTGGGGTTTGCTAAATATATAGATTCATAGTAAATACAATCTTTAGACTCTCAGAAGTTTAATATCCTAGCTGTAAGGTAAGTGTAATCATGACACAACTTTCTAGCTTATGAGAGTCAAATAAAACAATACTCTATATGACATAAAATATATAAAAGCTTATAAATATTGTATTTATGTAATTATGTAATATATTTGACATATCTTATACCATGACATATTGAAAATCAAAGTTTTAATGTGTGTATGGGTGTATGTGTGTGTGTGTGTGAGTTTGTATACACATGTGCGTGAGACCTTCATATAGAGTGACTACTTATATTCTGTATTAATTTGTAATTATACTCCTTAACATACATGCTTGCTTATTTAAGTATATGGTTAGTGTTCCTCATAGAAAGTTTGGCTTTTTATTTGCCATTATTTCCATTATATCCCAGAGGTATTTTAGCAACAAAAAGAAATTTCTGGTTCATATATCTTATTAATCTGTTGCAGTTGGGATTGTGCTGAAATGCATAGTATCTGGTGGCCTTTCACTTTCATATTTTCTTTTCATTAGTTCACTCATAATCTTGTGCTTTTAACTTTGTTAAAATTCAAATAATTATTAGGTTCGCTCTCGCATATATTCCTCTGCTAAGTACAAGGGAGTTTGAGTTATTCTGGCAGATGATGAACTCAATATCGGTGAGGCCATCCTTTGGCATTACAAAGTCTGGTGTGTGATTGAATGAGGTGAAAGACTTATCTAGAACATACTCATCCTTAAGCCTGCCCCTACAGAATATGCCAATGGAATGTCTCTGAATAAATTTTCTACTTAACAAGAAGTCAAAGTCCTTTAAGAACAAATGGGGGAAATGAGAAATTAATCTCAAAGGCAGACCAACTGGTCCTTACTACTCAGCTTTTAATGCAAGGACATTCTGAAACTTGCAGGCAAAGGGACAGAACTAGAAAAAACTCATCCTAAGTGAGGTAACCCAGACCCAAGAAGACAAGCATAGTCTTTACTCACTTATAAATGCATAAAAGCCATAAAGTATGGGATAATCATGCTACAATCTGCAGATCCAATAAAGCTGAGTAACACAGAGGACCCAAGGGACGGTGCTTGAATCTCATTCAGAAGGGGAAATAAAATAGACAACTGAAGTAGACAAAGGAGGCACCTAGGAGGGAGATGGAATAAGGAGGGGAACATGGAGGGGGATTAGGTGTGGAGAGAGTGGAGATGGAAGGGAGAAGGCTGGGAGAGAGAACAGAATTGGGAGTGCATCTCTGGGAAGACTAAGGTTGCCAGGAGACTATAAGGGTGGCCTTAGCTGAGACTCCTAGGAGCAGGGTTCAAAAATTCTGAAGTGGCCCGGTCCTGTAGGCATCCTGGATTTCCAAAGGAGTTAGGAGGACAACAACTTGCCCAAAAACTTTTGACCCAAAATATGTCCTACAAGAAGTATAGGGCTAAAGATGGAGCAGAAGTTGAAGGAATGGCCAACCAATGACTGGCCCAACTTGAGATCCACCCCACAGAAGAGAGCCAATTGTTGACATTATTAATGATCCTCTACAAGTATATATTAACCATATAATACAGGTTCACCATATGACAATTCATAGGTCCAAAGAAGCTAAGTAACATAGAGAGTCCAAAGAAGAATGTTTGCTTCTCACTCTGAGAGAAATAGAATAGATAGCAGAAGTGGATGAAGAGAGGGAACAGGGTAGGAGGAGAGGGAGTGGGGATTAGACCTGGGGCAAGCAGGGCCAGGAGACCAAGGGATGTAGAGAATGAAGAGATATCAAGGGCATGAGTATCTCTGAGACAAGCTGGAGACTGATGATGGGAGAGCTCATGGGAGGATATCGAGGGTGACTGTAGCTAAAACTCCTAGTAGTGGAGGTCATGGAGACTGAAGAGGCCATTTCCTAGCTAGCCAGGACCTCTAGTGGAGAGGGGGGAACACAAACCTGCCTACAAAAACTTCAATGCAAACTTTACCCTGCCTACAAGATGTGCATGGATAAAGACAGAGCAGATATTGAAGAAATGTCCAACCAATGACTGGCCCATTCTGAGACCCACTACATGGGAGAGAGCCAACCTCTGACGCTATTAATGATAACTTTGATGCTTTTGCACATAGGAGCCTAAAATAGCTGTTATTAGAGAGGATCCACCCAGTAGCAAATGGGAACACATGCTCAGACCAACAGGCAAACTTTAGGTGGAGCACAGGGAGCCTTGTGGAAGAGTGGGGGAGAGGGTAATGAGAGAAAGACCAGGAGGAGACCAGAACTCCCTAAGAAGTCTAACAAAGTCACATAACCTCTGCCCTGAGGGGCTTCTGAAGACTGCAGCACCAACAAAGGACCCCACCACAAACCAACTCCAGAACATCAAGTCCCATGAGGAAGAAATACATGCTCTTCCACTGAGGCCAGGCAAGGCAGCCCGACCAAGAGGTCTTGATTGAAAAGCAGGCAACAGAGTCCATGTTAGAGACAGCCTCTGATCCTCTTATTAGTGGACTCAAATTAAGACTAAGCTGCCCACCAGTTACCTCTCTGTGGAGGACCAAGGTCCGGTGCAAGCATGGTCCTTTGTTGGTGCTTCAGTTCCCACAGCTGCTTGGAGGAAACATCCTGACTGCAGTTTGGTTTGGCACTGATATATGAGCATCGCAGATTATCACTATTTCATTGACACCTATTTACTTATTGGCCAAACCTGTTTGGTTCTAAACTTGTATTTATGCACATACAATTTCCCCATTTTATAAAGGTGCCAGCCACATGGGATCATGCTACTAGTGATAACATCTTGGTGTACCGAAATAAAGAACTTCAGCACAAAAATATGGTCAGACATACTTCAATCTAAAAATATTTTCAAATACAAAATATCTCAGCTTTAATAAATTGGAAATATGTTCTGACTTAGAATTTTTTTAGTATATTATTCATCATGGGTCATTCAATTTACTGTCATGTTTCTTGTAGTCAGATTCTGGTCTTCTCTTGAATCACCAACACAAAGCAGTAGTTACATGTGTCTTCATAGGGAAAACTATTTTTTGCTCACTATTATTCATAGAGTTTATTACAAATAATGGTTGATTAAAGTATGAATAATAAACAATTAATGGTTGCTCTTTTATGATTTTAATAAGGACTAACTTTTGGTTCTTCAAAGTACTAAAATATCATTTTCATATATTTAGAGTTGTTTATGATGTAGTAAATAGCAGGTAACTTCAGAATATTTTATACCTACACAGATTATTATACCTTTTTCTAACAATACAAACATATATTAATAAATTTTAGGTTAATAGGTACTTTATTAAGCAAGTGAAATAGACATTTAAAATGCTTGTTCTCTTAGCATTGTATTCTTACCAATTTTCCTTTAAGCTGAGGTCTCTTTCTTACAATGGGTCCCTCACGCTCTTTCTGTACATTGTACTGTGAGAAACAGGACATATGTTTCATCTGCCTTAATGGGAAAACATTTCATAAAGTAGTAACATTTCCAGGCTATAAATATTTTATGTGGGAAATAAAAGGAGCATGTGTTATCCTCACATTCCTCCCAACCACTGAGAATAATTAACAAAGATAGTAATCAGGAAAAACAAAAGTTTTGTTTACAATAATTGTCCTTCAAACTTACACACACACACACACATCTAGGAAAGAAACATGAAATCAAAGGATTTCTTATTTTTAATTTGCTCATTTTTACACAAGAATAAATTTGGATATAAATTAGATTCTGAGGACATAATTTTTCCTGAATGTGAAAAAACTAAATTATTTTCACTATTTTACAATATTGCAATTATTTAGAATAATTTGTAATTGATATTGTATGAAATATGTTGTCTCTTTATTTCCTTATAGAAACTTAATTCTGGTAAGTAAAAACTAAGTTAATTCAGAGATTTAAAAAAAATGAAGAAATTGTTGCATATGTCAGAAGACAGTGCTTACAGATGTTTTTCATGTACCTTCCTATTTCATGCTTACACAAGAAACACTATTGACAGCTGATACTAAAGGATAAGTGAAAGCAAAACAAGCCCTAGAAGCTAAATTGAAAGCCCTTCTGAGAGATTTATAGACAATCTTCTTGGAGCCATTGTTTGTATTCCTGGGATTATAAACCAAAAGTCACTTTGCTCTCCCTGGATCATAGTTATTTTTATTCCAGAGCAAACTTCACTTTATTTCCATCACTACAGTCATCTAATTTAGCTTCCCAGTTTCATAGGCGCCGATGACCCTCCTTGGAAGCACAACCTGCAATGCTTGACAATCTGTATTCATCCACTTACCACATAAGGTTTTGGTAGATGTAGCCCTGATAAATTTTTTTCTTAGTGATTTAAACTGTCTTATTTCAGATAAATCTTTATTTACACACTCTGCACTCCACAAATGTATGCACACATTTCCATAACACTATGTAACTAAGCTACAAGCAAGGTGTCAAGCCATTTTTCATAATTTCATATAGCAACCTAAAATATAGGAAGCAAATGATAACAAGGATGATGGGTGTGTTTAAATATCACATGTAGTGGGAAATCTAATTAAAATTAAAATGTAAAAGGATAAACTGTTTTAAAGGAAAGATACAGATGTACATAGGCCAATACACTGAGGTAGTTTTTTTATGAAAATTGGTGGTTAATGTGAAATAATAGTCTGGTATATATTAAATATAGTTTGTGTTTGTGATGATATTTGAGGCATGAAGAGACTACAAATCAAAAGTTAATAAGGCAAATAAAAGTCATGTGAAGTTAGATATTAGCTATTTGCTTGTGTGTTAGATATTTAACGACTGCACAAGTAACTTGTGAAATATAATTTGGAGGATTTAATAAATATAGATTGAAAGTTAGTGACTCTAAATATGTGTTAAAGTTAGATGTAAAATTGGAAGAAACAAGATTGTTCTTTGTACATAAAAATCAATAGAATGAATAAGTAATAAGCTTTGATAATGGCACTACTCTGCTAAATTGGTTACCTGTTTGTGACTCTATTAATGTTTCTATTTGGTTGTATACTCACGGATTATTTCCATGAACATCTAAAACCACTAAGTTCTTCATTACTTTGGTAGTGACTGGAGTTTTGAGTAAAAATGATGCCCATAGAGTCATATACTTGAATATACGATCACTAGTTGGTGGAAAAATTTGAAATGATTCGGTTGTGTGTGAACTTCTTGAAGGAGATGTGCCGTTGTGGTTGGGCTTTGAGGTTCAAAAGCCCATACCAAGTCCTTTTTCTCCTTTTCTATGCCTCCAATTCACAGATAAGATGCAAGATAAGGAGGATGGATGCAGAAGTGTGTATTCAGGTGCATTGTTAAAGTGGTCATCACTGAAAATAATTTTACAGTTGATATAAGTCATTATATAGCTTATCAAATAAATTATATTACTTATGGTCTCATTAAAGTCAATTAATTAAGTAGATCATTAATTAAGTAGACAAACATTCCTAGTAAATATTTTCTGCTAAAAATTTAGGATGTTGGGTAAGGCAATGAAATAATGGATAAAGTATATCATGAACTTTTTTTAACATTACAATGATGGGCATCAACTTCAAGCAACAGAGTGGTGTATGAAAAAAGGGGAAAATGTTTAATTGTATGGTTCTTTCACTATACATCATATGTAAGTATAATGTATCCATACCTTATTTATTTTAAATTAATTCTTTAAGATTTTGTAAGTTGTATTTTTACAGTGATTTAATTTTTTTAATTTTAATTTTTTTATTAATTTATCCTTGTTACATCTCAATAGTTATCCCATCCCTTGTGTCCTCCCATTCTTCCCTCCCTCCCCTTTTCCCCTTATTCCCCTCCCCTATGACTGTTCCTGAGGGGGATTACCTCCCCCTGTATATGCTCATAGGGTATCAAGTCTCTTCTTGATAACCTGCTGTCCTTCCTCTGAGTGCCACCAGGTCTCCTCCTCCAGGGGACATGGTCAAATGTGAGGCACCAGAGTACATGAGAAAGTCATATCCCACTCTCCACTCAAGTGTGGAGAATGTTCTGACCATTGGCTAGATCTGGGTAGGGGTTTAAAGTTTATCGCCTGTATTGTCCTTGGCTGGTGCCTTAGTTTGAGCGGGATCCCTGGGCCCAAATCTGCCTATTATAATGTTCTACTTGTAGTTTTCTAGGACCCTCTGGACCCTTCTACTTTGCCATTCTCCCATGCTTCTCTCATCTAGAGTCCCAATAGGATGTACTCCCCTCTGTCCCAGTTTCCTGGTAAGTAAAGGCTTTCGTGGGACATGCCCCTTGGGGAAAACATTATTCTTTTGTAGTAATCGACCATATCCAGCTCTTATAATAGTTCCACCTTCTCTCTTACAATGTATGATCCTGGAGTTTTGGGGATAACTAGGTACAGTATAGATCTCCTAGTTAGGGTTAAGGATTCTGCAGTCTCCTATTTTCTGAACTTTGACTAGTTGTGGGTCACTGTCTTGACCCCCAGTAACTCACAAAGGTGTTCCTGAGATTTGGGTTGAGATGTGCAGTACTCCTCCTTTAAACGTGTAGCTGATAACGATTTTTCCTGTTCTGTAGGCTGCCTCTTCACTATGGTGATTATCTCCTTTCCTGTATAGAAACTTAAACAAAATAATTATTCTTTTTGTACTTCATTATTCCCATATTCATGGTTTATTACTTTTAATAATATTCCCAATTATAAAATAAATTAGTAAGAGCACATTATACTATCATTACACACTATCTTTTAAAAAATTTTTCTCAACATTATGTTTAAGATGCCATGAAAGTAAACTTTCATCGGTAGTCATTGATAATTTAATTATAGATATAATAATCTCCTTTGGTTGGAAGATAAATTTTGAAAATGCACATCTCTGAATTTAATAAAATATCAACAAGATATACTTGGTATCAAACACGTGATTTGCACTGCAAAAACATATTGTGTTTTCAGAATCTTTCTTCATTGACTTGTCAGTAGGTGCATCATCTTTCCTGCAGCTCTGTTTACACATATGCTAACCATCAAATGTAGTCTTCACTGCACCATGGAACCACAGACCCACCACTGTGAATGCTACAAGAGGTCACCGACATGCACAAACTTTTGGTAATTTCTAATATTTCTAGAACTGAGAAATCGAGCTAGATGAATATTTTTTATAGAAATATATCTAGTGCATTCAGTAGCACCAGTCTCACTGTTGTGGCCTGTGAGATGAATTTGCTTGCATTTTTCCAGAAGAATGTTTTCCCCACTTCTGGAATCCCTTTAGAGAGAAGGAAATTAATCATAAATTATAAGGTTAGGGAAATTACAACAAAGAACATGCTCATTTAAATAGAGGGCTGAATATAAATGGTTAATTGTGATCCTTTGTTTGGAAATAAAGTAATAATGCTTTTTTCATTCCACACACACAGAAACAAATCCACTGACCCAATATCACTCTTGATAAAATATCACAAAACATGACAGTGAAGAACATTCCCCAAATTCATACTTCAGGGAGAAACTATCAATAACTCCCTGACATATTTTCAGGCTCTTGGATATTTTTCTACAGGGAACAGTTATTTGGAAAAATAGTTGTTTACTTTAGAGATAAAACAATGAGTCCCAATAATACTGACCAATGTCTTTCCACCTCAAGCAAATGTGTTTCCTTGGGTACAAGTTTTTCCTTTGAATATCCATGCTTTTGATTGGAATGCTTAGGTACCAAGGTACTTCTTGCATTCTGATTTTCAATTCTGTCACAAGAGACTGATGTAACTAATCTTTGAATTTGTCTTCTCTTTACTGGATACTTTTCCATTCAAATATCTTAAATATATCATTGATTAATACTCATTTGGATATTCACCTTAGACAATCTCAAGAAGTTGTATAAATCATGCTGTTCTTGATGGCTTTTTGTTTAGTTGTTTATTGCAAAGTTTTGTAGTTAATTCATAGTTTGTAGCCACTGGTTGACAAGCTTCATTCATTTTCATTTATTTTCTTCTACATAATAGGTACAGACTCATCTTGGACATACTCTAAGGTGTCCTGTGATTGTTAAGGAAGTCACACCTCTGAGATCAGTCTATTGAACGGTACTTACTTTGAGATTATCTTCTTTGATTTCCATGAGCTAATTCTGATACAATCACCAACACTCAATCCTGGATAGTGTGTTTCCAAACAATCCTTACAGATTATAGAATACACCACAGTAATCAATTCCACATGTATCTTACCTGTAACTTAAAGACTGCACCAATTTAAGGTCTCTGTCTAGTAATGGGTTTCCCCCAAGGGCAACGTGGCTTGGGCATATCGTCAGAAGCATAAGAATATGTTCACTTTCAAAATCAAAATTTGATAAGAGTGTTGAGACCCAGAAAATTAACATAAAAATTCCTAATAGAGTGAATATGGCAGTGCTGCAAAGAAGTTCTTGGATGCCATGTAATATACAGTAAATACAAACCACTGTCAGAGCCTAAAAATGTGGGAAATGTTTAGAAGTATTAGTGAGAAATTTCTAATATCTAGACCATGGCCTGTGAACTTGAAGTTTGTGCAAAATGTGGAAAGAAGGAAAATATCATTATTTCACTTAATAAAGCACCAGAAATTTCCAAAAATATTGAAAATCAATTATTTAGCCATAGAAGAAGATGCAAAAAGATGCCTGACAGTGATAAGGCTTTTCATGTTGATGACAAAGATAACAACACTCGTGTTGCCTGACAGCACTAAGTTAGGTGGCATATGAGCAATATAATTTATAGCATTTGAATAAAACACCTTATAGGCTTTCATGATAAAACTTATCCTGCATATATAGACTATGTTTGGAAACACTATGATATGTCACTTCAGACTTTTTGTTGCCAGTATGAAAGCATTCGCTTATTTTTTTAATATGTACATTACAGAAAACAAAACACAAGAAGCCAAGAATTAAGGCTCCCAATCACAGTAGCTTAGCTCCACGTGTCATTTTGGATCCTGCAGATGGCACATGTATTTAGGTAAGTGACATTATACAGTATATACTATGCTTTCCCCCAATACTGCGACTATTCACCAACTAAAAACCCTGCAGCACATGAGCATTTTAATACCAAGAATACATAACACCACCTCAATCTGTCAGAGAAAATTGTAATCCCTTTGACAATCCCTTTGCCAATCGTCCTTGGCAAAAACCAAAATTCATAGAAGACAAAATATGGCAGCATTTCTCGAGATTGAAGGAGTGACAAAGTTATAATGAAAGTTCTGCATTTCATCAGTGCTCTGGTACAAGGAAACAAAGAATAGCAGACCACACTAAGAACAGCACTCCCAAGTGTATCATGAGATCTATATACTAAAATTTGAGTGATAAGGCATGTCCCCACTCAAGACATATATTCCTAGGTAGTAACTGGAAGATGCACCTAAGGCAAGGGCTCTCAGGATGTCAGTCTCAACACAAGGCTGCAGATCTCACCCCGTGATCCCTCAACAGCTGGGCATGGCCTTCTTTAATCCTCTCACCAGCATCATCCTGAAATAGAGCTGTGCATAGCAGAGGATGGATGAGGGAAGTGCTCTTTAGTAGTACCACTGCATCTAGAAGACAATTCACAGTTGGACTCAGGGATCCATATCATAAGTTTCTGGTTAAAAAAAAAAAATACTTATGTTTATTGTGTACAAAGTTCATTCCAAATTATCTGAATTTCATAAGTGTCCTAAAGGAGAGCCATAGTCAAACGTATAACTAGTGAATCTTCTGGAATTGATAGATTCCTCTTGAACTAACAATTGTTAAGCCGTGTCAGGACAGTGTGTGTTAATATATGTTGCTAGGTTGACAATTGGTAGCATAGTGCTCTTCCACTTTCTTAAAGCTGTGGCCCTTTAATATAATTCATCAAGTTGTAGTGACCCTCAATAAAATTATTCTGCGGTTACTTCATAACTGTACCTTCTCTACTATTATGAATCATAAGGTAAATATATGTGGTTTCCTTTGGTCTTAGTCAAGCCCTGTGAAATGGTCATTCAACCCCCCAAAGAGGTCTCAATTCGCAAGATTAGAACCACTGTGCTAACAGCATTTCTATTACGGCGCGAAGATTCGCCGTACATGTTGAAGGCACATGAATACCGATGAATACCAATATGTCAACACCACATAACACAAGCAGTGTGGTGTATGAACAGTAAGCCTTTGCAGAGGGCTCAGTCAGTGGCTGATACCCTTTTGTGTAGGCAACTGCTTCCATTATTCAGACAACACCAGAGACAGCAGCTTCTAGGATGGGAATCCTCCTTTACAACCTTAGTAAGGTGGGCCTAAGGGAAAAGTTGAAAACAAATATGACAGACCTGTAAACAATACCTTAGAAAAGGACAGTAGAGAAATACCTGACTCTTTAATGAGACATAAACACTCTACAATCCCCTACACTGCCATTCCGACCTGTAGATCTACTGCTGAGCCTGGCTACTTTCTGTAGTCTCACCCAGAAAGAGTAACCCCTCTCACAGTCCCATTTTTCTCTCTCCCTCCTTATTACTTCTGAAATGCATGGGTCCCTTCTTCTGCCTTTCAGGGCACTCACACTATCTCTGAAGTCACCCATTTCCTAGGTGTAGCTGCTTAGGCACTTTTAGGGATGAGCTGGATTGCTTTTGTGACTTCTGACCCAGATCAGAAAAATAACCCTTTTCTTCTGTTTCCATTGCTTCTTCCTTGACATTGCCTAGATATCCATCTTGTCAGCTTTATCATTTTCTAACCTGCTAAATCATCATGAAGTTCCCTTATATATCTGTTTTAAAATTGTTTTACAGAAAGAAAGAGCCTGGCAAAAGGATGATGTGTTCATGACGATAGCACAGGGAACTTCAGAAAGTTTATACAGGATTCCCACAATCAGCAAGATACTAAGGTCCTGAGTAATGTAGCCAAGAACCCGAGGGGATTTGGAAGACCTTCCCCTATATCGAGATTCTGATAATATCACTTTACTGCCTCACAGCAGAATGACACCCAATGAGAAGCAGGAGCAGAAAACCAATGCAGATAGACCCACAGAAATGACAACACAGTAAATGCATATTGTCTTATGGGGCTTCATGTTTTACAACTGTTACAGCAGCAGTAAAAACATTACTTGAAATAATAATTAATGTAATAAAAGAGTAATTCTCAATCCTGTAGAGATATTCTCTAAATGAAGGTTCCAGTTCAAGACTAATATATCTATAATGTATGTTCTTAAGGCAGCCATGTGCCTTAGTGAATATAGAATTCCTACTGATCAAATCTGCTTACCAACCAAGGTAATAATTCTAATCATTCTTTAAACATTTATCAAATTTTGTGCATGTTACTTTTACACGTGTTGTTCATTTATATACACTTTCTGTGATGTTAAATAATTCAACAAAGAAACCTCCAGTGTTGACTTTACAATTAAGACAGCAAAGTGACTAAAATGAAATTATAGTCCTTAATAAATTATGCACCTGGTTTTAACTAAATTTTAATTCTTTGTTTGGTTCATTGGCTGCTAACGATACAAGATGTTTCTTAGATGTGTTTTTTTTTTTTTTTCTAAAAGCCATGGTCTTCTTCCTCAAATTCCATGTCTCAAACAAATTTATATTCCAATCTCAGAGCAGGAAGGCAATGATAGCTGGAAAAGAAAGGCCTCTTTAACCCTTACACAGATTACATGAAAGATTAATTTTTATTGCATTAGCATTTTTCAAAACAAGTCCTTATTGAGTCAAAAGTCAGTAGAAAATGAAATTTATGGCCATTTTCAATCTTCTGGCTAATAAATACTGAATATTAATCTCAAGAATGCACTTTCCATTAAATGCAAAAGATGATGTAAGCCACGGTGTCATTGAACTGTAGACCAGGACCCCACGTAAGATTACATAATTAAATGTGGGGATTGCACAAATTTGGAAACAGTAAAAGGTTTTTGGATGCACAATAACAAAAAATTCCTCAAAGTCATATCCTTAAACAATCCAAACTTTTTTTTCAGCAGCCCTTGTTTTATTGTGGAACCTCACTGTAGCTTTGGTACTAAAACACACAGGAGCATGGCTAATGCCATCCAGTGATGATGACTACACCTGAATCACCTCAGCCCAGATTACAGACTCCTGTGGACTATGAATCCTGGTGCCTTTCCTACACATATGAAATTTTCTTCTCTTATACAAAGATAGTGGCTTAGCTGTGGGAAAACAGATATTAGCAGTTTCCTACCATCATCCCTTAATAAGTATATACCAAATTAATATGTCTTTGAATTTTATTTTTTAGAATGCTTGCTTTTTATAATTGCTATTTATTTGTGTTACTGATTTTTGTTTGATAAATGAAATAATTAATTGAATCCTATCTTGTAATTAGGGCAGAATACCTATGATTCTGAAATGGTCTTAAACTGCTTCTATTTTTAAAAATATTTTATTAATTTATTCATATTACATGTCAATTGTTAACCCATCCCTTGTATCCTCCCTTTCCTCCCTCCCGCTTTCCCCCCTACTCTCCTCCCCTATGTCTGTGACTGAGGGGGACCTCCTCCTCTTGTATATGCTCATAGCGTATCAAGTCTCTTCTTGGTGACCTGTTATCCTTCCGCTGAGTGCAACCACGCCTTCCCATCAAGGGGACATGGTCAGAAATGGGGCACCAGAGTTTGTATGAAAGTCAAACCTACCTCTCCACTCAACAGTGGAGAATGTCCTGTCCATCAGCTAGGTCTGGTTAGGGGTTCAAAAGTTACTGCCTATGGCTGGTGCCATAAACGGCTTTATTATTGTATATATGTATGTGACATGCTAGTTTAGCAATGATGATTTTAAAATCAAAATGGCAAATGCTCAAAGTTCTGCTGTACTAAATATTTAGCCAAAGTTTAATCTTCATATAAAAACTGCATTTATGTCTATGAAATTTTCCTACCTAATTAATAAATGATAAATTTTTACTACACTTTTACTAACAATCATTTTATAATAACTATATACATATCATTTATTATTTTAAATGCTTGACTTTTACGTCTATTTTATATACCTATATATAAAGGGTTATGCAAAACAAATCCACAAAGAAAGAATCACAGTAGAAAATGTTTATGAACCTATGACCTAAGGAAAGTGAAGTGGTTAATGGAAGATTATTCTATTCAACATGTGGTGGTCCTGAGGATGAAAACCAAGACATTATATGGGCCCGGTACTACTCACTACTGTACTACAGAGCCACAGGCAAAACGATATTCAATATATTGGATTCTTAAAACATTTTAAAACATTCTCTCTCTCTCTCTCTCTCTCTGAATATATATATATATATATATATATATATATATATATATATATACACAAATGTGTGTGTGTGTGTTAGGATGACATTAAACTAACAATCCTCTTGCCTCGGTGTACTAGGTGGCTTATTTACTTTTAACAGTAAAATAAATATTTGGAACAGCTTTAATTACTCAAAAATTAGAACTAGTTCTCAGAGAATCTTCAAGGTCAGTGCCCTCATTGCATATGCTCAGCTTAATCCCAGTCGTGTGGATTTTATTCTTATAATTATGGGATATGATATGTCACAGATGACCTTAAAAAAGAAGGATTATACACTCAACCTTGACCTACTTGCATGAGGACATCACGTTTGTGTTTACTGCCCAGAATCAGAAAGAAAGTACAGAAATTCATAATGTAAGGGTATTTCTCATGAAGGCTTAAAAAATCCAGTGAACTCCAGCAAAGTTGATGTTGAGAGCAAAGACTCTAACTCCAGCTGAGAGTCTTTGGCAAGCTCCTCAGTTTTTAACTTGTGAGACTCTGAACAGGGAAGTCTAGCATATAGGGTCAATGTTATTGCTTTAGAGTCATACTTGATAGTAAATTTTATAGCAATAACAGACTAATTGGTCCACAAGGAACTTAAGTGGTTAGCCTACTATTCTTTATTTTATACAAAGCTTTTTCTTTGCGGGCTATACAGTTAATTTAGTAAAAATACAGTGTATATTTTCTACATATATTTAGGTTTCAGTTCTTTTTGTGTCTTTTCTTACATAATAAATTCTGACTATAATTTCTCCTTCTTCTGTCAGTTCCTCCCTGCCTCCCCTTCCACCTAGATTCATCTCCTTTCTGTCTATCATTAGAAAACAAAGACTCTTCTAATGCGAAATAATAAACTATAGTATAACACAATAAAAGATAACTAATACACTGTAAAAGGAAAAAACAAACAAACAGAATAAAAAGATCCGAGTAAAATAAACATTAAATAGATACAGTGAGAGAAGCTCACTCATTCACACACACAGGAAACCCATAAACAGACTAAACTGGAAGCCACAACATATATCCAAAGGATGTGTAAGAAAAAAAGAGAGAGAGAAAGAAATATATGAATAAAATAAAAATAAGATACAAATAATTACAAAAAATGTCTGACATCCCATTATGAAAAATGGTATCCCCAGTGATGCTATTGATTGTGTTTCATGTTGGTCACCCAGTGCTGGGCATACTGCCCATGTTTTAGAGTACTTTGTTTCCCCAGTGAGACTCCTTTGGAGAAAACTGAATATTCACTTCCAAGTGGATATCATAAGAAAACGTTTAGGTTGGGGGTGGGGTGTGTGTGTTCACTTTACTTTTAGCTCCGGGACATCATCTCGAACAGCCCCAGGAAGCCCTGTGCACCATTCCTATAGATTTAGAGGGCCTTGTTTCCTTGGGGTTCTCTCTCTGCTCTGGCGCTTACACTCTCTTTGCCTCCCTTCAGTGGGGTTTCCTGAGCGCTGAGTGTAGGGATTTGAAGGTTGTATCCTGTTTCCTGCTGAATGTTTCAAGGTTTTTCATCCTGCTCATTATGTCTCTCTGTGGTTGTCTGTTTTTGTTCCATCCGATACAGGAGCAAGCTGTATTAACTGCTGATGGCTGAACAAGGTATATTGATCTATGAGCATAGCATAATGTCATTAGGAGTCATATTATTGCTAGTTGCTATTGTTGTTGATGACGATGATGATGATGCCTTGTTTTGTTTTATAATAGTAATATTTAGTTTTACCCTAGATACCTTAGATTCTAGTGTCAGGCTCGTGTTCACTCAAGCAGTGTTGGGCGTGGGTTCTATCTCATGAACTGGGCATACGGTTAGTTAGCTACCTACACAAACTTGGAGCTACCATTGTCCAAGCATATATTGTAGGTAAATACCACTCCATATGAAAGGGTTTGTTGTTCCCTTGGTATTTACATTTCTCTTTGATAGCATGCAGAGTTACCTTTCTGTACCAATGATCCTAGTGCATAGTAACAAAAGCTCCATTTTGGCACCAGCTAGACGAGATTAATCATTTGTATAATTGTCTTCAGCAAGGAGGCTTTTCCATTAGTTTGTAGAAAGCAACTTCTCGCTTTGATAAAAGCCTGTTTTGTTTGGGGATTCTCATAGGACCCTTTCTCAGACATTAAAAAGTATGCTCACAACTGAAGGTTGAAAGGCAATATATCTGGCTTTCTAAATGCTAACATCACCTCTTTAAAAGTTATGTCAATTTTAATTTAGAGGTCATTGTACAAATGTAAGTATTGATGAATTGATTTTTCTTCTCACTCATTTAACTTACAAATATATAGCATGTATCAGTTTAAATTATATATGTGAACATTTGTGCCTTCAATAACTACCAATTACTCACAAGATAGATGTAAGTGACAATTCCTCAATCCATGCTTTGGATCTGCAGAACAAAGAGATCAAATCAAGTGTAATCTAGATGACTAGAGGTTTTCAGTATAGAAAATACCACTGAGTATTTACATGACTTCAAGCAGAATGTATTTTCCCCTTGAGAAACTATTGTTGATCTGTGTACAACTTTATTTCTGTAAATAATTTTGTAGAAATTTTAGTTAACTCAACTAGAGATTTGAACACTCTAACCACTTACAAATCTCCATTTAAATACTTGAATTCATTCCCAAATTTTTCCTAAATTTCAATTAAAATTTGGTTCCTCAATAAATATTAAATCTGGCAACTTTGATGTACATTTACTGTTTACAATATCATGTTCTAAGAACTATCTCCTTGCTATCCTGACTCTCTCTCTCTCTCTCTCTCTCTCTCTCTCTCTCTCTCTCTCTCTCTCTCTCTCTCTCTCTCTCTCTCTCTCTCTCTCTGTGTGTGTGTGTGTGTGTGTGTGTGTGTGTATGTGTGTGTGTGCTACTGAAATCAAACTCAGGGCTTTCATGCTAGGTAAGTGCTTATGTTAACAGATACAAGCCAAAAATGGTAACTTCTTTATAATGTAACAAAACATATTATTTTTAGAATAATGTTTTATATTCCTTGCTACTTTACCTATGTATTACAACACATTTTTAAAATCTCTGGTATTGAAGTAGACAAAATTTCTATCTGCAATTAAATATTCAATAACAGTACTAGTACAATCAAATGTTAAACAAACTGTAAAAATGAATAAAACTGGAAGAACAGAAGACTTAAGTGTGGTATTGTAGATTGGCTTGCCATGAAAAACTACTTGGAGAAAATTCTGTCATGAGAAAGATCCAAACAATTAGGATGAAAATAACATTATAAGTACATGTGAACAAAAAGATATAATGCTCATTCAGAACAATCACAAAGAACACAGCAAAAGAAAAAAAAAAGGTGCCAGAAAGAGTGGACAATAGTACTGAAGGGAAATAAATTTACAGTTGAACCTATCCATATGAGTAAAAACAAATCATGATTTTTTTTTTAAATACAGGCATTTGGTGGTAATAAATTATGGATAGGAATGGAAGTGATGTATAGTAATTCTAGGTAGATATATGAGATTTTAGATAAATGATAGATAGATGAAAGATAGATGGATAGATAGTAGATAGATGGATAGATAGTAGATAGATGATAGATACATATGATAGATAGATAGATAGATAGATAGATAGATAGATAGATAGATAGATAGATACAGATGATACATAGATAGATCAAATTGCACGGTCCTGTGAAACACAAGTGTTTGAAAACAAATGAATATAACAATTATAAATGTTAAGTCATTATTTTAATGAACCTAATGGAGTTCAAATAGTAAAACCACAAAACAAGGATTCCTTTATTACAATAGAGATGGTAATGTACAGTTGGGTTTAAGATATATTTCAACAGAGAACCATAATTTCAGATTAAGCTCATGTCTGGGGAATATATAAGCAGTAAAAAAAGAAATCAAAGATAACCTAATTTAGCCCTGAATCCCAATAAGAAGGCCCTGACTGGGAAACATGGGTTTTATGAATTTTAAGAGTGACTTATTCTTATGAAAAATATGTGGCATTTATAATAATAAACACTTCTATACAAAAGAAATATTTCAAAGGAATACTGTTTAGTTACAATATAGCGGAAATAAAAATAACAATGTCCAATCTGATACTATATCAGTACAGTGATAATGTGAGACAATTGTAATTAATCGTATGTTAAGTTTTCAAAAACACAATAAATGGATAAATTCTTTAACAAATACAGCTTATGAAGACATGAACACAAAGGTAAAGAAATCCTATATTGACTTGTCTTAAAGTAAAATTGTATAAATGTTTACAGGTAAAATGACGTATATGTATGCATTTCTAATCCTGTCGGCTGAAATCTCAGATCGACACATAACCTACAATAGTGTAAAGACAACCAACAGCAAAATCATGCTATGTAGGATGCGATTCTTCATAAAATGAAACACTATTCCCTAAAGAAATAGCCTATAAATCATGATGGTTTAGAGAAAGATGATAAAAGGTAAGATTAAAGAATTTTATACATTGTTATAGAATATAGTATAGTGATACAAAATATGTTTAATTTGGATACATTGGTACAGAATTCAAATTTAAGATTATTCTTCATTCACATCATAGTTCTACACTAATATGAGGTATTGCACCCATACAACTCAAATATAAATCAAGGTTTACTTCCAATCCCTTGAAAGTGCTATTGCAGGCTGTTAAGAATAATTAAATAATATAAGCCAATTAGCTAATTGTTAGTTGAACAAATCATGGTCATGTCAATAACTAGTCTATTTTTATAACAAGAATATATATCTTAGGTTTAACAGATAGATATGATGCCAGAGATACATATGGTAAAATAGATAAGGTCTTCCAAAGCCTCAGAGATCTATAGAATATGGCACTTAAAGATGTTTTATTTTATTTTATTTTAAAGACTCTTTGACAACAAGACAGGTTAACTCCTAACAACACCCACCCTACCTCAAGACGATAAAAAGCATAAAGAACTTCCTTATGGAGATGACTTCAAATGTGGCCAACAAACCACTGGCAAAATGTCCTTGTTTCTGCCACAGACAGAATTCTGCCTAAAAATGTGCAAGCTTGAATGCAGGCAGAGTATATGGCCAAACTCTGCCAAGACAGGGCAACTAAGTCCTGAATAGTTCCTGCCTCACAAATATGTCTGTCAGATATATTGGGACAGAAGTTTTGGGTACCGTTCAGGAAGCAAACTGTCTCTGTCATTTTTTCCATTTGAAAGCTCCCAACCTGTAGTTTCAATTCATTCAGGTAAATAAGGTTTATTCCTTCTAAAGTCTCTGATGGAGTTGAAGACCAGATATTTTAGTTCTACAATTAAGCTTAGTTGTTTAGAGGTTAGGATGTTTTTAGGTCCATATATGTATTTTAAGTCAATAGAGATGAGATATGATAGATATTGATTTACATTCAGAATTTTAGACTTACTAAAGTAGGAAAGATGTTTTCTTCAAGATTGCCAACTAAAAATAGCCAAAACACTAGGAATGCAACATGTATATAATTCCTGATTGTTTTATGGTTCTTCTTGCTGTATGTAGTTTATTTTCTTTAAATGTAATAATATAAATGTATATGTAAAAAAGAAATATAAGAAAAAAGAATCTACACTTACAGATATTAAGAAAGTACTAAGTACATGATATTTTCCCTCCTTTCTTCTTCCTCCCTCTCTTTTTCTCTCCAGTATCTCTCTCTTCCTCTTCTTCTCTCTCTCCTCCATAGCCCTCCCCCCGACACACAAAAGGGATAAATCTTTCATATAAAACAATACAAATAATCCTGTTTCCAACTCTGTCTATAAGTTACTGGCTCATAACTGTCCTTCACATGAAGTTACTTACACAAAATAATACCCTTCTAGGTAATTCTAGAGATGGACAGGCAAAATAACTCCACACAATAGAACATTGACAATAATACTGAAGCCAGAAAATCAAGGAAACTATTAGCAGTGATGTTATCCTGACAGTTCATATCATTGAGATGATGTTATGAAAAAGACATTTTATATTTCTGATCTTCCTTCAAAAATTCTGTAACTCATGTAAGCATAAAAAAACTCAGAACAATCCTATACAAGGATATTTTATGAAATACTTGACTAGGCAGCTTCAAAAGTGTAAAATACATTGAGAGATGGGAAAACCAAATAAAATAGCTGGAAAACACATAAAATCTTATAATAGAATGTATCTTAAGTGGAATCTCGGAATGTGAAAAAGTAATTAAATAAGTATTAATTTAAAAAGTAATGATTATAATGATGTTTTTGAAGTCAGTGTCAGGGCAGAAATCATAAAAGCTTGACCATATACAGGTAAGATAGCAAGAACAGAAGAAATATTTATGAGGATATATGGAAATGAGGAAGTATGCCTTTAAAGCCAATATTTCTTCATTAGAACTTAAATAGTTCTACAAATTGTTCTTAAATGGTTTTCTCTATTTTATTTTGACATATTATAGTTTCTAGTATCTGATAACATATATGGCATCATTTCTATTTGGCTTATTCAAAAATAATCTTTCTGGGGCACCTTTTTGGCTGAAGTTTCTATTGGAAAACTATAAAGTTATTCCTTTTTATTAATTTATTCAGAACGCATCTCAATTGTTATCCCATCACTTGTATCCCCCTTTCTTCCCTCCCGCCCACTTTCATTTTATTCCCCTCCCCTAGGTCTAATGACCAAGGGAGACCTCCTCCATCACTATTTGTTCATACGCTATCAAGTCTCATCTTGGTAGCCTGCTTACTCCTTCTCTTAATGCCACCCAAGACCCACATATCCACTCCTTGGAATATACCCAGAAGATGCTCCACCACACAATAAGGACATATGCTCAACCACGTTTATAGCAGCCTTATTCTTAATAGCCAGAAACAGCCTATAAAGTTATTTCTAAGACGATAATATGAAGGCTCAGTAAGGAAAGAACATAAAATATAAATTTGGTCTGTTGGAGCTTTGATGTTGTTCTTTATTTACTTTTTTCTTTCATTTTTCCATCTTCTTTAGTTGTTTCATTTTTCTTAGGATCTTTTCACTCAGTCCTGGCTGTCTGAGAACTCACTACATAACCCTGAATGTCTGCAAACATTTCAGTTCTCATACTTCAGCCTTCGGAGTGCTAGGAGTGCTACCATGTGAGGCCACTTTATGAACTCAAATATCAATCAGATTAACTTTCAAAAAGGAAAATAACTTGGTATTTTCATTTTATATACTTTTAGATATATGAAAATACATAAATATTAATGTGATGTAAAGAAGGAAATTAGACTTGTATAAATAATACCTTAAAAGCAAATGAGTGAAATAGGTACTAATATTTACACAGCAGAATTGAAAGTGCATTCCTATTTTATTTCCAGTACTTTCTGCCACTTGCATTATTATTGTTTAAATGAAAACACCCCCATTTTGTTTGGAGTTTCTCTATCTATCCTTTTCATTTTCATCAGTTTTATTCTCTCTAAACAAATTCTAAATGGGGGGGGGAATTCTTCTTGAAGGATAAAAACATTCACTTACACAGCCCATAGCAGCTACACTGGTACTGCTGATGCTGATCAATAAAAGTACATAAAAACTGTCGTTCTTCCAGCTCTGCTCTCAGCCTTAAACACTGAGACATTTGTGCACATGGGTGACCTCTTGCAGCATCCACAGTGGCAGAGCTGTGGTTCCATGTTGCAGTGAGGACTCACTTTTATTGTTAGCATTTGTACAGGGAGAAAGCTGCAGGTTATGGAATCACTACTGTCTACTCAATGGAGAAAGTCTCCTAAAACACAATTTTGAGCTATAACAAGAACCCCTTGCTTCCTATAAAGCATATCATACCATGGTTTTATTAAATTCAGTGATGTACATTTTAAATCCTATTTTTTAACTCAGGGAAATATTATGTTTATAATTATATTGCCAATGAATACTCACAAGATTTATGTTCATGCCAGTTTAAGTGTAACATTGAGAATAATGGAAAAAAGATACCTTGTAATAATAACATCATAAGTTCTAGCCAGTTTGTTTTATAATGAAGAAATTTATTAAATGTTATGAAGCACAGATATGAGGATATGTTCAAGGCTTTAAACAGTAAAGAACACCATTACTTGTGTGAAAAGGCAGTTTACAAATTGGAAAATAATACTTTACCAGATATATATATATATATATATATATATATATATATATATATATATATATATATGAGACAGAGAATTAGGGCATGGGTAAACTTCCATCCAAGGAGCTTCTGTTTGTATTTTGTAATGACTAACAGAGAGATTGAAGCTTCTCAGAGGCAGAGAGAAAGGACCAGAAGAATGTGGAACTCTCAGTGAGTCACCATATCAGATTTCCTCCCCCCAAGAGCTCAGAGATTATGGTAAAATGAGTAGACATATTCTATGAGTTAGACAAACTGCATTATTACAAAGAATCAATGTTTTTCAGACACAGGAAGGCATTTACACATATGGACTCACAATGGTTGTGACATCATCCCTGTGACATGAGCAAGCTCAAGCCATGAAGGACAAAGACAGGCACAAACTCCCACCCCTTGCTAAGGAGATTTCCCAATTGATAGCTGCTGCCAGAGGGAAAGTCAGCTCTCTTTACAAGTGTACCCCCTAAAGGTCTGCTGTGCTCCAGTGCACAGCCACATACACAGGGGTACATGAACAACACAATGCGATTTTAATTGCTTAAAAGAAAAAGAGGAAAAATACTGAGTTGGTAGGAGAAGGGCAGCAGTTTTGGGGGGAGTGAGGAAGAAATAAAAGTGATAAAACATGATCAAGTGATCAAACATGATGTCCTCATTTCTACCACAGACAGAATTCTTCCTAAAAATGGGCAAGCTTGGACACAGGCAGAGTTGACAGCCAAATGTGGCCAAAACAGAGTAAGCAAGTACTCAACAGTTCCTGACTCACAAATATGTCTGTCAGATACACTGGACCAGAAGACTGAAGAAGATGGTCCAACATTATAAAGAGTTTTGGGTCACTGTCATTTTGGAAGCTGCTAACCAGCACTTCCTGTCTACTCAAGAAATTAGTTTTATTCCTCTCAAGTATCTGGTGACATTGAAGACCAAATAATTTAGTGTTACAATAAACTTAGTTGTTTAGGGGTTGAGATGTCTTTAGGTCTAAATAGATGTTTTAAGTTAATAATGATGAGATTTTATAGATATTGATTTACATTCAGAATTTTAGATGCACCAAGATAGGAAAGATGTTTTCTTCAAGGCTACCAAATACAAATAGCCAAAACACTATGAATGTTACATTTAAAAATTCCTAGCCAATGGTCAGAATAGTCTCCACAGTTGAGTGGAGAGTGTGATATGACTTTCTCACGTACTCTGGTGCCTCACATTTGACCATGTCCCCTGGAGGGGGAGACCTGGTGGCACTCAGAGGAAGGACAGCAGGTAGCCAAGAAGAGACTTGATACCCTATGAGAATATATAGGGGGAGGTAATCCCCCTCAGGAACAGTCATAGGGGAGGGTAATAATGGGAAAATGGGGGGAGGGAGGAATGGGAGGATACAAGGGATGGGATAAACATTGAGATGTAACAAGAATAAATTAATAAAAAAAAAAAAGAAAAAAAATTCCTGATTGTTTGTGTTTCTTCTTGATGTAGGTAGTTTATTGTATATATGTGTAATAATATAAATATGTATGTAAATATAAATAAATAAAATAAAAATAGAAAGGAAAAATTCTCATTATTTTAAAAGCAAAAGTAAATGAATTAATTGACACATTATACTATGATGCATTTATGAGCTAAAGTGGTATCATTATTTGTTAGTATAATATATAATAACTAAATCACATATCTGAAAAAGAAAACAGACTCCTGAAAGTAGTCCACTGACCACCACTCATGCACATTGGACTATACTGACCCATACAAATATCCACATGCTCCCATTAAATGAATAAATTATTTAGCTATCTAATTAATGTAAATATCAGGGGGAATGCTAGCAGTATTTTCATATCACAATTACATTCAGAGATATTGGGGTTTTATTGAAAGTATTTTTTCATAGAAAATATTTGGATTAAGGTTCCCTTCCCCCAACTCCTCCCAGATACTCCCCCCACACTCAACTCCATGCCTTCATTCTCTCTCTCTTTAGAAAAAAAAAAAAAGATGCAAACAATATAAAGAGACAAACAAAAACGAGATCACACACACACACACACACACACACACACACACACACACACTCACACACACACACACACACAAAGGAGAGAAAGCAAGAAATTAAGCAATCAAGAAATCAGGAGGGCAGGCAGGGAGGCAGGCAACAGGACAGGAAGAAAACAAGGAAGGTGAAAGGAAGGAAGGGCACACGCACACACAGGAAACACAGACACACATGAAAGTTCAGAATTTTATTTTAACATCATTAAAATCATGCTTAAGCTATATTTATCACAGTGTTTTAAATGATAGTCCCGTGTACCTAATGATCAATCCTAGTCATTATGGAATTCTTCAGAGATGGCATAGGCTCTCTTTTAGTTTGTTACTACCATTGCCTTCTGGGATTCATGTTATGTCTTAGCTTATGACAGTTTCTTACTATCTTCACTATCAGGGCAAAGGGGCACGAGAAGGAGGCATGTGGAGCAGTGAGCAATAACATCATTATTTCTTGCATCCTTAACACTTGATCATTTGTAATTTCTTTTCCAGATCACCCACTCAATGTGGATGATTACTAGTGTTATTAGTAGCTGGTTTTGTAAGCTTAGAGACTATGATAGACAGAACAGCATGGGATTACATCAGTCACAAGAGAAAATGATACAATAAACAGATGTACTAAACAAGATGTATACAGCCTGCAGTACATAAAAGGGTGATAAATCATATGAATAGAAGAATTAGAGCATCCAATAATGATCAAAAGAAGCATGAACACCAGAAGCATATTTACTGTTGCTATTAGGCATCCATACAATATGTACCCTAAAAAAAAGGTTAGAATAAACTGTCAGAATTAGGTCACAGGAAGAAAGGAAACTGGGAAATCAGCTGGTGAATTAAAGAACTAAACATCATTTTAGTTACACATAGTGATTCTTTATGAAAGGAGATAATATTTTAAGCTTGATATGTTGAAACAAAATGAATGTGAGTGCAACAAATATAAATATATTTGAGAATGTGGATCTACAGGCTAAAAGTGTGCTCTCTAAGCAAGATTGTATTTGATATATGCATAAATTATCTAGTAGTTAATTTAAGAAGCTTTGAAGCTACAAAAGACTAGTCACATAATATTTATGCCATAATGCAGAGTAAAATAAATTTTTCTATTTTTAAAATTTTAATTTGTTCACATCCAGATTGTAGCTTGCTCCTTCCCTTGTAGCCTCTCAATCCCACAATCCCCCCTCATCCTCCCTCCCTCCCTCCAGAAGTCCTCAGAAAGGGGAGCCCTCCTCCCCTATCATCTGAGCTCAACAAGGATCAAGTCTCTCCTGGACTGCCTGTATCTTCTTCCACACCAGGGGGAAGTGAGACAATGTTAATAGGCTGTGGTCATATGAGGGACAAGGCCGTTCCCTTCTTTCAAGAGTTAAACAAGGGGAATAGATCTAAAGAGGGAGGGGTTAGGAGTGTGAAGATATAAGTGAGGAGATAACAATTGAGATGCAATTTGAATAAATTATACTCTTTAAAAAGAAAACTAAACAAAACAAAAAAAAATAACTTAAGGGTGAACACTTCCTCAGAAATCTTATGTATCTTTTGATTTAACTCATCTGTAATATTTTTTGAAATACTTGGCATTTGAGCTTATTGATAATACATGTCATTCTTTAAAATGCACAAGTGTCTTTAAAACATTGTTATTTTTTGGCTTTAAAAAAGTTGCACTTAGTTATTATGCATACAGTTTTTTATTTAGGTAATTTATTCAGATTACAATTCAATTGTTATCCCATCACTTTGTATCCTCCCGTTTCTCCCTACCTCCTGCTTTCACCCTATTTCCTTATCCTAGGTTTATGACAGCGGGGGCCCTCCTCCCCCACTATATAGTCATAGGTTATCAAGTCTCATCTTGGTAGCCTGCTTATTCTTTCTTTGAGTGTGATCAGGCCTCCCCACCAAGGGGAGGTTGTCAAATATGGGGCGCCAGAGTTCATGCCAGAGTCAGACCCTGTTCTCCACATAACTGTGGAGAATGTCCTGTCCACTGGGTAGACCATAGTAGGGATTCAATGTTTACTACTTGTATTGGCCTTGGATAGTGCAATAGTTGGAGCAGACCCAGCTGGGCCCTGATCTGACCGTGACAATGTTCTTATTGTAGGTTTCTAGGTCCATCTGGATCCTTCTATGTCCCATGAAAGTCTTCACTAACCAGGGCATTGGGATAGATGTGAGAACATCCTACTGGGACTCTAGGTAAGAAAACACTGTTATTTTAAAGGAAAAATGTAGTAAGCTAATAGAAACATTAATTGTAATTTAAAATATATGAGTAGTGAGACAGACTAGTAGTCTTGTTCTTATATGTATAACAGATTTTTTCAATTTTGAATGATTAAATATGTATTTATAAATCAGAAAAACAATTAGCCTTTAATTCTACCATATAAATTGAAACACTGATATGAATGAATTTTGCATAACATAAAGTATGTATAGTAATTAAATTAAATAAAATATGTTTCATTTAAACATTAAGTCAATAAACAAGCAACAAGCAAGTGTTCTTGCTTTTAGTGAAATGTGCATATATTCTGTGGATGGATTATCGTGACAGATGCTTAAACATTTTGCAAGCATAAATGAATGTTTTAATTTGAAACACTTCACATATGCTGAATATTTTAAGTAATATGTGAGTTGATTATAAATATTTGCTTTATTATCATTTGTTGTGGTTTCTTTGTTTTTTTTGTTTGTTTGTTTGTTTTTTTGTTTGTTTGTTTTTTTTTTTTTTTTTTTTTTTTTTTTTTTTTTTTTTTTGGTGCATACCTACTACAAGAGAAAGCTTTCTTTTGTAGTAAGGCATGAATAACAGCAGTCACCATCTCTTCAGTGCAAACTGCAAACTGGTTAAGAGCACAGCTTCAATTGTATTGGATCTGGGCCCTGGGGTCTTCCTCAAACTATGGCACCAGCCAAGGAAAATATAGGCAGTAAATTTTAAACCCCTACCCAGACTAGCCGATGGACAGGACATCCTCCACTGTTAAGTAGAGAAGGAGATCTGACTTTCACACAAACTCTGGTGCCCCATATTTGACCATGTCCCTTGGATTGGGACGCCTGGTGGCACTCAGAGGAAGGATAACAGGTCACCAAGAAGAGACTCGATACCCTATGAGCATATACAAGAAGAAGAGGTCCCCCTCAGTCACAGACATAGGGTAGGGGAGTAGAGGGGAAGCAAGAGGGAGGGAGGAATGGGAGGATACAAGGGATGGGCTAACAATTGAGATGTAATATGAATAAATTAATAAAAAAAGGCTAAAAAAAAAAAGTAAAAAAAAAAAAAAAACCTGGGAATTTGGTGGCAAATGCCAGTCATGACTCAGTACCTCATTTCAAACATTTGTTTTTATCCTGACCTGCACATGGATAAAACAGTAGATTAAGGCTGAAAATTCCAACCTAATTAGTACAGGTCTTAAAGCATTATATCATCAAATAGCTCAAAACTTATAAAACTCAGTATAATATAATACTCATAAAAATGCCTAGTAATTGGTGAAATTGAGGACTTTTGCATAACTTAGTATTAATGGCATATTACACAAGTGGGGTACTATATTTGTGGCATCAGTAATGCCCTGAGAAGAGAAAAGAAAATATTAAGATGCTTAAAAAGAAAAAAATGTATGAAGTTGAGGAAACTCTCTAGAAATATATGTTCTTACTGGGTAAGCTGTTGGAAAGGGCAAAGAAGCGAACTTACTGCTTGAATTGATGTTACAATTTACAGAAGGAATCTGTTTTTTCTCCAGGAAATGTCAGTGGTTGTCTGAACACCTTCCAAATGTGCATCCAGCTCAGTGAAATAATTAAGAAGAATCTCTTGCATGGAATCAGTGTGCTGTAACATTACTTATACCTACAAAACAGCTTCACAATAACACCAAAAAATGCCTGGGAAAATAATTAGAGAGCAAGTATTTCCTAATTCACACATTAGTCTAAAACATCTAAGTATTAGATGTGAGAAAACACATCTTCCATCATGTTTTGATACTCAAGAGGAAGTTTTACCTGATGCAAAGAGAAGAAAATATATGTAATAAATGGGATTTTTTATTTATTCATAGGAAACATTAATATATGTGTAGAAATTTCTCCAATAGATGTGCAAGAATAATGTTTTGGAAATAACAAACATGTTTATTAGATTTAAAAAACACACTATTTTCCTACTTTCATATCCAGATGTTCTACTCTAATTGTGAACTTAAAAATCAATGGAACTTTTAATGAGATCTAAAAAGTAAAGTGCTTATAGCTCTAATATTCAATATTTATATGTCAAAAACTATAAAACACCAATATGGTTGATTAACGATGATCTTGGTAGGTATATGCTTGTTTGACAACTAATACTTCTAAGATATTGTCATCTTAGTTTTAAGCACAAATTACGTGCTTTTATAAAATTTTCCACAATTATTTAACAGATATTATCTATAAATATTTAGGGGTCTTAAAGGTATGATAATGGCAAATGTAAATTTTACAACAAGGCAAACTCTCAAGACTTATTCCAACCAGTTTAGTTCCCAAGACACTGTAATAGAGTAGTACATATAATCTTTCATTATCAAGTAATAACATTAACAGAAAAATATAGGCTCATAAATTAATGGAAAAAAAAGGAAAGCCCCAAAATAGACCCACATAAATACAGGTGTGCTTGAATAACAGTTGGCCCCTGATGGACTACATATATAAATGTAGTCCTTTGAGATTAGAACAAACTTCAACTTTCCACTACCCACTGGCAGTGTAGCTGTAATAACTTTGTAACATAACGCACTTGTCATATGTCTGTGATGATACTGGTGTAAACAGACTTATTATGCTGACATCTCATAAAGGAACAGCAGGTTCAATTATAAGCTTGGCTTTGCCTTATTGATCTTTACTACTATTGTCATTTTAAGTGAAAAGTTTCTGACAATCTTGTATCAGACAAGTTTATTGGCACCATTCTGCTAACAGAATGTCTTACTTTGTGTTTCTGTGTTATGCTTGGTAATTCTCTTACAATGTTTCAAGATTGTTTTATAATTAATAGACAAGTTCTAGTTATTTGTGATCAGGGATCTTTGTTGTTGCAATTGTAGTCTTGGAGTACTTTATGAACTGTGCCTACATTAGAGGTAGAGTTAATCAGTAAATGTGAATGTTTCGCCTGCACAACTGTCTAGGCACTTATATATGTCTACTTCTTGAGTTTCCCTATTTCTTGAGACACAGTGATACTGAAAATAGACTGTTTAATAAAACTACACAGCACTCACAAGTGTTAAGAAGGAAAAAACTCACCAGTCGTTATTTTTATATTAAAATGTAGAAAGTATTAAATTTAAGGAGAAAGGCATATTCAAAGTCATATTAGGCAACATCAACCAAAGTGTTAACCACATTGTTGATTCAAACAAAAGCCAAAGAATATTACTCTTCTCAACTCAATGATCTTAGCAAAAAATAACAAGTAATAGGCCCTTAAGTGCTGATGTTGAAAAACATTCTGTAGTCAAGATCAAAGTAGTTAACAACTCTTCCTACCCAAAGCCTAATTTAGACTAAACTCTTAACTCTTTTCAGGTTTTTGAAGTCTATAAGAGAGAAGCAAGGTGTAGGAAGCCTGCAGGGACAGCCTGAAGAGGTTTAAAACAATTGCCTCATGACAAACATACAGAAAGTATTAAAGCAGAAACTTCAGCAAGTGACCTAGATCCACGCGAAATCCTTTATGACGATCAGAACACATTAGCTTTTCAGAATTGCATACACTATCAGTAAGGGTTAGGATTAAGGAACAAGGATGAATTATTTATATTCTCATTGACAGGTCGTGGGTTCTGCTACACTTGGTGCATATAATTGTCTTTATTTTTATTTTTAAGGAGAAGCAGCATTTTAAAAATGGGATACACCTTTTCTTGTTCCTAATACATTTAGTCATACCTTTTTTTTTTTTTTTTAACCAACATCCAGTGCTGTCATATGAGCAAAGGGGATTGTCTGTAATCAGGATTGTGAAAACCTGTAGATTTCCCTTCTAATGTCATAAGATCAACAGAGTCAACTAACTCAGGCCCATGGGTGCTTACAGAGATGGCAGTACCAACCTAAGAGCAAGCATGATCACTGCCCCTCCCTCTTCTCCTCGCAGTCCCACCCTCACACCCACTCTCCCCATTTCCCCCTCCTCTTCTTTAATGGTACCAATCCATTTGTGCCAACATACCCTGGCACATCAAGTCAGCAGGACTGAGGGCATCTTCCTCCAATGCGGCCAGACAAGGCAGCTCAGCTAGGTGAAAGGGATCCAAAGGTGGGTGACAGAGTCAGAAGCAGCTCATACTCCAACTGTTAGGGGACCCACATATGACCAAGTTGCATATCTGCTGTATATGTGGCAAGGGGCTAGGGCCAGCCCATGTGTGCTCTTTGCTTGGTTGTTCAGTCTCTGTGAGCCCCCATCAACCCAGATTCGTTGACTCTGTAGGTTTTCATGATGTGTCCTTGACCTTGTTAGCTTCTCAATCCTTCCTCCTACTCTTCCACGAGACTCCCTGAACTCTGCCTATTATTCAGCTTTGTGTCTCTGCATCTGTTTCCATCAGCAGCTGGATGTAGCCTCTTGCAATAGAATTATTTTAGGCTTCTGTCTGAAATCATAACAGAGTATCATTAATAGTGTCAAGGGTTGGTTCTCTTCCACGGGATGGGTCTAAAGTAGGGGCAGTCATTGGTTGCCCATTCCCTCAATCTCTCCTTCATCTTTACCTCTACACTTCTAGGCAGAATAAATTTTGTGTCGAAGGTTTTATGGGTGGGTTGTTATCTCCCTCTCTCCACTGTAAGTCTCACCTGGCTAAAGAAGGTAGCAACCTCAGGCTCCAATTTCCCCAGCTGCTAGGAGCATCAGCTAGGGTGACTCTCATAGACTCTTAGAAACCTCAGGGGAAGCTTTGGAAACCTTAAATTCCCCTCCAATAAAAAACATTCTTTAAAAAAAATCTTCTAACCCTTCCCAACAACTACTGACTAGGGACAAAGTATTTAAGTGTGTGAGACAGGGAAAAGAAATTTGGAGTTTTATTACAAAAAAAAAAATAGAAAGTGTAATTTGAATATATCTATAAACATTTGTTCTGACCATTGAAAATTTAAATGAGTAAAATACCTTTGGATACCATCAGTGACAGAATTCTCTATTTACAGAAAAATTTCCATCTTTAACAACAAAAATGAGCTGGAATTATAGATTTAGTATACTGTTTCTACAAAGAAAAGGATATGTCCATCACTGCCTCAAAAATTGGGTGAGGTGGCACATGCCTGTAATACTAGCACTGGGGAAATAGAGGCAGAAGGATGAAATGTAAAGTTCTCCCTTAGCTACATAGGGAGTTGGAGGACATAGTGAAGACATATGAGCTCATATCTCAGAACAAATAAATCATTTGTTCCCTTTTTTCTGTCAGTCAATAACTGACTCGTGTACAAAGCAGCATAATTCCAGGGACATAACTTGTTTTCCTTTCCCAACACACAGTTCTAATAGCAGAGATATCATTATGAATAAATAAGTGCTAAACATATCATATGCTATTTTAAATTTTATAAAAGATTATGTGATACTACCTACATGACTTAAAGTACTATAGTCCAAACACAAAATTCAACAGAAAAAAAATCACTATGAATTCCCTTTTACAAATAAGAAAAAATGGGTTTTACAAATATACCTGCAAATATATTAAACTTTTATGCATAGAATTATTTTATTAGTATTAAAAATACACATTTATCCATTATTTGGATCACCTATAAGCAATATGTACATATGTATATGTATGTATGTATGTATGTATGTATGTATGTATGTATGTGTGTATTTACATAGTTAATACCTAAACTCTTGAGACCAAGTGTCCTCATGGCAGAGTTTTTTTGTTTGGTTGGTTTTGGTTTTTGGTTTTTTGGTTTTTGGTTTTGTTTTCAGTCATAACTCAACAACTGTCAGTAGCAGGCTAAAGAGTTGAAATGAGTTAGTCAGACCTAGAAATCAAAAGCAAGTATATAATAAATTCGCAGAAGAAATATAATTTATTTTCACTGAATTTACATTACCTATAGACAAATGGCATGGAATAAGAGAGAAAGGGATATTTAAAGAGGTTTGGAGAGTCCATAAAAAAGTATTCTCTGCTTCTGAGTTGACTAAGGCCAAAGTTCAGAATGTTGTTCTGTAAGCCTGTTGACTAACTTGGAACTTGGCTGAATATTTCAACTCACATTAGGAAACATTTAACATTGTGTTTTGGTTTTGTTTTGTATTTTAACCTGTGGTAAGTAAATTATTAAGGTTCTTTATATTTTTCTTTAATTATCTTATAGCTCCTACAGTTATAATTAAAATAACAACTATTTATTTCTTAATATATGAGATTATTGCTAAGTAAGTCTAATTGCTCATATACATTTACCATTTCAGGCTAAATAGCAGCCCATCTGAACTCTCATGTCTGATATTCTTGTTATGAGTGATTATTAAAAGACAAGATATACCCACAATGCAATAGTTTGAAATCATGTAAGACTATGTCTTTCTTATTAAATGTCTTCATTTCATAGTATTTGTCCATATTGAAAGCATCTTGTGGTCACAAGCTATTCAACATATTAAAACTTTGAAAAATAAGTAGAAGGCACATGGTCGTGGCATGAAATGTATTAGTTTCTTCCTTAAGTTTCATTCATTAAACATAAAAGCATACAATGAGAAACATGCTATGTAATTTTTTCAGAAAGCAATACCAAGTTGATAAGGATGAGATATGATAGATATTGATTTAGATTCAGAATTTTAGATGCACCAAGATAGGAGAGATGTTTCTTCAAGACTGCCAAATACAAATAGCCAAAATACTAAGAATGTAATATATATATAATTGCTGATTGTGTTATGGTTCTTTTTGATGTAGGTAGTTTATTGTATTGTGTACTAATATAAATGTATATGTAAAAAATAAAAAATATTTAATGAATAAAAGCTGGACATAGCCACACAGACCTATAAGAGCAATGTCAGGCAGTGGGAGATAAGAGGATCACTAGAGCTTGCTGGCCGGTCTAGAGAAAATGATGAGCTACAGTTTCAATAAGACACCCTATCACAAGGGGATAACATGAAGAGTTATAGGAAAAGACATCAGGCAACCTCTTCATGTGCACACATTGTTATATACCCACCACACCCCACACACACACACCACACACACACACACACACACACACACACACCACACACACACACACACACACACACCACACATACATAAACACATACCACACACACACAACACACACACATAACACACACACACACACCACACACATAAACACATACCACACACACACAACACACACACACAGAATAGGCTACTATTCATGATAAAATGCATATGAGCAATTCCTTCATTCTAATCATTTCAAATAGTCTTTGTCTATGGTCCTCAGAGAACAGATTTCTACTTCTAGAAACTTTACTATTCTTCTAGTTTACTTTGCTATGGTGAACTTTTAGAATTCTACCAGTGATGAATGATATCATTGAATATTAAAAATCTTTATCTTTAGTGACTTTAATATTCCACTATTTTTACATGTGAAGCCAATGTATTTTATTAGTAAAATATCATTGTAAGAAAAGTTGTTTTCTACAACATAAAATATATCATTTAAATTATTTTAAATGAATAATTAAAACAATATGTTCAGTAAAAATTAAATGCATTGCTCAAGAAGAATATAAAGTTATTGAAGTATTTTCTGAATTATATTGAAAGGGGTTAATATACTGTATAGTTATATTTACTAAAAAATTAAAAGGAAGATTAAACAGTATTTACCGGAAGTCTAAGCAAATCATGCATTCTGTTGTTTAAAACCTCATGTTGGCATTTCCCTCCAATAATACCCAGAATGTTATTAAGATCATAAAAAGCTACAGGTTTGATTTAGATTCAATAGATTTTTCATTTTGAAGTGGCCACTTACATACAAATAACTAAATCCTCTGGCTTACAAAATTCTAAGTAAAGTCAGATAAATACTGGGAAAAGCATTTCAGATAGATGACAATACAAAATTATGTTAATAATTCATTTTGTAACAGCATATTCCATTGCACTTATACTTTTCTTTTATCCTTCAAATGATGTGGTGTTTCAGGGTAAGAACAATGTTTTATTCATCATGTTTTCTGTAGACCATAGCATACTATACACTACAGAAGAAACATAAACAAATTCTAAATTTTCTATTCTCCCTCCCAACTATAAAATATTCATCTGAAGTACTATGGAAGTCAATTTGCCAATTTTAATTTAATATGCATTCAAGTGAAACTCAAATTATGGGAATAAATTTGAAGGTTTGCTATTTGTATTTTCATTAAGAAGATCAGCATTATTCAAGATTTATCACACCTCTTCCTAAGGACGTCAGTAATTTATTTCTAACTCATATCTCTCTGATTCAAGGAGATAAATTTGAGCAACTTATACAGAAGTAGAACAGGTTTGGATCCCAAAGGTCTGATTTTGAATTCTCACTCATCTCATTTTGCCCTTGTCTTGGTTAATCTTTTGTTTAGCTTATATAAAACTGGCATCTTTTGTTTTGAGTTTCATATTACCCTTTTCATTGATTTTTCTTTGTTGAGCTAGAAATGGAGAGTGAAGGGACTGGAGGAAGAGACTGAGAGGGTGAGAGAGATGGATGGATACAGAGGTCGGAGTACTTGTAAAGAACTGGGAGAGTGTTATGATATAATCAAAATATATTGCATGAAAATTTTAAGTAAGAACAACAAAAAACTACAATATTTCATGAATATTTTAATGCTTGAAAGAAATAGATGCTCAATGATGAGCAAATTAGCTTGAGCTATAATTTTATTATGAATTGATTGATTTATTACTTATCATATAGTCTAGTAAAGTGTGCTACATTTTATTCTAAAAATAATAACATTTATGCTTACCTCAAACTATAATATTCTGCATTGCAAAGGCCAGATTATTTTAGAAAAAAAAATATTTACAAACTTTCAGGGTTACAAAACATTAGCATCTAGAATAAATATTGAATTCAAATAACACAACATTAAATGCAAAACCAAAATTCTCACATAAATAAGTGATCCTATTTTAAAATAAACATTTCCCAAAAACAGATAATGCAAATAAATGGTAGGTATATGAGAATATAACTAAGTCCAATAATATGAAAATCAAAATTGCCATGCAATAACGTATTAATGTGATTATATCTATTATAACAAAGATAATATTGAATATATTGAAGAAGGCTCTGAGAGAAATAAACTTTCTTAAACTATAAATAGAATGTAAGAGAATCTATGTAACATAGCATAGAAGTTCCTCAAACAACTTAAATTAAAACACTCATATGATTCCAGTTCTGGGTACATATACCTCTGTCTTACTTGCCTTTCTATTGCTCTGACAAAATACCATAACCAAGACAACCTAAAAAATAAAGCACATATCTGGGCTTATGAGTTGACAGGATTAGAGGCCATGATTGAGAAGTGAGTAAGGGAACATAGCTAAGGGAACACCTGAGAGTTCACATATTGATCCACAAGTATATACTCACTTATAAGTGGATATTACACAATGAAATACTATTCAGCTTCAAAACAAGGAAATCTTGAAATATGCAGGCAAATGAACAGAACCAGAAAAGATCATCCTGAGCCAGGTAACCCTCACCCTGAAAGACACACATGGTATATATTCACTTATGAGTGGATATTAGCCCAAAATAGATGTCCTCTGAGAGGATCCACCCAACAGGGAATCTGAACCCATACTGGGACTTGCATCTGAACTCTGAGCAAAGCAATGAGAGTTGCATGGAAGAGTTAAGGCATGGAAGGAACCAGAGGGCCAGGATATCAAGCCTGGCAGATCTGGACTTGCAAAAACTGATGCACCAACCAAGGACATTGCATGTAGAGAACCTAGACCTCCTGTTCAGATGTCGCTGATGGACAGCTCATCCTCCACGTGGGGAGGGGCGGGAGCAGAAACAGCCTCTGACGAGAACTCTGATGCCCATGATTTGATCACAGCCCCTTTGATCACACTGGGCATCCTTGCAGACACACAGAGAAAGGGGAGGCAGGTTATCCCGATGAGACCTAATAGGCTGTTGTTAGACTGTGAGGGATCATGACAGATGCTGGGAATTGCTGCCGGACTCCAGGGGGAACGCTGAGAGTGGTATGGAGGAATGGTTGATGTAAGGATTCAATGGGTTCAGGAGCCCAGAAGAAGAGCATCAAGGCTGGCAGATCTGGACCCAGCGGGGCCTGCACAAACTGTTGCACCAACCAAGGACAATGCATGCAGAGAATCTAGAGCCTCTGTTCAGATCTAGCCAATGGACAAGTCATTCCCAAAAGATGTGAGGCGAGCAGGGACTGCCTCTGACATGAAGTCTGGAGCCCCAAATTTGATCACTTCTCCTTGGAGAGGAGGCCAGGTGGACACACTGAGGAAGGGGAAGCAGGCTATCCGGATGAGACCTGATAGGTTGAGGTGATATGTGGGAGGAGGAGATGCCCTTCTGTCAGACGTCCAGGGGAAGGGAATAAGGCAGAAGAGGGAGGAAGAGTGGGAATGGGAGGAGTAAGATGGAGAGGATAATAATCAGGATGCGATGTGGATAAATTATAATAAATATGTTTTTAATTTCAAAGAATGACAATTTTGTGTGAGTATGAATGTGTGTACCTAGGTATATGTATATGGAGTTTTGCATGGAGAGGTATGTTGTAGAGTTTGGAAGGACAAAGGGGAAGCGATAAAGGGATAAATATGATAATTAAATTATAATTAAAAAAAGAAATAGTTATTATTCTTTTTCGTATGCACAAGTGCATACCCATACATATCACAGTGAAATGTTTAGGTAATTTTACCACTTCTAATTTAAGAAAAATAACTTTTGAGCCCCTTATTATGAACAACCTTAAAATATCTAGAGCAAAATTATATCTAAAGCTATAAATATTGTGATACAAAGTTTTAAATGGATAAATCTCAAGTTAAATATTTTTATAATAACATAAAACAAAAATCAACGAAAAATAGAATACAAATATTTTATCTTAGCAGCATTCATCCAATAAGAAATGTAAGCAATAAGTAAATATTAGTTCTTACGAAGAAATCAAAATGAACTTTCTGTGCTTGTGTGTGTGTGTGTGTGTGTGTCTGTGTGTGTGTGTCTGTGTGTGTGTCTTTGTGTGTGTGATTCTGTGTGTGTCTGTGTGTGTGCTTCTGTGTGTGTCTTTGTGTGTATGTGAGTGTGTGTGTCTGTGTGTGTGTCTTTGTGTGTGTGCTTCTGTGTGTGTCTGTGTGTGAGTGTGTGTGTGTGTTTGTGTGTGGTGTTTATATTATGGCTTCATTTCAGAGTAGAAGTCAGATAGTGAGATATTGATATCAGCATCTAGAAATTTTCAAACTTATTTTCCTAAGTTTATTTTTGTTTTGAAGGTAATTTCTAAAGAGCACAAGAGCTTGTCAGAAGTAAAGCTGAATATAAAACTAGGATATTATACATAATAATAAAGTTATAATTTCCTAATTGAAAGAAATATTGGCAATTAGAAGGACCATACACCTGCCGTATTTAAACTTTTTTCATAAAAATTCATGTGCAAGAGGAAATAGAGGATTTTATTATATATTTATGGGATCATTGGATCATTTTGCTTTATACCTAATTATTGTGTGACTTTGGTGACTCTTTGAACACTGAAAAACTGTGCTGGAAATAATGTCTCTGGAGTAGTTCACAGAAATAACCTCATTAAGTAACAAATTGGCATGCAGTTGTAGTATCAGGTTTATTTCTTTCATGGTGGGGCAGTCTTTAAGACACTTATTTAAACTCATGTTTGTGAGAAATATCTATGTAGTTATAACTTACTTCAATTTAATCTATACAAATAATAGGAAAAATGACATTTTTGAATTAAATGAGAGAAAACGTGGCTATAGAAAAGAATATAAAATTCAGAAAATTTTCACTCTTCGAGAAGGTACTGAAGCAATTGCTATGCAGGGCCATGCTTCGGGTTAAGCCTAATGTGCACAGGGCGGTCTTACTCAGGCAGAAGGGGATAGATTATTGCATCATTTTAAGATTTTTCGAAAGGTCTCATAGCCTCTTTATTGTTCTCAGAAATCTGACCTGTGACATTCATACTTCAAGAACCTTGCAAAATGCAAATGCTCTGAGAAGCCCCTAAGCCACAATCAGTCAGTTACAATTTAGTGTGTGTGAAGAGATACTACCAGTGACTTCTAAGAACAGGAACTACAATCATATTTTGAAGGTACTAGCAAGGAAATATTAATGGTATCCAAAAGTAACTGTATACAATTACAACTTAAATGACACTGGCCAGTATAGTGGAAGTCCTTCCCCTTGGATTATATAATTTCTAAGGGATGAAACTATTAGATTTATGGTGGATACCTACAAATGCTGTGAGATGTAAATATCTAAAAACATATATTGATGCATTACTTGTCTTTGTTAAATTCACAGTCCAGTTCTCTCACTTAATTCATCCATTAGGTCTGGCCTTTAAAGTATCTCTGATTTTTTTCTTAAGCTAATGTGATCTTTAATTAGACTTGTCATAATTGTATCTGTTGCCATAAAAGAGGAACTCTAGCTGAAATAATTTCTCACCTTAATTTAAACCTGAAGCCTGAACTATGTGACCAAAGCTTCAACAGCAATTATTCAATACTAGCAGGGTGAAGCTGAGACGATCTGCAATATGTTGGATGGTTAAAAGTGCACTCACCCTTCGGTTCCTCAGAGAATTAGGTCTAAAACCTCTCAGGATTGAAAGTTTAATGTTCAGGTTCTCATACGACATAGTGTAGTATTTGCAGGTCTGCAACATTCTCTTTACTTGGCAACATCCTTCCTGTATGCACTAGATGGCTAGATTCTGCATTATTTGGGTCAGGGTGCATTCTTAGTGTGCAGCGTATGTGTGTGACAGTTTTTCTACAATTCATACGTTGATAATGAGTGTCATTGATGTCTCCCCACTATATACTTTTAATTTTATGCTTATTTTATCTTCTTTGTATGAGTGATTTTTGGCATGTATGTCTCTCTTGAGTGGCTTATTTCATGCAATGATGTCCAGTTTTATTCAACAGTATTATTTACTTTTCTATAAGGCTGAAGAAAATGACATTGTGTGTATGTACAGCACTTTCGTTGTCAACTCTCCTGTTGGTAGACATTGGACCTGATTTTATATTTTAGGTTTTGGTTTATTCTGCCTGATTGCAATGGCTAATATGACATGTACAGTATTCATAAAAATTTTCTTAGATTGTAATTTTAATTATTAGTTGTGTCAGACAATTTAATTAACTGGTTTCAATTTTAAGAGTATTGCTACTTATGTTTCCATTTCCTATTGACTAAAGTGTGTAATATTCTTTCTATCCATTACTTAATTTGTTTATTTTCATATTTACATATGAATTATAAGGTCTTATGTTGTAAAGGCTTTACTGGAACTCACTATGTGTATGTGGTTGGCTTTGAATTCTTGATGCATCTGCTTTTATGAGCTAAGTGCAAGAATAGCAGGTGTGCACCATGATACCCACATCCTCTACACTAAATTCTATTTGCATTAATTTTATCTTAGGTGTAATATAACTTATCTTATGTGAAATCTAATTTTCTACCATTTATTTTTAAGAGTTTACTCAACTTTATTTTTTGTCGCTGTTTTATCCATTATGAGACTTAGTATTTTGAGTTTGTTTTTTTTTTTTTTTTTTTTTTTAAGGCACCTTTTATCTTCATGGCAACAGATTTTATCCTAGTATATATTTGCTTGGTGTGTAAGGAGGGCCAGGATTTCATTTTTGTGAAATGTTATTTAGTTATTTTCCAGAGTAGAACTTATGGAGTTTACTTTTTTCATATGTCTTCTGTGGTAACAGTGTGTTTTATAAAAGTCTCAGTTTATTATCACACTGTTATATCAGCTCAGCACACACATGGACCTTAGCAATAGCTTTTCTATTTTTTATTTGGTAGTGCACTAAGGTTGTCTACAAAACCAGAGAGATTACATCTGAGCTTATGTCTTACAGTTCTTTTTTTTTTTTTTTTAACTTTTCTTTTCGGAGTTCGTAGTTCTTTTTTAGTTATTTTTGTTGTTGTTGTTTTTCTCTTAAATTCCCAAAAAATATATGTTTGCTAGATGTTCCTTTTAAGTTTTCTCAATATATTAAAATTCTTCAGGGCTAGTGGACCTCTTATAAGTTTCTCAGGCTTCTGCTAGGAATACATACCTCTACCTGTCACACAAAGTTTATACAGAATCTTTTAAGAGCCACATAGGTAAATGGTTAAGATACAATGTAGAACAATAAATTGGAAAATATAATGTCTCTTTGGTTTCTTGATTTTTTATGATATAAATATGAAAATCTTCCCAAATATTATTAAAAATTAGCAAAAAATTTAGCAAAATATTCATTCTTACTTCTTCAGTGGTTTTAGTTGAAGAGCTGTCTTCCTATGTGTGCTTGCTTAAATTATCTGACAAATATCTAATTCAGGCATTCATAACTCAGAATGCAGCTTCTGAACATATGAATCCTCTCATTTTCCAGTAGTTCCTACAGGGGCTCTTTTACAGCTAAAATGCTCCTAAAAATTAAGATTATAACCGTGGCAATAATTAAAATTGTATTAAAGCTAGTTGTTTTGAACAAAATAGCTCACTTCACCTTTTAAAAAAGTTTTCATTAGAATTTTAAGTAAGAGTATTAATAATAGGCAAGTAATATAGATGGAGTTATCATAATTATTTAGCAAATATTTTTAAATAAAGATTAAAAATGCAATGATGGTCATATTGCCCTTGTTGCTTTCTTAGTATTTGTTTCATAGGTTATCTGATCCTATGTCATTAGCCCTGGACACTTATACATAGAAACAATAAAAATGCCCTCACTTGATTATATAAAGAGCTGTGGTGTGTGTGTGTGTGTGTGTGTGTGTGTGTGTGTGTGTGTGTGTGTGACTTACCACCAATAACTGATTTGACTTGAGGTTTATGTCATGAGATGAAACCCATATCTGACCCTGATTGAGTGACCAAGAACCTGAAATTTGATAGCCCAGAGAACTAGGGTAAAACATCCATAGTAATTGCTTTTGTTTTGCTTTGTGAGACAGAGTTTTTCTGTAACGGTGTGGCTGTCCTAAAGCTTGCTCCGTAGACTATCCTGGGCTCAGACTCAGGAATCCAATTGTCTTTGCCCACTTACCCTCAAATGCTTGGATTAAAGGTGTGTGCTACCATACATGGCTTAACACTTATATGCGTAATTAACCAATTACATACACAATGTGGTACAGCCACTATCGATTTGTATTCCAAAGGTTTTTGTGATCCTATATGCTCATCTTTATTTTGGTAAACTTTCATAGGTACCACAGTGCTCCCATGATGAAATCAGGAGCCTAACACTGAACCTGAAGTACTTACAAAGCTATCAGCTAATACACAGCTTGCAACAGAGTGTGGCCTTGAACTGAATCCTGGTCAATATGCTTAGGTCACATCTTACTTCACTGTGGACACCTCCTCCTCCCTTTCATGAAGCAAGCACCATATATTAGTCTCATCTCAGCCATGTGACTGTAGAAGAATAAACAAAGCTTCTGAGATTCTGTGCATCACTGCTGCCTCTTGACAAATGTGCCTAATCAAAATAGAGCTCAGAGAGAGCCAACACCATTGGCCTAAGAAGTAGAATGAAGCATAGTGAAAACACCTCCTTCTGAGCATCAGCATCCCTTACTCGTGGGGAAACCACTTTGAGATCCAGAGTTTTCCACTTCAATCTCCTCAGAAGTGTCAGACTGCAGGTGTCCAGGTTCAGGATGTGACTGCACCATGGCTAGGAACGTAAGGACTACTGCAGTCACATTTAGGGTAAAGTATCACTGAGAATGGGTCACGAATGATGTAGTTACGAGTCAGCTCACAGAACTACGGAGCTGAAGCTAGTTCTGTCTGTTATGTATTTGCAACAGGATCTTAAGCAATTTACTTTTTTCTCTCTGTGATTTTCCTGTATGGGAATTTTTTTGAGATGGAGTCTTATATAATCCAGCCTGGCCTTGTATACAACACACACACACACACACACACACACACACACACACACACCACCACCACCACCACCACCACCACCACCACCACCACCACCACATCCAATTTGGTTTCAATAGTTTCTGTCTTACTTATTTGTTTTGCTTGGGATTTTATTTTGTTTTAATTTTATGAGAAAGATAATTGTGGGTCTGATGGTGTGCGGTAGTTTAAATGAGAAATCTTCCCCATAAACTCAGTAATTTGAATTCTTGGTCCCAGTAGGTAGTGTTATTGAGAAAGATTATGGGAAGAAACAGCCTTGCTGGAGAACTTCTATCCCTGAGAGACAGCTTTGAGAGTTAAGAGTCTTGCAATGATTCCAGCTCCCTCTCGTTGACTGAAGTCTGCGTTCAAAAATGTGCTCTCTCGGCTTCCTGCTCTCTCGGCTTCCTGCTCTCTAGGCTTCCTGCTCCTGACCAGTTTCTGCCAAGTGTCCTGCCAGGGTGGACTCTTATGACTCTAGAGTTATAAATTCAATAACTTTTTTCTTCTTAAAAAATAAAAACTTAAAACAAACATTTTTATATACTAAAAGTAATTTATATGTGAATTTGTGAAAATGCAAATCAAAGGTACAAATACATTTACTTCAATGATATTTGTTACTTATATTAACTGCATATACAATGTGTTCAAGGGCTATATTATACTGAATGTAAAAATATATGATCGAGTATTTTTATTAATAAGTACTAAATATCAGTTAAAATAAATAGAAAAACAAATTTTTATTTTAATATTATTTAAAGATCCCCAAAGGAGTAAGCTTAGCCATCTACAAGTGACTTTTATTATTTTTAGATGTACTTAGCATTTATTAATTCATATTTCAAATTTAGACTATTGAAAATTGCTATTTGGATAATTATAACATCATCTTTTTGTCTTAATTATGCTATATTGATCTCGTTACTCAGGAGACATTCTTGATAGAACACTGTTTCCATGCTTTATTTGCTCTCCTTATACCTTCAATAAGCTTTCTTCATAACTTTCCTTTCACATAAAATATAGTATTTTTTAATTTGTCCATGTTTGTGATTAAAATTCATTGAAGTTATTGTTTTGTAGCCCAGTAAATATTGCAAGGCAATGTTTGGACGGAGGAGATACTTGGGAAAAAGGAAATATCTGCAAATGTTGTCCATCAGCTATTCCCCTAAATATGAAAGCAAATAAAAACACATTTTAATGATATATTTAATTATATTTAAAACATTAACTATTACATCAAAAGTTATAATGCAAGGTGGCATTAACTTAAAGCAGTGCTTCAACCCTGAACAAACAAAGTAACTGAAAGAAGAAACACCTTCCACATTCTCACAGTCAAAGGCAAGCTTTTCTCCTAGCGACTTTCAACATTACTCCCAGTGAACTCCCAATTCCTAGTGATCATCTGTGGTTAGACCATTCTAACGTTGGCTACGGAAATGTGTTTTAGAGTTCTCCAAAGGAAGGGTGGTAATCAGCATGTGCCATCGCCAATGGCATTTACCAAATCACCATTGATGAAGGAAGGGTGGTAATCAACATGTGCCATCGCCAATGGCATTTACCAAATCACCATGGATGCACTTAAGAACAAACTAAAGCACAGAGAACTAGTGAAAATTGCATGAGTATTGACATAACTGAATTATTAGGCCTATGCATGCATTTTCGTCACCCACCCTCGTTCTGTTTATTTCATGATACTGTATGCATAATTCTGTCTTTATGCTAATTCCCTTTATTATTCATTTTTATTTTAATTTAAGTTGCAAGGATAAGTGCATATTTTTTCTTCCCTATCCTCCCTCTGAGTGCTCCCATTTACCCTTCTTTTCTTTCTTTCAAATTCATAAGCTCTTTTTAAGCTATTGTTAGTAAGATTTTTAGTTACAATTATGAACATATTCTGAGTACTACACATAAAGAGAAAATTTAAACTTTTACATTTCAACTATTTACTAATGGATTGTTCTGTCAATTTCCAATAAAGCTTTGTGAAATGGGTGTGGCTTAGAATCAGATAAAACCACTACACAATCTATCCAATAGTGAGGTATTTGACAGAACAGTTTGTTTTGTCAACGTTTATCCAATTTTATTTTCTGTCAGGATGATGTATAAGACTTTTTTTCCCCTCAGATTGCACTCTTACAACTTTGGCAATTACTTTTGTTGGTACACATTGTTTTATAAAAAATAAAACAGACTAAAATTATTTGAAATAGCGTACCCTTGCCCATGTAATATAATATGGTCCATTGTAATGCATACCTACATTACCATGAAGCATAAGGAATATGGTACTTCAAACGATCATCGCAATTGTTTTATAAACACATCATTTTGATGTATTGCTGTGATTAAAGAATTGCCTCTAAAGGATAAGTAAATTGAATCCAAATATTCTAATTATTAATAATTTTATGTACATTTGAAGTATACAGTTCTTTCAAATTTCACACGTTCTTTGCATATAAGGTCCAACACCCTAATTCTGTGGAATCTGCTCCCTATGTTCCACTGGAATCATAGCCTGACTTGGGAAACATTCACTTCTACCATGGCAGTGACACAATTGTGTCATCCTAGTAAGTGATCGGCCTTGTGTCTCTTCCATACTTTATTTATAAAGGAATATTGACAAGATACAAGGTGTACATTCTAGCCAACAAAAATGCCTATTCATTGTTGAGAAAACTGAGTTTTTAAGAGTTGAATATTAAAGGCCATCAACAACCATGAAAACAATATATGCTCGAATAGACTTAAATTCTGGAAAAGATAAATTTCCTCAGAGAACAGATACATAGTCCAAAATGACTTATTTTAATTAGTAGATGAAATTTGTGAATAAATTCAAAGTTTTGTTTTGGTGGAGGTAAGTTTGGGGCTGTAAATAGAATGGAAGAAATAGTTAAGGCTTAGAAGTTATGTGAGGATGTTCTAAAAATATCTATACATGAAGTCCAGTGAGTGCATGAAGAAGATCTTGCTAATTCATTTTCTGTAACCTAAAGATGTACAATTCTAGAGGTTAAAGAACACTTAAAAGCCTCTATAGATCAAAAGTTAGTTCTGTACATTACTAGAGAATCAAAGAGAAGAAACTTCTCACATTTATTTGAATTAAAGACAAACTGAAAGTATTGCCAGTCAAAACGGGAGTTCCCAGTGTTGTGATTTTGCCCAAACTATGTTCTATATTGTCTTGAAGAGTTAGCTTATCATCCATTTTCCCTGAGATAGAAGAGGAGGGATGCTCTCTGTCAGAAGCTAATGCTTTGGGGGAATTATGACATGTTCTATACATTGTTCCTGAATGCATTGAAAAATCAACCATCGTGCAGAGAATGATTTCTGAGGTCCTGGCAATTAGAAAATTCAGAGGTGGTTATTGTGCTTCAGATAATCCACACATCAGACTCATGAAAATATCTTGAAAAAACTCTCAAGCAGAATAATGATAATTTCATCCAAACTAAGCATAGTTATTACTGATCAGAAAGAAGAATCTAAAGAAGTAACTTCTAATGCCCTACATAAATATAATTGAGGTCTTTAATCCACTTGGACTTGAGTTTTGTGCATGGTGACAAATATGGGTCTAATTGCATTTTTCTCCTTGTAGACATCCAGTTAGACCAGCACCATTTGTTGAAGATGCTATCATTTTTTCATTGAATAGATTTGGCTTCTTTGTCAAAAATCAAGTGACCAAATGTGTGTGAATTCATCTCTGGGTCTTCAATTTGATTCCATTGATCCACCAGCCTATTGCTGTGCCAGTACCATGCTGTTTTAATTACTGTTGCTCTATAGTACACCTTGAGATAGGGTATGTATCTTTTATTGTATAGCATTGTTATTGCTATTCTGGGCTTTTTGTTTCTCTATATGAAGTTGAGAATTGATCTTTCAATGTCTTCAAAATATTTTGCAGGTATTTTGATAGGGATTGCATTGAATCTGTAAATTGCTTTTGGTAAGATGGCCATTTTTACTATGTTAATTCTCCAAATCCATGAACAGGGTTGATTCCTCCATCTTCTGATGTCATCTTCAATCTCTTTCTTCAGAGATTTAAAGTTTTTCTAAAATAAGTCCTTCACTTGCTTGGTTACAGTTACTCCTAGATATTTTATATTGCTAGTGGCTATTGTGAAGTGTGTAGTTTTCCTAATTTCTTCCTCTGCATGTTTGTCGTTTTGTAAATAGGAAAGGTACTGACTTTTTTGAGTTAATTTTGTATCCAGGCAATTTACTGAAGGTGTTTATCAGCTGTAGGAGTTCTCTGGTGGAATTTTGGGGGTCACTTATATACACTATCATATCATCTGCAACTAGGGATTATTTGACTTCTTCCTTTCCCATTTGGATCCCCTTGAACTCTTTTTGATGTCTTATTGCTCTGGCTAAAACTTCAAGAACTGTATTGAAGAGATATGGAGAAAGTGGGCAGCTTTGTTTGGTGCCTGATTTTAGAGGAATTTCTTTGAGTATCTCTCCATTTAATTTGATGTTGGCTATTGGTTTGATGACCTCAACATAAAACCAGAGACATTAAATAGGATAGAGGAAAGGATGGGGAAGAGCCTGGAACACATTGGCACAGGAGACAACTTCCTGAACTGAACACCAACAGCCCAGGCCTTAATGTCAACAATTAATAAATGGGACCTCATGAGGCTGAGAAGCTTCTGTAAGGCAGGAGACATTGTCAAGAGAATGAAGTGACAGCCTACAGACTGGGAAAAGATCTTCACCAACCCTTCATCTGACAAAGGTCTAGTATCCAAATATATAAAGAACTCAAGAAATTAAACACCACCAAACCAAATAACCCAGTTGAAAAATAGGGCTCAGAACTAAACAGAATTCTCAACAGAGGAATATCAAATGGCTGAGAAACACTTAAAGAAATGCTCAGCCTTGTTAGTCATCAGAGAAATGCATATCAAAACGACTCTGAGATTCCATCTTACAACCATCAGAATGGATAAAATAAAAAACCTCAAGTGAAAGCACATGCTGGCGAGGATGTGGAGAAAGAGGAACACTCCTTCATTGCTGGTGGGAATGCAAACTAGTACAACCACTTTGCAAATCTCTCTGGTACTATCTCAGAAAACTGGAAATAGGGCTTCCTCAAGACCCAGCTTTCCACTCCTTGGAATATACCCAGACATATGCTCAACCATGTTCATAGCTGCCTTATTCATAATAGCCAGAACATAGAAACAGCCTAAGTGTCCCTCAGTAGAAGAATGGATAAAAAAAACCTGTGGTACATTTACACTATGGAATACTACTCAGTTATTAAAAACAAGGAATTCCCAAAATTTGTGGACAAATGGATTGAACTAGAAATCATCATAAAGAGTGATATAACCCAGAAGCAGTAAGAGTCAAATGGTACATACTCACATATCAAGAGTAGCCCAAGGGGCATGTCCAATGAAAGTCTTCACTTACCAGGAAAGTGGGTCAGATGAGATGACATCCTATTGAGACTTTAGGTGAGAGAATCATGGGAGAATGGGGAAATAGAAGGATCCAGAGGGTCCTGCAAACCTACAAGAAGATCATTATGATGGGCGGATCTGGGTCCTGGAGTTCTTCTCAAACTATGACACCAGTCAAGGACAATATAGGCAGTAAGCATCGAACCCCTACTCAGACCAGCTGATGGACAGGACATTCTCCACCCTTGAGTGGAAAGTGGGGTCTGACTTTCATATGAACTCTGGTGTCCCATTTTTGACCACGTCCCCTTGATGTGGTCTGGTGGCACTCAGAGGAAGGATAACAGGTCACCAAGAAGAGACTTGATACCCTATGAGCATATACAGAGGGAGGTGGTCCCCCTCAGTCACCGACATAGGGGAGGGGAATAGGGGGGGAAGCGGGAGGGAGAGAAGAATGGGAGGATACAAGGGATGGGCTAACAACTGAGAGGTAATATGAATAAATTAATAAAATATTAAAATAAATAAATAAATATAATTGAGACTATGTGAATGTAACATCCATTTAGGTGTCAGAATTGCATTTCTTCACATGCTACTACAGTAAAATATGCAATTTGTGTTCTTGATATTATAATCAATGACAAGGATCTATTACCTGGATAACAATATGGTATGAACTTTGAACGCAATAAATTAATTCTTTTCGTTCAATTTTACTTTATTAAATATTCAAATATTTCATCAATTTCAAACTCTACCATATATTAAAAATAATTTACGTAGTCAGTGTTATGTTTTTATACAGCTGTTCACATACACTGCTAATTTTCTAATTGTTCCCCTCAGTTTGAATGTTCGTATTTTTTTCAGTTGAAATGTAACTTCTAACTGAAAATCTAACTTGAATGACTACCTCTTGTAAAAGTTTAACTTTCAGAAAATGTGTTTATTACCCTTAGTTTTAAATCAATTATGAGCCATATAATTCTTTCTTGGAAATATCCTTGATTTTTCAAAGCTGTTACTCTTTTGCCTCTGGCTGTCTCTTGGCTCGGATAAGAAAGCAAATAAAGCTTTTCCGCCCCCAACTACAGATACAATTTTCCTTTTAAACTTGGTTGGTATAAGTTTGTATTGTTGTGAGCCTGAAGATGTGGCTCAGCAATTAGAGTTATAGCTGCCCTTCCAAAGCATGTGGCTTAGATCCCTGAAATTCACAAAGCAATTCATTATGACAACCATGAACTCAAGTGATACGCAAGCATACATGTAGGTCAAGCACACATTGACATGAATGCAATAAAAGTTCATGTGTTATTCACTTCCTGTTTTTGTAACACTGTGAGATTGCACATTAACTTGATGTTTTCTTTCTTGATTGAAAATCTCATGTTCTACCTTGTTCTAATTATGTTCTGGACTTTGCTGCTCCTAAATGGTAGGATTCTAATAACGCATCCTAGTGTGTTTTTTGTTCATGGCCCATGTTTTTATTCCATTCATGTTTTCTCAGTTATTTTCCTACACAGCATCAATGGTTATTATTCTGGATTCAACTGCAAGATGCATTCCCGCACTACACGTAACTTGATTATTGAATTTCACCTACTTATGTCTATAATTGCTAGCCACAGGTTACAGCCTACTGCTCACATATATTAATTGTTGTTATTGTAAACAGAGAATCAATTTTTTATTTCATGTTTTTTAGTTATGACTTAACTATGATATAATATTAATTTTGATTCACATCACATCTCTGATTCATATCTATTTCTTTTTTATATGTACCATGAGGCTTACATATAAATATCTTAAGTATAGTTTGCTTTTGATAACATCATTTTGATACCCAGAAAGACTATATATTTTATGCCCACCCAAGTTTTTATGTCAAATTTCCCTGTTTTATGTTTTATATAATTTACCAAGCTATCACATATATAATCATGTTTAGCTTTGCTCTGAATTTCTTACTTAAGGTTTAACTGATTTACACATCACCATTAGAAAATCCAAATGCTACAATTTTGACAATGTGCTTATTATTATCAGAATTAGCATTTCAGTATCCTTTTCTATTACCAATTAACATCCCCTCATTCCAACGTGAAAAACTCATTGTGAAGTAGCAAAACACAGTTACCTCCCCCACTTTTTTTTTTAGACTATATGATTTCTTTTCCATTTCTGAGAACAAATTTGTATCAGGTACTACTGGCTGGCTGGGGTTCTTTCACCTCCTCACTGAGCACTTTAAATAAATCATCCCACTGTTCTCTGTCACAAATTTTCTGCTGAGAAGACCCCTGGCAGCTTTGTATTCTTCTGTATGTAATTATATCCTTTTATTTTGCTGCTTTCAGCACTCTTCCTTTCATTGTTATCAACTTGATTATAGCACGCCCTGGGACGGAATCTAACAGTTGAATCCAATCCAGTATTTCTGAATTTACTGTTTGGCTTTTCCTTGGATTTTAAAAGTTTGCTTAATCATCACACCCACCACCACTGTCATCATTAGCACCATCATACTTTCACTTCCACCATCACCATCCTTGTATCCGTATAATGAGAGTGTGGGGAGGTTGCAAACAAGGCACAATATAAATGCGGAGGTAAGAAGAGAACTTCCAGGTTCTCTGTTTTACCCTTGGGTTCGGCTGTTCAGGATTTGAGTAGCAAGCACATTGTCCTGTGAGCCATCTCATGCACCTGACTTCAGAAGCTTTAAGCCGTGACATACTTAAATAAGTTTTATGTTCCCTGGCTTTACTTCTGCCACATGGATAAGGATAAGATTAGCTCTCTGGGGACTATCCCAAGCATTCTTTAGTTTACATTTTCCTTTATTTTTATTTTTTTTTCCTTCTTACTCCTTTCTAAAAGTTGGAAATAGGCCTTGTCCAGCTCACATCTTTTTCTTATGCTTAGACAAGTTTACTTGTAGCTGTCTATTAAGCTTTCCTTTCTATTTATTCTATGAATCAGTTCCAGAATTTCTGTTATGTTCTTTTCTGTCAAGTCTTCCTGTTAACTTTATCATAATATGTGTGTATTATTTTTTTATAATTTTTCTTAATTTTCTTTTGTGCTCATCTAAAATTAATGAATTCATTTATTTAGTCTGTGTGTGTGTGTGTGTGTGTGTGTGTGTGTGTGTGTGTGTGTGTATGTATGCCTGCTTATCTGTAAGTGTACCACATGTGGGCAGGTGCTTGCTAAATTTCAAGACTTCTGGAATTGTAGTTACAGTTAGATCTAAGCCACTAGTGTGCCTACTGGGAACTAACTTCATGACCTGAACACAGCACCAAGTGCTCTTACCTAATGAACCATCTCTACATCCTCCAAACTGGTGGTCTTTAATATACTGTATTCACCTCTTTGTCAAGAAATTTTAGATCTTCGTTTATTAGGAGTCTTTTGTAGGAAAATGAGTATGTTATTATAGTGGTGATATATGTCCTTTGATGTTTTTCCTTATTGGTGTTTCTTGTTGGCTTCTTATTTTTTGTATTGGTATTGATGTTTATGTAGTCTAAAGGAAAGTTGCCCATTTCAAGTGTTGGTCTTCATCTTCTCGAGAGAACACTATTGTTTTCCTGTAGTGATACACACAAGAGTGCCATCTCAGTCGGCTGTGATGATGCATTGATAGTCCAAAGTGTGCTCTGAATGCAACTCTGGAGCTTAGACTTGCAGAGGTAAGATTTGTATGAGACATTTGTTTATACGCCTGTGGTTGTCTACAATAACGGTGAAGACTCTCAAATCCTTGGTGGTAAGTTTCTGGATAATCTCAGCTCTTCAGTGGGGAGTCCTTCTCTTTCTCTCACCAGGAAAATAGAGATCAAAACAATCCCTCTTCATCCTGGGTCCAGCTTTTTACCATGTTTATGACACAAGCAGTGTTTAATATATCATGATAGCTACATCTATACTGGCTGTAGAACCAATATGGAACAGAGACACACAAGACAGAACATTCCTCTAGGGTGTAGAGCAAGAGGGTCACATGTAACTCCACTGAGATACTTGTAACAGTGTGAGAGACGTGTTTGTCAGTAAGCCTGTGGGACTAGGTCTGAGTGTGGAAGCATCAACATGTGTAACAGAACTAGTGTTCAAAGTGCAGGTGTGCTCAGAGAATCTGAAGCTCTAGGGAACAGGCTGGTGACTGTTCTGTACAAGTGATGGCATTGGTGTGTGAAATGCAATGCGCAAGATGATGCCACCAATCCAAGGTCTAGAATTCAAGCAGTAAGGAAGCAACTACAATTCTAGAGATTGACAAGTTGGCTAGGTCACTTGAGAGAGGCCCAGATATCAGAAGCGTGGATGCTATAGCAAGGGCGGGAGTAGAAGCTAGGGTCTGACTTGAAAGTACACAATCCTGAACTTTTCCTGATGCAGGACCTAGCAAAAGTAATGCTGTTTTAGGGATCAAAGCAAGGTCATATAATTAAGATCTGGAATAGGAACATAGTGGGTAACCCATGGAAGTCATTCTAAAACATGTGCACACTTGAGAACAACAAGAGTGGCTCTTTGCAGAGTTGAAAATGTAGCTGCCTTTGTCTCACCCTAACACAATGTTGAAACGTTCATGTGAGAGGTGATCAGGAGTGTCCACCATCTGGAGGGACAGTGCAATACATGTTTGTTGAATAAGTACTGAAAGTTTCCACTGTCCAGTGCAGAACTGATCATGGAAGCACAGCGGCACTTCCTGTGACCAAAATGGCTGGCCTGTTTCTTTCTTCCTAGCTTCTATGCAGCAAACCAACTATGCTTTTATCTGATTGGATTCTTTCCTTGTAGTTCACTGATTTTACTCCACACTGATAGCACAGATTTTTAAACAAATATTTTATTATGTTTCTTTTTAACATATATGTTTCCATTATTAAACATGAGTAAAATAAACTACATACAGCAGGAAGAACCACAAGACAATCAGGAAATATATGAATGTTACATTCATAGTGATTTAGCTATTTGTATGTGACAAACACAGATTTTTAACTGGAGACTAAAGTCATTCTGAGTCTACATTTGTTTGAAAATAGTTATGTACTGTTTGTTGGTATGTGAGGAACAAAGCTTGGATTCTACTATTCTATTGCTAAACATCAAAGCACTAAAGTAGCCGTGCTGAAAGTTAATATTGATTTTTACATATATACATTTTTGACATTATGCAGCTCTTTTCTGTTTTGTGAACTCCAGTCATTCTAGCCAGGATCATCTTCTTGTATTTAATAATCTTTGTGACATTTTGAAAAGCAGCAAATAAGCTACTACTGCTATTTTTTGGACAGAATTATTTCCACTTTCAGAGCTGTAGCCATAACTCATGGGTTAAGAGAACTCCATGCTCTTTTAGAAGACCCAAGTTCAGTTCCCAGTTCCAAAACTGGGTAACTCACAACCAACTGTGTCACCTTTTTCAGTTCCCAGTGCCAAACACTGAGTAGATCGCAACCAACTGTGTCACCTTATTCAGTTCCTAATGCCAAATGCTGGATACCTTACAACCAACTGTTTCACCTTGTTCAGTTCCCAATGACAAATACTAGGTAGCTCATAACCAACTGTGTCACCATTCAGGTCCTAATGCCAAATGCTGGGTAGCTCACAACAAACTGCGTAACCTTCTTCAGTTCCCAATGCCAAACCCTGGGTGGCTCACAACCGACTGTGTCACTTTTTTCTGGCTTCTGTAGAATTCAGAAGGCACATGGTCACATAGACATATATGCAAATATGTAAATTAAATAATAAGTAAATCAGGTAAGCAAGTCCTCAATAGTTCCTGCCCTGTGAACAAGTCTGGCAGAAATATTAGGCCAGAAACCTGAAGATGAGGCTCCAATGTTATAAAGTGTATTGGGTGACTGGAAACTGCTAACCCACACTGCTTACTCACTCAGGAATTTAAGTTTTATTCCTTCTCAAGTTTCTGAGGGGCACTGAAGACAAGATAATATAGTTCTATAACCAAGTTTAGCTGGTTAGGGGACAAGATCATTTTAGATCGAGATAAAGAAGTTAAGCTATTAGAATTGAAATAAGATAGATATTGAATCTCATTCTGAAATCTAGACTCAACAAGACAGGAAAGACACTTACTTCAAATGAGACGAATGCATACGGCCAAGTCACCATGAATGTAACATGTATAGAACTCATTATTCTCATGATTGTCACATGGTTCTCCCTGCTGTATGTAGTTTGCTTTATACATGTGTAATAAAGTAAAAGTATTATAAGAAAATAAGTAAATATTTAAAGAAGTATACATATGATTGCCTTTGTAATTTTATAGCTTTACTGTAATTTAAGAGAATAATTGATAAAAACTTATTTACATATTTAAAATATATAATTCTTTATTTTTAAAGTTATAATTACAAAAGAAAATGGATTTTGCTGTGAGATTTTTGCTTTCTTGTGTAAACTTTCATTATAATTGTTATCGCAGATAAAATAAATATTTCTATAAGATTAAAATAGCCATCTGCTGTATTATGAGCTGTTTCTTCTGCCATGCCACTATCAACTGACCACTGATCTCCCTTCTGTCACTGTAGTTCTGTGTCTTATATAAATGTAATGACTTTATATACACTCATTTGGTGTATTTTTTTCTTTCAATGATTTTCACCAAAATATATATTCAAAAGAAAAGAAAGACTTTTCATCTTACTTTCTCTCCATTCTGAATAACTGTCCGAGTAAATATCTGGCACAGAACACTAAAACTTCAATTAGTACCATGAGTAAAGATTGCATGAGATGTTTAATTCAACAAAGAATTCTACAGAAAGCCATAGTCACCCAAACAGTGATAGCAAGTGAAATGGAGCCATCTTTGAACTTAATGCACATTGTATTAAATATATTAACTGTATACAGAAAAAAGGATACTACCACTTGAGCAATAAAAATCATCTAACATTCTCCAAAGTAAAGTGGAGACTTTTCCATAAATACACATGAATAACAACTGAAAAGAGGATATAATTTTTGTGGTTTCATGTAGGCAATTACAGAGCAAAAGTCCTAGATTGTTGTTAATGTTTAGAAATACAAACAATACTAGGAGACCTAGTTATTGTTTTCAAACAGCATGCTAGTTTAATGCTCATGAATGTTCCCTCTCATCTGTAATTCAATTATTTATACTTGAATTTGTCAAGTATTATGTCATGTGTAAATACTAGTTTGGTTACCAAGCATTTTATTTCTTGTTACATTGTACACTTTTCTGTGATTATTGAATTATTATTATCTTAACGTTTACCTCCTGTATTTTGAATTTCTCTATGAAATCTTACCAATCTTCAGAGCTTTAACATCTAGCACTTTCTGATATATTTAGTTCTAAGAAATATTTCTTACCAATAACATGCTTATTCTTAAGTGATGTATTTGAAATTATTGTTATCTTTAAAAAGCAGTACATAATTTTCATGTGTATTTCCAAAAGGAAGTGCAATTTTATTTCAACCATAGTAACTCAAATACTAACTAAATCTACACACTGGGCAAGGTATAAATTCAGAATTATCTGGCTGGTTACCAGGAAAAAATTAATTCTGGACCAAGTGCTTCTTTTGGACCTGAGAGATATGCCTCATTCCTACAATTTTTAGTACATGGTATTCCTTGAAAAATCTAGGGAATGTGTAGCTATTGCTCTTGGTTCTGCACTAGAAGTTGACAGTAACACACTTTTACTAAAGAATACACATGTTTGAAAACAACACATGGAAAAATGAAATTGATAGGCAATATAAAACTTCCTTCCTGCTATCTTTCTATGATAAGTTCATATGAAAGCTACTAGGAAAAAATGTTATCAATCATTTTACCCAATTACTATACTTCTTTCTACGTTCATGACTGGTATGGCACAATATGCCCATCTCGTCTTCATCAACTTAAAATATCTATCCAGACCTAAAAATATCTTAACACCTAAACAACTAAGCTTACTTGTAAAACTAAGCTATCTGGTCTTCAACCCCATCAGCAACTTGAGAAGGAATAAAATTGATTACCTGAGCATACCAGGAATGCATGTTAGTATCTTTCCAAATGAGAAGATGACAGAGACAGTTTGCTGCCTGAATAGTCATCCAAAACTCTCTATAGCATTCGAGCATAGTCTTCAGCCTTCTGGCCCAATATATCTGACAGTTTTAAGTTGAAAATGATGAGATATGATAGATACTGATTCATAGTCAGAGTTTTAGACACACTAAGACAGGAAAGATGTTTTCTTCAATGCTGCTAAATACAAATAGCCAAAACACTAAGAACGTAACATTCATATAATTCCTGATTGTGTCATGGTTCTTCTTGTTATAAGTAGTTTATTGTATATATGTGTAATAATATAAAATGTGTATATATATGTGTATATATAAAAATGATATGCCCATAATTGCAATGGTGGCACAAATGTAATGAGAGTAACCACTTACTAATTAAACACTGGATTTAAAGACTACTCTACTAGAGGAAAAATATTCCTGGTGTTGAAAGTCTGGCCAAGAAACTGTATAAGCCAAGGTTCTCTGAAATAGAAAAATGTATTAGAATATATTAATGTTATTACTATATATAATATTTTATATATTAGTACTTTGTCGGATGTAGGGATGGTGACAAATTTTGCCCCTCAATTGAAGAATGAATAAAGAAACTGTGGTACATTTACACAATGGAATACTACTCAGCTATTAAAAACAAGAAATCATTGAGTTTTGCAGGAAAATGGATGCAACTGGAAACAATCAGCCCATCCCCAGAAATACGCGCATGGTATATAATCGCTTATCAGTGGCTATTAGCCCAACACAGATGTCCTCTGAGAGACTCCATCCAGTGAGAGATCTGGACAGAATGTGGGACTCACCGCTGAACTCTGGGCGGAGTGTTGAGAGTGTTATGGAAGAATAGGGAAATGGAAGGACCATGAACGTTCAGGATCCCCACAAGACCATCAAAACCAGAGGATCTGGACCCTGGGAAGCCTGCACAAACTATTGCACCAACAAAAGACAATGCATACAGTAAATCTAGAACCCCTGTTCATATATAGCCAATGGAAAGATTATTTTACACGGTTGTCGGGGAATGGAGACTGCCTCTGACATGAACTCCAGTGTTCCTGATTTGATCGTTTCCTGTTGGTCACAAGTGTGTAAACTGTCTTGTGAGGACAGTGAGATTTTAAGAGCCAGAAAATGAGGAAAACTGTGTGTATTTTCTTTAAGATAAGTAGATTATTACATTAAAAATTTGACTGTCTTTGGTTGCCAGTACAAAACTAGCACAAAACCAAGCTGGCGAGCATTCCTAATTGGAGGGAAACGGTCTCAAAACCCCTACTTCCAGCTGTAGACCTATTGATGCTTTATGGGTTCGGTGCAAGGGAAAACCAGTTTTTTTTAAAGTCCACATTCATGAGTATACAGCAACACAAATTGGACTAAGAGTTTTATTAATACAACCACAAAAAAAGTGATGACAAGAAGTGTGAAAGGACTGGTGAGAGGGAAGGCAAAGAGTGAAGGCGAATACGACCTAATCATTGTATGTATGCATGCATACTTGAAAGAAGGAATAAAACTATTATATAAGAAATTTAAAATGAATATTCATTTCTGGTACATCTCAAATTACATATAGAGATTCATAACCCTTTGTGAATATTATCCAAAATAAACACATAAAAGGAAAGTGTAACTATTTTGTTAATGATAGCTAATAAAATATTCATGACATCCCTCCTGGATTATGACATTATGGGAAATAAACATTGATTCATTTAAATATGTACAACAGTAAAAAAGAGGTTAGTTCTTTGTGAAGTGACAGCTCTAGCAATGTTAGGAGGCAGATAAACACTGTATAACTATGCACTTGATCAGAGTGAGAAATGGAGTTTAACATAAAGGTAAGGCATTCAGGCTGATAGAAATCGTTAGGCCTTTAGGAAGTGACAGTGCATTACTTGACACAGGGCTCCCTAGAAAGGGAGAAGATGTTGCTTCTAATGTACACAATACTTTTCAAAATAGATATGAGTTTACGAGTCGGAAAACAGTTGCATTATAAACACACTGAAAGCAGACACTATGGAGTTAAACAGGGTCAGGCATGCGTATTGAAAAATTAACTCAGAAGCAATGACCTGACAACAAAAAGTTTTAAAAGAAGTGATAGTGTAACCAGAGATGCAAGACTCAGAGTCAAGCAGTTATTCCTGGTGCAGCTATGAAAAAAAAAGAGGTTAGAGAAAAAGATTCAGAATGTATATTCAGTAATAACTGTTTATTCATTATGAGGAAGAGGCAGATTTATGACAGTGGTTCAGATTCCAGGATATGTATTTTGTATTATCTTAAGGGGGGGTATAATACAACTTCCTTAAGAGAATGTATCCACTATCACTTGGACTTAGAAGAATGATATCTATTCAGGAGAAATAATTTTGGAAGTCACCAGACAAAGATAATAAGTAAATCCAAGCAGCAGAGTGGTTCAAATGTCTAAGACCATAGTGATAGTATACAAATAGACAGTAGCAACACCTAAGAACAAAAATTATGAATGATCATAGGAAAATTACATAGTTCTTATAGTTTCATAGCCGCATATCCATTCTTATATTTCAAGAAAACAAAACACCTTTTCAGGATTGGCTCATGATGCCTTTACTTTCTCAGTATTTCCAAATATGAGAAGTAAACCAAATCTAATTTATTCATATTCCCAATACATTTCAGAGAGAAAACTAAATCTTTCATACATATATTTTTTAAGCTGAATGTCAGTCTGGATTTCAAACAAACATACAAATTGATTTTTGAACTTTACCACAAGTGCTTGACTTAAAAAAATACATAATTAAGTTGTTTTTTGATATTTTGTAGCCGAATATAGAGAAATAAATTTGTATGTATGTTCTCTATACTTTTCTACCTTTCACTGGTTTCTTTTTTCCCCATTTCTCCACTCTCTGAGTTGAAATTCAATTTAAGGAAAGTAAGGATGAATGAAGCATTGGTTCTAAGCAGTGAGGCACCAACATACTCAGTGTTTTCAATGACCAATTTTTCACCAAGTTTGAAGGGACTGAGGTATTAGCATTCCCCTCACATTGGAAGCAAGCTGAAAAGGCACAGTTACACTTCTCCATCTACTTGTTTTTTATTTGAAGTGTAAACTCACCAACTCTAGTCGTTGAGAAGAATACAAAATGCACAGGGAGAAACTAAACTTGTTTTTTTCTCTGCTAAACTCAAGATGCAGCTAGTAAAATTTTATATTAAATGTTTTACATGGACTTCAGAGTGCCCCAGGTGTTTTTTGTATTTTTGTTGGTGTTTTGTTTTCTGTACATATACATTTATATTATCACACATATACACAATAGATTACATATGGCAACAAGAACCATGATGCAATCAGGAATATATAGAAGTTATATTCTTAGTGTTTTGGCTATTTGTATTTGGCAGCCTTGAAGAAGACATCTTTCCTATCTTGGTGCATCTAAATTTCTGAACGTAAATCAATCTCCATCACATATTACCTTATCAACTTAGAACACCTATCTAGACCTAAAAACATCTTAACACCCAAACAGTTATACTTCATTGTGAAGCATAAAGTAAAACTAAGCTACCTGGCCTTCAACACTGTCAGAGACTTAAGAAGGAGTAACTTGATTAACTGAGTATACCAGGAGTGCAAGTTAGTAGCTTTCCAAATGAAAAGATGACAGAGACAGTTTCCTACCTGAATAGTCCCCCAAAGCTTTCTATAGCATTGGAATATCTTCTTCAGCCTTCTGGCCCAATATATCTGACAGACATTTTTGTGAGGCAGGAACTATTGAGGACTTGCTTAAACTGTATTGCAGAGTTTGGCCTTCGACTCTGCCTGCATGCAAGCTTGGCACCCCCCCCCCTTTTTTTTTTTTTTTTTTTTTTTTTTGGAAGAATTCTGTCTGTGGTAGAAATGAGAACCTTTTGTCCCATGGCTTGTTTGCCACATTTGAAGCCCTATCCATTAGGAGGTTCTTTGATGCTCATCATTTTCTTTGAGGTAGGCTGGGTGTTGCCAGGAGTTAACCTGTCTTATTGATAATGAATCTTTTATGTAACAAAAACATTTTAAATGCCATATTCTGTACGTCTCTGGAGTTTTTGAAGACCTGTCTTTTTATAGAGAGTCATATCTCTCAGCTGCACCTAAGATGTATATTCTTGTGATAAAAAAGACTAGCAATTGACATGAACATGATTTAGTATACTGGCTGAAACATGAGTTTCTAGGCATAGACAATGATTCTTGTTGACTAAAGAACCCCTATGAATCACTATTAGATGCCATTCTTCATATGGCATGAATGAAGATTTACAGATGTCTTCTTTTCCTGCTCATACAAAGAGCATAAATCCAGCCTTAATTGCTCCATGCACACCCACACACACCTTTTATATACTTATAATTTTAAGACTGCATAATGCTTGTCAGAACAAAAGAACCAGATACTGACATTTTATCATACCTGACAGGATGCATTCCTCGCAGCATATTGGACATTGACATCTTGTTGGAGAAAGTGGTTGAAAATAAATAAGGGGGAATATAGAAATGTACAGGGAAGATAGAACAAAAGTAGATTAATGAATCTACTCCTCAACTTAATGCCTCAATTGTCACTCACATGATATCTTTAATTCACTGATATAGAATTTTGTATATAGATGCAAAATAAGTTCTAGATACAGTGGTATAGAACTCAAATGTAAAATTATTCTTCACACACATTATATGTATATATATATTTTATATATTATATATATTTTATATATATATATATATATATATATATATATATATTTCTACTCTAATATGAGTAATTGTACCCCTATAGCTCAATTATAATACAAGGTTTACTTCCAATGCTTTGGAAGTGCTACCAAGTTGCTTAGGAGAAATAAGTTGTGCAAATTAAATGTTAGTAGAGTGCCCCATTTTTCATTGGTTCAGCCTTAGTCATTGGTGTTAAAAATCCATAGGAAGATATATCAGGAAGGAAACTTTCTGACTCTTTGTTTACACATCAATCTTGTTTTAGATATAATTTGTATTAAGTACATTCTTCGACAATTTCTAACATAGATATAATGTATCTTCATTCCTTTCACTGCCCTCTTTTCCTAACTCCCTCCCATCTTCCTTAACTTGCTCTTTTCCTTTTCTGTAAGTTATCTTTGCCAATTTAACCTTCTTCAAGTCTTTTGTCTCCTGACTCACTGAATCTAACCAGGGCCTTCTGGGGGATCGTGGTTTGGAACTGCACATGGGAGCTGTGATTTCCTCATGTGTATAAAAGCAAAGTCAAGACTGTCTTCCCCACAGAATCTATCACTAGCCAGCAGCTAAGAGGGAAGTATAGCCCCATGAGGCCCTGACTCAACACAGTTGACTGATGGCAGGCCCAGTCTTGTACAGGTGAAGTATAGACAACTGCAGCTTCGGTAAGGTCAGGATAGCAGTGTTCCTCCCTGTCACACAGACATGTCACAGCTCTTCCCCTCATTTTTTAGTTTTTTACCATCTTTCTGCACCATTTTCTTTAGGATCCCTGAGCATTAGAGAACATGATTTAAATGTTATGGTTAAGGCTGACCTCTGTGAGGATCTTTTTGACTATGGCAAAGAGTAGCATTTGTGTGTAGGTAGAAACATGCTTAGACGATTATCTGGTGTGTGGCAACTTCACTACACAACAGTAATACATTTCTGCAGGTCAAAAGTGCTCCTCAGCGATACATTTTTAACTGGATTTACAATACCAGACATGAACTCATCTTCTCTGAAACAGGCCTCAAATGCAATCAAAGAGCAATTAACACTCTTACACTGCCAAGCCACTGTTTCACAAGTTTGCACATTTTGCGTAGGAGGTTAGTGTAATAATACAGATAAGGCTTCGAATCGGTAAGGGCTTTAACTCCTTTTCTCCCTCAGCAGTCTGCAGGACCATGGAAGCTAGCCAGTAAGGAGCGAGCATCCAGCCCAGTTCCAGGTTAACTTACAGTATCATATAACAAAACTCTGTGGTGACTGTACCAACAATGTATTAGCGACTAGTTCTGGTGCCAATCAAAGGGAACTACAAGCATATGGATAGCTTTGAAATTCCCTTACTGACAACTCACAGAGAAGTATCCCACATGTGATCCTGAGTGTTTTGTTTAATAACTCTTGACAATTTGGAATAGCCTTCTCCAGACCTTCAGGATCTCTCCCATCTAAATATCTTTTGTTAATTTATTCTTTTGACTGGCTTATAAATAGTGGATTTTCATATTGCTTGTTTTTTTAAAATATTTTATTAATTTATTCATATTACATCTCAATGGTTATCCCATCCCTTGTATCCTCCAATTCCTCTATCCTTCCTGATTTCCCCCTACTCCCCTCCCCTATGACTGTTCTTTAGGGGGACCTCTTCCCCCTGTATATGCTCATAGGGTATCAAGTCTCTTCTTGGTAGCCTGCTATTCTTCCTCTACGTGCCACCAGGCCTCCTCATAAAGGGGACATGGTCAAATATAGGACCCCAGAGTTCATGTGAAAGTCAGTCCCACTCTCTACTCAACTGTGGAGAATGTCCTGTCTGTCGGCTTCAAAGTTTACTGCACATATTGCCCTTGGCTGGTGCCATAGTTTGAGCAGAACCCCTGTGCCCAGATCCACCTGTCATAATGTTCTTCTTGTAGGTTTCTAGGACCCTCTGAATCCTTCTATTTTTCCCATTCTCCCATGATTCTCTAACTTAAAGTCCCAATAAGATGCCCTCCCCTCTGTCCTACTTTCCTGGAAAGTGAAGACTTTCATGGGACATACCCCTTGGGCTAGTGTCCAGATATAAGTGAGTATATACAATTTGACTCTTACTGCTTCTGGGTTAACTCACTCATTATGATCATCTCTAATTCAATCCATTTGTCCACAAATTTTGGAATTCCTTGTTTTTAATAGCTGAGTAGTATTCCATAGTGTAAATGTACCACAGTTTCTTTATCCATTCTTCTACTGAGGGACACTTAGGCTGTTTCCATGTTCTGGCTATTATGAGTAAGGCAGCTATAACCATGGTTGAGCATATGTCCTTGTTGTGTGGTGGAGCATTTTCTGGATATATTCCAAGAGGTGGAATAGCTGGGTCTTGAGGAAACCCTGTTCCTATTTTTCTGAGAAAGCACAAGATAGTATAACCCTGCTTTGGTTAATCTTCCCTTTGTCTCCTATCCTCTCAGACCCATTTCTGTATAAACTACCTCGTCCTCAGTAGGCTTCCTCTCCATTTGACATCACTTATGCTGAACCATATCTCCTACTTTAAGGTAACCCATGTGTCACCTTTATATTTTCTTGTTCTTTGCAAAGGCGTTTTATTTATTTCTTTTTATTTTATTTTATTTTATTGTTTGTTTGTTTGTTTTTTCAAAACAGGATTTCTCTGTGTAGCCCTGGCTGTCCTATACTCAATTTGTTGACCAGGCTGGCCTCGAACTCATAGCAATTCAGCTGCCTCTGCCTCCCAAGTGCTGGGATTAAAGGCATGTGCCACCACACCTGGCTGATACATTTTTATTTATTATTTTTTTTCTAGTATCCACATATGAGAGATATCATGAAGCATTTGTCTTTCTGTTCTTTGGTTATTTTACTCAATACTTTTTTTCAACTTCTTCTATTTGTTGTAAATTTAATAATTACATTTTCTTTGTATTTGAATTAAATTCCATTGTGTGTATGTGCTGTGTTTTCATTATCCGTTAATATGTTGATTGATATCTAGACTGATTTCATTTCTAGCTACTATGGTTAGGGCAGCAACTATTTGTGTATTAAAAATATATTAAGTGCAATTTCCCCTTAGCTCCTGTGCTTCAGAAGAATTTAGTTGAACTAAAATAAAAACAATAGAAAACGATATTATAGGCTATTCTGCAACCTCAAACACCTTAAATCTAATTATACAAGTGGTAAGAACTTGATATCTCAAATATTATATAGACTTTGAGCTTATTGGAAAGGAGTTTAAATGGATTGTGAAATTTTTTTCCTCATTCCTATGAGAGAAATAAAATAGCACTGCTCTTGTATTCACTGCACACAAATATATATTTCATCATTTAAAAGTAAATGACCATTTAATAATTGCTTTTGTATTTTAAAATAGCTTCATATAATTTGTTTCAAAAATACATTATGATAGAAAGGAAATGATTAAAGGGCCTTAGTTTGAAATAATACAGAGAACTTAAATAAAATCCAGAATCTGTCAACTATTATTAAATTTGAACAGAGCAAACTAAATTATTTAAGAATAATCAGACAAATACTTGTTGAGTTTGCTATAATATAACATACATACTTTGATAAGTAAATAATATTTTGCCATGTCACTGGAAAGGAACTTGGAAAAAAGATCAAAACTAGATACTGCTGTCAAAAAACCTGAAGTCTAATAAGAGTAAGAGCACTATCTGGAAATTAGGTAAGGTAAGTGTCATAAAACAAGTGGGCTCCTAGAGTTCTAAAAAACAGTTATGTTTTTAGTTTATTTATATATGACCAGATGAGTGCATGACACCTGTGTGCAGGTATTCAAAGAGGCCAAAGTGTTCGAATTCTTGGAGCTGGACTTATATATTATTATGAGTCATCAAATGTGGTCTGAAAGCCAAACTTGTGTCCTCTGCAAGAGGGCAGTACTCTTTTTTGTTTTTGTTTTTATTTTTATTGAATGTCTATGATTTACACATCATGTACCAAATTCCCTCTCCTCCCCTCAGTAAAGTAAAACAAACAGACAAACAAAAAAATCTTGTCACAGACGCTGTAGTGTATCACGCAGTATAGCCTTTTGTCCACATACATTCAAATGTTCACTGCTATGAGTCATGGGTCTGGTTGGAGGCCTACACTATCATTACCAGAGGGCAGTGCTCTTAACTACTAATATATCTCTGCAACCCCTACTAGTGATCTTTTTTTAACTTTTGAGTATTCCATATATGGGAACTGTATTTATATAATTTCACCCATTACTCTGTTCCCTCCATCGTCTTCTGTGTATTTTACCATTCCCTGCCTCTCAAACTCATGACTTGTTCTTTAATTATTGTTCACACACATACACACACACACACACACACACACACACACACACAGTCCATTCAGTGGTGTGTGTGTGTGTGTGTGTGTGTGTGTGTGTGTGTGTGTGTGTGTGTGTGACTACTTGGCACTTGAAAACTACCAAGGGTTTATCCAGGAAGAAGACTGGATCTCCCTCTCCTAGTAGCCATTACCTGCTTTTACCTCTTAGTGAAAATGCGGTGTGCAGTGTGATTTATCCATCCATATTTGGATGTCAACTGGTATTGGTACTGTGGAATAGCAAAAAGGAATGCATTTTCAGGAGGGCTGGGAGGCAAATATAGGAGAAGGAAGAAAGAAAATAGTAACATATAGATGATCCAATAGAAATGGAAAAAGGGGACTTCTTTAGCAAAGGAGGAAGGAGGAAAAGAAGGAGGGAAGTTAGTAAAATAACAATAAAGATGTCTGAAAAAGCCACAAGTAAATCTATTAGACTATTTGTTCAAAAACACTATAACAAAGGCAATTCCTTCTATACATATTTACATATAGTTAATGAGATTTACTCATATGGACAATCAGCACTACCTCTAAGAGCCAAAGACCAACTAATAAAATCCATAATACCAGACAAGAGAGACCCTATTTTGATATTTTGGAGCAACACTTTCCCCCTTGGCTAACCCCAGAAGTGTAAGTTAAGTTCATATTGCTGAAGACTCTATGAATTTCAGAAAGAGGTCCCAGAGAACTCTCAGCTGGGACTGACCTGAGTCCTCCATTACTGAGAACTAGATTGTAGGGTAATAGTACAATAGTAGGTGTCATATTTTCTTTCTTTTCTTTTCTTTTCTTTTCTTCTTCTTCTTCTTCTTCTTCTTCTTCTTCTTCTTCTTCTTCTTCTTCTTCTTCTTCTTCTTTTCTCTTCTTTTCTCTTCTTCTTCTTTTCTTTTCTTCTTCTTCTTCTTCTTCTTCTTCTTCTTCTTCTTCTTCTTCTTCTTCTTCTTCTTCTTCTTCTTCTTCTAAGATTTAATTCTTTAAGTATACAGTATTTTGCCTACATGTACTCATGCTCTCCAGAAGAGGTCACCAGATCTCTTTTTATAGTTGGTTGTGAGCCACCTTGTGGTTGCTGGGAATTGAACTCAGGACCTTTGGAAGAGCATCCAACACACTGAACCATCTCTCCGGCCTCCCCCTTTTCTAAATTATTTATTCAGATTACGTTCCTGTTCTTATCCCTTCACTTGTATCTTCCTGTCTCCCTCCTTCTTTCACTCTTTCTTCTCCCTGTGACATAAGGGGGTCTCCTCCCTCACTGTATGATCACAGCATATCAGGTCTCATCTGGATAGCCTGCTTTCCCTTCCTCTGAGTGCCTCCAGTCCTCCCCAACAAGGGGAAGTGGTTAAATAGGGGGCACCAGAGTTCATATCAGAGGGATTATCTTTCAAAGGACAGAGACAATCAATAATCGTACAATGCTATGAAACCCATGAACCACACCAACTTACAACATGGTACAATAAATTCAAAGGGTACAGCAGTGTCATGCTTAAGTAATAGCTTACCAACAGCTCTCTCTTGGACAAAAGACCTGCTCAACCCAGGGAGAACATTGCTGGTGTTGGAAAAGCAGCTAACTATACAGTACTAGCGAAGCCATGGCTATTGGAAGAGAATCTGCAAGCACTACTTTACTAAGTCGACATATTCATAAACAATAACCTATACACATTTGTCCTTTTACCCACAGATAAATGGAGCCTTCATACTTCATCAAAGAAACTTTTGTTTGCAACAGGTGAAAACCACAACCAGTAAAAAACTCAGAGTTGCAGATCCCAGTGCCAATGGACACAACTGGAAATTGTGTGTGTCCAACTAAGTCCCAAGAACATTTCAGAAGAGGATATGGAAAGATTTTCAGAGCCAGAACATCAGGGAGTTTTCCATGAGACTGTGTCTCCTAGTAATATCAGAAGCTACACCCATAAATTCTCACCATGGGACTGCTCAGTGGTGATCTAAACATGGATAGCAGCAATAAATCTGTCAAGTGGTGTGGAGACATGCCAAGGAGGACTCAACCCTAGACAAAGTGCTGCAGGCAAGAGAGGTAGGCTGGGGGTTAGAGAGCTGGTCATGCCCTCAGAAGCATATGGCAATGGGTAGTTTAGTGCAAAATAGTAAGCCCTGAAAAAATACATACAAGTAACATTATATTGACTGAACGTGTTATATTTAGGAATAGATGTATATACACAGTCATGCATGTATACAATAGCAATTATTATAAGAAGAAGCCATGACTTTGAAAGAGATTTGGGAGGAGTATATGAGAGGGTTTGAATGGAGGAAAAGTACAGAAAAAAATGTTATAGCTAAATTATAATCTGAAGTACAGTTCTTAAACTTTAAAGAGGAACATTTTATGATTTAACATATAAATTAGTTCAAAAAACTTATCCAACCATGATCAAAAATATTAATGCCTCTTCTAGTTGACTTTCTAAATGTCCAGGGAGCAAAAAACAATTGTCTTAAGGCTTCTAATTCTAAATCAATACCTTTCTTGTACTCTACCCATAAGTCATTTAAACAGAGGGATAAACTCTTCTTGAGGATAGTTTCTATAGAAAACTCCAGAAATTTTCAATCATAGCTATATTAATAGATCACAACTACTAAAAATTACTTTGCCCTAAGGCAGAATCTGGCAAAGATGATTCTTAGATCGTGGGATGGCTGAAACTCCTGGTATCCACTCCAAGAAAGAATACAGTAGGCAGATAATTTCCTTGAAACTTGTGTGTTGAAATAGTACTCCCACATAAAATTTGTATTCTTGCTCTTGACTTCTTCAGAAACTTAACTGGACTTCATGTTAGCTTTAATTTCTTTTCTTTTTCATAAAAATCTTGTAATATATCTATTTCCTCCTAAGTGAATCATTCCTTCCTCAAGGGAGGTCCCTTAAGTCTCAGGAAGCAAACAGAATCTATAGGGCTCAGGAAGTAACAAACCTTACAAGCCTCAAGAACTCCTGAAACTTTACAAATACAACACTCTCCCTACTGGGTGTAGGGCTCCAAGTCAGGCAAGGCACTCTAGGGAAGCAGCTTTCATGAGTCCCCACCATGGACTCATGGGTTGAGTGATTCAGCTGGTGAATTGAACTATGAATACTCAAAGAAATAATCTTTTATTCATACATCTATACTCCTATAATTAATCCAGATAAGTGCATTAATTCACTAACCTGCATATGGATAGGAATGTTCCTGTAGTCTGTCATGGGTGTCCGATCTGAGATGAATAATATTTATTCACTCCTCCCCAAGAACAGTCACACAGCAAATGTAAATAATTAAATCTGACTTCATATTTATTTTTACACACTTAGTCTTATAAAGCTTACTCTGTCCTTCTTTTGTTATTGCAACTGCATATGCTGAAATATCAACATTGGCTCAAGAGCAACTAAGAATATCTTCACTTCTCTCATCATTTCACCTTTGGTTTTCTGCATATTGGTTTGCATTGTACAATATTTACTCTTTATGTCATCTCTAACCTCCTAAAATTTCAAAATTTGTTATTGCATGCATTTTTAATTTTCTAGTTTCCTAATTTTTTGTTTTTCTTTTACCTATGAGGATCCCTATAATCATAACAATTTACAACACCTATCTTTTGAACTTCATAGTTGATTTTAAATATCAAATTTATAGTTCATGTCTTGTCATTCTAAATTGGGTTTAAATTTTGAAACATTCCTTCTTGACCATGAGGTATATGTACTTATGCAATAGTAACTGGCTGGTAGCAGGAATCATGGTTGACATATTGCTGAGGGTTTAATTTAACATGTCTCAAAAACAATAGCAACACTGATCTATTCACAAATGAATTACTGGCAGGTGAGTACAAAATTACAGAGGACTCATGGAAGTAATTTTCTTCAAATATATGAATCAGTTTTTATTGTGTACATATTAACATGATATATTCTACTTTTTTCCGAATTTTGCAAAATTCTACTTTTGCAGAATATTAACAACTTAATGAAAAAATTTTGCTTACTTTTGCTAACATTTTCATAATGTTCAGTCAGCCTGGTTCTGTTTCTTCTGCATCTGTGTTAAAACAGAAGACAGTAATCTAGGCAGGGACATATGACTGACATTGCCCTGGTGGTGGAGCACAGATCTTTCTTCAACCTCTTTATTTCCACCCTGTATTCCAGGCCATTTGGTGATGCCTTTTGCATACAGGGAAGCTCTTCCCTTTAGTTATTTCTTCTAGAAATCCTGCCAGACACACTGAGAAGTGGTCCTTAGTAATTTGTTAGCAGTTTTCAGTTTAAGTAAGTAATTATTCAGGCTTAACCATCACACCTAATTATAAGAAGACAAAGATGTTTATTTTCTTATTGCCATATTTATTTTATTTTATTTTTCTTCACATATGTATATATGCCTCACATACATCCATGGTTGAGCCAGAAGAAGGCATCAGGTCCTCTAGAACTGTAGTTACAAATGGTTGTGAGCTGTAAGATGAATGCTGTAAAATATGTCCTCATCTTCTCCAAGAGCAGTGGGACCTCTTAACCACCAAACCATCTTTCCTGATCTAAGATTTAAATTTTAAAACTCCCTTAACTTGATAAGAATCCAATTTAAAAATATTCCTCTATTTTAAGAAGATATTTAAATATTTATTCAGCTATTTCTAATTTCACTACTGAAATCTTTTGCGTACTTTGGAATTCACTCCTTAAAAGTAGTTGTTTATTTAACACATGATGAAAACTTGTACATTCAGATGTCAGCATTTTACATGGGCTTTCACCACCACAAAATCAATTTTCTCAAATAGCTTTTCTAAATTATCCTGAATATCATCTTCTTATTTTATGTTTCTCAACTGAGGCTCCCTCCTGCCAGACACTACCTCGTGTCAAGTTGACATAAAACTAGTCAGCATGAACATAAAATAAGAGGGAGGGAGGGGGGAGTGGGAAGATTGAAGTGGAGGGGTAACAATCAGAATGTAATCTCAATAAATTATTTAAAAAAGCAAAGAGCAAGGCAAATTTCCATTGTGCAACCTTTTAAAATTTCTTTGACAATAATTGTTTATTCAATGAAAATCAACTTTATGAAAAGCATAACTTTATCAAAGGCATATTTATTTTTAACAAGTCTACCAAGACTTTCATTAAAATGATCCTTTTAATGAGCATATAATTCCTATCTAAACAATGAATTTTGAGTTAGTCATGTGCATTATTCACATCTGCTAGAGTAATAGGATAATTTGATTAGCTTAAAGAAATATTTTTACCATAAAAGCCATATCAAACTGGGCCCATTAGCCATTCTTAAAGTCTGCTAATGCTATTTTTCACGTTCTGAATTTTATGTGTCATTCATTGTGTTATTCAGACATTTCAAACTATGAAAGGAGAGTGAGCCTATTCCCAGATTATGCTTTTCATCACTAGAACCACTGAAATGTTATTTGAAGATATATCTTTTCTTTAAGTTCTTAATATTTAGAGATGGTTTAAATATGCTAAAAATGGCTAGAATCTTTTCAAAGATATGTGCAGAAAAGATAAGGGCTGTGGAGGAATGCCACGTGCTTGAGGGATGTTTTAGAATACCATGATTATCTCAGATATTACAAGAAAACTAGGAAGGGTGAAGTCTTCAAAATAAACAAAATATTTGGTTAATAGAATGAATCAAATGAAATGATGCCTTTTTAGCCTTTACTCACAATTTGGAAAACATTAATGCTTAATCCTGATAGCCTGCCAATCATTTGTATAATCATATCTGCTAGATCTCATGGGTAGCAAAGACATTATTCATATCTATTAATGCATGCCTATTAATCAGTTGCTTTGGCTAAGCCTAGCTAATTTCTTCCCTCTGTGCCAGTGGCATAATTAGTAACATATTACCCCCATCACTCAAATAATGCCATGATGAACCCTGCCATTGTTTGATATGTGTTACCTCCTTGGCTTCACTGAAAGGTGCTGTTTTAATTTTATATATGCAACATAATTGTTTTTCAATAGGGATTGTTAAGAAAATAAATCTGTCACATTAACATATGAAGTGACAGATAACATACAAATATTTTAAAGGAAACAATTAGACTGATTACTCTGAGGATAGTCAGTGACTCCATAAAGAATTCAATGAAGCTCGTCCTTATTCTAGCTGCAGGATTAGGAAAGGCTGCAAGTCCCGATTCCACAGGAGAATAAAGTTTTATCTTAGCAGCTATAAAGAGAAAGAATATGGATACTACTGGGTCAATTATGCTGCTTATTTCCTATATTAAATGGAAATTTACCAATGTAGACTAAATATAGAATGGGGAAGAAGAACGGATAATGGTGATATCTATGAACACAAATTACAGCCTAAAAAATATGTAAAAGTTATCATCTTTAAAATTAAAGGGTAAACCAAATACAACTGCCAAAAAATCTACAAATGTTCCCAATGATATTCTGCAAAATCATAGATGGGAGTGTGCAGTCCAGATGTTATACAGACAGATTATAACTTGGAGGACCCCATGAGGGTCCATCCACTTGGAGATCTGAGAACCTTGCAGAAGGAAAGAAAGACTGTAAGAGTCATAGGGGATGGAGGACACCAGGAGAATATTCCCCACTAAATGAGCTAGGAAGAGCTCACATGGGCTCACAGAGACTGAAATGGCAAGGACAGGACCTCCCCATGTCTGCACCAGGTCCTCTGTATACATGTTATAGCGGTTAGCTTGGTGTTCTTCTGGGAATCCTAAGGGTGGGAAGTGTACCAGAGATAGGATAATTTGAGGGAGGGGAAACTTTTTTGGATGCCAAAAGAAAAAAAAACAACAAAAGAAAAAATGAAAAAGAAATGAGCAATTCACATGAAACAAGCTAGTAAGCAACAGTACTCCATGGCCTTGGCATCAGACTCTACCTCCATATTCCAGCCCTGCTTAAGTTCCTTCTATGATGGACTACAGTGTGGAATTGTGAGGCAAATAAACCCTTTTCTCCTTCATATGTGCTTTGGTCATGTTCTTTTGTTAGAGCGATTCATTTCCTAACATAAGCTGGTACCAGAAGCAGGCTACCAACATGAAGATGGGGAAGACTGTAGAAGGACTTAACAGTTGTGTGCTAGAAAATCCAAGAAGTTTTACATCTCAGTGAGCTACCCTGGAGGAGCTTGTTAGAGAAGAATGTTGAGACAGTGCAAATGATGGACACCAGGATTGTGACTTTACAGAAAGAAACAAAGACTCTGCCAGGCAGTAAGAAGAATTCCTCTGTGTTCACTATATAGTCCCTTGATTCTGGTTTCCTGCCAATTTGAGTTTCTGTTATTCTGGCTATCTTCAATTATATTTTAAAATGTGAAAGTGTAATCCAAATAACTCCTTTCCTCCCTCTACCCCCCCCTCAAAAAATTAAAGTGTAGACTTCTGGGAATGGTTTAAGAGTACAGCTAATGGAAATTCCAAGTTGGAGGCCAAAACAATCCTGTAAAATAAAAGATATTCCCTGGTCTAAAGCTTTATTGTAAAGCAACAGTGATAAAATTGCATGGTACTGGCATAGGAATAAATAGGCTAGTTGATCAACTGAATTTAACCTGAGACCCAGAAATAAACCCACACACCTATAGAAAGTTCATTTTTGACAAAGAAGCCTAAACCATACAATGGAAAAATGATGGTATCTTCAACAAATATTGGTGGTCTAATTGGATGTCCACTTGTAGAAAAATGCAAACAGATCCAGATTTATCACCCTGTGCAAACCTAAAGTCCAAATGGATTAAAGACCTCAACATAAAAGCATACACACTGCATTTGTTAGAGTAAAAAGTGGGGAAGAGCTTAGAACTCATTGGCAGAGGAGACATCTTCCTGAACAGAACACCAATAGCTCAGGCTCTAATACCAACACTTAATAAATGCAACCTATGAAATTGAAAAGCTTCTGTAAGTCAAAGGACACTGTCAACAAAACAAAAGGACAGCCTAAAGACTGGGAAAAGATCTTTAAGATCTTTACCAACCCTACGTCTCACAAAGGGATAATATCCAAAATATACAAAGAACTTAAGAAATTAAAAACCACCAAACCAAATAACCTAATTAAAAAATAAGATATGGATCTAAACAAGGATTCTTAACAAAGGAACAGCAAATAACTGAGAAACACTTAAAGAAATGTCCAGCATCCTTAGTCATCGGGGAAATGCAAATCAAAACAACTCTGAGATTCCTTCTTACACCTATCAGAATGGCTAAGATCAAAAACTCAAGTGACAGAACATGCTGTCCATGTTGTGGAGAAAGGGGATCACTCCTCCATTGCTACTGGGAATACAAACTTGTACAACCACTTTGGAAATCAATCTGGCTCTTTGTCAGAAAATTGGGAATAGTTCTACCTCTAGACCTAGCTATACCACGTCTGGGCATATTCCCAGAAGATGCTCCACCATATAGCAAAGACATTTGCTCAACTACATTCATAGGAGTTTTACTTGGAATAGACAGACTCTGGAAACAATCTAGATGCTCCTCAACTGGAGAATCGTTATAGAAACTGTGGTACATTTATACAATAAAATACTACTCAGCTATTAATTACAAGGAAATCTTGAAATTTGCAGGCAAATAGATGGAACTAGAAAAGATCACTCTGAGTGGAGTAACTTACACCCAGGAAGACATTCATGGTATATACTCACTGATAAGTGGATATTAGACCAACATAGATTTATTTTAGTGGGTTCTAACCAGCAAGGGATCAGGACAGATACTGGGACTTAAAGCTGGTCTCTGAGCAGAGAACTAGGAGTTGTATGGAGGAGTTGGGATATGGAAGGTCTGGGGTGGGGGGAGCAGGAGCTCCACAGGAAGACCATCAAGGCCGGTGGATCTTGACTCAGGGGGTGCTACACAAACAGATGCACCAGTCAAGTACAACAATGCACAGAACCAAAACCTCCTGTTCAGACACAACCTATGGAGAGCTTATTCTCCACTGTTGTGTGGGGAGCAGTGACTGCTTCTGAACTTCTACATGCACTCTGGCACTCAGGATTGGATCACTGCCCCTGGGCAGGACAGCCTTGTGGACACACAGAAGAAGAGCTTACAGGCCATCCTACTGAGAGCTGACAGGTTGTGGCATGATGATGGGGGAGGAAGCAGCCCTGTCAGAGGTCTAGGGGAGAGGAGTAGTTCAGAATGGTGATGGAGGGTTGGAATGGAAAGATATATTGAGGGAATATAAATCAGGATGTATTGGAAAAAATTAAAATAAATATATATTTTTTAAAAGAAGAGGAATAAAATGGGCACGGCTAATTACAATCCTGTAACTAAATTTGCAAATTATTTCAAAATTACTACCATGAAAACTATGACCCAGTGATTCCTATCAACCCACAGAAAATTGGGAAACACATATGGTAGTCATAATATCACGTTATATGATCAACCACTTGTCTGATTCAGTACACAGTCACTTGATTTATCATATAATGCCAACATTTCCCTTATAGGTGGTTTATTATCATCCAGATTTTACACAAAGGCAGAAAAGTCTATATGAACAAATCTAATGACAAAGTAGGGATTCAGTACATATCAATCAAACTTTGGAACCTGAAAATTCCATATTAATATGCTACTAATTGAACTAATACCTTTGATACACTAATTACATGGCTAACGGTATAAATAAGGAGAATGATGAACAGCACTGAGATACTCCAAATCCAAAAAAAATTGGAGAACAATGTCATATTTTAATATACTTCTATTAGCCATTTAAAATTTAAAATTAGTTTTATTTCATAAGTTGAAACATTTACATGGTATCGTTTTTGTGTATGACCTTGTAGCTAGCCAGATCATAGCCCCCAGGGAGAACATATTATTATTATTTTGCTGAATGGATATGTCATGAAACTGACTCCTAATGACTCATTGCTAAGACCATATGTTAATGCATCTCTCAATCTTTGGTCAGATAAGCTTCTGTTTGTAGTATATGATGACTACTGCAGTGACTCACAACTGGCCAGGGTCTAAAACCATGAGGGCTTGTGAAATGTTTATCCCTTAATGGAGCATCTATGTTTTAACTTTTCCTCCCTCCTGTTCCTCTGGCATCATTGTGGAAGGGGGAGCAGAAAGAGTCTAAGAGATGCAGACTGTGGAGGAACACAGGGAAACTCCAGACACATGAGGGATGCTGCACACCTGAACTCACAGTGACTATAACAGGGTATACAAACCCTCTATAACTTTAAGCCACCTTTTGATATTACCTTGAGACAACAGTAACATGGGAATTTTGTAGAAATGTAAATATTCTGCTTATGATAGAACAATTGGAGTGTGGTGTGAAAACTATTCACATAAGTCTTAGACTGCATATGCAACCGCAATGAGACTGATTAAATGGGAGTTATATAACATTCTTGGCAAGACTTTTCTAAGATTAAAAAGTAATAAATATAGCACAACTGTTCATCAACTTCTAGATTTAACTGAAATGGATTGAATTTTTAAGAAAAATCTCAATTCAGGTAGGACCAGAAAAACTTAGAAAGTAACTTTTAGAAATTATAGGTATAAAATTGTAATTAAAAGCACATTAGACAAATTTAAGAGAAAAATAACATTTCTTTGGTCAGACCAGTAAGATAGTAAGATAGACTGTTACCTAGAGAATTTGTTGGGGAGTAATGTCACAGTCAACATCCATCTGGAACATGGGGAACATATCGATTAGAGGGAGAGATTTAGCTGTAATATGGTTGAAACATCTATGTTTCAGAATCCCATAAATTCTGACACTTAGATGGCTCTCAAGGGAAGACATCAGTGAGTTGAGCTATTCAGGGTCATAACAGATGTCATTTGATGCGAGGTGTTTCTGGTGGCATAGCCATGGGGAAGATGGCTTTGTTTGTCAGGAATATTATTCTGGTGAAAAGACTCGGCTGTAAACCAGTAGTGGGAAGCTGTCCCAGCAACTGGCTGAACATGTGTCATTATGTCATCCACAATTCATAGTGCTGGCCTAGCAGGACAGAGTTTAAACAGTTGCTCCCTTCTCGTTCATACTCAGTTAAATATACAAGCGTACAAAAAAATTGATGATGAGTAAATATGAACAAAAATGTATGCACACAGCAGCTGCACAGGAAGTAGCGTATGTTTATGAGTATCTGTGTGAATGTGTATGAGCATTAATTAGGCAGTAGTTACTAATTAACAATAAACTGCACTTGAATACGTAGTTCAGACTTCACAAGTGCCACAAAGGAGAATCTGCAGTCTGCTTTCACATTCACAGTTCTGTGCCATGTAGAGAGAATTTCAGTTGTTGCATCCAATTTTATTGTTTAATGCCAAAATATCTTGAAATTCAGTGGTATCATAAAGACCTTTCAGAATAATCCATATCTTTACTGTTTTTAAAGCAAAAAAAAAATACAAACTAGTTGACTGATACATTCATAAAGTTAACAACTTTCATAGTCAAAAGACATTTTTCACATCTAAAGTAATTTAGTAACAAAAATGTCCACATGAAATATTTTTTCAATATATGCAACACTTTTAAAACCCTCTAGAAGTATGAACCATCCAATAAATGACAATTAAATGATGCATTCTGAAACAGATTGAGATATCTACAGGTTGAGCAAATCATCACAATAAATGTAACTATTTCATTTAGTTGCTTAGGATTGCCACTAAACACCTGTACTATTTCTTCAACCTTCTAGAGCTAGTATAACAATCTCGGAATCAAATTCTTTCTCCCATCCTCACATATGTGCTACACTTTAATATATTTGTTTTCTTATCATACCCTAAAAGTTGACAAATCTTGCTGAATGTCAGTCTATTTTAATGTTTTGAGGTGGTGCTCTGTAAAATTGAATTAAAACAAATCAGAATTTCCTTCCTGTCCCCTCCTTGCATCTACTGTAAACTGTTGCGATAGATTGATGTTAAGAGTATGGGCCCTAATTTAGGAGTTTGGGGGTACTTATATTTACAGTCCTAACTAGCTTGCCTCAGTGAGAAGTAGGCCTGTTGCCTCCCACATGGTTTCAGTGAGTTCACGCTGGGGAGATGAGTTCTGCTTCTCCCCACAGGATGTTTCTGGGATCCTTTCTGCCTTTGCTGCTCTGGCTTTGTTCTTCCCTCTATAGTGCAGGAATTTCTGGGTTGTGCCTGGTAATCTCCTACCTACATTAAGCAAGTTAGCTAAGGCCATGACAAGGAGGCATTTCCTTCTTTGTCACCACTGTTTCTTTTGTCTGCTGCCCACTCTGCCTTGCAATTCATTGTTTCATTTATCTTACACATTTTGTTTTGTTTCAAGGGAGAGTGGTAATTAATCTCTGTAAGACACACTGTTCACAGTGGATAATTTTTTTGTGAATCCCAGAGTCTGTGCCATACCTGTATTCACTATATACTTCCAATTTATATATGTATCTGAAAATTTATCCACATCACAGAAATATCTGTTCTGAATCAAATATTTTTTGAGACAGGGTTTCTCTGTGTAGCCTTGGCTGCCCTAGGATTCACTTTGTAGACCAGGCTGCCCAACTCACAGAGGTCTGCCTGCCTCTGCTTCCCAGAGGGCTGCGATTACAGGAATGTGCCAGTGTGCCTGACTTCAAATAAATTTTATGTTTCAGAATATGTGCTCAATGAACACTTTTGTTTTGGCTCAGTGCATGAAGAATAAGTAACTATTTTTTCATACTATACATGTTCAACAAATAGCTATTCTGCATCTTTCGCTATTACAGATGTTGGTTTAAAAAATAGAGAAATATGAAATAGATACCCTTGATAACAATAACATATTTAATAAGAGCTGAGCAAAATTAGTATAATAATATTCTAAATGCAATAAATCCAGTGGTAAAAAGAACAAATGCACTGGTGATTTACCCAAACAATGGTAAAAAATACAAAATAAAGTGATGAACAGTTTGGACAGTGGTAAAATCTATGTCCTAGGATATAAAAATGGCTAAAACATCCTCAGGGATTTTTAACATTAAAACATTTATGAAATATGCTTATTTGTATTCCTAATAAAAATAATGATTCTGAAGTACATCTCATAAACTGAAGGTGTTTCACTCAAAATTGGTACTTTGACAGTGAATTCTAATCCAATGCTACTAAAATTTGGGATCAGGGGAGCTCATTTAGGTCATGAGCACAGACCTTGGGATTAACAGGATTCATGAAGAGGCTGAAAAGAACACCATCGGCCTCCTGTTATGTGCAGTCATAGACATGTGTTAGCCTACAGAAGGGGACACTGGGCTTCCACCATGGTGAATTGCCAGTGCCTTAATTGTGAATTTCATAGTCTACAGAGCTATGAGAAATGAATTACTATTGTTCTTAGGCTGTCATTCTGTTGTTTTGCTATTGCAACCCTAATGAACTAATACAGTGCATTGATTAATTTTCTTTTGTATTATAAAACACCATGACCAAAAATGACTTATGGGAGAAAGGGCTTATTTGATCCATAGTTCCAAAGGGAACAACCATTGTGGCATGGCCATGGGAGCCATGAGGGCAGGCGTCAGGAGCAGGAGGCGAACAGATCACATCTTCAGGCACAAGCAAGTAGAGAGAATGAACTAGAGGTGCGAAAGACTATAAAAGTCTCAAATCTCGGCCCCAGGTAACGCATATCACCTAATAAGGACACAGTTCCTCATGGTTTCCTAATATTTCTCAAGAGTTCCACCACCTGGGAGCTTAGTACTCAACTACCTGAGCCATAGAAAACATTTCTGATTTAAACCATCACAGATGCTAATTAAAGATTGCTGTTTAGAAATGGTTCCTTGAGACTGGAGAGATGGCTCAGCAGTTAGGAGCATATACGATTCTTTTTTTATCATTTTTATTAATTTATTCATAATACATTTCAAGTGTTATCCCATCCCTTATATCCTCCCCTCCCTCCGCTTTCCCCCTACTCCCCTCCCCTATGACTGTGACTGAGGGGGACCTCCTCCCCCTGTATATGCTCATAGGGTATCGAGTCTCTTCTTGGTGACCTGTTATCCTTCCTCTGAGTTCCACCAGGCCTCCCCATCTAGGGGAAGTCATCAGAAATGGGGCCCCAGAGTTTGTATAAAAGTCAGACCTCACTCACCACTCAATGGTGGAGAATGTCCTGTCCATCGGCATGTACAATGCTTTCAGAGGAGCTCAGTTCTCAGCAGCCATGTCACGTGGCCCAGAGACTGCCTGGGACTCTAGCTTCCAGAGATCCAATACTTCTGTTCTCCAAGGGTATTTTTATCATAAGCACACACACACACACACACACACACACACAAACATTCACACACACACTCACACACACATGCACACACACACTCACGCACACACACACACTCACACACACACACTCACACACACACACACACACACACACAGAAATAAATAGAAATAAATGTAGACGAGGCTTTATTTCATAACATATGAAAATATAAATTATCTGCACAGATGAACTGCCATGTGATGTTTTAAAGCTAATGTACATGGAAAACTGATCAAAGCAAGTATTACCTGCTTCTTGATAAAGACAGCCTCCACTACTAATGTTCTGATATCTTGTGCTTAAGAATAAATTCCTTCCAGTTTATGGAATTATTATGCCTACATGACAATGATTTCTTTCTCTATTTTCAATGTATGTTGTCTATGAGTTCTTTATACATTTCGTACTTAATATATTTTGCAATATTTTAGTGTTTTTTGATGTTTCTCATTTTTATTAATTTATTCATATTACATCTCAATGGTTATCCCCCCTTGTATCCTCCCATTCCTCCCTCCCTCCCATTTTCCCCTTACTCCCCTCCCCTATTACTGTGACTGAGGGGGACCTCTTCCCCCTGTATATGCTCATAGAGTAGTTTTAATATATGTTCTTATTCTGAATTATAGAGAAAAATTCAAGTAACTAATTTAGTGCCACATTGAAATAGGTCTCCATATACCATTAATTAAATAAAGAAAAATTATGACTATTCCTCTTCTTATATAAATTTCTATGAAAGAAATGTTGATTTTCAATCCAACTCGTTGCTTTACTTGTCATTCAAAAAAGCCAAGGACTTCTTAATAAATAGTTCAAATATACACTTTCATTATATATACATATATACATATGTGTGTATATGAATATTGCATAATTGTACAAGCGGGCCAGTTAATAAAAGGATATGGAATTTAGAACCTGTCTTAACCGTCTAATTTGAACCCAAAATAAATCAACAATGGAAAAATAATGCAATAGAATAGGACAATTGTTCAAATTAGCATACTAGGTATTTTGCTACTCAGAAGTCATTGTAATAATTACAAATATTAAAATATAATAGCTTTCTTAATTTAGAAGTTGATTCTATATATGCACATGATGCATATTATTATTTTATGTACATTACATGTATACTATAAATATGTGTGTACACGTGTACTGAGAATATAAACCCTATGTTTCTTACTTACTTGAAAAGTTAGCTGTTCCCACAATGTTCCACACATTTCTATCACTGCATACACCAGACAAAATAATAAGCACACAACCAATATTTCTCTTATTGTGAGATATTGCATTAAAATGTACTGAAATTTTGATAATATACACTCACAGTATTATAGTGGAAAATATCTGACTTAATAACTAAAATCAATTCATGAATAAAGCTCACAAAGTGTGATACTCTAAAATTACTTAGAGGTGTTCTGTGAATGCTAATAAGCTAGTGGAACTATTTAAGACAGATGGACTGAAGTTTTGAGGGAAGAAGGATAAAATCTCTAGCATAAAAAAAAACAGAATAACCTGCTGTCCTTCCTCTGAGTGCCACCAGGTTTCCCCCTCCAGGGGATGTGGTCAAATATGAGGCTCCAGAGTTCCTGTGAAAGTCATACTCCCTTCTCCACTCAACTGTGGAGAGTGTTCTGTCCATTGGCTAGATCTGGGGAGGGGTTTGAAGTTTACAGCCTGTATTGTCCTTGGCTGGTGCCATAGCTTGAGGGGAGTAAGGGGAAAATGGGAGGGAGGTAGGAATGGGAGGATACAAGGTATGGGATAACCATTGAGATGTAATAAGAATAAATTAATAAAATAAAATTAAAAAAAAACAGAATGAACAGAAAAAAGTCCTTACTTATTCAGAGTTAAAACAGATTTCACTCCTCTACAGTTAACCTTTCCAAATTCTCTGTTTATCAACAATTCATAATGTTGTTTATAATAATTATTAAAGTATTGATAACTAATAATTACAATTATATGGCATTGGTCATAGCAAAATAACACCACAACTTTTCACAATGTCATAGCAATGATTCTTCTCTACTCAATTGTAAAATTACTATTATTGTTACTGCTATACTGAACTAATTTTCTAACATTTGATATTTTTATCCTTCCTATTGTGTTGATATAATATCCCTAAAAAGGACTTAAGGGATAATGGATTTATTAATTCCCAATTTGAGGTATATATAGTACACCACAGCAGGGATATCAACAAAGCAGGGCAGTGAGGCAGCTTGTCTCAACCACAGTCATGCGATGGAGAGCAAATGATGCTGTGCTCCACACTTTCTCACCTTTACATAGTCCTGGATCCCAGCCAGTGGAATAGTGCTATACACAATGAATGAGTCTTCCTACCTCAGTTATCTATTGCCCTAGTAAAGAAAATTCTTCAAAGTCATATCCAGAGGCTCATCACTTGAGGTGACTGTAGATCTCATGATGGTGAAGTGCATTTAAGATTAACCACCACATCCTGTTTTCTTCAAATACTCTTCTGGTTCAGAACTTACTTTAATAGATTTCTTCTTATGTTAAAAAATATTGTTACTTTTATTTAGACTAGTAATAAATAGGAGGTGGAAAGAGTGTAAGAGCCAGAGGGAATAGAGGACACCAGAAGAGATATGTCCTCTAAAATCAACTGAGCAAAGTTCGCATGAACTCATACTAAAGCAGCAAGAAAAGGGCAAACATAGGTCCACAACAGGCACTCTGCGTATATATTACAGCTTTTAGTTTAATATTTTTCTGGGAATCCTGAGTGTATGAATGAGACAGTCTATGATTCTAGTGCCTTCTCTCCAGGCTCTATTCTATCAGTTGGTTTTCCTTGTTCAACTTTGATGTGATGGTTTTGCTTTATCTTACAGTATTTTATTTTGTAAAAGTAATAATTATGACACCACTTGACATGCTATAATTTTAAATAAAACATTTCAAATAATTTTAAAAACATGGCCCAATGTTCATGATTGTAACAGGTAATTAGTTTTCTATTTTCATCCTACTTCAGTTGTTTCTTCTTCCCTCTACAGTTTTTTACTTTTTATATATGTATATCATACCAGATAATATATTTTAAAATATAAATCATGTCAATATCAGCAACTGAATTGATTTCATGCTACAAAACATTCATCTTCTGAATTATAACTTAATTTGATTTTTCCTAATATTGTACACTTTACCAGAAAAAAATTTTCCTTTCCCCTAATACATTTAGATATATATATATTTGAAGAAAATATATCTTTCAACAAACTTCTATAGAATTGATGACTACTAGTCATCTGAGAGAATTCTCAAGTGGCAATTGAGTTCTGTCCATACACATGGAATATTAAATGGTAAGGCATGATATGTAAATCTCTGTCAACATTTACTAAGACACATAAAAAAAATAATACTACATTTTTTTTAGCAAAAAAACGGCTAAGAAAATTTTAGGCAATCTGTAATTTATATTTTAAGATATTTGTCATGCTTTTATTTTAACATCTAAAAACAGTAACAATGCTTCCCATGTGTATTATATTTAGATCCACATTATTTAGATTATATATACAAACCATAGAGTCATCTAGTTCAACCCTAAATCATGTAAAAGAACAAAGTATACTAATAAATGATAATAGTTGGTTACATGAAGAACTAGAATTAGAAAGCAGCACATTGGATAATTTTCTCCATTGATGCAGTTAAGAATAACAACTGGGCCACTCTACAATTAAACTCGTTGGGTAGAAGGCAGTCAAAGGGGACAAATAAATACTTAGATAATATACAAATTTGAAATGATCAATTATCTGCATTTGTTTAAACCTTATTTGAATGCATTTATCATAATTCTAATCCTCATGGTTTGAAACTTTATTTGGCAGGTTGCCTTTAGTTATCACAAACATTTCTAAAGAATGAATAAGTCATTTTGCCATCAATATTATTCTCATAATAGATAACCTGAAATCTTTTCTTCTGTCATAAAGCATCATCTCCTTAGTTGCACTAGGAAAACTTCACTGGCACACAAGATAGCACTATATCATCTCAGACACTGAGAGGTCAATGTGCAATTGTTATCTTTTATAAAGTGACATATAATTTATCTACTTTTCCAACAAGATATAATAAGCATTAAAATAGTTTCCAAAATGTTTGACTATTTAGACAAGAATAGCATATGCTGGGCTAAAAATAAAGGCTATTAATAAAATCCTTTATGCAGTATTGCTGTCATCAAACCCATCTGTCCCTATAAGAACTCAGCATGTTCACAGCTACTGCCAAGAGAGCTGCCCTGTGTAGCAAGGACTTTAAATGACCTATCCACCCATGACTACAGCCATCTCTCTGTAGTCTTCCAGTCAAATGACAGAAATGATTCCTCTCTTTGAATCTAGTGACATTCATTCTAGTCTCATTCAACACCAATAGGGTTTTATTTTCCCAGATTTTCTATCATTTGTTCAGCTAATGTTTCAGTTGCTTTTTGTAAAACGTGATTCGGATTCATTTTTATTTTTAAGTTGCTTATGTAGCAAGTATAAAGTGATTCATTTGCAAAAACTATATAAATACATATTCATTTTAGCAATATTGACAAATAGATCCTTTGAAGAGAAACATAGACTGAGATGATTGATTGTATGCTTCTGCCCCTGAATGAAAGCTCTATCTATTGATTCATAGGTATCAAAACATGGACTATCTATGGTAATTTAGAATTCCTTGCAAACATCCTTAATTCACACAGAACAAAGCTAAAGGTTTTATATTTAATATAATTGAAAATACTTTTAAAATGGCACCTGTATTGTGTAAACATCTATAATGCAAATAGTTTAAATAGTATTGCGTAAGAGAAAGATTGAAACATCAGTTTACAATATTATGGCTTATGCCCTATACAGGGTTAGGACTTTGGGGGTAGGGAGGAAACCAAGTGGTTCCTAATTGAATCAGAGATGGCTAAGGAAGAATGGAAAATAGGCTTCATATCTACAGTGGAACACTGCATGCAAAATTAGGAAGAAGATTCTCACAAATAAAAATAGTTTACAAAAACATCATTTGAACACAGTCTATAGCTTTGAAACATCCTACATTTTCAGTTAAATTCTTTAAAGGTCAAGAATCACATGTTTTTTAATTTTACCATATAATGGTTGGCATAGCATAAATGTACTAATAATAAACTATCACTCTTATCTAGAATTTGAAACAAGGAATAAAATATTATTTGATTTTTGTTAGTCATATTTAATACTTATTGGTTGCAAGATGTATTCTCACTATATAGTACATGATGGCTTTGAACTCATAATTTTCAGACTTACCATGTTATATTCTGAATGCAAGAAGATAAAGTATGTACAACCACACTCTGCAGAGGATATGGTCTCATTTTTATTTTTGCATTTCAATGTATGCACAAATACAAATCAATAGCAAATGGGTAGTGAGAAGAAATACAAGTAGAGGTTAGAAAATATATGTAGAGTAACAGAAGGAAACAAGCAATGAAACTTCAAAATGGTAAGGAGACATTTCTATGTGCTAAGAGCACATTCTTTTTCCTACAAAAAATGAGCTCAAAGGTTTCAATTTATTGTCATTTTGATGCAGGAAATATACACTTTCAAAAATTCCTGCCCCAAAATAAGAGATAATTTTCAAGTACATATAAAATTAAGTGGTATATATTCTAAATAATTTTTAAAATACATTGACTTAATTAAAAAATAATTTGTGAATTTTTACAGTTATAATATGGAACATGTCTTATGCAGAAGTATTGTGACTAATCTAATTCTGTAGAATGAAACAAACATGCACTTGAGTATATATTGTCTGTCATTTCCTTTCTTTGTTTATATGAAGCTGATAAAAATGAATGCATCTATATATGTATATACATATAAACACATTTATGTAACATATGCTATAAAATGAAGATCAATAAACTATGAAAATTAATGAGATTTTCATGTAGTAAATATGCAAAAGTTTCTGAAGATATGCTATGTTTATAATTAGAATAACACATAACACATCTTCAGGGTTCATCTTCATGCATGTTAAGTGTATTATATGTTCAAACAATTTGTTGTCAAATTTGGCCAAATCTAGATGTGATTCATGCTCATAATGATTGCTTTTCTTAGAATTTTGGATAGGTAGCTAATGATTTTATAACTATGTTTTGCAAAGTCAGCAAATAGTCTCTTTTATGATGTTTTTATTTTCACATATCAATGTACTTTTTATTATTTACTAATAATACACTAAAGAAAATAGTTTAACAGGAAGGAGGAGAGTGAAATTGAAGCAACTGTTCCCCAGGAAGCAGGATTGAAAATGTAAAGTGTGTGGCTTCAGAGAACAGGGTCAATATTTAATGAAGCCTTTCACTGAGCTTCTTCCTGCTACTCTGAGTTCCCAGTGAGTGGTCATGAACTTTAAAAATATTAAAGGGATATTTCATATGACTTCATTCATCTGAAATCTAGAAAAAGAGATCAATGGCTTGCCAAGAAGGTCAGTTAGTGAAAACAGGATTAAGATCCAGGCAACCAACAACACAACAGGCGCTTTCATTCCTACAGTGTTAGGCCGTGGAAACCTCATAAGCCTAGAAACACATTAGTTCTCTCATCATTAGCAGTGAGGTTACTGCAGGTAAAGACTTCCCTGAAAGATTCCCATGTACACTAAAAATGGATGCTCCTCTTCTGTCTCTAGTATCCTTTCAGTAATACCTCAGCTATGATTTGCTGTAATCAAGCATTCCAGCAGGTTTGATTATGTACTTTTAAATCATACATATATATATATATATATATATATATATATATATATATATATATATATATATATATATATATATATACACACATTCTCTTAACCACCCTTCCTATTTAGCACTCATTTTATTGTTATCAGTCTATTTCTTATCCATTAGATTTTGACTTATTAAGACTAGGAAGTAGCAGGTCCTTTTTAAACTAGACCCAACATAATATCTTGATCTTAGTGAACATATAAATGATCATGAATGTCTATTAGAAAACCAGTTAGTTAAATTAAAAGCTTTGGATTTAAATAACACACACTTATATAGAAAAGAGGACCTACAAAACTGGACTGCAAAGAACATGGTGGTATACCTAGTAAATCAGAGACATATGGTTCTTTACCAATTAAGACAAACTTGGTCTACATGATGAGGTTCAGATTAACCAGGGCTACATAGTCATATCTTGCCTCCAAAAAGCAAGCAAGCAAACAAACAAACAGCAAAAACCATAGTAGAACCATACTTGGCAAGGAGATACCATAATCACAAAGTGGTTTTCCAGGGTGAAGGTCATCAACTCCATCCTGGGTGTCTTGACTCTTACAGTTTCCCAAATGTAGGGAATTCAATTAACCAATTTATGGCGATTTGAGTATATTTACACTCTACCCTGAACTGGCTTTTTTTCCTTTTATTTTGATTTTTATAAGTTATCCTACATAAAAATGTTAGATTTGTCAGTACTTACTGGCAAAGAAACTTGACATATACAATCAAGAGTTAACAATGTGTGTATGGTTCATATACTGTTCATATCTTTACACAGTGTCTACTGTTAATTCATGCATAGGGCCTCTGTTTTCTAACAGAATTTTACAAACTCTGTAATTAATGAGCATTTTTCACCTATTAACTCACATCTGTACTTTTTAGCATATTACATTAACTGAGACAAACTCAGTGCATAATTTAATGCTCGGGGTAGATGATCCATTTCTTGATGAAAGTTACCCTAAAATTATAATGAATTGTAGTTAGTGCTATGGGTCAAAATATGTGCCCCCTCTTATGTTAAAATGTTAACCCTCCACATATCAGAATGCTACTGCAAATCTGAAATAGTTTGTTTATAGAGGAAATCAAGTCAAAATTGGTCAGTAAAGTGGTCCCTAATCCAATCGTGAGTGATGTCTTCATATCATGAGGATTCTCTGAACACAGATAAGAATATAAGGAAGATAGTAGTTTGGTGAGAAGGAGGGAAGAGAGGAGGTCTAAGAATTAGAAGGAAAAATGACCTGAGGCAATCTTTCCTGCACTTGATCCCAGACTTTTGGTTTCTAAAACTTCATGATAACAAAAATACTATTCATGCTGCTCAGACTGTGTTGTGCTGTTGTGACAGCCATAGCAGGGAATCTCCTTAACCAATTAACTCAGTATCAAAATGATCATTTTGACCTTGTCAGTTTCATTAATGACTTTTCTATGGGTAAACCAAAGCAAGATGTCATAATTATGCAAACATATCACTCTTCTTTATGTTTCTCTTTTTGTGTCATCAGCCTGTTATATTTGATGGACTGGAATTGATTCTTCTTTAGGATTATGAACTGAATGACCCTGGCAGGGCAATGTTTACAACAGACTTTGCTGAAGACTCTTAAAAAGTATTGAACAAATCAAATAGAAACCAGACACATGGATTCCTATGGGATGCTATTTTGGTGACAAGAGAAAGGCCAATTATTTCTTCTTCTTTATAGATTGTTTTCTTATCTCAGAATACAGTTTTATCTTTTAAGTTGTATCAGTTATTAACTTCAATAAAAGATGAATATCTCAAAATTATAATGTTTCAAGATGCAGTAGGTCACTCCTCTTTTCAGTGAATATGTGAGTGGATTGAAACAGTTGAGATAATGGGACTTACTGCAATTGGATGATATATAAACTCTTGACACCTAACTTTCATTATCTCCCAAAAAACACTACAAAAATACTGTAGTAACTATTTATACTATAACAACTGTAGCAGTAGAAAATGTCTTCAGAGAAAGCAATTATTTTTGGTAAAACCCTAAAATACAGTAAGAAGCAAGGTACCATAAGATACATTTAAGTCTGGTAAATTATTAATATTAGATGTTACTGAACTTAAGACTATTTTTAAGCTTAGTTGTTATATTTGGCATGAAAGGAAAACTACCTGACACTCATGTCAGTCTGTCTTTTATTTATTATTGCGTTGTTACTACAAATTACATTGACATATTAGAAGATATATTTATTTATAGTCAATTGGTACACGATGTAGTATAAAAATAACTGGGTATTTTCTTGAATTAAGTTAATGAATCTCAGTAATAGTTTTTCATCTCAATAGGAAGACAAACAGTGGTAATATTGATCAAAACTAATTTAAAATGTAGTGATCATGTTATTTTTATCTGGCTTCTATAGCAAAATACCACAAACTGGGTATACTAAAGAGCAAAGTTTTCTTTTTTCTCACAGTGTATTCTCCAAGGTCAAACTCAAGGTCCCTACTCCTTGACCTACAGGTGTCATTTTCTATATTTCTCCACCTGGTTTTTCTCTACTCCTGGAAATCCCTGGTGTCTCTCCAGGAGTTCAATTTTCTTTTTTTATAAGGACAGAAACATAATTGGATTTGAGCTCACCCATCTGCCCTCATTTTCACATAATCTCCTGTTTGAAGGTCCTATCTAAAAATTCATAGAGTTTATGAGGATCTCTGAAGTGGTTTCAGTTTATGTACATAAACAATGAAGAAAGTCCACTTGGGTCCATAACAGCAGTAGGTATAGTATTCTCGATGCTCTCAAGGTCACTGCTTCTGTAAGAGGCTGACGGACTTATACCCTCAGTCACTGTGTCCCTTCAGCAACGTAGTAACTAACCATGCATAGCTACACAGTCATATTTTGTATATTTATTCATGTTCTGTTCAAGGAACCTTGTTTTCTTCATTAATAAAGTTTGGAAATAGTTCTCTATTCAAATTCTATAGGTCTAAAATATTGTCAGTAAAAATTGAATGAGGTCAATGATAGATGTACTTATGTGAGGAATGAACTTGCTTCTCAGACGTTCTGTAAATATCAGGTAGATGAAGGGTTCTTCCTGTAAGTCCAGCTTCAGAGGAGAAGGAGAGCTCAACCTGGCTAGTAGGCTAGGATATGAGAAAGCACTAGATGTGACTCAGAAAAGCTTTTCAATGGATGGGGAGTAAGAACACTCAAATTTCTACAAACTTAGGCTTTTACATGCATTCATATACATACAAAACATGTATATATGCATGCATGTATAACACATGAGAATGGAGGGAAGTAAAATAAGATATCATCCCAAATAATAAAAATTCCACCTGTGATTTATTACAACAGATGAAGCTTTAGTTGATGTGGGATAATCCCTGAATTAGTAGAGCACATGTTTTACTACAACAGGGAAATAATTATGAAAATCATTATATGAAACTATAGTTAAAAAAAACTAACTTAAGGTAACCATGCACAGTGATATAAGAACTCTGTTGTTAGAGAAATTTTCCATTGATATTGAAAAATATTTAAATGGAAAAACACCAGAGAATTCCAGATAAAATTTAATCTAGGCACAGGTAATTAGCATGAAGTTGATAATGTGTCATTTCAAGTAAACTCTCCTGGAACACATGGTCATACAAGAGAATTTTAAGCACTTGGAATGCAAAATAACAACTTTGGTAAGGAATTGAAAGAAAAATGATGTTCTACAGGTGTAAACTATTGATCTGTAGAACAAATAAATAAAATACAATCATTCTACTTAGAACAAAACATTGCTGAATCTATTTGACACCTATAGTAAGAGTTGTAGAATGTGCAAGTACTCCCAGAATGTTGACTTCTGAAATTGGTGGCACTGCATGTTATTCATTGAGAAATTAAAGTACTAAAGGTATGTTTAAGGGAAAAAGTTTGTGAATGTTGCTCTTAATATTATGGAGGCTGAATGTCACCTATGTCATTCCATATATAAATGTTAATTTTAACAGAATGATTTAAACATTAAAAACATAAATTAAATATGCTACCTTATTTTGAAATATATAATTATAGAGTTGAGATAAAGGAATAATGTGCAAAGATATAGCCTAAAGAAATTCCTCAGTCACAGTCATAGGGAAGGGAGTAAGGGGAAAACGAGAGGGAGGGAGGAATGGGAGGATACAAGGGATGGGATAACAATTTAGATGTAATATGAATGAATTAATAAAATATATTAGAAAAAGAAATTCTCAAGTATTGGTTTTAAAAGTTTGGTAAGAGTATTAAAATGAGACAGATTTCTAAGAAATCAAATTTAAGATGTTTTTCAAGGTTTGTTTGTTTGTTTGGTTGGTTGGTTGGTTTAATTTTTGGAAATCATGTTTTACGGATCATGTTGTTTCACCTACAAGATTTCCAATAAACAAAATATGTTATTTATATTTAATATTCAAAGAGACAAAGATATATTAGAATAGGTGGAAAGTTATCCAGTGGTTTGGTAAGTTACATACTTAGCAAGCAGAAGGGACTTGAAGATGTGAAAAGGGTCTCAGAGCTTGATCTTCTGATTCACTATCTGAAATGTGGACGAATGGTAGACTCGCAAACTACAGATACATATATTTACCTGCTTGCTTTACTTGTCACTATTCACAATCCATGCCAATAAAGTTGATTTAATGGATTAAAAATTTTAATATATTTTATTAATTTATTCATATTACATCTCAATGGTTATCCCATCCCTTGTATCCTCCCATTCCTCCCTCCCTCCCATTTTCCCCCTACTCACCTCCCCTATGACTGTGACCGAGGGGGACCTCCTCCCCCTGTATATGCTCATAGGGTATCAAGTCTCTTCTTGGTGACCTGTTATCCTTCCTCTGAGTGCCACCAGGTCTCCCCATCCAGGGGATGTGGTCAAATATGGAGCACCAGAGTTCGTGTGAAAGTCAGTATTTTACATAATTTTAGCCCATTTTTGCATTTCCCCTGTTCCTCCCCATCTCCCTAGCCACCGCACTTTGCTACATTTTCCTTTCTTCCTTCCGTCCTTCCTACTTTCCTTTCTTCTTAAATTGAATTTTTAACGTAGCTCCTCATTTGTCTCCTGCCATCTCCACTCTCTCCCTTTTTCTCCCTATCCTCTCCCCTAGTCCTCAGGGGAAGCTCTCATCCCCTACCAACTGACCTCAGCATATCAAGTCTTATCGGCAGTGCCTGAGTCCTCTTCCTTTGTGGCCTGGCAAGGCAGCCATGCCAGAGGACAGTAATTAAAGAGCAGTTCACCGAGTCCATGTCCAAGATAGCCTTAGGTCTCCTTATTAGGGAACCCACAAGGAGAGTGAGCTGCCTATCAGCTACACCTGAGCAGGGGATATAGGTCCTATCCACGCATGGTCCTTGGTTGGTGCATCAACACTGCCACGCCCCCACTGAGCCCAGACTTGGTTCTGTTAGTTTTCTTTTGGAACACCTGTCCCACTCACATTCTTCTATAAGGACTCTTACAAAAGCCACCCTGTGCTCTGCTCAAAGTTTGACTTTGAATCTTGGCATCTGCTTCCATTCCTTGTAGGTTGTAGTCTTTCATAAGATATCTACCATAGGCTCCCATTCTGTTTCCTCTCCTCAACCGCTTCTGGTATCTGCTCAATTGATCCATCTGAATGAGAATTAAGCATCCTCACTAGGGTCTCTCTTGTTACTTGGCTTCTTTAGGACTGTGAGTTGTAATGTGGTTTCCTTGTATTATATTGCTGATATCTGCTTATAAGTGAATATATACTATGTCTGTCTTTCTGGGTCTGTGTTATCTCACTCAGGATAATTTTTTCCTGTTTCATCTATTTTGTGGGCAAATTTCATGGTGTCTTTGCTTTTAATAGCTGAATAGTATTTCATTATGGAGCTATAACACAGTTTCTTTATCGACTCTTCAGCTGGGAGACACCTGGGTTATTTCCAGTTTCCAGGTTCTGGCTATTATAAATAAAGCTGCTGTAAACAGAGTTAACCAAATGTCCTTGGGGTATGGTGGGACAGCTTTTCAGTTTATGCGAAGGAGTGGTACTACCAGTTGATTTACAAAGTAGTTTTACATGTTGTCAATCCCACTAGCAATGGAGGAGTTTTTCCCCCTTTTTCCCCTTTCTGTCACATGAATTTTTGGCCTTAGCCATTCTTATGGGTTTAAGATGGAATCTGAGAGTCATTTTGATTTGCATTTACCTAATGACTAAGGAAATTGAGCATTTCCTTAAGTGTTTCTCGGGCATTTGATATTACTCTGTTCAGAATTCCCTGTTTATTTCTGTACCCCATTTTAAATTGGATTATTTGGGTTTTTTTGGTGTTTAATTTTTTGTTATTTATAATTTTTTTTAATTATCCAGCTGTGCGATGTAGGGTTGGTTAAGATCTTTTTCCAGTCTGTAGGCTGTCATTTTTTTCTATTCATAGTGTCCTTCACTTTATAAAAGCTTTTCAGTTTCATAAAATCACATATTAGTTGTTGATCTTAGAGCCAGAGCTGTTGGCATGGTATTCAGAAAGTTTTCTCCTGTGCCAACGAGTTCAAGGCTCTTCTGCACTTCTTCTTCTATAAGATTTAATATGTATGGTTTTATGTTGAGGTCTTTGATCCACTTACACTTTAGTTTACCCCAGTGTCATAAATATGGATTTATTTGCAGTTTTCTACATGTAGACATCCAATAAGACCAGCACAATTTGTTGAAGATGCTATCTGCTTTACATTGTATAGATTTGGCTTCTTTGTCAAAAATCAAGTGTCCACAGGTGTATGATTTTACATTTGGTCTTTGATTAGATTCCATTGATCCACCAGTCTGTTTCTATGCTAGTATCATACATTTTTTATTACTGTTGTTCTATAGTACAGCTTGATATCAGGGAAAGCTCCAGCCGATCTTTTATTGTACAGGATTGATAGCAATTCTGGGTTTTGTTTTCCCTATAAAATTGAGAGTTGCTCTTTGAACATCTCTAAAGAGTTGTGTTAGTATTTTGATATGACTTACAATGAATCTTCAGATTGTTTTTGGTAATATGGCTACTTTTATTATGCTAATCCTATAGATCCATAAGCATGGAGATCTTTCCTTCTTATGATGTCTTCATCAAATACTTTCTCCTAAGAACTTGATGGTATTTTTTCATATAGGTCTTTCACTTGCTTGGTCAGAGTTACACCAAGATACTTTATGTTTTTGTGGCTATTATTAATGATGTTGTTTCCCTAACTTCTTTCTCAGCCATTTTGTTTTTTTATATACAGGAGGGTATTGATTTTTTAAAATTTTGTATCCATCCACTATGTGGAAGGTATTTATCAGCTGTAGAACTTCCCTGGTAAAATTTTTGGGTTCACTTATGTATACTATCATATCATCCTTGAATAGTGATATTTTGACTTCTTACTTTTCAATTTGCAACCCCTTGATCTTCTATAGTCATCTTATTGATATTGCTAGCAATTCATGTACTATATTGAAAAGAGATGGAGAAAGAGGGCAATGTTGTCTTGTCACCGATTTCAGTGGGATTGATTCAAGTTTCTCTTACTTTAGTTTGATGTTGGCTATAAGCTTGCTGTATGTTGCCTTTATTATGGTTAGGTATGTACCTTATATCACTGATATTTCCAAGACTTTAAACATGAATGGGTGTTGGATTTTATCAAATGCTTTTTTTGGACTCTAAAGAGACAATCATGTTGTTTTTTTTTCTTTCAGTTTGTTTATTACATTGATGGATTTCCATATAGTGTACCACCCCTGCATGCCTGGGATGAAGCATACTTAGTCATGGTGGATGCCATATTTTATTTGTTCTTAGATTTGGTTTGTGAGCAGTTTATTGAGTACTTTTGCATCAATGTTCATAAGGCAAATTGGTCTGAAATTTTATTTCTTTGTTGGGCTAGATATCAAAGTTACTGTGGCCCTACAAAATGAGTTTAGTAACATTCCTTCAGTTTCTATTTTGTGGAGCAGTTTGAATAGTATTGGTATTAGCTCTTCTTTAAAGGCCTGGTAGAACTCAGAACTGAAACCATTTGGCCCTGGGTTTACTTTGATTGGGAGGCTTTTGAAGACAGATTCTATTTCCTTAGGGAAAATAGGACTATTTAATTTGTTTAATAGGTCTTGATTCAACTTTGGTAAGTGGAATCTATCAAGAAAATTGTTAATATCATTTAGATTTTTCAATTTTGTGGCATATAGGCTTGAATCAAGACCTAATAATTCATTGGTTTTCCTTAGTGTCTGATGTTATATCCCTCTTTTCATTTCTGATTTTGTTCATTTGGAAAATGTCTGCCTGCTTTTAAATAGTTCAGCTAAGCACTTGTGTATTATGTTTACTTTTTCAAAGAACCAGCTCTTGCTTTAGTTGATTCTTTGAATTGTTCTCTTTGCTTCTAATTTGTTGATTTAGGCTTAAGTTTGATTATTTCCAGTTATATACTCCCCTTGGGTGTGTCTGCTTCTTTTTCCCACCTAGGGCTTTCAGATGGGCCACTAAGTTGCTTATATGAGATGTCTTCAGTCTCTTTATAAAGGGACTGGATTTAAACATTTTTTAAAAATGGTTTTAACTCTACCAGTAGTTGGGGAAGATTAATCCTAGAGTGTCTCACTGTTGTAAATGTTGGAAACATGGAGACAAGATGGCAGCATACAATATGTACTTTGTCTAGAGAGCAGAGGAACAGATGCTGGGAAATGGACTGAAAGGAGCATCCCAGGAACACCAGGCTCCCCCTTCATTGCAGCCAGACAACTCTGAGTTTGGAAGGCTCAAATCTTGAGCACTGTGCACTTCTTCAAATATGGGAGTGGGTGTAGACACCCGTGGAACCGAGACAGTGACTAACAGGCCGCATAGTAAAACAGGTTACCTAATGGGGTATTAATCCAAAACACAGTCTTGGGGACTTCTAAAACTGAACAATTGGGGAAGTTCAGAAGAAGACTACACATGGCTTGGGAGTCATAAAATATGAGCACCCTGAACTCCTCTGAATACTGGAGGGACTGCAAGAGGCCCACTGGTGAACAAAGGTTCAGCAGTGGAGGTATAGTATTGATTGAACAGACTGCAGATCCAAAACACAGTTTTGGGAACGTCTCAGACTGAACAATAAAAGAGGATAAGAAGAAGCCCCCATCTAAACCCCACCACAACTGGACATCCCCCCACATTGGGAATCATAAGCTCCAAGCCCACTGCACTCTTCTGAGTACTGGAAGGAGTGTAGCCCTCCTGTGGAATAAATGATTAACACAGTGGAAACAATACAGTATTATGGCCTCCAAACCACTGTTCTACTCTGAAGCTCATTGCTTTGAGGAGAAAAAGTAGTCATAGGAACCCTGCTGAATCCTGAATTCTAGGTGGCAGAGCTCAGAAGAATCTAGCTCCAGGAGGACAGTGCCTGCCAATTCAGTAAATGAAGCAGCTGCCTTCCAAAGGTCCTCACCTCTGTGACTTCCAGCTTAGAAATCCCAGGCCCCCTCAGCAGATGCCTAAAGGAAAGGGTAAGAAGACAAATAACAAAACTCAGAAGGATAGCAGGTTCCACCAGAAACCCACACAACAACAGCAGATACTCTAATGCAGCTGAATCCCAGTGAAATGACCTTAAGGCAATGTGTATACAGTTATTTGAGAATTATAAAGCGGAAATGAGTAGATCCTTATAATAATTACAGGAAAATGCAAACTAGCAAATAGAGGCCATTCAGCGAAACAAGAAGCCACATTCAAGCAGGTAAAGGAAATGAGCAAAATGGTTCAAGACATGAAAATGGAATTAGAATAAATTAATAAACACAAATCAAGAAAACCCTGGAATGGAAATATTGGAGAAGAAATCAGGAATTGAACAGATAAGTATTGCAACAGAAATCAACTAATGGAGGAGAGAATCTCAAGGGCTGAAGATATAATAGAAGAAATTGATACATTTCATAAAGAAAATATTAAAACAGAAAAATTCATGGCATGAAACATCCAAGAAATCAAGGGCACCATGAGAAGACATAGCATCAGTATTATAGGAGTTGATGTAAAGGAAGATGCCAGGTTCCAACAACCAGAAAATGTTTTCAAGAAAAATCCACAACTTAAAGAAAGAGATATCCTTGAACATACCACTGGCCTACAGAATAGCTAATAGGCTAGACCAGAAAAGAAATTCTTCCCACAACCGAATAATCAAAACACTAAATCTGCAGAACAAAGAAAAGGTCTTAAAAGCAGCAAGGGAAAAAGGCCAAGTAACATATAAAGGCAAACTCATCAGAATTACACCTGACTTTTCAACAGAGACCATGAAAGCCTGGGCTAATTTCATGCAAGACATTAAAAGACCATAGCTGCCATCCTAGACTACTATACCCAGCAAAACTTTCAATCACCATAGATGGAGAAAACAAGATATACCATGACAAACCCAAATTTAAACAGCACTCCAGCTCTACAGAAGATAGTAGAAGGAAAACTACAATACAATGATGTCAAATATATGTGTGTGTGTGTGTGTGTGTATATATATATATATATATATATATATTCTCATAGGAAAACCAAATCAGGCACAGCCACACCATTAATTCCACAATAAAAGGATCCAGGATCATTGGTCACTAATATCTGTCAACATCAGTGGTCTCAACTCCCCAGTAAAAAGACACAGACTAACAAAATGAATGCAGAAACAAGATCTAACATTCTGCTGCATTCAAAAAACACACCTCAGCAACAAAGATAGACTTTACCTGAGAGTAAAGGGCTGGAAAAAGATATTCCAAGCAAACATACCCACGAAGCAAGTTGGAATAGCCATTCTAATATCTAATAAAATAGACTTTCAATTAACATTAATCAAGAAAGATGGAGAAGGACACTTCATTCTCATCAAAGGAAAAATCCACCAAGGAGACAATACAACCATGAATATCTATGCCTCAAATAGTACAGCACCACTTTCAAAAACAAACACTTTTAAAGCTTAAATCACACATCAATCCCAACACATGAATAGTGAGAGACCTCTACACCCCACTCTCATCAATGGACAGATTTTCAAGGCAGAAACTAAATGGAGAAATAATGAAGCTAACATAGCTCATGATCAAATAGACCTAACAGACATCCACAGAACTTTTTACCCAAAAACGAAAGAATACCTTCTTCTCAGCACCACACAAAACCTTCTCCAAAACTGACCATATAATCAGTCACAAATCAAGCCTCAACAGATAAAAAAAATTGAAATAATCCCTTGCATTTTATCACACCACCATGGTCTAAAACTGAACTTTAACAATAATAGAATTAACAAAGCATACAAACATATGGAAACTGTACAATGTTTTACTCAATGACAACTGGGTCAGGGATGAAAGAAAGAAAGAAATTAAAGACGTCCTAGAATTAAATGAAAATAAAGGCACAACATATCCAAACCTTTGGGGCACAATGAAAGAAGTACTAAGAGGAAAGTTCAAAGTACTAAGTGCCTTCATAAAAAAATTGAAGCATTTTAATCGAGCACCTGAAAATGCTAGGGCAAAAAAGAAGCAGACATACAGAAGAGAAGTAGATGGTTAGAAATAATCAAACTCAGGGCTAAAAATCAATAAATGATAAACAAAGAAAACACTTCAAAGAATGAACAAAACAAAGAGCTTGTTCTTTGAGAAAATCAACAAGATAGACAAACCAGTAGCCAAACTACCTAAAAGGTAAAGGGAGAGTAATCAAATCAACAAAATCAGAAATTAAAAGGGAGATATAACAACAATTACTGAGGAAAGCCAAAGAATCAGTAGATCTTGTTTCAAAAGCCTATATGCCACAAAAAATTGAACATCTAAATGATATAGACAATTTCCTTAATAAATTCTACTTGCTGAAGTTGAATCAAGATCAGACAAACAAATTAAATAGTACTATATCCCCTAAGGAAATAGAAGCAGTCATCAAATGTCTTCTAACCAAAACAAAAAACAAACAAACAAACAAACAAAAACCCACAGGGCCAGATGAATTCAAAGTATAATTCTACAAGACCTTCAAAGAGAACTAATACGAATACTCCTCAAACTAGTCCACAAAATAGAAAAGAATGATCACTATGAAACTCACTCTATGAAGCCACAGCCACCATAATACCTAACTCACACAAATACCCAACAAAGGATCAACTTTCCTTATGAACATAGATGCAAAAATACTCAATGAAATACTGGCAAACTGAATGCAAGAACACATCAAAAGTCTATACACTATGACCAAGTAAGCTTCATCCCAGGTATGCAGGGGTGGTTTAATACACAGAAATCCATCAATGTAATCAACCATATAAACATTCTGAAGGAAAGAAATCACATACTCATCTCTTTAGATACCTAAAAAGTATTGAACAAAATTCAATACCTTTTCGTGTTAAAAGTCGTAGAAAGATCAGGGATACATGGAACATACCTAAACATAGTAAAGTCTGTATACAGAAAGTCTATAACCAACATCAACCTAAATGGAGAGAAACTTAAATCAATTCCACTGAAATCAGGGGTACAACAAGGCTGTCCACTCTCTCCATTTCTTTTCAATATAGTACTTGAAGTCCTTGCTAGAGAAATAAGACAACTAAACAAGATCAAGGGGATAGAAATAGGAAAGGAAGAAATTAAAGTTTCACTACTTGCATATTATAGTATAGCATGCATTAGTAACCCCCAAAATTATATCAAGTAATTCCTACAGCAGATAAACACCTTTAGCAAAGTGGCTGGATACAAAATCAACCTGAAAAAGTCAGTAGCCCTCCTGTATACTAATGATCAACAGACTAAGAAATAAATTAGGGAAACCACACCCCTCACAGTAGGTGGCACATGCCTGTAATTCCAGGCACAGGGAGGCACAGCCAGGTGGATCTCTGTGAGTTTGAGGCCAACATGGTCTACAAAGTGACCACGCCAGCCAAGGCTACATAGAGAAACCCTGCCTTGAAAAACAAAAAACAAACAAACAAACAAACACACACACACACACACACACACACAAAAAAAAAAAAAAAAAAAAAAAAAAACCAAACAAACAGGCAATAGCCACAAATGATATAAAGTATATTGGTGTACCTCTAATCAAGCAAATGAAAGATTTATATGAAAAAAAACTCAAGTCTCTGCAGAAGGAAATTGAAGAATTTATTTTAAAAAAATGAAATATCTTCCATGCTGGTGGATTGGGAGTGTCAACATAGTTAAAATGGCCATCTTATCAAAAGAAATCTACAGATCCAATGCACTCCCCTAAAAATGCCTACACAATATTTTGCATGCCTGGAAAGATCAATTCTCAACTTCATATGGAAAAACAAACAACCCAGAACAGCCAAAGCAATCCTGTACAATAAAAGTTCTATGGGAGGAATCTCCATGCCTTATCTCAAAATGTACTATAAAACAATAGTAATTAAAACAGCATAATACCTGTATAGAAATACACCAGTTGATCAATGGAATCTAATTAAAGACCCAGAAATAAATCCCCATACCTATGGTCATTTGATTTTTGACAAAGAAGCCAACACCATACAATGGAAAAAAAGACAACATCTTCAACAATTGGTCCTGATGTAACTTCACGTCTACCTGTAAAAAACAAATGTAAATAGACCCATAATTATCACCCTGTACAAAACTAGAGTCCAGGTGTTTTAAATATCTCAACATAAAACCATATACACTAAATCTGTTAGAAAATAAAGTGAGAGAGAGCCTTGAACTCACTGGCACAGGAGACAACTTCCTGAACAGAATACCAACAGCTCAGGCTCTAAGATCAACAATTAATAAATAGGACCTCATGAAACTGAAAAGCTTCTCTAACGCAAAAGATACTATCAACAGAACAAAGCAACAGGCTACAGATTGGAAAAAGATCTTTACCAACCCAACATCCAACAAAAGGCTAATATCCAAAATATATAAGGAACTCAAGAAATTAAACCACCAAACCAAATAGTCCAATTAAAAATGGGGTACAGAGCTAAACAGAGAATTCTCAACAGAAGACTATCGATAGACTGAAAAACAATTAAAGAAATGCTCAACATCCCTAGTTATCAGGGAAATGCAAATCAAAACAACTCTGAGAATCTATCTTATGCCTATCAGTGTGGCAACAATCAAAAACCAAATGACAGCATAAGCTGTTGAGTATGTGGAAAAAGGGAACACTCCTCCACTGCTGCTGAGAGTGCAAACTTTTACAACCACTTTGGAAATAAATTGGTGCTTTCTCAGAAAATTCGGAATAGTTCTACCTCAAGACATAGCTATACCACTCATGGCCATATACCTGAAACATGCTCCCCTCTGCAAGAAGGACATTTGCTCAACTATGTTCATAGCAGTTTTATTTGTAATTGCTAGAATTGGAAACAGCCTAGATGTCCCTCAACTGAAGAATGGAAAAGAAACTGCCATACATTTACACAATGGAATATTATTCAGCTCTTAAAAACAATGAAATCTTAAAATTTGCCTGCAAATAGATGGAGCTGGAAATGATCGTCCTAAGTGAGGTAACCCAGATCTAGAAAGACATGCATGGTATATACTCACTTATAAGTGGACATTAGCCCAACATAGACATCCTCTGAGCGACTCCACTCTGTGGGTGATTGATTAGGACAGATACTGTGATTCAAAGCTGGACTCTGGGCAGAGGCTTGAGAGATGTAGGGAACAGTTGGTAGGTGAAAGGTCCGGGAGAGAGCGGGAGCTCCAGAGGAAGACCATCAAGGCCTGCAGAATGGGGCACATGGGGGCCTGCACAAACTGATGCACCAGTCAAGGACAGTGCTGCAGAGAACCAAGACCACCTTTTCAGTTGTAGACAATGGACTGCCGGTTCTACACATGGGGGCAGGGGAAGGGAGAACTGTTGCTGAACCTCTGACATGCGCTCAGGTGCCCACTATTTGGTCATTGCCCCTTGGCAAGATGGTCTAGTGGGCACACAATGGAAGGGAATTCAGACTATCCTGATGAGACTTAAAAGGCTGTTTCCAGAGGTCTAAGGGAGGGGAAAAGGCAGAAAAGAGAGGAAGGGTGGCAATGGGAAGAAGCGAGGGAAAGGATAACAACCAGAAGGTTATGTGAACAAATAAATAAAAGATGCATTTAAAAAATCTGGGCATACCTATTTGACCACTTCCCCTTGGTGAGGAGACCTGGTGGCACACAGGGGAAGAGTAAGCAGGCTACCAGGAAGAGACCTGATAGGCTGTGATCTTATAGTGGGGGACAAGGTCCCTTTCTGTCACCGACCTAGGGGAGGGGAATAGAATGAAAGATGGATGGAGGGGGAATGGGAAGATACAAGTGAGAGGATAGCAGTTGATATGTAATCTGAATAAATTAGTTAAATTTTAAAAAAAATTAAATCTGGGAAGAAGAGGAGGTTGTTACAGAGACTGATGCACCAACCAAGGACCATGTATGGTGAAAACCTAGACCCTCTGCTCAGATGTAGTACATAGGCAGCACAGTCTCCTTCTGGGTCCCACAATATGGGGAGTAAAAACAACCTCTACATGGACTCTGATCCCCCAATGTTGATCAATGTTCCCTGCCTGGGCAGCCTTGCCAGGCCACAGACAATCAGGATATATGTAGTACAGATGAGACTTGAGGAGGTGAGGTTAGATATTAGGAGAGGAGCCCCCACCCCCTTTGAGGACTAGGGGACAAAAAGAGAGAGGATGAGGTAGAGAGGGTGGAGTTGGGAGGTGAGAAGGGAGGGGTTACAATCATCATTTAAAGAACTTAAACTACAGAACAAGCAGGTAATTCATATACCTAATGACACTACATGGGAATATCTCTGAGACTGGCTGAGACATGAATGTCGATGCATAGACAATGTTTTTTATTCATTACAAATCCCCTGTGATTTAGGATCAGATGTCATTCTTTGTATGGCATGAATGAAGATTTACAGTTGTCTTTCTTCTGCTCATAAAAAGAGCAGAGAATTACCATTGATTGTTACTTGCATTTGCGCACCTCATATACTTTAAAGTTTAGGACTGTATAATTCTTGTGAGAATTATGTTTTCACACAAAAGAACTGGACATTGAAGATGGATCAGACCTGACAGGATTCATTCCTCTGAGCATGCTGGACACTGACATCCTGCATCCATCATGTTCTGGCACCAAGTGCTTCAGTTGCTGTTCCCCATCAGAACAGGGAAGCTTCCAGGACAGCTTTGAAGAAAACTTCCAATCAGACTGTCACACACAATATTTCTCTTATGCCTGGAATTTCTCACCATTTAGAAACTAGAACACAAATGCTATTTCTAGCTTCTTTACCCATTTCCCCCAATTTCACTGGTCCCCTCAAAGGGTAATATTTGTCCCAAATCAGCTAGAAGAAACCTTAAGAGAACAATGCCCCATTTCTCTTAAGGGGTATTGGGTAGTTTTTGGTTGCTTTCTTGGGCTATAGATGTTTATTTTCATTGGGAGTTGGTTATAAGTAATTATTGGTCTTATTCAGAGAGAAAATGAGGTTGGACTCAGGGATGTATCTCTTTTCCTTTATCTTTCTTTCTTATGTTTGGAGATGGGGTGAAAATAAAGAAGGGGAAATACAGAAGTTTATGGAATGATAATACAAAAAGTAGATTATTGAGTCTACTCCTCAACATAAGGCCTTAGTTGTTGCTCACAAGGCAATTCATTGGTATAGAAATTTGTATATTGATGCAAACTAAATTTAATTTTGATACATTGGTATAGAATTCAAATTTAAGATTCTTCAGACACATTATATATACACTTCTACTCTAATATGAGGTATTGTACCCCTCCCACCCAAATAGAATTCAAGATTTACCTCCATTACTTTGAAAGTGCTATTTCTGCTGTTTAGGATAGTAAATTATACAAGTTAATTGTTAAATAATCAAATCATGATCGTGTCAATTACTACTAGTCTATTTATATCACAAGAATATACATCCTAGGTGTAACAGATAGGTAAGATCCTCCTAAAGTTAGATACAGTAAAATAGCTTAAAATGTCTTCAAAAAACCTCAGAGTCCTACAGAATATGGCATTTCAAGATGTATTTATTGTTTAAGGATTCTCTGACAATAAGACAGGTTAAGTCCTGGCGACACCCAGTCTACCTCAGAGAAGATGATGAACATCAAATAACCTTCTTACGTAGATGTCTTCAAATGTGGCAAACCAGCCACTGGACTAAATGTCATCATTTTGGCTACTGACAGAATTCTTTCTAAAAATAGGCAAGCTTGAATGCAGGCAGAGTCAATGAACAAACTCTGCCAAGACAGAGTAAACAAGTCCTCAATAGTTCCTGCCTCACAAATATGTCTGTCAGATATATTGGGCCAGAAGGCTGAAGATTATGCTCCAATGGTATGGAGAGTTTTGGGTAACTGTTCAGGCAACAAATTGTCTCTGTCAATTTTTTTCATTTTGGAAGCTGATAACCTACACTTCCTGTCTACTCAGGCAGTTAATTTTATTCCTTCTTAAGTCTCTGATGGGGTTGAAGACCAGATAGTTTAGTTTACAATTAATCTTAGTTGTTTAGGGGTTAAGATGTTTTTAGGTCTAAATAGATGTTTTAAGTTGATAGAAATGAGATATGATAAACATCGATTTACACTCAGAATGGTAGACTCACCGTGATATGAAAATATTTTCTTCAAGGTTGCCAAATATATGTAGCCAAAGCACTATGAATATAACATTAGTATAAGTCCTGATTGCTTCATCGTTCTTCTTGCTGTATGTAGTTAACTTTATATATTTGTAATAATATAAATGTATATGTAAAAGACAAAAATTATTTTAAAAAAGAAAATGTCGGAAACATGGTAGAGGGCTGCTTGGATTTTATTGAAAATGAATATTATAATCTCACTGGACCCTTAAATATTTAAATGAAATTACATTTGCAAAAAATAGACTTATGGTATGTTTAAAAAACATGAGAAACATACAGAAAGTACAGAAAATTAATGACTATATACAATAAATCTATGCTGCAATTCAATCAATGTAGAATCATGTGGAATTGTGAGGGTTAATATGGAGAAAGCCAGTGTGTTAAGCCATTGCACAGGTTGCTGGCATATAACTTCGCATCACCCTAGTCATTACTTCAACAGTGTCTTAGTGACATTTCTATTGCTTTGAAGAGACACCGACCAAGGAAACCTATAGAAGATGACATTTGCTGGGACTCATGGTTTCAGAGTGTTATAGTCCATGACCATCATGGCAAGGAGTGTGGCACCAGTCATGCATGCATGGTGCTGGATCAGTAGCTGAAAGCTTACCTCCTGTCCACAAGGAGAGAGAGAGAGAGAGAGAGAGAGAGAGAGAGAGAGAGAGAGAGAGAGAGAGAGAGAGAGAGAGAGAGAGAGACAGACAGACAGACAGACAGACAGACAGACAGACAGACAGACAGAGACAGAGACACAGAGATAGAGACAGAGAGAGACAGAGAGAGAGAAGACAGAGAGAGACAGAGACAGAGAGACAGAAAGAGACAGAGACAGAGAGAAAAAAAGAGACAGAGACACAGACAGAGAGAGAAAGAGAGACACAGAGACACAGAGGGAAACAGAGAGAGAGACTGAGAGACAGAGACAGAGATAGAGATACAGAGAGAGACAGAGAGACAGAGAGAAAGAAAGAAAGACAGAGAGTCAGAGAGTCATAGAGAGACAGAGAGAGAGAAAGAGAGAGAGAGAGAGAGAGAGAGAGAGAGAGAGAGAGAGAGAGAACCCAGCAAAGCCACGCTTCTTAATAATTAGCAAAAAATTCAACCAACCATCAGGCAACCAAGCATCTAAACACAAGCCTAACGTTGTTATTCTCCTTCAAACCATGACAGACAGGCAAAACAGCTTGTGCACAGAAAGAAATGTGAATGGACAAACTGTTTTTTTTTTAAACAAATAAGACAGTATGATATGAGATTTAAATTGAGAATAGTGGCAAATATACTCAATATTCTGCAATGGGCTAGAGTTCTGAGTACCCTCTGCATTGGGTTCATTAACTACTCAATTCTTGGAATTGAGTTTGATTACTGAAGAGAGCTAGAGATTCAAACTTCTAAATATCATTGATTTAGATAGGAATCTGACACAGCTACAGTAGTGTTCTGACAAAAGTCTTCCACAGTTCCTACCGACACTGCAGTTCAGACATCATGCGGAAACACCCTCACGAAGGGTGAGCACACGCATGGATATTCTCTTCACTGACATTGTACCATGACTAGCATTCATTTGTAGCCATTGCTAATGATCAACATGACATAGTGCTAAAGAAAATGTGATGTTCGGTTTTTATTATTTGCTTGTGTTAGAAGGCTCACAGTAGGAACACAAGATGCCTATGAAGAAATTTTTCTCTTCTTTCTGCATTTAAGTATGGCTGAATGAGCTAATAATCATGGAACAGCTGTAACCTTCAATTGCTAAAGAGTCACTGGCAGAATATGGGAAACTTAGCAGCACCTTGCTTCTATATGTAACATGACATAAGTGTTTTGGGAGGCTAGAGAGATGGCTGTTCTTCCAGACGACCTGGGTTTGAATCCCAGCACTCATGCAGTTCATAACCATCTGTAACTCCTTTTCCATGAGATATACTGCCATCTTCTGGTACCAGGCGCACATGTGGTGCACAGACATAGAGGTAGGCAAAATGCTCATACACAGTATATAAAATATAAGTAAAAATACTTTTAAAAGATACTTTTATTTTGTGCTTAATATTATAACATCTAAAACCACTTTTATTTTAACTAAGAAAAATGTTCAACTCTTTCAATTAATTTATAGAAAATAGTTAAAACAGCAGGTCTGTGCATTGCCTGATTCCTGTTCAACTCTGTAAACACCAGAATTGGCCTCTAGTAAGAATCTGTACAATAAGTTATTGGAATGTTCTCATAATTAGTTGATAATGATGTTTATAAAGTATTAGAATTAGTGGGCCAATTTGTATCATATTTAAAGTAATAATTGACTGTTCATTATGTATTTCTGGCACAGGTTAAGAGATGTGCCATGGGCTGGTTTTGGTTTCAAGGTTTATGAAGAATATCAGTGGAAAGTGTACCTTAATAATTTATAATATGTAATATTATATAAGATATTACTAATAAATAATGTATTTAACAAACATTAGTAAAAAAGAGATAATGAATTTGAAAAGTAGAAAGGTATATAACGGAGGGTTTTAAAGAAAAGGAAGGATGAGATTATGTAATAATATTATAGTTGCAGACAATAAAAGAAATAATAAGAAATGTCATGCTCATACGTTCCCACAGAGGGAGAAAGATGCTTTCGGCTTCTCTTTATACAAGTATGTGTTTTCTTCTTATTTTCCTCCACTGAATTCCTGCCTGAACATATCTTAGCCACGAGCATGGTTTTGTGTGGAGTGGGAGCCCTTTCAGTGAGTCACTGAACTAGTAGCCAATTATTGTGACTGTTGATAAGAGAGACTAATGTTAGTTTCTGAACCAAATTTATTTGAGAACCTAAACAAGTAAATATAAAAAATGCTAATTGAACTTCTCTTAGAAAACATATGTGTGAGACATCTATTACTTCAGAATGTAAAATATTCTAAAGTAAGTCTTCATTTTCTTGTTTAAATAAATAGCAACTTCTGCCTGCTTTTTCTCATTTAAAAGGAAACAGCAATATGTGAACAATATGGATTCTAGGTGGTTTTCCTGAATAATGTATAGAAAAGGGGTGTTCAGATGGGTGCTGAACAAAATTTAATTGGTCTTTCAACTTAGTCATAATTTTTAAATTTGTATAAAATCTGATTTCTAGTGTGCATGTGATAATGAACATCTAAACTGTTTTATACACTACCTATTCACAGAAATGTATCACGGCATTAATATTTAGACATTTTAAGATTCACCCTGTAACGGTTAGACTATCACAATGCATTGCTAATCATGACTGAAGAATGGCAGAATTTGACACCGTGCTCTAATGAGAGGAGCAGTCCCATCCCCAGCCCTAACTAAAAATGCAACTGCTATGGTGCTGACAGGAGCTGGCTTGGTCGAATGAGAGCTCCATCTGTGCGAGAAGACATACCTGCGCCTGTGCTTCTCTTCTCAACAGCCCTTGTTTACAGTGAAAGTGAATTTTATATCGATATAAAGTGTGAGTTTATTGCTGCAGAAGTCCGTAATGTGAGAAAGAGACACACTGGAAAGCATAAGATTGATTGTCCTTGTAAAAGGCAGAAACACAGCATGCACCAATGAATATGGTGAGAGGCAGAGAAGGGTTGGAGGCCGATTTGTATTCACCAGTGGTTCTATGTTGCATTATGCATTCTGTGCGATTGTATTCAAAGTTCTCCTGCAAATTAGAAAACTTAACGCTAAGCTGACAACAGTATCTCATAGCTATGGTTAAAAAAAAATGAGCATTTGGTGTTCATTTTCCTTATAGCAATGTAAATCATCACTGTAATTAATGTGATGAAGGCTTGTAGTACAGTAAAAGTAAGCAACATCTGTATATTGCTTTCTCTTGGATTTCCACACATTCTGCACTGGATGAAAAGGAGGGAGGCGAGCTAATACAGTGGTATATTACCATCTACCAGGTATCTGTATACTAGGATGTATTTCCTTAGATGGTTGGTAACACTAATAAATTATCAATAGTGAGAAACACAGTCTCAAACAGACCATGGAGGTTGTTTGGTTCTATTTAGTTACAAATACATCATGTGTAGCAAATACATGTAAGAATCATGAATCATCACGTTTTCTAACATTTGTGGAACACTGCTTCTTTGTTAGAGGATTGCTGATCCTCTTTTTCTTCTCCGGTGTTGCCTAAATTCTAGAGGGTGGCTGTTTCCTACGGTAATTAACTGTGGGGCATCCCTGGGATCCTATTTGTCCTTTCAGCTCTCTAGCAGCAGAGTACCACACCTTCACTTTGCAGTGCCCTCTATTGAATTCTTAGTATAGTTTCAGTTTCCCAGACTCTGCATTGTTACAGCCACAGTAACTGAGATGGCTTAATCTTCCTTTGATTTCAATTCATCTCTATTCAGCAAATATTTATCTACAGCAATGTCAGGCACTCTTATAAAGGTGAAGGAAACCAGCAGCCTCAGGTTGAACAAGCTGAATCCGGACTTTGCTGAGTAGCTCACAGCATCCACCCTCTAGAGCTGTGTCTTTACTTCAGACGAAAATGCTAAGTCATCAGCACCCACTGCAGTTCCTCATGTGTTTGCTAATCATGCTTGTTTGTTTGCCTAGTTTTACTTGACAGAGTCTCCTTTATATCCTAGTCTGGCCTCGAACTTAGGATCTTAATGTGCCTCTTGAGTGCTGGGATTAAAGGCATGTAGCATGACTGCAGGCCCTCATGTATTTCTCAGAGCCTGTCTCATAATTTCTCACTTCTCCATGCAATGCCAGATTTTTAGTGTGTTCTCCCTAATCTCATATTTTAAAATTATTCTTTGCTTCATGAGACAATATGTCAACATTTCATTTCTTGTACTTTAAGAAAAAAACTATTTTAGCTAAGAGGTTATTAATCAAACTGTTGAAAAAAAAATAAAGATAAGCATTAAAAGCAAATTAAAGATGAGTATTGTGATTCATACATAGTTCCCAAAAGAGACAAGAGAGGGAAATGGGGAAGGAGATGGTGATGGAGGGAGAGGGGGATGGGGAGGAAGTTGGGGAAGGATTAGAGAAGGAATGCTAGGCTGGGTGTTGGATACTGTAAACCAGACATGATTAGGGTGAGCACGTACATAGACATATTAGGTTAGAGCTATTGTTCCAATGTAGCGTGTGATAAAACTTTTAGTAGTTTTGGCGGCACAAATAGAAATTCCTTTCATCTACCATACCCTCCTTGTTTAGTAATCAGTATGGTATGATAAAGCAGTTACCACATTGTATTAGAAAAACGTATCTGTCTATGTAGCATACCTCACACAGCCTTAGCTTTATTTTTTATATATTTTCATTAGTAATCTCTTAGATGAACTCGTTTCTTCTCTCTCTCTCTCTCTCTCTCTCTCTCTCTCTCTCTCTCTCTCTCTCTCTCTCTCTCTCTCTGTGTGTGTGTGTGTGTGTGTGTGTGTGTGTGTGTGTGTGTGTATGTGTTTGAGACATCTCATTATGTAACTACTCTGCTAAGCACTGGCCTCCATATATTTACGTTTACAAGTTAAACGTGCAAAGTACTTTTTTAAAAAAAAAATTAAAAATATAAGTTTGAAAGAAAAAAGGAATCATTTCCCATCTTGCATGATAGTGGAGGGAGTAAATATTCATTGTTACCCTTGATATCTGCTATTCTACCTGGGCATAGCAGGTACCACATATTCATGAAAAGGTGGATATCACAAATCAGCCTACAAGCCATCGCTCTTATATTAGTAGTTGTTAATTTGAGAAAATTTATCATATGCAGTAGTTGCAGTTTTTATTGTATTATCTCTTTGTCTTTCAAATCTCTCAAGTGGTGCTTTAAACACGATGTCACCTGTTTTTATTGAATTTTCTCTTGTAAATATAAAGGCATTGCAAATATTTTCATTCCATTAGCTGAGAAACTCACAGTTAGTTACTGATATTTATTCTGGAGGGGGAGTAGCTTCTTCAAATAGTTTTTTATTTTGTCTCTGGTATGGCTAGGGAATAGAGAAATCCTGGGGGTTTATAGTTCAAAGCAAAATGGACCTAGGAAAAGATTAAAGCCAACTAGATAACTGTTCCAAGGCAGGTCTGTCCACACTAAGAAGCTTTAGTTTCTCTGCCCCAACTACCACCCCCTCTCATCATCCTGCCTCTCTCTTAACTAACTTCTAAACCCTCTTAATTTCAACCTTCATTATGTATAAAATGTGTTACTCTGTGTGTACACTTTGGCAGACATATATTAAATATTTACCATCATGTAAAAAAATGGACATACTGGCAGAGAAACAAAAACAAAAAAACCCCCAACAACTGCATGAAGCCCGTGCTTCAGAACCACGCCTGGCAGACAGCAGCTGCGGAATAAATAAACTACTAATGAATAAAAGAATATAATGCAGAGTGTTGGAGAGATGAGACGTAAGGGGGTCGAGCACTGAAGACAAAGTCCCTTGGAGCGAAAACAATAGGAGCAAGGACTCTCAAGCTGGAGCGAATTGTTTATCAGTGCAGGAAAAATGTTATTCTCAGAAATCTTATGTACACACAGCTCTTTAAGATTTTGATAATTATAAGCAGCAGGGTTAATGAGACAGAAAATGAGGAAATTTTTTCTGTATTACAAAAACCTAAAGCATTGTTTATGTAAGTAGATGCTTGTTTTGCGTTTCCTCTGTTTTCGCAGATAGGGTTAAACAACAAGCTCTGCTTAGGTCTACAACGCATGTTCCTGCTGAAAGCGTGGAAAACAGCTGCTGGCACTGCTTCCAGGGTTGAGATAATGCTGCACTGAAAGCTAAATTTCACCTTTTATCTCTGTGTTCTAATTAGCCATCCATTATTACTACATATGGCTTTTTAATTTTTATAGCCATGAGTTATGTGTGTTCTTTCTTTGTTGAAATTGTTAGCAGTGTGAGCTCTTTGGAGAGAGGCAGTTTATTTAGGGAACATGCATGTTCTTGCTCACGACAATTGTTGGGAGCCATAAATTCTGGATTCCATGTCTCCCATTGCATTTTTAGATCACCAGCATTATAAAACCATGGCTACGGTGTCTTCTGCAAATTACGTTTGACCCAACATGAAGGGAAGTTTCTTGTATAAACTGTTACGAAGTGAGCTAGAAGTCATCATTTTACTTTTAAAATTAGCTCCTGTATCATGTATAATATCTGTCTACAAACTGAGATCTACTTCCTTTATTTTTATTTATTGAAAAATTGATATCTTTATTACACTTTTATTTATTTATTTTCCCTGTCTGTATATGTAGATGTGCCCATGTCAGAGTTTGAGCATAGAGATCAGAGGACACCTTGTTTGAGTTGGTTCTTTCCTTCTGCGATATCTGAAGGATTTCTTTTTATAATGCTAATTTCCATCTTTTCTTTTCTCTTTTACTTCACTATTTAAATGTTGCAAGTGTAACGTACAATGTAGAGTTTACCTCAGAGTGAATAAGAACTGTGCTGAATAGTGTGATGTAAATAAAAGAAAGTTGTAAGGACAACTGAGGTTTAACTTCTCAACAAAGAGATACTGTTACCATTGTTCACATTTTTTGTTGTAAGTGGAATATGATATTGAGATGCCTGTTCTTTATGACTTGTATACAGATTAAACAAATTCTAGTCAATATAGAAAGGTATTACTGCAGAAATACTGACAAACTGATTAGGACATTTATATAACACACAAAGGACTAAGAATAGTCAACACAATACTGCAGGAGGGCAGGGTTGATTAATCAATATTATCTTAAACAAGAATTACTGTATAGATGTAATAACCAAGATAATGTATACCTTATAAGTATTCAGAATTACCAAAGGAACATAGAGAACCCCATAAAGAATCAGCTCATCTTTTCCCAAAGAACAAAGGCATTAAAAATCAACGAGCAGTAAGCTGTTCCAACAAATGGTACTGTAACAGTTGAGTATCCATACATATGTTAAAATGACAGACCTTAAACCGTGCAATAAAATCACCCCAGTAATGACTATAATCCTAAAGACAAACTAGGAAATTCATATTTATAGAGGAAATACCTGATCTTCTGCTGAGCAATGGCACTTTAGATAGAGCATGAAGGACATCGTCCATGGGAAAAGAAGTAGGAAGTAGGACTTAATCAAAATACTTAAAGCATTTTTCAATTAACAGAATGTAAGAAAACATTTACAAAACATATCTGTTACAGTTATGTTTTCCAAAATATGGAGCAAACTTCTAATATTTTGCAATAACAAAACTCAAATTTATATCAAAATTAATGATACACAACTCACAAAATAAATCATACAGTTGGCAGCTGTCATATAATGATGACCACATACTATGTTGTCAAGACCCTCTAACTAAACTATCACTTAAAATAACAGTGAGTCTCAACTCTCCACCTAGGACAGCAGCCAGAATTGACAGCACACACAACACAAACTAGGTAGAAATATAAAGAAACAGGAATCCATTCATTGCTTGGGGAGTTACAAAATGCCATAGCCCCATACAAAAAGTGTGCTCCCTATTTGTGTTACTTGGTGTCTTAGTTGAAAATGTAATTCCACTTGGAAATTTTCCAGAGATATCTATAGTGGTTGTACACATACTTGCCAAACTTTAAAGCAGCCAAGATGTGCTCTAGTAGATGAATGGACAAATAAACCATTGCATATCCAATGAACTTTTATTTGGTGCTAAAAAGAAATGTACTATAAATACGTAAAAAGACATGAAGGAAACTTAAATGTGTATTTCTAAATAAAATGACTCAATCTGAAATGGCTACACACTGTTTGATTTCAACTACATGGTAGTTCAGAAAATACAAGTATATGGATAATATAAACTGTAATAAAATAATCATTGCCTGCTGATGGTTAGGGGGAGAAATACGTGGGACTTTTAGTGTTGTGGGATGTCTCTGTATAATACTGTGGTGAATAAATGCTACTATGTAATTTTTCAAGTGTAAGAAATGTACTAACACAGAAGTTGTACTAAACTATACTATAGACTTTAGATGACAGGGTGCATCAATATAACTTCATCAGTTTTAATAAATGTGATTCTTTTGAAGATGCAGGTAATTTAGGGTTCTGGTTGGGAAAAGGACAAATATTACAAATCTTGCTGTCATGTCTTCAAGTTTGCTATAGGCATAAAATTTCTGTAAACATCAAGATTGTTTTATTATAGACAGCATATAAGAAATGGGATTTAAAAACCATGTGATGTGAGTTCATAAACATTTATTATGTGGAATAAAATAAAGATCAGAAAAAAGTTTCTGATGATGACACTGAAATGTGGATGTAATGTCAACTGTTACCATCTTGTTTCTTACTAAAAAATTAAGTCAAACTTACTTAAGACATGGAGGTAAATTTTTCTGGGTACTCATAACTTAGAAAATGATAAGTATTTTCGTCTGTGAAAAACACTTATTTTTGTTGTTGGTAAAATCATCTTATGCCACACTGTACAATTGGTTAGAACTGATCGAAAGCAAAATCTGCCTTGTGAGGTGTCTGAAAGTACACAGAATGAAATCAAGTCATAGCTTACTGTTGAGAGAAATTATTCTGTCTCATAGAGACACGGTTTTATAAGTGCATTAAACCTACTCTAATTGTATGTTGTTAGTGAGTGTAAGAATTTTTTTGTATTTGAGAAAAAACACTTATTGAAAATGACAGGAGGTGTAAAAATAGTGTGACTGAAAATATTTTTTCATCCATTTTAAGCCATGATGTGCAGAAATAGAAGCCAATTTTTCTTCCATGCTGAGAAACTGAGACTAGATAGTAAGACCAATCCCATCTGAACAGAGTGAAAATGTTATGGCATCAAAGATTGCCAAACAAAACCTTATTACACAGAGTGAGCCTCCATCCCATCAGTGTTCTGCACTGATAGACTTGTCTGGAACAGTGAATTAAGGACACACAGTAATTTGGGACTAAAAAATGACAGAAAGTGAAAACGACAAGCTATACCTTTCTATTCAAATTCATTTAAATTGAAACAATATTAATTTGGAGGTACAATAATACTGTTAGCAATTATAGGTAATATAGACTATTGATAATATAAAAAGATTATCAGAAGTGACAAACAAGTATTTATACTTGATGTATTTTAGCACACATATTAAAATAAGAAACTAGCACCTGATGTAAGCATACACATTTCTGTACCAGGTCTATATATTATGACTTCCAGCTTAGTGTTTTTATGGGATTCCTGAGTATGCCAACAGGTGGTTCTCTGATTCTTGTGCCATGTCTTAGGCTCTTTTGTTTGCTTGTCTTATCCGACTCCTATGTGGTATATTCTTACATTTAATTTTGTTAAATTTTATTATTATTTCTTAGAAGCCTGTTTCTTTTCTAATGAATGACATAAAGAGCATGGATCCAGCATGGAGCCACTGGAAGGAGTAGAGTGAGTGGGAAACCCACCAGGACACATTATGTGAGAAAGAAAATCTATTTTCAACAATAACAAAGAAACATGGGGAAAGAAGACAAACACGGAACCTCAAAGTTTGGTGAGAAGGAATGAGAGTGTTAAGAGTGTGGTAAGAGAGGGAGTTGAGAGAGCCACAGAGATATGTCCAAATCTTTGAAACATAAATAAAACAAAGTATTTTTGAAAACTAAAATAATAATAATAATTAAGATATATCACATTTTGGACCCATCACCATTTAAAGTGCATAGTTAGCCTGTTACTATTACACATGCCGCATGTCACTAATCAGAGTAGAGGTCTGATTTTCTTTAGTCACAGGAGCCAGTGTATAAGTTCTCTAATTAAAGCGCATGATCACAGCAGCACATTAGCCCATATACACAGTTTAGCATGGCACAGATGCGTTCTTCCTAGGTAAGTCCCCAAAGCAGTGGGGCACTGAGAATGTGGTTAGTCTTATCCAAACAGGAACACTTTGAAAATTAAAGGAGGTGTTAATTGGATGGGTCATGCCCCAGTCCAGCAAATGGAAAGTTTGTCTACCCTGTTAACTCAGAATATTGCTTTTCATGAAGTTCTGTTAATTTGTTATTTAAAAATATGATTTAGGATCTTGATGGGAAATTAGAATCATAGACAAAAGGCAACTTGTTAGAATTTTATACTTCTGAATTCATAGAAAATTTAACAGAGGAAATTAAGACTGTAGTTTCATATGCACATTAAATTCACTCACCTGAAGACTATTTTAGAATACAAGAATCATAGTTATTTGAATGAAAACACTCCTTTCATTTAGTGAAAGTGATTTTTAAAATATATAACAGATAGTATTTAATTACACTCTGAGGATACGGTGGTTCCCACAAAAAATATTTTTCCGGTCCTCTTCCTAGCATAGAGTTCATTTACTCTGGTCATGTAAAAATTGTAGAGGTTTTCTCATGCTCCTCAAATGAAAACTCATGCACCTCATTCTATCCAACAGGGTTTCACAATATGTCTATATTATTTTCTGTAAAAGGCCAGCACAGCCGCGTTCCGAAAGATTACTCACAATAGGTGATTAGATAATATGTGACCACCAAATTTGCCAAGTACAGCAGCCAGCGGTAGACAGCTTCAGTGATGGTACAAAAGCAATTCCCTTGTGACACACCTGAATCAATTTCCCACCATTGCCTTTTGCATCTACTTTCAAACTTTCTCATTTCAACACTGCTCTCTTGTAGCTTTCAGGGTAAACTAGGCTCTATGACATAAGGCTTTGAAGTAATGAATACTGAATTATAGTTGAGCAAATGTCCTTGTTGTATGGTGGAGCATCTTCAGGTATATGCCCAGGACTGGTATAGCTGGGTCTTGAGGTAGCACTATTCCAAATTTTCTGAGAAAGTGCCAGATTGATTTCCAAAGTGGTTGTACAAGTTTGTCTTCCCACCAGCAATGAAGGAGTGTCCCCCTTTCTCCACATCCTCACCATCGTGTGCTGTCACTTGAGTTTTTTTATCTTAGGGTTAGATGGAATCTCAGAGTCATTTTGATTTGCATTTCCCTGATGAATTGGGAAGTTGAGCATTTCTTTAAGTTTTTCTCAGCCATTTGATATTCTTTGTTTATAATTGCATTTAGTTCTGAACCTCATTTTTTTATGTCTTTTCTTTTTTATAAAATGAGATGTAACAGGAATAAATTAATAAAAAAATTTTAAAAATTTGTTCACTCTACATCCTGATTGTGATTGTAGCCACCCCCCCCAACTAGGTGCCTCCCTGTCACAACCTCCCTCCTCCATCCCTTTCCTCTGCTCTTCTATTCCTTAGAAAGATGAGCCTTACTGCCTTAACATCTGATGTCAGCCGATCAAGTCTCATCTGTACTGCCTGTATCCTCTTCATCTGTGGCCTGGCAAGGCTGTGCAACCAGGGGGAAGTGATCCACAAGTGGATACCAGAGTCTCTCCATCAACTGAAGGTTGGATAAGAAAACTGTGGCACATTTACCCAATGGAATACAACTTAGCTATTAAAAACAAGGAAATCTTGAAATTTCCAGGCAAATGGATGGAACTAAAAATGATCATCCTGAGTGAAGTGACCCAGATCCAGAAAGATATGCATGGTATATAGTCACTTACATGCAGATATTAGCCATATAATACAGAATAACCACATTCCGGTACACAGACATAAAGAAGTAAACAACAAGGAGGACACTTGGAAGAATGTTTAATTTTCATTCAGGACAAACAGACTAGACACTGGAAGCAGTGGAAAAGAAAGAACAGGAAGGGAGCCTACCATAGAGGTCCTCTGAAGTAGATGCTGAGACTCATAGCCAAACTTCTGGATAGAGTCTTATGGAAGAGTAGGGGGATAGAAAGACCTGAAGGGGACAGGAGATCCACAACTCCTTGTGCAGCCAACAAGTCTGGGCAGAGGAGGGGGTTGCTGCAGAGGCTGGAGCACCAACCAAGGACCATGCATGGTGAGGAACTAGACCCGCTGCTCAGATGTAGTAGACAGGCAGCACAGCCTTTTGGGTCCCATAATACAGGGAGTAGTGGCTACTTCTGACATAGACTATGGTCCTCACTAGTTGAGGACTTCCTTCTGCACCTGGGCAGCCTTACCAGGCCACAGAGGAAGAGGATGCCGGCAGTCTAGATGAGACTTAATAGGTTGAGGTCAGATGATAGAGAAGCAGAGTTTCCCCTTTCTGAGGACTAGGGGAGGAAGGGATGGGGGTTTAAGGGAGGGAGGATGGACAGGGAGGTGAAGAGGGAGGGGACTACAATTGCAATGTAAAGTGAACAAATTAAAAGTTAAAAATAAATAAAATTTTAAAATGGACATATTTAACATAAATAAGAAAAATGTGGTTGAAATTATGTCATCGTTGACTTCATACCTTCCATTGACTCTTTTTGCAAGCACACTTTTACTAGAATACAATTTTGTTTATTTCTTATTTTTCTTCCTTCTCACTTTCTTTTTTCAAAATATACCCAATCCACATAGTTGAATCTTATGCACATATTTATAAAATATTTTCCTTGATGTGTCTCTACAGTTACATGAAAAAGGATAAGAGGAAAATGACAGAAAAGATAAGTATATTCTTTTTATTGTTTTATTTGTTTTGCAATGCTGGGGGTTGAATTTAGGGATTCTAAAAAAAGGCATAATTATGCACACATTATAATCTTGAACTATATCACCATCTCAGAATTAGATATTTTGTAGAAAATTAACAAACTTAAGGTAAAATTTGAATTAGGCAGTTTTGTGGCTTTGTGGCTTTGACCTTTTCTTTTTTCTTCTTCTTCTTCTTCTTTTTTTTTTTTTTTTTTTAATCATGCAGTTCAGATTTAGAATAAAAAATCATTCTAGGATTAATGTATTTCTAGAATTCTTAACTGAATTTGAATTATGAAATAAAATACTTTTAATTTTTATTAATTAGCTATTTATTTACTTTACACCCCTCACAACTTCCCCCTCCCAGTCCCTATCTCTTGCATCCCTCTCTCCTCTCCTCTCACTTTCCCTATCTCATAAAAAGGAGGCCTCCAATGGCTATCAACCCACCCTTGGCAGGTCTAGGTGCACATCTGCTACATATGTGACGGGGTATTATATTTGTCCCATTGATGCTCTCTGGATGATGGGTCAGACTCTTTGAGACCCTATGGGCCCAGGATAGTTGGTTTTGTAGGTTTTCTTGTGGTGTTTTTGTCTTATTAGGCTCTCAATGCTTCCTCCATCCATTCCAAAATATTCTCCAAGATCTCCCTAATGTTTGGCTGTGGGTCTGCATCTGTTTCCATCAGTTGCTAGGTGAAGCCACTCAGATGACAATTATGCCAGGCTCCTGTCTGCAAGTATAGCAGAATACCATTAATAGTGTCAGGAGTAGTTTCTCTCCATGGCATGGGTCTCATGTTGGGCCAGTCATTGGACATTCCATCAGTTTCTGCGCTCTACCCCTTCACATCTTATAGATAGCTAAAACTGTGGGGCAAAGGTTTGTAGCTAAGTTGGTGTCCCCATCCCCCTATTTGATGCTTTGCCTGGGCAAAGGAAGTGACCATTTTAGGTACCTAGTACTTGCCTAGGGTCACCTTCATAGATTCCTGGGAGTTTCCATTGTCTTAGAATTCTAGCTAGTCCCAGAGATGCCACCCCCCTCAGTGATTCCAGTTCTTTCCCCCAATTATTTTGCTCTCGGTCCTCCTTAAACTTGATACCTCCTGTCCCCTCCCAGTCCCTCTCCTATCCAGGGCCATCCCTCTATCCACCTCTGATATCTATTTTATTTCCCCTTCTCAAAGAGATTCGAGCATCTTCCTTTGGACCCCCTTCATTACTTAGCTTCTTTGAGTCTGTGGATTATAGTATGGTTATCCTGTAGTTTATGGTTTACATCCACTTATAAGTGAGTTCATACCATGTTTGTCTTTCTGGGTCTGGGATACCTCACTCAGGATGATCTTTTTGAGTTTCAGCCATTTGCCTGCAAATGTCATGAATCTCTATGTTTAAGAAGGATTAATATTTTATTGCATAAATGTACCACATTTACTTTATCTCTTGTTCTGTTGAGAGACTTCTAAATTGTTTTCAGTTTCTTCTCATTATGAATAAAGTTTCTATGAACATAGTTGAGCAAGTATCCTTGTAATATAGTGAAGCATATTTTGGATAAATGCCCAGGAGTGGTATAGCTGGGTCTTGAGGCAGAACTTTTTCCAATTATCTAGGAAACCATCAAATTGATGTCCAAAGTGGCTGTACAAGTTTGTACTCCCACCACCAATGGAGAAGTGTTCTTTTTGCTCCATCAAAAGGATACTGTCAAAAAGACATCCAACAGAGGGCTGATAGCCAAAATATATAAACAACTCAAGAAATTAAACACCAACAAACCAAATAACCCAATTAAAAATGGGGTACAGAGCTAAACAGAATTCTTGACAGAAGAATCTCTAATTGCTGAGAAGCAATTAAAGAAATGTTCAACATCCTTAATCATCAGGGAAATGCAAATGAAAATGACTCTGAGATTGCTTCATATACCCTTCAGAATGGCTAAGATGAAAACACTTTATCTAATGAATTTGTCATGAAATTTGCTATTGAGTCATTTTCTACAAAAATAGGTAGTCCACTTTTATTTGCATACTCTAATTCCATATTCTTTCGCAGACCTACCATGGGACTACAGAAGTCATATGCTCCCACACTCTTTTTCTCGATGGTCCCTCCTCTACCCCTTGACAATTCTGCATTTTTCTATGTTACATATAATATCAATAAGTGTTCTTCTGGCACTATTAATGACAAACACAGTTCGAACTTAATTCTTTTAATGAAATATAATTTCAACTGGGTGAATATAGCCATTGTTATGATTTAAATGCTCTAGTGGATTTCATTTTTTTAAAGTGATCTCACTAATAAACACTATTTAGAGCAGTTCATTTTGTTTTCTTCTATTCTTCCTGCTCTGTGTTCTTTCTCTCAAGTAACCATCAGCTTCAAAGATTTGACGTTGTTATCAAGTGAGAACTGTGGATTGACTTAGGTGACCCAAATAGATGTATTGAAATCCTACAATCAAAACACCATGATTGTAACATTATTCAAAAGCAGCCTTTGTAGATAAAGTTGAAGAAAAATATGATCAAAGGTAGATTAGAACAAGACCTGTGTCCACTGATAGATGCCTTATAGAGAAACACAAATTTGCAGACACTAAAATACAAAAGAGAAACAATGAGGTGAATATCAAAGCAGATTTGGATATTTGCAGCCTCAAGCCAAGGAATGCCAAGTATTTTCCCAATCACAGGAAGGAAACAAACAGAGCAAGCAAGGCTTCAGTAGGGGTTCAGGGGGAACACAGCTCAGCCACTCTCTGGTCAGATCTTTAGCCAGCAGGACTGTAAAAGAAAAATTTCAGATGCTATTATCCACCCAGCATATGGTATATTTACAGCAGCCTTGGGCAACTAGGGCAGTAACTAATAGCCCTTGCCATCAATATTTTCTCTCACACACATAGTCCCCTCAAGTGTCACATGTCTCACACCTCATGTGTCCAAAACCAACAATCTGAGACAAAAATGTTTCTCTCATTACTGACTTGGCTGAAATCCATTGAAAAACAATTTTTAAAGCAAGGGCTTAGTGTTTCATGTAGTGTGTGTGTGTGTGTGTGTGTGTGTGTGTGTGTGTGTTTCATATATAAAATATGTTCCATAAATACACATATATACATATATAACCAAATAGGTGATATTTACTTAAACTAATATATCAGATAAAACTCTCTCACTTTGAGTTCACCCAGGGCTTTCTGATTGTAGTGATGCCTGAAAAGTTCACAATGGCCTTCATAGAAAGCAGAGTTTCTCAAACCCTTAGGACTTCATTAAAGACTGGCTCTGCTATCCTCTGTGAGATCAGATTGTGGGTTATTGACCCTGAAATCAAAGTCAGTTCCACTCAACAACCTACAAGCATCATAAAAACCCTGAAAAGATACAACTTTTATTTTATTTTACATTTCTCTTTTCACAGTCCAAAGAACAATACAAGATGACCGTGAGTACGTAACTGCATTATAAGCAGCCAATGCAAATATTACTTTATAAAGTGTAGAGGGAAAACAAATATGAATTTCTATACTTGGGAAAATTTCTAGTTCTCTGTGAAATATGAAAAGTAAATTAGGTTGACACTATTACAGAGGAAGTATCTGGCACTGTTTGTCAGTTGCTAAATTACTTTTGCCTGGTGAATTTCTCCAAACATTGGATAATAGAAATAGGTGTAATTCATGACACACCCTAAGGGGTAGGCCATTTTCTACTAAATTAATCACAACAGATAGCAACAACAGAGGACATTCTTCTCAGACTGAAGCAGGTGTTGAATTAATATTTTAAGCACTGAGAAAATAGACAAAATAATGTAAATAAAAAAGGGGATTCTCTGCAGAAAGTGATATTTCACTTATATTTATTAGACCACTTATAGTACATTATATGTGATATAAGGTTAATAACAAGAGTAAGTATAAATATGTGACATAGGCTGAACGTGTCATATTTTTGAAATACCAATCCCATTAGGATTGTTCATTTCCTAACTCTTGATTTTATTTTTACTGTTTACCTTTATTAATATTTAGTAAATAAAGATATCAGGTGTATTACAGAGAAAATGAAATCTAACATTTTCAATTAAACTCTCAAACATCTTAAAGCTCTGTAGATAATTAATGTAAAATCCTGAGGAGAATACAGAGAACCATGGAACTTCAGGTAAACTGAGCTTCTGAAAACCAATTCTGTCGACTAGTGACAGAGAATGATAGAACAACAAACTCTCTTCCTATAGGGCAAAAGAATGATTGAAAACGAAATGCATCTGCAGACATGCAGCCAGGGGTTTAGTCCGTATTTCTGGCATTGTGTAAAAAAAAAATAGTGATGGGTGCCAGAGAGGTGTTTTGGTCTCATGACTAGGACACCAAGGGACAGACCACAAACAGAGGGGTGGGAAAGATGGCTCCATGACTCAGTTTGCTTGTGGTTCTTCTGGACGACCTTAGTTAGGTTCTCTGCATTCGTGCAAAGCAGCTCACAAACATCAGTAACTCCAGCTCTAGGAGATTTGACAATCTATTCTGGCCTCTGCACACATAATTAAAACAAAATAAATGTTAAAAAAAAATAGACAACTGAAGAGAAACAAAAGCAACAAGGCATAGGTATAAAGAGAGTGAAGAGACCACCAGAGTAGCACAGAAGTGGCATGTGGACACCAGCGACAAATCTCTAAGGGTGCACTGGAGTGAATGCCCCAAGAAGAACTACCACTAAAGTCACCTGAAATGCTATCCCTGGAGAGATGGCTCAGAAGGTAAGAACACTTGCTGCTCGTACAGAGGATCAGCTTTAGTTCTTAGGACCAAAAAATAAAATGCATGACCATCCACTCAAGGATGATCTGACCCCCTCTTCTAGCCTCTAGAGGAACCAAGCACACATATGTTTCCTTACAGATAATAGAGGAAACCAATCTAAAAACAAAATATTAAGTAAATAAAAATATTCTTAAGTGGCATTCTGGGTTTTGTGCAATGATACTGGTGGCACATCCAGTAAGCAAACAAAACTAATGAACAATAAGACAGACATATATCCAAAATTATACTAATATAGAACAGGCAAGGGGAGTATGCTGAAAATTTTTTAGAAACCTATGTATTTGTCTTAATTATGAAGAAATAAATATGAATAAAATGTTGTGAAAATGAGGAAGCATGCAAACTGGAAATGTTATGAAAATGAATGCTCTCGGATGGCATCTCCACATCCCTCTTATTTCCAGTACTAACTTTCACTCATGACAGTCTTCTTCCCGTGAACTCATCTCCTACATCAGACTCAATATATTTGTCACCAAAATCATGCTATAAAATAACAAGCTAACATTCAGGTATATCCTCAGAACAAGTACCTACTACAACAATAGCAAAATGTTCTGGACACTAAAGAACACAACAGGTTCCACGTTCCTGAACATCAATGGCTCCAATTCACTTTTCTCAGATGCAGCATGATATACATTTACTTTGAAAAATACGCATTGTACGGTAGGACTAAATGAGAGGATAATAAGAGGAAATTCTATCTGAATTAATGAAACCTGGGCAATGAATAAGTAAGCAGTGGTCCTATATGTCCACCTGAATGGAAGACGACTTTTTAATTTAATACTCATCAAAAGGAAAAGGATAGTTAAACAGTTCCCATCTTTTCTTCTAAGATTATATAAATAAGCAAAGCATATGTTAGCCTCAGTAACAACACAGTCACAGTTCTGATTACTGTTTCCTCTCCCTCTGCTCTTCTCAATTTCTCCACACCTTGTGTCCTAACTGAATCTATTCCCTTTTGGACTCTCATTGTAAAAACAAACAGGATTCTATTGGATAAAATAAAGGCAAAAGAAAAATTAACACATCAGAGTTGAACAAAACAAATATAAGGAAAGGAGAAGTCACAAGAATCAGAGGCACATTTGTTTACACACTTACGTATCCCATAACGTCACTAAACTAGAAGCCACAATATATGTGCAGGGGACGTGGTGCAGTACCCCACCGGCCCTGTGCAGACTGCTTCAGTCTCTGTGTGTTCAAATGAGTTTTTATCAGGCTAATTGAGAGGTCCGTGTCTTCTTGGTGTGCTGAATCTCCTCTCACTCCCTTTACACTGGATTCCCTCAGCACAGAGAAGAGGGATTTGACAGAGATATCAGATTCAGGGCTGAGTGTTCCAAGCTTTCTCACTCTCTGCACAATATCTCTCTGTGGGTCTCTGTACATGTTCTACCCGCTACATGAAAAGTTTTTCTGATGATGCCTTCCAAAGGCACTAGCATATGAAATCTACAAATATAGTAGAGTGCCCTTAGAAGTTATTGTGTTGCTATATTTTTGGGAACAGTTATATTAAGTGTAAAAATATTTTTAAGGCAAAACAATCACAGTCTGCATCTGAGCAATCTGAAGAACTTTAAACTATAGGTTTAAATATTTTATAGATTTAGTCACAGGCACCAGAGGTCTAAGGGAAGGGAATAGGGCAGAAGAGGAAACGAAGGTGTGAACAGGAAGATAAGGCCGAGGGGATAACAATTAGCATGTAATGTTGATGAATTATAATAAATAAAAAAGAAAATATCATAGATTTAAATAAACCAAGCTTTCTAAATTCTAGTAGTGGGGCCACAAAACCAATATAAAACTAAAAACTAAAACTAAACCAACCAAATAAATATAACAACACTATTTCATATATTTAATTATAAGAACAGGTAGGACCAACCATCTAAATTATCTAGAGGACCTCATTAATGCCCTTTGGATTACACAGAAGTACAAAACTTTGCATAGTCACTTAATATTAATTTAAGGCCAAGAGTTTACTTAATTTATATTCATTATATTTCTAAGTACATCCATAACAATCCACCCTAAGTTATAACAAACACAATCCAATTCACATTATTCTACATATTTTATAATCAGTTCTCCATGTACTTGGTTAGTATGGTACCAAACAACATAACTGGTAGGAAGACAAAATATTCATGAAGGTAAATTAAATAAATTTCATCATGGTCATGAGGCAGATGTAGTTAGTTAGTTGTCAAAATGGGTAGGAGGATTTGCCATCCTATCTCAAAACAGGCCTCTTGACAAAGTACATATGCATCTGGGGACCATGTAGTGAAACATGAAAGATTGCGAATTTATATGGCACTAGGTAATTCATGAGTTCATGATGTCATCTTCCTTTTTTTCAAGACACTTGAAGCAGTGGATTCACCATAAAGAAGAGCATGGCAACATAAAGTTTGCTTGGGATGCATTAGGTGCATTGCTCAGTCAGTAGACGATGTAAGTCTTATTATCTGCAGAGATTTGGTACACACAGGTTGCAATGGGATTCAGGTAAGTATCAGCATGTGGTTACTGGGAGTTCACTCTGAGATTTTGACAAACCTTTCAAGACACATGCCATGGCTTCCATTTCACAGTCAAATCAGCTATAATTACTTGTCTTTATGTAACCAATAGAGAAAAGATATGCTTCAGTTAGCATATAATAAATTTTAGATTAACATCAAAGTTTTATTTACCTAAATATCAGGAAATATTATGTAGAGATAAAAATAGAACTTTATTTTGATATGCATTCTAAATATGAATTTGGATTAACTATATTATAATTGGTTTTTATTGGGATGTATTTACACTAAAATTTGTAAATTCGCAGAATATTTTGGAGTCATAGATGTTTTCCTCTCCTGTTTTGCTTACCAAAAATGAATGTTTACATATAATATCTTAGCAGTATTTTCCTTTATGACACAATAGTTTTTTCTGTTAAGATTCACTTATATTTGTTCAGCTCTTGAGTTTCTTGTTTCTTTTTCTTTATTCAATTTCCATTCAGAAAGAATGTGATTTAGAGCTGGGGGTATATATCTCAGTGGTAGAGTACTTGCTTAGCTTGTTTAGCATATGAAAGGTTCTGGATCAAATACTCAGAAAGAAAACAAGGGAAGAAGGAAAAATGAACAAATGAAGGAAGGAAAGAAAGATGAAATATAGAAAAAAGAAAGGAATAAGGAAGGAAAAAAGGTATATATGTTTAAGTTGATATGTTAATTGCTTTCTGTTGCCTTTTCCACAATCACTTAAATTCAGGAATTGTTTCAAAGAAAGTAGGGTTTTTTCTCACATGTAATAAAATCAAATTGTCCATATTTTGTGTTGTCTGTACATATAGTACTGAAAAGGAAAAATAATACTTTGTCATAAACCAATTAATCTGTATTGACACTTGGCTTGAATCTTAATTTGATATTCCTCTTTTAATGCTGCTAGTTTGTTCTTCCAGTAAAAAGTCTGTCAGGTTCAATCAACTTTGTCCTAGCTAATAAAAGACAGGTGGTCTCAATTGGATCAAAAGTAACTTACTACCAACAATGACTTTAAAACCATGCCTATAGTGCATGGTGGTATGGCTTAGCAAGCAGAAAGTGCTTGCCTTGAAAACATGCAGACATTATTTTGATCAGTGAGAACCCAGACAGAACTATTACCTTGGTGGTGGTATACACACACACACACACACACACACACACACACACACACACACACACATACACACACACACACACACACACACACACAAATAATTCCTATAAAAATCTATCAACAAAAATATTTTATTGCCTAAATATCCTAATGAGCAAAATTAGATTTTGTTCCATTAACAGATTTCATATATATACATATTGAATATATCATTCAAAGGAAGTCAAGCATGGTATGAGTTTATATCTGCTTTATTTGTAAATTAGAAAAGCTAACAAATCCAATATTTGCTCTATTGTGAGATGTGTTATCTGACTATAGATAGAGTTCATTAATTTTCCAATTACTTTCTATATGTAGTTTGGAGACAATGTTTTTTAAACTGTGTTTATTCTGAATTAACTTGCAGCTTCAGTAAATAAAATGGTGCATAATTTGTTCAAGATTTTTATTAGTTTCAAAGATTTATATATATATTTTATTTTGGCTGTTGAGTTCATACATATAAGGTAATAATTGTAATAATTATTCTTGTTGAGTTTTTATGCATTAAAGTAGTGCAATGTGGCTCTTATTTCCGTCTTTTTGATGGGTTACTAGAAGACAGTTAGTCACTGTATGTTAATTGTATAATGACTTGCTGCAGTATTGTTACTTTTTTATGCTTTCTAAATTCATAATTAGTAAGTCTCTTACAAGCATGTTCTTTGCTATACACATACAGAGAAAATTGTTCCATAAAATTCAGCAAGTTGTGACAGCCACATTTCAGACCCTATACAAACGTAGCCTATGAATAGGTTGTGCTCCTACTTGCAGTGGATGTATAGTGCCAGCTATGAAAGTGGTTCTGGAATTCTGAAAAGCAAATTCAGCAAGGATAGGGAGTACCAGTAAGAAAAGTATTGAGCAAAGCACATCATGCCTTTTGAAAACACTATTTTGATGTAATGATTCAGTGGTACCTCTGACTACTAATACTTAGATAATTTGTTATAAGTAGGTTAGATCAATTCTAATTTCAATTCATTGTACTGACATAACAAAATTCATTTTCCTTTTAGTGAAATCATCTTCCTGAAACTGTATAAGCATAATAATTTAAATGTAATGATACTGACATTGACTCTACTATTAATGTCTGTTAATAACTCACAATAAATTGAAAACTATATTTAAAGCATACATATGTAAATACATGAATAATGTATTAAATATGACCAGAAAAATTAAATCAATATGAAATACCAACTATTTATTGGTTTAAAAACAAATATAATCTCTATAAAGAAATATCCACAGAAAAATTTAAAGACTCTGGTAAAGTAAATGGTGAATAAGTAAAAGATGGGAGCTATCACTATTTTTTCTTCAGCTTCGCAAAGTCTCAAACTGAAAGATATAGGAAAAATAAGCCATTTCTAAAGAAAATACACACTGATTTCGATGAAGAGAAGCTACACCAAAAATGAGCTCAAGCTAGACATGGCAAAGGCTGGTAGAAACAACTTGCTAGAAGTACCAGCTGAATTAACATTCGGGTAAATGTGTATAATGTTACTGCAGAATATGCCAAGCAAATCAACATTTTCTTAACGGTGTTGAGCAAGTTGTCAGAGCTACAGAGCTACGATCCTTAAGCAGGATTAGGAAGTTTGAGATTTAGGAAGAAAGAAACAGAGCATGCTGTCTGAGGGGTACAAAAGTGCCTTCTAAACTTGACTATACCACCTCTGCATGGCCAGCAGTGACAGCTAAACAAAGGAAATAGGCATCCCTAGAATGAACTTTTTGTAATAAGAAAATCATAATTTTCATTTAAAAATTGTCTCTATTTTCAGTTTCTTAATCCCCTTGCGTGGGGTGACCTAGAGCTGTTGCCCCTACCTTCTAGAGACCTCAAGATGAAACACTTTCTGAGCAGGATGCCAAAGCACTAGGGAAGCTTCAAGGATTTTAAAATCCCCTTCTCTTCATTATTGCAGAGTCCTGAGAAGACTTGATAGTCCCCCTCTCGGAGGACTAATGGAAGTGAACAGAGGAGAGGAGAGGGAGGATGGGACCTGGAGGAAATGAGGGAGAGGGCTAAGATTTGAATGTAAAGTGAATAAATTAAGGGAAAAAAACTGTGTTCAAAAATCTGACAATCAGGCAAGCCAAAGACAATGCTGCTATGAAGGGAAATCCTGAAAGAGTTGATGTTTAGGTTTGACTCAAAGGGCATTTTATTTGTCTTTTTCTATTTTATTCACTTTATATCGCAAATGTAGCTCCCTCCCTTGTTTCCTCCCAGTCCCACCCTCTGTCTCTCCTTCCCCCCTTGAAGATCACTAAGCAATGAGAATCCTCTCGGTAAGAGGAACCTCCACATGGTCTATGTTCAGACCTTCAGTGGGCTCATCCCCCTTATAGAAGACAGTGTACTTTATTCTGTCTGATATAAACATTAGTTTACACAAAATCACCTTTAAGAAACAAAACACGTGGTCTAATGTTTAACCAAATTTGTTTGCCCACTGTGATCAAGTCAGATTGGTACATCAAATGAGACATCACAATCTCCACTGAAAGCTGCAGCCAACAGCTAGCTATACAGTTGCAGACACTTAACCCCAGTTCCTTTTCAATGGTTTTGATCTGCGGCAACCCTGGAGTCCAAACAGATCGATGTGTCCAAGCTGCAGTTGCAGAAATTGCTCAGCTGCTCTCCAACACTGCCTGTGGGTCCATAACTATTGATATGAAGGAACAAATGATCTTCCCTCCATAGAAAAGGAAGTTCTTAATTTTTCTTGGCAGTTAAATGATGAGTCATCTAAGTGAACAAATGTGTGTTCATATGGAAGGAATGGTTTTGTTTGATTCATTAGTTTTACTAGAATATAATCCAAACAAAACACTACGGTCGTGTGAAGTGTATATCTGCCTTGTCTATGCCAAGTCTGTTAAGATAATGTATTAGTAAGTACATGGATCTCTTTCTTTAATTAGTCTTTTGAATTGCTTACAGGTAGATTTAAGTTCTTTTTTACACAGCAAAGTCCAGATGTATAAAATTTTCTGTATAGTAATTAAATGTGACCATGTTGAACGCCCACGTTTATGACCAAAACTGTGTGATTTGAGGAAAATTTATTTATGTTGCCATACCTCATTTGAATCTTTGTCTGTACATCATACATTCAACATGAAAACTAAAGTAAAAACAAGGAAAAAAGAAAAATGAACCATAAAGCCTATAAGTAAAGTGGCATTTATAACACTATTGTTAGAAAATACTTGCAAAATAGTTAATGTTTCGGATTGCTCTTTATGTACTTTATATACATTAATTTATTTAATTTTCTCCACTTCCTTGTCAAATAATTGACCCTATTATTCTCTCCACTTTACATTTGAGAAGATAGAGCTGTAAATAACTTACAAGTTGATGGTTAATAAAGTAGGAGTTTGAACACAAGCAATCTGATTTGAGTTTAGATTCTCAACTACTACCATGTCGCATTGATTAACTTAGCAAAAGTTGTAAAAGTCTATTTGAAATAGTCTTTTGAATAGACTTTCATCATATTAACTCTATATTACTATAAAATAATGATTTGATATACAGTAAGCAAGTTCAAGACAGAGAGTACAAAACAAAATGTATTTTGTCCTTTATTGACATGAGTAAAGCATAAAATTGAAGAAAAATGAAATGTTTTTACTATAAAATATCAACACCAAACTGTCTGACTTCCAATTATGTATTTAAAATTAAGTGACCCCAAAAAGATATCCAAGATTCATGCTTGAATATTTGTTTTTATATTATGGAAATGATACATGTATTTGTTAAGCTCATAGTTACTATGACCTTCATTCAATAAAAACAAATCAATATGTCCCTCTCAATGCCATTACAGGATCCCATTGAAAGAAAACATATTGATGCTGGTACTGTTGGATTTTGTTCTTCCTTTGGATGAAATTAGTTATTTCAGAGCCTCCTTAACCTGAGGAACTATTGATGCCTCTTGACATCTTTTGTGCATGTTTATTGAATTCTGCTAAATTTAGGGAAAGGTAAGTTAGGTTGGTATTCTCAAAATGCATTTGATTTTACAATAGTTTCAAATCCCTTTGTAGTTATAAATTCTTTCATTATCATAGATATTTATTTGTCTTTATTTTATGATCTCTCCTGTGAGTTCTTTTGAGAAAGCATACTGTAATATTTACTCAAAAATATCCTGAAGTCATTAACTTTCCTTGAATAAATTATTATAATATAATATAACCCCTAACCAAAAAATAACTCTTGAGTTGCTTCGGTATCGTGGTGCGGCTGGTCACGTTTCGTTGCGCGGTCCTTCAGCAAAGATGCCTGAGGAAACCCAGACCCAGGACCAACCCATGGAGGAGGAGGAGGTCGAGACTTTTGCCTTTCAGGCAGAAATTGCCCAGTTAATGTCCTTGATCATCAATACTTTCTATTCGAACAAAGAGATCTTCCTGAGAGAGCTCATTTCAAATTCGTCAGATGCTCTGGATAAGATCAGATATGAGAGCTTGACAGATCCCAGTAAACTAGACTCTGGGAAGGAGTTGCACATTAATCTCATTCCCAACAAACAAGATCGCACCCTTACTATTGTGGATACTGGAATCGGGATGACCAAGACCGACTTGATCAATAACCTCGGCACTATTGCCAAGTCTGGCACCAAAGCCTTCATGGAGGCTTTGCAGGCTGGTGCAGATATCTCCATGATTGGCCAGTTTGGTGTTGGCTTTTACTCTGCGTATTTGGTCGCTGAGAAAGTGACTGTCATCACCAAGCATAACGATGACGAGCAGTATGCCTGGGAGTCCTCCGCTGGGGGCTCGTTCACAGTGAGGACTGACACAGGTGAACCAATGGGCCGTGGAACAAAGGTTATCTTACATCTTAAAGAAGACCAAACTGAGTATTTGGAGGAAAGGAGAATAAAGGAGATTGTGAAGAAACACTCGCAGTTTATTGGCTATCCCATTACTCTCTTCGTGGAGAAGGAACGTGATAAGGAAGTCAGTGATGATGAGGCTGAAGAAAAAGAAGAGAAAGAGGAAGAGAAAGAAAAAGAAGAAAAGGAGTCTGATGACAAACCTGAAATAGAAGATGTTGGTTCTGATGATGAAGAAGAAGAAAAGAAGGATGGCGACAAGAAAAAGAAGAAGAAGATAAAGGAAAAGTACATTGATCAAGAAGAACTTAACAAGACAAAGCCTATTTGGACCAGAAATCATGATGACATTACTAATGAAGAATATGGAGAGTTCTACAAGAGCTTAACCAACGACTGGGAAGAACATTTGGCAGTAAAACATTTTTCTGTTGAAGGACAGTTGGAATTCCGGGCCCTTCTTTTTGTCCCAAGACGTGCTCCTTTTGATCTGTTTGAAAATAGAAAGAAAAAGAACAACATCAAGTTGTACGTACGCAGAGTTTTCATCATGGATAACTGTGAGGAGTTGATCCCTGAGTATCTGAATTTCATTAGAGGAGTGGTAGACTCTGAGGATCTCCCTCTAAATATTTCCCGTGAAATGTTGCAGCAAAGCAAGATTCTGAAAGTTATCAGAAAGAATTTGGTCAAGAAATGCTTAGAACTATTTACTGAGCTGGCAGAAGATAAAGAGAACTACAAAAAGTTTTATGAGCAGTTCTCAAAAAATATAAAGCTTGGAATTCATGAAGACTCGCAAAATCGGAAGAAGCTATCTGAGCTGTTGCGATACTACACATCTGCCTCTGGGGATGAGATGGTTTCTCTCAAGGACTACTGCACCAGAATGAAGAAAAACCAGAAGCACATCTATTTTATCACAGGTGAGACCAAGGACCAGGTCGCTAACTCAGCCTTTGTGTAACGTCTCCGAAAGCATGGCTTAGAAGTAATCTATATGATTGAGCCCATTGATGAGTACTGTGTGCAACAGCTGAAGGAATTTGAGGGCAAGACCTTGGTGTCAGTTACCAAAGAAGGACTGGAACTTCCAGAAGATGAAGAGGAGAAAAAGAAACAGGAAGAGAAAAAGACAAAATTTGAAAACCTCTGCAAAATTATGAAAGATATTTTGGAGAAAAAGGTTGAAAAGGTGGTTGTGTCAAACCGATTGGTGACATCCCCATGCTGTATTGTCACCAGCACATATGGGTGGACAGCAAACATGGAGAGAATCATGAAAGCTCAAGCCCTCAGAGACAACTCAACAATGGGTTACATGGCAGCAAAGAAACACCTGGAGATAAACCCTGACCACTCCATTATTGAAACCTTAAGGCAAAAGGCAGAGGCTGACAAGAATGACAAGTCTGTGAAGGATCTGGTCATCTTGCTGTATGAAACTGCACTCCTATCTTCTGGCTTCAGTCTGGAAGATCCCCAGACACATGCCAACAGGATCTACAGAATGATCAAGCTTGGTCTAGGTATTGATGAGGATGATCCTACTGTGGATGATAGCAGTGCTGCTGTAACTGAAGAAATGCCACCTCTGGAAGGAGATGATGACACATCACGCATGGAAGAAGTAGACTAAGCTTCACCAGAATAACTACGTGACACTTTACTTTCATTCCTTCTGATAACATATTTTCCAGGATTTTTGTTTATTTTTGTTAACATTTAAAACATCTGTGTGGCATGAAAACTAAGGGAAGATAAATTTTCCTTTCTACTTGTGATACATAGGTTTGCTTCAACGAGTTGGTAGAACGTTTGTTGTAAGACATAATGTAATCTGCTTTGTGGTCTGAAGTGTTTAGCTGTTGAGCTGGATTCCTTAGTAGACCAAATCATTTGTACTTAAGTGTTCTGAGATACACATGTGTAGAAAGGACAAATTAAGATGGAGTAAGTTCCATCTTAAAACATTTTTCATCCCCTGTAGCTTTAATTCTGCATGTACTAGTCTTAGAAGTGAGAACACAAGTTAACAACTGACAGGAATTCCCCTTGTGGCTTGTTTTCCAGAGTTCCAAGAACACCCTAAGCTACTTCCTAGGTCTTGTAACTCAGCAAGGCTTATAAGTGGAAACACAGTGCCCAGTCACATTCTGCTTTAAAAGGTAAATACAGATGATATAAAAAAAAAAAAAAAAAAAAAAAAACAAAAAATAACTCTTATTTATGGTAAAAGAATAAACCAGAGAAATAAGTGAATGAAGAAAAATAGAACTTTTAACATACATTTTTATGAAAAAAACTAAACATAGATTTTTAAAACTCTTATTGCTTCTTGAGAAAACATATAAACTGGACTCTTCACTATGGAGAGCTCTTCAGTGGCCAGGCTGCACCTTGTCTGAGCAGCAGGAGGTGAATTCCAGTCTCTGCAGATGGAGCATAAGGCTAAACTGCTGACCGAAAAATGCTTCCATCAGTGTTTCTGTGGACAACACTTGAACTATCCACCTTTCTGATGAAGGTTCCCAACCTTCCCCATACCACACCACCCCCAGCTCTACCTACTTACCTGAGAAGAGATTCTGTGTCCCAGCCTCCATTACATGTCTCTACCCACCATTCTGAGGAGACCTGACAGACCTCAAGATAATCCCAGATCACCCTAATCCTACCTCAAACCCTTTCCTGTGGTACAACTGGGACACAGCCAGTAGAGTATAACTGAAGAGTATTCCTTTATTTGCAGCCTCTAGCCCACTGCCCTAACCACCATCTGAAGAAAACCACTGGTCTTCAGGAATATCCAGCTTCCAACCCAGGGCTTTGCTCACCTTCCTGAGAAGTCTGGCAGACCAAGAACAACAAGAAAAGACCATAGACAACCAGAAGGCTAAAGGCCAGCATAAGAACACAAGCAACAAGAGGCCGGGCAATATGGTACCACCAGAAGACAGCTGTCCTACTACTACAAGACCAGATATCCGAACAGAGCTGAAACACCAGAAAATGACCTAAAATTTAATCTTAGTAAGAGAATGGAGACTTTTAAAGAGGAAATGAATAAATACCTTAAATAAATACAGGAAAATACAGCCAAACAGATAGAGGGAGGCCTTTAAAGAAGAAACAAATAAATGCCTTAAAGAATATAAGAAAATGCAAACAAACAGATGAAAGAAATGTACAAAATGGTCCAAGAACTGAAAAGGGAATTGAAAACACTAAAGAAAACACAAACCAAGGGAATTCTGGAAATAAAAACTTGGGGAAGAGAACAGGAACTACATCACCAACAGAATACAAGATATGGAGGAGAAAACCTCAGGCATAAAATATATGAGAAAAATCCATTCATCTGTCAAAGAAAATGTTAAATCTAAAATATTTCTGACACAAAACACCCAGGAAATCAGGGACACTATGAAAAGATTAAACTTAAGAATAATAGGAATAGAAGAAATAGAACATTTCCAGTTCCAACAACTAGAAAATATTTTCAACAAAATCATAGGAGAAAATTTCCCCAACCTAAAGAAAGAGGTGCCTATAAACATACAAGAGGCTTACAGAACACCAAATGATTAGACCAGAAAAGACTATTCTTCTGCCACATAATAATGAAAACAATAAATGTGCAGAAAAAGAAAGTATATTAAAGGCTGCAAAAGAAAGAAGCCAAATAACATATAAAGGCACAGCTATTATAATCACACAAGACGTCTCAACAAAACTAAAAGCCAGAAGGATCTGGGAAGATGCATTGAAGACCCTAAGAGACCACAAATGTCAACCCAAACAACTATACCCAGCAAAACTTTCCATAACAAAACCAAATTTAAGCTGTGTGTGTGTGTGTGTGTGTGTGTGTGTGTGTGTGTGTGTTTGTGAAAATCCAGCTCTACAGAAGATACTAGAGGAAAAAACTAACTGAAAGAAAGACCAACGTGGTATGTAGTCACCTATAAGTAGACACAGCCATATAGTACAGGATGAACATATTACAATCTACAGACCCAAAGAAGCAAAGAAACAAGGAGGATCCTATAATCCTATTCAAAGAGGAAAATAGAATAAACATCAGAAGTGGATGAAGAGAGGGAACTGGGTGAGAGAGGGTGTGGGAAGGGAAATGAGGTTGGGGATTAGATGTGGGCAGAGCAGGGGTAGGAAGTCAGAGGGCTGGGAGAGAGAAGAAAAACCAAGGTGTAGGGCATCTCTGAGACAAGCTGGAGATCTGCTACTGGGTAGGCTCCTAGAAGGATATCCGGATGAGGCAAGCTGAGACTCCTAGCTGTGGGGGACATGGAGACTGAAACGACCACCTCCTAGCTAGACAGCACTTTTAATGGAGGAAGGAGGATACCAACCCACCCACAAAACTTAAATGTCCCCTGCCTACTAAAAGCTCAGGCATAAAGATGGAGGAGAGAATGAAGAAATGTCCAATCAAAGACTGGCCCAACCTGGGACCCACCCTGTAGGAGATAGGCAACCCCTGACATCCTTTTTATTAATTTTTTAAAAATTTACGTGTGTGTGTGTGTGTGTGTGTGTGTGTGTGTGTGTGTGTGTGTGTGTGTAAAGAATAACCATGACACAATCAGGATTTACATAAATGTTACCTTCATAGAGTTTTGGCTAATTGTATTTGCCAGCCTTGAAGAATACATCTTTCTTATCTTGGTGCTGAATGTAAATCAGTATCTATCATATCTCATCACTAACAACATAATGATACCCTGCTATACTTTCAGACAAGAGCCTCGCATAACTATCCTCTGAGAGGCTCCATCCGGCATATGCCAATTGAAACATATGCTAAGACCCACAGCCAAATGTTAAGCAGAACTCTGGGAGTTTTGTGGAAGAATCAGAGAAGGATAGAAGGTGTGGAAAGGACAAGAACTCCTCAAAGACCAGCAGAGTCAATTAACATAGGCCCATAGGGGCTTAGAGAGATGGAAGCACCAGCCAAAGAGCATGCGTGGACTGAACCGAGGCCCCTAATACATGTGTAACTGATGGGCAGTTTAGTCTTCATGTGGGTCCTCTAGCAAGTGCAGTGGGGATTTTTTTCTCACATGGGCTCTGTTGCTTGCTTTTGGATCACTTTCTCCAAACTGGGCTGTCTTATCTAGCCTCAGTGGAAGAGCATGCACTTAGTCCTGATGTGACTTGATGTGCTGAGCTGGGTTGGTATGGGAATGGGGGTGGGATTGCCCTTTTCTGAGGAGAAGGAAGGAGTAAAAGAGGAGGAAGGTAGGAAGATGGAACCAGGTGGAGAGGTGGGAGGGAGGAAGCTGTGATTGGGATGTAAAATGAATAAATACATTTCATAAAAAGGAAATAAATAATATACAGAAATGCACAAATAGTAGATGCTAAAATAACTATTTGTTCCAGTTAAATATATATATACATATATGTAAATACGCATCATATATATTAGTATCAACTAATGACATATTTTTTAAAGAGGTTATTAGCAAGAATCTGATTAAATTCTAAGTTTATATAATTATATAGTGATTATTCAGAGAATGTCATTACTTTTAGGAAATGTATTTTTTTAAAGGTGTAATATTCCAAACTTAGCTGTAAAGTGAATCAGAGTTCAAGTTGTCAATATTGATGCAATGAGGCGTTTCTCACGTCTGACCAATCAGTGTGCTCTCACAGGAAGCATGCCTGCATTCCATGTCTTTATCCACAATTAGCCAAATTCATCAGTGGTTCAATATATTACAACAACTTTTATCCTAAACCATCTTACAGTCATTTGCATTATTTCACTCTTCATGTAGTGGGAGCCAGGTCTACTTATCTGCCTACTATTTTCTAGCTCTACCCTGAGTAGGAAGGACATTCTTCAAGGGAAAATAATAGGCATTAACAAGAACTCGAGGAAAATTATACTGTGCAGTAGCCAATACTGCCTCCCTGGGAAGTTGCAATATTTCCAAGTACCATATAATTAATTAAATGACTTAAAGGATAGAAGGCCTGATGCCTGATGTGTGTGTATGCTGTGAGAACCAAATCAGTCATCATATGAGTATTTGTGGCCTTTTAACAGAGAATCTGTCTTTTTTTTTTTTTTTTTTCCAAATTAACAGTAGACATACCTTGGATAATATCTTCCCCATACTTTTAACTGGTAGAAAAGACAATTGACTCATTAAACAGTACAGAAAATTAATAACAAAAGTACTATTAATTTAAAAGTTTTTACTTACAAGATAGTTGTAGGGAAGAATCAGATGGCTACAGAATATTTTAATTTGTCATTATTTCTTTAAATATTTATTTAATTCATGTAATTTATAAGTATTTGAGAATATTCCATTTATGAGAACCTTTCACTTTCACATGCTTACCAAATTAGTTATTAAAAAGCCCTAAATATTGGTCTCATAAGTTTCAGATTCATTTTCCGATAGCCTTCTACAGATTAATATACATAAATTTTCAATATATGTCTCAATATACATATTCAGTGTCAACAAGTGAATTCTTTTCAGTTATAGGCTAAGCATTTTGTTTTGGGTGACTCTTATATCATTCAACTTCCATGCCTTAGGACAACCTAATTAGACATTTTTGTTTTTGTTTTTCAGTCCTGTCCTTCAAAAATGGTAAGACATTTTTCAGTTTCCAAATGGTACTTCTATTTCTTTTTTCTGTTTTCAGTGTACCATAGACCCAGACATTTCTCCAACTATAAAAGATAATATAAGTGATTAGTGCCTTCCCTTCATCTGAATATTGTAGTTTGGGGAAAATTTGACTTGTTTCTGACTTAACCAATTTGAATTACCTGGTCAAATAGCAACGGGCTTCTGAGTGTCAGGATAATGAAACATTGTCAATAGCTTGCTGGCAACGTGCATATTAAACCTGTTTATGAGCATTTTAAGAAATTCTAAAGTTATATTCTACAAGATAACTCTAGGAATTCTGCCAAATATTCCATGATTTGGCTGAGATTCAAGAAGAGCTTTATGGGGCACAATTTTATTACCCCATTCTGCATGACATTGATTTGCCTTTGAACTCAACTAAAATCCACTACTCCATAACTCAAGTTAATCGGTATATAGATAGGAAATTTCCTTACCACAGCAATATTTCTCTCAATATATTTTATTTATTAAATTTATTGGATGCTCAAAATCAATCAATTTCCAGGAGCACTTCAGAGAGTAATAAAGGATAGCACTGAAATGTGTATACTGCTGTAAGCTCAGTGTGGCACACAGGTGCAATAGAGTTTCCAGAAACTGGTCACTGAATGATTTTTAACTTCCTCTCTTTTGTTTGTTCAATTGTTAACTAAGAAGCATAATACTATGTATTAACATTGGATAGTTCTTAAACATAATGGTGAAAACTGAAAATTAGACAAATAAGTAGTTGGGTGTCTCAGTATATACATAATATGCAAAAAATATTTTTAAAGTCTTGACTGGCTTATGATGTAACATTTGAAGTAGAAAGGGATTTAGTCCTGGAGAAATAAATGTGCTAACAATAATGGAGAGCTTTAAAATGGCCCCTTGCCCTCAAATATACACCTATGAGTATTGGACCACTATATCAACGAAGAGGTTTTGAGAATGAACTTAATTATATCAGAACACAATAAAAGCTAACATGCCAAGGGAATTAGGAGAGACTGACTGCACCCCAATTAATTAACCTCTAGATAACATGCTCTGTAACTAGTCTAAACAGCTTTTCCTTCTAGAAGTATGGCACACTGTATTTTGCTCATAGACGTTCAAGGTGCAGGAGGAGGATGAGATGAATGTTTCCTCTGCATGCACACTGTAATCACCCCATACACTGAGAAACAGCATTCTCACACTCTTGAGAAAACATTGCTCACCACACAAATAAGGAGGGTGCTGTTCCCACTTGTTTTTTTTTAACACATTTTTATTGAAAGATAAAATAATTCATATTACATCTCATTTTCTATCCCATCCCATACATCCTCCCATTCCTCCCTCCCTCCCACTTTCACCCCATTCCCCATTCCCTATGACTGTGACCAAGGGGGACCTCCTCCCCCTGAATATGGTGCTAGGGTATCAAGTCTCTTCTTGGTAGTCTGCTATCCTTCCTCCGAGTGCTGTTGGGCCTCTCCAACAAAGGGACATGGCCAAATATGGGGCACCAGAGATCCTGTGAAAGTCAGTCCCCAGTCTCCACTTAACTGTGGAGAATGTTCTGTCCCTTGGTTAGATCTGAGTAGGGGTTTGATGACGCTAACTGCATACAGACTTTCACCTTTTGGCTTTACTTAATTATATCATGAGATACAGTCTTGTACCGGGGCATGGGGGTGCACCCCAGTACTCCCAGGAGGCACAGTCAGGTGGGTTGCTATGAATTTAAGGCCAGCCTGGTCTATAAAGAGAGTCCAGGACAACCATGGTTACAAAGAGAAACCCTGTCTTGAAAATAAACCAAAACCAAACAAAAAAAGATACAGCTTTTGGATTCTTTCACTCATCACTATTTTTATGGTAGTCAACTCATTTACTGCACATAATGAGTTTCACTCATCCTGCCACTACTTTCTCCCTACCATTTGTTATGTGAAAATGCAAATTATCATCCTTTTACTGCTAGCTGTTTATTATTATTATTATTATCATTACCATTACTTTATTACAAATAATTTTATAATGATTTTATCACTTTAGCATTTTCCAAATGTTTTATTTTGGAATTTCTTTTTTATTCACTTAGAGTGTAATTTCTAAGTTAGCAAGTGTACATATGTTCAATTTTACTATATGTTGACAGCTATTTGAAATATTTGTCTTCCTCCCAGTGATATAAGTATTCTATTTTCAAGACACTGACCTATGAGTATAGCAGAATGTCGATAAGCATCATTTTTGCTGTTTTTGTTTGTTTGTTTGTTTGATTATTGTTGTTGTTTTTACTTTGTTTTGTTTTGTTTTGGAATAGTATATTTGGTTTTTACCCTGGGTCCCTAGGCTATCTAGTCTCAGGTTCTTTGTCACCCAAGCAGTGTCAGTGTCAGGAATGGGTTCCATCTTGTGAAATAGGTCTTCTCTCAAATCAGATGTTGTTCGATTACTCACATAAGCTTTGTACCACCATTGCACTGGTATATCTTGCAGGCAAGACAGCATTGTAGATCAAAGGTTTTGTTGCTTGCTTGGTCTTTACATTTCTCTTCTTTGATAGCTTGCAGAGTACTTCCTGTACCAAGGACATTAGCATGTAGGGAAGAAGGCTTTACGTAGGCACCAGCTCAACTTTTCCATGTTCAGTGAGTGGTCTATGTGTTGTCTTCAGTAATGGATCCTCGTCATTTGGTGAAAAGCAATTTGCAGTCTTGGCAACACCTTGGGTTCTTTAGGGATTCCAACGGGGCCTCTTTGCCCAATGACTCACTTAGATCTAACCCAGTCATAGTACTAGAAACTTCATTTGGTGGCAAAGCCCCAGTTGGGCTTCTGTCCCACCCATTGCTTGGCAATGCCATTTAGATACAAATAATGTATGTCTCTATTCTAGGAAGCTTCCATTCTATTAGATTTTCATACTACCTTCAAATGCCCTATAATTTTATGCTGATCCCTGTATTCTCTATCTCAGCTCTCTTTCACTTGTTCTTACCATTCCAGTCCTCTGTGGTTAGGTATATGGACTTTACCTTAGTCACTATTAACTTAACAACTAATATCTGCTTACAGCAAATATACACCATATATGTCTTTCTGGGACAGGGATACCTCACTCATGATAATTTTTTTCTAGGACAATCCATTTATCCATGAATGTCATGATTTCGCTTGTGAAAGGTTAATTAATACTCCACTTTGTAAGTGAACTACTTTTTCTTCACCCATTCTTCCCTGTTTTTTAGCTGATGGTTTTCATTCAAAACTACAAAGACATGGCTTCACAGTTTATACCTAACCTTATTTCCCAATTTTAATAGTCTTTATCATCCCAATTCTTAAGGACACATGCCATATATCTGGTTAGTGCTTATACTTGGTTTTAAGATTTAATTCAATAGTGGTGACAGGTTTAGCAGAATGGGACTTGAATTCATTACTTTCATATTTCATGCTTTGGTATCTGTGCTGGATAGTTTTATGTCAACTTGCCACAAGCTGAAGTCATCAGAGAAGAATGAACTCCAATTATGAGAATGCCTCCAACAGCTCTGGCTGTAGGCAAGCCTGTAGTACATTTTCTTTTATTATAATTTATTCACATTTCATCCCAATTGCTCTCTCCTTGCACTTCTCTTCCATTTCTGACCCTCCCTACCTCTTCCTCCCTATACCTTCCCCTAGACCTCTGACGGGGTGGGGGCACCTCCCCCACCATTTGATCACAGTCTATCAGGTCTCATTAGGATAGCCTGCATCCCCTTCCTCTGTGTGACACCAAGTGATCAAGTTGCAGGCACCAGAGTTCATGTCAAAGGATGTCCCCACTCCCCGACACCCTCATATACATGGAGCATGAGCTGTCCATCAGATACATCTGAACAAGGATTTAGCTACTCTTCATGAATTGTCTTTGGTTGGTGCATCAGTTTGTGCAGGCCTCCTGGGTCCAGATCGGCTGTCCTTGGTGATCTCCCTGTGGAGCTCCTGACCCCTCCGACTCTTCCATACAGCCCTTAGCTCTCCTCCTAAGGTCTGGCTTCAAGTCCCAGTATCTGTCCTGAACCCCTGATAGGTAGAGTTTCTCAGAGGAATTCTATGTTGGACTAATATCCACTTATAAGTGAGTATATACCATGTGTGTCTCACTGAGTCTGGGTTACCTCATTAAGGGTCATCTTTTCTAGTTCCATCAATTTACTTACAAAATTCAAGATTTCCTTGTTTTTGGTAAATATTCCATTATATTAATGTACAAAGAACGCACAACAAAGGAATATCCAAAGGCAGAGAAACACTTAAAGAAATGCTCAGCATACCTAATCATCAGGGAAATACAAATCAAAATGACTCTGAGATTCCATGCTACACCTATCAGTATGGCTAAGATAAAAAACTCAAGTGACTGCACATGCTGGAGAGGAAGTGGAAAAGGGGGCACACTGATCCATGGCTGGGGCAAATTTGCACAACCACTTTGGATATCAATGTGTTGCTGTCACAGAAAATTGGGAATAGTTCTACCTCAGGACATAGATATACCACTCCTGGGCATATAACCAATAGTTGAACCAGCAAAGAACAAGGACATATGCTCAACTATGTAAGATTTCTTCCCCAACTTGTTTTGGACATGGTTTTTCATAATAGAAACAAAAACCCTAGATAAGACAGTATTTATTTAAAAGTTTTGGTTCTGTTGTTATAATTTGTGTCAAACGTTGAAAAATTATGGGTAGTCACTTATTACAATGTTCTACTCATTTTAACTCCTAAATTTCCAACCTAGACTCTCTATGTACACATGAATATACTTGATGTTTGTTTTGGCTTTTGAATTTTCTCCAGTTGTATTCAATATCTAAACTACTATTAATATCATCTTTCACTCAAGTTTGATTTTCTTTCTCATGTCCTTTTTCCACCTTCTTTAAGACTGATTGAATTTTAATTGCTGTAATATTGTCATACCTAATCATTTCTGATTTCATGTTATTTGTGGATCTAGAATCACTTTCTCACTTGCCTGTAATTTTTCTATTTCTTAGCATATCAGACACTGAAGAGCTCACAGGGCTTGAGTGGTAGTGATGCCCTCTCTGTATCTTCTCTATTTTATACGATGCTGTTAGGTCACTGAAAAAGAGGTTGATCTTTTCAGTGTGTGTTTTTAATGTTTGCTATTTTTAAAATTGCAGGAACAAATATAGCTTCTAGATTAGGTGAAATGGCTCTACTGCTAAAGCAAAGAGCTACCGGGTACTTTAGATGGTTTGAAAGGCAGTCGTAGGTTTTCTCTTCTAAAAACACTCAGTCCTAAGAAGCTATAACAATCTTGTGTTTCTGTTGGCAGACGCGTTCACCTTAACCTCACATGATTTTCACAAGTATACTTTGTCCAGGACCCAGGAAAAGACCCTATTAGAGGTCTCTGCATAGATTTGCTCAGCTTGCTTCCTCAGTCCCCACGAACTCAGAACTGTCTTCACAGTTCGGGAGCTTTATTAACTCTTGCCACATATGTTTGCTAAGAAAATTTCTCACTATCTTTCTTGTTCTCCTGAATTGTTCTTACTCCCTGCTTTCCTAGGTCTGAATCCCCTTCTTTCATCGTCTCCTCCACAGTTTCAGCTTGTGAAGTGACATATGAAGCCAGTTACCTCATCCTGACTTTACATTTATGTCACTAGTACATTAACAATAGCTATTGAAGATGAATAGAAATATTTTTAAAAAGAGTAAAAAAAAGAAACAAAAATTTAATCTGTCAAGTATAAGAAATACAGGATAGGTTTTTCAATTGTCTTTGAAAAAATATTTTTATCTAAAAGATGATAAAAGAGTAAGAAAATAGAAAATTAATATAAAACATCAAACAATTAATGAAAATGCTTTCTTACTTTATTTATAAATAGCTCTTCATCACCTTAAGTAAATTTCTTCTGGTTTGTTTTTAAGAATTGGTGTTATAGTAAAGGAGTCCCCAATGTGCTGAATATATGATCTCATAAAATGCATTTTTATCATTACCTTAGGTTGAGTATAGAAATGAACACTAAAAAACATTTGATCTTCAGAGGACAGCATGTGATTTATACAGACTTTTTGTTTCTTCCTTTTTTGCTTTGTGTTTTAACATATTTTCTCCACTAAAATTTTATCACTATTTTGTTTCCTCTATTCCCACTCTCTCTTATATCTCAGGAAATCCTCAAGTCATCATCTTGTATTTGCACAACTTCCTCTGTGGCCTTGTAAAAAGTCCCTGGTATGCTATCACCTTGAATGTGTAACCTCAGTGTCCGTTAAAATAAGAAAATTTTATCTATGACATTAAGTAATATAAGGATTTTCTCAACTGTGTCTTGAAACTATTGTTACAGAAATAGTCCTTATCAATACTATAATCACGTTTTTCCCTAAAATAATGAAGCTGGCAAATACAGCATTAGCTCTAAATCTTCTGCCTGTGCCCTCCACACATAGAAAGAACCTTGTCCATACAGATCCTGTGAAGTTTACGATAGCTTCGATTACTGCTGATGGTTTTTACAACCCGGAGCATATTTATTTGAATTAAAGACACCACCCTTGTTTGTTTTGTTTTGTTTTTGTTTTGATCCACTACAAAGCCTTGCTGTGATTATATCAGAGACTCTAAAATATTTGCCTCATATTTTAGTGCTTTGGCAATGAATAGCATTGCCTTTTTGAGATCACATAACTAATCCCTTTGCTCTTCTGCTGTTTCTCCAACCCCTCAGCCAAACTGTGTTTCTACAACAGATCTCAAAATATATCTCAGTGAGTCTGCAAACATACTCCTCTCCATCACTTAAATTACCACACTTGGGTAGTTTATATCTTCCATTCTCCTCCTTTATTTTGCTCTTTCATTCCAAGCCAGTAATCTCAGAGATCTGTGTGGCCCAAAGTAGTTTATTCTTCTAGATGAATTGTCCTGTGGTTCTGGCTCATCAACACACAGAATCTGTGGAAGTGAGCACTTGTGAAACATTAACCAGACTAACGTGGGGACAAGATGTGATAAAGTTGTAGGAATATTTTTTTCTGAAAGTTATCCATGTTGGGTAACTTCAAATGCTTGAATTAGAATGAGGAACAAAATCACTTAAATGGCAGGATTCACAGTAGCATTTTAGAAGACACATTGTTTACAGATAGCTAACCAGAGACACATTTTAACATGGCCAAAAATGAAAGCAAAATGCAGAGCCAATAATTGAAATAGTCTCATTAAACACAAGAATACTGCCCACAAAGTCTGAGGTCACTATTATTATCATATCAACTTTTCTAGACATTATCAGATGACAAATAAATATTAATAATTACTCCAAAAGATAACTATTAAAAACACAGAAGTATAAAAAGCTTAATAAATGAGAATCAGTGTAATTAGTGTCATTTATAGATTAGTATAGTTCATAGATAATACTAGGATAGGAAAAATCTCTGTGAAAATAAATTTTATAAAAAGATATAAAACTATATTTCAATTTTAAAGAAGGAATTAGGATATAAAAGAATAATAAAGATTGAAATATATTAATGAATTTCCAAAAATGAAGCTAGGCAAACACTTTTAATAATTATTGACATACAGGCTTATAGTGATCCTTTAAAATACCATAATATTGTTTTTTAGGAAATTAGAAATTATCTAAAAATTATCTATTAAATATTTAAAAATTAGTAAGTTTTGAAATGGTCATAAATAAAAATACTGTGGAATAGCAACAATGGATGTCAACTGTTTAAATCTACACTAGTTTAACTCAAATACTATTGGGATCATGTTAACATCATGGCTTACGCTGATACGTGATGATGCTAATATGAATATCTATGTATATATTTGTTCATGAGGCTGAGTCACAGAAAGCTACATTCTCCAAGGTTAAACTAGTAATCTCTTTAGTTTTGTTCTAACCTATCAAATTATATCATTTTGTAAAGTTTTTTGCCTTAAGTACATTTAAGGTGGCCCAATTTCTTTTTAATCTATTAATAAAATCAAGTGTTTATTCAACACGAGGGATTATGATATATGCAAAATCTGAAATAGTACAAAAGATTATAATAGTAGTCTTGTCAATTCAAATAAAAATAAAATGTAAATACAAGATAACAGTGGGAAAATTCTTGGAGAGGTGGTAAATATTTTCAAATGAAAAGTTAGTCAATCATTTAGAAACAAAACAATATGTTAAAATCAGTCTTAAAATGTGGTCTCACAATAAAATCAGCAGTGATATAAATAAGACAGCTAATTGCATATGTAAAAGAAACAAGAGAAATTCTGTGATAATTTTATATACTTATATCTGAGTGTGTGTCAGGGCACAGTTTATATGCAGTAGATGGCAAAGACCAGAAGAGGGAGACAGTTCCCATAGAATTGGAGATATAGATGTTTTGAAGGGCCACAAGAGTTCTGAGAATCAAATCCAAGTCCTCCAGAGGAGCAGGATGGCTCTTAACTCTTGAACCATTTCTCTCTAGCCTGATATATAATGATTTTAGAAATGTGTTCCCCACAGACTAGCTCAAGGGCATAAAGAAGTGAACAGAAAAAAGCAGTGGGGAAGAGCAGTAGAGCAGTGATTGTTCCCTTTATCTTACATGTATTGCTCTCCATTGTCACAGTGAGAGGCTTTGACTTCTACTTTAATTGAAATCACTTTAATTCCTGCTTAAGTTCTTTTACATACAGGCTAAGAGCTAGGAAGGGGGGGGGGGAAGTATCATTGAAAGTGTAGAGATGATAAAATGACATTTTTTTCTTGTATCCTATAATCTAAGATTATTTTGATTCCAGTAACCTGAACCTTTAAGAATAGAAGACCAATGCTGGGAACAAAGTTAATGTTATTAGAAGACAAGTTGGCAAAATTTATATGATGATCGTATGTTAAAAGCTGGATTTTTCTGGGCTTATGTAATGCACCATCTCTCATAAAGTCTCTGCTTAATGTTGTAAGGATTCAGCCTTTGCCTCTGCATACACCAACAGACAATTAGTTTTAATTCCCCAAAGATGTAGAAGCCAAAAAGAAGCCAGTGGTCCTAATGGAAAGAGTGACCTGAATACTAAGGAGTTGAAGAGCACAATGGTCTGCTGATGAGAAAGAGAACATTCAAGAAAGAATATGAGATCTAAGGGAAAAGAGTAGGCAAGATTATTAACATTGATTAAAAGCTTTTAAATATTAATAAAAAGAAATAGACTAGAGAGCAAACAAAGATACCCATTAAAGTTATATGCTGTAATATTATCTACAAATGACCTATATTGCCCGAAGCCATAAGCTATTTCTTTGCTTTCATTAATGTATGCTAAGAAGTATCAGGCTGATATAAAAAAAAAATGACTGTGTCTTGAGGGGTAGAATATGTTTTCTCTTCTTTTTATTGTCCTTATTTTTAAAAATTACATATATGCATATAATGAAACAGTTTTTTTAAAAAAAAGAGATTATTATACTCTCATCCCTCTTTAAATTCCCAATATCTCCCATGCATGATACTTAGTGATTTCTCTTCTTTCTGCTTTTCTTTTTTGTATAATGTAAGTCCTGTTAATGTTACCTACATATGAATGAGTGAGTGGCTATCACCTGGAATATGAGAAATAATACAGCAGTGAGTATATTTTCATTACACAGTGTTCTCCTTCCTCAAGCAGCAATCTACTACCAATAGCTCCTCAATACGGGGTCAAAGCTGGCCATCATCTACCCCATCTTTGTTGGGATTTTGGCTATCTAGATTTTGTGTAACTCTTTTATGGGTAACCACAGCTGCTGTGACTTCGTGGCTGCAATGATCATGTCAGGTTCAGAAAACATCATTTTACAGCATTCCTCTCTTTGCTCTAACTCTTATTTTTCCATCCTTTCTCATGATATTCTCTTGGCTTTTCTGTTGGTGTAGTTAATGTAGATGTCTTATCTAGGCTGAGTACTCAGCTCCTTGCTCTCAGCATTTTCATTAGTATGATTCTTTCCCTTGGCTGTTTGTTATACTGAAAACAAACAAAAAGAAAAAAAAAAGCTTCTATCAGAAGACTGAGATCATCCCAGATCTATAGGTATAAACACAAATATTGAGAAAGCAATTTGATAGCATAACCAAATACAAAAATGGCAATAGCAGGGCCTAGGCTGGGACATAGAAACTCCCAGGCATGAGTTTTTGACCAGGATTATGGTATAAGGCATTAAATTTCCTGCTATAGAATTGACCTCATATTGAACTAGAAAATGGTCAGTTACCTAGTAACAATTATGCCACTGTTGTTCTATTAGTTGCCACTTGTCTGGTAGGTTTGTGTTGTAACATGCAGAATCTATCACTGGATAATATCATTAATATCTTTTCTCCCCCTGAAGCCTGATAGCATTTTTGGGTACTGTGAAAGTTATCCATTAATAAAGAACATTTTCAGCTTGGATTGTGTTGATTTCTTAATGCCCTCCAACGAAAGTGTTTGGTCTCTTTAAAATAAATACTTACCCATGTGGTTACAGCAGGTAACTAAGGGCAATAGTGATGGCCTCTGCTATTTTGGATATCTAGGCCTTCAATGGCTAGTAAATTATATGGAGGTATCTCTTTATACCCAAGACGATTAAGTATAAACTAGTCTGTTGAGATGATCCACAATTGCAAAAACACTATAACATCAGATATAATATTTAATTCACTCCCAGCTTAGGAATGTCCTGTTCTATATTTTAGGGATATTTGTACTAGAATTCAAAGTGTTATGCTATGTTCCATCTATGTGTAATGATTAATTTATTTTCATTATTAATTTGACTAAATTTGGAACTGCATAGGAGACATGCTTTTCATTGTGCTTATAAAGGTATTTATAAGAGAGATTTCCCAGGATCATTAAGAACCACCATGAATCTAAGTCTCAACAACTCATAAGCTGAATAAGAAGGTAGAAAGAAAAAAGTTAACTGAGATCCCACATTTATCTCTCTTCCTTTGGGGTACAGAAACTGAATGCCAACTTTCTCCTACTTGTGCATGCAAAGTTAGAGCTCTTCTTACTAGAAAACCTTCCCCTAAAACTAGGAGTCACAGTAAATAATATCTTTCTTAATTTTGTCAATTATTGTACAACAGCAGCAAGAAACGTAACTAATATGGAAAATTGATATCAGAACTCTGTTTATTGTCATGATAAACCTGACCATATTATTTATGGGCCTTTAAAAATAAATTGGTTCAAGACCTCGTGTTCACACTAAATCTGTTAGAAGAAAATGTGGGGAAGATCCTGGAACTCATAGGCACAGGAGACAACTTCCTGAACAGAATTCAAACAGCCCAGGCTCTAATGTCAACACTTAAAAATGGGACCTAATGAGGCTGAGAAGCTTCTGTAAGGCATAAGAGTCTGTCAATAGAACAAAGTAATAGCCTACATACTGGGAAAAGATCTTCGCCAACCCTAAATCTGACAAATGTCTAATATTCAAAACATATAAAGAGTTCAAGAAATTAAACTCCACCAAACCAATTAAGACAATTAAGAAACGGGGCTCAGAATTAAACAGAGAATTCTCAACAGAGGGACATGGAATGGCTGAGAAATAGTTAAAGAAATGCTCAATGTCCTTAGTTATCAGAGAAATGCAAATCAAAACAACTCTGAGATTCCATCTTACACCCATCAGAATGGCTAAGATCAAAAATTCAAGTGACACAATATGCTGCGAGGATGTGGAGAAAGGGGAACACTCCTTCATTGCTGATGGGAGTGCAAACTTGTACAACCACTTTGGAAATCAATCTAGTGCTTTCTAAGAAAACTAGGAATAGGGCTACCTCCTTGGAGTATACCCAGAAGATGTTCCACCACACAACAAGGACATATGCTCAACTATGTTCATTGCAGGAGGAATATTGATGAAATTTTAACTGTGGCTAAAAAGCACCAAAATGTATTCAGTGCATCATATTGTCTACTTTAATGGCCATTTTTTAAGTCTAACATATTGAGAGAAATGAGACAGTGGAGGACTAGGTAAAGGGGTTTTAGTAATAAGGACTTTATTGTAAATTTGACTAGAGGCTATTCTTTCTGTATTATGGCAAAAAAGTGGTAAAATTCAGTCTCCATCTTGATAAATATATTGAGGTACATTATATTTTAGCATATATTACAGGATAACCATATTACAAAACACAGACCCAAAGAAGATAAGTAACAAGAAGGACCCAACGGAGGAGGCTTAAATCTCACCCAGAAGGGAAAATAGAATAGATAGCAAAAGTTCTTCATGGAAAGGAACAGGATAGGAGAGGGAGTTTGGAGAGAAATGAAGGTGGAAATCAGACCTGGGATAGTGGGGATGGGAGGACAAAGGACTTGCAGAGAGAAGAAAAAAACATGGATGGGAGCATCTCTGTGACAATCTGGGGACCTATGACAAGGTAGGCTACTGGAAGGATATGGGGGTGACTCTCACTGGGAATCCTAGTAGCAGGCTTCATGTAGACTGAAAGGACTACCCTCTAACTGGACATGACTCCTAGTGGAAAATGGGGAACACCAATCTACCCACAGAAACTTCAACCCAAAATTTTCTCTGCCTACAAGATGTGCAGGTATAAAAATAGAGCAGAGACTGTAGGTGTGTCCAACAAATGCCTGCCCCAACCTGAGACCCACCGCATTGGAGAGAGTGACCCTCTGACTCTATTAATGATGCTCTGCTATGCATGAAGACTGGAGCCTAGCCTAGCTTTCCTCTGAGAGGCTCCATCCAGCAGCTGACTGAAACAGATGCTGCAACTAACAGCCAAACATTAGAAAGAACACAGGGAGACTTGTGGAAGAGTGGGGAGGGATAGAATAGAAGGGACAGGAGCTCCACAAGAAGACCAACAGAGTCAACTAACAGGGCTCAGGAGGCTTGTGGAGAATGAAGCACCAACCAAGGGCCATGCATGGACAGGCCCCCTACATAGAGGTAGCCAATGGCTGCTCGGTCTTCATATGGGTTCTCTAGTAAGGGGAAGAAGGGCTACATGCCATAGACTGAGGTCTCAGAAGGAGAAAAGTAGGAAACCAACTAAACACTAACATTCATCATTCTTTGCCTCCTACTAGGGACACGATGTGACCAGCTGCCCTATGTTCTTGCCACCATAGCCAAAACTGCTCCTACCATTACACCTTCCTTCCTATGATGTGTCGTGCCCTCAAACTGTGAGGTGATACTACTTCCTTAAATTATTTTTGAGGCATTTTCACAGAAACAGGAAAAATAATTAATACATACTTTCATATGGAATTGATCTTATATTTTTCATGAGTAATTTACGTCATTTTGTATTTTAAAAATCTGTACAGGCTAACTATTTTACCTGGTGTCAGTTGCTTGAAGCTGGACTTATCAATGCATAGAACATTATAACAAAATTGATTTTTAACAACTGCTTTGAAATGAAACATAAGTTTTTAATATTTACCGGTATATGTTAATGTACTTATTCAAAACATGTAGACTCAAGGACTACAAGATGACTCCATTGATAAAGGTATTTACCACTAAGTTTGACAACCTGGGTAAGATTCCAAGAGCACACATAGAGGAAAAGGTGATCTAGCATTCACAGCCTTCCCTCTGACCTCCACCTTTGTGCCATCCCATACTCTAGGGAATTCTTAGTTATTATTATTCATATATGTTTTCTGTTTAATGAACATACCCTTTCTTAAGAGATGAAAGCAACCAACTTGTGTATGTCTGTTATTGTCTATGTTGTTTCAAGGGAAAGAAGACAGAGGTGAGACATTGATGCTAGAGTCTGCATCCTTCCTCTTGTGAGGTACCCAAGGTAGGTCCACAAACTTACCTACTCCAACCAAAACCACCTGGAAAGTCTCAGGACATATGAATTCTCTTGCTTTCACTGCTTATATTAGAGGATATAAAAAGGGGGTTAGATAGAGTCCCAGGGTATAAGCAAGTGAACGGAGATGTAAAAACAAAACAAAAACAAAAAACCAACCTGCAAACCTTGAGCACAGCTTCAGCTTTATTTGATTTATAGGTACATCTATACACCTTTGGTAAACAAGATAATGAATTCTGTTACAGAACTAGCCTGTGTAAATTGTATGCCCTGCCACTAGCAAAGAGCTAAGAAATGAAACAACTGCAGAAAAATTTTGTGTATAAGTGTTGCTCTTGTGATTAATTTCTTTAGTCCAGCAGTTCTCAACTTGTGGGTCAGGGCCTCTTTGGGAATTGTTCTTCTCTTTCATAAGGGTCACATATCAGATATCCTGCATATCAGACATTTACATTATGATTCATAACAGTATCAACATTACATTTATGAAGTAGCAACATTATAATTGGTGGTTACCACAACATGAGGGTCACAACACTAACAAGGCTGAGAGCCAGTGCCTTAGTCACTGACATTTCTAAGGAGAAGCATTGGATTAGCATCTTCTCCAAAGGACCACCTTTATGATGGTTTCACAGATCAAATCACTTCAACAGTTGGCCACCATAAACTAGGACTTTTCAAAATCCATGATTCATATAGCCTCAATGACCTTGCAATAACAGGCACTGTCTAGTTACAACACAGAGTATTTTCTCAGTGCAGAGTATATTTATATGATAATGATGTGTTTATTGGAATATCCAATGAATCCAGATGATTAACTTTTCTACTATAACAGAAAGCGCTATTGAATAGATGTTGTTGACAGCCAATAGAAAACTGCAAAATTCAACTTTTTCTGATGCTCTCATTAAAACTGTGCCGGCTCCAATGAGCTTACTGCTGCAGCTGCTTCTGCAATGGTTACCTTCAAGTGCACTGGATTTCAATTTGTCTTACAGTGAATAGAGTTTCAGCATCTTCGTGTTTATAATAAACAACTTTCAATACATTCCACACTTGGGGAATTGTCCTTGTTTTTTGAGCCAGAAATACTATACTTCTTGGCAGTCTTGTAGCCCCTGGGATTTTAGTTAAATAAGAAGTAGTTTGAAAGAATACAGTATTCTGGGATAGGAAATCCAAAGAATTTAAATGACTTGCTTGTGTTAGATGCCTTTTTGAGAAAAGCACAAAGAATATAAATTTGATTTTTGCATTTTAAGCACTTACCCACACATATATTTAGAGACATCGACACAGCTTTCTGTACAATAATTTATCATCACAATAGTTAAAAAAATTCACTGAAACTCACCCTGAATTTATATTCTGAGGACATTTTATTTGTCTGAATCTTGGGCTTCATGCTGTTTATGAGGACAGTATAAAGCTGCAGTTGTCAGTGGGAAAATCGGTCAGTATGTAATGGTGGCAGGAATTTTACTCTGCGAACTGATTTAGATTAAGAAACCTTTCAGGACAATGCAAGAATGAATAGATTATTTCAACTATAGAAGCGTTGTTATTGTAAACCACAGCAAACACAGCCTTATCTGATGAATGAAGAAATAGTTATATGTTATTTTGGTTATAACTTTTTTTTAAAGGCCATAAAGACACGAATGGCCAGTGCAGATTAATATTGTCATGTTTTTAACTTGACAAGAGCAGGGAGACAAGTCTCTGGGCTTAATCTGAGATATTAAATGGATGTTGTTAATTGAGGTGAACAACCTAAAAGTAGAAAGTGCTGGGGCATATGCCCTGGGTAATAATTTTGTGATTGAGATATAATAGATGAGCTTTGGAACTGATGAAATAAAGTCACTTTATTCTTTTTTCCAGATTTTTTTCTTTTTTATTACTATAATTTACTCACAGTACATCCCAATTGTCATCCCCTAGCTCTTATCTTCCTGTACCTACCCTCTCCCCCTTTTCCATTCTATTCCCCTCCCCTAGATATCTGACAGGTGGGGGTCATCCTCCTCCACCTTCTGACCATAGTCTATCAGTTCTCTTCTGGATAGCCAGCTTGCCCTTCCTCTGTTTTCCCACAGGGCCTCTCTGCCAATGGGCAGTGATCAAATCAAAGGCACCAGAGTTTCTTTCAAGGGCAGTCCCCTGCTCCCACACCCCTTCACTTGTGGAGAATGAGCTGTCCCTTGGCTACTTCTGAACATGGGTCTAGGTTCTCTGCTTGCGATGTGCTTGGATATTGCATCCATTTGTACAGGCCCCCTGGGTCCAGATCAGCCAGCCTTGATAGTTTCTTTGTGGAGCTTCTGGTAACCCTGTGAGAAAATGGAAAGATCTCCCATGCTCATGGATCAGGAGAATAAGCATTGTGTAAATGGCCATCTTACCAAAAGCAATCTACGGTTTCTATGCAATTCCCATAAAAATTCCTACACAAGTATTCAGAGAACTTGAAAGATCAATGCACAACTTCATATGGGAAAAAAAAACCATAATAAATAGAATAGCTTTAAAAAAGTATTGGAAGCAAGGAGAAGGGGTGAAGTGGGAGGGAGGGAAGAATGGGAGGAAACAGGGGAAGGGCTAACAATCGAGATGTAATATGAATAAATTAAAAAAACACAAAAAAAGTATTGGAAACCAAAACTTTAATCAGAAACAGTGTGTTTCAAATATATTAAAACATATGACATTTGAGACATTTAAAACGATGTGGCAACCAACATATGAAACTAGTAGGTACTTTGTCGTTGTCGTTGTCATTGTGTTGTTGTTGTTGTGTTGTTGTTAGACAACATTGGGGTTAAGTAGATGATATATTAAAATTAAGAAGATTTTTTACGCATATTAATGTTTTAAACTGCTTTAAAATAGAAAGGCAAACATATACATGATGGGCAAAATCCCATGGACCTACTCCTACTTTGACTTTATGCTCTTTGGATTTTAACAATTTAGTTAATTCAACATATTCATCAGTTAGGATATTATGATCTTTATTTGTGTCAGGTGCTAGTTAGAAGCTGTTCTTTTTATGGACATACACTTACTCTGACAAAAGGGGAAGCTGAAGACAAAATTGTTAGAGCATAAAACTAGGCTATGGTATCAAGAGTGATGAGCAAGTTGAACAAGCACATGAAACCTGACCTAAAGTCTTATTTATGTGAATTTTTCTTTCTTTTGAAAGTATTGATCTCAGATGATTTTTAATAAAATACATTTTCAAAGCTTCCATGTTTATTTAGAATTTTTCACTGAATTTATCTCTAATTTTATATTAAAACTCTCTGGGACCTAGTGTCAAGCAACATGCAAGAATAAATGCACTGTATTCTAGATGTTTTCCATAAGTCAAAAAGTTAGTATAACTTTATTCATTACAGTTTATAAGTAATCAACTAGTATTCTCTGGTTGCTAAACAAAATTACTTCATGTCTATGTAAGCAGGCAGGAAAGGACAATTTCAGGTCAAATTTAACATATATTCCAAGAGGAAACAATTCTTAGGATCCACCTCTTTTGCTTTTTGGTAACTCACACAAGAAAGAGGAGAGAAGTCAGTGTTAACCAGTAATCATCAAAACACTTCCATTCTGAGGAAATAATATATGAGATACACTAACATAAGAGTGTTTTTTATCTATTTTTTTCCTTAGTGTTACAGTCAAATGCTTGTTGCTTTTAGGCATCTTGTGATTATTTTTCGGAACCACTTTTTTCAATAAAATAGGCTTAATATGCATTTATTTGTACATATACATATGTATATAAATGTAATATATTATGCATATATTTACATGTTTGGTGAAAATATCTAAAATGTTTAGAATTACATGCTTTCCACAAATTTGAATTATGTAACTTACTGTATGATGATTTCATAATATCACAGTCCAAATCTATGGTTTCTCACAGAGGACGTCTTTATACTACTGAACAGCAAGACATAATAGGGCACATTTTTACATATGAGTTTATTACCTTTGTATTCTGTTTGTGTGGCAATGCTGCTAGTAGCCAACTCTTGGTCCTCTCATACATGCAAAGCATGCACTCACATGTGAACTAAATGACTAGCTTCTAGTTGTATTTTTTCTTATGAAACAGCAAGCAAACAAACACCTTTTTTTCTGGTAGCATACTCATCAATATTTTTATTCATGTGTCTTTTCTAAACAAGCTGTAGTTTCTGTTTCTAAACATTGATTTACACATTTTTAGATCACAAATGGTATTTCAAGATGAAGTCATAAAAACAAAGAGCATTTACAAGAAATATATCACTCATTTAAGTAATTTAACTTTATAACAGCATTTTCTCCTCTCCAAAACTATTGTGCTTCCTTCTTTAAATATCGATTAATTTAGAGTTCAGCATTTGAAGACTTGCTGAGGAAAGCCACTAATATTCTTGATGTCATCACAGGGTCAAAGACTCAGTCAAAAAAGAGAATAGAAAGGTTGGTCTCTAACTCCATAGTAAAAAGTAAAAGCACTTGAATTTTCGACTAAAATGCACAGACAGAAAACACTTGGCAAAGATGTAAGGATTATTACAAGGCTGAGTTCATTGATAGTGCTCACATTAATTCTCCTACAGAAAATAAAAGACTGTCTTGCAAGCAAGGGCACAGTTGCAGCATAAGGAGTTTTTCTTTTATTTTGTGAAAACTACTTCAGTACTCGAAGCTTGGGGGCATTTAATTCAGAGTTGCTTTGAAAATGCTCCCTTGTGCTTCAGCTACCAGAGAGGACCTAAACGGATCTTAACAGTGTTTACAAATACTCTCCTTGTGTCCATGATCTGTCAAATGCCCCTGGTGCATTACCAGGCAACCTCTTAGTGCAAAAGACCATACATCTGCTCTTCCAGTGGCCTGTATCTAGAATATATTTATATAATGCTTGTGAAATGGGTAAACCTTTACAATGTAAACTTTAAATAACACAATACATCATTTGAATATTCCAGAGCATACAGCTTCAAATAGACACTGTGGTTTTTTGCTAATAACTTCTGAAGCACCTTGGAGGTAGTTACAGATCATGTCAAATATTCTTTATTCATATTTAATAATGGTCAATATTTAAGCATTCTTTATTTTGAATGCAGGCTTAATTTAGAGTTTTTGTTCTTGTTTCTAAGTACAGAAATTAAACAAAATAACGTCAGTCACAAAACAGATTTTAAGCTAACTGTATATATGAATATTACCTATATGTCCGAGTTAATCAGAAGAGACTGTAAGGTGATGTAGATGGTTTCAGATTATCCATCAACTCAATTGTGCTACAATTAGACCACATTCCCACGAGCTCTAATCGTACTACAAATGAGTCCCTGTTTAGTCTAAAACCATATGCATCCAATGAGTCTGTTTGCTAAGACCTAGCTTATATTGAAAATACCCTAATAAATAATTTCTGTACAGAAATAAATTGGATTTAGTAAAACTTTAGACTTTCCCCCGTGGGGGTATTAGCCAGTATTGACTCAATTTCTTCATCAATTGTTTCCTCATAATAAAAGTCTAGGCAAGTAAGATGCATTATACCTTCTGTTTCTGACATTGCCTTTAGAGCAGCTAGTCTGGATGAAAAGAGAAAGGGCGTTTCCTACTTAAGCTATAGGTTACTCTCGTTCTGTAGGTTTCCATGTCAACAATTCTTGATTACTTATGAATCTCTTTAGAGCTCAGTTATTATTTTCAGTAATTCATATCGTAAGTGACACCACAAGATGGCAGTGTTTCAGAAATCACTCCTTAGAAGAGTCATTCCTAAAATGCAGTGTCTTAATGCCAAAAATGCTTAGTTGCCATTACAAGTGATTAAGAATTAACGATACTCTAATGTCTGTGTAGCAATAAGCTAGTTGTTTTGTTTAAGTACTATAACTGTCAGTTTTATTGTTTCAAAATGTTGGAAAGCTTCAACGTATAAATAAGCTGGGGCTAGAGGACTGTCAGTAGATTCATAAATCTCACAATCACTACATGCTGGCTTATAATTATAGCCTTATTTTTAAGTTGTTTAAAAAACTTACTCCATCTAAAACACATCAGAAAGCTTCTCAATAATAAGTACTGATGTAAAATTCAAGCATATTCCTTATTTAAAAAAATATAATTTTAGTCAGGAAAAATGCTTTAAATTCAGATTTATCACTATATAAAACAGAATTTTCAAAATCATGAGGCTTCAAATGAGATTAAAAGAATTCATGTTGTCACACCGATGTCTATTTCACTTTTATAACTATTATGTCAATGTGAATGCATTAATAAAAATATTGTTACCAGACAAATGTTCGTAGAGATGCATCCGTGCAATGTTAGTTGTTTTTTTTTTTTAAGTTTTTTTCATTAATTAATTAATTTAATTTAATTTACATCCTCCCTCTCTTTCTCCTCAGAGAAGGGGAGACCTCTCATGGGTATCAACCCACCTTGGCATATCAAGTTACAGTAAGACTAGGTGCTTCCTCTATTGAGCTTACACACAAAGGTGTCCTGTTAGAGTAAGGGATCCAAAGACAACAGACAAAGACAGCCCCTGCTTCTTTTGTTAGGGGTTCCACATGAAGACCAAATTGCATATCTGTTACATATGTGTAGGGGCCTAGGTCCTTTCCATGCATGCTTTCTGTTCGGTGGTTCAGTCTCTGGGCGCCCCTATGAGCCCAGGTTAGTTGATTCTACAGGTTTTCTTGTGGTGTCCTTGACCACTTTGTTTCCTTCATTTCTTCCTCCCCTGGTTCCACAAGAATCCCTAAGCGTCATCTACTGTGGCTGTGTATCTACAGTTCCTATATGCACAATGAATCTGTGAACTGTTTGGCTACTTCTTCTTAAAACCGTTCCTACTGTCTTTGGGGGTAGAAGTCAAGGAACTTCAGTAGGTATTTTGTACAATTAAATTTTTTGTGCTGCTGTGATATTTTTACTTATGTCTAAGTATACGACAACACTTCCTTCTGTAGCACCAGATCTCCAATACTAAATTGGATGAGCTATTCCATTTTTGACATGAAATTCCTATCTACTGCTGTTTGTTGCTGATGCCCTAGCTAATCTTTTAGGAAGTTTCACACTGTTAAATAATTACCTCACTTATCTTTTGCTGATTAGTTCATTAGTCCAGTGCTACCATTACAACAATTTCTACAAATCACAGAAGGCTAAGGCCTGCTAGGGAAGTCTCTAGAAATGCCTTATCTACAATATCTTTTCAAATGACCTTTTCTTTCACATTAAAACAATGGCAATTTTGATATCTAGGATTATTGGCTATTGATTGTCCAATTGCATAGTCATTAGGGTCAATGTCAGCAGTAGGTTTAATCCATTATCCCATGTGTGTTGATGGAGCTTTTAAAGGTTTTATACCTTATATTTGCAAATTTGATTAATTAATACCTTTCTTGCATCTTTATCTGATATTATCCTGTCCACAGGGAATGTTAGTCTATGTAAAAAGCCAGTGAAAGTCTTTCTGGGACTTTGCATAATCTTTTTTAATTACATAGAACTTTCCTTATTATCCCACCTTATCTCAGGATCTTTATTTTTCATTTTATTTTATAAATATATGCCAATTTATTTAACCTTTTCCCATCTTGGGGCACTTAGATTGTTTTGTTTTTTTAATTTTAATTTTATTAATTTATTCAGTTTACAACTCCATTGTTATCCTATCACTTGTATCCCTCTGTTCCTCTCTCCCTCTTATTTTTACCCTATTCCCCTCCCCTAGGTCTAAGACTGAGGAGGACCTCCTCCCCCACTATATGGTCACAGGCTATCAAGTCTCATCTTAGTAGCCTGCTTATTCTTTCTTTGAGTGCCATCAGGTCTCCCTACCAAGGGGAGGTGATCAAATATGGGTCACCAGAGTTCATGTCAGAGTCAGTCCCCACTTTCCATATAACTGTGGAGACTGTCCAGTCCATTGGGTAGATCAGAGTAGGGGTTTGATGTTTACTACTTGTATTGTCCTTGGTTAGTGCAGTAGCTTGAGCAGACCCCCTGTAAAACAATACAGTTATCAACTGTATCTGATTTCATAAATCAGCATATAGACATTCAACTCACAATTGATCTTTCATGATATTAAGAACTGTAGAACTATTACAGTTTTGCATAATTGCAGCTTCTTCTCAACACCATGTCAGCTTTTATAATTGAGATCCAACTTCCAGTACAGCTGCTAGTGAATCTTCCCGTTCTTCAGGTATAAGCCTGATTTGGGTAGCCCAGCTGTTTAATATCTGTCCCACATAGGGTGAGTGCATACCACAAGTCATTATTAGTTCTTTAAACTGCTAAAGGCCATGTATGTTAATAGGATTCCAGGCTTGTTGTTAATTTTGTGAATTTTTACCATTTTCTGGCATTTGCTTCTGATACTTGAAAAAGCTAGTGGGGATGATTACTTTTCCTCAATGTTATTATACATGGTGTCATAAGTTCAATAGGCTGCCTATCATGGTACTTAATTTCATTAGGTACCATAGGTTCACAACTAAGCACTATTTTATCTTTTGTCTATCAAGCCTTTTTATTATCATAGTTAATTTTACATGTAGTATGGCTATTTTTCCTTATCTTTTTTCAGAGAAAATATATAAAGATTGTAATTGACAATAAGAATGTGATCACAGTTTCAGTAAGTATGGCAATAGCTCTCTCAAATAACATTTCTATCCATTCAACTCCCATCCTTAGTCTTAAGGGATTTGAAATGGAGTTTCCCATTTTTAATACATAAAAAGTCTCTCTATATAATTAAAATTGTCTTTTGGCATGGCTTAATGGGATTCTCTGTAGCAGAGGCCTCTGCATCATTCCTTGGCGCTTCTATTTCTGTGATGGATTCTCTCAGAGGTTTCTGCAAAATTTCTTTTCTGGGTTCCAGATTCCAAAGCTGGCTGATTCAAGCTTGCTTCTTTCTGCTTCTCACTATATGGATTTGTTTGGAAAAATTGCCTCTTAACTTCATGAACTGCACAAACTCTAGTGCACACAACTGAACTAGTCTGTACTTCTGAACTCTACTGTTCTATTTCCATTCCTCTCTTCCTCTCATCTCTGAGGCTCTTAAGCAGCTTCTCTTATCTGTTCTCATGAGAGTTGGGCATATCCTATTTCTGACTCATTCTGTCATACCTTTCACTATATGTACCCCTCAATTAGACAACATTGTTTGGGACTAAAGTCGGGTACCAAATTCTAGCAAATGGATTAAAAGTTTGTTTTATCTATATTACAACCATGGGGATAAAGGGTCTATATTCCGGCTAGAGAGATTAAAGTATATATAAGGGCGTGTCTATATTTCAGCAAGATTATACACACCTAATTCTTTTGATGTGACCCCTTGCCAGAGCAGCAATGATGCTAGATTAAAATACCTCAACACCTTCCATTTTTCCTCTCCACACCCTCTCCTACCCAGTTTCCTCCATTCATCCACTTTAGATTCCTACTTTAATTCCCCTTCTTGTGAGATTCAAGCATACTCCCTTGGGCCTTCCTTGTACTTAGCTCCTTTGGGTCCTTCTATTGTAGTTTGTTTATCTTGTACTTTATGTCTAATATTCACTTATTAATGGGTATATACCATGAGTGTCTTTCTGGGTCTGTGTTACATCATTCAACAGGATAATTTCAAGTTCTATCCATTTGTCTGAAAATTTCATGATGTTATTGTTCTTAATATCTGAGTAATATTCCATTAGCAAATGTACCATAATTTCTTTATCTATTCTTTGCTTAAGGGACATCTAGGTTTCTTCTAATTTCTGGCTATTAGAAATAAAGATGTTGTGAATATAATTTAGCAATCATCCTTGTGGTATGGTAGAGCATCTTTTGACTATATGCCCAGAAGTGGTATGGTTGGGTCTTGAGTAGAATTGTTTCCAGTTTTTTGAGAAAGCAACAGATTGATTTCCAAAGTGATTCTGTAAGTTTGCACTCCCTCCAGCAATGGGGAAGTGTTCCCTTTACTCCACATTCTAGTCAGCATGAATTGAGTTTCTGATATTAGCCATTCTGTGGTGTAATATGGAATCTTAGAATTGTTTGATTTGTATTTCCTGATGACTAAGGATGTTGAACATTTCTTTAAGTGATTAAAAGCCATTACATTGTCATCTGTCTAGGTGAAAATCTTTTCCCATTCTATAGGCTGCCATTTTGTACTTTGGATGGTGTTGTTTGCCAACAGAAGCTTTTCAGTTTCATGAGGCTGTTGATGTTCTGTTCAGAAAGATGTCTCCTGTGTCAATGCCTTCAAGTCTATTCCCCATTTTCTCTTTTGTCCAATTTACTGCATCTGATTTTATGTTGAGGTTTTGGACTCACTTTTACTTGAATTTTGTGCAGGGTGATTGAAATGGATCCATTTGCATTCTTCTGCATACAGTCATTCAGTTAAACTAGCATCATTTGTGGAAGTTATTTTCTTTGTTGCATTGTATAGATTTGGGTTCTTGCCAAAAATTAAGTTTCCATAGCTGTATGGGGTTATTTCTGGCTTGGTGATTAGATTTCATTTACCAACCTCTCTTTTTATGCCAATACCATGTGGATTTTATTACTATCGCTCCATAGTACAGCTTGAGATCAGGGATGGTGATTCCGGCAGAATATCTTTTATTAAACAGAATTGTTCTAGCTATCCTGGGATTTTTACCTTCTGATGTGAAGTTGAGGACTGTTCCTTCAAGGTCTGTGAGAAAATGTGTTGTGATTTTGATAGAAATTGCATTGAATCAGAAGATTGCTTTTGGTAAGATGGCCAATTTTTTATTTCTGATCCATTAACATGAAAGATATTTCCAACTTCTGATATCTTCTATAATTTCTTTCTTCAAAGTCTTGAAGTTCTTGTCATATATGTCTTTAGCATGATTGGTTAGGGTTACACCAAGTTCTTTTATACTAATACTGGCTTTTGTGAAAGGTGATGTTTCCTAATTTTTTCTTCAGCCTATTTATCATTGACATAAGGGAAAACTACTGTGGTTTTTTTGGTTTTGTTTTTTGGTTTTTGTTTGTTTGTTTGTTTGCTGGAGGTGTTTATCATCTGTAGGAGTTCTCTGGTAGAGTTTTTGCGGTCATTTATCTATAGTATTATATAATCTGCAAATAGCAATACATTGACTTCTTCCTTTCCAATTTTTATTCACTTGCTCTCCTTTAGTTGTCTTATTGCTCTAAGTAGAACTTCAAGTACTAAATTGAATAGATATGGAGATAGTGGGCAGCCTTGTTTTGTCCCTTGTTTTACTGTAATTGCTTAAAGTTTTTTTAATGTTGGCTATTGGCTTGCTATGTGTTGCCTGTGCTGTATTTAGGTATACACTTTGTATTCCTAATCTCTTTCAGGCCTTCAATATGAAGGCGTGTTGAATTTTTGTCAAAGGCTTACTTAGCATATAATGAGATGATCATGGCTTTTTTCCTTTTAGTCTGTTTAAATAGTGTATTACATCGATGGATTTTTTATTATGTTGAGCCTTCCCTGCATCCCATGTGTGAAGCCTACTTGATTATGGTGGATGCTTTTGGCTTTTGATGTGTTCTTGGATTTGGTTTGCAAGCATTTTAGTGAGTGTTTTTGCATCAAAGTTCATAAGAGATATTGGTCTGAAATTCTCTTTCTTTGTTGGGTCTTTGTGTGATTTAGGCATCAAGATGAGTATGGCTTCAGAGAATGAGGTTAGCAATATTTCTTCTGTTTCTATTTTGTGGAATACTTTGAGGATTATTGGTACTAGCTCTTTTTTGAGAGACTGGTAGAATTCTACACCAAAACCATCTGGCCCAGGGCTTGGGAGACATTTAAAGATTGTTTCTATTTCCTTAGGGGTTATATAGGTTTATTTAAGTTGTTTACCTAATCTTCCTTTAACTTTGGTTGTGTGAGGTCCTGAGAATATATTTTCTTTTTTTGTTTGGGTGAAAACTTCTGAAGATATCTGTCAGGTCTTTCATAACGTCTGCTATTTTCATTATTTCCCTGTTTAGTTTCTGTCTAGATAACAAGTCCATTACACAGATGCATCTGAGTAATGTTAAATATATTCTAGTAACAAATATGTTAGCTAAACCCATAGAAATATAAGCCCAGCATTTAACATATTATGATAGCAGTAACTGTTTCTTGCTAGGTAGCAATAATTCACAGCAATTTTGAAAAGTACACAAAAAATTCTCTTCTTAGCAAAGCTAACTTTTCACTTAACAAGGATATTAAGATTTGATCATATAATTTGTAAATTTTTATTGCCCTTTATTGAATGATTAGTGATATTTAATACTGATTTACTTTTTTTCATTTTACAAGGGAATCTATTAAGATAGGCCTATATAATTCATAGGAAAGATATGATTTTTTTATATTTATATATATATTATTAATTTACTCATATTACATCTAAATTGTTATCCCATCCCTTGCATCTTCCCATTCCTCCCTCCCTTTACATCTACTCCCCTCCCCTATGACTGTGACTGAGGGGGATTACCTCCCCCTGGATATGCCCATAGGGTATCAAGTCTCTTCTTGGTAGCCTGCTATCCTTCCTCTGAGTGCCACCAGGCCTCCCCATCAAGGGGACGTGGTCAAATATGGGGCACCAGAGTTCATGTGAAAGTTAGTCTCCACTCTCCACTCAACTGTAGAGAATGTCCTGTCCATTGATTAGGTCTTATAATTTGAGTAAAATAAATGGTTACTCCTTAATGAGTTATATATTCAAATAACCACACAAAGAGACTAGGATCTGATTAACTAACCAATAGACCAATGCTGTGCAATAACTACTCTACTGTAAATCTCCAAGCTAGTAGTTTCCAGCCATTCAGATTCCCTACGTTATACTTGCTTTTTACTCATCTCTTAGGTCCAGCTCATTCCTCCTGGTGTTTCCTCTCCATGTGCATCCTCTTTTCATTCCTCTTTTTTCTCCTCCCCAAGATGTCCAAGCCTATTCTATGTTACTGCTCAACACTAGCTTGTTCGTTTTTACTGGCAATACAGACAACAAAAGGTGACATAATTACATAAACTTGAGACAAGAGATACTTAGAATAAGCATCACAACTCAATGTCCAGATTAAAACCAGAGAGTGGGGTAGATAAATTATCATTTGAATGAACAAGGGTAAATTGTAGAGTGTCCACAAGAACATTATGCCAATAGCCATTGGTCCACTATGGCAGATATCTCTGAAAATCATATAACTTACATATACTGTATACTGTATAGCAAAACTTGAGAATTTTCCTCTTCTTTGAGCCAATATATATTTTTACCATCTGGAAGTCAATTATAACTCCTTTTTATATCATGAATCAATTTCTCCTCTTCCAGAATATGGTAAAGGTATAATAAGGCAGTGTGATGTGTAAGTTTTTCACCCAGTATAATATTATTTAGAGTAACCTATGTTGCTGCATAAATCAATATTTTTATTATTTTTATTGCTTGCATGAATATAAATCATTTTATTTTCATATGAAAAGATAACCCACAGCTTCCAGTCTGAAGCAACTGCAAATAAATCAATGTAACAGTGTTTTTCCACATTTTTATTTTTATTATCTTGAGCAAATACTGGAGAGTGAAATTGCACAGCAGTGAACTAATGTTATCAGAAACTACTTCTTATGAAAGCAAAGTACGGAGAACACTTATAGCAAGATTTATTTCTCCCCACCTTCCACCAAAAGTACAACTCATGATTAATCAGGTAGAAACCACAGAACTCTGCAGTGGGATAGAGTTTATCTTGATTGTGATTGACAATATAGAATTATCACTAAGGGGTAACACATTTGCCCGAAAGTAAAATCTAGGAAAATAATACTAAAATGATTAAATTTGTATTCTAGAACCACAGTTTAGAAGACTGCTTATGGTGATATAGCCTATATGTGTAATCAAAATTCAAGTAAGCTGTATAATAGATTTTAACAAGATAATCCTAAACTTGTTTCTAAACTGAAAGAAGAAATGTCATAGCCAGGTGTGGTGGCACATGCCTTTAATCCCAGCACTCAGGAGGCAGAGGCAGGTGGATCTGTGTGAGTTTGAGGCCAACCTGGTCTACAAAGTGAGTCCAGGACAGCCAAGACTACACAGAGAAACCCTGTCTCGAAAAACAAACAAACAAAAAAATGCCAATAGTTATCCATATATTAGAAAAAACAGTCCAAAATTTATGACAGACCTATTATAAAATGAACTATAAATGTAAACTAAAAAATATTTTGGTGCTATGGTTTACTGCCCTAGGCTCCATGTTCTGAAGACGGGTATCAGTAGAGTGATGTGAAAAGTAGTGGACCCTATGAGACAAGACCCAGAAAAACCCCTCTCATGCAATGCTGTTGGATTTCCAGAGAGACTTGTTAGGGAAAGAACAATTCTGACCCCACACAGATCTCTGGCTCCCTGTCTTGCAGTGGGATTTCATTCTCTCCTGCATACTCATTATTGCACCTGAGGTTAGACAATACTTAGAGATCTGAGCAAATAGGTTACCTGCTCATCATCATATAGGTTTCAAAACTATAAGCCAATTAGCTTTACTTTCTTTATGAAATTTGCTGGAATACATATTTTGCTATCGAGTATGTAACACTGGAGAAAGTTCATTAAAGTTTACATAGGCTTCCCCTAAATTTGCTTTTAAACAATCCCGTGTGTAGTTATAATTTTATAATTAAGAATTTAGTCATTTTAAAACTTACAGATCACCATAAACTTGAGTAGCAATTTTGATGGATCTTTCTGTCTCTTTCAAATAGCTTTGACTAGTTTTGGAAAGTCATGTTACTATATAAGCACAGACCAATTCATGGGCTGTCAAAAACTTTGCTAAAATCAAATGAGCTCATTCAAGCAACATGCATATCTATAATAATTCTGGATTTCTTATGTTTTATGTCAAATTTAGTGATTTGCATTATTTTAGGCAGAGGCCCATTTTGCCTGTGTACCATATCCATGCCTGTTGTCTCTTAAGCTCTCAATGAGGTCTTGTCTCCACTGGGCCTGTTTATTTTCTTTTTTTCAGGACTATTTTGAACTGGAAAACAGTGCTCCTTCATAGGGCTTCCAGACTTTTCGCTCTTGCAAGCGATATTTTAAAAATTAAAATTATTTTATTTTATTCACAAGGAAATTAATCCTTCTGTGGTTTTATTAGTTAACTAACAGATTTTTTTTTCTTTTACAGGTTGAAACTAGCTGGTGTTTTCTTCCCATATTCCCTCTTGGACAAAGTTGGGAAATGGACTTTGGCCTAAATTATACCTGAATGCATTATTTGTGTGTAAGACCTCAATTTAGGTCAATTTGAATTAAATAAAAAATATACAAATAGGAATGACCAGAGAAAAATATTATTAGGTAAGTATATTACAGACTTCATTGTAAATTTTCCTGTTGCCTTAGAGACACAAGATATCTTTGGCAAGGATGTACAGAATTGATATTTCTAACAAATGACACCACAGATGAAGTAAAAACATTATAGGATGGCATTTTTCCAATACCCTATGACTTTAAGGCTAAGTTTATCACATAAAATATTTCTCTGCATTTCTAATGTTTTAATAGAGACTGTCTTATGATTGCTGAAGGAGCTACGATTAGACAAATTGCAAGCTGAGCAGTTTGGTTGGTCAGATTACAGAAAGTATTGAAGTTAAACAAGACCCAAACTTTGCTGCCCTGTAAAGATAGGTAATCATGAGTGACAGGTGGTATCCCAGGCATAGCATAAGCCTAGTAAGTATATCTCTGGCATGTAAGTGAGCAGAGGAGTGTGAGCCTTGCGCTGATAAAAGAAATGGGCCTGGAAAGTCTCACAAGAAATTCTGATACAGTACTACAATGTATTGCTATAAAATCTAGCAGCACATAGAAGTTTTGGTTAAGCTTCTGTAACTTCTGCTACTATGTATCACAATTCTGAGGTACATAAGTGTGTTTCCAATAATTATAAATTACATGGATGAATATTTATGTATATATACTATGGTTTTAGTGCTGGGGGTTATAGGGAATAATAGAAAAGGTTTTTAAAAATTTTTCCCCTTAAAGTGAATTTGAAAATCAGTAATAAACTCTTCTTTTATACTCTTCTGATCTTCAACATTTGTTTTCATCATCCCTGAATCTAGGTGTCCATCCTCACTAATAGTAGAAAAACGCTACACATTAGTAGAAGACAATCTCGCATCAAATCCTCTGATTCTTTGGTGATTACAATCTTTTTACCCCTCTTACACAATATTCCCTAAGCCTTAGGTTTGGGATTGTTTTGTAGAAGTATTCACTGAGATTAGGATCCATAAATTTTTGTTTTAATTGGCTTTGATTTTCTTCATCAGTCTTCATCTGCAAAGAGAAATTTTCCTTGTAATGTGTGAGAACTACATTTCACTAAGAACATAAGGAAAAATAGTTATGCATGCCTTATGGTTATGTTGGTTTAATAGATTAGTGGTTATAGAGTCTTCTCCAATAACCATGACTAACTGAGTGGTTAGGTAGGTTTTAAGCATACAAAAACAGATGGGGACAAGACAGTAAGGCCTTAATCTTACACAAATAACTATAAGAAATTAAAGAAACTTGGAGGCAGAAGAGGTGGTCTTCCCCCAAAGAAGAACACACTAATTGGTTGTTCAGTGACAAATCATTATCCCTGACAAAACACATAGAAGTAACAATGTGCAGACTGAGAATGTTACACTTAAGAATACACATGTAAATGCATATACATATATGCATATAATAACAATCATTGAAAAATGAGATCATGAATTTAAAGAGAGTGGGATGAAGTATAGAGGTGAGTGAACAGACTAAAAGAAATGGGAAAATGTAATTTAAAAAGTTGCACATTTCAAGCAATTATTTGCTATAAACAAAAATCTGGGTAGTACCTAGGAGGAGAAATGATTTTATTCCCTTCATTGGGCAATGAGAAATACCATTATAACTTTGTGATGAAAATATGAGCTTGCATTAAGTTCAAGAGAATGAAAAGTAAATCTTGACTTGAAAATTAACATCATTATTAGAATTACTTCTTATTAATTCTCTTTACTCACTCTAGCTATAAATTATGAACAAGTTTGCAAGTAGAAGAGAGAATATCAACTGAAAATTAGGACTTAAATGTTTAAAGGTATCAGCAATTACATATGTTTGAGCTTTTAAAATAAAATATCTTATAATGTTGCTAACATATATTGTTGAAATATGTTTTTAACAAATGATTGAGGAAAAAATTGAATAATAGAATGACTTATCTTATTATAGGATTAAAATAGTAGGTGAAAACAGGTCACCAGCAGCTTATCAGAAAGAAAATGTCATATCAGAGAGTCATGGTCAGCATATAGACTCAGAGGAAAATATAGAAACTGTATTTTGAACTCTAAGTCAATTCTATCCAAACTCTTACTAATGTGAAGACTGTATTTTGGAATCATTAAAATAAAATGTAAACTTCAACAACAAACTTATATAATAGTTTTGCTATTTTAAGTCTCTACTTTCTATTCTTGTTTATTTCAAATTGTAAAAGTAACTTTTGTCATTAAAGAAAAGAGCAGAAAAAATTAAACTAGTGATATGAAATATAAGGGGGATGAGAGATTTGGAGCTGAAAATAGTCACATGATCAATCAAAACAACCAAGCGTCATGTTCTCAGTAGCCAACTTCAGTGTTATTTGCTATGTGAAACTTGTCTTCATTCCTCTAAGTAAAATCTGTCCCTGCTCTTCAACAGCCATTACACATGGATAAGATGATCTTTTGTTAGTCTTTTTACATCAAAGACTCTACTAGGCTAAAGTTGATAGGTATTTTTAAATGTTTACTCCACACTAAATTTTAATAAACACTCAAATTTGAAAATGATACAACACCTTTGATCATATATAGCATCTTATTCACTGACCCTTATTTTCCTCTCCTTGCTATCTACTCTCTCTACCTCTTCTAACTGTTGTTATTACTTTGACATAAGAGAAAAACACATGTACCTTGAGGTTGTTTGGAGGTTCTAGCAGGGGAACACAGCTACTCTTATATCCTTGACTGAAAACCGGTCCTCCTAGATTTGGGGAAGTTTGCCTTCTTCTACCAAACACACAGCTTCTGGAGGGACACACATGAACTGGTGAGGGAGGAAGGGGACACCAACCTAGCAAGCCAGATCAGCCAGATCAACTCTAGTCATTAATACAGTGACAGATGTTGCAGTCAGATCGCCCTCACATTCTAAGTTGTTATTGTTCTTATTTAGAAAGAAAACAAAGTTGGACTCAGGGATGTCTCCCTTTTCCTTTATCTTCTATTCTTAGATTTGAAGATATGGGTTGAAAGAAAGAAGGGAGAATATAGAAATATGTAGGGGGGATAGAACAAAAGGTAGATTAGTGAATCTACTTCTCAACTTGATGCCTTAATTTTCACTCACAAGGTTTTTTTAATTCACTGGTATAGAATTTTGCATATATATGCAAAATAAGTTTAATTCTGGATACAGTGGAATTGAATCCAAATTTAAGATTAATCTTCACAAACGTTGTATATATTTCTAGTCTAATATGAGGTATTGTACCCATATAAGTCAATTAAAATACAGAGTTTACTTCCAATACTTTGAAAGTGCTATTGCAGACTGTTTAGGATAAATAAGTTATGCAAGTTAATTGGTAATTGATCAAATCAAGGTCATATCATGTCTACTTTTATGTCTAGTCTATTTTTATCACAAGAGTATACATCTTAGGTGCAACAGATATATATGATTCTACAGAAAGATAAGGTAAAATAGTTAGATAAGGTCTTCAAAAGCCTCTGAGACAAACAGAATATGACATTTAAAAATGGTTTTAGTATTTTAAAGATTCATTGACAATGAGTCATATTAACTCCTGGCAACACCTAGCCTACCTCAAGGGGATGATGAGTATCAAAGAATCTCCTTATGGAGATGGCTTCAATGTGGCAAACGAGCCACTACAAATAAATGTCCTCCTTTCTACCACAGACATAATTCTGCCAAAAAAAAAAAAGAAAAAGAAAAAAGAAAAAAAAGGGGGTGGGGGCAAGCTTGTACGCAAGTAGAGTCAAAGGCCAAACTCAGCCAAGACAAGGTAAGCAAGTCCACAATAGTTCCTGCCTCATAAATATGTCTATCAGATATATTGGGCCAGAAGACTGAAGAAGATGCTTGAACAATATATAAAGTTTTGAGTGACTGTTCAGACAGCAAGATGTCTCTGTCACCTTCTCATTTGAGAAGCAATTAACTTGTACTATCTGTATACTCAAGTAATCAATTTTATTCCTTCTCAAGTCTCTGATAGGGTTGAAGACCAGATAGTTTAATTTTACAAGTAAGCTTAGTTGTTTAGGAGTTAACATGTTTTAGGTCTAGGTAGATGTTTTAAGTTGATAATGACAAGGTATGATAGGTATTGATTTATGTGGGTGAAAGAGAAAAATTTTAATTAGCATTAAAGCAACCAGAACAGCAGAGCTCTCAGCTCTCTGACTCATTAAGAGTGCAGGTCAGAAGAAGGCACTGGATCCCAAGACTTGAGTTACTGACAGTTGTAAACTACCATGTAGAGCATTTATTGGATAGCTTTCTTCTCCAAGAGAACTTCGTCATTTATATAACCTGATCCTCTCAGTAATTATAAGAGATGTCTCCTAGAGGGGGAGACCTGGTGGCACTCAGAGGAAGGACAGCAGGCTACCAAGAAGAGACTTGATACCCTATGAGCAGATACAGAGGGAGGAAATCCACCTCAGGAACAGTCATAGGGGAGGGGAATAAAGGGAAAATGGGAGGGAGGGAAGAATGGGAGGATTCAAGGGATGGGATAACCATTGAGATGTAACAAGACTAAATTAATAAAAAAAGTAAAGTAAAATTAAATTAAAAAAAAAAAAAAAAGAGTGCAGGTCGGCAGGTATGCTAGCCCAAGGCCCCAGATGATAAGTCACAGAGAAAGCAGAGCTAGGAGACAAAGGCCTATTGAGTGGTCCAGGGACCGGCTGGCCATAAAAGATAGGGCGGATACAGAAGGACAAATTACTGAGAGAAACAGGTACCGGACATGATCGAGTGAGTAATGAGCCAAGACCCCCTCATCCAATCTTATGGCGTTTGCCTAATTCCCCCTTGAGGCCCGCACACAATGTTCCCGGTTTGAGTTTAACCAGATGTTTCGTTAGCTCAGATAAACATCCGCCCTTGGGTTACGACAGAAACAGGAACCAAGGACTGTTCCCGTGAGATTAAGTCTGACGTTACCGCAGATCTGCTTACACAGTTTGCTGATGTTCGAAACAACCAATCGTGTATGGCTGCGCCAAAACTTCCCGCTCCCCCCGACCTTTGTTCATATAAACCCCAAGCCCCTGGGCTTCTGGGTAGACTCCTCTGTCTCCTGCGTGAGATATGTGTCGACCCGGAGCTCCGCCAATAAACTGCCTCATGTGTTTACAGCAAGACGGTCATTTGTGTGTCTTTGGGTGCGCGCCATCCTGAGGCTTGAATGAGGGTCTCCCTTTGGGGGTCTTTCATGGGGAGCCATGCCATATTCTGCCGTGTCAGAAATCCTGTGCTTAGGCTGCATGCTGTGACCTTCGAGCTGCTGACTTTTGCCTCACAAGGTCTTCTGTTCTAGGCTATCCTTGGACTACTTACATTTGAAAGAGGTAGGAAGTCCCAACTTGGAACCACCCAGAGGATCAAGGAAGTTCTTACAGGGAACTACTCAGAGAACTAGGAAGTTCTACAGGGAGCGATTCAGGCTGTTGTATTGTTGCCCGGGGGCTAGTGAATTGTCCAAGTGAATGGAATACAAGTGTGTACAGATGCTGTTTGACTCTTATCTAGTATTTTTTATTTGTCCTCAAGTAGTCCAATACTTCAGCAGTGTTTATTTTGAATTCTTATTTTCAATAGTCAATATAGATTCCCCCAAATATAGTAATAGCTAAATAGGAGAAATCATATTTTCCTAAAATATTGTTTATTCTTATTATATTTTATAATTTATAAATATTTAGTTGTCTCTGTTGTTAAAATCCAAAGTGTGTGCATGCATGTGTGCAAGTGTGTGTGTGTGTGTGCGCGCATGTGCACACTTCATGTCTCAAGGCATATCACTGGACACATGTATGAGGTCAAAATAAAATTTTTGAGAGTAGGTTCTCTCCTTCAACCATGTAGTTCTGGGAGAACTAATTCAGGTTTGTCATGGTTGCTGGAAAATAGCCTTACCCACTAAGACATCTAGCGGACATTGCTGTTAGCTATCTTATCTTATTTAGTTTTTTCTTATTTTTATGTAACTTGCTAAATTGTATTTTTCCCAGTTTTCCACTGACATTTAACTTCAGTGATCTTCATTCCTACTCTACACTCACATGTTAGAGCTTTTCTGATGACTCTTTTCTTGATTGCTGTCTTAAAAACTGTCTATTTTGCTCTATTCCTAGCTATTTTCCTTAATGAAACATTGTTTCACTCCCAAATACTCAGTTGCACTGGAAAAACTGTCATTGTAAATTTAATTTAACATTCAAATTTGAGTTTCTTTGTCATTTGGAGACACAGATTAGCAGTAATGGCTGTGTAGAGGTAAACTGTCCTTAATCTTGAAGAATCTCCAAATTCTTTATCAGGCCGCCCCCCCTCGTCCCCTGTGCACCCTCTTTCAAGGGTTAAACAACACCTTTCTCTGCATTTTGGAGATCACTGTCATTCCCCTTTTTAAGTTTTGTCTTAAGGTCATGGGATCACTGTATTCAGCTTTTTAAAAAAATTTTTATTTGAATTCAGTTTAAAATCTTTGATATTTATGGTTATCTAAATTAAACCAATAAAATATGCATTAATGAGAATATTTTTATATAGAATAGAATATATACGTGTATATATGCGTGTACGTATGTGTTTAGCATTTATATCTCAGTTTAAGACTATATAATTTTTAACCTCATTGTACTCAAAATCATACACAGAATATCCATCAACACCTCAACTATTCCATTTGATATAATACACATCTGTAATCGCAGTAGCATTTGATATTTTAGACCAGCCTTGGATACAATATGAATTCACATAGGGCCTATTCTATATGGCAAGCTGCTATATGAAAGAAAGAAAGAAAGAAAGAAAGAAAGAAAGAAAGAAAGAAAGAAAGAAAGAAAAAGAAAAGGAGAGAAAGAAATAAAATGGAATGAAAAAATACATACATGTGCGTAATCAATGTGAAATGAATGATATGGCTTTGCCTAACATAGCAAACATTAACATCACATGTAAGTAATGCATAATTTGTAAGAACATAAGGACATTTCTTTTCATATTCTATAACTTTTCCCAGTATTCTGGACTCAAATTTTATAGGTCTATATCTGTCTAATGTAGGTTCTGAATTCTATGATAGGCTTCTAATTTGCATGATTTCTTCAAGTCACCACTCTGGCTGCTGGAAGTCATTATCAGCCAGAATTATCCCATGTAGATTTACAGAGCTAAGAAAACCAGTGTCTTCATGTACTAGAAAGTTTTAGTAAGTTATGTTTTTATATTTTCTCTCCAAACGTTTTGTCTGTCAACTCTGTTTTATTTTTTAAGTATAGTATAGAGACATCAAAAGACAAATTGAAAAAAATTATAAGAAAAATGCACTTATTTAGCAAACTATCCATGATTCTTTTGATTTAATTAATTAACTAAATAAATTAGGGTAGATGAAGAATTTTTAGGATATTGTCAGCATCCAAAATGGAAGAGTTTTATTACCATCATCATCATCATCATTGAATTTCACCATGTTGTGTAATTCTCCTAGCAGCATTTTCTCCACCTGACATAGAAAATGCATAGAACTTTCTTCACTTTTAGCATTTTACCACCTAAAGGCTATGTAGTACTTCTTCCATAATACTGTGAGAGTAACATTGATGTTTCATGCTCAGGACAAAGAAAGGACAGTAGACCAGTTAGATGTCAAAATTTGACCAGTGTAAAACATCATAGTCAAAATTCTCTTTCGTATTTTCCAAGCTCTTTTTCAAATGTAAATACCTTCACCTTGTACAGTTTCCAGCTGAAAAACATGTTTTTCACTGTTAAAATTCTCAAAAACAACATGTTCAGCAGCAAGTTTTAAATAAACATATTTATCACATTTGTTAAAACAACATGCTTCAAATTTAACAGAGAAAAATGAAAGCACTCCTAAGCAAGTTCACATTCCAGGGTAGGAGGAAAAAAGTCATTTTATCAGGTTGATGCAGATTATACATATTCTATAAACCACTATTAAGAGAGGCTACAAAGAAGAAAATAAATATCACACATTTTCACATTGACCATACACTCTACATGACCCACTCAGAATAATACATGTGAAGACACCTCACTTCCACCCTAACAACGTGTTCTGTCTTCCTCTTTTCACTTCTCGGTTTTCACCATGTAATGCAATTTTGTACTTCATACGGCAAGCTTTATTCTATGGGGAGACATTTTTTAGCAATTCATTTTTCTTTACTGTCACTGGTTTTGTTTACAAAATACCTATATGAACAAGGACACATGAGGTGGGATCTGAAGCAGATCTTCAAGTAAACAAAACTACTGTCTGCCCTGTAAAAACTCCCTGTGAAGGTGTGCAAGGACAAAGAATTCTGTCAAATCATTATTTGTACTTGTTGAATTTTTCTTTTTATATATATATTTTATCATATTTTTTATCATGCAATTCAGTAGGATTTACATTAAGTTATTTTAAATAAGTCAATTAAAATAAAATGATCAAAATTTTAATTAAATAGGATTATATGCACAGCAGTGTGATTACCTATAACTTATGTGTCTGTGCAAGCACACACACTGTACATTACATTTTGAAAAAAAAAATCTTTCATTGAAGTTAAAGTTCTCCAACTAGGCTAGGCTCAAGTTTGATTTATATCAACTTCCCTCTTCTTGGATCAAAGACATAAAATTCTGAATTGTGTTAGTCTATTAGATTAAAAATAAAATGTTGACCAATTTTATTACATATTTACTTTTTATAGTACCTATTTTCTTGGTCATCTTATCATTTGCACATTTTCTTTTTGTTTCTATTTATTTGTTTATTCACTTTATAGCCTGTTTGCAGCCCATGCCCCCTGTCCTCCCAGTGCCACACTCATAAGCCTGCTCCACTTTCCCCCTCTTCTTCTTCTCAGAGAAGTGGAGCCCCTCCCCATGAGCATTAACCCATCCAGGCACATCAAGTCTCAGCAGAAATAAGCACATCTTCTCACACTGAGGCTAGAGAAAGCAGCCCACCTAAGGGCAAGGAATCCAGAGGTAGTCAGAGACAGTCCCTGCTCCTGATACTAAAGGTCCCGGGTGAGAACCAAGCTTCATATCTGCTACTTGTGTGGAGAGGGCCTAGGTCCAGCCCATGCAAGCTCCTTGGTTGGTGGTTCAGTCTCTATAAGGCCCCATGTTCCCACATTAATATACTCTGTAGGTCTTGTGGTGTCCTTGACACCTCTGGACTCCCAATCTTAATGATCCTATATTTCATGTCACATTTACATATAGATAATTTAATTTATTGGAACAGCTTAATATAAAGATTAAATAATTAAGACATTTAGCTTGAATTTGAGTTGCAGTTTTTTACTTAAGGAGACTAACCTAAATTTTAAGACTTTTGTTTTTCATGTTAAAAATAAAGCAATATTATTTATCTCTTCTTTGTTCTCAGGTACAAGAAAGTATACAGTAAACATCCATCCTAAAAATGTTATTTTAATGTCATGTTAAATTAAAAAAACATATACTCAGAGAATTTATGTGATTTTCCACAGAAACAGGCAAGTCAGTGATGAAATACAAAACATAGTCAGCTTTTGTGTTTTCATTTAGACATAATGACCATCTGGCTATATTTATAAAAAAGAATGCTTGTTTTATTGGTAAATTATTGTGATGAAATAAATGATTTGAAGTTTATTCCTACTTGTCTTTGTTTGGACATCTGGGGAAAACAATCTCTGAAACCCATTGCTATGGACAGATAGCACAATGAGGGAACTTCAGATTACAGAGAGAAAATAGTACATCCAGGCTTTAAATATAGCAAAATACTGACTTTCAAGCTAAATTAAGTCTAATGCATTACTGAATTCTGTTATATAATCAAACACAATATGAAAATATAATGGAAAGAGATTCAACCTATAAGTCCCCAAGTCTATTTAACAAATGGATATAAGTGCAATAAAAATAAATGTATAAAACATGTTATAAATAGAATTGGAAGACAATATGAAAACTCACAAAACTAAATGAGATTACTTGACAAGTGATCGGCACCAGCAATACATGAAGATAGAATTTAAATAAGGGCAAAACCCTCTCTGTCCTCTTTCAAACAAACCAGCCTATAGAATTATAGTGGGAGCTCAACTGGCTTTCAGGTTTAACTTCATCAATTGTTCCCTTCCGTCTCCCCTTCCTTTGCTTCAAAGTTTACCTTTGCTTCCATAAAGTGTGTGTGTGTGTGTGTGTGTGTGTGTGTGTGTGTGTGTGTGTGTGTGTGTTTTGTGTGTGTGTGTGTGTGTGTTTTGTGTGTGTGTGTGTGTGTGTGTGTGTGCTCGCGTGTGCGTGTGTGTGTTCTTGTAAAGCAATAACTATACAAAATAATCTGTATATATACAGCACCTCATACAAAAGAATGCTGAGCTGTTTTGATCTTCAACAGTTTTTAAGCTGTTTTTCATGCATATATTTTATCATACTCATTTCAACACTAACCACCTCTTGGGTCCTTCCTGCCTTCCTATACTCCCAATTCCCTGTTTTCTTTCCTCCCATTCTCCCAAAAAGGAAAAAAAATATGAACAAAAATATGAACACAAAACCCCCAATAAAACAAAAATTATATACTCAATTAAAAACAAAAAGTACACAAAAACATTGAGTCCACTTTGTTTTTTCCAACTATTGCTGGGCATGGGGCCTGCCTTGGAGCATGGTAGATAAACTCAGTATCACTATATTGGAGGTAATTAACTTTCTCTCTACGGCAGATATCAACCACAAATAACTTCTTGCTTACTGGTGGGACTCATATCCACTTCCCGTTCTCAGTGATGAGACTTTTGTCTAGATGGACTGGAAGCATGCTGTCAGAGTCTCTGTTAGTCCACATGTGTATGGAAGACTCTCTTTCCTGAAGGAATCTACCACATCTGACTCTTCTACTCTTTGAATGTCCAATTTTGCATAAATCCTTGAAACTTAAGAGGAGAAATTTATTACCCCATGTAGTAATGAGTGTGCGAAAATTGTCACTCTCCACACATTACCTACCTGTGTGCAAGAAGATGTTTCTCTGATGAGGGTTGAACAAAGCACTGATCTTTGAGTATAGAAATAAGTCTTTAGGAGGCATATTATTGCTATGTACGTTACAAGAAAAACAATAAACGGTTCCTCCCTAGGCCCTTTAAGGTATCGAGGATCAAGTTTTTTGGCCACTTTACCAGGGTCCAGAATGGATTACATTTAAATGGATTAAGCATTAAATTTAATTAAAAGGTGCTTAGTTAATCCATAATATTTGTGCCATTGTTGTACCCATATATGTTGCAGGCGGGTCACTGTTTTAGGGCACAGGTTTGGGAATGGTCAATATTGATTATCATTTTTCTCATCTGGTACAGTGAAAAGTACCTCTCAGAACAGTGAACGCTGGTCAGTAGGGATGAAGTTTCTATTTGAGTACCAGCTCAATATCCCTATATTTGATTGCTTAAGTAAGTGGTGTCTCCAGACAGTCTTATCTTCAAGTTTAGAGATTAAACAAAAACACTGTAAAAAATAACCTGTGATGTTTAGGGGATTTATGGAGCCTCTGGAAATTTTACTTACTTGGTGGTATAAGATTCTATTCAGTTCTTGGTCTCCTCCATTATTCAGTTACTTTACTTCAAGTATTTTTATATGTGTATGTGTTTTAGTAAGCTTCCATGGCAGGAGATTTATATATGGCTTTTGAAAGGACCTGTTATATTAGTCATCTCTTCCCATAGTCCCTCTTTTACCCTGCCCTGCCATCACTTTTCAATATTTATATTCAAGTTTCTGATTTATCTTTATCTGAGACTGTATTTTATCTCCTTTTTCTTAGAAAATTTCTTCCTCTGGTTGCTACCTAACCTCCATGGTTATTCTAAATGAAACACACACACACACACACACACACACACACACACACACTACCACATTCACACACATACACACATACACACACCTAAAGCTTAAAATTTATATGCACGTGTAAGGGAAAACATGCAATATTTGTCTTTGGGATGGTTGATTTATTGGGATAATTATAACTAGTTTCATTAATTAGCGGTGAATTTCATAATTTATTTTTCTTAACAGCTTAAACTATTCCATATTTTCATCACCTGCTCATGAGTTGATTTACATGTGGTCTGTTTTCAGTTTCTAATAATGTTTAGTTTTCAAAAATGAACATTAATGAAAAAGCATCTCTGTAGTAAGGTATAGAGTATTTTGGGTGTATGCCTAAGACATAGCTAGACATTGTAATAGATGCATTTTTGCTTTTCAAAGAACCTTCACACTAATATCCATAGTATCTGAATCAGTTTGTACTGATACCAACAATGAGTGTATCCTTTACTGTGTCCATCAGAGCATGTGCCGTCATTTGTTTTATCCATTTATACAACCTCAATGGATGAGATGAAATTGCAAAGTACTTTTAATTTGTAGTTCCATGATGACTAAGTGTGGAAATGCATTATGATGAACATATATCTTACATTCTAAAATACTGAATTTTCACTGCACCTCACTGCCAGAGTTAATAATACTCCTTGAGGTAACTGAGGATTTAAGGTTGATGTGTCTTTTGTCATTGTTATGCTGTTTTTTATTACTAATGCTCTTTTTTAAATATAGTTTATTATTTTTTCATATAACATCTCAATTGTTATCCCATCCCTTGTATCCTCCCATTCCTCCCTCCCTTCTGCTTTCCCCTTACTCCCTTCCCCTAATGAACCAAGAAATCTGCACCTACCAGGAAAGTGGGATAGAGGTGAGAACATCCTATTGAGACTCTAGGTGAGAAAAATATAGGGGATAGGGAAGTAGGTGGATTCAGAGGGTCCTAGAAACCTACAAGAGGACCATTATGATGGGTGGATCTGAGCCCAGGGGTTCTGCTTGATCAAAGGCACCAACCAAGGACAAAACATGCAGCCATCATCAAACCCCTACCCAGATCTAACCAAAGGACAGAACAGTCTCCACAGTTAAGTGGAGACTGGGGACTGACTTTCACAGGATCTCTGGTGCCCCATATTTGGCCATGTCCCTTTGTTGAGGAGGCCCAATGGCACTCGGAGGAAGGATAGCGGACTACCAAGAAGAGACTTGATACCCTAGCACCATATTCAGGGGGAGGAGGACCCCTTGGTCACAGTCATAGGAAAGGGGGATTGGGGTGAAAGTGGGAGGGAGGGAGGAATGGGAGGATGTATGGGATGGGATAGAAAATGAGATGTAATATGAATTATTTTATCTTTCAATAAAAATGTGTTAAAAAAATAAAAAATAAAATAAAAAAGAAATCTGGGGTAATGGTATCCCCAGCAGTTCTTTTGTTATTCAGGATGGTTTAGCCTATCCCGGTTTTTGGTTTGTGTGTGTGTATGTGTGTGTGTGTGTATGTGTGTGTGTGTTTCACATGAAGTTGAAGTTTTTCCCTTTCAGTTCCGTGAAGAATTTTGTTGATATTTTTATGAGGATTCTACTGAATCTATAGATTGACTTTGACATCATGGCCATTTTCCCAATATCTTAACAATCCATGAGAATTAACTGTTCTCAGCCTTATTTTACTTTCATTAGTACCCTAAGGTTTTCTTACACAAGTTACAGTTGTTTCGTTACTGTTAGACCATGATAGATATTTATTTATCTTTTTAAATATTTTTCTTTTATTGAAAACAGATTTTTTCATATATAATATATTTCCTCTGCCTACTCCTCACAGATCTTCCTCATTCCCATCTCCTTCCCCTTCCTGATCCACTCCCTTTCACAGCTCACTGAAAAAGAACATGCTTCTACGAGTTAACAACCAAACATGACAAAATAAAATACAAGATAAAAACACCTAATTGATACTGTACAAGGTAAACATACAGAATAAAAAGAGACCCAAGAGTGAGTCTAAGAATCTGAGACACATGCATTCACATACTCAGGAGTCTCATAAAAATACTAAGCTTAAAGCTACAATATGCATGCAGAGGACCTGGTGTAGACCACCGCTGTCCCTGTGATAGCAAAATCAGTCTCTTTCAGTTCAACTGATCTCCTCTCAGTTGGTCCAGAGGGCCATTTTCTCCTGATATCCTCCATCACCTGTGGGTCTTACAGTCTTTCCACCACTTCCTCAAGGTTCCCTGGCCTCTGAGTAGATGGATTTATCGAGGCATCCCACTTAGTGCTATGTGTGTTCCCAGGACTCTTTCTTCTGTATCATACATGATTCTGGGTCTGTGCATCTGTTCCAGTCTGCTACACAGGAAGCTTATCTGATGATGGCAGAGTAAGGATCTGTGCTATGATTATAGCAGAATGTCATAGGAATCAGTTAACTGCTATATTTTTAGACCATTAGTGTTAGGTTTTACCCTAGGTATATGGGACATCTAGTCTCTGGTTCTTGGTCACACATGCAGTGTCGCTTATGGGGTGCATCTCTCCTGAAGTAGGCCTCAAGTCAAATCAGACATTAGTTGACTCTTCCCATAAGTTCTGTGCCACTATTACCCTAGAATATCTTACAGACAGGACGTATCAAAGGTTTTATGATTGAATTAGTGTTTTCTTTTCTCTTTTAAAAGCACACAGAGTATCTTCTCACACCATAGAGACTGGAACACAGTGTGAAAACTCCATTCAGACACCAGTCAGACCTCTTTTTCAGTACCTTGTGTGGGTGCTGTCCACAGCAATGGGGCTCTGCTTTCGATTTATGGAAAGCAGATAGTTGTAGTAGCAACAACCTGTATTATTTGTGATTTCCATGGCCCTCTTGGCCAATAGCTTAGCTGAATGTGACCCAGTTACTGTACCAACGCATTCTATGGGGACAGGAGATGGAGAGTTGAGGGTTTTTATGCTCCATTAGTAGGAAACCTAAATAGGATTACATTCATATACTTTAGAAAATTTCCACTGCGTTAGATTTCCATAACATACCTCAAATGCCCCTCAATTCCAATTGTCTTTCCAGCATGCTCTCACACACACTTTTGCCCTTCCCCTCCCCACTTGATTCTTCAATTTCCATGCCTACCTGGTCCCAGTCCACCATAAGACATGTGCTATTTCATCCTCTCAGGGAGATCCATATGTTAACCCTGGTGTTTCCTCTATACTTAACATTCTGAGTCTACAGATTGTAGGTTAATTATCACTTATATAATAGCTAATATTCACAAATAAAGTGAATACATACCATAATTATATTTCTGTGTCCAGGTTACTTCAATTATGATGATTTTTTCTACTTCCATTCATTTGTCTGTAAATTTCTACTTTTTTTTTTTAACAGTTGAGCAATACCCAATTGTATACATCTACCAAATTTTCAATATTCATTCTTCTTTTGAAGGAAATCTATGTTCTTACTAGTTGGGTTATTACAAATAAAGGAAAAATTAGTGTGGTTAAGCAAGTGTCCTTGTGGTACAATGAAGTGTCCTTTATGTATATTCCCAAGAGTAGTATAGCTAGAACAAAAGATTATCAACTTCTGAAGAAGAACAATATTGATTTCCACAAGGACTGTACAAGACTGAACTTTCAACAGCAATGGAGAAGTGTTCTTCTGTCTCAAGATCCTCTCCAGCATGACCTGTCATTTCTGTTATTGATCTTAGTCATTCTGAGAATTGTAAGGTGAAACTTCAAAGTTGTTTTGATTTGCATTTCCCTGATGGCTAAGATTGTTGAATATTTAAGTGATTCTCAGGTATTTGAGTTTCCCCTAAGGATAATTCTGTTTAGATGTGTACCACACTTTTTTTGGTTGTTGAGAAAGGGGTTCTCTGGGTATCCTCCACTTTCCTGGACTCCTATATAAAGCCTCAAACTCACAGACGACTCTCTGACTCTGCTCCCTGAGTGCTCGGATGACAGGTATGTGCAAGCACACTGAGCTTATGTGCTCCATTGCATTATTGAGTTTTTTATGTTTAGTTTCTTGAGTTCTTTATGTATTTTTGGATATTAGGCTTCTATGTGATGCGGAGTTGATTAACAGATATTTTTCCCATTTTGTAGACTGCTTCTTTGTCCAAATGAAGGTGTACATTTCCTTGAAGAAGACTTATAGTTTTATGAGATCCTGTTTATTAATTGTTGATCTGAGTGCTTAAGTATCAGTGTTATGTTCAAGATGTATTCTCCTGTATTAATGAGTTCAAGGATCTCTATCAGTTTCTGTTTCATCAGGATCAGTGTATCTGGTAATATGTTGAAGTCTTTGATCCCTTGGGAATTGAATTCTTCTAGGTGAGAAGTTTGGACATATTTATATTCTTCTACAAACAACCATATGATTTGACCATAAATATTTGCTGAAATTGTTGTCATTTTTCCTATATGTGTTTATGACTTTATTAAAAATCAGCTGGTTATTAAATATATAAACTTGTATTGTCATCAAAACAATTATATTGATCAATGTGTGTGAGTTTTTTGTTTTTTAATATATTTTATTAGTTTATTCATATTACATCTCAGTTGTTATCCCATCCCTTGTATCTTCCCATTCCTCTTTCCCTCCCATTTTCTCCTTACTCCCCTCCCCTATGATTGTGATTTAGGGAGACCTTCTCCCCCTGTATATGCTCATAATGTATCTGTTTTTAATGCCAGTACCACAAATCACTTATTAATATAGCTGTCTAGTACAACTTAAAATAGAAAATAGTGAGATCTCCAGACTTTTTTTGTTTTTAATGATTGTCTTAGATATCCTATTTTTTTGTGTTTTCATATAATTTAAGAATTGTCCTTTTGAGGTCTATAAAGAACTGTGTTGAGATTTTGATGGGGATTGCATGAAATTGATATATTGCTTTTGGTAGGATGGCCATTTTTATTATGATAATCTTATCAATCCATGAGTACTGGAGATCTTTCCATCTCCTTATATTGTTTTCAATTTCTTTCTTCAAAGATGTGAGTTTTTATCATACAAGTCTTTTCTTTGCTAGGTTAGAGAAACCACAAGATATTTTTATATACTATTTGAACTTATGTGAAAGGTCTTGTTTTACTGGTTTTTCTCAGTCTCTTTATAATTTATATATAGGAAGACTGCTTATTTTTGTGAGATAATCTTGTACCTGAAAACATGGACGAAGGAGTTTGTCAGCTGTAGGAGCTCCCAAGTAGAATTGTTAGTGTCACTTATATATATTATCATATCATCTGTAAATAGTAATACTTTAATTTCTTAATTTCAACTTTATAGTTCCTATATCTCCTGCAGATTTCTTATTGCTCTAGCTAAAACTTCAAGTCCTGTACTGAATGGGTAAGGGAAGAGTAGACAGCTTTATCCTTTTCCTTATTTTAGAGGAATTCCTTTGAATTTTTCTCAATTTAATTGTCCAATATATGTGGTGCTCTGTGTGCTAACTTGATGGGCATCTTCTTTAAGTTAGGAAATTTTCTTCTATGATTCTGTTGAAAATATTTTCTGGGCCTTTGAGATGGGATTCTTCTCCTTCTTCTACTCTTATTATTCTTTGACTTGGTATTTTAATAGGGCCCAATTTTTCTGGACATTTTCTGTCAGGAAACATTTTTCATTTTTATTTAACACTTTCTTTGACCAATTCATCCATTTCTTCTGAAATGTCTTCACCATTTGATATTCTTCCTTCCATGTCCTGTAGTCTGTGGGTGAAGGTTGCTTCTATAGTTTTTCTTGGAATTCCTAAGTTTTTCATTTCTAGAATCCCCTCAGTTTGGGTTTTCTGTATTGATTTTATTTTTATTTTTAGATCTTGAACAGTCTTATTCACTTTCTCTTTAAGAACCTTTATTATCTTCATATAGACAGCTTGAATGTCTCATTTTTTGTACTTCAGCTGTGTTGGAATATCCAGAGCACACTGTGGTAGGGTAGCTGGCATCTAATAGAGACATTTTGCCATGAATGTTATTGACTGTGTTTTTATGCTGGCATCTAGACAAGTGGGAATGGGATTATTATAGGTGTAGATATTGATTTCTAGATTTTTCTTTGTTGGGTGAGGGTTTCTGTGCACATTGACTTGTGGATATTGTAACTGAAGATATCCTCACATGGGCACTAGAAACCACCAGATGAGGACTTTAAGAAGGCTTGGTCTCTTATGGAGCCTATGATTTCCAAAACCAAGACAATTCCAAGATCCCATTCTAATGAACCCTAAATTATATGAAGGGCGGTAGTTAACACATGGTGGGGGAGTATACTTGGCTAAGCTGTGTCCATCTCAATAAATTGGTGTCAAATATATCTTATGATAATTTTATAAGTGCTACTAGACTGTTGAAATGGAGTCAAATTGGCAGCAAGTTTGAGATGAAACAACTAAGGCCCCTTTGTTACAACGGCCCCTGGCGGTCATGTTTCTGGGAAATTAAATACCCTTGAAGCTGCAGTTAACTTCTTCATGCTAATGAGAAACTACAACACCTGGACACTTTATCATTATCCAATTATACTCACCTATGAAAGATTTTTGTCTTCAAAAGTTCTGTGCTTCATGACTGTATTGGTTAGATTGTCGTTTTCTTATATCTTGTGGAAATATCAACATCATGGAAAGATATGTGCTAAAACTGATATTGATTCTGCCTCAATGTGGAAAAATGAAAGTTTACCCCAGAAAATGTACTCCTGTCTCATAAAGATTCAAAAACATCTGTCAAAAAACCAGTATGTCCCTGCTATCTAGCTGATATCAAAAAAAAAGAAAAAAAAAGAAAAAAAAGAAAGAAAGAAAGAAAGAAAAAAGAAAATGAAAAAAAAAAAGAAATCAAAATCCAAAGATTTCCTTAGTGGGCAAATTAATGAGGCACTATGGATAGTCTCTACATTATTTTTGAGAGACCAAAATAAATATCAGATAAAGTTTGTATTATGTGGGATCTTATATAATGGCATGGTCAACATATATCATGGGCCCAGATTTCAGCTTTTGTATCTTCATAAATGAAAGTCTTATCTCTGAGTCCTCTTCAAAAATATTAGTTTCTCTATTTCACTATACCAAAGGCATTTTTAAAATATCATATGAAAATATTACTGTAGAATTTTCCTTAAATATACAGATTTATATAAAAGGGTTTAACGGAGTTACTTGATAACAGATCAATAATGTCCAAACTAGATGTAAGATACTATTGTATAAAAAGTACAGTATTAGAAATTGGTTATTTTTTTTTTTAATTGTTGGCCAATGAGGTTCCAGGGAAACACCCCACCAGATAGTACAGGCCGTTGCAGTTGCTCCTGTTCTTCCAGAAATTGATGACAAGACCTTACTGCTGAAAAGACCTCTTATTTGACTACAAAATATGGGAAAATCAAGTCAGAACTGATTTGGGATCTTCATCCATACTAGCTAACTTTCATAGTAATGGAAAGTGGTGTGTAAGCTATTGTGGTGAAAAAATACTAATTATGCAGCTGTGAATCCTGCAAGGTACAATAATTAATTTCCTGCTAAATTATAGCCATTGTGCAATGGTGGTGTGAATGTTATGGGAATAGCTCACTGGTTTTGCTTGGATTTAGGGCCAATGCAGTAGGTGAAACCCTTATCTGACGGTGTCAATCAGGCAAAAACTGGTGGCTAAATAAAAAAAGTAGTACCTACAGAAGAACTACTACTATTATTCTGCTAAATGAATGTAGCCTTCATAATTGTGTGAGCCAATTTCTTGTTATGCAGATAAATCTACCATTGAATCCATTACTCTAAAAATATAATACTTTGAAAAAGTAAACTCAATATAAACATTGAGAAACATCTTTTAATGCCTGAGATATAAATGTGATTTTTGGTTTCTATTGTACTAATAAATATACGATTAATATGACTATGATATAATATGTTCAGAAATGAGCTAGAATAGTTTAAGAGAATAATAGATAATTACCCCTTGTTGTGTTGCCGTTTCTATGAGGTATGATAAAGTACTACTTATTGTTTCTAGTTATGAATATAGAAAATTTTTTCAAAAAATACTTTATGACTTCAGTTACTATAGAAGAATAATGATGAAATATGTAAGTCACTGTTTCTAAGTATTAATATAAAAGGAAAAACGTTGACAAGCAATTAACATATCTGACTATATGAATATAAATCTTAAATGGCAAAGGACTATTTTATAAAGTTTTTAAGTGACATACTTAAATAATTTAGATAAATGTATTAAGTACTCTATAACTAAACAATACAAAACAAAAATCTTAAAATAAATTGATATAGAAAAGGAAATTAAATGTCAATGAAATTTGCCATCATATCCCAATATACCAGTAGTCACATTAATATAATATAACAATAAAATATAATTACTATAAGATTTACCTTTCGATGTTGTCAATTTGTATGTTTTATATTACCAGTATAACTTCTGCATTATTCAAATTAATTTCCTATTATTAGAACTCTACAATAGAATTTTCTTTAAAATAATTTTTCATGTCAGTTAAGAGAATAAACATTTATAGAAATTCTAATTTTAGATAATTTCACATCTAGAGAAAGAACAGACTGTTAAGTACACAAGCTTCCCATATTTGTTGTGGGAAAGTAACAAGGGTTGGAGCATCATCTAGGGTCATGTACAGCTGACAACATGAAAATGGACGTGAAATTTTCTACAGTGGCTGAGTCTAAAGGCAGCCAGATCGCTCAGCAGATACGGCACTTTCCACATAGGCCTGATAATTTTAGTTTGATGCACACAACCCATATCAATGTGGATGTAGAGAAATGGTTACATAAAGTTGTCCTCTGACATCTGTTCATGTGCCATGGTATGTGCACCAATACACACAACAATAATAAGTAAATAATAAGCAAATAAAGATTAATAAATCCCAAGTTATGGTCGTGCAGGAGATTTTTTTTTCAGTTTTGTTTTAGGCTTATAAAAAATAACTTCTGCATTCCTCAAATTAATTTTCTCTGATTTAAAAATGTATCTCAGGTAAGGTAACCTACAAACATGATATTGTGTGTACAAATGTGTTGGATATGTGTCTCCTTAGAGCATGGTTTGCATGCTTTTAAAAGTATATTTGCAGGTAAAAGAGTATACGGATATACTGATTATATTAGGTCACATTTCTTTTAAAGAGTTAAAAATATTTTTCTCATTTCCTAATATTGCTGTGAATTCCCAGGAAACTTAGATAAAGGTTTGAACACAAAGTAAGCAATGTGTATCTTTTTCAGGGTTGAAAAGACACAGATGGCATTGCAACTTTTACTAAACCGTTAAGAAAACTGAACACAAAAGCATATTTCTTTTTGCTTCTAAAGGACATATATCCAGTCAATGGTAGCTAACACTAACTTTTCCTGAAAATATCTGTATTAAATCACAGGTATTTGGTACACACTTCATTTTAACACAAAAATACTAATCTTATTATTTTGTGTAATACATATTAATTATGAAAACTAAAACTCAGGATAAAAGAACTTGACTCAGTCCATATAGTAATGTGAGCTAAATCCAAGGTTTAAATAAATGAATAAATGGTCCCCAAACTTTCTCCTTTCAGCATATGCCATATTAATATTGAAAGTTGAAGCACGTCTTCAATTAAAAAGGAGGCAATAAAGAGAACTACTGTGATGGGAAAGTTGCTAGTGAATTGACTATGTAAAATGTTTAAAGAAAAACAAACGTACCACTCCTACCTTAAATTGTTGTCAGAATAATGAAGTAAATGTAACTTTAGGTCGGTAGGTTAATGTACTATTCAGTGTTCTCTAGAGTAACAGATCATGTCGAATAAATCATCTCTCTCTCATATATGTGTATGTGTGAATGAATAATAGCTGGTCTATGAACCCAGTAGCTGTTCAGTCCATGAGGCTGGACATCTCAACTGGTCTTTAGTACACCAGAATGCCGAGGAAGTCTGCTGTAATGCCAGTGAAGTCATGGAATTATCAGTGAAGCGAAAGCAAACAGACAGGAAACTGAAGCTTCCCTCTATCATGCTTTTATATAGGGTTCCAGCAGAAGGCATGTCCCAGGTTAGAGGTGGGTTTGCTCTCTCTCAAAAGACTTGGATAAAGGGTGTGTATTCCTACCTTAAAATCAAATTTTGAACTGTGTCTTCTCACTTCAAATTAAGAAAAAAATCACTCACAGGTGTGCCCCGCCTTTTTTAAAATCCCAGGTATAGTCAAGTTGACAACCAAGAATAGCCATCACATTTCAATAATAAAATATTTCTATGGTTTGGGATTGTAAATAGTCCAGATATACTCAAATTAGAAACTCTTTGTTTTTTATGTGGGATGAAGATGACTGATGCCTTTTGATTTGCAACTTTACCTTCCTTTTATAACTATATAGTAACTACAATAATAATGGGGGACATATATTAACATTACTCTGAGGTAACACCATCTCAGAGTTCCAACTACTGGGAAAAATACAAACTAAAATTAGGTTTTTTTTTTTTTCATAAAATAGACTTTCACTTTCTAGTATGACACAGATACCTGGAAAGTTAGGAATTTCTTCTGAAATACTTGCCTGGAAGAAATCACCGCTGTGCTGTGTAAGTGCCCATTTCCTTCGGTCCTGTGAAATCAGTAGTATCTTCTGTGGAAGTATCATGGAGGACATAGGTAACAACTGCATTATGACTGGTTAAGAATGTTGGAATTTATAATAGTCATTGAGTAGCCACATAATAAATGCTAAAATATTTTTCCTAATGAGAGGCTAAGAATGTTGAAATAATTATTAGTCATTGAGTATCCATACGATGCTAGTAATATTTCACATTTACAGTGAACATTTAGCAAGATCACTTTTTGGAGATTACATCCAATAAATGTAGAACACTAAGTATGCTTCTTAGTAGCATACTAATACTGGACAAAAAACCAGAACACACAGAAAGAACTGGAAAATTGTACTTGGTAAAGATAAATATAATTACCATCTGCACCTGCTCAGCAGTATTGTCTCCTGAACCTATATAAAAGTATTCTTGGCACAAAAGAAAGGTACCACTGTAAGAAAAATCACAATTGTGTTTTAATTCAAAAATATGTTTGCTTTTATTTGCCGCTAAGTCAGTACATAGTCAAGAAGGATTTTAAACTTCTGATCCTCTTGCCTCTACCTCTTAAGTGCTGAGATTACAGATGTGCTCCACCAACTGCATTGTATGTTCGATTTGGAATCAAACACAGAGCTTCATACAATAGCTATAAAAATACAATCAATCTAAATCCAGACTTGAATTTACAGTTTTTAGATCTTTTTATCTTTGAGCCCCAAAGCTGGCTTCTTACTTTCTTTGTTAGTTGTAAAGAACAAATAAGTTAATGATATTTTATAATTAAAGTCAATATATGTTGAATATATAAATAGACTATAGATGGAAAGTTAGAGAGATGAATGGATAACACATTTAATAATGACTGACAGGTAAAAACACTTGGTCCTTTTGGCCAAGCAATTGCCACTTGTGATACTGACATAGCATCATCTAACTCATAAAAGATTTCATCAGAATCAATTGAGCTGAACATAAACAAGTCTTCATAATAAACAAATACCATTGATGACTGTGAGTCATCGTTAAATTTTACTACATAGTGTAAATGACATTTTCCTACTGATAACACAAAATAATACCAAGATCAATTATCTTATGACATATGAACCATTACCAAGTGGCAATTAAAAAATGATTGATGTAATACAGATAAATTTCTTTAGTTGTTGCAAAACTTTCTTGATAACTGAAAGACCAGACTGGTTTATTTTATTTTAATCCTGAAAAGGAGCACTCTTTCACTCTTATGTGGCTAATTCTGTGAATTCAAGGCCACAATGATAAATTCTATTACTGGTTTGCAATATTCACTCATAAAATTATCTCCACATTTTAAAAAATATGCTTAATACACATTCCACAACAATTAAATTTTATTGAATAAATAATGTAGATATGTTACACAAAAATTACAATGTACTATTTTCTAATTATTCCACTGGGTCTATATTGCTGATAATTCATGATTTTTCCAATATCATTGATTTTTTTCTTCAGTAATATTTTCAACATTATAGCAAGTATAAGCATATAATTTCCATCTACCCTTTGGAGAAGTTTTAAGACAAAGAAGAGAAAGTTTACAGTATTTGATTTAAACGTTTTTAAAAATGTGTTTATTTTTTCACTTTACATCCCAATTGTAGCCCCATCCTCCTCTTCCCACCTTCCCTCTCTCTTTCCCTTATCTCCCATTTCCAACACTCAGAAAAGGGGAGCCCCCACACCAACCTACTCTAGCACATCAGCTCACATGGAGACTGAGTGCTACTTCTTCCACAGTGCCTGGCAAGGGAGCTCCACCAGAGGTAACTGGTAGAATATCAGGCAAGAGAGTCCATGTCAGCGATAACTCATGCTCCCCTTACTAGTGGACCTACATGAAGACAAAGCTGAGGTACATCTGTGTAGGGGACCTAGGTCCAGTCCATGCATGGTTCTTAACTGGTGCTTCAGCCTCTGCAAAACCACCTAGGGGCCCAAGCTAGTTACCTGTGTTGGTTTATCTGTGGAGCTCTTGTCTGATCCTTTCTGTACTCTTCCATGAGGCTCGCTTTTCTGTTCTCCACCTAATGTGTGACTGTGAGTCTCAGCATCTGTTTTATGAACCCCTGCTCAGTAGAGCCTCTCAGAGCATAAGTGTGCTAGGCTCTAGTCTGAAAGCAAAGCAGAGTCTCATTAATAGTGTCAAAGATTGGCACTCTTTTATGGGGTATGTCTCAGGTTGAGCCAGGCATTCATTACATTTCCTCAATATTTGCTTTATTTTTATCCCAAGACATCTTGCAGTTAGAGTAATATTTGGCTCAAAGTTTTTGTTGGTAGTTTGGTGCTCCCCTCCATCCACTCAGAATCTTGTCTGGTTAGAGGGTGGCATCTTCAATTTCCATGACCACTGCTACTAAAATTCCCAGCCGGAGTCAACCCCCATCCTCCTAGAAGCCTACTCTGTCATAGGTCTCAAGCTTTTGCCTTAGACTTAACATGATCTTTTCAATAGCATCAACATGGTCTTTCCTGTGGAATTCCTCATGCATGGCTTTTCACCATATTCTGAAATACAAATCCTTTATTATTTTGATTCCTCAAGTTCTTTAGTATAAAATTGCTTTAAAAAAAGTATTTTTATTGGATAGTTTTTAATTTATGCAACCATTGACATTAATAAACATAATTGTTGAAAATATTAATTTACTTAGGACAAAATAGTTACAAGAGATGAACAAGTTTTGTTTTAGCAAAGAAAAATTGGTATCTTCATTATACGTTATGATAATAATATAAAAATTACTATGTAGGAGTTTTTAAAATGGTAAACAGTCAATGTAATAAACATTAATGATATAAACATAACCATCAATTTTTCCAAAACAGACATTTTCCAGATTATAACAAGAAAATTGGGATCTCAGTACCAATTTTCCTATTTTCTGACTATTTCAAAACCATATATCTCTGACTTGGTCTAAGACTTAATATAAAACTCTAACAATGTTTAGAATGTATCAGAATTCAGCCAAATTAGAAGATCCTGAGATAAAACCAGAAAAAGAAGATTTCACAAGCTCAATTGGACAGTTTACTAGGTAAACCAGATTTAAAATTATTCAATGGAAAAATAACAAACTAAAAGTCTTTGAAGTGAATCATGAAAATGTTTATCTTCTCTCAAAAATCAATAGGATTAAGAAAAAATATATGTTCATGGCTAATAAGAAAATGTACATTTCTATTATTTTATTATTACTAACATTCCAATCATAGCTCCCTCCCTTGTCTTCTCTCAGTCCCACTCAAAAGATGAAGTAATAGAAACTTAATTTCTCTGAAAAGGCTTCTAGCCACCATTTCAAAAACTATGTTAAAATATTTATTTAAAAATATATAAAATACAATATAATATATAAACTATTTTAATAAGTAATCTTACCAGAGAATGAAAGTTACAAAGAATAAAATAATTTCTTGACATATTAAGCATTAAAACTCTATGAAAAGGTACTGGGGAGATGGCTCAGCAGTTAAGATTGCTTCCTGATTTTGTAAAGAACCAGTGATCACTGGCCCATCTGGGACTCAGAGGGTGAATAAACAAAAGTGACTTGGGCGTGGACCACAACCTACATAAGAAGCCATCTGGAGAAGGATTGGCAAACACTCAAGCGGCTCCTTGTTCTTGGATCTCTCTCTACCCTTTCCTTTTTTTAACCTTGCCCATCTGGATTGCAGACAGTGAATCATCAGAGGTAAGTCAGGTGTGGGCCACAACCTACATTGACCACCAGACAAAGGAGGCTTGAGGGACACCCAAGCAGCTTTCTTCTGGGAGCTCTCTCAACATGCTTCTCTCTTGCTTGACCCAACTGGGACAAAGACAGGAAACCCAGCAGAGATGATCAGGGCTCAGACTCCAACCCCCATTTTCTACCGTCCTGAGGAAGCCTTTGGGGAGCCTTAGAAAACAGACTTTGGCTTGGAGATCTCTTCACCTTCTCTCCATCTGTATGGCACACATGGTAGACAGAGAGTGACACCATAGGAGGAATATCCAGGCACGATAAAACCAGAGAAATCCAGATGGCTAGAGGCTAGCTCAAGAACACAAGCACCAAAACTCAGATCCATATGACACCACTGGAAACTAGTGGTCTTAATACAGCAAGCCCTAGAGATATGAACACACACAAATTGTAAGAAGACTTAAATCTAGGGTGACGAAAATGATAGAATCCTTGAAGGAGGAAAATAATCGCTCAGAGAAACAGATGAAAATACATTCAACTAGTTGAAGGAATTGAATAAATCCTATAAAGAATTACAGGAAAATACAATCAAATGGGTGAAAGAAATGAATAAAATTATACAAGACCTAAAAAGGGAACTAGAAGCAACAAATAAAACACAACCAGAAGCAATCCTGGAGTTGCAAAACCTCAGGAAGAGAACAGGAACTGCATTCATAAGAACACTAAAAGAATACAAGAGATGGAAGAGAGGATCTCAAGTGTAGAAGATATGGTTGAAGTTATCAAAGCATTAGTCAAAGAAAATGTTAAGACTAAAAAGTCCCTAACACAAATCATTCAAGAAATTTGGGACACTATAAAAAGATCAAGCCTAAGAATAATAATAATATAAGAGGAAGATTCTAAGCTTCACAGGTCAGGAAACATCTTCAATATAATCTTAGAAGAAAACTTCCCCAACCTAAAGAAAGAAATGCTCATAAACATACACAAAGCCTACAGAATTCCAAATGGATTAGACCAGAAAAGGCAATCCTCCCACCACATAATAATCAAAACACTAAATGTACAAAACAAAACAAAAAAATTAAAAGCTGAAAGAGAGAAAGGCCAAGTCACATATAAAGGTCAACAGATGAGAACTACACCTGACTTTTCAACAGAGACTATGAATCCAGAAAGGCCTGGTAAGATGTCATACAGACACTAAGAGACCAAGGATACCAACCCAGACTACAATACCTAGCAAAACTTTCAATAACCATGGATGGAAAAAACAAGATATTACATAGCAGAAAGAGTTGAAACAGTACATAGCCACAAATCCAGCCCTATAAATGATACTATAAGGAATACTCCAACCCAAAGATACTAACTACATCTAAGAACACACAAGAACTAAATAATCCTACATCAGCAAAACCAAAAGGACACACACACACACACACACACACACACACACACACACACACACACACACACTACCACCACCTCCATAAAAAGAACAACAAAATAGGAACTAACAACCACTGGTCATTGATATCTCTTAACATCACTGGCCTCTACTCCCCAATAAAACAACACAGGCTAACAGAATATATGTAAAAACAGGACAAGAAACATATATCAGCAATAATTATAGACATTACCTCAGAGTAAAGACCTGGAAAAGGTATTCCAAACCAATGGACCAAGAAGCAAGTTGGGGTAGCCATTCAAGTATCTAATAAAGTAGACCTTGAACCAAAATTAATCAAAAGAGATGGGGAGAAAGTACACCAAGATTTCTCAATCCTGATTTTATGACCCAAATGTAGGAGCAACCACATTTGTAAAGAAACATTACTAACGCTTAAATCACATATTGAACTCCACATATTAATAGTGGGAGAATTCAACACCTGACTCTCTCCAATAGATTGATCATTGAGACAATAACTAAACAGAGAAACAATGACACTAATGGACATTATGAATCAAATGGACCTAACATATATCTATAGAACATTTCACCCAAACACAATAGAATATACATTCTTCTCAGCACCTTAGGGACCATTCTCCAAAATTGACCATATACTTGATCACAAAGCAACCCTCAACAGATAAAGAAGATAGAAATAACCACTTGAATCTTATCAGAGAACCCTGGATTAAAGCTGGATTTCAACAACAGAAATCAGAGAAATTCATGGAAACTGACCATCTCCCTTCTTAATGACCAATGGGTCAGGGACAAAATAAAAAGAAATTAAAGACTTCCTACAATTCAATAATAATGAAGGCACAAGATACCCAGAATTATGGGACACAATGAAAGCAATGCTAAGAGAATAGTTCATAGTACTAAGTGACTTCATTATGAAATAGGAGAATTCCAATGTTTGAAACTTAAGGACATATCTCGAAGCCTTAGGAAGAAAAAAAATCAGACACACTCAAGAGGAATAGATGTCTTGGAAAGGAAAAAATAGATAAATCCTTAGCCAAACTAACAAAAAGACAGAGAGTTACAAATCAACAAAATCAGAAATGAAAATGGAAACATAATGACATTAGATATTATTTCAAAAGCCTATATGCCACAGAACTTGAAAATATAAATGAAATAGGCAATTCTCTTGACAGATTCCATTTACCAAAGTTGAAAAAGATCAGGTAAACAAATTAAGGAATCCTATATTTTCTGTGGAAATAGATGCAGTCTTCAATAGACTTCCAAGCATTAAAAACCCAGGACACAATTGATCAAGCAAAGAATTCTACCAGACCTTCAAATAAGAGCTAATACAAATTCTCTTCAAATTATTCCCCAAAGAGAATGAGATAACAGTCACCTTGATATCTAAACCACACAAAGACCCAACAAAGAAGGAGAATTTCAGAGCAAAAAATACTCTCAAGCATAATGCAAGAAAACATAAAAAATATCACTTACAATACCCAAGGTAGCATCACTCCATACATGCAGGGGTTAATCAATATATAGAAATACATCCATGTATTTTATCTTATATACAAACTGAAAGAAAAAGCACATGCTGAAAAAACATTTGAAAAATCCAACATCTTTTCATGTTTAAAATCTTAGAGAGAACAGGGATACAAGGCACTTACCTAAACATACAGAATATACAGAAAGCCTATAGCCAACATTAAACTAAATTGAGAGAAACTTTAACCAATTCCACCAAAATCATGGACATAGCAAGGCAGTCCACTCTCTCCTCATCTCTATAATATACTACTTGAAGTCCTAGCTAGAGCAATAAGACAACTAAAGGTTATCAAAGGAATATAAATTAGGAAGGAAGAGGTCAAAGTATCACTATTCACAAATGATATGGTAGTGTACAGAAGTGATGGCCAAAATTCTACCAACACCTACAGCTGATAAAAACTGGTTCTCTGGAAATAAAAAAGCTTCTGTAAAGTGAAGAACAATGTCAATAAAACAAACAATAGCCTACAGATCGAGAAAAGACTTCACCAACCCTACATCTGACAGAAGGATACTATCCAAAATATATTTTAAAAAACTCAATAAATTAAATACAAACAAACCATATACTCCAATTAAAAATGGGATATAGAACTAAACACTGAATTCTCAACAAAGAAATGATGAATGGCTAGGAAACACTTAACAAAATGCTCAGCATCTCTAGTCATCAGAGAAACGCAAATAAAAATGACTCTGAGATTTTATCTTATATCTATCAAAATGGCTAAGATAAAAAAAAAAACTCAAGTGACAGCACATGCTGGCAAGGATGTGGAGAAAGAGAAACCCTGCTCCATTGCTGGGGGGAGTGCAAACTTGTACATCTACTTGGAAAATCAACCTGGTACTTTCTCAGACCCAGCCATACCAATCCTAGGCATACACCCAAAATATCTGCACCATACAACAAGGATATTTGCTCAACTATGTTCGTAGCAGCATTATTCATAATATCTAGAATCTGGAAACAAGTTAGATAACCATCAACTGAAGAATAGATAAAGAAAATGTGGTACATTTAAACAATGGAATACTCTTCAGCTAGTAAAAACAAATCTTTAAATTTGCAGACAAATGGATGGGATTAGAAATGATCACTCTGAGTGAGGTAACCCAGACCCAGAAAAACACACATGGTATATACTCACTTATGAGTAGATGGTAACTACATAATACAGGATAACAATACGACTACACTACATACAAACTAAAGAAGCTAAATAACAAGGAGGAGCTGGGGGGAATGTTTAATTCTTATTCAGAAGGGAAAATAGAATACATTGGAAGCAGTTGAAGAGAAGGAACAGGAAGGGAGCATACCATAGAGGTCTTCTGAAAGACTCCACCAAGCAAGGTATGGAAGAAGATGCTGAAACTCACAACCAAACTTCGATGTGAAGCTCATGGAGTCTTAGGGGAGAGTTGGGGAATAGAAGGACCTGGAGATGAAAGGATCTCCACTAGGAGACAAATGGTACCAGCGAACTAGGGCAAAGGACCATTGTGCAGCAGAGACTGATGCATCAACCAAGGACCATGCATGGTGAGAACCTAGACCCTCTGCTCACATGTAGTGGACAGGCAGCACAGTCTCCTTGTGTATTCCACAGTAGGGGGAGTAGAGACGACTTCTGTCATGGACTCTGAAGCCCACACCATTTCTCCATGGTGGCGTGGCTTCGCCAGAGAGAAAGAGGATGCACTCAGTTCTGATGACAGTTGAGAAGCTGAAGTCAGATGTTAGGGGAGAGGGGACTCCACCTTCCTGAGGACTCGGTGAGGGGGATGGGAGTGAGGGAGGCTGGGACCAGGAGGGCACTAGGGAGTGGCTACAATCAGAATGTAGAATGAACAATTTTAAAAATTAAAACAAAGCATTAAAAAAAATGAATAAAAACCACTGAAAATAATGTTTTCTGGATCACATAAAAATACAAAGAAAGTTCCATGTTATTTTACCTTCACTCCCATCCCCCATAATTTATGTTAATATAATATTGAATAGAGGACAAGGTGCAAAAAATTACCAGTGGTCAATTTCGAGAACCCACATGGGGCAGTGCACAACCAGCTGTGACTCTAACTCCATGAGAACCAATGCCTCCTCTGGCCCACATGAGGCAGTGCACAACTGCCTGTGACTCTAACTCCATGAGAACCAATGCCTCCTCAGCCCCTTAGGCAGTTTACATGCACAGGGTGCACGTAATTTCATGAAGGCATTGAAGTAGGTAAAGGAAAGAAGGAAGGGAGGAAGGGCAGAATGAAAATTTAACCTATTAACAGTGCATTTGTAAACTGAGTCATCATTAAATTTTACTATATACCCTCAATGTCATTTTTCAACTGATAACCCCAAATACTAAGTTAATTGTCATTAAACTAGCAGTGTAAACAAATATTTACATTATGTAAGCATAGCTTATCTTTTCCATATTGCTTCAAATTATGACTGTCAGAAATGATAGAGAGGAAATTAATTATAATGGGATTAACTTACTTAAGCTTACAGTTTTTAAATGAAACTAATTTAGTTATATCAAAATAATAACCCAATAAACTGTGCTTTAAATATATATGGAAGTTAAAAATATCACATACAAAGCATATGGGATATGAAAATAGAATTACAGAATTGTAGATTTAAAATATTCCTGACATTTTTGAAGTGAAATGTAACAAGAGGAGCCAAAACCTAGACTTGGGAAATAGTGTAAATAGAGAAAGTGGAAAGTCAGGTGTAAAGTAACTTTTAAGTAGCTAATTAAAAATAAACTTCTTATTGTGTTTAAGGTCTACCTTACAGGATGAACTTTTGCCTGGCACAATAAATCTGGCCCAGAATTCATAGTTGGGACATCACAGACCCAGAATAAGCCTATTACTACTTAGTGGTACTTTGTTATGGACATACTCTCAACCGCCTTCTAAGTTCATCTCTCTCCACCTGTAGGTAAATTTAATTCTCAGACCTCATCAGGGAGCTTTCTTTATGCAGCCTATAGTAGTAAATTCAGTAGCTCACAACCTAATAAAAGCACAAGGAGTAAAAGTCTGATCGATGTTAAGTCACATGTGAAACATTTATGTTGCAGGCCTATAGAAAACTCATGGAGCAGTGTGAAAAAGGGGGCAGAAAAGCTATAAGAGAAAGATAGGAGCAAAAAATGTATCCTGACATGACAGCAAAGCAATATCTATGAACTTACAAAAGCATTAACTACCTGCACAAGATCTAGGCAATAAACATTGTAGAATAAAGAGTGTTGCAGGATATTTGATCACATTGTGAACCCCAGATTGTGAACTGGAAAACCCTTTTTTTTTTTTTTTTTTTTTTTTTTTGGCTTGGCTCAGCCCTAACACACCTTTAACCCAAGAGATTTCTGTTTATTGTAAACAAGTAATTGTGGTGAGGCTTAGCCCTAGCACATACCTTTATTCCAAGAGCTTTCTGTAAGCAAGAGCTAAATAGGCAAATAGGAAGGATGGGCATTGAGTTGAAGACATTGTGGAGAAGGAGAAGACATTTTTCCTTCTGGGACATCTGCTTAGCAGGAAGGCCAGCTGGGTGCTTCCTCTGAATCTGTGATCTGGAAGGCTTTCACCTCAGCATCTGGCTTCAGGGTCTTTATTGGTAAAATTAAACATTTGAGATTTGGGGTTTTTTGTTTTTGTTTTGTTTGTTTTTGTTTTATTTTTTTAGATTTCTTACATATACATTTATATTATTACATATGTGTATATATATATACATACATATATGTGTATATATATATATATATATATATATATATATATATATATATATATATATATATATATAATATAATAGATTACCTACAGCGAGAAGAACCAGAACACAATCAGGAATTATATAAATGTTACATTCTTAGTGTTTTGGCAATTTGTATTTGACAGCCTTGAAGAAGACTTCTTTCCTGTCTTTGTGAGACTCTGTTTTAAGAAACAACAGAAGGAAGATATTCATGAGTAAACAGTTCTAAGTGAAGAAATGTTACCAATTGATGGATTCTGAAGAAGATAAAGTCCTCGTTATTTAAAGAAGTGGTTCATAGTAGGGCAATCATTTACCAGAGGACTGCCTCCACTCTCATGAATGCATGTACATCACACACTGGAGTTACTGGGTTATTAATATTTTTAAAGAGTTGAGGGATAGGCAGATGGTGTAGATTTGAGAATACATAATGAAACAAGCTGAATTTGATTATAGTCAAAATGTATTGCATAAATAGATGAAACTGGAAAAGATCATCTTGAGTGAGGTAACCCAGACCCAGAAAGACATGCATGGTAAATATTCACTCATAATCGGACATTAACCACATAGTAAAGGATAAATACACTACAAAACAAAGTCAGAAACACCAACCAAGGACCATGTATGATATGGACCTAGACCCACTGCTTCAATGTAGTAGTACAGTCACTTTGTGGATCCCACATGTGGAAAGTAGAGACTACTTCAGACATAGACTCTGGCCACTGAACTTATATCACTTCCCTCTGGCAAGACGGCCATGCCAGGCTACAGGGGAATAGGTTACAGCTAATACAGATGAGACTGGATAGGCTGAGGTCAGATATTAGGGGAAGAGTGCTCCCCTGTCAGAGTACTAAGGAAGGGAGAGGGGATGAGGATGGTGGGGGATCAGGAAGGAATAAGAGAGGGGGCTGCAATCAGGATGTGAAGAATTTAAACTACAGAACAAGCAGGTAACTTATATAGCTAATCCCACCATATGGGCTAGCTCTGAGACTGGCTGAAACATGAATGTCTGGACATGGACAATGATTCTTGTTGACTAAAGAACCCCTATGAATTTCTGTTAGATGTCGTTCTTCATATGGCATGAATGAAGGTTTACAGATGTCGTCTTTTCCTGCTCATACAAAGAGCAGAAATACAGCCTTAATTGTTCTATGCATCACGCAGACGTTTTATAACATTTGGGAGGAATTATATGCTTTCAGAACAAAAGAACCAGACACTCACACTGTATCAGACCTGACAGGATGCATTCCTCCCAGCATGCTGGACACTGAAATCCTGTTTGGAGAAAATGGTCGAAAAGAAAGAAGGGAGGATATAGAAATGTACAGGGAAGATAGAACAAAAAGTAGATCAGTGAATCTACTCCTCAACTTAATGCCTCAATTGTCAGTAACAAGATATTTTTCATTCACTGATATAGAATTTTGTATATAGATGCAAAATAAGTTCTAGATACAGTGGTATAGAACTCAAATGTAAGATTATTCTTCACACATATTATATATGTGTGTGTATATATATATATACTCTAATATGAGGTATTGTACCCATATAACTCAATTATAATACAAGGTTTACTTCCAATGCTTTGAAAGTGCTTTGAAACTGTTTAGGAGAAATAAGCCATACAAATTAAATGCTAGTAGATTAAATCATGGTCAGGCCAATTGCTCGTTTACTTTTATCACAAGAATATACATCTCAGGTGCTGCAGATAAATATGACTTTATAGAAAGAAAGGTCCTCAAAAACCCCAGAGACGTGCAGATTATAGCATTTAAATTTTTTTTTTAACTTTAAAGATTCATTGACAATGAGACAGGTTAACTTCCGGCAACACCCAGCTTACCTGAAAGATGATGAGCATCAAAGAACTCCTGATGGAGATGGCTTCAAATGTGGCAAACTAGTCACTGTGGCAAAGGTCCTCATTTCTACCACAGACAGAATTTTGCCCAAAAAAAGGGAAAGCTTGGATGCAGACAGAGTCGACAGCCAAACTCTGCCAAGACAGGGTAAGCAAGTCCCTAATAGTTCCTGCCTCACAAATATGTCTGGCAGATATATTGGGCCAGAAGGCTAAAGAAGATGCTCCAGTGTTATAGAGAGTTTTGGGTGACTATTCTGGTAGAAAACTGTCTTTGTCATGTTTTCATTTGGAAAGCTAGTAACCTGCACTCCTGGCCTACTCAGATAATCAAGTTTATTCCTTCTCCAGTCTCTGATGGAGTTGAAGACTAGATAGCTTAGTTTTACAGTGAAGCTTAATTGTTTAGGGGCTAAGATACTTTTAGGTCTAGATAGGTATGCTAAATTGATAATGACAATATGTGATGGAGATTGATTTACATTCAGAAATTTAGATGCACCAAGATAGGAAAGATGTCTTCTTCAAGGCTGTCAAACAGAAATAGCCAAAACACTAAGAATGTAACATTTATATATTTCTTGATTGTGTCATGCTTCTTGCCATAAGTGATCTATTTTATATATGTGTAATAATATAAATGTATATGTACAAAAATTAAATAATTTTTAAAATGTACTGCATAAAATGTTTAAAGAATAAACAAAAATAATTTTAAAGGAACAAGCAAATACGTTCTACCACTTAGGTAACACTTTAACAATAACTAAAATCAAAATAAATAATATCCTTCAAAATTTTTAAGAAAATAAAGTAAGAATATAAACCACTTTAATTTGTGTAAGGCTTTTATAAGTGTAGTATGAATGAAGTATAGTATAAATATCCTGATTTATTATTATTATAGAAATTTTCCTCAAAAATTCATATTTTAAACTTTACATTAAAAACTTTGTTTAAACCCTAAAGTTTAAAAAGAGAGACTATATTACATTCAAAAGATACTTATAATGAATTCTTATTCATCAGAAAAAATTAATATAGACCATGTTAATGATAAGAATTACATGATAAATATAGTATATAGTGTTTAATAAATGTAAGCACACATTCTATTAAAATTTAACAGAAAATACATTTGGAGATCTTGGCAATCATGTAGCAATATGATTGTCAATTATTCCACTGTTCCTATTTTATAAAATAATTGCCGTAAGTGTGGCAGGACAAACAAACCACAAAAAGCCATGGTAGATATTGGAATTGGAAAGCCACTTCTATCTTATGTGATTTTTGTATGTCTGTGCCTTTCTAGCTGACTTACTAAAAAATCTCCCTGAAGGAGCCCCACTGGAAGGAAGGGTTTACAAGGAAAGGACATGGGTGTGGGATTTACTGTAAGACACAAAGACGAGCCTGTAAGTTCATTCCTCATCACCTATGTATGACTACCCAAATGATGGCATGTGCTTATGATCTCAGGACTAAGGACATGAGACTGGAGGATTTCTGAGGAATTGACAGCCAGTAGATCTAGATTTATCGGTGAGTGCCAGACCCATATGAGACCCTGTCTGAAAGGAGACAGATGGCTTTCCTATGGATGGTATCCAACGTTGTCCTCTGGATTTCAAACACAAATCCACACAAATGCACTAACACACAAACATTGCAGGCGTGTGTATACATACACAAACATATACATATGCACACGCACACTAGTAAAGAAACACATACTACAACAAGAGAAAAGAAATATAAATTGGGGTTGTTACTGAAACAAAAACGGGAGAAGCTTAGGAACCATTCAGAGGACAGTATAGTCCTTCAGTGGAATATTGGCATCAGAAGTAAGAAGTCCTAAATTGCCCTGAAGACACTGTCAGTAGAAATCTGGACTTGTATCAGTGCTGGTAGAGTTCAGAGGGAGGTAAGGCAGCTGTTATTGCAAATGAAAGGAAAAGAAACCTTGTTATGTGTTTTCTTTTCTGAGTTTTGTTAGTATAAAGCAAACTTATGATCTTATTATGAACTTTATACAAGCAAGATACATTAAATGTGGCATAATTGTGTTATGCTTTTATTTTGCTAAATTTTCCCATCAGTGTTTCATGGGGATGTTTTTTTACTTACTTGTCATTATCCTTTGCTATGATCTTTGGGCTGAATATTATTTTTTAATTTATTTCCTCTAGCTAACCAAATTGTTACCATTATTTTTAGGCATTTAAGTAGATATAATGATCACTGGTTTCTAAAGTGGTAATTTCTGAAGAAAGTGATTGCAATTACACCTTTTTCATCTTTGACTTTCTGTGTATTTTGCTTTGTTGAAACAGTGTCTTGTAGCCCCTGCTGGCTTTAAACTTGCTATGTCCTTGAGTCTGGCCTTGAACTCCTGATCCAATTGCTGCTGCTTCCCAAGAATTAGGATTATAAAACTCATCTCCATACATAGCTGACTAAAGGCTTCGCCAAGGCTTACTCAAAACCGTGCTGCTCCACTCTCTTCAGCGTTTTCCTACTAGCGGGAATGTCCAAGCTTTGAGCGCAAGATTTGACTAAATGAGTTACTAAGTAAATTGATGTTAAAGTGATTTCACCTAAGATTCTGGGCTTTATACTGGCCAGCAGACAAGACATCATATTGAAAATCAAATAAAAAATATCACATGAGTTTACATTAAAAAAAAAAAAGAGAAGAGTAAGAAGAGATAAGCACGCATGGCTGAAGAAATGGCTCACATGACAATGCACAAGTCTTGAACTCTAGATCCTAGGCAATCCAAAGCCCTCTTCTGGCCTCCTTGGGAGCTGTATTCACATGGTGCACAAATATTCATGTAAACAATGCAAACATACACATAAAGTAAATAAAGCATTTTTAAAAGAGCAGTAAGCTTTTTCATAATTATAATTATAAAAATTATAATTATGTTTATTTTATAATTATAATTTTGTAATGGATAAAAGTATTAAAATTTGTTTTTAAAATTTCAGTATAATATATGCATGTAAACATTATTATATATACATTCTACTAAAGCATAACAGACAGAGAGAGAGAGAAAGGGAGTGGAGAGAGAGAGAGATTTTACTGAGCTACCAAGAAAACAACTAGTTATGTATCAATACATTAATGCAAAAATGGAACTTTTAGGTTGGTATGGTTTAGCATGAACTCAAATGCCAAGTGTATACTCATACACATTTTTTAGGTAAAGTTAGCCTCCCTAGATCTTTATATTCTTTGCCTTGAAGTGGCACAATTATTTATATCACACAGATTGAATCAGGCTGTGTATTTTAAGCACTTGTGAACTACAAAAGCAATATACAAATATACAGTGTTTTCAGAGGTGATTAGGTGTAAATTCAAAAATGCTGAGTTTAAAAAAAGACTTTGATTGTAGACTATCTATATATGAAATTCTAAAGGTACTGAAAAATATGACATAGTTTTTGGCACATGAAGAAATAATTCACTATGTAATTTTTGAAGCTAAACTTTCAAATATACTTCTCAAAAATAATAAGGGAATACAAGTAATTTAAAATCTATTAAAATACTTCCATTTGGATATTAAACATAGGAGTACTTAATTGGAGAATGATTGTAATGCATTATTTAATGGTCAGTTTGCAGTGCAATGCAATATCCCATTTTAAAAGGAACATTAAAAGAATTCATCACTAGAACTGAAGTGACAGATTGTACAGGCTTAAGTTACTTATGGGATAAGAAAACAATGAACCTTTAAATATAACTTGGAAATTGAATAGGTACATTGAATAGGAAGAAGAAATGTCCATGTGTAGTTAAGATTGTAGAGCTTAAGGAAGGATCCAAGTCCTGAGTTATTCCAGCAGACCCAGTACAGTAAGTAGCATGGAGCTTGAATGCAGATAACTTATCCATCCATGTAACAGAGATGAAGAGACAGACCTCAGGCAGTTCCTAACTAAGAAGAACTTATGCATGGTTCGGGTGCAGGTTCATGACACTGGGTGGCACCTACCAACATGGGCACAGGCAAGAAGGGGGTGGGAGCCTCGGGGATCTACATTCTCTCATAAACCTGAGTCAAGAAAAGGGGTGTTTTTGAGTCTAATAATGTACAAACTGAAAACATGGCTTAATCCTGGTGAAAAAGACACAGTTCAAACTGGAGCCAAACAAACAACAGTACATCAAGCTTATATTATTCTAAGTGCATAAATGCATTCTGTGGGTAAGAGAGACTAACAAATCAGAGGCAGTCAATATTTGAGTGAAATTGATTACAGAAATGAAATAATGAGCAAACACAGCACCCACATTTCTCATGGAGAAGACAGGGTTAAGTCTAAAGACTAACACTTTAAGAAATAATTTAATTATTTTTGGATATTTAAAGAGCATATTGAATAAACTTAGATGTAAGAAAATATTTTAGTCTTTGAGAAATCCTCCAAAAAGCTATAATGCATAGTAATTAAGCTGTAAATTCTTTATCCCTGCAGTTCCTTTGTTTAATTGGTTCTCATCATTATTTTGTATTCTTTATACATGAACCTCTTTATATTTTACTCATATTCACCCCGTTGTTATTTCTTGTCCCTAACAACCCTTTTTCTGCTTCTTGACTGATTCCACACGAATTCCAGTAGGCATGAAGGATACACATCCTTTAAGGTTACAGTTAGGAATTAAAAAGAATGTCAAGAGAGATGAATCTTGGACTGGATGACAAAGTTGTCAGATTATTAAAATTCCACTGAAAGTAACAAGGCACAAACATATGTGTGCACTGCTGGCTGAGTTTCAGTGGGAATCTTTTTGTTTAGCTATATAACATATGTTTTTCTTTTATATATGTCATGATACGCAAACTCTAAACATATCAATACCTATTGAAAATAATGTTAATGTGTCTATTTCAAACTTCATTTTGGACTGTAAAACAGATTGTGACTTACCACTCGCATCAATACAACTCTGTACCTCCCTGTTACAGAATCAACCTCCCCTGTCTCCTTTGCTGGCTAGTTACTGTTGTAGCTGCCTCTTTCTATACCCCTCTATCCCCATCTCTCTCTCTCTCTCTCTCTCTCTCTGTGTCTCTCTCTGTGTCTGTCTGTATCTCTGACTATATCTTCATCTCTGTCACTGTCTCTCTCTGTTTCTCCCTCTTCCCCATCTTCCATCCATGGACCCCTCCTCTTTCCTTTCCTTCTGAATCTCTGACTCATCATTCACACTTAGATTAACTTAAACATGTAGTCTTATATGCCAGATACATAGAGACAAATGTGTTACAGATATAAATACCCCAGTTTATACGGTGGCACCAATATCAGATTTTTATGATTTTAAATGTTATTCCATAGCATTTATACCATATTATATTTGACATAAAATATGCAAATTGCACCATAGTATTATCATCAATCTGCCAATTCTTTTGCTGCCATGTTACTTTTTAGCAGTGTATCTATGTTGATACATTATGGAACGGAGATTACTCAGCTTTATTTCTACATATTATTCCAATGTGATTTTTTTTAAGTTTGTTTTTTCACATCACATCCAGATCATAGCCCTCTCCTTCCTCTTCTCCCATTCCTACTCTTGCATGCTCTTCTCCTTCTCCCCCATCTCCTCCTCAGAAAGAGGAGCCCACCCACCAACCCACACCAGCTCATCAAGTTGCATCAGGAATGAGCTCATTCTCATTCACTGGGGCCAAGGAAGACATCCCTGACAGGGGGAAGCGATCAAAAGGGTGGAAACAATAGTCTATATCAGAGACAACACCCACTCCACCTACTAAGGCACTCACATGAAGATAAAGCTGTTCATCAGTTACATCTGAGTAGGGGGCCTAGGTCCGGTCCAGGCATGCTTTTTGGTTGATGCTTCAGTCTAGGTAAGCTCTCCATGGGTCTAAGTTAGTTGACTCTGATGATCTTCTTGCAGCATTCTTGTCCCATCTGGGTCCTTCTGTCCTTCCCTCCCACTCTTCCACAAGACTCCCCGAACTCCAGCTAATTATTGGCTCTGAGTCTCAGGATCTGATTTAATCAGATGTTGGTGAGGTGTCTCAGAGAATGGGTATGTTAGGCTCCTGTCTGTAAACATCGCAGAGTATCCGTAATGGTGTCGAGGGTTGGCTCTCTCCCATGAGGTGGATCTCAGGTTGAGCCAGGCATTGTTTGGTCATACCCTAAGTCCCTATTCTATCTTTGTCTCTGTCCACCTTGTAAGCAGAGTAAATTTTAGTTTAAAGGTTTTGTAGGTGTTCCGCACCCACCGCTATAGGTCTTGCCTGGCTAGAAATGGCCTCCTCAATCTCCGTGTTCTCTGCTGCTGGGAAGTTAAGCTAGGGGCATCCTCATATCCTCCCCGGAGGCCACCCTGTAGCCAGTATCCAGCTTGTCTCAGAGATGCCTCCATGTTCTGGGTTCCCTTTTCTCTCTAAGCCCTCTCACCTCACCTCCTCTCTCTCCCCACATCTGACCCCTCCTTTGTTTAACTCCACATACCCTCTTCTGTCCTGATCCCCCTCTTCACCCATTTCAGTTGTCTGTATATTTCCCCATCTGAATGAGATTCAAGCATTCTCCCTTGGGCCTCTTCCTTGTTACTTAGCTTCTTTGGGTCTGTAAATTATAGAATGTTTCTCTTGTTTATCTTGTACTATATGGCTAATACCCACTTATAAGATAATACATACCATGTATGTCTTTCCAGGTCTAGGTTGCCTCATTCAGGATCATCCTTTCTAGTTCTATCCATTTGCCTGAAAATTCCATGATGTCTACTATTCCATTGTAAGAACACTTGCTCTATGCATGCCAAGACAGACTGAGGTTGTTCAAGGTTACAGTTCAGATATGAAAAGTGCATTAATAGTCTTATCATGTTTTCACTTTAAATGTGTGAAGTTTCTTCTAGAGAAATTGCCTAAGATCACTCTGAAACGTGGCATTATACAATAATCCTCTTCAGTCTATGAATGAATTTCTATATCTGGTGCTTTAGCCACAGTTGTCATCTCGGTATATTCATATTTTCAAATAGTGTTTAACTGAAATTTATTTTTATATGTTATTGTATGTATGGGCAATTTAAGCATGTTTCTATAAATTTGCTGACAATTGTTGATAACTTCTGTGAACCTGATACTTCACATTTTTGTCTTCTTTTTTTTATTGAGTCCTAGCTAAGTTCTTTGTAGAAGATATACTTAAGCTTGTTATAAATTTTTATTATGCATTAGAATAACTGTCTCACTTAGTGTATAAGTATGCTATTTTATTTCTGGATTGTAAAATGTGTGGCTTGTATAAAGTATAAATTAATATTAATTTCTGATTTAATGATTAAATTGATCAACTAATGAAATACTGATTTATTATTTATGAAATACTGTGTGTGTGTGGAGTTAGTGGATTTTGTGTCTTGACTTATAACATATATCCCTCTTGAAATCATCAACAATACTTTGTTGACGATTTTCAAAGTTTTAAAAAATTTCATCATTGAAACAAAATTTTGTGTTCCTTGAAAGTGCTTCTGAGAATGCCCTGAAATCACATTCCATATTGTTTCATGTAAAAACAATACCTCAATACATCTATTGCATTTTCCATACCTGTCTCCCGATGTTGCCCTAAGAGCTGTTCTTGAAGTGCTGTTCTATGCCTATTTTATTTGAATTATTAGTGAGAGTGTTTGCTTATCTGTTATCAACCATCATAATGACCTAAAACTAGAGCTTTATAACACATTTTGCTTTGAAAAATACCATATTCCCTATTCCGTTGTCATTTTTACCCATTTGTCATTTAATAACCCTGTAAAATCACAGGAAAAAGATCTGTTTTGGAAACTTTATTATACATTTGACTTCAATTAATTTGAGAGTATGTTAATTAATTTAATGCTAAATATTTCTGTTTCTGAATGTAGTATGTTTTCCAATTGTTCCCATCTTCCTTTTATTTAATAATGCTTCATGAGCCAGGCATAGTGGAACACAGCTGTGATCCATCCAGTCAGGATGCAAAGGAAGTCTTGGGATAAGTTTGCATGCAGCCTTGTCTACACAGCAAGTTTCAGGCCAGTCAGAACTGTATAGCAGAATGCTTTAAAAACCAAACCTAAAACAGTAACAATAACAAAACTCCTCAATGTCATTATGGCTCAAGGTTATAAGTCTTTTAATTCTATTCAATAATATTTTTATCTTTATTATAATTATAATTATGTTAATTAAATTTAATAATTATGTTTAATAATAATTCAATTGTAAATTGAATATACATCTTCCATGTGTTATTAATACTAAAACTCAATTACCCTATATCAGTCCTCATTCTTGGAATTAATAGTCTTCATTACTCAAATATAAGTTGGATCTGTATATTTGATGCCCAGTGAAATTACAAGAATTTTAAAAAATAAATAAATACCCACTATCCTGTGAACAGTGGAGCTGAAAAGTAAAAATAATGGTCTACCACATAAAAATATAGGAATATCTAATACTAAAGCAAGTCACATAACTTCAAAAGCAATATCTGTGTAGAGATAAGCATGGGCATATCACACACACACACACACACACACACACACACACACACACACACACATACACACATACACACAGAATCTTTCCTCATCATTTCTACTAATGTGAGTATAAATATGTATGGTTATGGTTCTGCAATTCTGTTTACATATTAAAACTAGGTAGTGTTTTATATGTTAATCTTATATTAGCACCCTTCTTCATTTTTTGTATCAGTTTCTTCAGAGGTTTAATGAAATGTTCTCTATAGTCACTCACATATCAGGAAATGAAAATAGGTTATTCTTACATTTCAACTATTCCTCTTATCTATCTTCTGTACTGATAAGGACTCTCAGCGTAATTTTATTATGTGATTCTATTAATTATTAGAAAAGTTGTTTCTTCAAAGCTGGGAGATGTCTTGTTCTGATGAGGCACAGAAACTGAAACAGTTGGTGCTGGAACATGAAAGATGCGTGACGTCAGCATCCAGCATGTTAGAAGGAGTGAATCCTCTCAGCTCTGATCCAGCATCAGTGCCTGTTTCTTAGGTCCTAAAAACATATAATTTCTCACAAGCATTATATATTGTATGAGGTGTGCAGGATGCACAGAACAATTAAGGCTGGTTCTCTGCTCTTTGTATGAGCAGAAGGAAGACATCTGTAAATCTTCATGCCATATGAAGAATGGCATGTAATAATAAGTCACAGGGATTCTGTAACCAAGAAAAAGCTTTGTCTATGCATATACATTCATGTCTCAGTCAGTCTCAGAGGTATTCCCATGTAGCAGGATTAGCAACATAAGTTATCTGCTTGTTCTGCAGTTTGAATTCTTTACCTCCGGATTGTACCCATACAACTCAAGTAGAATACAGGGTTTTCCTCCAATACTTTTTTAGGATGAGTAAATTATACAAGTTGTCAGTTGATCAAATCATGGTCATGTCAATTACTAGTCTATTTATATTACAGGAGTATACATATGAGGGTTAACAGATAGATAGTAGATAGATAGACAAAGACATAAGGTCTTTAAAACCTCAGAGACCTACAGAATATGGCATTTAAAGATGTTTTTATTATTTTAATGACTTGTTGACAATAAGACAGGTTAACTTCTGCAAACAGCCTACCTCAAAGAAGATAATAAACACCAAAAAACCACCTTATGGAGATGGCTTCAAATGTGGCAAACAAGCCACTGGACAAAATATCCTCATTTCAGCCACTGACAGAAATCTGCCTAAAACTGGGCAAGCTTGAATGCAGGCAAAGTCGATAGCCATGCCTACCAAGACAGGGTGAGCAAGTCCTCAGTTGTTCCTGCATCACAAATACGTCTGTCAGATATATTACAGTTCCAGAAGGCTGAAGATGATGCTCCAACTTTATAGAGTGTTTTGGGCAGCTGTTTAGGCTGCAAACTGTCTCTGTCATTTTTGTTGTTGTTGTTTCACTTTGGAAGCTGCTAATCTGCACTTCCTGTTTACTTGGGTAATTAATTTTAGGAATTCTCGAGTCTCCGATTGGGTTGAAGAATAGATAGTTTAGTTTTGCAATTAAGCTTAGTTGTTTGAGTTTTAAGATTTGTTTAGGTTTACATAGCTGTCTAAAGTTGATAGAGATGAGATATGATAGATATTGATTTACATTCAGAATTTTAGACTCACCAAGATAGGAAAGATGTTTTCTTCAAGGATGCCAAATACAAATAACCAAAACACTCTCAATGTAGCATTGACATAATTCCGGATTGTTTTGTGTTTCTTCTTGTTGTATGCAGTTTATTTCATATATGTGTAATAATATAAAAATGAATTAATTTTAAAAAGAATAAACATAATTTAAAGAAAAAAACAAAAGTTGTTTCTATATTAAGCATGTTGTTTGCTATAAGGTAGATCCTCAGGTTAGATTAATAACATGTACTTACATTCTTTCTGTAATAAAAATTAAGAATTAAGATGAAGTATATGGTGACAACACATACACAATATATGCATTTATTCCCATTAACAGTATGATTTTGATGATGCTTGAGTTTTATTATTCAGCTCTCTAAAGTGAAAGTATCTAGTCATTCTTATGATAGCAGTATTTAACTGTAATCTGTCATCTTTAAACACTGAATTTTTAATTTACAAATAAATGCAGTCATACTCATGTGTTTTATTATTTTATGTTTTCATTCCCATGATTATAGGCATTATAATTAATCTCATTTATTATTTGTATGATATATTTCACATTGAAATGAATAGATTTAATGTATATATTTGAGTTTAATCAGAAACTGCTGGCTGGCTGGTTTTTTGTTTTTTGTTTTTTGTTTTGTTTTGTTTTGTGTTGTTCTGTCTTGTTTTGTTTTTATCAACTTTGAACAAACCTGGCCATACCTGAGAAGAGGGACCACAACTGAGAAAATTTTCCTTTTGTTCTTCTTTTTTCTAATTTATTAATTTAATCCCTTTACAGCCTGATTTCAGCCCACTAACTGCTCTCCTCCCAGTCCCACCCTTTTGCCCTCCTCTTTCGATTCCCCTCTCTCCTTCCAGAGAAGGGGAAGCACCCAAAGGCTATTTACCTGCCCTGGTACCTCATGTCACAAAAGGGTTATTTGCATCCATTCCCACTGGAGCCTAACAAGGCATCCAGCTAGTGTGAAGGGATCCAGAGGCAGGCAACAGAGACAGCTCCCATTCTCCTTGTTAGTGAACCCACTTGTTGGTCATGCTACACTTCTGCTTTGTATGTGTAAAGGGGTCTAGGCCTAGTCCATGCATACTCTTTGGTTTAGCCTCTGTGAGGCCCCCATGGCCCAGGGTTAGTTGCCTCTGTAAGTCTTCTTGTGGCATCCTTGACTCCTGCCACTCTTCCACAGAGGCCCTGAGTTAGGCCTATTCTTTCATTGTAGGACTCTGCATCTGTTCCTATTAACTGCTGTGTGTTTATTTAGTTTGTCATGTTTCAGCAAATCCATCTCCTATCACTCTTAGTGTCCAGTTTAGTGTTTAGTACACTAATGAATTTTTCAAAGTCATTTTTCATCTGCTAATGGAGTTTTTCATTTAAAAATATGTCTATCTTTTTTCTTATTTCTTTTTACAATTTGAAACATGTCAAAGTCTTGTATCATTTCAAAGTCATTATTTTTAAAAATACAGCTCTATAGGATCTTGTCAGTCCTGTGTCCCCTGGGAACATTTGTGCCTAGCTTCAAATTCGAACCCAGGGAGCATTGGGGAATCTCTGCTACAGTGAGGGTGAGTAGCCCTAGAGCTAGGGTGAGGCCATGGCATTATGTATGAAATGAGTCCTTCTCTGAAACAACAGCTCTTTCCCTAGGAGAATTGGAGCTCACCCACTAGACACAATAGTTCAGATGGTAGCCTGTCTCACACTCCCCACCAGGAAGTAGCCATCTCCACCTCCATCTGCCATAAGTCTCCTCTGTACTGATTTCTCCTGTGCCTCTCTAGGAAATCTGTGGAAAATGGTTGGCTTAGGAATTGAAAGAGGAAATGTAAATAAGTAAATTTTGAATTGACAGGAAGTAAGTAGGCTCAAAATCCCAACCTTCAGGACACTAAGGCAGGGCATTGTCTATAGTTTGAGACCAACCTGTAAATAAGGTATCGAGTTCCAGACCAGCCTGGGCTGCAATGTGAGACCCCCTTCTCAGAAAACAAAGAGATATGGTGGGTGACAGAAAAGGAGACAGAGGAGGAAGTGGAAGAGCAAGGGGAGGAAAGTGGAGAATAAGGAGGAGGAAGACTATGCTTGAGTCAAAATTAGTATTTTCTTGACCCTGACACTCTGGGCTCCATGTCTATAAGCACCAGGCGAACAAAAGTCAGTTGTGAATTTTTCTGTTGATTATTAGACATTTCTTTCTTTAATTGATTCAAGAAGTGTATTTGTTTGTTATTTTTTTCTTTTCATTTTTCATTGTTAAAGGATGTTACAGCTTCTAATTCCTGTCTTATGAAAGCTGATATTGGAAGACCAATTTTGTTACTAATAAAATGTAAGAAAACAAGACAACATAAGGAGATATTTTGTTAGTTATTGCTATTTAATTCATGTGTAAGGTCAATTTTAAGTCCTGAAATCCATAGGTCAATTGCAGAGTTAGCTGCATATTCATGATTAAACAAACCACAAAGCATAACAAAAAGAATTCATTTGAGTTTGTAATTAAAATTCTATAATTAATAATTGATGTCCTCTATTTCTTGGGGCTGCACCAAGAAACTAAATTCTGGATTAATCTTGCTGCCAGTTATGGCTCACACAACATTGGAGGAAAAAATATGGAGAAATTTAAAACTTGAATCTTATAATTTTCTCATTAGTAATTTCTTATTCCACTTCTTCATTTAATTCTGTGTTTTTACATCTAAAATCAGAAATGGATTGTTTCTATTTTGCTTCACTTATATCTGAACAAATTCAAGGCAATAAAAAACAATGGTGGGACTGGAGAGATGGCTCAGCCATTGAAGGCTAGGCTCACAACCAAAACCATAGGACAATGGTGTCCAGGATTTTCTTAGTTATCTTTTGTCCCATGCAGAAAGGCACAGTATTAGTCCAACAGCAACGTCTGTTCTCCGTTTCTGTCCCCATCTCTCTGCTGTTGGCACTGAAGACTTTGCTATCTTTTGTCTGTAATCTCCACCATTAAATGGCTGAATCTAAAACAAAGCCAGTCCCACCTATGTCACAGATCGTCAGTGTGTAAAAGGAGACTGACAGTAAGTACCTGACATAGATGAAAACACAGCCATCTTTGTGAAAGGCCATCAATGATTTCAGAAGGTGAGATCTAATATAATCAGGCTTTTTGAGAACACCAGAATGATTTGATTAACTATACACCACAAACAAAAGTTATCTTTTACAGAGTTTTTAAAGGAGAATAATGATTAATAATGAAGCATTCACTTTAAAAATAATCTGTAATTGGTACGGTACTCTATAGTAAAAGAAATTCTCTGTTAATCATTTTGTGCTTTAATAATACAAGAGTGGAGTCTCACTGTATTTTGAATATTTCCCAGAGGAAGGCGTCTGGGATTGAGTTGGATGTGGTTGGTTTTTGACTTGTTGTAACTATAGAAATGTTTGTGGATTAAGATTGGAACTTATTTGAGTGACTGCTTTGAAGGATGTCAGTTTTCACAGCTATTTTTTTTTTTTTTTTTTTTTTTTTTTTTTGGTCCTAGTTTTGTTTAACTTTTGACATCACAAAAAGTGTGTACTATTAAACCTTAAGATCGAGCTACAGGAGAGATTCAATAGAGCAATTCAGGAAGCATGTCTGTATCTCAGGAATAAGTACTTCTGCGTGAAAATTCTCAAAAATACCATTTTGATCTTCTGGACCTCTGTTATAGAGGGGAAAAATAATGAAAAGAAATTGCCCCTTAAGGCAAAACATCTTTCCTTTCATAATGGTGCCATTTTGACTTCGTCCTCCTGGACTCCCAGGAGCAATCATGGCCTTGGTCACTGTGCAAAGGTAAAACACATGCATACAGCCATAGGATACCGAAGTCATTGTTTGCAATTTGAAGACATAAAACATTTCTGTGCAATGCCCATCAAGATGTTGGACAATAAGACAGACTTTCCTAAGAGAGACTAATGGAGTTAAAAACAAAATGTAGAATCCAGTTCTCCTCAGCATGGAGTTATAAATCTTTTTTTTTTTTTTTTTACTTTTGAAGACAAGACTATCCAGTCCCCTTGTCACATCTCCCTTTTAAGCTTCAATAGCCACTTCATTAACTGACACGGTGCTGTCATAGCCATCAGCCACCAGGCCACTAATTCCCAATCAGCCCAGGACTCTGCAGTTGTACCAAGCAGGTCACAGTTTGCATCTACATTTGCATTTTTGTCTGTGAATTCATATTATCTATAAATTCTCTAAGAATATTCAAAAACGCTTGAGTGAGAAAGGGAGCAAGTGCATTTCTCTTTCTGTCAGTTTCTAACACCATGAGTAAGTATTTTTCAAATTTATTTTTATGAAGAGAAATCCTTTTCCTTTCAGCTCACCCATATATTCCAATCCCATAGACTACTCTCTGGCAGACTCCTAACTGGCCAAAGTCCCAAGAATAACCGACTGTTTAGCTTTCTACCTGAAATAAGTCTGTCATTCTCTCTAAGATGCAGGGAAGAGAGGGGCTAAGAAAGAAAATATGGAAACTACACCCTTCACAATAGCCATAAATAATACAAAGTATCTTTCTGTAACTCTAACCAAGGAAATGAAAGACTTATATGTAAATAACTTCAAGTCTCTGAAGAAAGAAACTGAAGAAGATATCAGAAAATAGAAAGATCTCCCATTCTTGTGGATCAGAAGACTCAACATAGTGAAATGGCCATCTTACCCAAAACAATGCAATCCCTATCAAAATACCTACACAATTTTTCACTGAGGATTTACAAGCAGGTAATCACTGAAAAATACTGAGGAGTAGTGAGAAAAAGAGGAGGGAAATTCCTTCATTTGTAGTCATTGTTAAACTAACTGTTCTACAAATTCCCATCACACATTCTTCTGAAATCAACTCCAACTAAACTATTTGTTTCACTACAAGAACAATTTAAAACATTCAAGTAGAAAATAGATTAGTTATAAACAGAAAGAATAAATATCATAGAAAGTAGCAGACAAGAAAAAGTAACAAATATATATATTTGAAAATATTATATTAAACACATCATGCTAATTAATATAGAACCAGGGGAAACCTAAGGAAAAAAGCATTCCTTGTCACAGTAGTCCCCCATGACACTCATATAAAGTAAGTATTATTAAAACCATATACATTGAAGACATAAATATACATAATGCACTGTCCCTGCAAAAATACATCATTTGTTTGCCATTATTATCACCAGAACTGTGTTGGCCAGTTTTATTTGATGGAATCAGCATATGTTTTAAAAGACTATTTAATACACACACTTCTGTGTGTGTGTGTGTGTGTGTGTGTGTGTGTGTGTGTGTGTGTGTAAAGCCAAAGGGAAGAGACTCAATGATTTTATAATAAAGAAAACAATTCCATGTCTATGATACTGTTTCATACCTTGGTGACTGATAGGCTAGAAATTAAGCTTATGTTAGTTTTCTCTGCTCAAGAAGAAAGTCTTTGCTGTTCTATATTTAGAATCTTCAATTATTCTTGCACACAGAATTCTTTTAAAATTGGATAAGATGTATGGTTAGATGATTTCCAAAGACTTAGAAGATAAATGAGGAAAATATGATATTTGAAATAAGCTAGAGATATGGCCAGGATATGTTCTCCCTGTTGATTACTCCCTAACCATTTAAATATTGTCATTCTGGGTTCTGCAGGAGGCTAGAATTCATCAGGTAATCTCCTGAGACTCTGAGGCCCCATTGAGTATAAAACCCAAAGTACATACTCCAGAGTGGAAAAGGAAAAAGCATTGGGGTCAAGGGAGCTTAGGGCTCTGAAACCTGAGCCAGGTCATAACTAGAGTCTCTCACGACTTGGAAAGTTGCAGCTGTTAAAGGAAACTGAGAGAGGCACAGGCAGAAACCCAGTTTTGTGCAGGTGGACAAAATGGCTGCGTTGGATAGAGCCAGTCATTTGCTCCTGCGAACAGGCACTGTGTTTGATTTGCTAGGGCTAGGAGCACAAGGGATACTTGACCTACATGTAGCAATACAGCCCTGTCATAAGATTGGGAAAGCTGTACATATTTATCCTATGGGTGGGGGAAGAATTCCAGATATGGGTAAGGGTTATCAGATGAAAGACAAGACACCAAGACATCTTTTATTCACATATAGAGTTATATTATTACACATACATATGTAATAAGCTATATACAACAAGAAGAACCATGAATCAGTCAGAAATTATATTAATGTTACATACATAGTATTTTGGCTATTTGTATTTGGCAACCTTGATAAAAAACATTTCTTGTGTTGGTGAGTCTAAAATTCTGAGTGTAAATCAATATTTAGCATATCTCATCTCTATCAACTTAAAACATCTATCTAGAACTAAAAACTTCATAATCCCTAAGCAACTAAGCTTAATTGTAAAACTAAACCTCTGGTCTTCAACCCCATCAGAGACTTGAGAAGGAATGAAATTGATTACTTGAGATGGCTTCAAATGTGGCAAAGCAGCCATGGGGCAAAATGATCTCCTTTTGGCTACAGACAGAATTCTACCTAAAAATGGGCAAGTTTGGATGAAGGCAGAGTCGATGTCCAAACTCTGCCAAGACAGGGTAAGCAAGTCCTCAACAGTTCCTTCCTCACAAACATGTCTGTCAGATATACTGGGCCATAAGGCTGAAGATAGTGCTCCAAAGTTATAGAGAGTCTTGGGTGACTGACTGTTCAGGCAGCAAACTGTCTCTGTAATTTTTTTTTTCCCTTTGGGAGCTGCTAACTTGCACCAAGACATCTTATTAGCCTATGTTGAGTATTTTCAGGAATCCCCAGGTATTTTCTGAATTGGTTTCTTATAAGGAAAGGGTTCTGGGTTGCAATCTCCCTGAAGTTTATGTGACACTCCTTAAAGGACCTGGGGTTTCCCATATCAAACTGAGAGGCACCCCAGCTGAGAAAGGTAGTCTGTCATCTTACACCAAGCTCAGAGGCTATTTAGTAATGCCAGATTTTGATCTTAATAGCAGAGTCCCACAAAATATGACTAACTCAGTATGTAATTATTTATTTCTTATAACATTTTAATCTATATATAGCCAATTATATTATTATACAATTATAGATACATATCCCAATTATTAGTTTCAAAAATATGCTTCTGGGAGGGAGGACAAACAAAGTCCCACATTAACCCCATGTCTAATTGCAACATAAATGAGAACCTAGGACAGTTCGTGTTTAAAGAACTACTGGAATTTAAACATACATGGTTTGAACTAATGACTGAAGCCAGTCTTATATTCACAGGTAACCAAGACTATAACCAGAATTCCACAGGGAATCAGTTCAGTATGGTAAGAGATGCTTTTGTCATCATTCTTTAAGAAATTCTAATTTAAAAGTAAGTATTTGTCCTAGTGGCAGTCATAGTTGTCATTCAGAGTGACAGCACTTCTGTAACTTGATGGAGGAAATGTTTTTATCTTCCCCAATGCATATCTCTTTATACTGCATTTCAAATATTTCTCAGAAAACTATGTCTCTAACTTTCAGTATTCTTGTGAGTAAGGAAGGTCTCCAATACTCATGGAGAGGTAGGACTATCACAGTACACAAACACACACACACGCGCACGTGCACGCGCATGCGCACGCAATAGCTAAAACAATCCTGAATAATAAAAACTGATAGAGATATCACCATCACAATTTTCAAATTGTACCACTTATCTATAATACTAAAACTATCATGGTCTTAGGGGAAAAAAGACACATTGATCAATGACATCAAATTAAAAGCTCAGATATAAACTAACACACCTATAGACACCTGATTTTTTTAATAAAGAAGTCAGAAACACACACTGGGGGGAAAAGGCATCTTCAACAAATGGGGCTGGCTCACATGTATCGTTGTATATAGAAGAATGCAAATGGATCCACACTTAGCCTGTTCAAAAACTCAACTCCAAAATGCTGGGAGACATCAACATAAATTCTAGGTATACAAAACCTAATAAAAGAAAAAGCAAGGAACAGCTTTGATGTTATTAAAACAGAAAAATAGGCATTCTGAACAGAACATTTTTAATATAGTTACTAAGACTGACAGGCTTCTATAAGGTCAAGAATCCCATACAGAAGAAATAGGAAACAGTTTAAAAGTCCATCTTTATACAATGGATATCAGTCAGATGGTAAAAAATAAATAAACTTTCAGGTAAGGAGATGGACCTAGATAAAATTGTGCTGAATGATTTAACCTAGAGGCCAGAAGGCAAATATAGTATGTATTCACTTACAGATGGATGGTCACAAGGATGACACATCACACCTTTGTCCCACTGTTCTCTTTCTACTTAGAAGTATGGAATGGCTTTTCTTCTCAGAAAGTTGGAAAGATACCAAAGGGCTATTTATTGACTTCTTAGTGCCTGACGAAGACATTAAGTATTAAAATAAAGAATAATTGTTTAAATGTACACAAGAGATTATTTAAACAAATAGAAGAAATATATTTATATGCTTGAAGTACAGTGTTCAGAAAATAATTACTACACTAACAACTTCATTAAAAATAAAAATGAGCTCATTTAATTGAATTACTTGTAATTGCTAATCAATTAGAAACACTTCCAGAAAGGTTATGGCATTCTTAGATTTCACGTTAAATAACTCTCAGGGGACAGAAATCTCATTAACAGGTCCATATTTAAAAATAAAATAAATCAAGATCTAGGATAGTAAAGATTCAGAGAATTTTCAGGGCATGGTGAATAAAATATTATAAGGGAAATAGATCTTCTCTACAAACAGTGAGAGGATTATTGCAGTGCTTAACTTTGGAATGTAGTTTGTATTCAAACAGTGTGCAGCTATGTAGTATAATCCCTAATAAAAATGTTACTTAAATTTTCTTCAGTAGGTTTTTCTTTCTGAAAGTCACACATACAATCTGTCACTAAAGACTAGCTACACTTTACACTTTCTGAAAAAAAACTGAGTCTATGTTCTATTGTGCACACATGAATGCCTGTGTGTGTGTGTGTGTGTGTGTTGTGCTATACGCATTGTGTGCACGTGTATATGTGGATATACTCACTAGTGTATATGTTTGTGCAGTATCTTAGTGCATACTCTTCCACTGCTTATCAATTGTGTCATCTTGAAAAATTAATTAAATGTTCTCTCTCATTGTTTTCCAGTCTATAAAATGAAGTGATGTTAATTTGTTCTTAATTGTCCAGAGAATTAAGGACTATATTATGTGTAAAGTCCCTAGAACAGTGAACAGAATAAGTAATCGCCTGTAAACTCCAGAGTATGTTGCTGCTGTTGTACCTAATATGAAGAACTGAGTTGCTACCAGTACGGCCCACTTTGCACTCTCTCCTTACACATTTCCTCTTGCTTCATGTGCAGAATAATTCATCCTCTAAAGATTCAAGTACAACCCACAACTTTTCTATCATTATTACTCACATATCTTTGTACTGTGGCTGCAACCTCTTGTAAACCTATGTAATTATCTACGGCTCTGATGTGAAACTGTAACGAACACACCCTGCTGGTTTGCTTCATTCATTCATTTCTTTGTGTCATCCTCTGCTCCTACTTTCTTCTGCTTAATATGCAGTGACTTACAATGTGAAAAATCATATCTACAAATATCCTCTACACACACACGTGTGTGTGTGTGTGTGCATTCATATGTATGCACAGACACATGCACACACAGAGAAGACGTTTCTTTTGCATATTTCTCATAAGACTTTCTCTTCAGAGTCACTACCTGTGACATGTGAAAAGTGGTAGCTAACTGAAAGGTCAATACTTTGTCTGGACAGAAAAGAATCAGCAGTCAACATAGGCTTGGCTGCTTAGTATCATGCCATCAATGATTGATTATCTGACTCGTAAAGATCATGTGAGGAAAATATAAAATGACTCACTACCATTTCCCAGGCAACCACTGTACAATATAATATAATATAAAAGAATCAAGACAGAGAGAGAAGAGACGGGGGGGGCGGGGCTAGGAGCAGGAGGAACAGGAGAGAGACAAAGACAGAAGACACTGAGACAGAGATACAATGTACCTACACAATGAAGAAAACCTTGGTAAAGTCGTCAAAACAGACTATCTACCCCTTGAAAGTATATATGTATTTGCCTTTATGTATCAATTAAAATGAGAAAAATAATTTGATTATTTTTATATTTTGGCTTCCTGGCTAGATCTTTGGCACCAGGTTTTTGCTTCCTGTTGCATATATTATTTTTCCCTACTTTATATAATACCTGAGGATAAGACTCATGTTGCTTGCATAAAATAATTCCTTCGATTGGAAAAAATCTTTGGCTTATTATAAGTAGATTACATGATTTTATACATGGAAAACTACTTCAGGCATGAGTGCTTTTTATAAAATCCTTATCATGTTAATCAATCTATATTAAACAATCAAAATTTAGCTTGTTAGGACAACATTGCTTTAAGCATTAGCTGTACACAGAAACATTCGACCATGTAAAGGACGCTGCATTTCTATACCAAGGGTTGACAGAATAAAAACAATGCACAGTACCTTGAAAATAGCTAATAGCCACTAAACTTTTACATTATATCTGTTAGGTTACACCAGACTATTACATCTTTTTCCTTTACAGACAATAGCAGTTAAAAAAAAGTACTGGCAATCTAAATTTGATTTAGAGTTTAAGACTGAAAAAAGAGAATTTGAATAAAATTATTATATCCAACAACACATTGTCTCAATCCTCAGAAATTAGTGTGACTGTATATGTGTATATTACTGATAAATATATTGCAAAGAAGCTTCATAAAAATGCATACCTTAGACAATAAGAGACTATAAATAAGACAATGGTTAAACCCAAAGTGGGCAGGCAAATAAAGTTTGAGGTTAAATTAGCCCTGCGATGAGATAAACTCTGGTGGTTCTATCAGAAGACAGATTTTGTTTAAACTTTTTAATATTTTTATACCATTTTCATTCTCAACATTCTCATTAAAGATATATAGACTATTTGTAGACATTTTACAAGTTAAAATAATCCTGTGCTTGTGTTTGCATACAATATCTTTACTCAAAAGTTGACTGGGAACTCTGGTGAATCATAAAATACAGCAACACAAATACCCTGTGACATAAAAAGGAAATAATTTTGGCAACAAAAAACTATTTGGACTATGCTCTTTATATAAATGTTGTTCAGGATACTTTATATACAGAGAAAAAGTAAAAATATCTCAGTTTTTCTATATGGTTTCTCTTAACATTGTCATCATCATTAATTAGATGTTATTATTGTTAATGACAGGTTATTATTAACCTTAACTTTTCATACTCCCTTAGTTATTTTATACAATTCTGTTGTGGTACAGGGCATAACTTATTAACCATTATCATAAACTATAGATTTTCTTTGCCTTCAGTGATCTTGACAACTCTGATACCACTTGCTAGTGTTTTAAATAATTTCCATCTAGTTGCATCTATCCTAGGTTTTCCTCATAATTAGAACTGGGTCATATCTGCGAGGAGGATGGTCACAGAGGTTGCAATCAATTTCTTCTTGTGTCACATACATTCAACAGTAGCCATCAATGCTAAAGTCCTCCTGTTAGGCTCTTCCAGTGCTAAGTTATGTCTTCCTATTTTTCAAGTCACATTCTTCGGACCAAGTCATTTTAAAAAGGTTTAAGGAATTCCATTAAGCTTAACACAATATTTTTAAAAATTGAAAATAGAAGATGTATTTAATTTTTTCTAAAAATAGTATAAAAGGAAAAGTAGTTATGGAATATGTTAAATATGTTGATAATTATAACTTTGAATTTTAAAAGTAATCACATCTAAGACATTGGGATGCATAAGCATATATATTCCCTAATGAGACATTTTCTCGTAAAATTGTTATTCTGCACATTTGTATGAAAGTTTGGTTTTTTTAAAGTCCTCATGGCTTAGCTGAGATTGAAAGAAGAGCCAACAAATGACCGGTCCAGCCTGATACCGGTGCCATGAGAAGGAGCCCACCCATGACACTATTAATAATATTCTGCTATGCTTTCAGACAGGAGCCTAGTATAATCATCAGAGATGATTCATGAAATAACAGATGAAAATAGATGCAAAGACCCATAGCCAAAGATTAGGCAAAGTTTGAATAATCCTGCAGAAGAACAAGAGGACGAATTGCAGGAACTAAAGGGGTCAAGAAAACTTACAGAATCAAGTAGCATGGGCCCACTGGGGCTCACAGAGACTGAACTGACAACTGTTCAGTAATCAAACATAAATATTTGGTAGCATCATGAGCACATAGCTGAAATGATGATACAAAAGAGTTGGTACTGACACTCAGTTCCCTGACAGCTTAATTCTTAGTTGCTTGGATTAATTTGTTTTTATCTATATACATCAGGATGAGCTGATGACTATTGTCAACTCTGAGTTCTTGTTTAGTTGACAAAATTAATTTTATATTTAGAAAATATAATAATAGAGTTTAATATGATTAGGTTGAATTTTATATCATGAAGAGATGTTTCTGTTGTTATTGCCATATTTAAAACATTGTATTGTGTCAACAAACTGTAATAAGTGGCTTTTGTCACAATAGCAGCATTCAGAAGACTGAGGCAAGAAAGAAAGACCAGCCAGGGCTATGTAGGGAAATCCTGTCTCAAAAATAAGTATTCACATAATTTATAAACTTTCATTGTAAGCTCAATTTTCTTAGCAAGTATATATTTTTACGAACTTATTAACTGAGAATACCTCACTTACAACCCAACTAACCTAAACATAGGAAAAGAAGATTAAAGAATACAATAATAAAACTGTAAGGATATCAGTTCTGAGGAACTATTCTCCTGGCATAATCAACAGGATTTCTTCTGCTGAAACTTGGAGCAGCCAAAACCCAGAACCTCAGCCGGAGCCCAGAAGCCTTCCCTTGAGCAGTTCCCTCTAGGAGCATCTCGAGATGAGCAGCCAAAACTATCCCATGTCGCCAAAGGTCCCCCCTCTTGTTTCTGGCTCACATTTGTACTTCCTCTTAGAATTTGTTGAAGGATGTTCTTCAGCTGCTTAATAACCAATCTCACCCACATGGTGGTTCAACTTCTAAGGGGATAAACATCACCTGCTCGCTCACAAGTCTTTTCTCATCCCCCACTTGTGATCTAACCAAAAAACATGTTTATTTCTCCTTCATTTAATTTTTTAAAATTTAAGTTATATTTCTATTTCTTTTTTTGAGATTATAATATAATTATGTCACTTCTCCCTTCTCTTTCCTCCCTTTAAACTTTCACATATACCCTCTCTTGCTCTTTAACATTCATTATTTAATATAATATTTATTTTAGTGTATACATTTGTATTATTATACATGAATAAAATAAACTGTATACAGCAGGAAGCCCCAAGAGACAATCAAGAATTATATAAATGTTACATTCATAGTGATTTGATTATTTGTATTTGGCAAACTTGAAGTAAACATCTTTCCTATCTTGTTGGGTCTAAATTTTTGAATGAAGATCAATATCAATTATATCTGATCTCTATTAACTTAAAACATATATCTTGATCTAAAAAACATCTAAACCCCTAACCTACTAAGCTCAATTGAAAGACTAAACTATGTGGTCTTTAAACAAATCAGAGATTTGGGAAGGAATAAAACTTAATTACATGAGTGAAGCAGAAGTGCAGGTTAGCAGCTTCTGAAATGAAAAAATGACTGAGATAGTTTACTGCCTGAAGAGCCACTGATCACTCTCTATAATGCTGGAGCATCATCTTCAGCCTTCTGGCCCAGAATATCTGACAGACATATTTGCGAGATGGGAACTATTGAGGACTTGCTTACCCTGTCTTGCTAGAGTTCAGCCATTGACTCTGCTTACATCTAAACTTGCCTATTTTTAGGTAGAATTCTGTCTGTGACATAAATGAGGACATTTTGCCCACTGGCTGGTTTACCACATTTGAAGACAGCTCTATAAGGAAGTTCTTTGATGCTCATCATCTTCTTTGAAGTAGGCTGAGAGTTTCCAGGAGTTAGCTTGTCTTGTCAAAGAATCTTTAGAGTAATAAAAACATCTTACACTGCAATATTCTGTAGGTCTCTGAGGCCTTTGAAGACCTTGTTTAACTATTTTACTGTATATATCTATAGAATCATATCTATCCATTAGAACTAGAATAAAATTATACTAGGTTTTTACTTGACTATGATTTGCATCAATATACAAAGTTCAACTATAGCTCTGAGACTGGCTGAGATATGAAGGTCTATGCTAGATAAGGCTTCATATTGATCATAGATTCTCTGTGACTCATAATTAGAGGCCATTCTTAGTACAGCATAAAGGAAGATTTGCAGATGTCTCACTTCTGCTCCTAGAATGAGTTGAGAAGCAGCCTTAATTGCTCTGTACATCCTGCACACCTCATACCTTCACAATGTTAGAACTATATAATGATTGTGAGAAACTATATTTTCAGAACAAAAGAACTGGACACCAATGCTGGATCAGACCTGACAGGATTCATTCCTCTCAGCAAGCTGGATGCTGAGATCCTGCATCCTCCATGTTCCAGCCCCAGGTGCCTCAGTTGCTGTTATCCATTGGAACAGGACAGCTTCCAGGACAGTGTTATAGAAATCTTCTGATCCCAATTGGTCCAGGGTTTTAGACTGTCCCACATAGAACTACTATTAAGCCTGGAATTTTGCAACATTTGAAAAATGGACCACAAGTGCTATCCCTGACTTATTTAACCATTTTCCCCAATTTGCGGGGGGGGGGGGAGGTTCAAAGGTATTATTCACCTTAAATCAGAATGAAGAAACTTTAAACTTTAAGAGAATGATGTCCCATTTCCTCTAAGGGGGGTTGGAGAGCTTCAGTTTGCTCTGTTGGTCTGCAGATGCTTATTTTCATTGGGAGTGGTTTTAAATATTATTGGTCTTTTATAGAGAGCAAACTAGGTTTAACTCTCTTTTCATTTATCATTCTTTTGTAGGTAAGGAGATAGGAACTGAAATGAAAGAGAAGGGGATATAAATATAGAGGGGGATAGATCGAAAGGTAGATTATTGAATCTATTCCTCATCTAAAGGCCTTAATTGTTACTCACAAATAAGGTTATTTTTAATTAAATGGTATTAACATAATATTTAAATCAAATTAAACACACTTAGCCTTAGCATGAGAACTTTGAAACTGGATTGGCAGGATCCTTTGATATCATATTTTGATTAGTTTTATTTTTGTTTTGTCTTTTTCCAGAATTGATGGTAAAAAATAGTTCTTTCTACAGTTTGAATTTCTCTAATGTCTCCGTATGCAATAATGCTTGGAGGCTATAGAAATGTTCAATTTCTACCTTCCCCAATATGTTGCTTGTTATATAGAACTCTTGTTACTTAGAATTCATTTTTATGCTTTGTACTTTGATTTGATTACTTAGGTCTAAAAGCTACATTTTCTTCCCATCTCTATCTCTATATTAAGTCCTATAGATGTTCTTACAAAATTAAATCTTATAATTGTTTCAATTTTCTTCTTAAATAATTTTTTATTTACATATACATTTATTATTATACATATAAAAAATAAATTGTATACAGCAAAAATAACCACAAAACAATCAGGAATTCTATTAAATTTACATTCATAGTGTTTTGGCTATTTGTATTTGTCAACCTTGAAGAAAATATTTTCCTATCTTGGTGAGTCTAAAATTCTGAATGTAAATCAATATCTATCATATATCATCTCTACAACTTAAAACATCTATTTAGACCTAAAAACATCTTAAACCCTAAGCAACTAACTTAATTGTGAAACAAAAATACTTGGCCTTCAACCCCATCAGAGACTTGAGAAGGAATAAAATTAATTACCTGAGTAAACAAGAAGTGCAGGTTAGCAGCTTACAAATTGAAAAAAAAAAAAAAATGACAGAGACAGTGTGCTGCCTGAACAGTCACCCAAAACTCTCTATAGTGTTGGAGGATCATCCTCAGCCTTCTGGTCCAGTATATCTGACAGATATGTTTGTGAGGCAGGAACTATTGAGGACTTGCTTATCCTTCTTAGCAGAGTTTGGCCATCGACTCTGCCTGCATCCAAACTTGCCTATTTTTAGGCAGAATTCTGTCAGTTGTCGAAATGCAGACATTTTGCCCAATCACTGGTTTGCCACATTTAAAGCCATCTCCATAAGGAGATTCTTTGATGTTCATCATCTTCTTTGAGGTAGGCTGGGTGTTGCCAGTAGTTAACCTGTCTTATTGTCAAAGTATTCTTAAAATAATAAAAATATCTTTAAATGCCATATTGTGTAGGACTCTGAGGTTTTTGAAGACCTTATATAACTATTTTACCTTATCTTTCTATAGAATCATTTCTATCTGTTACACCTAGGATGTATATTTTTATGGTATAAATAGACTAGTAATTGACATGACCATGATTTGATCAATTGACAATTAACTTGTCTAACTTACTTCTCCTAAAGAGCCTGCAATAGCACTTTCAACGTATTGGAAGTAAACCTTGTATTATAATTGAGTTGTATGGGTACAATACCTCATATTAGAGTAGAAATATATACATCTAATGCATGTGAAGAATAATGTTACCTCAAGACCCAGCTATCCCACTCTTTGTAATATACCCAAAAAATGCCCTACCACACAACGGAGACATATGCTCAACCATGTTCATAGCTGCTTTATTCATAATAGCCAGAACATGGAAACAGCCTAAGTGTCCCTCAATAGAAGAATGGACTAAGAAACTGTGGTACGTTTACACTATGGAATACTACTCAGCTATTAAAAACAAGGAATTCCCAAAATTTGTGGACAAATGGATTGAACTAGAAATTATCATAATGAGTGAGTTCACCCAGAAGCATAAAGAGACAAACGGTATATACTCACTTATATCGATACACTAGTCCAAGGGATACGTCCCATGAAAAACTTTGCTTACCAGGAAAGTGGGTCAGAGGAAAGGACATCCTATTGAGACTTTAGGTGACAGTAGCATAGAAGAATGGGAAAATAGAAGGATCCAGAGGGTCCTGGAAACCCACAAGAAGAACTTTATGACAGGCGGATCTGGGCCCTGGGGTCCTCCTCAAACTAAGGCACCAGCCAAGGAGAATATAGGCAGGAAGCTTCGAACCTCTACCCAGACCTAGCCGATGAACAGGATATTCTCCACCATTGAGTGGAAAGTGAGATCTGACTCTCACACGAACTCTGGTGCCCATTTTCTGACCAAGTCCCCTGGATGGGGAGGCCTAGCGGCACTCAGAGAAAGGATAGCAAGTTACCAAGAAGAGACTTGATATTCTAAGAGCATATATAGGGGAAGGGGGTCTTCCTCAATCACAGACATAGGGGAGGGGAGAAGGGGGGAAGCGTGAGGGAGGGAGGAATAGAAAGATACAAGGGAAGGGCTAACCATTGAGATGTAATATGAATAAATTAATAAAAAATAGAATAATGTTAAACTTAAATTCTATACCAATGCATCAAAATTAAACTTGTTTTGCATCAATATACAAAATTCTATAATAGTGAACTAAAAATAACCTTGTGAATACAATTAAGGTTTTAATTTGAGTAGACTCAATAATCTACTTTTGTCCTATCATCCCTGTATATTTCTATATTCCCCCTTCTCTCTTTTCAGCCCCTATCTCCAAACCTAAGAATAAAAAAGGAAAAGAGAGACTTACCTGAGTCCATTCTTGTTTTCTCTCTGGATAAGACCAATAGTAACTTATAACCAACTACCAATGAAAATAAACATCTATAGCCCAAGAAAGCCTATGCAAACACCCGTAAGGGAAATGGGGCAGCATTCTCTTAAGGTTTCATTCAGCTGATTTGGGATGAATAATACTTCTGTAGGAGCCCAAATAAATTGCCAATAGTTTGTACTAAGTTTACCTCTCGGTCAGCATAATCAAGCATACACATTACATAATTTGGTTCTTTTTTGTATTTCTGTATTAGATGTCTCAGCTCTCATTCCATTTCTTCACTTTCTTATTGGGCATCTGTCTCATCATTCTTTTATTTTCTTTACTTCCTTTTATTTCCTTATCTTTCGATATTTTTAAAAGAACTTCATACATAAGTTCTGTGTTTATATCATTTCTACCCATGCCTGACCAGTATCCAATACTTTCTTGGCCCCTCATCTCTCTCACATCCGTTACCTTTTCTTCTATAATGAGTATTACTATTCATTACCTTTTCTTCTATAATGAGTATTACCATCCGTTACCTTTTCTTCTGTAATGAGTATTACCATCCGTTACCTTTTCTTCTGTAATGAGTATTACCATCTGTTACCTTTTCTTCTATAATGAGTATTCCATGCATGTTGAGCCCATTTATTGCTATGCATGTTTAGGACTGGCCTTTTTTTTAACACATTTTTATAGAAAAATAAAATAATTCATATTACATCTCATTTTCTATCCTATCCCCTACATCCTCCCATTCCTCCCTCCCTCCCACTTTCACCCCAATCCCCTTCCCTATGACTGTGACCGAGGGGGACCTCCTCCCCCTGAATATGGTGCTAGGGTATCAAGTCTCTTCTTGGTAGTCCGCTATCTTTCCTCCGAGTGCCATTGGGCCTCCCCCACAAAAGGACATGAGGACTGGCCTTTTGAAATGAAATAATTTGTCCACCAGAGGAACCCTCCATAGAGAAAACTGATTCTTCCTCTCTCAGCACTCGCTGATGGCGTGTACCCTTCATCCGTGAGGAGATAGAACTTGTGAAATGTCCTCTATTCCTGTTAGTGTATAAACTGATATCATCAACAGGTTTTGTTTCAGCAACCACATTGTTGAGACCTCATGGATGCAGCATCCCTCTCTTGTCTAGATGACACCATCTAGCAGCAAGCATCCTGATCCATCTGCCCTTCTTCCACAATGTTCCCTGAGAAATAGCTGTAGGAGTTCAATTGCAGGTATACAATTTTGGACTAGGCTTCCCATAACCATCACATTTGTAGTTTTGGAGATCTTCGTTGTAGCCTCTATACACTACAAACAAAGAATGAATAAACAATTTTATTTCGTGAGAGTTACATCTTCAAGTGGTGCTGGTATATAAGCTGTGAAGCCTATGTTGCTTTCTTTTGCTCTTAAACATGTATTGACAATATTCTTACCATAATATATATGTATATATGCTTTTTATTACTCTTCAATAGGTAATTATTTTCTTTAATCCACACCCTTGTAAACTCAGATTCTGCCAGGTAAATGTCATAGCTCTGCAGTCCTGGTTTCTAGAAAATCTAAAATTTGTTTTGATTGCTATATAATGCTAAGTCCTTACACTCTCTTTCTTCAATACCTGCCAATGTACCCTTGTAAATGCTCAATAAATTATGATTAAATAAAAGAATAAACACCTTAAACAGAATTATCTGTCATGTAATTGAAGGTTATTAACTTCCTGCTATTAATTGCTTTATCAGTTCATTGTGTAACTCGAGTATCACACTTCACTTAGAGAGACTTAGGAGGAATAGGCAATGCTGCATATATTGGCTTAGCGCTGGCACACTGTCGAGTTCACACATGTATTATTAGCCCTGGAAAATCTCATAGCTGAGCCAATATCAGGGAAGAAATATATAAACCACACATGGGGAAGCACAACAGCTGTCAGTAGCAATGTATATTCTCTCAGCATAGGGAGGAAATATTTAGGAACAAGATCTCAATCATTCTTAGGCTGCTTCATGCCTTTCTCGTGGCAGCCCATTCTAGAACTCACTAATCATAAGGTGAGGAAAGGGTCAAGCCCCAGTCATTTTTCTCAATATTTATGGGAAATGTTAACATTTCTAGCATGTTTCCCTGTCTGGTAACACCTTAACTTGACTGTCAAAAAATGTTACAGTTTTTCCTGTTTCTGGGACGCTATTATTAATACTTTATTTATCAGCTCCTTTTATAATATTCTGCTGGCTAAATTCTACTCTTTGAAGAAGTGGGGATGTGATGCAGATGGTTTCTGCCAATTTTGAATTATCAGTTCAGGTACTTTCAATTGGTATTGAACACTTTGATATTCTTTTATACTATCCTCTTTAAATATTACATACAATAATTGTAATTTGATTGGGCTTTTATAATATAATCTACATGGTTAGTACAGTAATAATTCTGTTAATGTCTTCACTACTATGTATAACTTACAACAAAAGATTATGTATCTTGTAAATTAACCATAAGCAAAATTTATAATTGTGTCTTATTTAAACTCTTCTTTTACCTTCTTGTATTGTTCAGTACTTAAATTTTAAATGAAATGCCCATGGTAAACACTAATATCACTACCGACAAACTTTAAGAATCCTTGCTGGAAAGTATCAAAAGTGGAAAATCACAGCTAAACAGTGATTGAAATTATAAAACAAAGTTGCTGCAAACCTTAATATAATACACAGTAGCCATACATTTCCATGTGATGTAATTTCAAGCTACCCTATTTACGTGCTAATGTCAATAGTTTATTTTTTTCTCACTTTCATTTCCCTTTAAACATGTGCCTCTGAAAATACAAAATGAATTTAAATTAGTAAACAGGAAAATTTCAGTAGTGACACCTAAATATCTTACACTCTCTGCTCTTAAAAAAGTAATGTTATCATATAGCTCCGTATCTTTCCACAATATGAATTAAAACTAATTATAAATGTTGGGCCACTGACATTATTACAAGCATTTTGGGAAAAGAGGAAGGAAGGCAAGATCCTCCAATCTTAAGCATATAACTATACTTTATTTTAAAATTAAATAATGTTTTAAATTCTTCTCCAGATTGGTAGATGATAGGTATATATACAGAAGAACAGGTAAATAGATTTTAAAAACTCTACACATATAAAAAATTATATTGCAAAACTATTTTTGTTATATAATATTTAAGGTGCATTTATTAAACTATGATTTGCCATTATAATCAATTCTCAGTGACAGCTTTGTGCAAATGTATATCCTTGTTTGTGATCTTGTTACCACAGAACATTTACCTAAAGCAACACATTGCTGAACCAATCATGAAACAGCTATTCTGATGAAGATGGTATAGAAAAGAACAATTTTCTGGGTCTTACAACCTATTTATTAGAAAATTTGGGATCTAGCATGTTACATGAAGACACGTTTCTATCAGGAAAGTAATTTTATTTGGCCACTAATTTTCAGGATCTTCTGTATTTTGACCACTTCCCCAGTAGAACATACACAAAATGAATGTTAGGGCCAAATTCAGCAAATGTTCCTTTCAGAGACATGTCACTCAGCCATAGAATTAGTGATGCCATAACTTCTTGCTGTGGTACAGAGTGGTTGCTTTCATCTCAGGTCTAAAATGTGACAAAGAACCCCAGGCCCTTCAATTAAAAGAAATATAGACAACTCTCTCTTGGGAAGAAACTGTCTCAATGTATGGTTTAAAATAAATTATTCATTTTTTAACCCAGAAAAATTTTTAAAAGTTAAAATGGACATCCTTTTACTGTTCAGACTGGTTCTGACAGGACCGTATTTTGTGAAATACAGGTCAGAACACTAAAATGAAGAACGAGCACACTGGATTTCAAGTTCCTGGCGGTGAATTATGCACAAGGATGACAGACTGAAATGGGTGCACACAGTATAATATGGTCATAATGATATATTGTGTATATAAGCAACACTTTCAAATTTCATATTTGTAATATGAGGTAAGGAAAACAAAAATTAAAATCTATGGAAAGTACATGGAGCAAACAATAAACTATCTAATGTGCAAAATCTTAAATATTTTTATACTAAGGATTCTGTATCATCAAAGTTGGCATTAACTGGTACACCATGTGAGAGGACAAAGTTGAACTGAGTTATTGCCATGAGTTTATTAAATATGTTATATTCAATTACAATACAGAAAATGTCATGCTTTGCTGCTCAATTACCTATCTATAAAATGAAAACTTTAGTGATTGTGCTTTACTCTAAAGCAAGTAAGACAAAAGGATGAGTTTCAGCCCTACCCTCAAACTGAATAACTGATATGAGAAATTAATTTGGATAGGCTGGAAAAGATTCACAGTAGCGCTTTTAGCTATTGCAAAGGCAGGGAAAGCCATGACCTGTGAGAGAACAGGAGAGCTCTGTGAGGCCATTTGCTCTAGCTGTGAGCTCCAAGGCAGTTTCTTGACCACAGGGGAAATTTAAGCTGAGCATAGGAGTCTCGCTGATTTGATGTTGCCATGACAAAAGCTGTGAAAGGGGAAGCACATGCAATTTGTTGTTCAAACTGGGAGAGAAGTTATGTACATGCAGAAAGAGTTCTGCTGAAGACTCCATGTGGATGTGCCTAAACACAGTACAAGCAGAGCATAAAACTGTTCAATATGAAGAGTTAGCCACTGCCAGGGATATAAGGCAATCACCCAGGCTCTCACAGGGTCCAAAATGTGCAAAGTTCATACCAGGCGGAGTCCAGAGACTTTGCTGAAAACTTAGACAATTCAGTTAGTGTCAAGGAAAGTGTCATATTTCTAGTAAGGCTCTGATAGTGCCAGAGTAAAAGCTATATTAGGACTACATTAAGATCCTCCAACATAAGCCTTAAAAGTACAAAATGCATCTATAAATAACTTATGAGAATGTGAATGCTTTGAAAATATTAAAATGTTTAAATACTCACCAATATGCTATTTCTCATATCCACAAAATAAGAAATAATCAAAGTTAATAATTAACGAAACAACAAATGATAACATTTTTATGAATATACTTAAATTAGTTTGCAAATCACATAAATGATATAATTAAGAAATAGAAACATCAAATGAGCCATTAGAATGGTGTTCAAAAATAAATATAAAATATACAAACTTGAAGACACAAAAATAAACTTAAAACACATTGTATATGAAAAACAAAATAGCTCTAATTAAACAATTAGCAAACAACACAGAAAAGTTAACACTATAAAATTTCTACTAAGAGACAAATAAATACAGCAATAGAAAACATTTGAACTGAAGCAAAGAGGGAAAAGATAAATGAAATTACTCAGAGATTTATGGGAAATATTTAGGAACAAGATCTTAATCATTCTTCAGCTGCTTCATGCCTTTCTCGTGGCAGCCCATTCTAGAACTCACTAATCATAAGGTGAGGAAAGGGTCAAGCCCCAGTCATTTTTCTCAATATTTACAGGAAATGTTAAGATTTCTAGCATGTTTCCCTGTCTGGTAAATTGTTGCATCTTTTCTACAACATAAGACAAAACTTAGTATTTAGGTGAGCAGGTAAAAGTAAGGCCTTTAAAGTACTTTCAAATCATAGGACCAAGGAGATGGATAAGGGTCTTAATGCTGTCCACTGAAAAGGCACAAAAGCAATGACCACTCATCAACATTCTTTCTAGTTAATGTTTTCTTTTCGTTAATGACCCACCATCAAAAAGATTCAAGATTCTTATAATAGTTCTTGATAACATTGAAAAATCAGTAAAATATAACGTGAACATACACATACTCCCATGTACACACACACACACACACACACACACACACACACACACACACACACACACACATACACACAATCTGACAAGCCTAGAAAGGTACACAAAATTCACAACGATCCCTCACTGGCAATATTATTAAATGCTTACAAGACCTCCTTAATAACAAAAGCTTCAACAATGTGAGCAAAAAAGTAAGCAGTGATCCTGTTGGATTAGAATACAGAAATATATCCACAAGTCTGAAGAAGCATAGGAATGAATAAAAAGAATAGGAAAGAGAAGAAACAACAAGGAAAGATATTTGGAGAAGATTGGAGTGAAGCAGTGTCTTCTGTGTGTGGCAGGAATGCCACACTCACGAACTCACCAGCTGTGGGTGAATGCAGAAGATCAAATAAATCTATGTTCTAGCATGGAGCAGAAAAAGGTTCATGAATAACTGAGTAACTATTGACAGTTAGTAGCTTCTACAGGAAGGAGAATCAGTTTGGAAACATGGCCCCTGGTAGGTAAAACAACCTCAATGTAAGTTATGCACCTCTCAAAGTATATTAACAGCACAGATTATATTAGTTGGGTTGTTAAATTAAATAAAAACGAAAGGATACAAAGTTTAAGTTTGGGGGTGGGAGTGAGGGTATATCTGGAAGGAGTTAAGGGGAAGAATTTGGGGTAAATATAGGCAAAATATATGTTATATATTTAATGTACATATTAAATATATTATGTGCTCTATCATGGATCTCAAGCTGTACTATAGAACAACAGTTTAAAAAAAAAAAAGACATGGTACTGACATAGAAACAGGCTGAGAGAGGAGGGTATGATTTTGCTAACTACCAACAATTATTTAGATCTGTTCTTGACTAGAATGATCATTTGGTCTCCATAAGAAACTTTCAAGTGCAAAAGTGTAGAGACAAAGCACATTATTAATTACTAGTTTTGTCTGCTGGTCCTTTGATGTACAAAAATGGCTGTTCTTGGTTGTCTGCTTGATGTTCTAGGAAAAGGTAACCTTGGTTTAGAAAATACTTCATCAGGTTGACCTGTGGGTTTGTCTATGGAATATTATGAGGGCCTAACCCACTGTGGGCAGTCCAGCCACTGGGCAGGTGGTACTGCACAGAGTGAGGAAGCTAAGTGAGCAGAAGTTGAAAGCAGTAAACAGTGTTTCTCTGTGCTGTGTGCTCTTTTATTCAGTTACTCCCTCAGGTTTCTGCTTAGAGCCCCTAGCTTGGCTTCTCTTGATGATGGAGCTTAACCTTGCTTGTCCAAGTTATATTTTGGTCTTCGTATATATCACAGCAACAGATGGCAAACTAGAACAGTACCTCATTCCAGGATGGAGACAGGATGAGACAGGCTTTATTAGTAGATCTGGACTCCAATCCTACCTCTATCACTTATTTTGTTATCTATGAGTGGGGTACAAGTTACTTTTTCTGTCTCAGTCCTATACAAGTAACTCAAATAATTTATTATCATGAAAAAATGAGAAAATTTGTATAATTTATATAGGTCTGACATAGTTTCTGAAACAGTACATTCTCAATAAACAGTATTAAAGAAAAAATATATATCACAGTATATATCATCTATATTATGAACATGTGATTAAAATCTACAAACATACCCACTGAGTTATTAGAAAGACATGGTAGGGCTTCTTAGGAAAAGGCTTTTAGCAGGGTAGAAGGAAGATAGAATAGGGCTAATAGGAGTGAATATGACCAAAATACATTATATACATGTATGAACTATCAAAATAAGACCATTTAGAATAAAACAAATAATAAACTATTTATAATACCATAATACAGCAAGAAATTTAGAGAAACAAAGAAATCTAGGTGTGGTAGTTCACAAAAATAATTTCTGCACTCAGGAGGCAAAGACAGGTAGACCTCCGGGTTACCAGTCTTTAGAAGTCTTGATCTACATAGTCAGGACATCTAGCACTACACAACCATATCCTGCCTAAAACAAGAATAATAAAATAAGAGCTTTGAAAAATCTCTTCACTGAAAGAGTTATGCAACTTTATATAAATACATGAAAAGATAATAATCTTCAGTAACACTATAGAAAGGAGTAGTACACATAAAATTATGTATATTACTTCATATTTTTTAAAATGGTGAAAATTCAAATGCTAAAACTTTTCTGCATAGACTGATACATAAAGCAAATAGAAACATATTCTTTGTGGAAAAAAAAAACATTGTCATTTAGTGATTCCCAAAAGCAACCTAGTAATTTTCATTTTGATTAACAAACTTAAAAATAAATTTATTAAATGACAGAGTAACTTCAAGTCTGTTATTCAACAAAAATAAAAGTAAAAGCAAAAAATTGAGACCCCATTAAGAGATACACCAAATTCACAGGAACCGATGCTTGAAATCAACCTAAATGTCCAATAAGAAGTGGTTGAGAAATCAAATAATACATGAAAACACGCAGTAGTAGCTGAAAAATAAGTGAACACACAAAACATTATTAATAAATCACATAAGCTTAGATCTTACATGACTGCGTTCATACGGAATTCAGTTAGAGTCATCTGCCCGCAGTGGAATAGATAGCAGATAATCAGAGACGAAGAAGGAGGAGGAGGAGGAAGGAAAGAAAAAGGAATAAATGTAGAAAGAAAGAAAGAAAGAAAGAAAGAAAGAAAGAAAGAAAGAAAGAAAGAAAGAAAGAAAGGGCACAAACACAGGGAAGGATATGGGGTTCATTCAAAACTGTGTGTGAAACATGAACATTTTAACATCCTGAATCCTCTACTCTTGTCTGTAGATTCTTTCCACGTTGAATCATTAAGATGACAAAATCCCTGTTATCAAACTTACAACTTGTGGAAATTCTTCTAAAATATTATAGTCTGTTGCCTGTAAGTCTTCACTTTTCATGGCATATAAATGTGTTTATTTCCTCAGAAGAATGGATGTGATAAGAGACACACTCAAACTGTAGAAACACATGGCATGGGCTGAACCCAGAGCATTTCTGTCTCTGTTTTATCTGTCCCTAGGCCTGAAAACTTCTCACTTCCATACCTAATATTCTGTGAACCCAGACCTTGGAGGCTTCCGCTTCTAACCTCTGTCTCCTACCCTCGGCTTAGAATGTTTTCAGGCTCTGACAGTTACTGCTGAATCAATTCACCTCTTTCAGTTCTTTCTGTTTCATTTTCTTCTAATATTAGGGTTTTTTTTTTTTACATATATTTTATCTTTTAATAAAAATAATCTCAAGTCACAAAGAGGAAACATTTGTATTGAATATCCTGAGTATACAAGTATCTACTTTTCTCTTCTGTCCTTCTTAATTGCCATCACTATAACTGATAAAATGTTTTCTAAATTAATTTTTATTTTAAATTTTTCTTTACATGTGGGGAGCCTTGCTAAATTCTGCCATGTAAGAATGCCAGTGCTTAGGCTGCACGCTGTGACCTTCCAGTGGCTGAGCTCTGCCAATGAAGTCTTTGTGTTTTAGGCTATCCTTGGACTATTTACCTTTGAAAGAAGCAGGGAAGTCCCTACTGAGAGACACCAAGAGGATTAAGGAAGTCCTTACAGAGAGCTACTCAGAGGATTAAGGAAGTTCCCACAAAACTGCCTGCATTTACATATCTATAACCAACTTTATAAGATTTTTATCCCTTTCTTTCTTCCTTAGTTGGTTTCCAATTGTTTTGATAGTGACACAATAGTAACATCAAAACAGTTTTACTAGGTCAAATTGTATCACTAGCCTCTTTCTTGTTTTTTTGGGGTTTTTTGTTTTTTTTAATTAATTTATTCTTGTTACAACTCAATGGTTATCCCATCCCTTGTATCCTCCCATTCTTCCCTCCCTCCCATTTTCCCCTTACTCCCCTCCCCTATGACTGTGCCTGAGGGGGACCTCCTCCCCCTTTATATGCTCATTTGCTCAACCATGTTCATAGCAACCTTATTCATCATAACCAGAACATGGAAACAGCCTAAGTGTCCCTCAGTAGAAGAATAGATAAAGAAACTGTGGTACATATACACTATGGAATACTACTCAGCTATTAAAAACAAGGAATTCCCGAAATTTGTGGACAAATGGATTGAGCTAGAAATGATGATAATGAGTGAGTTAACCCAGAAGCAGAAAGACTCAAATGGTATATACTCACTTATATCTGCATACTAGCCCAAGGGGCATGTCCCATGAAAGTCTTCACTTACCAGGAAACTGGGACTAGCCTCTTTCTGAACTCTGACTGTCTGGTTCAACTCAGCTGCTCTGGCTCTAACCCCTCTCCAAACTGACTGATTCAAATTAGTTTCTCTCAGCTTCTGACTAAATGCTCTGCCAGGAAAAACTGCCTCTGAACTCCTGTAACTAAACTGCGCTCACTTCACTGACTGTAGGAACTGCAAGGAACTCAATGGAAATGCAGGAACACAACTGAACTGCATTTCACTGAACTCTCTTTCCTGTTCTTTTCTTATGTGTGTTGGGAGTGTCCTATCTCTGACTCAATCTGTCAAATCTTTCTCTGATTCGGTACTTTGTCTGTCTCTCAACTAGACATATGTTTTCAGATGTCTATATTCCAGCCTATATTCCAGCAGGATCCCGCAGACATTGGTCTTTAGATGTGATCCCTGGCCAGAGAGGCCATGTTGCTGGATGTCAGTTCCTCTACAATAGTTAATTACATTTCATCTTTTTGTTATACATAATCCATGGATTTATATATAGTTGCCATAAGCTACATCAGCAACTACTGGAGAGATGCTGCTTTATATTATTGACCTTTTTGCTAATGGAAAAAAGTGAGCAAAGTTTTATTTCACTTTGCAACATACTGTTAATTAGAAGAGCACAGTGCATGGTCTCATTATGTGTTCTGAAATCAATCATGAAAAGGCAATGAAAGTTAAGGAGACCCTTCAAAATAGCTCAAATAAAACCTACACTATGTAAATAGAACATGCAATTGAGTCACCCATTAGTTGCTCTCTGCACACAGCTTTCCCAACCACACCATGTTTCATCTGGCATATCTCTGAATCGTTTGAATTTTTTACCTTAATTTTTTTCTTATTTCTCTTTGGAGCCTTTCTAAAGTGTCTACTTACTTCTCAATAATGTACTTTAATAAGATGTGGTGAAGCTGTGTTGTTAAAGGCATCATATCAGTCATAGCTATACCTTACTCCTTCCACAGATAAAGATTGAGACTGACATTCCCTTGATACATTAATGGTGATGGAAATAAATGAGTTTGCGCATTAACTAGAAAGCATTTGTTTTAACAAATGAATGAGGGTTAGGGAGATAGCTCAGTAGCTTAAAGTAAGAGAACATGAATTTAATCCTCCATACAAGCTATGAAATGCTAAGTATGGTAGCATGTGTTATAGTCCCAGTTCTGGGCGATGGTAAGAGGCAGGCCAGTCAGCCTAGCCTACTTGATCAGTTCCATGCCAATGAGATAATCCATCATTAAAACAAACAAAATATGGTGTAGGGTAACTGAGGAAGAAAGTCAAAGGTTGTCCCTTAGCCTACACCTCCATAAAAATCATACAAACACGTGCATGAAAGAATGAGTGAAGCTCCAGGTCCTCAATTAATATTATAACATTAGTTTCCTTTATTTATTTCATTTTCACTGCATTCTATATGATATTACTTGAACTTATCTCCTATATCTCCTCAGGATCCTAACTCTTGTGATTTCTACCCAAAGAATTCAGATGAGATACAAAAAGCAAGGTGTAGAAAAAAGGTTTTGTTTTTCAGGTATCATCAGAGAAGTTTCTTTTTGCTCTAGCAAGCAAGCAACACAGAGACCAGCAACTGTTCATCATGCAGAGGATGAAATATAGACTGCCCAGACATAAATGGCACAGCTGTATGACAGCTCTTGTCAAGGCTCAGGGATCATCACAGAAGAGGGGCAGAAAGATTGTATGGAGAAGTGTAGGGATACAACGAGCAGTGTTGTACAGAAATGAGTACACAGCCAAGCACAGGAACGCTCAGCAGCTGTGAATGAACGCATGCACAAAACCTGCACATGAGCGGGCAAATAACAACCCCTCATGAATGAGGAAGGACTCATGAGTTCACACCCAAGCTGAGGAGCTAGTGGCAACTGATGGCTCATGGAAAAGAAGGAGTCAGTTCTCTTCAGTCAGTGTGACATCTCACAGGCTATCAGTGCTCTAGCTGGCACTATATAGATGCATATATCGGGCTGTGCTAAGTGGACTCAGTGGCTTAAAGAAAAAACACACAAAGAAATTGGTATAGCATAGTTGAAGTTGGTAAGAAAGGAATTTGAGGAGGAAAACTGTGGGAGTAGATCTGATTAAAAATATTATGTGTAATATGGAATTTCCGAGCATGAGATGAAAATAAAATATACACTATATATTTATTTAACCACATACAATAACTTTAAATTGTTTTGACCCAAAAGAAAAGAAATCACATTTACTTTTTATAAATCTACCTTCAAAGTAATGAAAGAAAGAGAAATCAGAAGAAAGGAAGAGAGGAAGAAAGGAAGGAACGGAGGGAGAGAGGGAGGAAGGAAGGAAACAAACAAAATGAAAAATAAAGTTTATTACACAATAAAAAGCAAAGTGGGTCAACCTGATGATATGAAAGTCATCAGTGGACAAAGAGACCATGGTGGAAGAAAATACTTCCATGAATAATAGTGAACAATGTCCAGAGAGACTGTTGTAGAAAAAAAAAATATTTTCCCAAAATAAGAATGAATAATGGCCAGAGATCACTCTGCCAGCCCCCAGCAAGCTTTTTTGTGTGTTTTATTTGTTTTTTGTTTTTCTTTTAACAATAAGGGATTTTAAATTTTTCTTTTAATATTTTGTTTATTTTTATTTTATATGTACAATTACTTTGCCTACATATATGTATGTGCACCACATGCCTGGTCCGTAGATGTTAGAAGAGGAAGTTAGAGATGTTTGTGAACTAACTTTTGCATGCTTGGAATCAAACTTGGGTACTGTACCAGAGCAGCAAATGCTCTTAACCACTGAACAGTCTTCAGCTCCCCCAACCTAGATCTCTAGGTAGGCTTTAAGTTATTTCTTAAAATTCCTAGAACAGACAAAATTTATGGGGTTGTTTGCACAGGTTATTGATGGGCCCTTTAGGATTAGCTCCTAAAAGTGTGGCACCACTGGCATGTCTTTTTTCTTTGCCAGAAAGCCCCTGGCTGAGTAGTAGTTGTGGGATTGCCTTTTCAGAGTGCCACGCATGCACCTGGGCCATGGACAGCACGGATACCACACAGGTACACACTTTGAACCAGTAACAAGAGTGCTCTGCTCTGAGCCCTTGTTTCACGAGCTCCCTAAAAAGAGCCAAGGGTCTGTCCTCAAGGATCTTCAAGGCTTCTGATTCTAGCATAACTACCTAGAAATTTGTTTTTTTAATATAACAGTAATTCCTATTCTGGGATAATAAAATATATTTCTATTATATCCGTTCCCCCATGCCATTGCCTTCCTCTATCTCCTTCTCGATTTCCTGACACCTTATCCTATTACCAACTTTACATGTGTGTGCTACTGAGGAAGCCATGTAGTAAAAGTGAGCAAAGTCCTAAGTGAGGAGAGTGTAAGGTTAACATAGCACAGTCATGTCAAGGACCCCATGGCCCCACAAACTAACAAAAAAAAATTACAAATCATTTCCTCCGCCCTCCTCCCCCAGGAGTGAGGCTCAGAAGAATGGCAAAGCCTTCCACTGGAGCAGGTATGGATGCTGATGGTTTATGCAGAAAATGTCCATCATAGCTTTCTCCCCCAGGGGATACTTATAAACTGAAGGATACCTCCTACCGAGACTGCGTCATTGAGGATTAGCTGAGCCTACCTCCTTGTTCAGCTGCTATTGATAACCATGCCTCCTGTTTACCTGTACACACTGGCCCCATTTCCTTGTTCAGTTGTGCAAAAACATCTCTGTTTAACGTCAGAGATGTCCAGTCCACCCAGCCCCAGCTCTTCCGTTGGTCCGTGCATCTACATGTTCATCTTTTCTTCCTTTTCTAATGGCCCCTGACCAGGTTGAGTCCTGAGAGCTGTGCAAAGACACAGCATGTGGTCTCTTGTCTATTTATCTAACTTGTTTTTTGTTTTGTTTTTGTTTTTCTCATTCCCTGAGACCATATAGTACTGTCCATATATGCATATGTATAAGTTCAGGACTATCCACTGAAATATTGTCAGCATATCTGGGACAATATCCCCAAAGACAAATGACTCTCCTTACCCTTGCAGCCATTAACTATAGTTTATTTAACAAAATTTGAATAAAAGTCTAATTTCAATGTTTTTCCTCACAAAACTAAGGTTGTAGAGGAAAGCCACAGTCTTTTCAATTCATCTCCTCATTTTCATAGCACAAACTTTTAGATCACTGTGTTCAGCAGGTTGAGAGTCCAGATTCCTTAAATATGACTTAATCTGTAAATAGCCTTGTTACACAGATTATATAGCAGTAATATTCATAATTTTTGACATTAAAATTAAATCTTCTACTTTAAAATCACAAATAAAGCTGCTGCATTTCATTTATGGTGAGACAAACAGCATGTTCAACATTAAGGCATATAACAAACACACATGCCTATATATGAACTTCCTTTTTCTATTTTTCTTTTATTGTAAATAAATTTTTTCATATAATATATTTTGATTATGGTTTTTTCTCTCCAACTGTGCTGAGATCCTTCCCACCTCCCATTAGACCCCATATACTTCCTGTCTCTCCTAAGAAAATAAATAGGCATCTACAGATTTATAATGAAATAAGATAAAATAGAAATAAGCAAATTGCAATAGGAAAAAACAAACAGAAGAAAAAATACTAAAGAAAAAAATACAAGAAACACATATAGATACAGAGACATCACTTTCTCAAACACAGGAATTCAATAATACAAAACTATAAGCCATAATTTATATGTTAAGGACTTGTAAATTTAATTAATTAACTAATAAAGAAACAAATACCTTTACTACGTTTTTTAATTGCCATTGAATTCATTTAGCATAGGCCATATGAACTTCCATTTGTAAAATACATTTAAATTTTTTCATGTATTAGAATTAGAAACATACGAAAATTGCTGCAATTTATCAAAGTACAAGTGTATTATATATAATTCTAAGGTGTGTGTGTGTGTGTGTTTGTATGTGTGTGGTGAGTTATGTGTTTGTATGATATGTGTGTATATTTGTGAGTGTGTGTTTGTGTGTGTGTGTGTGTGTGTGTTGTGTGTGTGTGTGTGTGTAAGGTGGAATTCTTGGCTGCCGCCTGTAGAAGGTGATGAAATGAGAGGAGAGAGACAGAAACAGACAGGGAGAGACGAGTGGGGCGGGGCCTTTTTGCACGAAGATCCAAGGGCACAGACATGATTAGCAATGGAGTTCTGCAAGCGGACTCCTGCAGCAGAGAAGGGCTTCACAGCTAGGTGAATTCCCAAAGAACCAGTAAGCATGTTTTGGCCATTATCCACAAAACAAACACAAAACAACAATTACAGCAACAAAAATATAGAAAGAAGGAAAAGAAAAACTACTATGTCATGAGTTCTTTTTCAGTAAAGAAGGCCATCCTATAAACAACCACAAGGAGGGCACGGTTAGGGAGCTCCTGGAAGTTAAGTACATTATCTCATTAAGAGGATTATTTTTCCTCCCTTCTCTTCAGAAAGAATTTGCTCCCCTCCATCCTGCCCTGCCCAGGGAGATACTTCCCTTAACTCTAAAGAGGAGGAGATAAGAGTGTGTACTGTTTTAACTTTAGGAGTAGATCACAATGTTGTGTCTCCACTCAGGGCCAAAAGTATGGAAGTCAGATTCCATTCTTTAGAACAGGAGGAAATAAATTTGTTCTTTTTTTTTTTTTTGGTTTTTCGAGACAGGGTTTCTCTGTGTAGCCTTGGCCATCCTGGACTCACTTTGTAGACCAGGCTGGCCTTGAACTCGCAGCGATCCGCCTGCCTCTGCCTCCCGAGTGCTGAGATTAAAGGCGTGCGCCACCACGCCCGGCTATAAATTTGTTCTTAATGGATTCAAATAAAACCTTGATAGATCCACCTTTTCCTGTGGTCTTCTTCAGGAAGAGCAGTTATAATGGCTCCCTTTCTGGGTTATCAGAGAAATTGGAGGTGGGGTCTTTAGGTAAACTAGGGGAAGTGGCTCATCTGAATGGCCTCCAACTCTACTAATCCCGTCCTAGCAGCCTAGCAATGCCACCATCAATCTACATGAACCAGGGCTTGGTTTCTCATTTTGTAAACATGCACAAAATGTAACCACACTAACTGTCCCCGTAAGCTGGCAAGCCCTGCCTACTAAATAGGTTTACAGTTAGAAAAGTAGGAAACTGCAAGACATACTTCTATAGATACTATAAAGTAAAGTGGGAATTAGGTGATCTGTATCTCTTTTTTGGAAATTTTCCTATTTAAACTTTTTATACAAAAGTTTCATTTGCTCCATTGCTCCTTTGTCACATAAAAACGAACGTTTTCACAGTGGCAAGAAACCCATCCCTTCTAACATATCCTTCGCTACCATAAACAAAAGGAGAGTTTAAGTCTGCAAAACATCAATCACCTCCTTCAAGACAGACAACCTCACCTTCAAGTCGGGTTACCCTGGGTTTTAGTTTCTGGCAGGCTTATTGATATTATTGCTTATGATGTCACAGTTGGTCCTTATCATCAAAAGCATTGACCATGATGGCTTGAACCTTAGGATAAGATGTGAGCAATGAGGCCTGACACACTTGAGTTTGGCAGCACCTTTGAAACCTAAGAAGTTCACTGATTTCCCAGCTTTGAGAAGAAATGGTGTCACAGGTAGCCATGGAGAACCCTACACTAATTTCAAAGGGAGCAATGTTCCCAAGCTGCCTTAATGTGCAGCTTCATTTTTAATGGGTTTATTCTCTGACTTGTCATCCATAGCAAATATGTCCTCTTGTTGGAATTTAGTGCTGACAATAAATTTATCTTGGCATCAAAACAGACACTGTGTCCTTCTGGAGTTTCACCAATGAGATTCCCTGCCACCTAAAGTAGCATCAATTTTCAGGAAGAGATTAGATGGCTTCCTAATTTGATTTGCAGCCTGCTTTTTCAAAGGCTGGAGGAAGCCCAGGTTTTCTAACATCCACTGAGCTTGTCTGTCCCTTATCCATTCGTTATGCCAATCTGTTCCTTAAAGATAAATTCTGGATTTAAAGGGAACAGCTCTTCAAAGTCAATGCCCTTGGGGGCTGCCCACCAGCAGAAGGCCATGGTCAGATGGTCCCTCGGAATGGCCAATCAGATTCCTCTGGAAATGATTAGGGCTTCAGCACCGATGACCTTCCTGTCTTTCACTCCTTCACATGCAATGTGCTTGTTTTTAATTGATACTCAGTTACCTCTTTAACACATAACCCACAACATTAGAGCCTTTGTTGGGTGGACAACTCCTTTCAAATCACCCCCAACTAAAATATGATCATCTAGAACAAGTTCCTTCTCATCTGGAACTTCAGATTGCTCAGAGATTACTGGCCCGTGCTATCAGGACCACTTGGGGATCTCCTTAACCTAGGCTTCTTCCAAATGTTTCTTCTGAGTATATGTGAATTGTTAATTGACTTAGTCCTGGTTCTAAAGTGGCAAAACCTCTCTTCTTTTTACACAGTTCAGTGGGACTGATAAGAATGCAGTTGTGGGTTAATTTGATGTTCAGAGCATGATCCTTCTGACCTCCTGTCCAACCACTAACCAGAGCTCCCCTCACATAGGTCATTTCTAAGCTAGAATCAAAGCCTACAAAGGATTCTATTTTTGGACAAGGACTGAAACTTTGAAAAATATACACCAGCAATTGGAGATTTATTACCAAATGATATCTGGTTTAAATGAGGCTATTGTGTTTTCCTGTGTCTAGTATTAGCATTTGAGACACCTTTCAACAAGACTTTTAGTGCTATAATAGAGTGCCAACAAGGTAAGGTACATTATGGTAAATAAATATACAATTAAATTAAATTAAAGTGATAGTTTTCTTCTTTAATAATTTCTGTTTTGGATTGTCTTCATTATTAGTCTTTAGAGTTTAATGTGTTGATTTTTTTTTTCACTGCAAGGCATGTGAATTTTATGAGTTTACAAAAAAATCTGGAGATGTTTAATAGGTGAAAATATGATGGCATTATTAAAGCTAATTGCCCAAAGATTTATAAGTGGAGACACATTTAAAGGCACAATCATTATGGTAATTGCCACAATGAATAGTTTGAACTTTTCAATATATTGCTATGCAATACCCTAGGGAGGTGTCATTTCTGACACACTATTTTTGATGTAGCAACCCATAGACATTTGCTAGTGAATGCTAAATTTACTATTAAGCTTATATTTCTTTGGTTACTTCTCATTCATTAAGTTAACCACTATCAATGAAAAATTATCATTCTATAGTCAGATATCTAAACCACAATCTAGTTAAATTCTGAGCATTTTATTTAAATATCAGTAGGTCTAAAAAGACTGAAAAGCATGTTAAGGAGAAAGGATAGACAAGTTGCTTAATATTTTGAAAAGTATAATTACTTCATAAATACAAATGAAGGAACCTAAGCACTTTCATATTTGGTACAGAATTTCTTTAATGTTACAGTGTAAAGTATGAATTGTAGCAAATATGGACACTCCATCCCAAATTATTTACATTCTTCCTATGACTGAAATTTCAATATGCAATTCATTCTGAAGTAGCTGGTATTTAAGCATCTCTCACAAGGGTTTACATCCCAAGATGAGGTTGCAGATGGCGCCTGTTGTAGAGTCTGCGTTTACTTTGAGATTTTTTTTTAATTTAAATTGATCAAAATGACCTTAAATAGTTTCCCTTAGCTTGACTAAATTTGAGACAGTCTCCTCCCTGACTGGGCCTCTGACCTCCCTTTACTTAAGAGAATTTATGCTGAAAAACTTACAGATGTAAATTCTTTTTCTGCCCTTAGAGATGTAAATCTCTTTAAAAGCCTCTTTCCAGCTCTACAGCCCAGAAGTGTCTTTCTCAAGGGTCTGTAAACACCCATTTCTAACAACAACCATTAAGGGAAGTGGTGCTCCATGGCCCACTTTCTATGAAGAGTGTGATCTTCGCTTAAAAGCTGTCTTGTCATAAAGAAATGCCAAGTTCACTTTTCACTGTCACAAACTTGTCAAAGGTCACACTTTCCTTGATATACCTGGCTAAGGCAGACTCCAATTGTTTATCAATCAGAGTTGCTAGTACTAACTCTCAGACCATACATTGCACATCACACTGTAAATATATTTTTTATCTATCATCTATCTAACTATATTTATATCTATCTACTTGTTATATGTTAGACAACTGTTTTCATGTGCAATGAGTGTGTGTGTGTGTGTGTGTGTGTGTGTGTGTGTGTGTGTGTGATTGTGTGCGTGTTAGAGGAGTATTATAATTTAAAAAGAGAGAGAGAGAGAGAGATGGCAGGTACGTGGCAACACTATATTAAGAGAGGAGCCCTGAACTGAGAGAGAAAAATGAAAGGTCAGAGAGGACATGTCTTATCTGAGGCAGTCAACAAGTGTAGTGTGACAGGGGCCCTGAGGACACAGACCCTCCAGTTCCTGGAATATCAGGAGAGACATGCAATCATGGGCAAACTGCTTTACTTGACCCTTGATGAGACAGAGAATATATCCAGAGAACAAGGAGGCCGGGGCAGTTCTGATCTTACGGTTTTTCTGGGTTGATGACAGACTTTATATTAGCATGACCTTTCCTAGCCATCAGAAGTCACACAGGCAGGCACTAAATGGGGGACATGGTTCAAAGTTGCTTTGGTCCTGGGATTGGAAGGGTTGAGCGTGGGGGGACTGATCTTGCTTTACCTGTTGAGGACAAAGTGTTTTACAACAGGCACTTGTCAATTCTTGCCCTATAAGATAGACTGCAGGGGGATTGGCCTGATTTTTAGAGAAGAAAGACAAAGAGAAGTTCTGTGATCTAATACAAAACACTATAAAAGGTCAAAAAGGTCACAGCTTTGTTCAAGAGTTTCAAGCAATCCTGAGAAGTAAGGAAGCCAACAGAAACACAAAGTGATAACACACTAAATGGAGGTCTGCAGAAAAGCTGCTGCTGCTGCTGCTGCTGCTACATATTTAACCTTCAGGGTGGGAGTGGAACAGTATGAACAGAGTATTGTGAGACCTGAAGAAGTAAAGTGCAGGACTAGGTCTTAGTGAAAGGATGTATAATAACCCTGGAGAGACAAATGAACAGATGGGCAGATGACAATTCCAAAAGGTTGTGTCAATCATGTGAACTAACTGAAACCTCATGACCAGTCTGGGATTCTCTCCCAATAGGACTTTTGATGCACAAACCACAAAGACAGATAAGTGGGTGGGAGACATCACTATCACAGTGCTAAGTATTCAAATCTTTGTGGGTTCTGTGTGTTGAACCCAATCTGATGGCATATTAAGGTCTTGGACTGTGGTTCTGATAAGACTTCAGTATGACCATGTTTTCTGTAATCCCAGTTGAACATAATGAATTTCTAGGCAACATCCTTTCTGTTTCTCCAAGACATTGTTCAATAATCTACACATCATTGGATAGATCTTGCATTCATAGGCCCACCCAGGTACAGAGTCATCCTCCAAAGTAAGAGTGGAATAGCACAAATACTTATAAGATGGAGACATTCAGAGGCTGCCGTACTACACACAATATGAGGTGATTTAAGGTAGGACACAATCTAATCTCACTAGAACATAATCACATAACTGATAAGTAGTAGGACCAAGGGAAAAGTACAAAAATTCAAAAATCTAAAACTCACACCATATATTTCATTCTTTTGCATAAAAATGATATTATAACCTGGAGATCCACTGTCCACAAAAGGCTAATTTTTTAGAGTACAGATGGTAGAGATTCTATAAAGAACACTATTGCAGCTAATAAAAACAGTGGTCATGACACAAATGGAGCCTTTTTGTCCAGAATCTTCTCTACTCTAAACTGTAAAGTGGATTCAAGATAATTTATTTGGGTTGTCTATCTGTATGTTTGTTTGGATTTTCTTTTTGTCTTGTTACTGAGATCTCACTGTGGCCTGGTCTCTATGACCTCCATCAAAAGAAATCAGAAACATATGAAGTGTAGTGTAGAATACAGATTAAGTGTATTACAATATAATGTGAGTAATCTTGCAGGTGATAGTAGACAGTACTCGAAAAACCATGGTGGATGAAAATATTCATGTGGTGAGAACTGAGACTTCCCAAAGAGATCACCATTTATACTATTTTGTATGTAGGTTTTATGCTATTGATTAAAGTTTCAAAGACAGTTTACTGAAGTGCATTTTCCTGTCCAAGTGATTAACAGGCCCATTGGGACTGACTCTTAAAGGAAGTTATAATAGTATATATCCTTGTTCTTAACCAGAAATCCTCAGTTACATACCAAGTTTATGTATTTAGGGAAGTTTAGAATGTGAAGTCTCCATACTGGGGAGTGACTCATCCTCAATGACTTTCTAGCTTGCCAATATCTGAGTAATGGGAATCTGGCTTAGGACTATGTAGCCAAGCCTGGTCTTGATGTCATGGCAATCCTGTCTCAACATCATCTACTGACTGACCCAAATATAAGAGAAGATTTATATATGAATCAAAAGTAAGAAAATGTCCTACAGGCTTGCCTAAGACTTTTACTCAAATGAGGTTCCCTTTTTTCCAAGCTGACATAAAACTAGCTAGAACAAGGAAAATAATTTTTTTGAAACAGGAACTCCCTATGTAGGCCTAGCTGTCCCTAAACTATCTATGTAGACTAGGCTATCTTTGAACTCACAGAGATCCTCCTGCCTCTGCCTTGCAAGAGCTGGGATTAAAGGATCATGTCACTATACCTGGCTAAGAATATTTTTAATTCATCAGTTTGCATATATGTCTGTAAGTATGAACAATACACAAGTGAATTTATAAATTGTACAAAACGTGCATGAATGTATGTTTGTATACATTTGCATATGTTCAAAGTTATTTTTGAAAGTATACAAGATATTTTAAAAAGTGCTTTCACACTAAGATAAGAAGGTAAAAGTAGGTGATAATAGCATTGCAAATATTATTTTGTTACAGCAGCCTTTTTCATAATTTTTATTATGTAAGCAAATAATTACCCCAAAAGCATTAGTTTTTTTCTAAATATGATTATTTCTTTATCAAATTCTATGCCATATACAGCAGTAGTTCTCCTTTATGATGGAGATAAGAGCTGGATATTTCTTATAAATAGTATTCAGTGTCTAGAAACTTGTGAGAACAAAATGAAAAGATGTGTACAATGGAAAAGCAAGCAACTGAAATTTCAAACTTCTATTTTCTTCCTCTATAGTTTTATTTGCTGGAGCTCCAAATGACTACACTGGGACAGAATGATAACTATGACTATAAAGGAAAATACTACAGACACCAGTGGGAGAGGAAGGCAATTACACCTCGTACTACAGAAAGAGATTAAGAACAGAGTAAACTCGGAGGAAGAGAAAATAATTTTACAGAATGGCTATCACTGCTACAGCTGCAGACCAGAACACTAAATGCCAGTGACAGTAGGCAGGACTTCTTGTCCAGTCATACAGGCCAGAAATCCATCACTATCTTTCCAGTCTTCAAACCACTCTACTGTGGAGGGAGTGAAAAGGCTAACAGCCAGGCCTACGAAAATTGTTTCTTCTGTGAACAAGAGACTTACAATGTGAAAAGCTTCATAAAATGTATTGTATCCTTCCCCCTCAATAAATGACAAAATCTCTCTGACAAACTGTTAATTGTTCAAGGCCAGTTATGGAATGATACGTATGGCCAATTTGATGCATATAAAACAAATACAAAACACAATGCTACTTTTATTCATGCATGTAAGTACAAATACAACTATGTGAACATGGCTACAGCATATAAAATTAATATACACAAAAAAGCTAGAGTGCTAAGGATCAGTCAGGTAACCATATCACCCCTTGTGTGTGCATGTGTATGTGTATGTGTGTTAAGTGTGGGAAAATATTAATTTTTTGGCTTCTATGAAGTTAAAATTTTGCTGTTATATATTTTTATGAATACAAGTACAAGAGCAAAGTTGATAATAGTTAATAAAGATCATAAAAGTAAGAAAATTCACTAATATTAACATGGTATCTGATTTTGTGAATTTGGTTTTTGAACTGTTAGTACCCTATAAATCTCAAAAATCTACAAGCTTTTTTTTCCTTCTCCATGTTGATTTGATTCATTTGACCTTTATTTAAGTCCAGAGAAATGTGGGTTTAATGGTTTTGTTTTATATAATTTTGTTAAATATACAGCAGACAGTGTTAGCAAGTAAATTATCCATTTAATAGTTCCCTATACTTTCTATTCTAGGCATTTTTGTTAATTGTCTTTTTATCCTATCATTTTACTCTCTTAGCTCTCAATTAGTTTTAATCTCCAAAGAGAATGAGGGTAGCATTTAGCAATCCCTTTAGAGATACTTCAGGTTTTCATAATGTATATAAATACATACTCTGTATCCATAGGAAACAAAAAAAACAAGTAAGTAAAAGTAAACTTCAGGTATTTTGTTTGTTTTGTTGTTGTTGTTGCTGTTTCTTTTTCTGACAGGGTCTCCTGTAGCTGGCCTCAAGTTCATAGACACAGATGATCTTGACTCCTTGTTCCTCCTGCCTCTATCTCTCAAGTACGGTTATCATCATGTACGTGTTCCAAACACAAAGAAAGAAATCCGATTTCAAATACTGGACTGGGGAGACTGCTCAGTGGTGAAGGAATTTGCTACCAAGGTTGATAACCTTAGCTGGTTCCCTAGGGAACCACACAGATGCAGGAAAGAACCAATTCCCAGGGCTTGTCTTCTGACATCCACAAGTACATGGTGCAGCCTAGTTCACCCATGCACACTCATGCGCCATGCTTGTATCTTAAGGTTATTGTTCTTAAGGTCACCTCCTAAATGTATCTAAAAATAATGATAGCGAAAGAATATCAAAAGGTGATTGAAAATCACTAATTTTCATTTTCTTATCTCATTAAATAGTATTATACTTTTCTTCACATTATTCTATAGAGCTCATATATGTTATGTGCAGGAAAGAGTTCTAAATTCCTTTTCATTTTGAAATCCTAGGAAATTAAAACTGAAAATGGACCTTTAAGCTTATGGAAGTAGGATAATTGCCTTACTTCTCTAACCTTGAGCAGCGTATCAGTTATGTTTCCAATGTGACCATAAAATTGAGTAATTAGAGCATAATTTAACAATTATATTCTTTTAAAAAATATAGATTGGAAACCAAATGAGAAACCCAGAGGCAGTAGTGGGGTAAGTTTAAGAATGCATCAATAAAACACAGAAGCAGAAGTGGCAAGAGAGAAACAGGTCGAACAACCCCCCCCCCAAGAAGGAAAGATCCATTAAGATCAGCCAGTCAGAGAAGACCATGCAAGAGATATCTAGAACTCAACTCATTTTTTTCCTCTTTATTTGTAATTACATCATTTTTTGATTATCTAGTATCTAAAATATGTTCCATAGGCAAAATATTGAAAAATCAACCTTCTAGGCCATAGAAAAATGGAAGAATGAACAAGTTTCTGGAGATGCAACCAGAGAACCATTTACAACAGACAAAGTGAAAGAGAGAAAGAGAACTTGGGAACCTGTGTGTGGCACTGACATAAGACTCAGACCTTTTGAACTGTGTGATAGCACACTAAATGTGGGTAAGAGCATTGGTGATTTTGAATGAGAGGCAATACTTCAAACTTGTTTTTGCATTCGACTCGGCAATCTTGCACGCTTTTCTGTAGGAAATTCTGACCTCTCATTGAGACAGGTTCACAACTGAGCCAAAAGATATAAGACGTTTCTTCTTTACATTCAATAGGAGACTTGCAACAAACATGAACACAAATATATAACATTCATACAAGATCTCATAGCAACAACATTCACTGAGGGATGATTGGGCATGTTACAATCTTTCGCTAAAACTTGTTCCCTGAAACTCTGGTACAAATGTCATCAGCAAGAGTAAATTCAGCATGCTTAACATTTCACAGGAGAAGTGCCACTGGTTTAAATTTCAAAATAATGCTTCTTACAAGAAACAATGTAGTTGAGATTATTTTTTTTACAAAGAAGATGTTTAATTGCTAAATATTACTAGGTACTGTCATGCTAAATAAACTAGAGTATTATGTCAATAGCAGTATAATTTCTTGCTCTTTGGAGTGTATCTTAGAAGAATATAAGCCAACAGCAAAGAAAGAAGTTCTGTTTCTGGTAACCCCGTTATTAATTGTTCAGTTCTACCGGGCAGAGTGAGCATCTACAACAGGGCCCAGTGCTGCTGTGGGAAAAGGTTGGGGATTTCATATAATCATGAAAATAAGGACTGGTGTTTAAATTTCAGAATGGATTTCATTTTGTAAAATGGGTTAACAAGATATTACATTAATTGCCTAAGAGAAGACATTAAAACCAGGCATCAGAAGGAGACTGAGACTAGGGAATCAGGCAGGTTAACTATGGATGTTCATCGCTTCCTCTTCTCCAGATTCAATCCCCCAGCCTCATGCCTGGTTCTGAGTAGACCAGCTGCTCCAAGATCCCTCTCTCCTCTGCACTGACCTGTAGTGGATCACACCGCTCTTCTTCTCCTAATCTCACTCCACACAGTCACTGGTTTATTGTAGCGACCAACTCTAACAGGTACCACATGGGAACTCTACCATCTAGTTGAGTTAGCTAAAGATCTTCACCTCGCCTTCAGCTCCTCAAAAACAAAGACAGCTCCTCAGCCTTAAGTTCAGCTCAATAGCACAACAACTGCGGCAGCCTCCTTTCTCCATCTTGAAGTCAACTTCAGGGGACCAGGTGGATCTCATAGGTCTTTCCCTTCAAACTTCCTTACGCTCATTAATTGCTTTATGCAAGGCCCCAATTCCAGTAGGAATTCTCTGGGAATGCAGGGGCCACTGAAGTCGGCTGAGTGTGTGGGTGCATACAGAACTTCAGCTCACCCTGCATTCCTCTCAGTCCGTTCTCTTGATCCCACCCCCAGCTCTGTAGCAGAGCACCTGCTGCAGCCTGTCTTCACCCGGCCCTCATTCCCAAAGACAAAGCAGATCTTGGAAGGACACCCTGCTTTTTCTCCCTTCTTTGGGTCTGCTCAGTACCACCTCATCCCATTCCTATGTGTCAACTCCCCGTATCTAAGACATTTTACCTGGAATCCCCAGTGCCAAAACTTTCAGGATCCCAGACAAATTTCGTACAAGACAACACACAGTCACCACTGTCTCTTAAGAAACAGAGAAGAAAAAGGAAACAACGGGAACATTTTATCCATCAAAGACAAGAACATGTGCCAACACCTAGAATTACAATGATAACCAAGCGACAATACACAGAACCACAGAGGTTAGGTACAGATGAAGGACTGGAGCACAGATAGAACTCCCGAGGAAAGGGAACTATTACAGATAGCAATGGATTGATGGCAGTGCAAGACTAGAGCAAGAAGATCAAGTGGAGAGGGAAGTAAAGGAGTGAATACAGTTAGCAACTGTTAAAAACTAGTAGTAGTATATAAACCTAATACAGTGGAAGCTTCTCAAATAAAGACATAATTGAATGTGATCTAAATGAAATTGCCAAATAATGGAAAATATGGATCCTCAGCTGGCCAGCTCTTGTCACCAAATGAAGCTTCAAGTACCAGGGTTGGATTATACCAATTTGGGTTGCTGTCTAAAGGGAGGCCTTGCAATCCCCAAATAACGCAGACTATTACCTAGGCTATAGGTTGCTCTCTACAAGCTGATGTCAAGGCCCCGCTGCTGAAGACAACAGCCACACAACTCACTGAACCTAGAGAAATAGAGCTGGTGCCTACATAGAATCTTCACCCTTATAATCTATTGGTTTTGGTTCAGGAAGGGACTCTGCATGGGAAAAAGATAAAGTTTAGCCATGAACCCTTTGCTTTACAATGGTGTCCTGCCTACAAGATAGGTTAATGCAATGGTAGCACAAAGTTTTTGGGAATAACCAAACAATATCTGATTTGAATGAAGTCACACTTCATGACAGTGCTGGGATGATCAAGAACTAGACAGTCCATTAAAGTAGGCTAAAACCCAATGAAATGCTTGTTTAAAAAATAATGTAGCAATAAAATGACTCCTAATGACAATCTGCTACACTCATAGGCTGGGACCTTGTGCAGCCATCATCAGAGATGCTCCTTCCAGCAGCAGATGGCAATAAATGCAGAGACACACAACAAGATACAATGAAGACCCTGAGAGATCTTGGAACACTCAGCTTTAGATATGTCTCCGTGAAATCCATACTCTATGGGCTCAGCAAACCCTACAGAAGAGGAGGTTGAAAGAGGGTAAATCCAAAGGAGATAAAGTACATCAAGGAAACAAGGTTCCGTAATTCAACATGAATGATGCACATATACATATGTGAACTCACACACACTGAGGCAACTAGTGCAAGGTCGGAAGAAGCCTACGGTAGATGAGAAGTAGAGCTGAAAGGAGAAGTAGACACATGCTTCCATCCTTAACCTAAAAACAAAATTTCAATTGATAACCCCAGACAGCCAACAGAAAACAACATCAATTTCATCTCTGGAGGTTCTTTTTCTTAGAATGTCATACTAGGTTCTTTCCTTTTTTAAATACAATTTTTGTCTTATTAGTTTTTATCTTTAGTTTTTATTTTTCTTCTCTCTTTTTACCCTACAGGTCTTCTGCATATATATCATGATCTCAAGTTTACTGTTTTTATAAAATTTGTGTACAAATAAATGTGTCGCTATTTTTTTTTAATGCCTTCTTTGGGACTCTTTTTCTTCTGTTTGGTTGTTTTGATCAGTTCCAATGATTTATTTTTTGTTTTATATTATATTTTATTTTCTGTATCTTTATACATATATATACACATATATGCACACACACATATATAAACTTAGAATTTTGCTTGTTTTCTAATGAGAGACAAGAAGGTGATGGATCTAGATTGGAAGGGAGTTGGAGAACTGTGAGGTCTAGAGGAAGGGAAAACTGTAATCAGAACATACCATTTGTGAAAAATATCTATTTTAAAAAAGGAAAATAATTAAATCTGCTAGTACAAGAAATTACCAGACATTATTATAAATAGTTCATAGTCATAATAAGCTCAAGACTTACTGCCTTTACCTAGGTCTACTGTTCCATGACACTATGAGACACCAACTTTAAATTCCCTTTCCCAAAGGCCTAATGTGTTAAAACACTAAAATCCAATTACTCTAAATACTTTAGCTATCTGAAAAAAGCATTAGCGTAATATTATAATGTACAAAATTAAATGTATTTAGTGCTACTTAATGCGACACTTTTTGGATTGCAGGTACTGTGGTAAATAAAGGAAAAAGACAAACAACAATGTGACTTACTGATGTCTACATTCCATGGTCCAAATAGTATAATGATCTAAATAAACCAATGGATGTCTGGGTTATAATTAAGTAATGCACATTTTAAAATAGAGTAAGATATAGCTTTGTAGAAGGTGATATTTGAATATAAACTTTGTTGAGTGATTATTAATATTTAAGAGTAATAATAATTTCAATAAAATCAGCAGTTACTTATTAACTAGCTTTGTACCCAAATAACCACACAAAGAGACTAGGAACTGTTTAATCAGCCTAGAGCACAATGCTGCACAATTGTTACTCCATCCTAAACCTCCATGCTAGCCTGGTTTCCTCCCATTTGGATTTTCCGCATTATACTTGCTTTTAAATCATCTTCTAGGCCCAGTTCATTTCTCCTGATATTTCTCAGTCTTATCCTTGTGGTTTCATCCTCTCCTTACTCACCCAGATGTTCCACGCTCTTCTCTGTATTGCTCAACATCGGCTATTTAGTTTTTATTGGCAACACAGAGAACAAATGGTAACATGTTTACACAAACTTGAGACAGGGGCTACTTAGATTAATATCAAAATGCAATGTTCAGAAAGTAGGGTAGAAATCAGCTTTTGAATGAACAAGGGTAAACTGTGCATAGTCCTCAAGAACATTATGACAACAAAATTTGCATAAAGTTTGATATACAAAGTGTTAGAAAATAATAATGCAATTGTTTATTTAGAAAAAGAGTGTTTGTTGAAGAAGAAAACAAAGTAACATTACTGGTGGTTGGAGTGTTGCATAAATAGCAAACCCTCTGTGCCTGATTGGAATGTGGAAGTCCCTAACCTGCACTCCCTGTATACTCAGGTCATTACTTTCATTTCATCTCAAGTATTTGATGGAGCTGAAGACCAGATAGCTTAATTTTACAAAAGTTGTTTAGTGGGTAAGATGTTTTTAGGTCTAGATAGATGTTTTAATCTGATAAAGATGAGATAAGATCGATATTGATTTACATTCAGAATTTCAGACTCTATGATGAGTAAACCTTAGAAAACTAGTCTTATAAACTAACATGGAAATATTCTGTACACTGTAATAACACATGTGCACACACATTAATGCACATAATAATGCAATAGTAAATAGCTGATAGAAATGTAATATTATGTGAGTTATCCTCTGGAAGCTTCTAGGATGTTATATTCTCCAGAAACCCCTCTTCTGCATGTTTATTTTAAGGAATTAAAGCAAAGATTTCTTTTAATGTTCACAATCACGCTGTTGATAATAGGTGAATCTCAAATAACCATCAACACAAAAATGGAAACAGAAAATATATCACACATGTAAATGTAATGTTATTCAGTTATTATTATTGTTTTATTATTTCATAATTGACAGAATAAATGAACTTGTAGGACATTGAGACAAGTCCTATGTGAAAGAAGCCAGTTATAGATGAACAAACAGCTTATAATATGTCTGGAAGGCATATGATACTATAAATTCTTGTGTTAGACAGTTGCCAGGAGTAGGAGGATGAAAAAGAGGAGTTTTTATTCTATGTAAAAAATATTAGTATGGAATAGGATTAAATTTTTGAGATTTTTACGAAGGGCATTATGTCAATATTCTATTATGAATTGAAACGAATAAGATTTTAGCTGAAATATTCTTACCTTAATGAAAAGAATAAGGCAAGCAAGTTCTAAAATAATTTTGAGAGAGATTTATATCTGTATGTGGTTACTCTGTGTGACACATTAATGTGATCTTACACCATCAGAACTGATGCTTGTCCCTCAATCATACATGAGTTACTTTTATTTATTCCTTCTGAACATAATATTGTCTATCTTAAAACTTCTCAAGTAATCATGCAGCTTTATCCTTAAAAGCTAGAAGGATAATTGATATATTGGTTCTGAAAATATATATATAACCTGAATTGTACTTGACACCTGCAATAAGTCTCTGACAGTTTCTCTTGTTATTTGCCAAATCATTCCCCAATCATTATTTTGCATTTACTTAAAAAAAAAAAAAGTAAAAATTCATTCTGGTTTTTGGACCAGCTGTTCTTATTGTGAACTTCAAAAAGTTTCCCTAACCACCAGCCTCCCATGGCTCTGTTTTTAAGTTCTGAAAACAAGCTGGGATAAATTTAGAAATCAAGAACAAAGCACATATGAGACTCTAGATTTAACAGCTTGTGCCTTTTAATGGCATCTGTCACCATGTCTTTGAAAACCTATTTATCACTACAATCCCCTATGGCACCGTTGTGAAATAGTGTCCCTTTTATCTTCTTCATGCAAGCGCCTCATGTGAGTAATATCATGGGATGGAAACAAGGATATCATCTTTGATAGAGAATTGGAGTGTTTGTGAACTAAAAAAAAATCTTAGTGCTCGTACCATCATATATGCATGTAAGTTAAACACAGCATTTTTAGTCTCCTGTGGAAGCACCCCCTTAATATTATCCAGACAGTGCACTAAGCATGCTGCTTTCCACAACTATGAAATACTCATGACAAAGAAGGGCAGAGCGGTGGGCAAGAGTAAAGAAAGTGGACAATAATGTTCTTTTAATACAATGGTAAGCAGATCTAACTTGCATATGGATTAGAAAAACATATAAATATATGTAAATTTATTTTTAGGATTAAAAAAAACTTCCAAAGTCAGTGACAATAAATCTTTCTGTCTTACTTCCCAAACAAAATGGCAACAAGAATTACTGAGGAAAAGGAATAATTGAACCTCTATTGATTCATCATCCTTCTGTTTCCACCGTAGATTTGTGTCTGAAATGATTATTAAATGAGTAAAGTAATACAGTGATGTCTTGCTTATCATAACTGTTCAGACTTAAAGACTGACTTTTAAAGAGAAGTGAATCCCTCTTCTACAGGAGCCCTCTTTTCAACAAGTGCCCCTCTTGTTTTATAGTTTTAATCCTCTCTCTCTCTCTCTCTCTCTCTCTCTCTCTCTCTCTCTCTCTCTCTCTCTCTCTCTCTGTCTCTCTCTCCTCTGCCTCTCCCTCTTCCTCTCCCTGTCCCTTTCTTTCTCCTTTCTCTCTCCCTCCCTCTCCCTTAATCCACTCTCTCTGTGACCCACTAAATTTTAGAAAGGTTGTTGGCATGAACATGAGTCAGAGTTATTTGCTGGAGCATATGTAGCTTATAAGTGAATAAATATACAACAAAAGAAGATGACATTACTGGTCTCTGTGACTATAACTGCCAATGGTCCTTCAGGGAAGAGTGAAACCTTGGAAGTTTCTCCTCCAATCAAGATGAAACACAGGTGGCATTGTGCCTGGATTTCAGCTTTTCTTTGCCTGATACTTGCTTTATACCAGCTCTGAAGTCAGATCTGTTTGTCTCTGCCTCATGATTTAAAGTCATGTTTGTATTTCAGCCTGATCACACAGCCCTAAATCTTTGCTTGTGATCTCTTGTCAGCTGCATTGCATAGACCTAGAAGATCTTTGGATGTGATCTTTTGCCAGAATAGGCACGTTCTGAATTAGCATTCTTCTACATGGACCAGTTACATGTCTCTTAATTAACCACTGCTAATTGGAAAAATAAAAGTTTCTTTTATGAGTATCTGTATATATGTATAAAAGTATTTAAAGACAGTTAGGAAAACATATCCATTTATGCACGCAATAGGAGTTAGGGCCTATACTCTCACAGCGCTGCTCTTTACCAAGTTCATATTACCAAGCACAAGTTCCTTCTTATGGAGGGGACCTCAAATCCAGTCAGAGAGAAGCTGGCTATCACCACAACACTCATGCCGTTATTGTGCCAATAAACATGTCTTACTTGGCAAGTATTGCAACCCACAAGGTTTGTAAATGAGTAAAACTGTCGGTAACAATACAGGCTGTAAACTTCAAACCCCTACCCAGATCTAGCCAATGGACAGAACATTCTCCACAGTTGAGTGGAGAGTGTGATACGACTTTCTCACGTACTCTGGTGCCTCATATTTGACCACGTCCCCTGGAGGGGGAGACCTGGTGGCACTCAGAGGAAGGCTACCAAGAAGAGACTTGATACCCCATGAGCATATACAGGGGGAGGAAATCCCCCTCAGGAACAGTCATAGGGGAGGGGAATAATGGGAAAATGGGGGCGGGGGAGGGAAGAATGGGAGGATACAAGGGATGGGATAAACATTGAGATGTAACAAGAATAAATTAATAAAAAATTATGAGAAGAAAAAGGTAATTTTTCTCTTAAAGCAGCCGGAACAACATCTCCTGGCACTGTAAAAGCTAGCCAGAAAGAGGTATTTATTTACTTCAGTGACAAATTGGTTTCCACATGCCCTTTAGTCAATGTGTATGGTACTTACAACAATAAGTTCTTACCACCTACTTTGGGAGGACAACTAGGGCAATGGTAATAACTGCTGTTGTCTGGGGTAGTGGCTGGTATTTCTCTGGTCAATACCTCATGCAGAGATACCCCATATCTAGCATAAATATTTCCATTTAATAGCTTATTCTATCCTCCCATGCAAGAGTACCTCCATTCAAATTTTTTCTTATTATTATATTTTAATGAGGGAACAAAATAATAGGTTTCTCTATAGCTTAAATATATGAAAGAAAACATGGTGAGATTGACTTTCTGTGCATTGCTCAATATAGTATTTCCATGTTTCACTCACTTTCCTGAAAATTTCATTCTTCTTTACAGCTGAATAACATCCATTGTGTACATGGACCACAATTTCCATTTCAGTTGTAGGCTCTCTGTTGTAGTCTATTGATTTGTGAAATAAATATTATAATATTGCCTTGTAATAATAGTTAACCAAAAAGTATTATTAAATAATTTTATACTATCTAATTAAATCATAATCTGTAATAATATTAGATTATATTTATATGTAATATTTCAAGTATACTATATGGTGTTTAATTTGTATGTATTACACTGGAGCATTGATATTCATTGAATTTATAAATAACATAATTTAGTCTGTAAGGCTGAATATTATTTAGATTTTTTTAAAGAAAATAACTTTGTTAGCTGGGTGTGGTAATATATACCTGTAATCCCAGCACTCAGAAAGTGGGAGCAGGGGTATGTGAGACCTGTCTGAAAGATAAAATCACTTCAGACAGCTACTGAAGCAGAACATTTCACATTTAACAAGTTATTTAATATTCCAAATTATGCACTCCTAATTCATTAACTGGCAGAAAAGAGATTCTTATTAGCTTTTTGTTTTTGTTCAGATTGTTGTTGACTCTGTGTGAGTTTTACATCATGCCCAATCTCACTCATCTCCCCATCCCTCAATACCTTCCCTGTGCCATTGCAACCCGCCTCCCCACCAAGGGAAAAAAATAATCTCATTATGGAAGCTCTAGTGTGTCACAATGTGTCTCACAGTATACCCTTTTGTCTACTCTTCACTATTTGCAAATGTTCATTTCAATGAGTCATTGGTCTGGTTCAAGCTTCTGGTGTCTGTTACACTACAAATACTGGCTCCTAACAAGGACTCCTCTCAGATACCCTGTTGTCTCTATGTGTCTTGGAGGTTCTGCAGCTTTGGATCTGTAGGACCAGCCCCTTTGCACGTTCCAGCAGTTTATGGGGCTAGCTCACTTGATGCCACAGCCTCCACCCAAAGGGAAGAGCCAGCTGTCCTGCTCTCCTGACCTTTGGTGATAACAGACCCCTGCTGCTACAGGACCAGGAACCTAAACATGGCCCTTAGTGGCATCACAGGCCAGGGCCTCACCATGACATTAGGTGGCATCACTGTCTACACGCATCAGGCTGTTTTCTCACTACCCTCGAGTCTCCCGTTCCTCTTCATTGTGCACACATCCTTCGGCTTCTCTTTCTCTTCCATCTCTTTACCAATTACTTACTTGCTCATCTTTTGTGGCACCCAGTGTCTCTGGGTGTCTGGGGTAATCTCAGGAGTGATCACGGGAGTGTTATATCTGCCCATGGGGCATGGCATGAGGTGAGAGATGTCTAGACATAGTCTGCCCCACCTAGGCCCAGAGATTCCGTATTGCTGCTCATTTCAGGCTTGCTACCTGCTCAGGCCTCATGGCTCTTGGCAGGATAGAGTTTTCTAAACAGTCAAGTTGTTGAAAAAGTAGAATGAATATATAATGAAAGTCTTATTTTGATTATAACTATTTAATCTATTTATCTGGTTGGAGGTTCTTCTAGGATCTGACATTTTTTTCTGATTTATTTATTTATTCACTTTAATGTCCTGATCACTGACCCCTCCATCCTCTCCTCCTGGTCCCACCCTCTCACTTTTCCCCCACTCCCTCCTTCCCTTCATCTCAGAAAAAGAGGGCCCACCCTCCATACCAACATATCCAACCGCATCAGGATCAAGCACACTCATCTTTCACTGAAGCAAGACAAAGCATTCCAGCTGGAGAAAGTGATCCAAAAGCCAGCAACTGTGTCCATGTCAGAGAAGGCCCCCACTCCAGTAGCTAGGGGACCAACATGTAGACCAAACTACCTATCAGCTATATATGTGTCAGGGTCCTAAGTCCAGGCCACACATGCTCTTGGGTTGGTGGTTCAGTCTCTGTGAGCCCCCAAGGGGCCAGGTTAGTTGACTCTGTTGGTGTTCTTATTTCTTGCCCACTGTGGTTCTCTCTATCTTTCTTTGAACTCTTCTACAAGACTTCCTGATCTCCACTTAATGTTTGGCCATGGGTCTCAGAATCTGTTTTGATCTGCTACTGGGTAAAGCCTCTCAGAAGACAGTTATGCTAGGCTCCCATCTGCAAGTATCACAGAGTACCATTAATGGTTAAAAGGGTTTGCTCTCTCCCATGGTGTGGGTCTTGAGTGGAGCCAGTCATTGGTTGGCAGTACCCTGAATCACAGCTCTATTTTTATTCCTACACATATTGTAAGCTGGGTAAATTTTGGCTCAAAGGTTTTTGGGTGGGTTGCGGTCCACTTCCTTCCCCTGGAAGTCCTGCCTGGCTATAGGAGATGGTCATTTCAGTCTCTATATCCTCCACTACTAGGAGTCTCAGCTGGAGTTACTCTCATATCTTCCCAGGAGCCTACGTCATCAGGTATCCAGCTTGCCCCAGAGATATCACCACCTCATCAATGTCCCTTCTTTCACCTAGTCCTTTCAACTTTTTATCTCAAGACCCAGCTATACCACTCCTGGGTATATACTCCAAAGATCCTCTACCATACCACAAGGACATTTGCTCATTTATGTTCACCACAGCTTTATTCTTCGGTTTTTGTTTGTTTGTTTGTTTTGTTTTGTTTTTCGAGGCAGGGTTTCTCTGTGTAGCCTTGACTGTCCTGGACTCGCTTTTTAGATCAGGCTGGCCTCGAACTCACAGCGATCCACCTGCCTCTGCTTCCCAAGTGCTAGGATTAAAGGTCTGCACCACCATGCCTGGTTCACAGCTTTATTCTTAATAGCCAAAAATTGGAAACATCTCATATGTCCCTTAGCTGAAGAAGGAATAAAGAAACTGTGGTGCATTTACACAGTGGAATACTACTTAGCTATTAAAACAAGGAAATCATGAAATTTGGAGGTAAATGGATGGAGGTAGATAATATCAGCCTCAGTGAGGTAACCCAGACCCAGAAAGATACACATGGTGCATACTCACTTATAAATTGATAACAGCCATACAGTGCATGATAACCGCACTACAATACACAGACCCAATGAACCTAAGTAACAGGAAGGGCCCAAGGAAGGATGCTTAAATCTCATTCAGAAAGAGAAATAAAACTAGACACAGAAAGTGGATGGAGTGGGAATTGATTGGGAGGAGGGAAGGAAGAGATAAAGTGGGTGGAGAACAGGTGTGTAGAGAGTGGATCTAACATTTTTTATGTCTTGCCAATTATTATTTTATTACAGAGAACTTAGCCCATTTAGCTTTGAACATATTTATCTATCTTGTATCAATAAGAATTACATAATTGCTCAAAATCAAGTGCTTACTGTAAATTGTTTTTCTAGTTCATAAAGTACCTTAGGTTTGTCTAAACTAAAATCATTTGATGTAATGAAAGAAATTTCTGTATAATCTGGCAGTATAATTTTAATAAACTTCCTTTTGACATGCTATTACCCAGAAGCCGCTTTGGGTATAAACTTGCATCCTCTATCCCTTAGGACGTTGCCCTGTTACCAACATTACTTTGGATTTTGTATCTCTCAGAGGGACAAAGCTCTCTGGAGGGTTCCATAACTGTGTCTCCCCAATGCTTAGCTCTAAGGGGCTGCTGTAAATAGACTGCTTCAGTCTGCTAACCCTGCTTGAACTAACCAAAATTTCAAACATATACCTGTGAGCCCCCCCTCTTTGTGAGCACAACATTAAAAACAAATGACAATTTATGTATCTTTACAAATATAGGGGTGGTTTGGTAATCAAAATTATGTTTCTCCACTAACAAATAGAGGTATGATTAATAGTCAAAATGAGATGATTTGGATATCAAATTGTATATAAATTGGTCTCCATTAGCCACCTGAGTGATATCTAGTTTTTCAAATGTAGAAACAGAAGCTCAATGCTTTGAAATGACCATCAACTGAAGAAATTTCATTTAGACTCAATGGAAATGATGAGGCATTTAAAAGGTTTTCTACGGGAGCACTTTTAAAGCTTATATTTGCAGTAGAATTGCAGTAGAACAGCATCTAGGTTACATGTTTCCAGTTTTTACTAAGATATTCAGAAATAGAACGTAAAAAATATTAGACACATATCACCATCTGTGACCTTGAGATTTATGGTGATCATCATTAGATAAATTAGCCTTCCAATTGCTGTAAACTACAGATAAATTAGATCTCAAGAACCGTTTTATTTTCAACATAATTTGATCTCAGAAGAGTATTCTTAATGAGAGCAGAGTAACGATTCTTAAGAAGATTCCAATTAATGTACCATATGAGCTGGAGGGAAATAAGCCAAAGCACTAAAAAGAAGCAAAAGTCTTTTTTTAAAGGAAATTTTGAATTAATATTGCAAAACATGTCATAGTGAAAGCAATTATATTTATAAATCTTTTCACCATAAACACTAATAGAAAACACCAAGTGCTAGCTAGTAAGTATGACTATGTGATATTTTCAGTAATCAGGAAGATAAGAAAATGACTATAAAATTAATAATTGTTCTCTACCAAATGGACAAAACTATATTAAAATCTGATCTTTTTGAAATGAGAATTTTAAAAAATATATTCTTTTCCATCTTTATGGCTTGCTATACACATCTGAAGCAAATAACTTGTAAGTTCACAAAAGTCCAAATCAAAGTAAGTTGCTCAGGGATTATCTCTGTAGGACAGAAAATGTGACTTTACCAACTTATAGTTCAAATGTAAAGTTATCCCTCATGGGTTTGACCACTTGGTACTCAGCTGATGCCGCTCTCCTTAGTGGCTAAAGAGCCTTTGTGAAATGGGTCCTGACGAGAATAGGAGGACCACTGGAGTGGGCAGTGCATTGGCTGTGATAGCTCAGCCCATCTTCAGAAGCACATTCACTCTTCCCTGGAAAGCCATGCCAGGGTAAGCCAAGGTACTTTTCACTTCTACCGGTTTGTACTGAGCTGTTCCTGCTAGCATGACTTCACTGTCACAAAAGAATAAAAGTTATGAAAACAAGAAGCAATGTTAATCCTTCATCATTCTTGGAGAAATAGCACAGTATGCAAAGAATTCATCATAAAACATCTGTATCTGCATAATATACTCTATTGAATACTATATTTTATATTTGTAGAACCCACATGGTGCAATGGTGCTTTTCCTGCAGTCAGAGCACTCTTACAACAAGATGGGAGGTAGAGACTATAAAATGCCTAGAAGCTCACTGGCCAGCTAGTGCAAACAAGAATCCCCATCTCAAATGAGGTGGACATCAGTACTGATATCCAAGCTGGCCTTGTGTCCTCCAAATATATGGGATTCTAACATGCCCACAGAACATGCATGTAAACACACACTAGATGATAGATAGATACATAGATACATATGTGATTGATAGATAGATAGATAGACAGATAAATCCACTGTTAAGGTGCTGCTAAGAAATATTATAGCAAAACAATTTCAGCAACTAATACACACTATGATGTGTTTTTTAAGTTAATTAAACATTACTGATCAACTTATTGTAAGATTTTACTATTATTTGGCTTTAACCCTCTATATTCATATATATACATATACATATAAAGATATATATATATGGATCATATTTTCTATAGAAACATTTGGTCTTTCCATAATGGTTTTCTAGTGATGTTTAATGCTGAACTAAGAAATATGCTGAATACATTTCTTTCCTCTATAAACAATAATCATAATTTAATTTTGATAAAATTGCTGCCCCTCCCCATTTTGGCTTGAAATTTTTTTATCTTGCAAATAAGTTACCATAAACACTCAAAAGAGTGCTATAAATACCTCATTAAAATGTTCTCCAGGTTTCTTGGTAGTATTGCTGTTAAGAAGTTCATTTTGATGAAGGTTGAAAGAAGGAAGACTAGGAATATTGCACCACTGCCAAAGGATACGTCAGTCAATCAGCTAAGAGCAAATGAGCCCTGAGTGTCTGATAGTACCATTGCTGTCACCATCAGGGCCTCAGACACTGCAGCCAATATCCTGATCAGTGTTAGCTCTCTCCACCATTGAACTGCTCTGAGCAATGATAGCAGGTGATTGAGAAAGAGAAGGTCATGGTTATTGAAAGGTAAACACAGTATCTTGAAGCAATGGGAAGATGAAAATATACAGCAGATTTATGGCTTGGGATTTAAGAGACTGAAAACAAGCTAAGAGTACTGGATGTTCTTTCAGAGGATCTACATTCTAAACTCATAACCCACAAAGCAACTCATGATCATCTGTAACCCCAATTCTATGGCACCCAATATTTTCTTCAGGCCTTCACAAGCTCCAGGCATTCACACCAGCTTGCAAAAAAATTAAAATATTTTTAATACTATGGCATAAATCTAAAACTGAGACATCCACCCTTCTGTCCCATTGCCACAGCTGAGCTAAAGGGGACCACTGGATGCTGCTGTGGAAACCATCTTGGTATTCTTTAGATACACAGAGATACTCAGTTGCTCACACAAATAAATATATAAGAAAAGAAGTAACTACAAATAAATTTCTGTGATAGACGTAGGTTTAAATTTTTTCAATGCACAAGATATTGTGCACTGAAGTAAAAGCACAAAAAGATAATTATACATCACGACCAACTTAGTTTTAGTGCAAGGATTCAAAGATAGTTCAGTATGTGGAAATAATACACAATGTCAACAAGGTGAAATAGATTTAGGAACCGAAATCACCTGGTCCTATCAGGAGATGGAGAAAAGTCAATTGACAAAGTTTAGCAACTCTCCATGATAATAAGACTTGGGGGATTCAAAATTAATAAAATGTATATGAGCATAATGAAAGTTATACGTGATAAACAGGCAGCTAACATCATACTAAGTTGTAAGAGCCTGAAATGATTTCCTCTAAACCAAGGTAAGGAGCCAAGGGTGCACATTCTTTCCACTTTTATTCTATGTAGTACTTTAAGTTATTCTATGACAATAATACTAGAGAAATATACAAACAGGACACAAATAAGAAATGAAAAAGTAATGTTCTCTTGCTCCCTGAAGTCACATAGGAGGGTTGTCCCCAAATCCTTACAACCCTTTGGGATTTAAATAATTTTTACATATGCATACAGATAATACATTATTTTCCATTATATTTTGTTTTTTGTCTGATATTAAATGATTTTATTTTTAGCTATTGGATTTCAATTTCTATAAATTGGTTTTCTTGCCATTTTTCTTTTATTGTCTTGTCTTTCTTTCCTTGCATGCTGATTTGCTGCATGCTTGGAGGATCTAACATACTCCACTCTGTAAAGTTGGAGCATACAAAGCAGTTTGAAAGAGAGTAAGAGCTGTGTGTGGACGTGTTTAGAGAGGAAAAGAAAGGGAGAAGTGGCTTTAGTATATTAGAATCTCAAAAAGAAAAGAAAAGGTGGAAAACTAACTTTTTAAAACAAAAACACAAAATTACTCAGAAAGAACCCAGTGAAAGTATCCCATTCAAATAGCTTAAAAATAAAGTACCTAGGAATAAACCTAACCAAGGAACATGTAGACCTCTATAACAAGTTAAGACCATTTAAAAAGTAATGGAAGTAGTCGGTAGATGATGGGAAGTCTTTCTATAGGTGCTGATGGATAGAACCAACATTGTGAAAATCACTTCACCGTCACGTGTAATTTAAGCCTACAGTGCAACACCCACCTAAATCCCATGGACATTTTTCGTAAAATTAGAAAAGCAAATCCTAATTTATGTAGAAATATAAAATGCCAAAATAGCCGTAGCAACGCTAAGCAGATAGAACGATGTTAGAGCTATTTTAGAACCTCACGTCAAATTATATTACAGAACCACAGTGACACAGACCACATAGTTCTAAAACAGAAGCAGGTATGAATACTGGGGTGGGGAACAGGGTAGGACAGCTCACTCACCAGAAGGTACTGGAAAACACTCGCTATCCACTAACATAAAATGAAATCACATACAAACCTATACAGAGGTGATTCTCAGCCTCTGGGTCACAACTCTTTTGAGGGACCAGCTACCTTTTCACAGGGGTCTCATATAAGATATCCTGCATATCAGTCATTTTCATTGTGATTCATATCGATAGCAAAATTACAATTATGAAGTAGCAATGAAATAATTTTATGGTTGTGGGTCACCACAACATTAGGAAATGTACTAAAGATTCACAGATTTAGGAAAGTTGAGAGACACTGCTCTACAAATACATTAATTCTAAATGTATCAAAGACCTGGAGGGGTCAGGACTTCCACAGGGAGACCATCAGGGCCAGCAGATCTAGACCCCGAGGGGTCTGCACAAACTGATGCAACCAAGGACAAAGCATGTGAGATACCAGGACCCACTGTTCAGATGTAGCTGTTGGCCAGCCCAGGCTCAATGTGTGTGGAGAGGGGGAGAGAGAGGACTGCCTCTGACATGAACTCTGATGCTTGCAATTTGATTGCTGCCCCTTGCTGGGGCAGTCTTGGGGGAACATGGAGGAAAAAGATACAGGCTACTCTGGTGGGACCTGATAGACTGTGACCAAATGGTGTGGGGGGAGGCCTCCATTGGGGGTCTAGCAGGGGGAATGGAGAGGAAGAGGGAGGGAAGGTGGGAAGCAGAGGATGATAGCGATGGGATAACAATCAGGATGTAATGTGAATAAATTATAATAAAAAATTTAAAAACATGTAATAATAAAATTAAAATAAGAAAACATACTTAACATACTTCAACATACCAACTGCAGGCAATTCTGAATAAAGCCCAAATTTTAAAGGAAGCAATGCTGAGATTTGCCAAATTGTATAAGATGAAATTAAGATGTTTCTGCACAGCAAATGAATCTACTACGAATAGTGTAAAGAAACTGCTCACAGAGAGACACAGTGTCGGTGCCAGAAATATCTCACATAGGGGACAATATTTGAAACACATAAGTCATATATATTCTCACCACACCCAAAATGTGTCTATCATCCCCCCAAAACTCTCCCAACATATGAAACATTGTCAGTGACATGGGAAAGGTGTGACCTTAATTCACTGCTGCGTTATAGCTCAGCTGATGTAGACACAAGAAAAATATGAATGTTTCTCAACAAGCTAAAAATAGAACTAACATACGGCCCACCGTTTCCACTGCTGTGAAGATATGTAAGGGATCTATATATCCTGCCATCGAGATTCTTGCACATGTATTGCTGCTCCATTCACAAAATCAAGAATACAGAATCAGCCTAGATTCTCATCAAAACATGAATGGATAATGACAAATGTAATACATATACAAAAGGACGTTCCATTCAGCCGTAAAGAAAGATGAAATTATGGAATTTTCTGGAAATAAATGGATGGTTCTGGGAGGTAAAAGCTATCATTGTATGCTGCTGTTACTATTGTACAGCACACAGACTATTTACTGTCAGTGCGATGTGCTTGGGTACATTGACTTCTCTTTCACTCTGGTAGTAGAATCCCTGTTGCTACTAAGTGCTCTGTGTTGCTGAATGAAATAAAGAAATGCTTATCCAGAAGAGGGAAGTGTTCATGTCACCAAGGCTTTCGACTCATCTGAAGAACATTTATTTCTGCCACAGACCTCTGACCCACTAACTTAAGACTGTGCACTGTGTCTGTTGTGGAACTTCAGTGAAGATACTCCTTTGTTCCATAAGCCTGCAGATCTTCGAGTTTCTTATATGTTGAGTGCCCTGTCCCTGGGACCACAGTTTATCTATTCTGGCTTATTTCCTTTACAAATGAGTCTTAGATTCCTGTAAAAAGGTAAAGGAAATTCAATTGTCTCTTGTCTAAAGCATACAAGTACTGTTATGCTACTTTGATGTCCATAAGATAGTCTAAATGAATAAAGGATTTTAGGTTGCAAATATACTTAATCTTCTCAATGTTGAACATATTGTCTGATATTCTTGTTTCCGTTACCAATATGATGTCATTCTTACCCCTATCCTTTATATCTATTTATTCCTTGAAATACATTAGAGTTTTAATTATCTCTTCTATATTTATTTAGTGAGGGAATGTGCCAACCTAAGTCTGAGGGGGTTTCTTAAACATGAATTTAAACAGCAGAGAACTGAGATCTCAACATTGTATACATCGTATACCATTCTCATCCAGAGAAGGACACCTGTCAAGAGCCATCCTGTTATAGGCGCTCATTAGGCATGTGGGCTGTCTAGGAGGTGATCTGCTATTTCCAAGGTCTGTACCCTGAAGCACCCCCAGAACTGCTTCCAGCCTCTGACACGCCAGAAGAAGCCATTGATTTGGGGAAGTTCAGTGAGCATGAGAGATCTCTGGAAGGGATCCAGTATTTGCAGAGTCTGTACCATGATGCACCACAGAATTGCTTCCAACCTCTAAGTACACTGTCAATTGTACACTGATGCATCTCTCCAAAATCTGGCATTAAAGGCAGGCATGGTGGCACATGCTTTTAATCTCAGCATGCAGGGAGGCAGAGGCAGGTGAATCACGGTTAGTCTAAGGCCAGCTTGGTCTACAAAGTGAGTCCAGGACAGCCAAGACTACATTCAAAGCCGGCCTGGTCTACAAAGTGAGTGCAGGACAACAATGGTTGCACAGAGAAACCCTGTCTCAAAAAAAAAAAAACAAAAAAAAAAAAACAAACAAACAAAAAAAAAAAAAAAAAAAAAAAAAAAAAAAAAAGAAAAAACATCTGGCATTGGTGTGAAATGTCACTTTCTGGGTGAAATGTCACATTCTAGGTTGACCAGCTCTGACTGAGCAGACTTCATATAGGATTTTGTTGAAGATGTACTGTTTGTTACTCAGATTAATTAATCCTTGATTATGAATTCCTGATTTGATTCAAATAGTTTAAAAAGTTGAAGTTAGTTTATGGCTACAATAAATACCTTTGTGGACCTCCAGATGCTTCACTGGGGATAGCCTGGAAGTAGATTTCTGACCTCAGATAAGCCTCCACTCCAGATGGTACCATGAATCCTGGTATTTCACCATAAATATAGACAAATTGGCTTAAACTTCTCATGAGCACAAGACAGAATGGGGCTACCTAGAGATGCCTGAATTTATTCTTTCTACGAATAAAAGACAGATAAAATTATTGTCCTGAACTCATAATGAACTAAGAGATAGCTGAATAGTGTATAGTTGGGTCTGTCCTAGTTGATAAATAATATATTCTTGTATGTTTTAGACCTTATTAACCTCTAAGCCTTGTCAACTTTTGTCACTCTGAACTCACTGTGAACTTATGTAATGGATACCTAGATATGTTAAGTTTTCAAATATGTAAGCTGTTGTATTTTAGAATTCATCTGTTTTTGTGATTAGTTGCCTCTTTTTGACTATGATGTAATACCCCTTTCTCAGAAGTATAACTATGGTCACCAACAATAAACCTTGTTGAAATTGGGAAGCTTAACTTCAGTTGAAGTTAAGATGCCTGACTTCGTCCACCTTTTCTCTTTAATGCATGTGTTGAAATTGGGAAACTTCAGTTGAAGTTGAGATGTCTAACTTCATCCACTTTTTCTGTTGAGTGTATGTGTGCATGAGTGGTTTATTTTCTATCTCTCTCTTATTTCTTATTTCCCTTAGATTCGCAAATAAGTTAGCAGACTCAAAGCCATCAGCCTTCCATGGCTAATGAGCCTAAGTTTACATTGGCTTACTGGAGATCTCCACAAAGAGGCCTATCTACAGATCAAAGAGCCTCCTTTTACGATCCTGGTGCAGTCTCTAGGCAGAAGCCACTTCTACAGCCTCAGCGATAGGAAAATTGTGGTCAGTTTAAGCTCTCCTCTGCTGCAGTATAGCCAGTCCCTAGAGAAGAAACCCTGGGCTCCCTTATCTCTTTCCTCTTTCAATCCTGTTCATTTGCCTGAGCCATCAGCTCTGGCTTGACCACCCAAGAGATGAAGCAAACTGGAAGGGCATCTACATCTAGCACCTGAGACCCTACCCTGGATATCCACAGAGCCACAGCTGGGCATTAACAGACACCAAAGGACCATTTAGAAGATGCCCTTGAGAACCTGGTGAACAGCTAGGGCTGTGGAAAGCAGAAACTATAGAATCAATGAATTGGATATTAACCTGAAGTTATAATTCAAACATTTAATTAGGAAATATATTCAAACACAAGTAGGAAACTGAGGAAAGTCAATCACAACTTGAAAGCTAGTCTGGGCTTCATAGAAAGACGTTACCTCAAAAAGAGAAAAAATGAAACTAAAAAGAAGAAGCAATCAGACCTTATGTGCAAGAAAAGAATGGCAGAGTGCTGCCTGGAGGTCCCAGAGCTCAGACTGTCAGAGACAAGTCCAGTTTTGGTATGTTTCAATGCAGAAAATAACACTAATTTTATGAGATATTTCACTTGGGAACCCTAATTGAGTACTTGAAACCCATTAGAAACTCTTTCATTCTATTTCCATTTACTGTAACAAAGTATCTATTGATTAAGAGTCTTTTTAAGAATACTGTTTTAGGTAGCCCATAGTTCGGTGTATTCAGAGGCATGCTTTTAGCATCAGCTTGACTACAGTGGGGCTTCCAGAGAGACCACATCACAACGCGGGAGCACATGCAAAGAGGAGTGAGGCCCTGTTTGTCTTTCTCATTTTGTTTCCTTGGTTTATTTCTTCAATAGCAGCCCTATCTTGAGGACAAACTCAGGACTTCATGAAAACAATATTAACTAATCCCAGAGCCTGTGACTTGTAACCTCCTTCCAGGCCTCACTTCTTAACAGCCTCACCACCAGTTGGCTAGCATTCACGATTCCAGTACATGAGTCTTTGGAAGATAAATAACATCTAAAGCATAGCAGAAACTCCTTACAGTCTAGGCTCTGGAACCCTGTGATGATACATCAGCAGGTGTGATGGCAGTATCTGGAAACTGACCAGGCTCTGCGATTGCCTCTCTGAGACTATTTAGATTAAGTTGCTATCCAGACATTATTCTGAAAGAGTAATTGGGTTAATCTAAGCAAGGCAGAAAAATCTAGCCTTACTGCCGACCAGATTAGAATGAGGAAGTCCTGATTGTGGATGCACTATGATGGGCCTCCTTTCTCTCCAACTGCCACACCCATATTTCCACAATGGATTGTATCTTAATAAACCTTTAATTTTTATCTCAGCAAGAGAAAAGTAATGGACATGGTGTGTTTAATTCTATTCCCTCAGCTGAGCATAGCTATGGGTCTTGAGTGATGGAAATCCATATTCTTCCCTCTAGAAGATTATTTTTCTTGTTTTTGCTTTTTGAGACAAGGTTTTATTCTAGAGCCCCAGCAGCCAGGAGCTGTTAGTCTTGCTTCACCTGACTCACTGGTGTGAAAACAGGTCAACACAACAACCTGCCTGCTTGCTTATCATTTCTTTTTTTTTCCTCTTCCCTTTTCCTCATTGGTATTAATTTCATTTTATCTTTATATTTCTGGTGGAAGTCTTGCTAGCCAGACTTTGAATTTCTTTGATTTTTATAATTCTTACTTTTATTGCTTTTTAATATAACATTTTCTTCTTTTTTTCCATTGATATCTTAGATACAGCTTATTTCTATTAGCTTATTTTGTACCCATATTAAATTTCTAATATGCCCTTTATTTTCCTATTTAATTTGAAGTAGCCTTTAACACATATCTTCTCTAGTATCCTTTAAACCAATTCTAACATATTTTTGTTCTATCATTTTCTCTATTTTTATATTTAATTACTTTGTATGATTCATCCTTCAACATTGGCAGCCTATTTATACCAACAGGGGAGGCACTAAGAATGATTGAAAGCTTTGTATGTCATGAAGTTACAAGAGTATAGTCAGACTTCTTCCTTGGCTGACATAAATCTGTCCTATTTCAGAATCTGTTCATGGGGAAGAGCTATGCTAAAAAATGTGGATGGAAATGGTTGTCTTTATATTCCAAATGGTGGCCCTCCCTCTCTTACCTTGCACTGTAACTAAAGTCTCTAATACAGGAAATGTGCTTCCTTCGTGTGAACTTACATTGGTAGAGGACAGGATATGTAGCTAATATAGATCACTCTCCCTTTTGTAACCAACTTCTTATGAACATCTATTTGTCCACTATTTATACCACTGCCTATTCTGTCACAGTGTCACATGTACATGGCTAGAGCTTTCCAAGAGTTGTTCTCAGGCTGAAATTCACCATGCCTCTTCTACAGAGATAGATAAATCTAAAAAAGTTGTCTATATTAATTTTATATTTTAGCATTTATTTTTCTTTTAAAATTATTCAAGAATTTTCTAAATGTAAATAACCCACTTCCCTATTCCCTCTCTTACAAATCCTCTCCTATTACCATATCATTTTTTCTTCTCAACCTCATTTCCTGTGTGTGTTTATATATGCTATGTACTCAATTTCTATGTTTCTCCTTTATTAAACATAGATTATTTTATCTTATAATATAATCTGAATACAGTTTTCCCTCCCTCAACTTCTTCCAGTTATTCCCCACATCCTTTCCCGTCCGCATCTAGTCCCTTTTTGTCTCTTGCTAGAAAAGAACAGGTACCTAGGAGACAGCAACAAAACATGACAAAATAAAATATGCTAATATGAAACAAAAACCATCATATCCAAGTTGAATAAGAGAAGCCAACAGAAAAACACAGGAGCTCCAAGAGAAGGTACAAGAATAAGAGATCCACTCACTTATACATTCAGTAATCCTATTAAATTACTAAGCCAGTGCCTGAGACAACCAGGTGGTAGAAGGCCAGCACAAAACCACAAATAACAAGAGCCTGCAAAGTTCATAGCACTAAGTGTCAACATAAAGAAATTGGAGAGAACTCATACTAACAATTTAAAAGCACACCTGAAAGCTCTAGAACAAAAAAGCAAACAAACCAAGAGGAGTACATGGCAGGAATCAATCAAAGTCAGGGCTGAAATCAATAAAGTAGAAACAAAAAAGAAGTGCAAAGAACCAACACAACTAGAAGTTGATTTTCTTTGAGAAAGATCAAAGAAATTCAACAAGATACACCAACGCTTGGCTAAACTAAAAAAAAAAAAAAAAAAAAAAAAAAAAAAAGGCAGGGGAAGAGTATCGATATTGACAAAATTAGAAAAGAAAAAAGGGATATAATAACAGATAGCAAGGAAATCCAAAGAATCATTAGGTCATACTTTAAAAATCTGTATGGAGGAAAATAGGAAAATCTAAACAGAATGCATGATTTTTTGATAGATTCCACTTATCAACATTAAATCAAGATCAGGTAAACAATTTAAGTAGACCTGTAACCTATAAGGAAATAGAAGCAGTCATTAGTTGTCTCCCAACCCCCCCCCCACCCAAAAAAAACCCAGTGCCCGAAGATTTCAGTGAAAAAGACTACCACGCTATCAAGGAAGAGCTAGAATTAATACTATTCAAACTATTCTACAAAATAGAAAAAGAAGGAACATTGCAAAACTCATCCTATGAGGCCACAGTTACCCTGATACCTAAACCACACAAGGTCCAAAGAAAGAGAAACTTAGACCAATTTTCCTTATGAACATCGATGCAAAATTTCTCAATAAAATACTCACAAATGGAATAAAAGAACATATCAAAAATATAATTAACTATGATCAAGTAGGCTTCATCCCAGGGAAGCAGAGATGATTCATCATATGAAAATCCATCAGTGAATCTACCATATAAAAAAACTGAAAGAAAAAACTACATGGTCTTCTCATTTGATGCTGAAAAATCTTTTGACAAAATCCAATGCCACTTCATGTTTATAGTCTTGGCGAGGTCAGAGATACAAGGCACATACCTAAACACAATAAATGCAATATACAACAAGTCAATAGCCAACATCAAGTATAATTGAAAACTTAAAGCACTTTCACTGATATCAAGGACAAGACAAAGCTACCCACTCACTTTGTATCTCTTCACTACAGTGATTTAAGTCCTAGCCAGAACAATAAAACAACTAAAGGAGATCAAGGAGATAGAAACAGGAAAGGAAGAAGTCAAAGTATCACTATTTGAGGATGTCATAATAGTATAAATAAGTGACCCAAAAATTTTACCAAGAAACTTCTATAGCTGATAAACACCTTCAACAAGGTGAATGGATATAAAATTAGCTAAAAAAAAAAAAAAAAAAAAAAAAAAAAAAATCAGAAGCCCTACTGTATACAAGCTACAAACAGGCTAAAAAAGAAATTAGGGAAAAGACACCCTTCACATAGCCATGAATAATACAAGCAAGCCAAAGACCTGTATGATAAGAACTTTAAGTCACTGAAGAAAGAAATTGAAGAAGGTATTAAAAGATGGCAAGATGTCCCATGCTCATGTATCGGTAGGATTGACATAGTAAAAAAATGGTCATCTTACCAAAAGTAATCTACAGATTCAATGAAATTTCCATCGAAATTCCAACAAAATTCTTTATAGATCTTGAAAGAACAGATCTTAAGTTCACATGGAAAAACAAATTCAGTATAGGTTAAAAAAAAAATCTGTACAATAAAGAACTTTTGGAGGCATCTCCATCCCTAATTTCAAGTTTTACTACAGAGCAACAATAATAAAACCTGCATAGCAGTGGCATAGGAAAAGACTGGTGGATCATGGAATTAAATTGAAAACCCAGAAAAACATGTGATTTTTCACAAAGAAACAAAACCATACAATGCAAAAATGATAGTATCTATAGCAAATGGTGTTAGTCTAACTGTATGTGTACATGAGGAAAAGTGAAAATAGATCTATATTTTTCATGCAGCACAATACTAACTACAAGTAGATCAAAGACCTACCTTAAGATAAAAGAAGAAACAGTAAATCTATTAAAAGAGAAAGTGGAGGCCGGGCGTGGTGGCACACACCTTTAATGCCAGCATTCAGGAGGCAAAGACAGGTGAATTGCTGCGAGGTCAAGGCCAGCCTGGTCTACAAAGGGGGCTTAGAACAGCCAAGGCTACAGAGAGAAACCCTGCCTCTAAAACCCGAGAGAGAGAGAGAGAGAGAGAGAGAGAGAGAGAGAGAGAGAGAGAGAGAGAGAGAAGAGCCTTGAACTCATTGGCACAGGAAACAAGTTCCTGGACAGAACACCAAAAGCTCAGACTCTAATATCAACAATCAATAAATAGGACCTCTTGAAACTAAAAAACCTTCAGTAAGGCAAGGTTCATTGTCAACAGAACAAAACAGCAGCCAACAAACTGGGAAAAGATCTTCACCAACCCTATATCTGACAAAGAGCTAATATGCAAAATATATAAAGCACTCAATAAATTAAATACCATCAAACCAAATAATCCAGTTTAAAAGTGGAGTACAGAGCTAAACAGGAAATTCTCAACAAAGGAATCATGAATTGCCAAGAAGCACTTAACAAAAGAAATGCTCATCATCATTAGTCATCAGAGAAATGCAAATCCAAATGACTCTGAGATTCCATCATACAACCATCAAATGACAAAAACAAAAAAACAAAAACAAAACAAAACAAAAACTCAAGTGACAGAACTTGCTGGCAAGATGTGAAGAAGGGGTGGGCTGAAGAGATGGCTCAGAGGTTAAGAGCACTGACTGTTGTTCTTCCAGAGGTCCTGAGTTCAATTCCCAGCAACTACATGGTGGTCATAACCATCTATGATGAGATCTGATGCCCACTTCTGTCATGCAGGATACAGGGAAAGCATTGTATATATAATAAATAAGTCTTTTTAAAAAAGATGTGAAGAAAGAGAAACACTTCTTCATTCCTGGTGGAAGTACCAACTTGTACAACCAGTTTGGAAATCAATTTGGAGGTTTCTCAGAAAAATTGGAAATAGCTCTACCTCAAGACCCAGCTATACCATTCCTGGGCATACACCCAAAAGATACCCCATTCTACAACAAGGACATTTGCTCACCTATGTTGATAGCACCTTTATTCGTAATAGCCAGAATCTAGAAACAACCCAAATGTCCCTCAACTGAAGTATGGATAAAGAAACTGTGGTACATTTACACAATGGAATACTATTCAGCCATTAAAAACCAGAAAATTATGCAAATTTCAGATAAATGGATGGAACTAGAAAAGATAATCCTGAGTGAGGTAACCTATACCCAGAAAGACACTCATAGTATATACTCAGTTACAAGTGGACATTAGCCATATAATTCAGGATAATCATATGAAACTGCATAGACCCAAAGAAGCTAAGTAACCATGAGGGCTCAAGACAGGATGCGTGAATCTCACTGAGAAAGGGAAATAGAATATACAGAAGATGTGCCTGAAAAGAAAGTACAGGATAGGAGAGGGAAGTTAGGGTGGAGATTTGTGTGAAGAGAATGCTGAGGGAGCCAGGAGAGCAGAAGGCTGCAGAGAGAGAAGAAATTGTGGCCTGGGCATCGCTGAGATGGGATGAAGACCTATGACAGGGTAGTTTCCTAGGAGAATATGGGGGTGACTCTAGCTGAAACCTCTACTATCAATGGACATGAAGACTGAAGGGCCCACCCTGTAGCAATATAGGACTCCTAGTAGAGAGAAGGGAACATCAATCCATTCACAAAACTTCCACCCAAAATTCACCCTGCCTACAAAATGTGCAGGGATAAAGAAAAAGCAGAGATTGAAGAATTGTCCAACTAAAGCCTGGCCCCCCAAAAAGCAAGAGAACCAACCCATGACTCTATCAATGACACTGCTATGCTTGCAGACAGGAGCCTAGCACAACTCTGTCCTCTGAGAGGCCCCAAACAGCAACTGACTGAAATAGATGCTGAGACTCACAGCCAAACACTGGGTCATGCATAGGGTGTCTTGTGAGGAAGAATAGAAGGGCCTGGAGCACAAGAAGACCGACAAAGCCAACTAACATGGAGCCATAGAGACTTATTGGGACTGAAATACCAACCAAGGATCATGTCTGGACAGGACCTGGGCCCCCTACACATATGCAGCAGATGGGCAGATTAGTCTTCATGTGGGTCCCCTGATTTGAGGAGCAGGGACTGTCACTGACATGAACACTGTTGCCTGCTTTTTGATTACTTCACCCTGGTGCAGCTGCCTTGCTAGGCCACTGTGTTAGACGATATGCTAAGTACTGATGCAACTTGATATGCTGGCATGGGTAAGTATGGGAGTTTCCTTTTTCTGAGGGTTGGGAGAGGGGGTCCAGGGAAGAGGGATGGAGGATAGCACTAGAAGACAGGAGTGAGAGGTCTATGGTTGGGATGTAAAATGAATAAATAAAAAATTATTAAATAGGACTTCATGAAAACGAAAAACTTCTGAAAGACAAATGATACAATCGATTAGACAAAGTGGGAGCTTACATATTGGGGAAATATTTTTCAGTCTTTACATGTGATACCAGACTAATAGAGAAAATGTACAAAGAACCTGAATAATCTAATTTTTAAAATGGGGAACAGATCTAAACAGAGAATTCTCAGTAGAGTAATCTCAAATGGCTGAGAACTACTTAAAGAAATGTTCAACATCCTTAGCTGTTAGGGAAATGTAATTCAAAACTACTTTGAGATTCTATCTTATACCTCTCAAAATGCTAAGATCAAATATACAAGTGACAGCTCATGCTGGCAAGCATGTGGAGCCAGGGGAACACAGCATCATGGCTGGTGGGAGTGCAAACTTGCTCAGGGACTATGAAAAACGATACGGAGGTTCCTCAGAAAACTGAGAATTGATCAACCTCGCTATTGGTCATCTCATGCACTGTATATGTAAACCCACAGAGTACACACTGTGCTGCATTATAAGTATAAATATAAGCATAAACATAAATATAAATATTATTTTTGTCAATGATTTATGGAGAAACTGAGAATTAAATAATCAATATCCTTACTACCTGGCTCTTTCTCTCTCTCTTTAAATATAGTCAAGTGAAATAGTGAAAGAAGGGACCTTTAGAGCAGGAGACTAACCTGCAGTGCACTGTGAACAATGTGTAGATCATTACCTCAGCCCAGCACCTGCTCTCTTCTCCAGTGCACAAGATTCATATTTGCTGTAGGTCACAACACCCTCAAGTAGAAGGCTACACATTTACATTTATAGTTATACTAGTAGCTTCAATTTGACTTTTTTTGTGTGTGTGTGCTTAAAAAGAAAACATAAAGGACACACATTTGGGTGGGCTGGTAAGGGAGGGTGGGCATGGGAGGAAGGAGGGGGCATAGGAGGAGTTGTAGGAGAGTGGTGACAATGATCAAAATCCATGTTATGAAATTCTCCAGGGACTTATAAAAATATTAATGCCTCAAACAAAAGCCATTATGGCAGATAACATGGATGTACCCATGGAACATGTTAAAATTATTTCCAAGCATGGTTTTCCTATACCGTTTTTGACACTGGATTATTATTTATTCCTGTCACGTTGTCCAGCACTATTCATTTCAACCAAGATGTTTTCAGTTTTAGTTTTGTGACTTTTATTTGATTATTTTAATGTCAAATCTATGTAACCAAGCTACAAGGAAAACAAAATTAGATATTACATGTTTATATTTATTGTGGACTATGAGCTTATATATTTTTAAAATACCTTTTATGAGGAAAACATAAATAACATGTAAGGAAGAGACGAATGCTGAGTGAAACAAGAGCAGAATAACCCCTTAGGGTGATGGGAAGGTAGAAAATACAACAGTAGCTGGGAAGACTGTGTAAATTTACATTATTTTTATTATGGTGATGATGACAATGATGATGATGACAACAATGACGATGATGACTGATGATGCTTTGGTCTTTAATCTTTCACCGTTAGTCTTAAACAAAGCAATCCTACCATTTCCAAGCCCAACTTACAAAATATTTGTAGTGCTGCTCAGGAGTATTAAGCCAGTAAAGATCTTCATTGTTGTGTACATTATAGTTCAAATATATTTCAGTCCTATTTTAGTGCTTAACATTTGAAGCTTGGAAGAAGGGGGGGGGGGAGTACAAAGAAAGTGCATTTGGTTATTACTACTCTTTTGAAAACACAATACTCCTGTCCATGGTCATGACTTTGCTTTCTTCCTGTGGATTGTCCTTCCAGTTACTAATTTGCATATGTCAAATCTAGAATGCTTAATCCAATCCCCATCCCAGAGTGCTTCTTGTGCTTAGTGATTAGATTTGGCATTCTAGAGTCTGGCCTCTCTCTTGCAATAATCCATCTTGATATGGTGACTCAAGAAGTGTCTGGAAGGACACAAAGAAAAGAAAAGGAAAACAAAATTACCTTCCCTATAGTCAGATACAACTCTGTGCACATGCTTCTGGTCACACTAAGGACTGGACACATGTGTGACCACCAGAACATGGACATGCTATGGAATTTGTATACATATATTTCATGTTTATGATATTAGCGGCCAGTCTGTTGGACAGGTAATAACTTTCTTCTGAAGATAAAGAAATGATACTTTAAAGGCCAATTATGAAAAGGAAGGACTTTTTTCATTCATCTCCACTTCAGATGGCACAAACAGTCATGGTGTTTAATCACCATTCTTTATGTAATCTCATTTTATTAACACAATTAGATAAATATTTATAACACTTTAATGAATATGGGAAGAATAGGTGCTCTAAGGTCACAGGAGATGAATACAAATACATTCTCCAGAAATATAATGATCGGAGTGCTAGGATTATGAACATAAGGTTCATATATTCATAATGTTATGGCAGTGAAAACTAAGTGTCTATGAGACGTCCAGAGAAAACGTTACCAGTAGAGAATGAGCAATGAACGCACTGGCAAACACTGCAGCAAACAGAGCAAGTTGACCAAACATCACAAACAGGGTTTTATCCTATCTTTTCCTAGAGTCTCTTCAGGAAAGTTGGAGCATACTCAGGGACTTAACTGAAAACACAGCTCACTTGAGAAAGGAAAGGGTTATTTTGTGTTACTTTTATTGTTGTTTTTTTCTGTCCTAGGGAAATGGCTTAGTGTATAAAGATGTGTCCACAGCATGAAGACCTGAGATTAGATCCCTACCAGTCACATAAATAGTCAGGCATGACTGCATGGCATATAATCCCAGCCTGGGCAAGCAGATACAGGAGAATCCTCAGGGCTCAGCGTCCAGCTAATTTAGCAAAATTTGTAAAATCCAGAGTCCTTGCCCAAAAAACAAGGTGTAGAGATTTAGGAAAGAATCAATCATCAACTTCAGGCCTACACACACACACACACACACACACACACACACACACACACACACACATACACACACACACACACACACACACAGTACATGTACACACTTATGTAAATATATTTTTTAATGTAATAGGAAAGTTTTAGGGGAAAAAAAAATGCAGGTTGGCAGTTCCGAGACCTTTTCCTTTCCCTCTCTTCCCCTAGATCCAGTCCCTCAGTCTTGTCCCTAGTTCTGCAACAGATTATCAGCTGTAGCCTACCCCTACCCCGACCCTGCATCCCTGTACACATCTCCTGTAGATTGTCAGCTGTAGCCTACCCCTACCCCTGATCCTGCATCCCTGTACACATCTCCTGTAGATTGTCAGCTGTAGCCTACCCCTACCCCAACCCTGCATCCATACACACATCTCCTATAGATTATCAGCTGTAGCCTACCCCTACCCCTGACCCTGCATCCCTGTACACATCTCCTGTAGATTGTCAGCTGTAGCCTACCTCCCCCCGACCCTGCATCCCTGTACACATCTCCTGTAGATTGTCAGCTGTAGCCTACCACTACCCCTGACCCTGCATCCCTGTACACATCTCCTGTAGATTATTAGCTGTAGCCTACCCCTACCCCCGACCCTGAATCCCTGTACACATCTCTTTTAGCTCCCGTAATTCATCCTCTGCTGCCTCTGGGGTCCATACTGATCTGAGTGACCATTCCTGTCATCTGAGGTCATGACGAGGCCATTGCTCCTTCTGAGGGCTACATCTGGGTCTGCAGGCTTTCTGCAGCCACATGCAGTGCATGTGGTCTGTGCTGTCACCATAAAACCATGTGGAAGCCCATGATTCAAACTCCTGGAGATTGTGCAGAACAGGGAAGCCACTTTTGCAGTGATACAGGTGCTTCCAGATACACAGTTGAGAAAGAGGCAGATGAAAGGCTTCTGGAATAATCCTTAGCCCTTGCCCCAACCCCCACCCCTGAAAAATATAGCTGCCTAAACAGCCTACACTTTAGCGTGGTATAGAATAAAACTTTGCCTTTGGTAAGAGACTATGAACTCGTGGATTTAAGGAAACTAACCTTTTAACCTGTAACTATCTAGTCCACTGAATTTAGTAGGAACACTGTCCCAGAGTGAGATCTAGGGTTTGGGTTTTTTGTTTTGTTTGTTTCTTTGGGTTTTATTTTTTTGGTTTCTTCTTTGTTGGTTGGGCTTTTTGTTGTTGGTGTTGTTGCTTTTTTCCTGATACTCCTAAAAAAACTTTCTTGGCATTGTTTCATTTGCTCATATTTAGATTTGGACATTTTCTGATGCCCTGTATTTCTCTTGCCCTTTGACGATTTCAAGCATAATCCTTTAGTAGTTTGTTCCTTGAACTTAAGTCCCCTTGTTCTCAGCCCTGAAATCCTAGCTGCACCCACCAACCAAAGAGAAAAACAACTCCTCCTAATCTTCTGCCTGTGGTGTAAATTGTAAATCATCCCTGGGGTACTTCTAGGAAGTCATAAGATTTACATTTTTCTACATCTCAAAGCCACTATTGCTCATTGCCTTGTGTTGGGCATCTCCAGAGGTAGTGTTTCATATGTTATTGTTTTAATCAGTGTTGAATTATTATTTAATATTGAAATATTATTTTAATAAAATGACAATAAACATGCATAGCCCAAGAAACCAACCAAAAACCTACCCACTCATCCACCTTTAAGGGAAAGGAGGCATCAGTCTCTTAAGGTTTCTTCCAACTGATTTGGTGTGAGTAATACCTTTATAGGGTCCCAAATAAAATTGGGAAATAATGGTTAAGCAAGCTAATAGTAGCATTTGTGGTCCAGTCTCTACATTTTGAGAAATTCTAGGCTTAAATAGAAGTCCTGTTTTTTTGGAACAGTCTGAATTTTTGGAACCAATTGATATTAGCAGCTTTCTTCAAAACTCTCTTGGGAACAGGTTCTGATGAGGACCATCAGTGAGGCTGGAAATGGGATGCTGGGACAGATGTGTCAGTGTCCCAGCATCCTGGAGAATGAGTCCTGTCATGTCTGAGCCAGTGCCACCACTGTCAGATTCTTTTGTTCTGTAAATATATAATTTCTCACAAGAGTTACACAGACCTTAAATTATAGAAGTATGGGGTGTATTAAACGCACAGATCAGTTAAAGATGGTTGTCTACGCCTTGTGAGCAGAAGGAAAAGCATCATATATAGCTCTGTTACGTTTTGACTCTTCTCAAAGAGGATACATGTTACTATTACCAAAGAACATATAGTCATTATTTAATTGAAATCAAAACAATTGTATAGGTATAAATGTCCTCCTCTGGGTTCTATGTCACCTGATGTATAGAACAGCAGCTACAAGTTTCCTGAAAGAAGGTCTCCTGTTTTAGAGGCAGGCCAGTTGCCCTGAGCAATAGAAAAGACATGTTTTACATAACCTAATATAAATTCCTTTTACTTTTAGTGTGCAAGCCTACCTTAATCATTTTATTCCTGTTTAGCGGTCTGGGCCTTATTTCCTATATTTGTTATTTTTGTTTGCCCTTTTCCATATGCATAGGGTGGTTACGCCTTTATAATCAAACTTTATGTAAATTACTTTATTTTTAAAAGTTTAAGTATACCTAGGCATTTTGTAACTGGATTTTTTCATTTTTTTTGTAGCTATCTCTGCCCTGTCCCTGTATCCACATGGAATGGATGGCTACATCTTTTACATATCATCTTAAAGCATTCAAAAGGATACAACAGTGTTTTTGGTTTTTGGATTTATTTCTTTGTGTTTTGTTTGTTTGTTTGTTTGCTATGGGATTGCATGTAACTTGAATGAATCTTTCCAAGCCTAACCTTCAGCAGCAGGAAAATTTAAACTGACCGCTTTTGTGGTGGGGGTGGGGGAGCTTCAGGCTTGGAAAAGCTGGCTTTCTCAGCAGGGGGTTCCTGTGTCTCTGGGTTTTCTGTGTTGGGATTAAAGTCAGTAGCTGAGTAGTATTCCATAGTGTATATGTACCACAGTTTCTTTATCCATTCTTCTACTGAGGGACACTTAGGCTGTTTCCATGTTCTGGCTATTATGAATAAGGCTGCTATGAACATGGTTGAGTAAATTTTCTTGTTGTGTGCTGGAGCATATTCTGGGTATATTCCAAGGCAGGTGCCATAGTTGCCCTGTTCTCAAATCCATTCAAAATCTTAAAAATACTCATGTTTTAGCAATGTCACACAGCAGAATTATTTTTCTCTTTTCCACTCTAGGGAAAAAACTAAAATTTCAAGCAAAATTCAAGCAAAGAGACAAGATAATTTTAAATTTTGGGCCAGTTGCATCATTTTGACTGCAGTGCTGGAGCCCTGTCTACCATTATTTGGAATTTAGTTGTGGCTAAAATTGTATAGGTGGACCTTTCCCAGAACGAGTAGACAAACCTTTTTTAGGCAGAGAACTCGGAATTCCAGCCACTATTAATCTAGTTTCTACTGGGAAGAGCCCTCTTTTTTCCTCCTTTCCTATTGTCCATAACTTAGCCTCATATCTCTTGGATTTCTTCTTACTATCTCCCCGAACTTTCCTAGAGAGGGCACATTGCCACTAGGTCCATAGCAACAACCAACAAAGCAAAGCCAGAAGAGATCCGTGTACCCTCTGCCATGGTGGCACTTATTCTAAGTGCAGTTGTAGACAGGGCTGCGTGTCTCCTTGTTTCATCCATCCAAGCAGCCATGCTCCATAGTCCCCTCCGTTGCGTGTGAGAGCTGAGCTGAAAGTACAGCTATTTTGTTGAATCCACTCCCATCTGCCTACAGTAGGCTGCCTTTTGCTTCCTGGCATGTCTGAAAGCCCCCTTAAAGAGACATGTAGGAGATAGTTTTTGACCTGGGAGTTTTTAAGTTTTAAGCTTGGGTTGTCTTGTTGGGAGCTTATTCCTCCTATTAAACTATGATAAAATATGATTTTAAGGGTTTGGATACTTGAATTTAGTTGGGTGCCATATGTTGAGTGATTACCTAATATTTAATTATTATTTTAGTAAAATTAGCAGTTACTCCCTAACCAGCTTTATGCCCAAATAACCACACAAAGGGATCAGGTTTATTTAATTAGCCTATAGCACAATGCTGTGCAATAATTAGTCCATCCTAAACCTCCATGATAGTGTAGTTTCCTTCCATTCTGTTTTCACACTTTATACTTGTTTTTAAGGTATCTTCTAGGCCCACTTTCTCCTGATGTTCACACAGTCATCTTCTCATGATTCCATCCTCATCTTCTCTTTTTCCTCCCCTCACTGGATCAGGATGTCCCACCCTATTCTCTGTTATTGCTCAGCATTGGCCAGTATGTTTTTATTGACAACACAGCAAACAAGTGGAGACAAACTTACATAAACTCGAAACTGGAGATACTTAATAAAACATCACAATGCAATGTCCAGATTGATCCAGAGAATGAAGTGGAGAAATCAGCATTTGAATGAACAAGGGTAAACTGTGCACGGTCCACAAGAACATTATGCCAACACATTATGCTGAGTAAATATTGTTTCTCTCAATGTGTTTTTTCCAAAAGAAGAAAACTTGGCCCACTTTTTACTTCTTCATTGTTGTTCTAACATGGGTCAGAAAGCCAGGATTATTTGTCTATACCTGACTCCCCCCTCCCACCCCCCAAACTTCCCCAAAATGCCTATGCAATGACAACTGAATTTCAATACAGACATTTTTCTGTGGCCCTATTTATAAGGAGAATCATAACCAGTGTACATAACTGAGCTTATTGTGTATTCAAAGAGCATCAGTGTTTCTTCTTATTAGCAAGTAGCATGTTACGTATCCCACTTGACATTTGTGCTAACGTCTCTGCCTATTTGAACATGGCCATCACTTTTCAGCCACCAAGCTCAGCACCTCATCATGTCTTCAAACTATTTTCTAATAAACCTGGATGGTTCATGCCTTTCACAAGCACTATACGTTTCTCTTCTGTATGTGCTTTCTCCAGGTGGAGTAGCTTCACATTTCTTTTATAATAATTTCCCTAATGTCATCATTTCCTTTCTAAACTTCCATATTATGACATTACCGTTTTTAATATATATGTAATTCAGCATTTTAATATACCTATATTGAGTCTTCAAGCTCTTCCTCATTATTACCCATCTTTTTCATGCCATGGTATATTGTTAATAAGTTTTCAACTGTTTATTGATTTTCATTTAAGTTAAATATCAGTCTTAAAATATAATCTTTTTCTAATACAAAAACTTACCTACAAGTTTTTATTCTCATAAATACTCTGTCTTCAGCAATTATACTTGAATTGAATATCTAATGTTTTTCTTTCCCAGAAGTAAGTTATTTTAAATAACACCAAAACCTCCACTGCAAGTATTATTATAGAGTTTCCTTAGAGGCACAAACAATTTAAGATGTTTATCGCAGAAATTTAACTTAAGTTGAAATGCCAAGAGATAGCACCAAGCAAAAGTTACCTTCAAAGCTAAGAAGGGATTCAAATATTCAAAACTTCTTATAATTCATGTTTCTTTGTTTCTAGAAAATAAAAATATTAGTTTTACATTCAGTAAATAGAAACTTGTAGTCACAAAATTTCCCTATAATAGCCACATGTTCTACAGACAAGAAAGCAGAATAAAATTGATTATCTTCAAATTATTACAGTAACTGAAATGTCACTTTTCTTTTTTTTTTTATTTTTTATTTTTTTATTAATTTATTCTTGTTACATCTCAATGTTTATCCCATCCCTTGTATCTTCCCATTCTTCCCCCCCCCCATTTTCCCATTATTCCCCTCCCCTATGACTGTTCCTGAGGGGGATTACCTCCCCCTGTATATGCTCATAGGGTATCAAGTCTCTTCTTGGCAACCTGCTGTCCTTCCTATGAGTGCTACCAGGTCTCCCCCTCCAGGGTACATGGTCAAATGTGAGGCACCAGAGTGCGTGAGAAAGTCATATCCCATTCTCCACTCAACTGTGGAGAATGTTCTGACCGTTGGCTAGATCTGGGTAGGGGCTTAAAGTTTACTGCTTGTATTGTCCTTGGCTGGTGCCTTAGTTTGAGTTGGACTCCTGGGCCCAAATCTGCCTATCATAATGTTCTACTTGTAGGTTTCTAGGACCCTCTGGATCCTTCTACTTTGCTATTCTCCCATGCATCTCTCATTTAGAGTCTCAATAGGATTTCCTCCCCTCTGTCCCAGTTTCCTGGTAAGTGAAGGCTTTCATGGGACATGCCCCTTGGTCTAGTATGCAGATATAAGTGAGTATATACTATTTGATTCTTTCTGCTTCTGGGTCTTAAGGCCAATTAAAGAAACCTTGGAACCTTACCCATTATATGATTACACAAAACAATCAAATCGGACCTGTTGGCCACCAGCTTTAAGAAAACCCAGCCTAGGGAAAAAACTAGGTTTAGGGATGCATGCATGGTCTTACTATAGAAATGCTTAGTCTGTCCTGATTATCACAGAATCAGAACAGAAGAATAGCCACATTTCATGTCTTTTTCAAATGCTCTGTTGAGCAGTTAGTTTGTCCTGCCTGTGTTGGAATAATTAATGTAGTTCATCTCTGTGCTCGCACAAGTATATGTGCACAAGCTTTACACAAATAACACAGTGCAAAGTGGAGTGAATTTGTTTTTACAAATAGTTTGAACTACCAAGGTATTAAATGTAAAAATATCCATTACATTATGTATCAGTTTACAATTTGCTATTCTGCCTCAATTTAACAAAATATAAATTGTAGTTCTCAATGGCCATCCTTTATCACTCTTCTTAGAATTTTTATGTTATCTGCACTTAGTATTGACATTATGATCTATTAACACATGTTCTTTCGTCTATTTCTGACAATAAAAATATGGTATAAGTTACAAGCACACATGTTAATTCAAGAATTATTTTCTGTTTGTCAGCACTTCTCCTTACATAAGATTTTTGCTGTTCTGGTTCCTATCAACAGCTATACTGGCCATGGTAATGGATGGATAGTTTTTTGTTTGTTTTGTTGTTGTTGTTGTTTTTTTTTGTTGTTTGTTTGTTTTGTTTTGTTTTTTGGTAGCCATCACAATTTCTGTAATGAGAACTTAACGTAGAAAAGCTAATATTTTGCCTATTTATGACAGTAGTCATGAACAGTTCCATTTTAACCTTTGTATATATGGTTCAGACCAATTAGTGGGGCATTTTGTTTATTTCTTTTTCTACTACTGTAATAGACCACTAAGGAAAAAGGGGAAAATATGCATTCAATCAAACCTTCTAATATTTTGGATAATAGTACTCTAATTTTGTCTACATGAGGCACATGGTCACTGTGTAAAAACTAACTAGTAATTATTTTGAAAACATCGTTTTCTGTGTTTGTAATTATAATTGCCTTTATTATCTGTTCTTATGAATTCTATTACTCACTAGGTATTCTAAGGGGAGAAAATGATAGAAGGAATGAAGGAAAGAAGGAGAGAAGGAAGGAGGGAGAGAAGGAAGGAGATGAAATTTTGACTTGGAGTTCAGCTTCTAGTATTTAGAAATTTAGCCTGTTTAGGATTTTACTTTATTTTGTTCTTTTACAAAATGGGATACCTTCTCTAGTCGTATTGAGAAAAGAACATTTCCCAGTTCATATTTGAAGATCATCAAATTCTCAAAGAATCTGCATACACATATGAGATGACTGAACTGGATATTTCATAATTTCAAATTATTTTTAGAGTAATACAGAGGAAGGAACAATTAAGTTCTCTTACATTCCAGAAGTTAATCAATTACTAAATAGTTTACATTGATCACCTGTTGTGCCAAACAGAGGTGTCTCTGGTATTAGAACAAAAATGCATTTCCTTCTAAAATCTCTACTCTCTAAGAGGTATCAAATAGTTTTGTTGAGTAGGAGAGGGGTTAATAACTGGTGCCTAGCATGTCTTGGCTCATGCCTAGGAAAATCAATTAATAGCAATGCAGTGATTAACAGCACCATGGGCACTGTTCCCAGCATCAATAATTTCCATTTTCACCACGGCAGGAATATCATAAAAGAAATACAATTTGTTATCCTGTAGTTAAGATTAGTGTTTTTGCCACCTCTTGGCAGCTTCAAAGACATTATAAATCATTGAGGGTCACAGCTTATGCTGTTTAGGTGAATATTACACTTTTGATTTTCAGCAAGGACATATTATTTCAAAATTTGTACCAAAAATACAGTGTGCACTTCTCTTCGAGTGAAATCAAGAAAGCATAATCGAACTCTCTTTTGTTCGAGAATTTAGTGTGGCTTGACTCCATAAGCAAAAATACCCGGTTACTTTGCTACCTCTGCATATGTCCTGCACAAGAGCCTTAAAGCATCTCTTTAGAACAAGGAGAAGGGAGAAGAAAGAAAGTTCACCTTAACTTATTTGAAAGTGGATACTACAACAAAACACTTAAGAAAAACCCATACCAATAATGTTTTTCTAACTATCCCAAGGTAATCTAGAAAGCAAGTGGATTACCTCATTCGTCACACCATCTGTATATAATGAATACTAATGGAGGTGGAGGCATCCTGCTCACATATACCACAAATGTCATTGTTTATAAACATAATATTAGTCCCATTCTATATTTGTGTATTATTGTGCTGAATTTCACCTTGATAGTTGTAACTGCAGGTGTCAAGCCTCTAATCTTTACATCAGCACTGATATTCACTTAGTGCCATTCCTCATTTTTATATCTAAAAATTCAGGCTTTGAAGAGCTTCAAAGAGCTCTATAATCTGGGTCAACAAACACCATTGCCCTCAAATAGTTCTAAAAATAATATTCCAGGAACAGACTCCAGTGGAAAGTTAACATCCGAACTCTCTGATTTTGCCTCCCAAGAAGAATATTCTGTGTAAAAATACAAAGCATGTGCTCTGTGGTACATTATTTTAAAAATATTTGAGCCATTTTTCCCTATTTTGTTCACTGGCCACCATGGGTCTCCACAGTTACATGCTTATATTAATCCTTGAAATTGTTACACAGGATTTCACTTTTTGTATTAAGCACTTTTTGAAATCTGAGAACATTGTAGAATTTTATGCCGTAAAAAGAGGCACAATATAGACATCGCACGTGGGCTTTTTATAATGCAAGGTTCTCTAGAGACAGAACTGATAGAATGAATATCATTACTACATAATTCAGATATGTGAGTAGGATTTATTTTAGTAGCTTTATTATGGTCAGACTCTTCCACAACGCCTTTTTCCCAAATGGAGAATCTAAGAATCCTGTAGTTGTTTGGTCCTCTAAATTGGATTTCTCAGCTGGTCTGAAGCATATGCCAGAATCCAGGAGACGAAGGACTGAACTTGATAGCAAGATTGAGGGCAAGCAGGAAAAAAAGCAAGCACTTCCTTCTTCCATGTCTGTAAATACCATCTCACATTCAAGGTATATTCCTATCTCAAAAGATCCTCTGACTTCACAATATTCAATCAAGAAAAATCCCGCAAGCCAGCTGTGGTGGCGCACGCCTTTAACTCCAGCACTCAGGAGGCAGTGGCAGGTGGATCGCTGCGAATTCGAGGCCAGCCTGGTCTACAAAGCAAGACTAGAACAACCAAGGAAACCCTGTCTCAAAAAACCAAAAAAAGAAAAAGAAAAAGAAAACTCTCCCACAGATGTACCTAGTCATTTGAGTTTTATTTAACATTATATGTAGTCAAGTTGAAGATGAAAATTATACCACAGTCTTTATTAAATTTGTTCCAATGTTCTGTTTCATAAAATGTAGCCCATTATTAAAATAATGATATTGCTATTAACATACTACATTTTTTATCAACATTTATTGCCTTTTTCTCTTTGTGAATGTTTGTGTTTCTTTTATTGAAAATAGGTTTTATCTTACAGTATATTTTTATTACTGTTTCCCAGCATCCAACTTGTCCCATATACTCTTCAAGTCCCCTGTTATCCAAACCTAACCTACACCATTTTTCTCTCTATTAGAAAGAAGCAGGCATCTAAAAAATAATAAGATCAAATAAAATAAGATACAATGAAACAAACAAAATTAAATGGGACAAAATAAACAGTGAAAAATTTAGCAAGTAAAATAGAGACACATGTTCACACACACAGAAATCCCATAAAAACACAAAAATGGAAACCATAACACACAAAGGACCTGTAAGGTAAAAAAAAAAAAAAAAAAAGTAAATTAAATTGAAATAAAAAATTAAAAGTCCTGACAAAGCATTATGAGACAGAAGAAAAATGATATTGAGTTCATTTTATGCTGGCCGTCTATTGCGGCACCTGTGGTCCACACGTAAGAGTGGTTTCTATGCCCAGTGAGATTTCATTGGAGAAAAAAAATTTTCCTTTGCAAGAGGTTTTCAATGGAAGATAGCTTCTAAGTTAGGAGTGGGAACTTGTGTTCACTATTTCTCTCAGCACTGGAACCCCACCTCCTACAGACTGTGTGTGGCCTGTGCATGCTCCTACAGTCTCTGTCAGTTCACATAATTTGTTTCCTTGTCCTTCCCCATTGCCCCTAGCTCTTTCTGCCTTCACTCTTGTGAGGTTCCTTGAATGATGTGAGGAGGGATTTTGTGGAGGCATCTCATTTAGGACTGAGTATTCCAAGGTTTCTCATTCTGTACTTTGTTCATCTGTGGTCACCCATTTGTTCTTACGTACTCTAGGAAACATGGAGGAGCAAAGACTGATCTGAGTATAGCATAATGTCATGAGGAGTTACTTTATTGCTATGTTCTTTTAGCACAGCAATAGTATTTGTATTTTACTAAGTACATAGGCTATGTGGTCTCAAGTTCTTTGCCACCCCAACAGTCTTGGGAATGGGTTTCATCTTATGGACTGGGTTGTAAACCAAATCAGATATTGATTGGTTAGTCCCACAACCTTTGTGCCACTACTGAACCAGCATATCTTGAAGGGAGATTGTCATTGCAGATCAAAGGGGTTTGGCAGGTTAATGTTCACTTGGTTCCTTTGATAGTGTGCAAACTAGCATCCATTATGATGAGCACAAGTTAGGAAGTCACCAGCTAGACTTCTCTGTGTCCAGGGAATTATATGTGTGTTGTCTTTAATAATAGGTCTTTATCATCAGTTTGTGGAAAGAAACCAATAGCATTGGCTGTTCCCACGCGGATCTTTCACAACATGAGTACATGTGACCCATTCCTGGAATTAAAGGCTTCATTTGGTGGCCAGATGTCTAGGTGAAGCTCTGTATCCTCCATTATTTGGTAATTCTATTTATATTGTCTTGATGTAAGGATATATTTTAATAATCTTCCATAGTAATGGATTTCTTTATGACTCCTCAAATGGCTCATTGTTTCAGTTGTGCCTCCATTGCTTCCTTCCTCACTCTCCTCTTTTTTTCCTCCTTGTTTAATCCTCACATACCAGTTTCCTCTAACCATACTTTTCTTTCTTCTTTCTAGGAGAGCCATCCCTCCTCGGACTCCAGTCTATACCTAACTTTTCTTGTCATACAGATTGTAGCTTACTTATTGAGGACTGTACAGCTAATATTGTGATGTATATTAAATCTGCATAGTTTAAAAACATAGGCAAATGAGTGAGCTAACCCAGAAGCAGAAAGACTCAAATGGTATATACTCACTTATATCTGCATACTAGCCCAAGGGGCATGTCCCACGAAAGCCTTCACTTACCAGGAAACTGGGACAGAGGGGAGGACATCCTATTGGGACTGTAGATGAGAGAAGCATGGGAGAATAGCAAAGTAGAAGGATCCAGAGGGTCCTAGAAACCTACAAGTAGAACATTATGATAGGCAGATTTGGGCCCAGGAGTCCCACTCAAACTAAGGCACCAGCCAAGGACAATACAGGAGGTAAACTTTAAACCCCTACCCAGATCTAGCCAATGGGCAGAACATTCTCCACAGTTGAGTGGAGAGTGGGGATGACTTTCACACGAACTCTGGTGCCTCATATTTGACCATGTCCCCTGGAGGGGGAGACCTGGAGTCACTCAGAGGAAGGATAGCAGGTTACCAAGAAGAGACTTGATATCCTATGAGCATATATAGGGGGAGGTAATCCCCCTCAGGAACAGACATAGGGGAGGGGAATAATGGGAAAATGGGGGGGGGGAGGGAAGAATGGGAGGATACAAGGGATGGGATAACCATTGAGATGTAACAAGGGTAAATTAATAAAAAAATTAAAAAAAAACATATGCAGCCTATCATCCAACACAGCCAAAATATAAAATAATTCAGTCAACAGGAAATTTTGTCCAGTTACCTTTGACCATACTCAGTCTTCTACTTCCCCATTTGTATCTAATTCCAAAACTGCTTTGTATCTAACACATAACAAACAAATTTATTCTCCACTTTCACATATTTTGTGACAACAATGTTACACCAATGAATTTACACAGCATATAACTTTATATTTTGTATTTTTCACTTACTAATCTTCAAGAAATTCTAAATAGGAATAAAAGGTTGGATACCCATTGTGAATTTTGTAAGGCTCAATTTAGAAAAGATTTAAAATCTTTTTGAATTGATATGTAGAATAAATGAAATTTTTATCAATCTTATTCTAGATTTTACATTAAATTCATAAGCTCTACATTAGCTAAAATTATTTCTAATAAATTAATATTGTGGAAATCATCACTCTGTCTGATAAATTTACAGTAGTCATCACAGGGACTGTCATGTGGGCCAATGGAAGAAAGTAAATGATTCACAGATAAATATGTGAATAAGTTTGTATTATTATTGTAAAAAGTTGATTCCAATGTAGGTAACAGGCTTTTGAAGAAATGATGTAGGTCTGCTTGAAAATCCCATAGACAGAAAAATAAATGCAACCTTATCTAAATTTCATACATGTAAGTTTTGTGTCAAAATGAATATTAAATTAAGTAAAATTCTAAACAATAGAATTTTAAAGAAAAAAATCTTAGCAGAAAAAAAAACTTCAAGGCTTACTTCTAAGCATAGTTGAGACTTAGCACTTAACTCATTTTTGATGGATTTGACTTGTTTTTTTCAACTTTTTTTCTGGTTCTTTGTGAATTTCACATCATGTGTTCATATATCCCAATCCCAGTCATCTACTCATCCCCTCGGACTTGACCTCAACCCTTGCAACCTCCTTCCCAAAAGAAAAAAAAAGAGAGATAATCTCATTTTGGAAATTGTACAGTGTCACTGTGTGCACTGATATGTCCTTTTGTCTACACTCATTTGCCTGCAAAGGTTTATTACAGTGGTCTGGTAAGAAGCTTTTGGTTTTTGCTGCACTAGCAATACTGAAACTGGGACTGCTCTCAGATATACTGTTGTTCCCCTGTGTCATGGAGATTCTGTAGTTTTGATCTGTAGGACTGGTCCCTTCAAGTGTTCTAGCAATTCATCAATGGGGTAGATATTGGGGTATGCCAACTTGAAGCCCTGGATCTGGGCCTGAGAGATGTCTGACCTGGTAAGCCCACCAGCTCTCCCACGCCCACACCACCAGGATGCACTCTCCAACCTTGCCCCAGGTAGATCACTCAATGCTGCAGTCAGCAAGGTGCAGAGCCAGCTCTTCTGCTCTCACTTCCTTGCAGATGGCCCATGTGCAAGCCCTGCAATCAGGACCAGCTATAGTTTGTTGCCTATAAGAGGTGTAGGGTCCTTCTCTCTTCTGTGTTGCAGCTGACGAAGGGTAGGGCCAGTTTATTGCACTCTAATGACCCCTAAGCCAATTTTTCCACCTGCTTGCTCCTCTTCTCCCACCACCAGGGTCAGTTCTACTGTGCTGCTCAGACAAAGAGCAGGCCCACTCTTCAAGTGCAGCAGCAGGTGAGGGGCATGGTCAGCTCTCCAGCTCTAAGGAGATGTGAGTAAACCTGCCCAAGGATGTAAGGTCAGAATAGCTAGGCCTCCCACTCATCTCTCATGCAATTATGTGAGCAAAGGAGAGATGTCATTCTACCTTGCCCTTTGACACCTGTGACAGGCAGGAGAGCTGGACCTTGGGTCATGAAAGCAGGAGAGCTGGTCCTTCACCTCATCTATTGGGGCACTAAGGAGAGCAGGCTCTGCACCTCACTTGGGCAGCACAGTAGAGATGACCCTGGTGGCAGGGGCATGAGTGAACTGGACTGTGAAGGAATGATTGGGGGAGAACTGACCCTACATCTTGTCTTCTGGGCAGCAATGTGGGATTTGAACTTATTGATGGTAAGAAATCACAGTAGACAAGTCATTATCTTTGGAAAGCATGTCTTCTATTTCTTGTTCTCTCTGTGGGTCTCTCTGTCTCAGCCTCTCTCTCTCTCTCTCTCTCTCTCTCTCTCTCTCTCTCTCTCTCTCTCTCTCTCCTCTCTCTCTCTCTCTCTCTCTCTCTCTCTCTCTCTCTCCTCTCTCTCTCTCTCTCTCTCTGTCCAACCAATGCCATAACTTCTTGGCAGTATATGATATTGCTTTGCTATTTTCATTGTCATTACTGCTCTTTAAAGTGATTTCCAAATTTTAAAATACTACATCTTGAGGACACATATTTATTTAAAGTTTAATTTTTGGGGCTGGAGAGATAGCTCAGTGGTTAAGAGCACCATCTGTTCTTCCAGAGGTCTTGAGTTTAAATCCCAGCAACCACATGGTGGCTCATAACCATCTATCATGAGGTCTTGTTCCCTCTTCTGATGTGCAGGTGTACATGCAGGCAGAACACTGTATATGTAATTTTCATGTCAACGTGGACTGGGGAGCCTGTGTAGAAATTTATTTTTAAGTTATCACATGACAAACTCTACCTAGGACAAGTCAGCGTAACGTCAGTGGCAAAGTTGTAATGTAGCTAATCACACAACAGAGTAAGAGAAGGGAATCTTGATGGCCCGATGAATTGGAAAGAATGAACAGGCAGGAATGGCAGAGATTGTTTCTAAAACAAATTATCAGGCAAGCTGCTATACCACACTATTCTGCTTTGAATATATGTCCACTAAAGGTAGTCATGTTTCCATCCACCTCCTCTCACAGTTTTCATGAACACTTGCTGTTCAGTTGTCATTGTCCAAATAAACTTTCAAAGCAGAAGTGTATTCCTTCGTATTTTGAAACTTACATCTTCTTTCACTACCAATTGGGTTATAGGTTATTCTATGTCTTGTCCTTCTCTTCACGTATGAAATAATATTCTTATCTTTATGTCTCTAGTATATTACCCCATTCCCTAAAAATTTCCAATTTTACCCATCTCCTTGTTTTCTCCGTATATCCAAATCCTCCATCTTTCATTATGTCTGTCCTAATCGTATTTGTCAAATGGACTTCCTGATGGCGACTCTCTATGGCACCCTTTGTCTTTATGTGTGTGGATATGTCTGTGCACTTACACGACTGTAGTGAGTAGGGATGTGCAAGAGCGCAGGTCTTAGGCTTGTATGTTCTCAGCTGGTGTTTTACTTCATCATCTCCTTGTCATGACACAAGGTGTTTCATTGATTCAGAAACCCAGCATTTCTGCTAAGCTGGCTGGCCAGTTAGTTCCCCGGATCCCTGGACGCTAAGTACGGAAGCAGCAGCTATGTACTGAGACAGCACCTATGAACAGGCATGTTGGGCTTTTGACATTCTCGGATTTAACTGTAATGTTAATTTCTGTATGTTACTCATTAAACTAGCTCCTTACCAGCCTCAGCCTTAGAGTACTGTACACCACAAACTACTCTAGTATTATTAATTGCCCTATGTTTAAATGTTGGCAATTTATTTAAAACTCCACATTTGCGAGAAAATGATAAAAAATACATATGAAATGCTAAAGTTTTCTTATTTGATGTATATTTCTTATGTATGTATAACTGCACACAATGTGATGCTTGAGATTAATATATTTCAGTTGAGTTTTAATTAATTTTAAGTCAGCATATAGGCAAATGGGTTTCATAATGATATTTCATAGGTATTTATCAATAAATTTTGTTTTTACCTGCCCAGTTCCCTTTCTTCCTTCTTTTTTTTATCTCTTTCCACTCCCCAGAATATAAACCTTTTCTGCATTTGTGCCACCTGCATTATATTGCCCTGTTTTTTATTTCCTCTCTTCTTCCTTAAAGTCTCCCTGGAGTCTTATGGCTCTTTACAGTTTTGGGACTCACATATAAACACACACACACACACACACACACACACACACATACACAAACCATGTAAGAGAAAAGTCTTTATATCTGTCATTTTGTATATATCTTATTTCACTTGATGTCAAAAATTTTAGTTTCATTTTGCCTGAAAATTCATAATCTCATCTTGTTTCATGGCAGAGCAAAATTCCATTGCACATATATCTGCCCATTTCTTTACCTTGTCAGGTACTGGTGGGCATCTAAGATGATTTCACTTGCTAATTTTTATGCAAAGTGCATCAATAAACATGGGTATAAAATTATTTCTTTGGTATATTGACTTAGATTACTTCAGGTATATACTCAGTCATAGTTCAACTGAGTCTATGGCTGTTCTGCATTTAGTTTTTTGAAAATTCTTCCTACTGATTTCCTGCTGGCTACACCAGATCACATCCTGACCAGCAGTAAGTAAAGGTTCTTTCCCCACCCACAACAGCCCTTATTGTCGCTTGTTTTCTTGAAAACAGTCATTGCAACTGGACTTATGTGCCATTTTAATTTAAATTTCTCTAATTATTAAGGATTTTGAAAACCTTTTTACAAATATGTGGACCAATTGTATCTTCTCTGTGAAAATTCTTCACTTCACTGGGCACATTTATTGTTTGGATAATTTGGCTCAAAGCATTTTTTCCTTCAGTTCTTTTCATATTCTAAATACCAATCTGTTTGACATAGAGTTGGCAAATGCTGATTTTCCATAGTATAGTCTGATTCTTGACTCTGGCAATGATTTCCATTGATGTACAGACACTATTTATCTGGATATAATACCACTTGTTGAAGTCTGAAATCGTTCTATATCATATTACATAGCAATATTTCAATGGCATTTTAAAGTCATGTAGATCACTGGGACAGGGTAGACACCACACAGAGTATGACACTTTAGTTTTCTTTACAAAGGTGCTTTAAAAAAGACACAAAGTAGAAAGTAGTGCTGGGAAAACTGGCTATCCATACATAGAAAAATAAAACCTGATCCCTACCTTTCACTCCACAGTATTTAATTGAAAATGGAATTTGTTATTGACGAAATTCTGACTTTTGAAACTATTCAAGAAAATATGGATAAAGATATAGGCATAGGCAAAGTATTTCTCTTCAATTTATTTTTATTACAAGATGTTATCAATATTTTGATTAATATATCCAAATGGTTGATAAACCACTATGTGATATTCTATTACAGTGGGTTATTGGAAAGGATTACAGTGTGTGTGTGTGTGTGTGTGTGTGGGTGGGTGTGTGTGTGTGTGTGTTAAGTCTAAGTCATCAGAAATCTGACCCTGATAAGCCCCACGGAACTCGCACCACAGTGACCACAGTGTTGTAGCTTGGATAAACCATGAAATGTGTGATTTAGCACTTCGCGTGATTACTGTGATTCACACATATTTGAATTCATGCTGATGCTCTGTGCTAAATTCAGTTCAATGCCAAGATTCTGAATTTTTCCCTTTTCCGTTGATCTACTTGTTGTGGTTGGAGACTACAGGCAGCTGCTGTGCATGTTTGTTGATAACAAGAGATGTTTAGTGCTCTGTTTTCCAGTTTGTCTTGTTTTAAAGCCTCCACGGTAATCAGCTTATCTGTATGTGGCTCTGACACTATGAGATTATCTTAACCACTGGAGTTTACTCCTTCCATCATGGATATAAAGTCTTATGACTAGGCACACAGTGGTGCTGACAAGACAAGGCATCTTTCCTGCTCTGTAATGGCAATCTAGCTCAAAGCCCTGTGTGTGTGTGTGTGTGTGTGTGTGTGTGTGTGTGTGTGTGTGTGTTTAATTGAAAATTGCATAATTTCTCCTTAGAGGTGGTTCTACAGGAATGGGGGTGGGCAGAGGCTCACTCTTAATACCCACATATACTTTGTTTTCCCTAAAGTTTTAATCCAACTTGTCCTCTATGCTTAGAATGATGTTGTGCTTTTCTTTTCTATTTAGGTCTAATATAATGAACTTATTTTTATTTTGCACTTAATACCTAGCCATATACTAAATATATTTTCTTAAAATTGATTTCTTTGTCTAAACATATCTTACCAAAGCTGATGTTGCCTGCTGCTTGCTTTAAGTGGTGTACACATTTTGTTCTGTTTGTCCAGTGAAATGGCTAGGGCCTAGCAATGATATCCAATTCACAAAGTGGCAATGTGCCTGTGTCTGGTAATGGAGGTCAATCAGAGGGTAACATATTAAACAGTGTGAAAGACACTCCAGAGAGACTCTTTGTGATTGGGTACAGAACATTCTAATCCTGGTCCCCAGGCTTTACAACATCCTCATGAGTGTTTCATCCTGCTATGGCCTATGTTTATTTCCCAACACACATCCTGAGATTACAAAAATATAATAGGATGTAATAAGGCACAGCATTTATGACTAGCTTTTGCTATCCTAATTATGTATTATCAGGGATATGCGTCCATGTGTTAGAGGCAGGCACATCCTAGTTTGGGTTCTAGTTTTAGAGGCATACCCCTAAGAAGTATCAGTTACTGTAAAGGGGATAATGAACAGAAAACCTATTTTCACTTTTTTTTTTTTTTTAATTTCACTATGTGCTTGTTTTCTTGAACTGCTTTCATTCATGAGTTTTTCTTTCTTTCTTTCTTTCTTTTGACATTTTTTAAATCATGCTTTTATTTTTGTGCTTTTTTATTATAGAAAACATGTACTTTCTAAATTTTAACATATACATTTATATTATTATACTTGAATAAAATAAACTACATATAGCAGGAAGAACCATGAGACAATCAGGAGTTGTGTAAATGTTACATTCACAGTGATTTGACTATTTGCTTTTGTCAAACTGGAAGAAAGCATCTTTCTATCTTGTTCGGCCTAAAATTCTGAATGAACACCAATATCTATCATATCTCATCTCTAGTAACTTAAAACATCTATCTTTATCTAAAAACATCTTAACCCCTAACCAACTAAGCTTAATTGTAAGACTAAACTATGTGGTCTTCAACCACTTCAGAGACTTGAAAAGGGATAAACTTAAATACCTGAGTGCATCTGGAGTACAGATTAGCAGTTTCCAAAGTGAAAAAAAATGACAGAGACAGTTTACTGCCTGAACAGTCTCCCAAAATTCTCTATAATGTTGGAGCATCATCTTCAGCCTTCTGGCCCAGTATCTCTGACAGACATATTTGCAAGGCAAGAACTGTTGACGACTTGTTTTACCCTGTCTTTTGCAGAGTTCGGCCTTCAACTCTGCCTGCTTCAAATCGCCATGGATTAATGCTTGTGAAAAGTGCAAACTGAAAAGGAATGTATTTATCAAGAAGTAATGACCATCATTTCTCTAATGTTTCATTCTTCATTGTGGTACAACTTCTAGCAACAGTCTGAATTCCTTGTGATGTCAAAAGAATGCCACAGTTATAACTAGACATTCATATGCTTGATGATAGATAGATAGATAGATAGATAGATATAATGTTCATGGCTTTAAATGTGTAAATAAATATATATGTATATGTATGTATGTAAAATACTGAATAATGTCAAAGTATTTCCTCTGTCTTATTTTCATAATCACTTAATAAGGAACACAACAATTAACACAGAATATGGATGTGTCTACACCCAAGAAAAACCAGACATCAGATACGTGTGTTGTAGTTAAATGAATATACAGTTTACAGCCAGATGTTCATCTATGATTCCTTCCTTCCAGCTGTCTAGACATGAGAAACTTTCCTCCACCACATTCTCCCATGAGAATGTCCTGAACCTTGATGCCTGGGCCCAGAAACCCCATAAATAAATGACTGTGGTCTGAAACTTCTGAAAGCAGAATCCAAATGTTCTTCTCACTGAAAACATTTTTCTTGTTTAAATGTTCACGTCAAGGAAAAACTGAATAATGCATTTAGAGAGAGTTGTGGAGATTTCCTATCCTTCCCTCAGTATCCACATATGGAACCATTCAGAAAATTCTAGGACAAAGTTATTTGGAGATCTTTAAGCAGGTAGGCCTTACCCATGATGGAAATTACTCATGACTAATGGTAATTAGGTTTTTTTTTAGGAATCACTTCAACTCTCTAGCTACACTCCTCTCCAAGTATTGTATAAGTAAAAACCTCTAAATATGCTTCTGTCTTTGAAATGACGAGGCCCAATCTGAAGCAATCTATGGGGATCTCATCACTGGACATCATGTAGTACAAATGAAAATCAAACTTAATATGGTAGCAATTCCTTGCTACAGGATCGAATCCAGTGTCAGCTTGTAATATACAGAGGGTACTCAAAACAAAACAAAATACCTTGAGGTCTTTATTGGACAATTCATGCCAGGACCAGTGACAAACAAAAAATATGTATTCTCCAGTACCACAGTACATTTGTAAATGATTTACAATGATTTATACTCATTGTTGATCCCCAACTTGCTTCTAATAGTAGTAAAGAAAGACTTCTTCATGCCAGTAACTATTGCTTGATTTTTCTTCATTATTGATGTAAACTAACAAAAAAAAAAAAAAAAAAAAAAAAAAACCAAAGTATACAGATGATAGTTCAGTAAACCTTGCTGAATTTAACACTGATGTCACCATTCTTACAGTCAATGCATGACATTTCCACTGTTCTGATGAACACCCACACAGGGTGAATGTAATAGCTATATGATATAATATGCTTAGTTACATGTTATTGCTGTTTTGTTGATTAACACATGTTTATCTATGGTTCCATTGAAATTAAAAATCAATAACAATTTGCATATAACCCTATGCACATATTCAAGCACTTTATCAGAGTATAAAAAACATGAATGTTATATCAGCAAATTTGTATAAGTGTAGGTCAGCTAGATCGTGAACACAGCATGAACTCAATAGAATTTTTGAAGGTTTTTGTTTGATAATGTTTTCTCTGAGCATTTTTTTATTGCAGGCCCTTTGTGCATATATATATATATATATTATAGCTTTCAGTTTATATTATTATGGAATGTATGTATGCATGTGTATGTCTCTGTGTCTATATGTGCTGATGCTTTTTCTGTATCTCTTTTTCTTTTGTTTGCTTTGTTTTATCCTTGTTTGTTATGTTTTAATTTTATTTCTTTTATTATATTTCTTTAGATGCCTACTGGTTTTCTATAGAGAGGCAGAAAAGTGTATGGATTTGGAAGGAAAGGAAGAAGAGTTGGGGGAGCAGGAAATCATAATCAGAATATGGTATATGAAAAAAGTATATTTTCAATAAAAATAAAAGCAAGGAGATCCAAGATGGCTGATCCTAACACACACTTTGTTTGATTAGAAGATATTAATAAATAAATGATACAGCAGTCAAATAAAATGTTAAATCTAAACAGGTCCTGATACAGAATATCCAAGAAATCTGCAACATTATGAAAAGACCAAACCTAAGAACCATAGCGATAGAAGAAAAAGAATCCTCCCAACTGCAAGGTCCAAAAAATATTTTCAATGAAATCATGGAAAAAAATGTTTCCTATCCTAAAGAAAGAAATGCACATAAAAAACAAGAAGCCTACAGAACTCCAAAAAGATTTGACCAGAAAAGAAAATCCTCCCACCACATAATAATCAAAACACTAAATATACAGAACATAGAAAGAAAATTAAAAGCTGCAAGAGAAAAAGACCAAGTCACATTTAAAGTTAAATCTATCAGAATTACACCTGACATCTCAATGGAGACTATGAATGCCAGATGAGCCAGGGGTGATGTCATGTAGACACTAAGAGACTACAGATGCCCACTCTGACTACCCTGCAAAACTTTAAATCACCAAAGATGGGAAAAAAATAAGATATTTCAGGACAAAAACAAGGTAAATCAGTACCTAACTACAAATCCAGGTCTTCAGAAGATAGTAGAAGGAACACTCCAAGCCAAGGAAGGTACTTTACACAGGAAAACAAAGGAAGTAAATAACCCTACATCAACAACAACAACAACAACAACAACAAAAAAAAAAAAAAAAAGAAAGAAAGGAAGCTCACACACATATACACTACACTAACAAGATCAAAATAATAGCAACTAAGAACCATTGGTCATTGATATGTCTCAGCATCAATGGCCTCAACTCCCCAATGAAAAGACACAAACTAACAGAATGGATGTGAAAACAGAACCCATCAATCTGCTGCATACAAGAAACACACCTCAGCAATAAAGGTAAACATTACCTGAGAGTAAAGGGGTGGACAAAGGTATTCCATGCAAACAGACCCAAGAAACAAGATGGAATAACCATTCTAGCATCTAAAAAATAGACTTTCAAGCAAAACTAGCCAAAAGAGGTGGGGAAGGACACTTCATACTCATCAAAATAAAACTATACCAAGACAATGTCTCAATTCTGAACATATATGCCCCAAATGCAGAAGCACCCACATTCATAAAAATTGCTAAAACTTAAATCACAAATTGAACCCCATACTTTAATTCAACACCCCAATCTCACCAATAGATAATCATTGTAGCAGAAACTAAATGGAGAAACAACTAAACTAATAGATGTCATGAATCAAATGGACCTGATATGTACAAAACTTTTCACTCCAATGTCAAAGAATCCACTTTCTTCCCAGTGACTCATGGAACCTTCTCCAAAATTGACCATATACTTGGTCACAAAGCAAACCTCAACAGATACAAAAAGATCAAAATAATCCCTTACATCTTATCAGACCACCATGGATTAAAGATGGAACTCACTAACAACAGAAATAACACAAAACCTACAAACTCATGGAAACAGAACAACTCCCTACTCAATGACTGCTGGGTAATGAGTGAAATAAAAAAGAAGTTAAAAACTTCCTAGAATTCAATGAATCTAAAAACACAGCATACCCAAACTTTTGGGACACAATGAAAGCAGTTCTAAAAGGAAATTTCATAACACTAAGTGCCTTAATAAAGAAATTGGGGAGATGGCATACTAGCAAATTAACAACACACCTGAAAGCTCTGGAAGAAGAAGAAGAAGAAGAAGAAGAAGAAGAAGAAGAAGAAGAAAGAAGAAGAAGAAGAAGAAGAAGAAGAAGTAGAAGGAGGAGGAGGAGGAGGAGGAGGAGAATTTGACAAAATCCAACATCCATTCATGTTTAAAGTCTTGGGAAAAACTGGAATATGAGGCACATACCTCACCATAATAAAGGCAATATACAGCAAGCCTATAGCCAACATCAGTATAAATGGAGAGAAACTTAAACCAATTCTACTGAAATCAGGGACAAGACACTCTCTCCATATCTCTTCAATATAGTTCTTGAAGTCTTAGCTAGAGCAATAAGACAACTAAAGTTGATCAAGAAGATACAAATAGGAAAGGAAGAACTCAAACTATCACTATATGACAGTATACATAAAGTATACTATATATCACTATATGATAGTATACATAAGTGACATAAAAAAGTTCTACCAAAGAACTCTTGTAGCTGATGAACACCTTCAGCAAAGTGGCTTGATACAAAATCAAGTAAAAAAAAAATCTGTAGCCATACTGTATACAAATGACAAACAAGCTGAGAAAGAAATTAGGGAAATTGCACCCTTCACAATAGCCACAAATAATATAAAGTATCTTGGTTTAGCTCTAACCAAGCAAGTGAAAGACTTATATGAAAAAAGCTTCAAGATTCTAAAGAAAGAAATTGATGAAAATTTCAGAAAATGGAATGATCTCCCATGTTTGTGGATAGGGAGAATCAACAGAGCAAAAATGGCCATTTTACCAAAGGCAATTTACAGATTCAAGGCAATTCCCATCAAAATCCCAAGGCAATTCTTTACAGAACTCGAAAGATCAAACCTCAACCTCATATGAAAAAAACAGGTTAGCTGAAACAATCCTGTACAATAAAAGATCTTCTGGAGAAATTTCTATCCCTGATCTCAAGTTGTTACTGAGCAACAGTAATAAAAACTATACGGTACTGGTACAAAAATCTGGTTGACAAATAGAATTGAATTAAAGACTCAGAAATAAACCCACACACCTAAGGTCACTTGATTTGTGACAAAGAAGCCAAACCTATACAATGGAAAAAAGATAGCATCTACAACAAATGGTGCTTTACTAACTGGATTGATACATGTAGAAGAATGCCATATTTATCACCATGCACAAAACTAAAGTCCAAGTGCATTCAATATCTCAACTTAAACCCAGACATCCTAAATCTGTTAGAAGAAAAAGTGGGGAAGAGCCATGGAATCATTAGCACAGGAGACAACTTCTTGAACAGAATTCCAACAGCTCAGGCTCCAACTAATAAATGGGATGCCATGAAAATAAAAAGCTCTGTAAGGCAAAGAAAACAGTCAGCAAGACAAACTGACAGCCTATAGTCTAGGGGAAGATCTTCACCAATCCTAATCTGAAAAAGGATACTATCCAAAATATATAATGAACTTAAGAAATTAAACACCATCAAGCCAAATATCCAAATTAAAAAATGAGTTACAGAGCTTAACAGAGAATTCTTAACAGAAGAATGTTGAATGACCGAGAAACATTTAAAGAAATTCTCAACATTCCTAGTCATCAGGGAAATGCAAATCAAAAGATTCTGAGATTCCATCTTATACCTATGCAAATGGCTAAAATCAAAAATTCAGATGACAACACATGCTGGAGAGGATGCAGAGAAAGGGGAACACTCCTCCATTGATGGTGGGAGTGTCCATTTGTATAACCACTTTGGAAATCAATCTAGCACTATCACAGGAAATTGGGAATAATTCTATATCAAGACCCAGCTATACTACTCCTGGGCACATACTCAAAAGACGCTCCTCCATACAACAAGGACATTTGCTCAACTCTGTTCATAGTAGCCTTGTTCTAAATAGCCAGAATCAGGAAACAATCTAGATGTCCCTCTACCCACTGCTCGCTTGGGACAACAGACTCCTTCTTGGTAGTGATGAATCAAGGAAACTTGTTCTAAGTTGATGTCCCATTAGAATTAAGTTATCTGCTTTTAATAAAAGATGATATGACTGTGGTGTTGAAAAAAGAATGGATAAAGAAACTATGGTTCATTTACACAACGGAATATGATTCACCTATCAAAAACAAGGAAATCTTGAAATTTGCTGACAAATGGATGGAACTAGAGAATATGGTATTTAAATGTTTTAAAAATTATTTTAAAGATTCTTTGACAATAAGACAGGTTAGCTTCTGGCAACACCCAGCCTACCTCAAAGAAGATGATGAACATCAAAGAAACTCCTTATGTAGATGGCTTCAAATGTAGCAAACAAGCCACTGGGCAAAATGTTCTCGTTTCTGCCACAGACACAATTCTTCCTAAAAATGAGCAGGCTTGGGTACAGGCAGAGATGATGGCCAAACTCTGCCAAAACAAGGTAAACAAGTCCTCAATAATTCCTGCCTCATGAATATGTCTGTCAGATATATTGGACCAGAAGAGTAAAGATGATGCTCCAGTGTTATAGAGAATTTTGGGTGACTGTTTAGGCAGCAAACTGTCTCTGTCTTTTTTTCATTTTGGAAGTTGCTAAACTGCACTTCTGGTTTACTCAGGTACTCAAGTTTTATTTCTTCTCAAGTCTATGATGGAGTTGAAGACCAGACAGCTTAGTATGGCAATTAGACTTAATTGTTTAGGGGTTAAAATATTTTTAAGTCTAGATAGATGTGTTAACTTAATAAAGATAATATATGATAGATACTGATTTTCATTAAGAATTTTAGATGCACCAAGATAAGAAAGATGTTTTCTTCAAGGCTGCCAAATACAAATATACAAAACACTATGAATATAACATTAATATAATTCCTGATTGTTTCATGGTTCTACTTGTTGTATGTAGTTTATTTTATTTATGTATAATAATATAAATATATATGTAAAAAATGAAATAGAATAAAAAATAAAAACAACACAATGGATAAAATTTATTTTATTGTAAAATTTATTTCCTACTTTTAAATTTAGTGTCTAGAAAAACAGTAGTTGTAAATTCCTTTGATATTAGCTATATTAGATTATGTCTATAATTTTGCTATTATTTATAGAAATTAGACTTTTGTGACCTTTCTTTTTTATTTTATGATTATCCATAGAAGCTGAAAATAAGAAAAGAAAGAGGTTTGTCTCTGTATTTTCAGAAAAATATCATAGAATTTTTTTTTAAAGTTTTAAGCTTATTCTCTCGTATACAACATGCAGACTACAGCTTCCCTCCCTCCTCTCCTCCAAGTCTACCAACCACATTTCCTCTATCCCAGATCCTCCCTTTCCGTTTCCATTCAAAGAGGCCAGCCTCTCAGGGAAGTGAGCATGATGTATCACTTACAGTAAGATTTTCAGTAAGGCACAACCTTTCCTATTAAGGCTGGACAAGGCAACACAGTAGGGGGAAAAGAGTTCCAAAGTCAGGCAAAAGAGTCAAAGAAAGCCCCTGTTCACATTTTTTAGGAGTTCCACAAGATCACCAAGATACACACCCATAACATCTATGCAGAGGACCAAGGTCAGACATATGCAGGCTCCCTGATTGTCAGTTCAGTCTCTGTGTGCCCCTATGAGCCCTGCATAGATGATTCTGTGGACTGTATTCTGCTGGTGGCCTTGACACTTTGTCTCTACAATCCTTCCTCCTGCTCTTCAACATGGTTCTTAGATCTTCTCTACCTGATGTTTGGCTGTGGCTCTCTGCATTTGCTTGCATCAGTTGCTGGATGAAGCTTTTCTGATAATGATTATGATAGTCTGCAAGTACATCAGAGTATCATTAGGAGTCATTTCATTGACTTTCTCTGTCATTTTGGGTTCTATCCTTGATCTTGCGGCTATCCAGCATCTAGTCCTTGCCTTTTTAGGCAATGTCAGGTGTCAGTTTCCTCTCATGGCATGGATCTCAAGCTAGACCAGTTGGTTGGCCACTCCCACAAACGTTGTGCCATCTTTCCTGGACACATCTTGTAGGCAGGACGCACGGCATGTCTAAGGTTTTGAGGCTGGGTTGCTGACCCAGTACCTCCACTGGAAGCCTTGCTTCATTACAGAAGATGGCTACTTCTGGCTCTGTATCACCCATTACTAGGAGACTTCTTTAGCTTCACCCTCACAGATTCCTGGTAATGTCCATTGTGCTAGATTTCTAGCCTGTCTCAAAATGCTGCAGTTGTCTTTCCCAGTACTCTATGCCTCCATCCTTTCCCAAACTGATCCTGCCTATTCCAGTCACACACAACCCAGTCTAGTCTACCCACAAATTCTGTTTTATTTTCTATTCTATTTCCCTTTCCCAGAGAGATTCATGCATACTCCCTTGAGCCCTCTTTGCTATTTAACCTCTCTGGCTCTGAGAATTGTAGAATGATTATCTTTTTCTTTATATCTAACATGCACTTACAAGTAAGCACATATCATGTTGGTCTTTCTAGGTCTGAGATTCCTCACTCAGGATGATCTTTTTTATTTGCCTGTGATTTTCATGATGTTATTTTTATTTAAAACAAAAACAGAGAAGTATTCCATTGTATAAATATACCACATTTTCTTTATCTGTTGAGACATTTCCTCCATTGCTGGTTTGAGTGTAGACTTTTCTAGCCATTATGGAAATTAGCATGTTGTTCCTCAGAAAATTGGGAATTGATCTAGCTTAAGACCCAGCTATACCACTCAAACATATACCCAAAGGAAGCTCCATCCTACTACAAGTGCACTTGCTCAATTATGTTCATAGCACCTTTATTCATAATAGAGAGAAAATGTAAACAACCTTTGTATCCCTCAAGTGAACAATGCACATAGAACACTTTTATATGCACTGAACTATGACAAAGGTTGTTCAGGACTTTATGCTCAAGTGTTCCTGTCATATAGAGCCTTAAAAATCAAAGTTCCTGCAGAAAACATTAGAAAACTGTAATCATAATTAATATTAATCAGCTAACTATGTTAGTATATATTTTATTTTTGTATATATTTTAATACTATATAGTACTATGATTTTTAAATAGGTTTTATCTTTTATCAGTGTTGAAAGTTTTATGTGAAAATCTGATAACTATGCTTTAGAACAAAGGACTTAAGTCCATCGTAGTTCCATAAAATGTATTGAAGCAGAAAAGAAACAATTAGGGTTCCAAATTAGATCTCTCCACCTGGAATTATTATTTGAAAGGTTATGAAAAAGTGCTTTAAAAACCTGATTTCTTACATTTGAGACATTCTAATGAGAGGGATAGTACACTTAAACCAAAAAGTGGTACCCAAAAGAGAACTCACTATCAAAAGAAATTATATTGCCCCTTGTATTACGAGTTACATCACTACACTTACAGGAATTAGTCGGCTGTATTTAAAACATCATTGGCTATAAAGGAAGCATCTATGTTCTCAAGCACTGGAGGATCCCTTGAGCTAAAGAGCTTGATACAGTAGGGAACATAGTGAGAGCCAGTGCTTGATGAACGTCGTGACTGTATAGGGCCAAAAGCTTCCCATGTGTTGGTCACATAAATATTTGAAACTAGAGTGTAGTGTCCACACATGTTTATCAAGACTAGATTCTTACTTGTTCCAGAGGAACAATGTTTAAAAAAATAGAAAGCCTATTTTAAAATATTTTTATGTAAATCAGTATAATAATACTACATCACTAAGCAATGTTTTGTATTTTACAATATTTTCTTGGTAAATCCTGGCCCACCTTCCTCAATCAAACCTATAGACACTATGTTCAAAATATGACTTTTTTCCTTACTCTTCATATGATAGTTCCAGACTTCGGCTCTTTGTTGTGTGCTGGAGGTTTTGTGCCTCAGTTGGTGTCCCAGTCACACCAGTGAAAGCATTGCCTGGTTACAAAAGGTGGTCTGTTTAGACACCTTATCCTCCATCGCTACAAGTCTTTACTAGAGTTGCCTTGTAAATTCCTGGGAGTTTTCACAGAACTAGGTTTCCACAATGCCTCCCAAAAGTCCCCCAATTCCAGTGCTCTCTCCCTTTACTCCTTTACTCTCCCTTTACTGTCTCCCTCTCTTCCTCCTTCTGTAGTCTGCTCGCTTCTGCTTCCATCCCCACCTGTCCCTAGTCCATACATAAAATGTATTCTATTTTCCTATCCCACGGAGACTCATGGCCTCCTTCTTTCTCAGTCTTTCTTGATCTGTAGATTGTAGCTAATTATATTTTACTTAAAAGCTAATATCCACCTGTAAGTGAACATACCATGTTTGTCTTTCTGGATCTGGGTTGCTTCATTCAGAATAATTTTTTTCTAATTCCTGCCAATTGTCTGTGGATATCATGATGTCATTACCATTCTTTGGAATAGACCCAAAAGACATCCATCCTACCACAAGGACACTTGTTTTATTCATGATAGTCAGAAACTGGAAACAACCTAGCTATCCCTTAACTGAATAATGGATAAATATAATGTGATACATTTATACAATGGTGTATTACTGAGCAGTTAAAAAAATAATTGTTTATCTTAAATAAATGTTATAGCCAGGATGAGTTACTTATAATATGTTTAAATTACATTGCAATTGACTTCCAGGTTATGATAGAAAGCTTGCAGGTAACATTCCTTAAGCATATAGGGAAACATAGTTTCAAATGTTACATAGAATAAAGTAGGATAAAATAAAGTAGAATGAACAAGCAATGTTTACCAAAAAACAAACAATGCTTACAGGGAAACAAAGGAACATCAATTTGTTTCAAAAGTTTTATAGAATAGAGGAAGATGAAATTATAGTCAAGAGGCAATATTGTTACCATTACTGGAGCATACTGTGTAACTTTCGTAGAGGTTTATCTTATAATGTGTCTTGGAGCTGGGCTATTTAGGGATTGGTACTCATAGTGGCCTCATTCCTTTTGAAACCCAGACTCTTACTGGTTACATGCATCAACTCATGCATGGTGTTCCATAGTACTAAATGGTGCTTTTCTTGTGTTATATCTAATTTGCTTTACCTTGTTTCTGTTTCAGAAAAAGACTCTTAACCAGGCTATGTTCCCAGTGTGGGGGTGTTTGGACTCAGACAGACACCTAACCACAAAACCTTTTTGCTCAGAACCTGTCCTGCATGCAAGAGGCACTGGAGCAATAGTGGCACAGAGTGTGTGGGAGTGGCCAATGACTTATCTAACTTGAGACCCTAGCCACCAGGGGGAGCTCATGCACAACACTGCCTAGACAGCCACACTCTGGAAGCTGGAGAGCCCAGACATCTAGGTGAGAACCAAACCACCACCACCAACAATAACAACAAAAGTCAATGAAATGATTCCTAATGATTTTTTGCTATTCTCATAGACTGGTGTCTAGACCAATCACCACCAGAGAAGCTTTCTCCAGCAGGTGATAGGAACAGGTGCAGAGACCCATAGCCAATTAGACAGAGCTTGGGGAAGCCTGGGGAAGAGCCAAAGGAAGAGTTATAGGAGACGAGCAAGAAGATAAAAATTGAGATGTAATCTGAATATGTTAATAAAAAAGGAAAAAAGATAATGAGATAACCAATTATAATGAAATAATGAAATATAAAGAGGACAATACAAATATGGAAAACACATTTTTCGGAAAAGATAGGAGCAAGGAGAAATACTTAATAGTCTCTAAACAGCATTGACAAATACACTAGGCAAAGAAAGATGTCATTATTAGTTTCTTACCAAATTCGTCATCCCATTTCAGATCAGGACACTTCTGCTTGCTTTTTAAAGACAATATCTAAGATTTTCTTTTGAATGCTGGCACCTGAAGTCATTTTTTCATTGTGTGCATAATCCAATTCTCCACAAGAAGGGCAAGCCCTCAACTTTGTTTGCTTCTCAAGATAAAATAAAATACTCCATACAAGCAGGATTTTTATTTGCTTTTAACTGCTTTAGGTAAAAATTTTTTTGTGTGTTTTTACTTTGCATTTCCCAACATATATATAAATTTAAATATATAATGAATATACATAAATTTTGTTAGGTATAATGTTTATCTCAAAGAATTCCACATAGATTAAATAAGTAAATACACAATATTTATTATGTGCCTGATAAAAGCTTTTTTCTTATTATTGCTAATAATTATTGCTTTAAATAAAATATATTCATTTATTTTCTAACATCATTTCCATAAAGTGCATAATCTGAGTTATAAGAAACAATATTTAGATTAAAATCTTTCTGTTTGTAAATCCTTTAGATAAATCAATGAGAAACAGGTAAAAATTAATATAAACTAGTTAAAATTTTCAGAAAAAAAACTCCTAAAGGATATAACTTATATATTTTAACAACTTTATTTTCTTTCCTTTTTTATTATTAATTTATTCAAATTAACATCTCAGTTGTTATCCCATCTCTTGTATCCTCCCATTCCTCTCTCCCTCCCGCTTCCTCCCATATTCCCCTCCCCTATGTCTGTGACTGAGGGGGACTTCCTCCCCCTGTATATGCTCATAGAGTATCGAGTCTCTTCTTGCTGACCTATTATCCTTCCTCTGAGTGTCACCAGGCGTCCCCATCCAAGGGACATGGTCAAATATGGGGCACCAGAGTTTGTGTGAAAGTCAGATCTCCTTCTCCTCTTAACAGTGGAGAATGTCCTGTCCATCGGCTAGTCTGGGTAGCGGTTCGAAGTTTACTGCCTGTATTTTCCTTGGCTGGTGCCATAGTTTGATGAGGACCCCAGGACCCAGACCCGCCTGTAGTTTTCCAAGACCCTCTGAATCCTTCCATTTCCTCATTCTCCCAGGCTTCTCACACTTAAAGTCTCAATAGGATATCCTCCCCTCTGGCCCACTTTCCTGGTAGGTAAAGTTTTTCATGGGGACCTTGGACTAGTGTCTCGATATAAGTGAGTATATACCCTTTGTCTCTTTTTGCTTCTGGGTGAACTTACTCATTATGATAATTTCTAGTTCAATCCATTTGTCCACAAATTTCAGGAATTCCTTGTTTTTAATAGCTGAGCAGTATTCCATAGTGTAAATGTACCACAGTTTTATTATCCATTCTTCTACTGAGGGACATTTAGGCTGTTTCCATGTTCTGGCTATTATGAATAAGGCAGCTATGAACATGGTTGAGCATATGTCCCTGTTGTGTGGTAGTGCATCTTCTGGGTATATTCCAAGGAGTGGAATAGCTGGGTCTTGAGGAAGCCCTATTCCCATTTTTGCTGAGAAAGCGCCAGATAGATTTCCAAAGTGGTTGTACTAGTGCATTCCCACCAGCAATGAAGGAGTGTTCCTCTTTCTCCACATCCTCGCCAGCATGTGGTGTCAGTTGAGTTATTGATCTTAGCCATTCTGATGGGTGTAAGATGGAATCTTAGTGTCGTTTTGATTTGCATTTCTCTGGTGACTAAGGAGGTTGAGCATTTCTTTAAGTGTTTCTCAGCCATTTGATATTCCTCTGTTGAGAATTCTCTGTTTAGTTCCAAGCCCCATTTCTCTATTGGGTTATTTGGTTTGGTGGTGTTTAATTTCTTGAGTTTTTTATATATTTTGGATATTAGACCTTTGTCAGATGAAGGGCTGGTGAAGATCTTTTCCCAGTCTGTAGGCTGTTGCTTTGTTCTCTTGATAGTGTCTCCTGCCTTACAGAAGCTTCTCAGCCTCATGAGGTCCCATTTATTAATTGTTGATGTTAAGGCCTGGGCTGTTGGTGTTCTGTTCAGGAAGTTGTCTCCTGTGCCTATGTGTTTCAGACTTTTCCCCACTTTTTCCTCTAACTGGATGAAGATATTGAAAGAACAATTATCAACTTCATATGGAGAAACAAAAAGCCCAGAACAGCAAACACAATCCTATACAATAAAAGATCCTCTGGAGGAACCTCCATACCTGCTCTCCAGCTGTACTATAGAGCAACAGTAATTAAAACAGCATGGTACTGGCACAGCAATAGGCTAGTGGATCAATGGAATCAAACTGAAGACCCAGAGATGAATCCACACACATTTGCTCACTTGATTTTTGACAAAGAAGCCAAATCCATTCTATGGAAAAACGACAGCATCTTCAACAAATGGTGCTGGTCTAACTGGATGTCTACATGTAGAGAAATGCAATTAGACCCATATTTGTCACCATGCACAAAACTCAAGTCCAAGTGGATTAAAGACCTCAACCTAAAACCAGAGATATTTTAACAACTTTAAACCAGGCAAAAATTAATTTTATTTTATTTTCTTGGTGCAGAACATTTAAAACATTAACTGTTTTCCTTTTGAAGGTTAGATTAGCTCATACAAAATAATATGTAACTTCCAGTGCACTACACATTAGTATTTCATAAGACTGTCTTTTTTATATTACAATTCAGCAAAGATGCACTTTCCTCAAATCTCATCTATTAGCATAGCAGGCAGCTGTCAACTTTTGAAAAGGTAATCAAAATAAGTAAGACGGTGTTTTTTATGGAAGATGTAGCTCCAGTGCAAAAACTCACTGTAACGCCCTCCACATATTCCACAGCTTAATGGCCTCTCTCATCTCCATTCAGCATTTTTCACCCACTTGTATTTAAAAGGATTGAAGTAATTCTGAAACTATCTTTCATGCAAACACAATATATCTCTCCTAATTCTGAGAGTTATGGAAAATGCAAATGCAATGTGCTTCCTAAGTAGAGCATAAGCCCTTTAGCTCCAATGTCTTTCACAGCTTTACCTTCAGAATGTACTGCCAATTACAAATCAGCAAAACGTGACATCTTTCCCGCAGTAAAACTGCACAAAATCTGACTGTTACTAAAACTAGATGTTGCTAAGTACTACAAAGCTGTATAAAAAGAAAATAAGATTTATTTTTTTATAAATCTATTTGTCCATTTGTTGGGTATAGAAAATATACAGTTAGAGATTTTGGCTTTGTTTTTTGTTTTTTGGTTTTTTTCCTTTTCTTTTCCTGTTTGAAATTCTGAAAATTCAAATGCTTCTGGGCCAAATGGATCGTGGTGAACAGATTTCCCTAGTCCAATATTTAGAATTCCCATCTAAGAGAAGAAGATTATTATTAAAGTAAAAACTTCAGTATTCTCTTTGTTGCTTACTTATAAATAAGAGATCTTCTTTCCTGGCACACTTTGTTCTTCAGAAAAAATACACCCAATGTCAGATTCAAAAATTGTGATTTAGCAAATGCTTGGTATTTGTTCTCAAGAGATCAGGTATTCTGATGAATTTTCTCTGGCCATAAAACATTTTTTTTCAGTTGAATTGCATGTGTTTTTTTTAAAATACCTAATCACTTCTGTCTTACTTTGTTAAAATTGACTTCTTTGATATTTTTGAAATTATATCATATCTCCTTCTTCTTGCTCCCTTTAAGCCATCTCACATAATGCAATAGCTCATAGTTCTCTTTGCTCTCTTTTAAATTAATGGCCTCCTTTTCATTACTTTCGCTGTCTCACACACACACACACACACACACACACACACATACACACACACATACATACACACTAATAAATGTAAAAATACAACCTACCTCAGTCTGCATAATGTTATTTCAATGCATATAGTTTCAGGGCTGACCATTTGGTATTGGGTAACTAAATTAAGGATGTCATCAAGGATGGTGGGTAGCAAGGCTGAGGGAAAGCTCGAGAGACCTCAGCCATACACAAAGAGCTACAAACAACTAAGGAATGGCTCTTCTTTTAATGGTTGTATTTGAGTTATTGATTTTCTTGTAGCTTCAACCACAGTGTCTTCAACTTCCATAAGTTGTCATTCAAACACAATTCAAATTAATTATTATTGTTTGTATCCTAAATGAGGGATGATGTGAATGCTACAATCTAATTTTAGGATTTGAGCTGCTTTCCTTTCTAATGTGCCCTTCCCTTTATTCAAGCCTTTCTCTAGTACTATGAGCGTAGTCATGAACTGAAACTATTCCAGCCAACAATTTCCTCCACTTTGATTAGTTTAAAATGAATTCCTCATTGCTATGTTTTCCTTTTCACTAATCTATTTAATTCCAGGATTGTAATAATAGTTTTCCTTACAAAGCTATTGTGCCACTTAATTAATGTTTGTAGATACTTGGAAATATTTGGATGGTAGATGAAATTTTGGTGCCAAGTGAATTATTACTATATTAAAATTAATGCCAAGACAAAGCACACTGTTAAAGGTAATGGCTTGAAAAGTTTCTCCTCACACCAAGTAGAAAGGATGCATTGATTTGGCAGCTTTTATGTACAGAGTAGACAGCTGTCTACAGCAAACTGAAATATAAGAGAGAAATATTTTATTCAAAAGCATAAGACGTTATATAAATTATTTACAGTATTATAAATTCTGAGTTTTGCTCAGTAGTAATTTAGATAATATATTTTATCAGGAGACAAATAGAAAAATATAAAAATACTAACATTACAAAAGTTTTATCTAAATATTATTTTAAAAAGGAAGCAGATGAAATGAAGGGAAGCTGTAACTTGGGCATGGCTGCCATCAGTGTTGAAGCTCTGTGACATACAGAGATCTCTTATTCCTTGCTGTATTCTCAGTCTTTAAAACAATACTGCACATAAATGAGTCACACAATAGCTATTTCATGGGCCAATGAGAACATACACCTGAAAAGCCATCTGGTAATGCTAATGTTAATGTAACAAATATTATGACTATTTACAGAAGTTTGCTATGATTCTAAAATTTCCATCATATGTGCTTATAGTATTAGGGTTTTAGATATGTATTGAAGTAAAACCAACCCTACTGCTTGGAGGCAGTACTTTTTAATAATTCTTAAAAAGTATTTATAAACCAGACGTGGTGGTGCACACCTTTAATCCCAGCACTCAAGAGGCAGAGGCAGGTGGGTCACTGTGAGTTCGAGGCCAGGCTGGTCTACAAAGCAAGCCCAGGACAGACAAAGCTACACAGAGAAACTCTGTCTCAAATAAACAAAAAAGAGTGTTTTTAATGTCTTTAATTGAAATTAAATTACTTCTCCCATGCATATACATATTTATTTTGTAATTTCATTTCAAAATATGACTCACTAAATGTTCTTCAAAATATTAGTCTGAATGCTGCTAAATATACTTTATATTACTGTTATTTACAAATAACAATTAATTAATTTAGCTCTACATTTTATTAAAATAAGTAAGCAAAAAGTGATAAGCTTTGTTATAAAAAGTTTTGTGGACATACATTATTACTTTCCCATATATTATACATGGTAAGAAACCATTATTTGAAGAGGATTACTAATATCAATACTAATTTATGCCTTCTTGTAAGTATAAAACAGTCCTCAAGATGTTGAAGGTTGCACCTCTAGTCAGTTTTCAGTTTATGCTAATTGCTCAGATGTATTTAATCTTGTATATCAAACCATGTTTTAGCATTTGCTTGGTCATTTGTATTTGTTTTTAGTTATGTTATCTGACTGTAGTGGTGGACAAAAACAACAGTGACAACCTAGGTAGAAAAGAGTGAAGCAGAGATAACTTTGAGAAGTGACGCCTACCATGGGACACTGAGAGTGCTTTGGGCCTGGCAGGACTGCAGAAGACTCTGGTCATGTCCTTGGAGCAAAATGACCAGTTGGGTTGGGTTTTGAGGAGAGGCGTTGCCAAATCAAATTTTGATTCTTAAAGGATGACTCTACATTCTCAGTACTATCGTGAGGGTGGCTGTTAGTATCACAAACAGCAGGGGAGAAACAAAGAAGTATAAGCTTGGGGGATAGGAAGAGAATTAGATGTGGTTGTATTTTGGATATGTTTTTCAGGTGTCAAGAAAAGCACAGTTGGCTAGACATGCGATTAGTTGATGCAAGTGTGTGTGTGTGTGTGTGTGTGTGTGTGTGTGTGTGTGTGTGATTGTGTGTGTGCATGTGTGTGTGAGTATGTGTGAGTGAGTGTGTGCATGTGTGTGTATGTGTGTGTGTATGTGTGTGTGTTTGTGTGTGTGTGTGTGTGTATGTTTGTGTGTGAGTGTGTGTGTGCATGTGTGTGTACATGTGTGTGTGTGTGTGTGTGTGTGTGTGTGTGTGTGTGTGTGTTTGGCTGTAGATGTAAATTTCAGAACTGCTGCCAGAGAGATTAGGGATAAATGAACCTTCAAAAGGCGAACAAGGATGGAAGCAGTCTCTGAGCATGGGGTGGCCCACCTCAAAAGTCAGAGATAAAGAAAAATGTTAAAAGGTAAAAGGTGAGACATAAAAGGAACCAGAAGAGCAAGAGAGTCTGGAGCACAAAGCACAGCACTACCAGAGGTAAGGAACGCTGCTGTTAGGTCAAGTGGGAGCTGATGTAACCGCTGGGAAGTCACGAGCACAGGGTCTGTGGACCGAGGCCACTTGGATTGTATTTACGAGAGACTGGCAGAGCAGATGAGGATAGGCAAGCCATTTCAGGACTGTTGCCACAACATGGGAACAAAACAATGCCAAAATAGAAGCCATGAAAGCATGTTCAAGACAAAGTTTGTATTTTGCTTCAGAATCAGACTCGGAGAAATACAGCACATTTCTAAGTAGTGAAAACAGTTCAATAGAGAGAAAAAACCCATGAACATGAGGCAGAAAATGATGCTTTGAATGACACTCTGGAGTAGATAGAGAGGATAAAATGTAATGCATGGACTGAGAATGATTTAACATGAGAAGAGAAAAAATTTACCTTTGAGACATGAAATCAGGTCCAGTCACTGGAGATGTATAGATACATGATAGGAGTTCACAGAATTATGTTCATATGGTCCTAGTGCTTTACTTCCAATTTTCATAATTTGTTGAATAATGTATTGGGGTTTTTTTTGGTTTGTTTTTCAAGAAAGGGTCTCTCTGTGTAGCCTTGGCTGTCCTGGACTCTCTTTGTAGACCACCTGCCTCTGCCTCCAGAGTGCTGGGATTAAAGGCATGCGCCACCACACCCGGCAGTAATAATGTTTTAATTTTTGACACAGTAAATTTGATCAGTATTTTCCCATAGGCTTTGGAGTACTTACATATTACATTAAAAAGCTTTCACTTATTTTATATGATTAAAAGGTTTTCTTAAGATATATCCCATAAAATTTACTTTTTGTTCTTTCTTTCTTTCTTTCTTTTTTAATTAATTTATTCAGATTACAACTCAATTGTTATCCCATCACTTGTATCCTTTCATTTCTCCCTTCCTCCCACTCACACCCTAATCCCCTCTCCTAGATCCATGACTGAGGGGGACCTCCTCCCTCACTTTATGGTCAGAAGCTATCAAGTCTCATCCTGGTAGCCTGCTTATTCTTTTTTTGAGTGCTACTAGGGCTCCCCACCAAGGCGAGGTCATCAAACATCGGGCACGAGAGTTCATGTCAGAGTCAGTCCCTGCTCTCCACATAACTGTGGAGAATTTCCTGTCCATTGACTAGATCAGAGTAGGGGTTCGATGTTTACTACTTGTATTGTCCTCAGTTAGTGCAATAGTTGGAGCAGACACCCCTAGGCCCTGATCTGCCCGTCACAGTGTTCTTCTTGTAGGTTTCTCGGACCCTCTGGATCCTTCTATTTCCCCGTCTCCTATACTTCTTTTAGCTAGATTCTCAGTAGAATGTCCTCACACCTATCTACATTTGATTCTTAAATCTTATAAGTTACACGAAGAATAAAAATATAACAACATGTAGATATAATCCAATTTTTCTTAATTTAATTTCCAGATTTGAAGGTGTATTTGAAAGTAATTAATATATCAATACTTTGTGTCTTAATAAAGAATTGCAGTACATATTTTCGTTTTATTTTTTGGTTACAATGATTTTTAGTTAATTAAAAATCTTTGGAAACACTTTAAGTAGGATCTCTATAAAGAAATATTAAAGATCTGCATGTCAAATTAAGAAGACTGTAGCATAAACATTCTATATTTTTAATGTAATTTTGTTTTTTTTCTGAAAATAGATTGCTTTTCATACAGTATATTTTAATTAGAGTTTCCTTCCTCCTCACATGACCTCCAGCCTTGCCCTTCCTACTGAATTCGTTCCCTTTCTTTCTCTTGCTAGAATGCAAATAGATATCTAGAGAATAATAACAAAATAGACTGAAACAAAAACAAACAGGGATAGAACAAAAGAAACAAACAAACAAACAAAAAACACAAGAAGCACAATTTAGTGTCAGAGAGACACATTCCCACGCTCAGGAATTCCATAAAAGCACAGAAATGGAAACCATAATATATACCTGAAGGACATAAGGTTTTAAAATTGCAGTGACAATATCAGAAAAAAAGAACACCCAAAGGTGTCATGGAGTTCATTTTGTGTTGGTCATTTACTTTCAAGCATGGGGCCTCCCCTTAGGAATGGTTGTGTCCCCAGTGAAACTCCATTGGAGAAAAATAATTTTCATTTGCCAGTAGTCATCAATTGGGGATAGCTTCTGTGTTAGAGATGAAGGTCTCTGTGCATTTCTCCTCCTAGCACTGGGACCCCATGCTGGCCCTGTGCATGCTGCCACAGTCTCTGTGAGCTCAGGAGTGAAACACAAGTCACTCCTGCTGTATTTACAAGGACTTATTTCTTTGGTGTCCACCATCCCCTCTGTCTCTTACTACATTTCCTCCTCTTCTGCAGAGTTCCCTGAGTTCTGGGCAGAGAGACTCAGTGGAGGAATCTTATTTAGGATGGAGTATTTCAAGGTCTCTCCCTCTCTGTAGTTTTTCCCACTGTGGGTTTCAGAATTTGGTCCCATCTACTTCTGGAAGAAGCTCTGTGGTGACAGCTGAGCAAGGATGAATATAACAGGCCATTGGTAAGAGTCATTTTAGAGATATATTCCTTTGTCAGAAGAGCAGTATTTGGTTTTACCCTAGGTCCTTGACCTACCTAGCCTCATGTTCTTTGCCACCCATGCAGAGTTGAGTATGGGTTTCAGTTTATGGAGTAATACTTTTTTTTTCTTTTCTTTTTTATTAATTTATTCTTGTTACATCTCAATGTTTATCCCATCCCTTGTATCCTCCCATTCCTCCCCCCCCCCATTTTCCCATTATTCCCCTCCCCTATGACTGTTCCTGAGGGGGATTACCTCCCCCTGTATATTCTCATAGGGTATCAAGTCTCTTCTTGGTTACCTGCTGTCCTTCCTCTGAGTGCCACCAGGTCTCCCCCTCCAGGGGACATGGTCAAATGTGAGGCACCAGAGTACGTGAGAAAGTCATATCACACTCTCCACTCAACTGTGGAGAATATTCTGACCATTGGCTAGATCTGGGAAGGGGTTTAAAGTTTACCTCCTGTATTGTCCTTGGCTGGTGCCTTAGTTTGAGCGGGACCCCTGGGCCTAAATCTGCCTATCATATTGTTCTACTTGTAGGTTTCTAGGACCCTCTGTATCCTTTTATTTTGCTATTCTCCCATGTGTCTCTCATTTAGAGTCCCAATAGGATGCCTTCCCCTCTGTCCCAGTTTCCTGGTAAGTGAAGGCTTTCGTGGGACATGCCCCTTGGGCTAGTATGCAGATATAAGTGAGTATAAAGCAATAGTAATTAAAACAGCATGGTACTGGCACAGCAACAGACTGGTTGATCAGTGGAATCGAATCGAAGACCCAGATATGAATCCACACACATATGGTCACTTGATTTTTGACAAAGAAGCCAAATCCATTCAATGGAAAAAGGATAGCATCTTCAACAAATGGTGCTGGTCTAACTGGAGGTCTATGTGTAAAAAAATGAAACTGGACCCATATTTGTCACCTTGCACAAAACTCAAATCAAAGTGGATTAAAGACCTCAACATAAAACCAGAGACACTAAGCCACTTAGAGGAAAAAGTGGGAAAGAGCCTGGAACATATGGAGTAATACTTAAATCAAATCAGACCATTAGTTGGCTACTCCCACAGGCTATGTGCCACTGTTGTAAGAGCACATCTTACAAAAATAAAGGTCATCATTGTATGTCAAATGTCTTATGGTTGTGTTGGTATTTACATTTCCCCTCTGACAGACTACAGAGGATCTTTGTGTACCATGAACTCTAGCCAATATGGGTAAAGGCTCAAAGTACACACAAGCTCAACATCTCAATGTTCAGGAGAAACCAATAATTTTGGGAATTGCCAGATTGCTTGTTTGAAAATCTATAGTTTTTAATCTATCACTTTCTATAAACTACACAGCAACCTCCTTTTCTTTTCTTAATGACTTCTAAGATAGAAAGCAAAATTCATCACTATCTGAACACTGTTGTTTCCAAATGTATTATTTATTTTCCCCTGTAAGACAACATAAGTAAACTAATGAAAGCTCAGTGCAATGAAAAGGTTACCATTTTGGAAGTGCTTAGCCAGTGAGGTATCAAAACCCATAAACACTACAATATACTGTCATTTTTCTTCAGTATCTACCAGGACTTGATGGTAAAACCCTGCTGCTAAAGATATCACACACTTAAATTATATAAAATAGAAAAATCATCTTCTTTGAGGTAGGCTGGGTATTGCCAGTAGTTAAACTGTCTCATTGTCAAAGAACCTTAAAAATAATAATAATAAAAAAAAAAGTCTTTCAATGCTATATTCTGTAGATCTCTGAGGTTTTTGAAGCATTATCTATTTTACCTTATCTATCTATAGAATCATACTTATGGAGATGGCTTCAAATGTGGTAAACCAGCTACTGGGCAAATGTCTTCATTTTGGCCTCAGACAGAATTCTGCCTAACAATGAGCAAGCTTGGATGCGGGCAGAGTTGACTGCTAGACCCTGCCAAGACAGGTTAAGCAAATCTTCAATAGTTCCTGCTTCACAAATATGTCTGTCAGATATACTGGGCCAGAAGGCTGAGGATGATGCTCCAATTTTATAGAGAGTTTTGGGTAACTGTTCAGGCAGCAAACTGTCACTGTCATTTTTTTCATTTTGGAGTTGCTAACCTGCACTTCCAGTTTACTAAAGGTAGTTAATTTTTATTCCTTCTCAAAGGGTTGAAGACCAGATAGTTAGTTTTACAATTAAGCTAGTTTTTTAGGGGTTAAGATGTTTTTAGGTCTAGATAGATTATTTAAGTTGATAGATATGAAATTAGATAGATATTGGTCTACATTCAGAATGTTAGACTCACCAAGATAAGAAAGATGTTTTCTTCAAGGCTGCCAAGTTCAAATAGCCAAAACACTATGATTGTAACATTTATATAATTCCTGGTTGTTTCATGGTTCTTCTTGTTGTATGTAGTTTATTGTATTTATGTGTAATAAGATAAATAAATATGTAAAAAAGAAATATAATACTTTTTTTAAAAAAAATAGAAAAATCACGCTGGTGTGGACTATTCTCTACTGGCTAGCTTTCATAATTCTAGAAAGTGCTATGCAACTTACCAGAGTGAAAAAGTGCTATGAACCTTCCAAATTACAATAATGACTGGCCTGGTAAAACCTACTAAAATTATTTTGATAAATGGACAAAACAGTAAACTGACTCCTAATGTCTTATTATTATATACACAGCACAATGTGTTATTTAATCTGTAAATTAGAATATTCTATGTGTAGTAGATGGTGGTGAACACAGTGGCTCCCAATGGGCCAACCTGTAAAGAATAAGAGATTGCAGAATGGTCAACCTTAAAAATAATATTTATACCACACACTTCCTCCCAAGACTTGGGTATCATTGGAGAAAAAGGATTTGTACAAATGTTTGAGGCATGGATAGTGGAAATATCTGCTCACACAGCATGAGCTATACAAATTCACAGCAGTGTGACAACACGTGCAAAACTTTCAAGAATGAGCCAGATCATATCACAGCTTGGACAATGGAGTTGGGCACACAATCCAAATCCTAGTCAGGGAGATATTGACAATTTTAGCTGCTCTTTTGAAGAAAAGATAGTTTTTCTCTGTGAGTGTGTTCCTGGTAAGTCAACCATGTTCAAGTAGAAGACTAGATACCTAAATACATTTTGACAGCACAAATATGTCCTGAAGAATTAAAAAGTAAAAAGAAAAGAAAACCACAGAGTTGGGTGGATAAGGACATAGAGTAAATTTGGAAGAGTCAAAGGGAATTGATTATTATCAAAATATGTTGTATGAAACTCTCCAAAACCTAATAAACATAAAGAAAAGATGTAAAAGGTTTTATATCCTTAATTCTAACTCACTTTCAAGAGTTAAAGTGATGAGTCTATGGCAAATAAATCAAAATTTACATATAACTTTGAAATAGGACTCTTCCTTTCTATGCCTGGTTTGTGAATGATTTAAACCTAGGAGAAATAGGTTAGAGAAATCATCATTTCTGCTTCCTTTTCTTGTATGTGTTACGTCAAGGCAGATATTATACAAGACCAAGCAAATTCTGACAGACTATTCTCAAAATAGAGTATGAGGTAGAAAGACACAGCTTTATTTCAGCAAGGCAGCAGTGAATGAATAGAGAAGCTTTAAGAGTGTGCAGGGGGTGGGGAGGCTGGTGAGATGGCTCAGAGGCGGAGAACACTGTTCTTCAGGACTCAAGTTCAGTTTCTAGCACCTATATAGTGATACGCTGTCTCAAAAGAAAAGAAAAAAAAGGGGTGTCAATGGAGAATCTAGAGCTACTTGTATTTGATTTCATCCACCAAAGAAAGAATCTTCACTTACTCTCAGTAGTCCCCCTGAAGTGTAATACAAACAAGGTGGAAACTATTCTGTTTTGCTGCTCAGAAAAGAAATTAGACAAATAGTTCGCCTTCAAGCGTTGTCTTTAGGAAGACTGTAAGAAGACTGAGTGAGAAAAAACCTGAATGCTATGTTTCTATGTAATTTATCTATGATTTGAATCTTTTAAAAAGATTTTTCTCCCTTTAAAATAGGGTTTGAATTATAATGTCTCCATTGTAGACCGTACTTTTTCTGCTGTATTGTTTTCTCTTAGTTTCTTTTAGGGTTAGCATTCCAAGTGGAGGAAGAAACTCATTGACTTTTCGAGTATGCTTTATATGTCATTTTTACACTTAAATATTTAATGTCTTTGGACTTACTATTGGTGGATACTGACAATTTTCCTGATTTGTGTTGTCTTTTTAATTGTTTGGAATAATTTGTGCGATATTAGCATCCATTCCTAGGCAAAATTCCTTATGACAAAATAGAAATTATCATCGAGCCTTATGCTTGAATATTTAGCTACCCTACTTTAGATTTTTTATCATTGTTGGGTGTTTAAGTGCTTAGTCTTTAGCTTGCTTTTACATAAGATAAGGATAATAATGTGATAAGACTGTTTCTAAAGATCCTCATCCCTGGTTATTCAATAAAATGCCACCCAAGATACTGATGACAAATAGTTTTGTAGACAGGTTTAAGGTTCTTTATCCATTAATATAAAGATATAAAAAACCATCCCTAGTATTCCAGATAGCTCAATGCAACTATTTCTATCTCCCAAGGCAATAAGAATATTGTTCAGGGACATTTGTCTGAAGATAAAGCAGGAAAGACAATACAGAAGGAAAGTAAGAGATCTCATGTGGAAACAGGACTTGACCATGAAAGTTGCTTTGGATAATGAGGAAAACTACAGATATTTTTAAGGATGCTGAGAAAGTCTCTAGCAAAGAGAGTACCATCACAGTAAGTAAATGAATCCAATAGATGGCCCAAACCTGTAAATTCTTCCTGAGAGATGATAGTAAGTATCACATGGTAAATCTGTGTTTATATAAAACACTAAATGTGAGATAATTTGCCATGTAATACACATAAGATTAATACAAAAGCACATAGCAAATGATTGCTATAGCCATTAAATGATTTTATTTGTATAACATACTAAGAGTAATACTGGCAGGTATTTGGGGATAAGCCTACTTATTTACAAATAGATAAGTAAATAAATAAATAAATTGCTTTGAGTTTATTAGTAGCAAATACTCCTTACTTCAATCACCCAAATCAAGCTTATTGATTGTATTTTTCAGAGCATATTGGTATTTGGTATTAAATGTACTCTCATAATTTAGATACATGTTTGGATGTTTCAATTTGCTTTTCTTTATCATTCTGTCAATGAGATTGAAAGTGATTATGATACTTGAAAATTAGTGCATTTTACTGTACATTCAATTTCCATTGATGAAAGTCACAGATTTTGTAATTAAGTTATAATCATTGAATATTTGTATTTTGGGGGGTTATTTTTACTTTTTCTCTTACTAGTATATATACATTTCTATTAGTTGAAATTATTTTTAACTCCTTCACATGCTATTCTCTCATTTTTAATTCATTTACTCTCTGTCCCATATATGTGTTATATATTTTTATCACATAATGAATACCCCATACTACTTTATTAAGTTTCTCCAACTCTAATTATTTATTATCCATATTAAAAAAACCTAATCCTATATTTTTCATTTTATTATGGCTCCATTTCATTCTAAAGCAGAAATTATACATAGAGGCATTTTACTCCCCTTACAGAATTTTCTTTTTCAATAATGGAATTTATGAGTACAGCATATGGGTACTGTATCTATTAGCAGCCTTCCCCAAACTGTTCCAGTGATTCACTCTTCTCCAGAAAATCCTCGGCTTGTTCAATAATGACTCCCAATGTCTCCACAAGCATTAACCACCTAAGTTCCCCGTTAAATGGCAGGATTGTATGGAATTTTTCTTATCTCCATTGGCATGGTATTGGTATTGCCTTACTGACATCCCAGTTCCCTGACTGTTAGAGCCCTGAAGGGCATTAGTAGCTATAAATGGTTGTATAAAGTTAACAAATATTGAAAATTAAGCTTAAATAAATATAATTATAGATAATAACACAATAAATGCAAGTGACCAGAGAAATATTGAGCATTAATGAGACTATGAACTTCATGATGATTTGAAAATTCTATAAGAAGAATAAATTTTCAATAAAGCCATATATAATAATGCTCAAGGAATATTATAAAAAATGGTAGACAAATTGTATCAGCCTTGATTGAGATGCATACTGCTAGGAAGTGGAGAGTTTGAACCAAGTCTTCTGTCTGGGGTTCAAAGGAAATCCACCATAATCTTTTTATTATTCATGTCAAACTTTATGTCATGTTTATGGTATAATTATTTATGAAATATAATACAGCCAAAGAACAACAGTACCAAACGCTGGTGTGTACTCAGCTCTTGGCTGGTACAGAAATCAGAATTTGAATAATACAATGACAATCTTTACACAATGCGTAAAATATCACCCCAACATCTCCCCATTTTAATCTAATAAAAGGCTCTTTCTCTAACATTAGTAAACAACATCTTTTCTGGTAAGAACTGCATTCATAATGTCTAATATACTGCATGAGGCAGCCTTGCAGAAAGTGCTCTATTACCTATCACACCTAGGTGAGTCCAATGTTCTGTACCTAAGTCACTTTCTATCACTAATTAAGCTTTTATGTCTTCTACCTTTCGTAACCTGCATTTGTCTTCCTTAAAACACCTTCTTAGATTTCTTAGACCTTTCAACCATTATACCTTGCACTTATAAACCTTTAAAATATCTTTTAATATATTTCACAACGTAACCTTTTTAAGTTTTGTGAGTTTTCTGAATTTGGTAACAAGAAAAACTGTAAGACTATAACTATCTATTCTGCAACCCTGTGAGAGAAGTGAAAAGGTCAAATATACCTGACTAAACAGGAAGTGTAGAGCAAGGATATTTCAAAACTGTAAAATTGACAGAGACTGGTAGCTGCCTGCATCTATCTCTTAGGCCAACTGGCCCAGAATATCTAACAGATTTGTTTGGTCTATGTGTGAAGCATATATTATGAAGGTCTGGTGCACCTTGTCCTGGCAGAGTTTGGCATACGCCTTCCTCCATATCTTGTTTGTCCATATTTTGAAAGGCATGCTTTCAGCAGTTGAAACAAGGGTAGTGTTTTGCCCCATGGCTACCTTTGCTACAAACATGGAAGCAAACTTCATATGAAGGTTATTCAATGCCCATCATCTTCTTAAAAGTAGCATGGTGGTGCTGCCAAGAGCAGACATGTCTCCCTGTTCAAAAAAATGGGTGGGGGGCTTTTATTATAAAAAAAAATCTCTTTTTTTCCAAGGATAGTGGCACACATCTTTAATCCCAGCACTCAAGAGGCAGAGGCAGGCAGATCGATGAATTCATGGCCAGCCTTGTCTACAAGGCAAGTATAGGACAGCCAGAGAAATCTTGTTTCAAACAAAACAAAACAAAACAAACAAAAGAAAACAAAAACAAAAATAATCTTTCTTTAATGCCCTATTCTGTACATCTCAGAAGTATTTGAAGACCATCTATCTATATATATTATATTTGTATAGACAAATGTTGCTTGTTTCTACCTACTATCTGTTAAACTTTGAAAATGTTTACAGAAGACTAAATAAAGCTTAGTTCTTTAATTAGCTAAGCTAGTACCTAACATGACTACAAGTGTGATTGACTGACAGTTAGCTTGCATTTCTTAAGTATCCTAAACACTTTGTAATAGCAGCTTTCAAAAATAACTAGAACTTTACATTTTAAATGAGTTGCATATGTACAATAACTTAAACTAAAGTTAAAACATATATAATATGTTGTACCAAAAATATAACTTTAAAATTTTATCAATATAAAAATTTGTATCAATGCAAAATATTTGGCTTGTTGATATTCTTTCCTTGAAAAGGAGATTCAATAATCTACCCTTTAATTCTGTCATTCCTATAACCCCAATTTTTTTCTTTTCATCCTCTCTCTCCCCTTTTCCCTTAACATTAGATAGAATAGAAGGAAGAAGAAAGGAAAGAAAAAGAAAAAGAAAAAGAAATCCTTTATTTTTTTCCTCCCTGGCCAAGACCATTAGCAACTTGTAAACAACCCTTAAATGATCGCAAACATCCATTACCTATAGAATGACCAAATCTACCACCCTACTTCTCGGAAATGGGGGCTTTACTCTCTCTCTCTTTTAATTTGTTCACTTTACATCTCAATTGTAGCTCCTCTCTGGTTGCTTCCGGTCCTCCTCTCTCTTCTTTATCCCAGTCCCTTCCACAAGTCCTCAGAAAGGGGAATTCCTCCTGCGCTATCATCATCTGACCTCAGCCGGCATCCTCTCCTCTGTGGCCTGGCAAGACCACCCCACCAGTGGGAAGTGACCAACAAATGGGCACCAGAATCCATGTCAGAGGTAGCCCCTACTCCCCATATGTTGGCTTTATTCTAGAAAATGCTTCCTGCTATGACAGGAAGATGACATCTTTTGGGCTCCCCTTTCTGAAGACTAGGGGAAGGAGGGAGAAGGTGTGAGGGAGGGAGGGTGGGATCTGCAGGCAATGAGGGAAGTGCCTACAATCAGGATGTAAGGTGAACAAAACTTTAATTGAAAAGATAAAGCAAAAAGAAGAAAATTGGGGTAATTCCAAGTCGTAGGAAAGCTAGCTGTACCATTTTTAGTCCTGGATGGAACAGTCCATGAGGCCAGACCATCTTAGCTAACTAATCATTTTTTAAAATCTTTTTTTAAAAATTTTTATTAATTTACTCATATTACATCTCGATTGTTAGCCCTTCCCCTGTTTCCTCCCATTCTTCCCTCCCTCCCACTTCCCCCTTCTCCTCTCCCCTATGTCTGTGGTTGAGGGAGACCTCCTCCCCCTATATATGCTCTTAGAGTATCAAGTCTCCCCTTGGTAACTTGCTATCCTTCCTCTGAGTGCCGCCAGGCCTCCCCATCCAGGGGACGTGGTCAGAAAAGGGGCACCAGAGTTCATGTGAGAGTCAGATCTCACTCTCCACTCAACAGTGGAGAATATCATGTTCATTGGCTAGGTCCTGGTAGGGGTTCTAAGCTTCCTGCCTATATTCTCCTTGGCTGGTGCCTTAGTTTGAGGAGGACCCCAGGACCCAGATCTGCCTGTTATAAAGTTCTTCTTGTAGGTTTCCAGGACCCTGTGGGTCCTACTATTTCCCCATTCTTCCATGCTACTCTTGCCTAGAGTCTCAATAGGATATCCTCTCTTCTGACCCACTTTTTTTGGTAAGTAAAGATTTTCATGGTACGTATCCCTTGGACTAGTTAGTGTTTTGGTATAAGTGAGTATATACCGTTTGTCCCTTTTTGCTTCTGGGTGAACTCACTCATTATGATAATTACTACTCAGCTATTAAAATCAAGGAATTCCCGAAATTTGTGGACAAATGGATTGATCTAGAAATTAACTAATCATTTTGAAGTTGTTTTGGATGCAGATTTTTGAGGAACCAGCTGTTGAGGCAGTATGTGGAGCAGGATCACCAGGGCTTTTTGTCTTATATTCTTTGTGCCCAGTCCTTTTGCTCTGTAAACATATAAACTTTTATACATTTATGCATTGATACATGTATGGAATGTGCAGTGTGCACAAATCAGCTAAAGATGATTCTCTGTTCCATGTTGATCAGAAAAGGCAGCAAACTTTATATGTCTATTTGGTCTGTATGACCAAGTGTAATATAAATCTCCATCTATGCCATATGAAAGGATGGCATGTAAAAATAAGTCATGAAGACTCTGTAGCCAACAACACTTATTGACTATTCATAGACATTCATGTCTGGGCCACCTTTAGAGCTGTTCCCATATAGAAGGGTCTTCACGAAGGTCATCTATTTTTTATTCTTCTTGATTTCATCTCTGATGTCTACAACCAAGATTTTCAGGTCTCTCTGGTCAAATATGATATTAATTAACTTTGATGGAATCTATAGCTTTTCTTCTCCTGTGAAAACAAAGGCATAACCTCTCTACCAATGCAATATAGTTCCTCCCTTCCGTTTTAAAGTTAACACATGTATAGGCAGATCTAACAAACCCCATGTTTTTCTGCAGCTGGACTGCCTGTCTCATTGACATTTTAAAAACTGAAGGTCAAGAAGACATTATTTATTCTATCTCTGGGAGATCCCATATCCTCCTCCTGTTCTATGGGCATTTCCTTTAAAGTCCCATTAGATCTTTCTACAATTGATTGTCCTGTCAGGTTGTAAGTTATGCCCTCAATATTTCCTATCCTATAATGTCTAAAAATTTGCATTGTAATATATACACATACAAATATATATATATTATTTTTTAAATTACATGTATTATCTGTTCCATCTGTAGGCTCGGCAAGCAATTAATCAAGACACAGACGCTTGTTATATTTTAAAATAGCTTTAGTTAACCTGGGGCAGGGGAGATATCAATTCCTTAAACTACTTTCCATAGTAGAGCCTGAGGCATGGGATCCCTGTCTCAGTCCCATGGCATCTGCTTCTAATAACTTCTATCAAGCTACCTCCCATCTATACTCCCATATACTTGCTAATGTTCTTCATCTGGGCCGATTCTTCATCCACGCCGCCGGCCATGTGCTTCTCCTCCATCTAATCCATGGCGGCCTTCCTCTCTTCACTTCAGGTGTCTCTCCTTCTCCTGGTGATGGTCCTTCTTCCTCCCAGGATTCCTCTCTCAATAGCCCCACCTATCTCCTTTGCCCTGCCCAGGTGGGGTGGCTTTGTATTAAGAAAAAGGTTGGCCACAGAGACAGTAAGCACTAATTAGCATCAAAATACTTCAGGCCATCCACCAACATGTGTGTGTGTGTGTGTGTGTGTGTGTGTGTGTGTGTGTGTGTGTTCCAGAGCACCATTAGCTTCAATCTACAAAGGCATCTTTAATAGAGCCACCATCCCTGATAAAAATGCAATCTCAAACTCATGTTTTTTAGAGCTTAGAGCAGAAGCCCATTGAAACTCTGAATATGCATGTATGGTATAGTGCTTATATTTTAATTTTTCAAACCCTATAAAAATGAAACACATAAGCCACTGTATGACATTATTATAAGGTGTTGTCATTAAACAGATTCTGTACACTTAACTCAGCATATGGACTTTCATTTCCATCTAAGTTCTTTAAATTCTGTCTCTGGCGTTGGCCATAGGCATACTTCTCAGCTCCAGGTCTCTGTCGACTTCAGCGTGTCATTCATACCACGGATCCAGGGAAAATGCTCTTTCCTTAAGCTAGCATCTACTCTTGACAGTCACAGCTTGGGCTCCCTTTTCCCCACCTTCCAGGCTGCTGCTCATAGACTGTCCTCCAAGTGTCACTGTGGCAGCCAGTCTTCCTGTACTGGAGGGTGTTTTAAAGAGGCCATGCTCCGAAGCTCCCCGAATCTCCTACCATGTACAAGGGCTGGCCTCAGCATCTCTACCTGTCCCTGCTCCAGGCCGTGTGGTACAGCCCCGCCCCCTTTCAATGCAGGACCTAAGCTTGGATATACATGCATAGGCCACATTGATGTGACAACTAAACAGGACTTTCTTCAAATAATAACACAGAGACTTATTATATAATAAGTATAACCATAGGCATGGTAGATGAGCAGATTCTCAGCTATTCTTTTTTTTTTTTTTTAATTTTATTTATTTATTTTTCTTTTTTTCTTTTTTTTTTTTTTATTAATTTATTCTTGTTACATCTCAATGTTTATCCCATCCCTTGTATCCTCCCATTCCTCCCCCCGCCATTTTCCCATTATTCCCCTCCCCTATGACTGTTCCTGAGGGGGATTACGTCCCCCTATATATTCTCATAGGGTATCAAGTCTCTTCTTGGCTACTTGCTGTCCTTCCTCTGAGTGCCACCAGGTCTCCCCCTCCAGGGGACATGGTCAAATGTGAGGAGATTCTCAGCTATTCTAACCCAACAATACTGGCCTGGCCTACGCTCAGCCTGTTGCCTCTCCTCAGTACTTAGTCCTGCCACTTATTTCTTCCCCAAGTCCGGTTAGTGACTCTTCCTTCCACTGAATCATCTCCAGAGTTCCTACCTCACCCAGAAGCCCTGCCTCCTTTCCCTGCCTCTCCTGTTGGATGTTCAACTCTTTATTAAACCAGTTACAAAAAGGTGAAGGGAGTATTTACAAAAATGTGATATAGCCAAGGAATAACAGTACCAAAGTCTGGCCTATTGTCAGCATTTGAATAATAAAAAGACAATCTTATAAGATGCGCAAAAAGATCACCCAAGACAGTTTTTCCTGCTTCAGACTTTTGTGCACCTTCCTATGTTCTCAAAGGTGTAGTACTTGGAAGTAAATAACCTTAACTACTGATGACTCTTTCAAATTGTTCTGCAGTTATTTTTGTTATTGTTGACTATCTTTACTTTGTTTTCCTCGGTAATTTTATTTGACTTTTCCTGGGGAAATGGTAAACAAACATGTGTTTACCCCACACAGCGAACTGACCACAGAACAGAGAACCCTGCCGCACAAGTCTAGTTTAGGGAACCAGTAGGTCTTACTTACAAGAGTATGGATGGCATAAATGGAGCTGCATAATTAAAATCACACTTGGGTGAGGATTCAGAATGGCTACATCCTTGGAGCTCCCGTGGGTGAAGCCCAGGCAGCTCATCTGGCCAGAGTCTTTCATTCCATGCCAATTGTTACTGCTTATATGATGTTGGAGAGGGGGCGTTGGGAATTTTGTTGATCTCAGCAACTTCTGTATTCTTATGGTTTCTTTGTTTCCTGGGTCTTATAACTTTTTTCTTTTCTTTCTTTCTTTCTTTTTTTTTTTTTTTTTACTGTCTGAGTCTTCAAGAGTCTCTGTCTAAGAATGTTTCAATATACAAGAATATTTCATCAAGCCAACAGGTGACAGAAAATCATCTAAGAGTTTGCTCTTTGGTGATTGCTGGTCTACCTCTGTAAGATTGTGGGTTTCAATATTAATTTGTTATTTTCACAGGCCCATAAATTACTATCATGAAAACTGACCAATTCTATCTACTGACATTTCAAATTCTGTTTATATGATTATCACATATGGATAATGATTTTTCCATACAATTTTAAGCAACTTGGTCACATAGAAAGGTACCATGCAATTCTGTAGTATCTTGACATACTCTTTAGAAAACTTTTATCTATCATCTGTCTATCTATTTATCTATCATCTATCTATCTATCTATCTATCTATCTATGTATCTATCTTGCCTAATTATGTAGGCAAGGATAACTTTACGGTCACAGGGATCCACAGGTCTCTGCTTCTTGAGTGCTAAGATTAAAAGTGTATTCCCCATGACGGATAAGAATTCTTTTATAATGATATGTATGGACTATACCAAAGTACCATGACAGATACTGAAGTAGATACCTACCCACTACAGCTTATTCTGTTGCTTTTTTTTCACAGAACAATGAAACTACATTGAGAAAATTATATATATGTGGAAACTAAAAGAATAAATATTTTTTAGCCTGTTTTGTGGAACTAACATCATAAATCTCAAAATGTCAATGTATTTTAAGTTAGTCATAAAAATCTTTCTTGCCAACTTCTCAGTTTCTTTTGTTTTTATTGCATTTGTTTCTGAATATAATTGACTTTCAAGTATCCTTTTATTTCTTTAAAAGTTGAAAGGCAGCCTTTTAAAGAAACAGACTAGGCAAAGTTTGTTTCAAGAGTACAGAACTGTGGCACAGCTGAGAGCTGTATACATCCAGGAAAGAAGAGGACTGGAACTCAAAGATAGCAAAGTCAGGTGGAGTATGACTTCCGAAGCTTGCGGCCTGGGAGAGAGAGAGCCACATATCTGTTAATCATATCTTTGATCCTGAGTCAGTAAACTCTCTGCTTTACTCCAGCCATCCCCCAAGCTGTTTCCACCCTTTTGATTTATATGAATACACTCTTGTCTTAATAATGTCTCTCTATCCAAACATTCTAACAAAGGAAAGGCAGAATATGTGTCAGGGATTTTTGCACAGAGACACCTTTCAGAGCTAAGAGCTATCTCTTTTTTTTTTTTTTTTTCAGCTCAGAGATATGTAGGTAAAAAAATTTCCAATCCTTCACAATAGCCACAAATAAAGTATCTTGGTGTAACTCTAACCAAGAAAGTGAAAGATTTGTATGGAAAAAAAACCTTCAAATCTTTGAAGAAAGGATTTGAAGATTTCAGAAGATGGAAAGATCTCCAATGCACATAGATCGGGAGAATCAACATAATAAAAATGGCCATCTTACCAAAAGCAATCTGCAGATTCAATGCAATTCCCATCAAAATACTCACACAACTCTTTACCGAACTTGAAAGGTCAATTCTCTTAATACATAACAATATTAAAATTACTAATATGAGAAACATCACACTGCACTGTTTGCAAAAATTTTTGTATTTAATGAACTGAAAACTACTGGTGGCCGTTCTCATGTGCCAGTGGTGGGAATATAAAAAGAGAGGATATAGAAAATTTTATTCTCTCCTTCAGTTGTAATCATTGGCTGCTTCGTTGTTTTACTTATGTGTAAGAGCGCACACATACTACAATAGCTGGAGGTTTATAACAAATTTGAGGACTCTGTTCTTGTTCTCTGCTCTGCCAGGTGGGTGCTAGGAATCAATTGCAAGCTATGAACGCCTTAATTTTCTGAGCCATCCTACTGGCATAGCTCTTTTATTTTTTAAGGTTTATTCTGCTCGCTGAACTAAAATGTTCATAACAGGACATTTGGATTGGGCCATATAAGGTCGTCTATGGCCATACAGTTTCCATAACAACAGCATACCTACCCACTCCAAATCACAGCAGGTGCGAGCATCAGGAGCAATTGCCTCAGGAATACATTATTGTCTTCACTTTTTCTCACTTTTGCATCTCCTTTTTTATATGTCTCAGGACTGTAGTGAGGGAATCCAAACTACTGCCATGAAAGTCATCACAGATGTTATTTCCTCTGGGAAGTTCTTATTACTACACTGAGTTGAAGTTAATGAGAAATTGTACAAGAATTAACTGTCCGTTTTATCTGTGTGAAATGAGAACAAAACAAAATTTAAAGTCAATAAACTATGCATTATGACTTTACTTGATCAATACTTCAATGAATGCCAGATTTAAAATATGATTCACATTTGTTTTATTCACAAATATGTGTTGACTCTTATATTTTATGATAATGCCAGCACTTGGCTCCTGTTTGTCCCTTGGGCTTAAATGAGAAAGCAGATCCCACCATGCCCAATGAAGATGACATCATTTCACACGTGCTCTGGGTTTGAAACAACCACTGTGGTGTTAGTAGTTAGAAAATAATATAGATTTTCATTGTATTTAAAAACAAGTAGTTAAAACAAAAAACAGTGAAATATATGATCCTGTGCACATCTTAGCAGTAAGCGTTTCCTATATAAAGCTTTCAAATATTATCTTGGATATTAATTGTTCTCAGTGAATTTTCAACTCCAATTTAAGCACTACTGAAAGCCAAACTTCAAATATCAAAATAATATAAAAATAAATAATTTTCTTTTAAATGGAAATTTTCAGAGCACATTTTAAGTACACCACCTAGAAATGGTTCTCTCAAATATTTACTGTATTCAATTTCTATGAATTTTTGAAAAATAATGTAAAATATAAGACCTTTGTATTATAAGGAGCTTATTCTTAGCTAACCTCTATAAAGGAAAACATAAAGAGATTTTCCATTATTAAAAGAATTCTGGCCTGATATATTTCTGTGTTTGACTATAGAAATTGTGGTATTAAATCATGATGTTATATTGATAATCAAATAACCACAATTAGTTGATTGGTACTAGTGGAAAAATTCATAATGCAGTAATTAGAATGACAGAGACAGTTATTTTCTTTTATCAAATAATTGGATATTTATAGGCAAGGCAATGATAACAAGACAGCTTTTTTCCACACTAGGATTAGAAAACTATTTTTTTTTTCATCATGAAGCAGCCCCAACTGGAAAATATTTTATCTTTTCTCAATGACTTGAAATGAGTGACTGTACACTGTAACTATTGCTATAAGAAAGAAAATGACCTAATGCTTGATTTATAAAAGTAGAGGTTTAAATTATCATCTGCTCACATTATATTTGCAGTCACATAGTCATATCCTGATGCAAAAGTATGGAGGAAATATAATCTAATAATACTAGGGGAAAGATGACATGATGCATTTTTCAAGACTACTACTTATTTCTATAACAAATGGTTTCATATTAGAATCTAATGGAAAAAACATTAATGGAATTTTAATATTATTATAATTGGCTTAACTTGTAAAAGACTTTGTGTATATTTTTGTGTATATGTGTCTCTGTGTATAGTGTTCATCTCTACATTGTTTTATTAATATCCATGGATCAAATATTTGAGAATAAAATTTTAATTTATAATATAGAAATTAAGTCTACTCTGCAATATACTTCAATAATATATTTATGCAAAGCAATGATTGGCTTCCTACTATGATTACAATGTGCCCTTTTCAAATTTCAGTTGGTAAAATTTAATTGCCAATTATATAGTGCTGAGAAGTAGCACATTAAAACATTTCTCAGGACATGGAGGAGCCTCTATCATGAATGGGATTAAGAACCTTCACATGTACCTCAAATCCCCCATCCTTCTCAGTGAAACTTTGGAATCCCACAGTACTATGAAGATAATGTCTGGAGGGTATAGCTTATGGTATCACCTTGGGAAACAGAGATCAGCTCTCATCAGATAGCTGAACATGGTCCCTCCCTACAGTTGGGTTCCCAGTTTGTGGAACTGTAAGAAAAGTGTCTCAATTGTTAATTAGTTACTTTGGCTCAAGTATCTTTTTATAAACACAATAATGCATTAAGATACTTATCATAGCCACAGACATTTAAAACTTAAAAGGTAAAAAGCCCACACAAGAAATTTAACTACCTCAGCATAATTCAGTTTAAAATGATTATAATGCCCACCTAACTCATATTATTAGTAAGCATTTCCAAAACCTAAAGTACAGAGAATGTAGTTACTGAATATATTTTTCCCTGGTCATAAAACTCTAGACAGAATGTCACTGAGTTCTTAGGCAAAGAGCCTTAGTGAGGCTACATGTACATTAAAAAGTAACAAGCAAATAAAAACCACTAAATGCTCCTAATAATATATTAGAGAAATGACAATCTCAGTAGTTCTCTCCTCCAACACAGCAGTACCAAATAGGATATGACAGAGGAATTGAGTAGTCAAACAAATAATATTATTATCCACATTGCTCTGACTTGGATATATTATGCACTACATATTTAGTATCTAATTAGAATTAATATTGTAAAATTTGTCCTAACTTTAGTATCAAAATATCATCAATCCTCTTTATGCTTGTCTTTTATGTAGAGATGGAAAAATATATATTTAAATTGATGATAGTTAAGACTATGACATTAAATTATCAAAACAGATTGCAAGCTAGCTAGTTTGATAATCATTTCAATTACTTCTGAGATATAATTGTAAATAATGTAGACTGACAACAACATGAAAAAGGCAAAGACATTTGAATGCTACATTCAGTATGCAAACCTCTTCATTTATCCCTGAGGTTTCTTTTCTTCCTCATTCTTGTCCTTGTTCAATGTGGGAATAAATTATCCACTTCCCACTGACTTTCACCTTAGTCAGATTACTTTGCATGAAGCAGTTTCAAGAGATGTAATGTTTCTTTCTTCTACCAAGAGAACAAGACTCGGATAACAATTTCCCCTTTGTGTTTTTTAGGAAAGAGACAGAACAACCCTAACATCAGCTTATATCCAGCCTTCAAGCCCAGTAATGATACCACAAGTGGGGCTCTGAAGCACTGCCAACACCCCACAGACACTAAAGTAGGATACATGCAAGGTGGTGTGAGTCCTGAGTGCCATGCAAAACTAGATGCTAAAATGAGACTGGCATAGAAACTGTCATAAGATGCAAAATGCTGCCACAGCAAAACACCAAGTATGGCCATTGAGACACACCATGGTCCCCAATTCAGTTGATATAGTATTTAGAAACATTAAACTTGTACTTAACGTGGGAACAAAGTTTGATATGAAGTGGCCTGGAGTGGTAAATGCCTGTAAAGATTCTGAATGATGACATAGACACCCCTTATGTCAAAGAGTTTACAACCAGTTATGAAGCCAAATGAAAGGTGCTGCTCCCTCCGACTATCACAATGAAAAGACAATATAGAACACTTTTAATTCTAGCATTCATGCCCAGGAAAGCCCTAACTGAAGACATCAATTGTTCTGATGTGTCCAGAAAACTCTTTTTTTTTTTTTTTTTTTTTTTTTTTTTTTTTTTTTTTTTTGGCAGCAACCCATTGTCATTGATTCTTATAAACTTTCTGGCTCTTTTGTGTAGTGATCCCTGAGACCTGAGAGGAGAGCTGTGATGTAGATGTTCCAGTTAGCTATGAGCACCCCACAGTCTCTTCTTCTCTGATCCTTGACCAGTTGTGCGTTATTTGATCAGATCTGTGTTAATTGCCATCTACTGAAAATAGAAGCTTCACTTTCGAGGGTAGTGAGATAATCTATCTATGGGTATAATAAACAATCATTAGGACAGAGTTTAATACAATGCCGTGAGTAGTTTTGGTTGCATGGCTGGCCTTCAATGGCTTTACCATCTCTGCAACTTACACAGTTTGGGTATTCAGCTACTTAAGGAAATCTTATTTGCTTCCAACTTTAGAAAACTTTAGTAAAGAGGCTACTGACATTCAGGTACAATTACTTAGTAAGTATCAAAGGTAATGATTCCACTGTTTTATTTAAAGGCTTTATTTTAGAAGAAAATATCAAACCCATTTACAAGCATATCTGTATATTTACCAGTCCCAACATCCCTGAATTTAAATTATTATTGTCCTATAATTCTGCCAATATTTGAAGGTGTCATCATTTTGGATTTTGACTATGTTAAAAGGTGTGTTGGCACATCAATGTAGTTTAATTGCTGAGTTTCCATGTGCTCTCCTTTGAAATTATCTTCCCGGAGTTTTTGCCTATTTTGTTTGTTTTCTTTTACTGAATTCAAGACTAAATTGTGTGTTTAAATGCAAGTTTTTGATCAAATATATAGCTTACAAATATTTTCTGCTTAATCTGATTCTTTTGCTTTCATCATCTAAAGCAGAATTTTTCATAGTACTGAGGGTCTTTCTTTTTTAACTGACTCCCATCTTACACATGTTTTCTTTTATGGATTGTGCTACAGATGTTAATCTAAAACCTCAACACAGAAGTAAGGTCCATGAGTTTTATATTATTTTATGTTCTAAGTTTATGGCTTTGAGTTTTACATTTCTAGCTTGGATTTTCTATTTAATTTTGTGTGCAGTATTAAATCTGAGTTAAGATTGTGTCTTGCTTTAATTTTTTGTATGAGGTTTAAAATTTGGCATGGTATTATTTATTGAAAGGTTATCTTTCTCCATTGAAAGAACTGAGTGAATTTTCTTTTTATATTTTGAAAACTTTCTATGGACTTCTTTCAATTATCATCCAGTTAAAATATTGTTGACTTTTTTCCTTTTAAAAAAATTTTTTTATTAGTTTATTCTTGTTACATCTCAATGGTTATCCCATCCCTTGTATCCCCCCATTCTTTCCTCTCTCCCATTTTCCCCTTACTCCCCTCCCCTATGGCTGTTCCTGAGGGGGGTTTCCTCCCCCTGTGTATGCTCATAGGGTATCAAGTCTCTTCTTGGCAACCTGCTGTCCTTCCTCTGAGTGCCACCAGGTCTCCCCCTCCAAGGGACATGGTCAAATATGAGGCACCAGAGTTCGTGTGAAAGTCTGGTGGAGAATGTAGGAGATCAAGGGTATCCAAATGGGAAAGGAGGAAGTCAAATTATCCCTATTTGCAGATGATATGATAGTGTACATAAGTGACCCTCAGAATTCCACCAGAGAACTCCTAAAGCTGATAAACACCTTCAGCAAATTGGCTGGATACAAAATTAACTCAAAAAAGTCTGTAGCCCTCCTATACACAAATGACAAGCTTGCAGAGGAAGAAATTAGGAAAACCACACCCTTCACATTAGCCACAAGCAATATAAAATATTTAGGAGTTACTCTAATTAAGCAAGTGAAGTACGTGTTTGAAAAAAAATTCAAAACTCTGAAAAAAGATTGAAGATGACATGAGAAGATGGAATGATCTTCCTTGCTCACGGATTGGGAGAATTAACATAGTAAAAATGGCCATCCTACCAAAAGCAATCTACAGATTCAACGCAATCCCTATCAAAATACCTCCACAATTTTTTAAAGACATTGAAAGTTCAATTCTGAACTTCATATGGAAAAACAAAAAACCCAGAATAGCTAAAACAATCTTGTACAATAAAAGATCCTCTGGAGGAATCTCCATACCTGATCTCAAACTGTACTATAAAGCAATAGTAATTAAAGCAGCATGGTACTGGCACAGCAACAGGCTGGTTGATCAGATATGACCCAGATATGAATCCACACACATATGGTCACTTGATCTTTGACAAAGAAGCCAAATCCATTCAATGGAAAAAGGATAGCATCTTCAACAAATGGTGCTGGTCTAACTGAATGTCTATGTGTAAAAAAATGCAACTGGACCCATATTGTTGACTTTCAAAAAATTATCTTCCACCTTCAACCAAGAGACACACAAAGATACACTTGTATTCACTCCATTTTTTTCTGCAGTGCTTTCAATATTTTTCTTCACCTCTTCCTTAATGTTCTCTGGGTATTATTGTCTGGGATCTATGAAGGCAGAGTGTAGTGGAAGTTTTGAATTTGTTATGCAAATATGTTTCTGTTTTGATCCCAACTATGGGTTGTGAAATTGTCTTTATCCATTGTTGATAACAGCCTTGTAAGAGAAAGCATGATCCTGGTCAGTGGAAAATTGTCTCATGCCAGGCTGTCCCCGATCCGCGGGTTCAGTTATTCGTGGAGTGGCGAGGAGGGTCGCGACCTGTGAATAAAGAATTAGGCGGGAGAGAGAGACACGAGCCCAGGAAAAACTTTGCTTATCGAGGGCCGTTTATTATAAGGGGGTATCCAAATTTATAGTAAGCTTCTGAAAGGGCGGGGGTAGGAAGGAATGCAGTGGGAAAGTACAGAATCTTCTGGGGTAAGAACCCCGGGGTAATGTGTGGGGAGGGGGAGGAAATAGGTGGCTTTTCTCAGAAGTCACGGTACGCTGAATGTTCCTTTTCTCAGGGCCAGGCAGAATGTTTGATAAGTTCTTTCAACAGTAGGCTTGAGGCCAGCTGGAGTCCGGCTCAGCCAGGGGTCTCTTGGCTCCCAACACCAGGCAGTGGTGTGCCCTTCGCTGGAAAACATTCTTGTGCTGATGCTGAGAAGGTATACATGGGAGCCCAGAGATAGTGTGAGGAAGAGAGATTGTCTAGAGATACTCCTAGAGAGAAACACTCCAGAGAATGTTTCGAAGGGGCTGCTGCTGATTAGTTCTACGGCTGTTGTCTGAAGCTTGCTGCTGTCTGCTGTTTACTGATTACTGTTGTAGTTGCTGTTTTCTTTCTTCTTTTTAAATTAATTTATTCATATTAAAACTCAATTGTTAGCCCATCCCTTGTATCCTCCCATTCCTCCCTCCCTCCCGCTTCGCCCCTACTCCCCTTCCCTACTCAGTCTGTGACTGAGGGGGACCTCCTCCCCGTGTATATGCTCATAGGGTATTGAGTCTCTTCTTGGTGACCTGTTATCCTTCCTCTGAGTGCCACCAGGCCTCCTCATCAAGGGGACGTGGTCAGAAATGGGGTCCCAGAGTTTGTATGAAAGTCAGACCTCACTCACCACTCAATGGTGGAGAATGTCCTGTCTATCGGCTAGGTCTGAGTAGGGGGTTTGAAGTTTACTGCCTATATGTAGTTGCTGTTTTCTGTTTAGCTGAACTGCTATAATGCTGATGACAAGGAACTGAGTCTGAAGCAGTCAACATCCTCTGCCCTACTAAATTTCTTTCTCTCCTACCTAGGCTCAGTGGGTTGGAAGGAAGGTAGAGGTATTAAGGAACACCAAATAAAGTGAGTTAAGAAACACCAAAGTGTTTCTTACAGGGGCACCCAGATAAAGCTTAGACATAATGAAAAACTAACTTTTTAATTCTGTAGAGAAAACAGCAGGTTTTGAAGGTATGAGAATACTGTTTCAGGATGTCAGAAAATGGAGGCTTCTGTTGCTGAGTTCTTTCTTACCTTGATCTTGGAGGGGATTTCTGTTTTTGCTTTATCAACTTCCTATACTCCATTTTCCTAAAGGCCAGGAAAAATCACTGAAAACCAAAAGTCCTACTCAGTTCTCTCATTTTATAAAAAATTACAGAGTTAGCTGTGCAGCAAGAGAGGTTGTGGGCAGAGGTTGATGCATTTGGAAAGCAAATAACACCACTGGTAAAGGAAGAACGAAAAGGCTTACACCTGGCAACTGAGATCCAGAATTTCCTCTTGTCACTGCCCCACCCTGTTCCATACACTTTTGCTGCTATGTCCCAGCTGTTCCTGCATGAGGCAAGAGACCAGGAAGAGCAGAAAACTGTACAGGACAAAAGGATTTTTATTGAGACAAGTACACTATCAGAGGAGATGCCTGGGACTACACAGGCACCTTCAGCTTTCCCAGTAATTGTGCAACATGCCTTCTAATTATGGTGGTTATTGTTATAAGTTAACACGGTGTCCAATAGAAAAGTTTGATTTAAAGTATTTTTAATATATGTTATTAATTTATTCATATTACATCTCAACTGTTATTCCATCCCTTGAATACTCCCATTCCTCCCCAATTTAAAGTATTTTAAAGAGCATTGTTTCATACAGGCTGCATTCACAAGCATTAAGTAAATGAGCTAAGCAAAATAGAATTATTCCTCTAGATTTGAAAGGATTGGTGGCAGCTCTATAAGAAGCTAGTCAACAATTACTATGGTTGTCATAGTGGAGGGGTGAAGCCATGAAAATAGAACACTGAAATACAACAAGAGGGCTAAATGTTAAAGGTCAACTGGTTGATGGAGGGTGCTATGCTGACCTACAAGAACAAATAGGATAATGTCATGTTGTAGCTTAAGAGTTTGGGTTATGGTTGATGAGCCTGGATAAAGATGTACTTCATTTAATAAGATACTACCAGGCCCTGGAGAAGCCTTCACAGACTTTTTACAGAGATTGGCTTCAGTGGTAAATAAAGCCATATCAGACCCTGATGCCAGAAAGGTGTTGATAAAGACCTTGGCATTTGAAAATGCAAATACTGAATGTAAGAGAGTAGTTAGACCTTTAAAAGCATCGGCAACCCCCATAGACAAATAGATAAAAGACACAACTGATTTTAGGTCTTGGGAACATCATGCCAATATCATAAGGCAAGCCATAGCTAGAGGTTTGAGATATCAAAATACCCGATGCCTTAATTGAAGTGAATTTGGCCTTTTACAAAACGTAAAAGCTTGAGAGCTCCAAAAAGCAGGTTCATTGACTCTGGAGAATGTGGTATTCACAGAAGATAACAAGCAGTTTCTGGCTGACGTGGAATACCAAAGCTTCTAGGGTTTAGTAGCTGCTGTGGAAAGGCACAACACTGGAAGAGGTGTTGCATGTCCAAGAGGGACCTATGAGGTAACTTCTTACCATTGAGAAACAAACATAAGGCCCTGTCAGCTCAAGGCCCTGCAGCAAGAAAATATGAGCTGTTTTTCTTTGGTCAGCCAAGAGGAACCACGTAGGGAGGAAACCAAATCTAAGTACTGCTGACTTTATGCATGCTGCTAAAGGCAGTAGCTTTGCATTTGGCCAAAGATAAACCTCTTACACTATCTCCAAAGTTGAATGTTACAAAATAACCATGGATGTGCATGGTCCTTTACCTTCAAGGACAAGATTATTCATCTTGGGAAGAATGGGCTAACTTCTTGAGGATTTATTGTGCATCCAGGTATTATATATGAGGATTGTGAGGAAGAAACAAAAATCATAGTATATGTAACTAAAAGGAGATAAAAATTAATGCTTATGATTTCCTTACATCAAGGGCAAAACAGCTTCAGTTGAAAGAAGAGGGGCATTTAGAGGTACAGGAAAACATGTGTTCTGGTAAACAGTGGTTAATGATCAAAGACCTAAATTAATATTGCAAATGAATGGAGCCATAGTAGAAGGCTTGGTAGGTACAAGAGCTGATGTCAGTATCCTTTCCTGAAAGTTTTAGAATCCAGATTGGCCACTTTAGGAGGTTTATACACAGTTTATAGGAATTGGAAAATTATCTCAAACAAGACAAAATGTGTGATGGATTAAATGAGTGGCACCAGAAGAACAAACAGGGAAATGGGGATCCTCAATGGCTGACATACCCATAAACTTATGGGGAAGGGATCTTTCACAACAATGGGCTACTCAAATTAATGTTTCTAAAATCACAGGGACAGCCAATGATGAAATTAGGCTGAAAGTACTGAGGCCTGTAGTCAAGAACAATCAAAAACTGTGCCCGTTTTCCAAACACAGGAATTCACAGGGACTGAGTTTCCAAATTTATAACAGGAGCTACTGCTGAAATATCAACAGTCTTTCCCCTGAAATGGTTACTGAACACACCTGTGTGGCAAGAGGAGTGGCCCATAACAAAGAAAAAACTGCAGGCAGTTAAGCAACCGATACAAGAGCAGCTGGAGGCTCAACATATAGAATAGTCTACAAATCAAGAAAATGGAGAACGATAACAAATTTAAAGGCGGTTAATAGAGCAATTCAACTAATGGGTCCTTTACAGCCTGGAATTCTTTTACCTTCTTTTTTTTTTTTTTTTTTTTTTTTTTTTTTTTTTTTTTTTTTACCAAAGCCATGGCCTATAATAATAATTGACTTAAAATATTGCTTTTTCACAATACCTTTGCATAAGCAGGTAAGGAAAAGGTTTGCTTTCTTAGTACCAACTCTGAACAACAGTGGTCTACTAAAGAGATAGTTCAACTTGATGTAAGTATTTTGTGTGACAACCATTAGAAATAATTCATAGGTACATTCCTCAATCATTTATCTTTACAAGGATGAATTTTGTTAGCTGATCCTGACACAGATATTTTAGAGAAAAATTTTAAGAAAACAAAGAATTCTACCATCCTGGGGGTTACCAATTGCTCCAGGACAAATACAAAAAGGAGATTCAATTAGTTATTTGCGATTTAAAATAAGTCTACAAAAATATTCGTCCACAAAAGGTACAGATCCATAGGGATTACTTGCAAATTTTTAATGATTTTAATTATTGGGAGATATTAACTGGCTTAGACCTACATGTTGAAATTATTAATATTTAATGTTGAATTATTATTTTTGTAAAATCAGCAGTTACTCCTTAACCAGCTTTATACCCAAATAACCACACAGAGAGATCAGGATCTATTTAGTTAGCCTATAGCACAGTGCTACACAATAATTAGTCCATACAAAACTTCCATGCTAGTATAGTTTCCTCCCACATTATATTTGCTTTTAAATAATCTCCTATGCCCGTTTCATTTCTCCTTATGTTTTTCAGTCACCTCCTCATGGCTTCAACCTCTCCTACCTTCTCATTCTCCTCCCATCACTCAATTAGGATATCAGAACTTAGTCTCTATTACTGCTCAGCTTTGGCTAGTTTGTTTTTATTGACAACACAGAAAACAAGTGATGACGTGTTTGCACAAACTTGAAACTGGTGATACTTAGAATAAACATCACAATGCAATGTCCAGATTCATCAAAGAGTGGGCAGAAGACATCAGCATTTGAATGAATAAGGGTAAACTATGCACAGTCCACAAGAACATTATGCCAATACCTACAATTGGATTAGCTACATATGAGTTAAGTTATTTGTTTCAAACATTACAAGGAGATTCAAATATAAACAGTCCAAGATGTCTAGCAGCTGAAGCAGAAAAAAAAAAAGAATTAACTTTGGTAGAACAAAAACTAAAAGATGTATATATGGATCCAATTGATCCTAAACTTGATTGTAATTTCTTTATTTTTCTTTCCACTCATTCCCCTACGGGGCTGATTCACTTTGCAGGGGAAGCCAGTATTGTGGCATGGATTTTCGTAGCACATAAACAAAGTAAAAAAATGAAGAAATAAACACATAGAAAATATTTCTGAATTAATTATAAAAGGTACAATAAGACTACAGTTGTCATGAACAGACATGGCTGATGTGGTAGTGCCTCTTAATAATGCTGAGATTATTTCATTATGGGAAATCAATGAAGATTGGCAAAGACCTTGCAGTAACTACTTAGGAGAAATTAATAACAAATGTCCAAAATGCAAACATATACAGCTTATAAAAAGAACTAATTTGTTTTCCACATATTGAAATGAGAACACCAATTCCATATGCACCAACATTTTATATTGATGTAAACCAGATTATAAGGCAGGTTATAAGTCAAAATAAGTAAGGTGATCAAAAGCCCATACATAATGCAATCCTTATGATATTATTAGATTTTTCTTGAATCTCTTAATATAATTACTGATGACCAAGGGCAGAAAGAGTTGTTTTGCATATAGAAACTGCTGAACTTCCTATGGACAACTCAGAATTAACTTTGCTGTTTATGAAATTGCACCAGGCCATCAGAAGTTGAAACTATCCATCATGTATTGCTCATATTCAGTCTCACACAGGTTTGCCAGATCCATTGGCACCAGAAAATGAGGAAATTGACCAAGTACTAATAGGAAATGTGCTAGTAGCTTCAAATTTTCATGGAAAAAATATGATGTTAACACTAAAGGTTTGATGAAAAAAACTCTCTATCACTTGGCAACAAGCTAAAGAAATAATAATATTTTTAAAAAGGTCCTATGTGCTTTCTGTATAACCAAACCCATATTACCTCTTGGAAGTAACCCTAGGTGGTGCTAAAAGCAATAAAATATGGCAGGTGGATGTGTGTGATTTTGCAGAATTTGGAAAACAAATGTATGTATACCATACAATAAATAAATACTCAGGGCTTCAATGAGCAACTTCATTAAAGTCTGAAAAGGTTGGTTATGTATTTACACATTTACTGGAAATCATGGCAATTATGTGGATAGCTGCAAAAACTAAGATTGATAGCGCTTCCACATATATCCAGTAAGATGAAGCAATTATTTGCATAACATAATATAAGGCACATCACTCATATACCACACAGTCCTACAGGACAGGCAGTTGTGAAAATAGCTAGTCATCCCTTAAAAGATATGCTTACTAAACAAAAAGGAAAATTAAAATTCGCAGGGACAGACTAAATAATGCTTTATAAACTCTACATTTTACTAATGTTAGTGAAAATGGAACAACAGCAGCTAAGAGACATTGGGTTATAGGAAACAGCTGAGTAACTAGGTCAACCAATATACTACAATGATGTGTTGACAAAAGATGGAAACCTGCAACAATTTTGAGATAGGGGCATGATTATGCTTATGCATCTACAGGAAATGAAAATTTCTGTTACCAAAAAAAACCTTATAAAGATTATATCTGCCAGGGAAGACCTGCTTTTAGCTGAAACATGAATGTCTTCATATAGCAAGTGACTCTTACTGGCTACCTGGTCCTCATGACATTCCATTCTTTCATCTAGCATGGATGGAGATTTACATTACTATAAAGTTTATAGATGCCCTTCACTTGCTCAAACATGGAGCAGAAAATTATCTTTAGCTGATATGTGATATGTGTGTGTGTGTGTGTGTGTGTGTGTGTGTGTGTGTGTGTGTATTTACCTTAAATGTCTGTTTTCAGATATATATTATTACCTTTAAATTTTTGTTTTCAGAGCAAAAGCCTAGGTAACAATAAAATCAAAGCCAGTAGCCCAGTGATTCAGCATCACAGACTGCCTCCGTGACTGCTTCCGCAGGGATTTGCATGCAGATCAACATCAAAAGGGATGGACCAAATGATTGACCCTACAGAGACAGCACAGAAAAAGATATAGAGTTTTCACAGGATTTGGCCAATATCTCAGTTTTTGTACCTACCCAAAAGATGGCTTTGCCCCCAGACAGAAGTCATTTTAAGAACACGACACTCCCATTCCCAAGAGGTGGGCTGGGTACCTGTTGTCATTTTGGGGGTTATGAATCAGTGTTTGTTGTCATCTAGGAAGGTTGGTTATAAATTGTTATTGGTTGTGGTCAGGGAGGAAACAATGTAAAGGTTAGATTCAGGGATCTCTTTCTCCACTTTATTCTTCTTTCTCTCTTATCTTTCTCTCTTATCTAGTGATCAGGAAAAGGGAATGATAAAAACTCATTTATTGTATATTAGTAGAAATTTATACTAAATATGAATGGATTGGACATTATAAAAGTAGTACTTGATAATTTGCATAATTACTCTTATTGAATATAGTTTATCAATGCTATAGGAAAAGCCATTTTTTAACATAAAAGGAAACATGTAGTGGAAGTTGTGGTTATGTTATGTGAATATGTTTTTGTTTTGATCCCAAGTGTGGGGTGTGAAACTACCTTTAGTTTATCCACAGCTAATAACCACCTCATAAGAAGGCACGTGCTCTTTGTCATCTGGAAACTGGCTTTCGTGTGTGTGGGGGTGTCTTTGCCAGCTGAAAACATCCTTGTGCAGACTCTGAGATGGTATAAATGGCAGCCCAGAGAGAGAGGGAGGGCACTTCAAGACGTTTTTAGATAGAAAATGTCTGGCGAACTCATCAAGAAGGTTGATGATGATTCATTTTGCTGTTGCTGTTTGTTGCTTTCTCCTCACTGTTGCTGTTTGCTGTTTAGCTGGACAGCTGGAATCCGGACAACAAAGAATGGAATCACTTTCCAAGAACTGAGTCTAAAAAGGTCTACATCCTTGTCCATACTAATCTTCTTATTCTCCTATCGAGGGTCAGTGGGTTGAAAGGGATGTAGAGGCATTAAGAAACCCCAAATAAAGTAGCCTTTAAGAAATCAGAGCCTACAGCAGAATCCCCTTATGTATCCCACCTGATCACAGCCTCATAGCACCTCTTCCTCACTATGCTGAGTCCTGGGGTAGAAGGAATGCACCATCACACCTGATTTACATTTGATTCTTAAGCACCTTAGCGTTTGAAAATGTTTTCTTAAGGACCAAAGAAAATATCTAGAAAATGCCTTCTGAGCAATCAAATGGATACTTTCCTGAAAAAAAAAATAGTGTCTATTTAGCTGAATAATAGTAGTTATTTCTCCCATAAAGCTTATGACCCATGCACTCATAAGTTCTTTGTCACATAATGGCATCATTTAGAGAATTCCTCTTTTGGAGTGAGCTTTAAACCCAATAAGAAAATGGTTGGTTAATCCCACGATACTGCACCAGTGGGCATGTTCTTGCCAGGTCAGTATAGTACCTCACAGTGTTAGCTGCTGGATAATACTCAACTTCTTTTCAGCAAGTAACAGGGATAGTACCATCAAACATTATAAACTTTACAGAGTATGGATGAAGCTTCCAGGACAGAAGCAATCTTATTTACCCATATTCTATGTCTTAAGTATGTCATAGAGTTTTAATGCCAATTTCTGGAGGGTAAAAAGGATCACGGTGAAAATCCTGTAAAGCTTGGGAGTGTATGACTCCTCACTAGCCAACAACTCCTAAATTGATAATACATTATTTTCACCTGGTTTTTAATATGTTAGTCTGTGGTATTTAGGAGGAGCAATGTTATTCCTTTTTAGTGTGACTAATTTTAAGCTCTTTTTACACTGAATGTATTTTTGAACCATTTTTTATTACAAGACAAATCACAATTATACAATAACTATGAGATGTGACTAACAGAACCAAGAAGTCAAATCCTTGCCCTATATAGTCTTGAGCAATGACACCACAGAGACATGAAGGGATAAAAAACTAAATTAAAAATTGATGACTATTATGACTTTATTACACAACTATAGCATAGCAGATATACTTCAATTATATTTTCTCTTTTACTGGAGGAGAAAAATATTTTCTCATTGTTATTTTAGAATTAACAAGATTTAAAATTTATTTTGCTGTAATATCTTACAATAGTAACAAAAGTATCTTTTTTTTTCTTTGTTTGTTTTTGTTTTTTCAAGACAGGGTCTCTCTGTGTAGCCTTGGCTGTCCTGAACTCGCTTTGTAGACCAGGCTGGCCTCAAACTTACAATGATCTTCCTGCCTCTGCCTCCTGAGTGCTGGGGTTAAAGGCATGCCCCACCATGCCCGGCTTCTTTTTTCTAATCTACTTAAATGTTCAGAGTATTATAGCTACTGCCCTGAATTTCAGTGTTGATTTATACATAAATAATTTTAAAGTATTATTCTACCTAGTAGGTGTGTTTGATACGTATTGGATATAATATTTGCTTCTTGACTGAAAAATAAATTATTGGCTTCAAACAGCAGTTGCTCATTAGAATTACTTCTATATTATCTGCTGTTTGAATGACACTCACTGTAATATACTCATTAAAATAATAACCCAATAATTTACCCACAGGTAATTATTTGGCAAGCAGTGGTTTTAAAAAGTTTTGTTTATGAATTATAAAACCATTAATAAAATCAGACATCATCTATAAAGTGCTCTTTATTTAATTTTCACACTCATAGCTTGGTTGGGAACTGTAGGCTTTAAATGCAGAATAATCAGCTATAGGCCCTGGCATCTTTCCAAACAATGAAATAGGTTGTACCTAATCACACTTTGCATGGTGATTAAAAAGATGAATTTATTGTAAAAAATGGATGTGTTTAAAGATAACATGCAATATTTTATCCTATATTATTAATGAGGATAATAAAGGAAAACAAAATTGCTTCAATTTTCTTTTTAAATGATTTTTAAGTAGCTTCTGAATTTTCAAAGCCTAATTTTTCTGTATTTGGATTGATTCCTGTGCCATCTTCGTATTGAAACATTTTAGGACCTCTTTCTCTTATACAGTTTCAGGTCAAATATCAATCTAATACATGATTGACTAACCAATAAATGTATATGAGTTGTGAATGCTTTCACTTAAGTGTTGGCTATAGCATTACTTTCTTTTATTAATAGCAGTACAAATATTCAAGAAAATATGTAACTGGAATTCTATGAGCATTTAGCTACTTAAATTTCATTAGCAAACACCATTTTTTATTTATGTAGTTGCTTTAAATGTCATATTTATTAGCAGAAATGTTTACCAATCTTACTTAGTCAAAACTATCAAAGGTTAACAAAAATGAATTGATGCTGTCTTATATAAAACCACAGATCTTTGTAGTACATTTATCCATTTAGGTTATAATTTTCAGTGTGTATATGCAAGTTTCATTCTAGATCCATGTATAAGTGTGGATATGTTCATACATAAAATATATTTATGTATCAGTGGTTTCATATTAAGGGGAAATAGAGTAAAATAGTGTTTTGAGATTGATAATGTTAACTCTACTGGTGTACCAATAATAAAGTGTACTATTGATTGAGCTTTAAATTTTGTTTTTATTTATATTCATGAGGAATAAATCAGTTTTTATGCAATTATATTCAGCTTCTTACCTAAAACTACTAGATGGTAAAAGTTAAAATGACCATTGTTTATGTGACCTCTCATTCTATACTAAGGGGCTCTGGATCATTCTCCTTGGTATTACTGAATTAAATATGTCTAGGTACATCAGCTTGCTTTATTTACTGCCCTGAAAACCCACTGATCATGGCAGAGCAGGACAGAAGGGTTGCAGAAGTTTGTGATTTTAGAGCATCTTTATTGTTTCTTTAGTAAGGTAATTTCTTTATATGGTTCACAGCTCCATTCCTACTCATTTCCTGTCACTGTAATCACAACTAACTACCTTCGAAGTTCTCCATCATTCTGTACGATGCCACTGCAGTGACTTTTATGGCTCCTGTTCTTTCAGTACCCCCACTCACTTCTCCCTTTCTCAGTCAGCTCCTTTATCTACTTTTAAACTCTGCCTTCCTCTCCTTCCATGCTCTTTTCTTCTCCTCCTCCATTCCTTCTCCCACCTTCGAACCTTCCTCTCCCCCCTCATCACTCAACTTTCCACAACTGATATATTTTGCCAGGATTTTAGTCCCATATCCAATTGTTGAGCTGAGAAGTGGAGTCTTTTTTTTTCTATTCACAGAGGCCCTTTATTGCTTCATCCTTGTATACAAAGTGGCCAATTTGTTCTTGTTAACCTGTCATATACACTATGTTTTATAAATCCACAGTATACACATAACTATCATTGACTAACTCTTTTAAATCTGTTTTATATGTCTATACCCTATACTTACTGGTAAGATAGGTGGTTCTTTTTCTATTATCACAATTTATAATTTAGTAAAAATTTACCTCGATGAACATGGGTTAAGTGTTTTAAATCTCTAATCTCTGACTTGTTTTTATTCATGTCATCTAACTGTCAGCCATTATCAACCAATGTCATTTCTTTTTATTTTCTGCTAAGAGAGCTCCCAACTTAAATACTCACTTACATTATTTAGGAGGCATGCCACAACAGTCTCTACAATCTCACTTGTATAATACAGTGAAGTCATCAGGTGAGTGTTTAAAATTTTCTTCTTGTGGTATTGCCTTATTAACTTTGTGCCTCAAAGACACCAGGATGTAGAGAAAGTGTACTATGTTTGAGAGACATGGGTTTTTAGGTCAGATTAGAATAATTATCAAAACAAACAGGAATAGTTGACTATTATCTGGGAATGTAGACTTTCTAGCTACACAGGGATACTAAATTAAAACTAACCACATGAAAATAACAGTCTCTTCCATAGTCATGGAAAGCTAATACAAATATTTGTATAATTTTAATATTAAACATATAATATTAAAATGGAATATTAAACTCTGCACAAATGTTATGTTCTGTTTTTACTAATACCGTTAATTCTTTAAAATATATGAAATATGAGCAATATTTCCAAACATTCTTATATTAGAGTCTAACTTGATAGACTTCTGTATCATCTAAATACTCACATTTTAACTTTATTAAATTTGTTCTTTAACAATTTCATGCAAGTTATTTTCTCATTTTTATGAATATGATAATTCTGTCCTTTTTAGACACAAAGACTATAATCACTGTAGCTACCCAGTATTCAATTTACCACAATATGACAGGAATTCTACCATTAGTCCCAACTCCATTGTTCTTTTATTCACAGTTATAATAACATCTTCCCTTTGTGTTCATTTCTGAAATGAGTTCTACATGTAAATGAAAAGTTAATTTTCCTAAGTACTACTGTAATCATGTCACCAACTTGATCAAACCAAGCACATTGATTTTTCACTGACTGTGAAGTTTAACTCCATAGTCAAACCTTTAAGCATCCTCATTAAAGGTCTGTATTTACCACCTGCATTCTTCTGTGCATTTCCAGAAATAGGACGTTGAAAAGCAGTGTTCTAATGGGTCTCAGCAAGGTCCTCCTCTTGTTTGTCTTGGTCATGCACCTTTGTGTTCTTATGGGACTCCTAACAGTGGCAGTGGGGGTTCTCTCTTTCCCCTGCCCTTGGAACCTTCTGTTTTCTCCTACTGTGTTGCCTCACCCAGCCCTGATATTAGGGTTTGTGTCCAGCCTTATTGTAACTTGTTATGCAATATTCAGTTGATATCTGTAGAAATCCCTCTCTTTTCTAAAGAGAAAGGGAGGAACAGTGGATATGAGGGAAGGGGATGTTGAGGGGAGGGACTAGAAGGAGTGGATGGAGTGGAAACTGCAGTTAGAATGTGATATATGAAAGAATGGGGGCGGGGCCAGAAGTAGAGCTCTAACCTTCAACCATCATACAACCATTTACTAGGTTCTCTCAACAGATTCGCTGTAGCATCACATAGTCAATCCTGACCTATCTATCAAGTCTATCTTGCCTAGAATCCAATGTTTGTATCACTGCTATTTTCTTTCAAGACAGGTACATGTAAACGTATTTCTTCATAAAGTGTGGTGATCCCAGGTATATTAATATGATCTGTTGAGCAAGTAGCTTTCATATGTATTGATTGGTGAATAAGTTTCCAAGAAAAAAATCATAAATCTGAAAGAGAGAAGAAGGGCCAGACATGGAGAGGGAACAAAGGCCAAAGGAGGAGAGTTTTTTTCTGGATAAATTTACTAATATACAACCTTTTGGCTTTTTCATACTGATCAAAAAGTTAGTTGCTTATTTATCCTTAAATTAATTATTCTGGTTATTATTCTTTAAGCTAAACATGAAAAAAATCTCAAGAACTCACTAACATTATAATTTATATCTCACACATACGATATGCAAAAGGATTACATACCTCTGTTCATCAAAATTGATTTGACACTCTGGGCTGAAGAGATGGTTCGGTGGTTAAGAGCACTGTCTGCTCTTCCAAAGGACCTGGGTTCAATCCCCAACACCCACATGGCAGCTCACACCTGTCTGTAACTCCTGTTCCAAGAGATCTGATACTTTCACACTATGGCACACAAAATAAAAGTAAATAAATTATTAAAAAAAAAACGATTTGACACTCATACTGCTGCCATCTTATGATTACAAAATATAAGGCGCATTTATATATATATATACAGTCTAAAATATCCAAGGATGAATGTCTTCTAAAATGGGAAAAATATCTGAATGAATTTTTTAAGATGATGTTTAGCATGGAGACTATAATCAACTTCTATTGCTACAGTTCACATCCACTTTATACAAGTTAGTCATGGGGCATCTAAGTGAATCACAAAATATTTTACAAATATTATTTTGTTACTTACTAAAAAATAGAAAATGGTTTCATGGTCACAATCTTCAATATTGTCAGGACTCTCAAGTATGTGTTCAATATTATAATAATATTTACTTTATACCTAAAATGTTTTATGGAATAAAAGTTTAGATATTCATGTGTCTTTTGTTGGGCTTGTATTTCTTCTGTTGATTTATTTTGATCAATTTCAATATGATACATTTGTTTCATTCTATTATATTTTATTTTGTTATATTTATAAAAAAGAAAGGAAGGAAAACCTAGCATATATGGTAAAGTTTAACAACTGAACTGTCACTTATACATTCTAGAAGAAGGAAAATCAATTTTCTCCAATAGAGTGGCACTTGGTTTATAAACCACTCCACTACAGGCCTTGTGTTCAGAGTACTTGTTGGACATGTAATTGGAATATGCAGTATTTTTGTGTGTGCTTCTAATTGGCCATAGTTTGTGTTTTGTTTTGTGGTGTGGCTTTGTTTTGTTTCCTTGGGGTTTTATGCTGTTGTTTGTTTGTTTTTACTATTGTAGTGGGGTTTTTATTTTTCTTTTGAGAAAGAAATTAAAATTTGATGAGTAGGGATGGGAAGAGCATTTGGGGAAAATGGATAAGGGGAAGAATATATTTGAATTAAAATTTGCTTTAAATAATAAAAATATAATACATTTTAAAAGTTAAAATATTATTGTAATAGAATACCTTCAAACTGTTCAAAACGGAGGTCAGATATCTCTGAAAAAATTTAGAGTTAGAACTTTATAACATAGATACTTTTTTAGAGGCCTTTTTACTATGTTATGTATATGCCGTTTTCATTCTTCCCTGTACTGTCATGATGCTTAATTCTTTTTTAAAAATTTTTATTAATTTATTCTTGTTACATCTCAATGGTTTTCCCATCCCTTGTATCCTCCCATTCTAAATGAAGCTTCTTTTGCAAAATAGAGAGAATACCACAGAAATCCACAACTTGTAAAAATGCAAAATGTAAGTGATTGTGATCGTCTGATTCCAATTTATACATCCAAAAGGTAAGTCCTACACCTAAGTCTTGGGGAAAATCACAGAAAATAAGGGTCAAAAGATTGTAATAGACAGAGGACTAGGATGTGAGGTCTAAGCTAGTGTCCCTATATATGACAGGGAAATTGTACCCATGAGCTCTCAATAATATAACTTTCATAATGACACCACCAGTTGACATGTAGAAGTACATGAGGAAATTCCACAAGAGCTCATTCCTAGATAAAGAACTACAGATGATAGTATCTGCTGAGAAAGGTCTGTGTGTGTGTGCATGTGTGTGTGCTTGTGTATGTGTGTGTGTAAAACAATTATATTAAGCAGACTACACAAACTTAGCAGGGAGTTGAGAGTATACAGGTGGAACCAGATGGTAGAGAGATGATCACAAGGGATAAAGATGATCACATATGAAGTTCCCAAAACATAAAACAAAATTATAAAGTGTTTTGTGATGACAGAACATTTATCATCTTGACTTTTATTTGACATAAACAACTTTCAGTATTATGAAATTTTATCTTTTTGTACAAAGAATCATTTAAAATGATACCATTAATATAATAATAAGGGTTTTTTTACAAGTTGCAAAGATGATAAAAAGGACATCTAGCATTTAATTGCTCTGGTCAGAAAGGAATATAACCTTATGATTCTACAAAGATTTTTGTGCCAAGGATATACAGACATAGCTATACTCACACTTGATAGATGAGATAAAAGATAGTAACTATTAAAGATCACAAGTTACAAAAACTTTTTAAAGCCTCCAGAAGGATAGAGATACATATAAATATTTAATTAATTGAATTGATAGGTACAAAACCAACTACATGGGCACTGCAAAGGGGAAAGTATAGACTTGTAACTTTTATAAATATAAATATAGAAACTTTCAAGATATCATTACAGAAGAGAATTTCACCAAAATAAACTCTATAACTAAGTGAGTTTGTTAGAAGGTAAGATAGTTATAAAACTCACAAGTTAGTATTTGAATGGTACACATAAAAATGCCCAGATATTTATGTCTACTTATTTGCATTAGTCGGCCCACATATATTTCCTTGCTGTGGGGGGTAAGAGCTATCCTACAGGTGATGAAGCTCCCAACATCAACAGCTATACTTCCATGATCTTCTACTTTACAACAAGGGAATTTGGTACTTGCAGAGAAATAGATTATTTTAAGACCATGATGGAGATTACACAATAATAGCCCATCACCTATGCATAAAGTAAAGAAGCACTATAAAAATTATCTTCATGTATAGGGGGTAAAAGGAGTATAGAGGATAGCTGTAAGCATCACCAATGATCACATGATTACCCCCAGGCTGAAACTATTTGAAAAGTCAGGTAAATCAGTGTTGAATCATGAGCCAAATCATGAAATAAGTATCTATAAATCCAAATGTATGTGGACAAATTGGTTATTAAATAATAAGACAGAAAATCAAATATCTACTGCAAAATAATTCCAAATTAGATGGATACACTGCTTTCTAACAAAGATTTTAAATCAAAACTTCCTAAATTCAGGTCGCACATATTGGTTTCCTTCCAAAAAGTATAACATAGGCTAAAGGAGGAAAAAGGCAACTTAGACTGGTATGTAGTCTAGTCCAGTTACCCTCAGATGAACTATGTACCTTCTTTCTTAGAAAGTGCAGACTGTATCATAAAACGATGTTCTTCTATTTTGTATTCTCTCAGAAGAAGAATGTCTTTGAACTACCGTTGACCTGACTGTTCTTTTTCTTTTTCAACGTTCACCAATTTAAATGTATTTCCCATCATTATGTAGCCCTGGGTTTAAATGGCCTATTTTTGCTCTTTTTTTCTATATTGTATAAACATTTAGAAAATATAGCTGAAATTATTTCTGAAAGGAGCACTGTGATTTCCTGGACTCTTTTACCTTTTGAACTTTCTTTCCTGGGAACATTTCTGTTTATTATCGTTAATAAAAATCAATTTCTTCAAGCTCATTTCTTTAATAAAGTACTCTCTTTCCGTTTTTATATTTAAGAAATTCTCACTAAGCTTGTCTTTCTCTCTACTCCTGAGAAAAGTCTTATGTGTGTTTATTGATATTTGTTTATATACACAACTCTTTCTGCAAGGTATGTCTTTATCCTTTCTGATTTAAAGAGAATAAGTTTCTAAACAGCTTTGGTTCTGCTAACATGTCTAAAATATAGAGATTATATTGGGAAGTTAAGTCAAGAATCAAGAAAATAGCTTTCTATATTTGCAGGCTCTTCCTTCTGGTATCTAGAAGATGATTTAGTTGTTTGGGTATTATCGCAACCTTCATCTCTACAAGAAAGCACAAACCATGGAGCACGTGGATATGACAGACTTTTTCAAACTAACAACCTCTGTATCCAAAATAAACCATAAGAGGACGAGTATGCAAGTCACAGACTGGTAGAAAACATTAGTAAAGGACATAGCTGATAAAAGACTTTTGTTGAAGTTATACAAAAGGTGTTTAAATTGAGTATAAAAAAAGTAGACAACAATGCTAGAAAGTTATCTGCACATCCTAACTGCCACTATAAACACCCATGAGAAGTCTCATTTTAAGTAATCAGGAAAATCAAGATGGAAACTGTGAAAAACCCAGTCATGTGTAGTTATAACAAGAGTCAAACTCCAGAACCCTGACTCACCACGTGCTGATGAGGATGAGGAACATCAGAAATATATTAGTGAGATGCAAAATGATTCAGTCACTTTGAAAGAGAGCTTGATAGTTTCTCACATCATATAATGTACTCTCCCCAAATGAGCTGCTGATCACATTCTTTGGAATATTCTTAAAAGTTGTTACGATGTTAGCATCTTGCCCTGGGCTGTCCTTAGTATCTTTAATGACACAAATTCTCCTGTTAACACTGCTTTTGATATGTACATTTTGTTTCATTCACAATATTTCATCTATTCTTAACAAATTTCACCAGTCATATGCTAGAAGTGTGCTACGTCACCACCAACATGTGGGGTCTTCTGGATCTTTCACCATAATTGACTACTTTCATTTCATTGAGTCCTGAGAACATATTTTGTGTGGTGTTTACTCTTTAATATGCATTAAGCTGTGTTTTACATTCCAGAAAATAACAAATTATCACACATATTCCATGTAAACTTGAGGATAGCTAATTGTTTTGCAGTGGTGCACAGATATGAGTAATTATCTTAGTAAATGCTTTTTCCAGTGCAAGGCATTTCATTCATGCCTCACTGAGGTCACGGCAGCCAGCCTTTGCTACTTTGTGGGTTTTTTTTCTTCCACCCTTCTCCACCACTTTTCTTCTTCCCTTCAACCCTCTAACCCTAGATAACAGTGAAAGAAGAGGAAGAGGGACAGAGGGGAAAGCAAGAAACCTCTGAGTAAAAACAGAGATCAGAAAGGGGACAGCATTATTGTTAAACTATTTCCTGCTGACAAGGGGCATCGAGTTCTTTGGAACAGGTTTGATCTTCTCAGTCAGGATATTTAATTTCTTCTTGCTTCTTCTTTGTGCATGACTACTTAACAAACTGCAACTCACAACCACCAACAGCAACCACCACAGAACCCATCCTGTCTCTTGGGGCCTTAGCATTTATGTATCCTCTGAAAAGGTCCCAAAAGCCAGAGCATTGCACAATCACAGAAACTATCTTCAAAATCACGCCTCTCCTAGAGCACAGGGTCAATCATAGTCAGGTCCTTAGAAGCAGCCCCATATCCCCACATCTAGGGTTAAAATAAAAACATTTATAATAATTTCGTATTTTTAAAACAAACCAAAATTCCAAAATTGTCACTACAGTCATTTTATAAAAAATCTTTTTTTTTTTTTTTACATTTCCACTGACTAATTTTCAATTTTTTTCTATTTCAAGTCACAGCGACACATTTCAGATCATGAAACTGATGTTATATCTTTGTTTCAAATAAAATATTTCAATTTTGAAAAATGATACCACACTTTAAAGAAATGTATTGCACAAGATTATCTGATTTAAATCCTGTTAAGTAGGGTTATATGCTACAGGATTACATGAGGTACCGCTTTTTAAAAGTTTCTTCATACAGAACCACTGACTGAAATGAGTATTACTTGAAATTAGCATTATAGAAACAATCTTGAACATATTATGAGGCAAATAAACTCCAAAATTTTTACTTTATATTGATGTTTTATATATAACATATGTGTAAAATAAAATTAAGATAAGCAATATTGCTTAGTTTAAGGAAGCAAAATAAGCAATGAGAAACAATGCATTTGAAATTAAATACTATATTAATTATAAAAACAATATTAAAATTACATTATATCTCAGTAAAACTCTTATAACAATGAATGAATCTTAACAGAAATAGAGACAGTAAGAATGGAAGGAAGCTTGAGTGATCTCCATATTTTTCCTCTTAAGTACATGTTCTCCATAATCAACGACAGTACTCTGTTGTGGTGAGAATTTTGGTTTCTTATAAACAAAATCAGTTATATGGTTGTGTTTTTGTTTTAATCCCATGTGTGCGGTAAGAGGCTTTCTCATAGCACGTGATTATGATTTGCTTTGTGCACTAGCAGGTATGTAATTTTGCCAGCTGAGGATAGTTGACATTTGGAATTCTGTGAACTTTTCAGAGGTAAATAGACACCAGAGCCCGGAGAGGGAGTAGGGAAGTTCTGAAGAGAAGGCTGCTGCTCCCCTCACCACTGCTGGTTCCTGTTGCTGCAGCTTGACAAGAAAAATAACTTGGAGATATCATGACAGTGGAGATTGGGCTTGTCCCCAAGGAACCCAATGACCCTAATCAGCAGAGAGCAGTCTAAAAAGATATATGTCCCCTTTTCTGGCTAACCTTCTTTCTCTTCTACTTAGTTTTGAGGGATTGGAAGGGACTAGGATGGAATAAAGGTTGGGAAAGTGGTAGATATAAGAACCCAAATAAAATAGCTTATTTGTGTTTATAAAGTGTTAGGCACTATAGCTGGGCAAATTCCATCTATTTTAACCTTACTGATTATGGCCTGTGTCTTGCCACATAACCCACTACCACTCTCTCATTCAGCGCCAAAACCTGTCTCTTCCCATATGGTGCTAGCGAATCCCCCACATATCTTCTTCTCCCAGGACCCTCTCTCAGCACTTGCATCCTACCTTTTCTCGCCTGCATAGATATTTTCTGTCAGATCTTTATTAAGCCAATCAGCAGGTGAGGGAAGAAGACTGTTTCCAAAATATGAAGTAGGTATCAATCCATAATCAGAACAATACCAAAGTCCAGACAGTACTCAGCTCTCTGCTGGTTTATCACCATACAATTGATTATACAGAGGCACACTTAACACTGTGTACAAAATATTTCTCCAACAATATACATTAATCAACCTCTTATAAACCCAACCTGTAACATAAAGTAAGAGATGTGAGAGAAATTCAAGCAGGTAAAGAAGTTTATTTTCTGTTTGCATAATCTCAGGTGCTGAAAGTATATTATTTTAAGTGACTGTTATTTACTTGATAGCTTATGCATGTCACCTGACTCCTTCATAGATTTTTATCTTGCCAAAGTCTATTAGAGCCTTTACAATGAATTATTAAGCCCTTAGGATATATGACTCACCAATGAACCATTACTGTCTAATAGGTTAGTACAGGTGATAAGCATAGGCCATGTCTTGGATAAAATTGCTTATTATTCACAGATAAAAATAGTCTGCATTTCTATGACTTACTATAAAATTAGATATAAATGTAGTACATGCTTACATTACTAAACAAAGCCTCATAAGATGTTTAAAATGTTTGAATGTTAAGTATTTTATAAGCGTTGTATTTAATGGTGTTTTGTCACTGTAGCTTGTAGAATGATTTGGATTTATAGGTTATTGAGTTTTTTCTCAAGGAAAACAGGACAAGACTGGAGAAATTGCTTCAGTATGTAAACATATTTAAGATTATGGGGAAAGCATCAAACCTAGATAATAAAAATTACAAAGTTGTGAAGGGAGCACAAGGACCATGGGACCAGAGATAGTTTCTGTACCCTAAGCTCTGTTGCCGTCTGGTTCTGTTATTCTAGAATGTTTAATTTATTACACTGATGCTGCTGTTGTCTCTCTATACTAAAAATTTTAGTGTGTAATTTCTAATAAAAATCCCCTAGTTAAATAAAGTTCTCAATAATTAGTGCTTTTGAAATATTAATTTCAAATTTAAATTAAATATTAGTAAGTAAAATAAATGTAAGAACGCTTAAAATTTCAGAATCTTTAGGTACATTTTCAACTCAGAGACATCTGCAGCTAAGCCACGGAGAGAAAATCACTACAGCAAGTGTATATTTACCCCTACGAAAAAAACTGCTAATTAAAATGGAAGTTGACATTATATTGTAAAGTAATATTAATTCATAAATTATATAAGGATTTAATTATGATTTTTATTATTTTATAACATGTTTAGATTCAGGAAATGTATAAATACAGGTGTAGTTTCCATAGATCTTATACTTTCCTATAATTTTAACCTTTTTACTATGTATTTATCATAATTAATGAAGCAGTATCAACTCCTTTCAATAGCATTTATTTCTTCATTTATTAGGATTGCCTCAGCTATTACCTATATCCTTTCCTGTTTCGGGCCCTGTGCAGAATACCAAACTGATCTAGTTAACATGTCTCTAGGCAACATGGAAAATTTCTCAGACTACAAGTGTTTGATGATCTTGACATATTTCAAGCATATTGGTTAGATATTTTAAAGAATACCGACTTGCCCATATCAAAAAATATTATTTTTCCTGTTTCCTGAATGAAATTACTATTTGTGGGTGAATCGAGCTCAATCACTTATAAGATAATGTCTAAATAATACAATTGGAGTTCTTTTACAAGAGAGTGTTACTTAGATCAACACAAGTGGATAAACATTTATAGTCTACATTTTTCTAATTTTATTTATTTGTTAATTAAATCTTGTAGCAGAGCTAAAGAAAGACTACTGTGTTTGGTTTCTGTCTCAATGGTATAATACTATAATAATCATTTTGATCACTTTATTATAAACGGGCACTTAAAATGTGTAAGGACTATTTTGCATGAATCAAGTCGTAGAATCAGCTGTCTCTTCATGAAAGCTTTGTTCCTCATAATTTTAACTAATTTCTGGATAATATGAGTCCTTATACCACACTGCTATTGCTATACTAAGATTTCTATGTCCTGCTAGCTTATGGTATAACTATGTGCATACAAATTCACATATGTGTATATATGAGTCATAAGTTGGGTATGCATACATATCTATAAATACATCTATATGCATTAGTTCCTACATTAATAAGCTAAATGTTGGTTCATAACAATATCACTATTTTGAATCACCTACCCCATGCACCCTTCTAAAATCTCTCATGTAGTATTTGTAATATTTTACTGTAACATTAAAAATGTCTCTATTACCTATTACAGAATATGTATAGAGTATTTCAAAATTCATAATCTATATTACCAAGCAACTCAACAATATTAACTAGATTACAACTGAGGTATATGTCCTTTTAACATTACTTTTGTCACTCATTTCCAAAGAGTGACAATTTATTCCTTTCATATCATTCAGTAAATCCTTTCATGTATTACTAGTAAAGTTAGAGGTGTTTTGCTTTACAGTAAGCATTTCTCCCTGTAATCTCTGAACTACTCACCTATTTCTTTATTAATACACATCTCTATATAATAATATACTATGTGGATGTGCAAAATTATATATTATGCTTCATATATAACAAAGGAAGTTAAGCCTCTTCAGTTGACAGTGCTCCCTACAAGAATTATAAACTAAAAAATTTTTTTCTGAGGAGTCCAGTACCATATTTTGATAACCTTTCTTTTTCAAAAGGCTGGTGAATGTAGTTTGAGTCACTCCAAAAACAATATAAATGATGGACGTGGCCCTTGCTTGCCTCTCAGGGATTAATGGTCCATCCCTGTAGCTGAAGACACCACTCACTTAAGACACATGACTCAGGTAACTTGAGAAGAATCTAACATTATTTTTCTGATGTCTGATTTCCAACATTCTATAAAATACAATACAAACTACTAAGGAAAGCTGCCAATTACACAGTCCTGTTCTGATATAATATCTAGAAAGCATGACAAAACGAGAGTATATGTATAAATGTGCACGAAGTGGCACTCACAGATCCGTGGTCACCAAAAAAGCTATCTAATTGGATTTATGACCCACTCAACAGGAAGGAAAATACGCCTAGCACTGAAATCCTAGAATCTGCTACTTCCACTCTATTAAGCCAGCGTTGTTTACCACGGTATATTCCCAATCGTTTTATTTTTTAAGAAATTTTGCTTTTTGTGTCGTATTTTTCACTCTGAAAATGTGTATGGCACCGAATTTTCTGTTGAAATAATAAATTACAAGATAATGCTATGTGATGTGATCTTGATGACTGGCTTAAGTTCTCAACCCTTACAAATGGCCTTAGTATCCTCAGTGGTGGGGCTCCAGAGAGATTGCTTTGCTCCTTCTATCATGTGAGGCCTGAGAAAAAGTGAGTGTGTATGTGGCAGGAAATAAGTCCTTATCGGACTCTGGTTTATTAGCAATTTGATGTTGAAATCTTGTATTCTCCAGAAACAATAGAAAAAAATTTCTACTCATTTTAGAAAGCACCAAGTTTGAGGTACCTTATTACAGGCACTGAATGCACTAAGATACTATCCAATTTACAGTGTTTCACCATGTAGCCTTTGATGAAGGTTCATTCCTTAAGAAATATACATACACACTCTATTGTTTCCATATGTCAGTTAGCCCGTTTCCTTGAATTAGTTAATACTTTGTGATTTTACAGTTTTTATCTCCTAACCTAAACAAGGATATAGTGTTTGTTTTGTTTTATGATCACAGCACAGATACTATTCAATCTATGTGAAAGATTTGCTATATATACACGTGTGTAGTACTGTATACTGGCACATGGGTAGTCTCCCAGGGACAATATGCATAATAACTGATTCATCAACTGTCAAAAGTTCCTCAGATAGAGGTAGAACCTCACAGCTACCTCCCTAATACATGCTGGAATTTGGGCTGGCTTGGCCATGACAAGATCTTGTGAAAGGAATCATAGCCACTGTGAGTTTATATGTGTAAGGACCCTGTCATGGTCAGATAAAACATTTTTTTCCTGCAGATAGCCATTACTCTTGACTCTTACAATAGTTGCTCCCCTCTTCTTCAATGACCTCTGAACCTTGAAAGTGGGGTTATAATAATAGATTTCCCATCAAGAATTGAGTACTCCACAGACGTTTAAATTCTCAGATTAAACAGTTGCGGGTTTTCGTATTACACACACACACACACACACACACACACACACACACACACACACACACACACTCACACACTATAGTTTTTACTCTCTGTGAGCTTCACTTTATGCACCCCAATCCCACTCATCTCCCCATTCTCTCATGGCCACTTACGACCCATGCAACCTCTCCACCAAAAGAAAACCAAGAACAAAATTTGTTTCAAATAAACGAAACATAAAAACATCTTGTCATAAAAGCTGTAATATGTCACATTGTGTCCTACAGGATACTCTTTTGTTCACAGGTCTATACTTAACAAATGTTCGTTGCAATGAGTCATTGGTCTGGTTCAAGGCCTCTGGCTTCTGCTAAACCATGAATACCGGATCCTCATGGGGACTCCTCTAGGAAATCCTGCTGCTCTCCGGATGTTATGGAGATCTAGCAGTTTTAAATCTGCAGTACTGGCCCTTTAGAAGGCTATAACAGTTCATAGGTGAGGTAGTAGTTAGGTGGGCCAACTCAAAGCCCTGCATCTGGGCCTGGGTGGCCCCTGAGTTGGATAGCCTATCAGCGCTCCTGTACCCACACCACCAGGGGGAGCTCTCCAGCGCTGCGGAGGTCAGCAACATCTATGAAAGCTTTGGAGTAGGAATGAAACTTCTGGGTGAGCCCTGGCTTGACTTCTATATATCCTACAACTCAATGTGGCGCCTTCAGCTATTTTTTGTGAGTCAGTCCTTCCTGCACTCACTCTTCCCCTCTGTCCTCCTACCATCTGCCCGTTTAACTCTTCTTGCCCCATTATTCTTCTTTCCCCTTTATACTACCTGCATGCTATCCTCATTCCCTTGAAATTCACGGAAATGATTTTTAGAAGAATATCTACTTATCATTCAGAGAAACGTACAGACCTTCGTTTTTGTCAACATAGAAAGACAATGTTTACTTTATAAAAAGCTCCACACCCCGTTTCTAAAGTTTTTGTGTCAAAATGTATTTCCATAAACAATCAAAAGACATTTTTCTATTTAAATATTTTTCATTTTGTCGTAGTTAGATTTTTCCATTGCTGTGAAAAGACACTATGACCAGGGCAACTCTTATAAAGGAAAATATTTCACTGGGGCTGGCTTACAGTTTCAGAGGTTTAGTCCGTTATCATCACTGAGGGGAACATGACATGGGGCTGAGGGAGCCGAGTTCTACATCCCAAACCAAGGGCTGCAGGAGCTGTACTCCACACTGGGCGGAGTTTGAGCACAAGAGACCTCAAAGCCTGTCTGGAAACAGTTCCTCCAACAAGACCACACCGCCTACTCCTACCAGTGCCGTTCCCATGGGCCAAGCATTCAAACACATGAGTCTATGGGAGACACACCTATTCAATCAATCACACATTTTAAACGTGTAATTATGTAATTACCATAAAAAAGATTCTTGGGAGAAGAATTTCTAGATTTGTCCTAAGAACATTGTGTTTCAGACAATAGTTGTTTTAAACAACCAACTTTGGTGTTTTTTACATAATCAAGTTGTACAAATGTATGTTCCAGAAAATACAAGTTACTAGAAATAAATATTATGTCTAAAAAAAACTTGGTGAAGAAGAGTTTCATTTCATATGATCTATAGCATACAGTCACATCTGAAAGCTATATAGCATAAAACAGTATAAAATGTGTCTTATAAATAGCAGGCATTTATTTATGAAAGTTGGAAGTCTAAGATTAAAGCAATGATGGGTTTAGAATCTGGTAATGACTCCAGGCTTACGGATGACACGTTTTTGTTGTGTCCTTATGTGGCAGAAAAACTCCCAACTCACTGGGAGTTACCTGTTCTGCAACATCAGTAATCTCACCCAAAGCCAACACATTGGTAACCAGACTTCAATAGATGACATTTCTAAAGACAAAAACATTCAGAGCCTGGTAGTTATGAGTTCATCACTCTCAAGCTTCTGTTTCCTGTAATGTCTGACATAGACCTTAACTCATTTTAAAGCAGCTTTATGATTTCAAATATCTTGTTTTTATATTCCTGCAGGTATTCTGTCTCACAAAATTCAGTAATCTGGTTATCATCATCTGTCTTAAACCTAAAATTGCATGTTAGATCTTGCTTGACTGGAAATGAGATAGCTATTTTAAAAAGACCTTCAAAGGATGATATATGGAAACATTAATTAATTTCCTTTAAGTGATAGAAGCAATAAATCCAACTAATTGGCAGAAGAGGAATATATGAAAGACATTTAAAATCTTATAGAAGAAAATGGTTAAAATTAATTAGGAAGATATAATTAGGAGTTTGGAAAATTGGATATGTGGAAGTTAAGCTGGATATCATGGTGAGTATTCTATTAATATAAAAATTATTTAGGGACAAGAATAGACTTGACCTATCTCTGTAAAATATCAAATTAAATATAAATAGAACAGAGTGTTTGACAAAATAAATTCCTGATTCAAAATTTGGTTGTCAGAACTATGCAATATTGCCATGACTTGTCATCATGAGAACCATATAATATTAATACGACACATAAATTATGTATATGTGTTTATACATGTATTCACCCATGTGTTTATATCTTAATATTATTTGCAATAGTAAATATGTCAAAGAGGTAAATAAAATGGAAAAAGGAAATGAGAGATAGCAATAAAGTAATATGTGTGGAGTTTCAGTTTTGATTTTCTTTCAGATAATTAAACAATAAACTATGAAATATTCTATTCCTGCTTCAAACTCTGAAGTTCTTAGTTTTATAGAGAATATCTAGCCTCAAAGATTTACATGAAAAAGAGAAAACTTTACTTCAAAATTTCATATATTATAAATACAGGTATGTCAAATTACAGATGTACAGCAACATGTGTTGTCACTGGGCTACTATCTATGAAATGTTAGCAACACGATAGACTATATAATGATCAGAATTGCTTAAATTCAAGAGAATATAACGATGTCAACTTTCAGAATAACAAAAAAAAAAAAAAAGGATTTTTGTGCTGCACACAGCACAAAAAAAGAAAGAAAATCAAAGCATGGTGATGTTGACAAATTGAATACTTCATATCCAGCATTCCTTAAATTATATAAGTATTCTCTCATCCGTTCTGTATAAAAATCTGAAGATAACACAGTAGTTATTCCTTTTATCCTCAAATTTTCAGTTCAATTTTTATTTATAAGTTCCAAACTCATGTCTAATTGATCTTTTGTGTACCATCTCCCGAAATGAAATTTGCTTTGATGTTCAGGGAAGAGAGTGAAAAGATAAAACAACACTGTAAGTTTGTAGGAAGTGATGAATTCGCCCTTGTTGACTCTGTGTTGCTTACTGTGTGCTAATTGCAATATTAAAAATGACCTAAAAAGTAAGATAGGAGTTCAATGGTGTGGGCACACTGAACCAACTACATGGAAACTTCTCCACTGCAGCTGATTGGGTGGATAGACACCCATTTAAAGTCAGCTTAGCTATCAAGCTGTGGGCATGGTATATAATAAGATTTCTGGTACCCTAGCTAAGAATAAAGAGATATGTACTTAAATCATACTACATGACACTTCAAAAGGTTTTTTATCTCACCTAATTTAAGATTCATAAGTAAAGCCAGACTATGATTTTATTCTGACATTTCATCTACTTAGCATAAGGAAGAGTCATCATGACCTCAGAATCTGAGCCAGCCACAGTCACTCAGCAATCTAATTTTATACTCAGTGGGCTAGAATACTTTTCATCATTCTGGAAATGCTCTGGTTCATCTAGGAAACACTAATTCTTGTATTTTATCTTCTGAAGTAGACGGCGGTGTAGTAGGCATAATGCAGATTAATATTAATTGTATTTAATTGTCTGAAAATGCAAATTAAAAAACTTATTAATGAGAATAACCCACTTTAGGTATTTTGCCAGCTGTGTTGTAGCAAATGGGCAATGTATGCTGAGATATATGCTTCTTGAAGTTTCTCTGTTAAGTGAATCAGACATACTTAAAATGCAATTTACACTACTCAGTTCCAGATTGATCTGTAACACAGCTTGAAGTATTTAACTGTCATAAATTGCCATTTTTATGTTTTCTTTTCAAATGCTTATGTACTTAATATTCCTGTCTTTAACCTTGCTTTAATCCAATGCAATTTTATTGGGCATACATAAAGTTGATAAAAAGCACACTAAGGCATATGTTTTTAAAGTTATTTATGAAATTGATGTACTACAGATTGATGGATCAAATGTATATTTTGATTCATTAATTCATGTAAAATAGAAAAAAATGAGACCTATTTGGCATCAACTATAACACCAGACACTCTAAATAAAGACTTTTCAAAGAAGAACATAAAAAGTTTCCTGTCAATTAGCTGAATTCATGTAAGAAAGACTTCTAACAAGAGGTGAGTGGTACAGTAAATAAATGATTAAATAAAATTCCCAGACCAAATTACACAGACTCAAAATCATGGACCTCACTTGTAAGTCCCACATTGTCTCTTTCACAATTCCCATGTGAGATGCCATAATAACGCAGCAACCCAAATAGAAGCTAGCTACCTCACCAACCATCTGGTCCTCTCTCTACCACAATAACCACAGGAACAACGCCACACAACCTCTATTCCAGACAACACAATCGGAGCCTGCTGTTCAAACTTGTTTCATTCTCTAAATGAATGTGCAGAGGTTTTTTTCCTAATTATTGTTTTTAATCTTCTGCCTCTCAGCAGTGCTTTTAAAAGTCTCTCTTAAAGATGATGAGGTCAAAGACAGTTATGACATTTATTAATACTGTTTAAAAGGTCAAACCCATTGAGCATGTGAAGCATGAAATAAAATAGCTTCCAATGGTAAATGTATTAATGCCTTAGTGTTCAGAGTAATGTTGGACTGAAGTATATTATGTCACCGAGGCTACAGGTATAACAAAGCCACAGAACATCACAGACATGCACTGAACAAGATTAATAGTTCTTCAAATGTAATTTACAGGAAACCGGTTGCTCCCAAGGACATTGTAGTTGGCCTGCCAGCCCAGTTCTCTCTGTTGAATTAGTTTATGTTATTTAATTTATTTACATACTGCCTAATTCCAAAAGTGATTTGTGTTTAGAACTAAAATCGTAAATTATGTGTATTCATGGATATGAGTATTATATCATTGTCAGAACTGATGTCAAAATTAGGATGATTTTGAGAAAATGAAAGGAAGCATACAGAAGGAAAATTCATTGTGAAACTCACTATATCTGCAGCTTGAGGAGAGAAAGGCAATACGTGGATCCATGACAATGTTGATTTTACATTTTCCAGTGTTAAGAAGCAGGAGAATGAATGTGTTTCAGGGGGAGGGGGACTTACACTTTAAGTAAATAATTTTAGACAGAGCAGAGAAAACAGAACTCTTCAAAGAATCTTAAAGCCTCTTTAACCTGCATAAGCTGAGAGGCAAAATAATATATCTCCCAATGACACTTTTGTTAACTATTGTATGTATTGGATCTACAGTTTTATTTTCCAGAAGCTCACTGTGGAAGCACCTTCCAACTGATGAATGAAAGAACATTCATATGATCCCAAAATAAGGGTTGTTGTGAACTGAAGATGAACATGTAGAAGAAAAGGAAATGTTATACACAAAATTTTGAAGTGCAAAATACAGGGTGGTAGTGGCATGAACAAAAGACAAAAAATAACGATAGCATGGAGAATATGCTATTTATCATTAGTCGTTTTTTAAAATATAAAATGTTCAGAAAATTCTAGAGTGTTATGAAACTGAAAGAAATATTTTTCTGAAATTTAACCAGTAGGTAACAGGACAGAAGGGACAATGACAATAAGTGAAGCCCATTGTCCATGTTTAATGACATCAACAGAGCAGCCAATATCCTGTCTACATTTGTTCCAGCCCAAAATTCTTATATTCATTTTGGCATTATGTGATGTGTGTGTGTGTGTTGCTAATTATTATGTCAATTTCCCATCACTAAAGATAATATGTTTTATCTTTGTGTTTTAAAATGTAAAAATAGATACATTTGTAATTTATCATTTTTATAGGTTTCCAATCCAAGTGTTATTAACAACTTCTCATTTTCATTTATCTATACTACCCAATGTCATAAAAACTTTAATCCTTAAAATTAATTTAGTTCTTACTTATATGGTTTTATTGAATAAGGCAACCTCACACTGAATGTCATCTCTACTTAGATTTAAAATTAATTCTTCCCAATTCCCATTTCCCAAGCTTTATAAAACTTTATCTGAAATATGATAAGTGCAATTTTCACGATCTAAGCAGTAGGAATTAAGAGGTCTTCAAGGTTGAACTTGGTGCTGACAGAGAAAAGATAAGGCAGCAGTCAGTAAATACAACAACAAAACTGTACTTGAGATAGACTGATCCTGGCTTAATCATGATGTTATTTCATACCTTTTTATTTATTGGTTTTCTTTCTAAGACATTCAAAATTAATGTGACAATTGATAAAAGATAGTAAAATATGCTCTTTGTTAGGAGTTACCACATTGAACACAGAATTAAACTCCTAACATGATACATGATTTGACGGCTAGCTCCAAGAAGAGTTTGTCCGCTCATCAACCTTGTGAGCATGTTTATATTTAAAGTTTCATACGCATGCTCCTGTATGCTCTTCTTTAACTAAATTGGTTTCTTCAGTCAAAAGCATTGCATAGTCTCATTGTGATTTTTTGTTTTGAACTGTGGGTTACTTTGAATAGCGTGCTTAATTTCAGGCACATGAGGACTTTTAAACTATTCTATTGAAGCTTTCCAGAATAATTCCACTTTGATCAGAAGCTATCTTTATTATTGTTTGTCCTTTCACTGTGCTTGTGCTAAGTATCTAATGGTAGTTCATTTGGCCTTTTCCTGTCTCCAATCCCATATAGTATCTTTCCGGCACTCTCTGTGCAGTGTTCTATGTTGAAGAGGGGAAGGAGCTGCATTGTTAGAGCTTTGCAGAATCTCTCTGGTTTTATATCAGTTTTGCTTAAGGGTTTCTAAGATTTATGTTCATGTTTCAGCTGTGATTATAAAATTTTGCTTTTCTTTTTATGTCTCTTAAGTTTTGGCACTTTGCATTTTGAAGCTAAGTCAGTATTTCCACATGAATTTAGTATTGTTATGATTCAAATTTTAAGGGGCATTTTATCTAGATAAAAGGTCTTTTCTCAGTTTTAACATTTGCTACTCTGAAGCTGAGTTTTACATTACTATAGTTTCAATTCCTATGGTTTTGCACTTGTATAGTATGATTTTTTTGTCCTTTGATTATCTATATTGTCATTTAAAGTATGACCCATTTAAATGGAAAACTATTAACTCTTTAATTTCTGCCCATTATGGCAATCACTTTCATTAGCTAAAGTTATGTTTTTAATGTTTAAGTTAACATTATGTGTACCACTATATGTAAATTTCATTCTAATATCTTGTTATTTATAGTCTAATTCTTGCACCTATTATTCATGTCTTTATTTTTCTTTCCTAAATAATTCTGCATTTTTATTTTACCATTCTGGTCACATACTGTGTGGACATTCTGGGTAAATCACTTAGTGGATGACTTTTAATACAGAGATAAACCATGAAACTTTGATTGCTTCCATTATGTCTTTTAGTTTCCTTTACATTCTTTTTTAAAACAGATTTCATTGTGTAGCTCAGACTGTACTGGAGCTCAAGGTATAGACTAGGCTGGGTTTATCCTATAGGGAAACCTTCTTGCATCTACCTGTCAAATGTTGGGGTTACAGACACAGGAACCATACTTAATAGTGGTTTTGTGATGTCATCTCAAAAAGTCCTAAGAATGTTCTGGAAGTTTAACTCTGTACACCATCTGTACCTACTTCCCAAACTTCATTCCTTGCTATTAGTATTGGTGCTTAAATTGTACAAAGTCTTATACGACTTTATACACAAGCAAAAGCATACATCTTTTATTTTGCTGACATTTTCCATTGATATTATCTCTCACTTACTTCTGCATTATCAGTTTCTATTTGAAAATATTTTGAATTCTACATGGCATTTGTCCCTAGACTATAAGTCCTACCTACAAGTCCCCTCCCAGTGTTGAGTTTCAGGACCATGGGATCCTTGCTCCAAAAAGGATGAGAAGACTGTAAATTGAACATTAGCACCTCTTCACTTCCTCCAAGAAAACTGCATACAGATACCACACAATGTCCAATGTCAATCTCAAATACAAAGAAGAAAGTCTAATCAAGATGCAGTGAATAAGTAGTAACAATCTCCCGAGAGACAGAAAGTAATGAATCAACACAATTTAAACTGAGGAAAATTGTATGAGTCTGACGTGAAAAAACAAACCAATTCCCATGTGGGACTCCTAAAGAAATGATGCCTCAGCTCTACTGTGCTCTTCACTGTTTCATACTGTTTATTTTTGCTTTCCTGAATAGAGGGAAGGAATTTGTTTTGCCTTTCCAGGGTCTTGAATATAAATTTTATTATTTTTAATAAATCAGCAATCACAACTTTAAAGCTTGTATGTAATAGTGACTTAGCTTCAATTTTAGCTTTAATAATACACAGCGTTGCAGTCAAGATGGAAGTGCTAATGGTGACTATACATGCTGATTTAAATTTGTGCAATCAAAATTGGAAGTTATGATTCTTATGCTTCCTTAAAATCATCAGGAGATGTGAAAATTAACTCCTGTCCTGCTTAAGACAAGAGTATTAAATTATTACAATTTTTTTTTTATCTTTTCATGACAGGGTTTCTCTGTTTAGCCCTGGCTGTCTTGGAACTCACTTTGTAGACCAGGCTGGCCTCAAATTTACAGATTCTTCTCCCTCTGCCTCCAGACTGCTGGGATTAAAGGCATGCACTAACAGGCAAGTCTTAACTAACACAATTTTTGAAGCAATTGTGAGATCACATGAAAGGAAGAAAAACTATCAAATATATCAAAACAAGCCAATTAAAGTACAAAAAAGTTAAAATAAGACTGTTCAAAACATGCCATGAATCATTGTACTTTAGAAAATAACACAAAAAAAATTGAAAAAAAAATGTGGGCCACTACTAGAAATAAAGTCCAGAACACAGAAATGGTAGTTATGGAGCGCCTTTCTTCTAAGCTGCCAACATCTTCCCACAATTATACTCTTCTCTGAGCATCTGGCTGGCTACGGCCAGCTCATCTCCAGCTGTGACTGATGTTATACACACCACTATCCAGATGATGCTTCTTTGAACTCATGGTCTCCACCTTGATTTTTCAATACCTTTTTATTAGTTTATTCTTGTTACATCTCAGTTGTTATCCCATCCCTTGTATCCTCCCATTCCTCCCTCCCTCCCATTTCCCCCTTACTCCCCTCCCCTATGACTGTTCCTGAGGGGGATTTCCTCCCCCTGTATATGCTCATAAGGTATAAAGTCTCTTCTTGGTAACCTGCTGTCCTTCCTCTGAGTGCCACCAGGCCTCCCCATCCAGGGGACATGGTCAAATATGGGGCACCAGAGTTCCTGTGAAAGTCAGACTCCACTCTCCACTCACTCTGGAGAATGTCCTGTCCATTGGCTAGGTCTGGGTAAGGGTTCAACATTTACTGCACGTATTGTCCTTTGCTGGTGCCATAGCTTGAGACCCCTGAGCCCAGATCTGCCCATCATAATGTTCTTCTTGTAGGTTTCTAGGACCCTCTGGATCCTTCTAGATTCTCCCATGCTTCTTTCACCTAGAGTCCCAATAGGATGTCCTCCCCTCTGTCCCACTTTCTGACAATTCCATACACATATGTGATATAATCTCATTATTCTGTCTCCCTACTCTCTCTCTTGTTCAGTTTCCATCCCCCATCAATTTCCATCCTCTATCACTATGATGGTTTGATTAGGTTTGCCTCACCCCCTAGACTTGTGTGTTCAAATGCTTCACCCTTGGAAAGTGGCACTATTACAAGGTATGGCCTTTTTGAAGCAAGTGTGGCTTGTTGAAGGAAGTGTATCACGGTGGTGGTGGACTTGGAGGTCTCCTGGTGCTAAAGCTCCAATCAGTATGGAACAGTCTCCTCTTGGCTGCCTTTGGATCAAGATGCAGAACTCTTTGTGCCTACTCCAGAACCATGTCTGCCTGCATGTTGGCATGGTCCCTGCCATGAAGATAACAGACTGAACCTCTAAAACTGTGAGCCAGCACCAGTGAAATGTTTTTCTTCATAAGAGTCGTATTGGTCATGATGCTTCTTCACAGAAATAAAACCCTAACTAAAGCAATCACTTTCTCACCTCCATGCTTCCGATTGTGTTGTATGATCCACTGCATATAAAAGGGACTTTCATGTGATGATGGATTTGTAACTATCCTTTAGGGCGGTGGTTCTCAATTTACGGGATGTGACAACTTGGCAGGGGGATGTGTTGAACATCCTTTCCACAGCAGTAGCCTAAGACCATTGGAAAACAGACATTTACACAATGATTCAAAACAGTAGTCAAATTAAAGTTACCAAATAGCAACAAATATGATTTTACATTTGGGGTATGTTACAACATGAGTAACTATTAAAGAGTTGCAGCATTAGGTAGGGTGAGAACAATTGCACCACGAAGCCGGATGGGCTTCACAGTGGATACACACTGAAGACAATAACTGACCCGCCCCCAGAATCCATCAGTAATTAAACAGAGAGTGGTGGGGCTCTGTGAACCCTTCCTGATCCATGATTATTTGTCAATAGGACCAAAATTCTGCGTGTCTGGTGCAAGCATCCTCACCTGCTCTTAGATAATGATCACGAGGCAACATCATGCCCATAAGATAGCTTTCACATCTGAAATGGAATAACAGAACAAGACAGGAAGAAGAAAGAATCCTTAATCCCAGGAGAGGTAGGAGCATGTTGACTTTTAGTGCTTAAACTTACATTGATATTTTCCACATACCATAATGACAGAAGCTGAGGAATGGTGTAAATCCTGGGAGTTTTATAATTTTTAAAATCACTTAATGCAAATAAAAACAAAGAATTATACTCAAATAAAGAGAAACAGTCAAGGGTCTGTTTACCTGCTAACTCTCCTTGACCAGTAATTAAAGATTTTTTAATGAGAATTGTCTTTATATCACAGTTGAACATAAAGTAGTAATGATGAAAAACTTAGGAAACTTCAAAAAGGAAAAAGGAAAAATTTCAAAAATTAAACATTTATAAAATTATATTGTTATTAAAGATTTCATGAACAAACATAAACACATACATGAAGTTTTATTTTTGTTCTTAAAAATAATGTCAGAGAAGGAGATTGCAGAGCAATCTTACAAACTAGAGTGATACAAAATTTTACTTAATACAATAAATTAGAAACTATAACGAGGATATGGACTCTGGCCCCCAAATATTGACCATTTCCTGCTGGCAAGGCAGCCTTGCCAAGCCACAGAAGAAGAGGATACAGGCAGTCCACAGGAGACTTTACAGAGTGAGGTCAGATGGGGAGGATGGTTCCCCTTTCTGAGGACTAGGGGAGGGGGTGGAGGGGGTATGAGGGAGGGTGGGACTGGGAGAAGATGAGGGAGATGAGGGAGGGGGCTACAATACGATACAACGTCAACAAATTAAGAAAGGAACCAATAGGGAAGATACTGACTGCTGCATTATGTGTTCTGGCTCTCAAAGGCTGAGAAAAGAATAAAGAGATTAAAGTGATAAGAATGAGATAATAAGGACAAAGAGAACAGTAGAGGTGATCTATCTAAATGCTATTAAAACAGAGTGACTCAGTCCTATCTGGAAAATAACTTAGAAAAATGTCACAGGAAAATTTCCATGAAATGAAATGCATCAGTAAACCAAAATATGTCTAGTATGCCAAACTTTATTAAAAGACAGAAATCAATATTGAATTATGCACCAGATTTGAAGAGTCAAATATTCTTAATGCATATGTCACTGAAGTGGAGAAGGAGAGTGACCAGCAAAGAGAGAACTGAACAGGACTCAGACTATCAGAAAAGCAGAAACAAGGTAGCAAAAATGTGAAAACCTTGGGGAAAATTTGCAACCAAGAAAACTATACAAAATAAGGTTTAGTCTGTTATAAAAACAAAGTGAAGCTTCTCCCAAATGTGGTAAAAAATCAGAAAAAAAACATTGTCTCACACTTTTGTATGTGTGTGTGTCGGGGGGGGGGGGGAGTGTACATACTGAAAATTTGCAAACCAAGAGTGTTTTCAAAAACAAGCAAACAAGAACAAGACATGTACAAGGTTTGAAAGTTTGTGAAAAATAAACAAAAACTCAGATTTTGAAACAGGAAACATTCTTAATCCAAAAAGAAATTGTTCTAAATTTTAACAAAGTAGAAAATATAACTTACAAAATCAGAAATTTTAGAGAAAGGAATATTAAAGTGCGAATTATAGTGGTAGTAATTTAATCTTCCAAAGAAGACTAATTAATAGGATACATTATTAGTAATATTAACTTTCTCGCTGATCTCTTTCATCCATGACTCATCTACTGCTAGTAGAGTAATTGTCCATTTCCACTGTAACAAGATATACCAGTACCTAAACACCTGACCTTCCAATGGATTCCTTCTAGCCATCCTTCTTTATGGGTCCTACTAATTAATCTTACTAAAATATTCAGGAGGAAGTTAAGATAGTCTACACTTTTGTTTAAAACACATTTATCCTTCCTCTGAGTGCCACCAGGCCTCCCCATCCAGGGGACGTGGTCAGAAAAGGGGCACCAGAGTTTGTGTGAGACTGGTGGAACTCAGAGGAAGGATGAAGTTACCAAGAAGAGACTCGATATTCTAAGAGCATATATAGGGGGAGGAGGTCTCCCTCAATCACAGACATAGGGGAGGGGAGAAGGGGGATGTGGGAGGGAGGGAAGAATGGGAGGAAACAGGGGAAGGGCTAACAATCGAGATGTAACATGAATAAATTAATAAAAAAAAAAAGTCAGTGGTAAGGTGCTCGCCTGGCATATATGAGGCCCTAGTAACAGCCAGTTAGAAAAAGAAGAAAAAAAAAAAACAAAAACAAAAACAAAAAAAAACAAGAACATTGAAAAAAAACACATTTATATAGTCCTAACTCTCTTCAAAAAGGATACTTTTCATTTTTATCATTTTTTAAAACATTTTTTCACTGGTTTCTGTAAGCTGATATCTCTTGGATGTCTGGATTATAGATCTGAAGATAAGATTTGAGGGACCATAAAAAAAATTGTAACAATTTATCCAAAATGTCATGGCGAATTGTTTATAAATATCCTGGAAAGTGTAAAAAAAAACCAAAAAACTATAAACTTGAAGTCTACGATAAGGAGTTTCTCATATTGCATGGAGATAGGCTTTAAAACTACAGACTAGGAGACAGAAAAATCAGCTTAGCTGATTTTAGTTTAGAAAATCAGTTTAAAGACCTGTATAACATGACATTTAGGCATTTCAGGCTCACTAGTAAATGGACTCAATGAATGGCCTATGCTAAAGACATGAAATTCTGTGAGTTTATTGGTATATCAGGTATACTTTCTAAACATGTCCAGACTAATATGCTTTATCTCATGTGTCCTTACTGTAAAATAATTTTGACATTTCTTCACCTAGAGGTGAGGTGTTGTCCTATAAAGTCTTCCCTTAAAATCTAGACAGCACTGAATATTTCAAATTGCACAGCTTGCAGCCTAATCCTCATGGAATATTCATCCTTGGAACTAGGCCATACAAGTGTATGCCAAGTAGTGGCATGGACAGGGCAGATGGAGCTGTTCCAGGCACAGCCTCAGCTGAGGTCCCTGTTGATAGCCAGCATCATACACCGGACAAAGGAGAAAACAAAGTGTCAGATGATTTCAGATCACCCCAGCTGACTCTAAGCATAGCAGAGTACTACAGAGCTTGTTCATTCATGACCAAATATATATGGCAGCAATTTTAATCTACTTAGATGTCAGAGGTTATATTATAAACCAATGATGGATAGCTAGGAACAAAGTATCATTGGCATTTCTGTAGCCCATTGGAGCTAAGATGTGCTCTTTACCCATTCCCTGTTCTGCCCTGTGTGTAGCCTACAAACAGTGTTTGTGAGCTCCCTGAAAGGTGTCTTCACAGTTACTTCAGTAAATAAGAGTACCTAGAGGCAGTTTGCAAGGTGAGATAGGTCAAGCTGGAATATTTGGCTTATGCACTCTTGTTATTAGAGAACTTACCCTTTAGAGACTATTAGTATGTACACAAGGCAAATCTTATATGGTTGTGGCTTTGTTTGGTTGAGTTTGTTTTTCTAGGAAACTGTTTCCTGTGCTCATCCAAGAAGTTTGCTAGCAACAACTGCAAGGGCCTAATTTTTGTGCATATTTGTATACAGAACATCTTCTTTAAACACCCTATTAGTAAAATCCAAGTGTTTTCAATATTGTAATTAATAGACTTTTCATTTCCTCAGGTGGACTTCCTCTATAAGTGCAGCTGAATTATTTCAATCCACAGAGGTAGGAAGTTTGCAACTGCTGAAACATCCATAAGCTTCCTAGTCAGCCTTTAAGCAAAGGTGAGGGAAGCATCATCGCCCATAAAGTTTTGGATCTAACATGGCTCAGACATGAGTTAGTCAACCCTTCTTTTGATCTTTCTCCAGCTCCTAAGTGTGCTTTTGAAACAGATTTACTCAGCAACTCTGGAGACTTGGACGTGTTCATACGAGGAGGCAAATCATACCCAATGGGGGACACTTCTCACCAAAGCACCACAAACGCATTGTTCAAAGAAGATAACACAGGAAGATTGGTTTCAAACTCAAAACAACTTTCAAATTTGAGCTGCGTGTACACATAGTTACACTTACGCTCTTATTTCTGTTTCTCATTTTTCTTTAGCTTTTTTATCTTGCCTACGGCACACACTACATTTTTAAGGTAATGATATGTTGAGAAGTGCTAGGTTTGTGGTAATGCAGTCAATTGCCTTTATTCAAAGACAGATAACATTGGAAAATCATACGAATGAGTATTCCAATTCATATATTTTATAATCTACTTGGACCAGAAAAAGAGAATCCTGAATATATGTACTTAAGAATTTAATGATATTTTCAGATATGGAAAGGGATGTCACTAAAGGGTTGTTAAAAATATATTATCTACTAGAGTATTTACATAGCCGTAAATTACATGACAATAAACATGTGCTTTGTATAAAATATATCACATTGCCTTATGAATAAGAATGTTTCAATAGCACATGAACAAAATGACTTATTTTACATTGATTGCCCTTTTCTCAAATACAATAGTGTTCAGCAATAAACTTCTGTATCAATACTGATTTTAACAGTTACTCATATTCACACTTTCACAAAAAATTCTCAACAAGGTTGAACTTGAAACCACCATTACTAGGCATTAGTGACCAACTGTAGTATCTGAAAAAATTACCACATATGGCAGCCAGAATACATACACTGATATGAAGGTCACATAGTTCATTCTTTCTGTACACTTGACTATTTTACTCCACTGTAGCAGGTTTTCACTCTGAATTTAGTCCTCTCTCTCCCTCCCTCTCTCTAATAAGGAATAATATAAAACATCTCTCTGACCAAGAAAATATACATAGAAAAATAAGGAAGAGGCTTGTTCATTCAGTATTATTGGTCTTTTTACCACGTGTATCATTATCCAGAAATAACAAACCTTAAATACTGAAGAGACATAAAAAATAAAAACCTTCAGCACTTTCCCGTAATATATAACACAAAAGGTGCTGCTTTTTTTATTTTTTCTGTTTTTTTCAACATGACCTTTTTACTAAATCTCTGAGAATTTCACATCATGCAGTGCAATCAAATCACTTCCCAGTCCTTCCATATCTGTTCCCTTGCAACCTACCCCCCCCAAAAAAAAAAGTAAAGGTAAAAATAAAAATTAAAAATGCAATAAAACCAAGGCCACTTTGTCTTATATTATCTTTGTGCTCACTGGAGCACGGTCAAACTCTCAGTGACCTGCTCCTTAAATAGAACTGAGTCCTTTCCCTCCAGCAAACTGCCAGAAGCTATCAATGGTGGAGAACTAACTTCAGCAACCCCATCACACTTTTTCAAACTTCTCTTCTGCAGCTTCCTACATTAGTTGTTAATTTGGGGGGGGGGGATAGGCGTGTCACAAACGTCTTCCGTGTGCCTCCCTCTCAACATATGCCACTTTTCTTAAACAGAATTCTTGGGCCAATCTAACAATGACTGGAAACAATGGTTAACATTTTGCAATTAACTTTAGAGTCTTTACAATAAATTTTGTTCTCATGATACTGAGTAAATTCAGACTGCCCCTAATAGAAAAGGAAGAAATATTTCCACAATTATATGTGAAGTTTATGATAAAAACTCAAGCTACTAATAGGCACTTTTAGAAATGCTAGATTTTGCAAAAATAAGAAAAAGTATTGGGCTATGGCTCTGTTAACATGGCTTGATGCCAGGCGGTGGTGGCGCACACCTTTAATCCCAGCACTCGGGAGGCAGAGGCAGGTGGGTTGCTGTGAGTTTGAGGCCAGCCTGGTCTACAAAGTGAGTACAGGACAGCCAAGGCTACACAGAAAAACCCTGCCTTAAAAAAAAAAAAAAAAAAAAAAAAAAAAAAAAAAAAACATGGCTTGATGACTGACCCTAAGCACTGAAACATTTTTTCTAAAACCAGAGGAATTAGGAACTCCTTTGGGTTGTGTCTGTTCTGCTTAAATTGCTGTAATTTAAGAAAGGGTCTCAGCATACAACTTCAGTGCTTAGTTTCTTCAAAAAAATTTTGCTTTAACATGATCATTGTTTAAGTGTAATTTACATACAGTGAAAGGCCATATAGGCAATAGAAAGCCTTTGTGACTATAAGCACCTAGAGTTCATGACATTATACTCACTCCCAAGCTTTCCTTCATACACTTTCCAATCATCTTCTCCCTGACAAATGTGACTACAACACACACACACACACACACACACACACACACACACACACACACACACTAGCCTATTCACTCTATTGTATCTGATTTCTTTTATTCAGCATTTTTTAAAGTTTCAATTATGATTGGGTTTATAATGATAGTTTATCATTCTACTTCTTGTCGATGAGCAACATTCAGTACACAGCTAAAAATATTACCCATACCCTCCTGTTTATATCATTTGAGAAGTTTTAGATTTAGATAATTATAGGCAAAGATACAAGAGATATTTTTATACATTCCTCATTGAAGGTATGTGCTTTCATTTCTCTTGAAGCCTCACATAGTGCCATTAACCTTACAGAAAACTTCCAACAGTGAATTCCTTCTGCTTTACAACCTGCATAATTATTATTTTGCAGGGTCTTATTTTACCTTAGCAATTTGTTTCTGATATAATTTTTAAATTACATTCCCCAGTGCCTATTGGTACTGAGCTCTATTCATGAATTTATTTTCCACTCACATAATTTTCTGGAAAAATATTTTTGTAATTATTAGACCCATTTTAATCTTTTTATAATGATGAAGAATTTGAATAATCCCTTTCTTTTTTGTAGGAACATAATTTTTATTCAATAAAAATGTTGTAGGTGTATACAATGTATTGTAATCCAACCCAATGTCCCTCTCTGTCTCTCTGTCTCTCTGTCCCTCTGTCTCTCTGTCTCTCTGTCCCTCTCTGTCTCTCTCTGTCTCTCTGTCTCTCTGTCTCTCTCTCTCTCTCTCTCTCACTTTCTCTGGCCTAACTACCCAACACATTTCCATCCCAGGTTCAAGTCCTCTTCACTTTTACAGTGCACTGAGCCTAATTAGTGCCCAGATGCACATGACTGTACTCAGAGGAGCATGGGGGATCACTGTTCTCTAGGGTACCCATTGGCAGATGGCCCATCATGCACTTATATCTAGAAATGACCCCACAAAATCATTCCCATTTGGCAAGTCTAATAGGGGTCAGCTATTATTTACTTCTTACAGAGATAGACTTGTTTTGAATTAACAATCAACTAGAAAAAAGTAGATTGTTTCCTTTATTTATTTTTGTCAAATGTGAACAAGAATTTCTAAAGTACGGATGGGAACTTAAATGGAATATGTAGCTGGCATTGTCTTTTAAAATAAGAACAAATTTAGAAGTTGTAAGCTGTCTGAACTCCAACAACTATAAACCAAGGCAGTATGGTAGTATTATAGGTACAAATAAGTCAACATCAAGAGCTAGAATCACACACACAAACACACTATGGATTGATTTTTTTCAAACGAAGTGTATAATTTTCTTCCTACCCACCACCCCCGTCCAATCTTTTCCCTTTCTGTAGTGTTTGTATATATGCACACTCCCATGTGATACAACAGCCACAAGAAGATATTGTATGTTCTGATCTATCAACCTTTAGCATATCCTCTGCTTTGTCTTCTTTCTTTTAAGATTTAATAATCCATAACCTCTCAATTTGTGGTATCTATTTGCTACCAGGAACCACACATTCAAAAAGCCAACTCTCCCTCAGAAGTCATCAATGCTCCATAGTCCCACATTTAGAGGTAGAGGTAGATGAACATCTTCCAACTCCATGGTAGAAGATTTACTGCATTAATCTTCTGCAAATAGCATTCCAGCTGCCAAAGCAAAGACTCAAAGCAATTCATTAGGAAAGTCTTTTCAACCAGTAGTGCTAAAATATTCAGAAGTATGCAACACAGCCTACTGGTACAAAACTGGGATTCCAGGTACAGAGAGGCAGAGAGAAAAAGACCAAAACTTCACATTAGCCTTGACCACAGAGACTGCTAAAGTCCAGCTTGAGCAACTCAGTGAGATCCTATCACAAAAATAAAAAGCTAAGAGACAGAGAGCAGGCTCAATGATTGTGAGCACTTGTTGCTTCTACAGAAAACCAAAGATTCAGTTCCCAACACTCACAATGCTCTAACCCCAGTTTCTCCTCTCCAGCCACAAATCCACAGGAACCTGGTGTGTGCATTCCCTACAGGCAAAACACCAGTACACACGGTCAGTTTACAAGCAATTCACTAGCCTGCCTCCAGGTTGCCCAGGAACCTCTGACTCCATTGTTTGCTGCCATCAGCTGTGTGCCAGACTATAAAAAGACCAACCCCCCACCTGGTATCTCTTCTCTTGCATTCTCACTTCCTCAGCTTCCTCCTCTCTGTCTGTTACCCTAAGGAGTGCCTTCTTTCTACCCCCTCTTTCTCTCCCCAACTCTCTCTCTGTCTCTCTACCCTCAAGGCCCCCTCAGGCCCTAACTTCTCTCCCTTTTCTTTCTTGCAAATTAATCTCTCTATACCGTATCTGTTGTATGGCATCCCATTCTTACTAATAGCAGACATATTTTAAAAATAAATAAAAAGTAATTTTTCATAAAACGCATAGCTGGGATTCCAAGATGACAGCACTCAGTATGTACCTAGTCTAGGGAACAGAGGATCTGAGGATGCAAAACTCACTGAAGGGAAGGGGTTAGGAAATATCAGAACCAGCCACCACCACCACCACAGCCAGACACCCTCCAGGGTCGGGAGTCAACCTTCCAGCACTCAGCCCTCCTCCGAATACTCTTGATGAGAGCAGGCCCTCTGGGGAACAGAGGGTAGGCTCAGCAGAACTGGTGAGTGAACACACTGCTTGGGGGATTTCACTCTGAACAAGATAAGCCAGATGTTTGGAAATATCAGAACCACCACCCACCCCTATCTCCCTCACCCAGACATCAAGGCATGGGTTCTGGAATCAGGAACTTCTAGCAACCTCACTGATGCCATACACAATGGTGAGTACCTCTCGTGGACCTGAGGATCAGGTGAAGCAAGACCAATGAGTCAACAGGCTGCTGGATCTAAAACACCTAATTTGGTGTTTCTCAGACAGAAAGATGCAAATTGGGATTTGCAGCTCACCCCTGGCCAAGAGCCAGGGACTGTGAGCACTCTGCATTCTCTACACAGGGGACACTCAAGCATAGCATCTGATTCCCAGATACAGCATTCTGGTCTCTAAGCCATTGTTCTACTCTGCGCTGATCCCCTGGATTTCTATATGGAGAAAAATACAAATCCATATTTATCACCCTGCACAAAACTAAGTCCAAATGGATTAAAGACTGCAACATAAAACCAGACACACAAAATCTGTTAAAAGAAAAAGGAGGGAAGAGCATTGAGCTCACTGGCACAGGAGACAACTTCCTGTACCAGCTAATCAGGCTATAAGATCTGCATTAATAAATGGGACTTCATGTAACTGAAAAGATTCTCTAAAGCAAAGGACACTGTCAACAGAACAAATGACAGCCTACAGAATGGGAGAAGATCTTCACCAACTCTACATCAGACAAAGACTTATTTCCAAAATATATAAAGAGCTCAAGAAATTAAACACCACCAAAACAAATAATCCAATTTAAAACATGAGTTCATTGCTGAACAGAGAATTCTCAACAGAGGAATAGCAAATGACCAAGAAACACCCAACAGAATACAAGAGATGGAAGAGAGACTCTTAGATGCTACAGATACAATTGAAGACATTGGTACATCTCTCAAAGAAAATATTAAAATAAAAAAATTCCTGACACAAAACATCCAAACAGTCAAGGACACCATGAATAGAAGTAACCTCAGAATAATAGGAATTGGTGAAAAAGAAGAATCCAAGTTCTAAGGACCAAAAAATATTTTCAAGAAAACCATAGAAGAAAATCCCCCCAACCTAAAGGAACATCTAGATGCCTTTACTCATACAAGAGGTTTACATTACATCAAATAGACTTGGCCAGAAAAGAAATTCCTTCCACCACTTACTAATCAAAACACTAAATCTGCAGAACAAAGAAAGGATATTGAAAGCAGAAAGGGAAAAGGCCAAGTAACAAATAAGGGCAGACCTATCCAAATCATACCTGATTTCTCAACAAAGATGATGAAATCCAGAACGTCTCAGCTAATGTCATGCAGACACTAAAAGAGCACAGATGTCAATCCAGACTATTATACTTAGCAAATTTTCAATCACTACAGATGGAGAAAACAAGATATTCCATGGTGAAACAAAATTTAAACAATATCTATGCACCAACACAGCCCTACAGAAGATACTAGATTGAAAACTCCAACTCATGGAGGTTAACTACGCCCAAGAAAAGAGTATATAAATAACCTTACTGCAACAAAAACAAGGGAAGACAACCACACAAACACCAACAGCAACATTATTAAAATAAATGAAACAATCATTGGCTACTAATATCTATCAACGTCAATGGACTCAAGTCTCCAATAAAATTTCACAACTATAGTGAAGATCTTTATATCCTGTGTTTTTGTTTTTGTTTTTGTTTTTTTTAGGGAGGTGTAGTTAATCTCCCTGGGTAGGATTTTTCCTTGTAATATCCTCTCTAGGGCTGGGTTTGTGGATAGATATTGTTTAAATTTGGTTCTGTCCCAGATTCTCTTGTTTTCTCCATCTATGGTGATTGAAAGTTTTGCTGGGTAGTAGTCTGGACTGGCATCTGTGGACTATTAGGGTCTGCATAACATCTGCCCATGCCCTTCTTGCTTCTATGGTCTCTGATGAGAAGTCAGATGTGACTTTGATAGGTTTGACATTATATGTTACTTAGCATTTTTCCCTAGCAGCTTTTAATATTTTTTCTTTGTTCTGTACATATAGTGTTTGGAGTATTATGTGGCAGGAGAATTTTCTTTTCTAGTCCAATCTGCTTGATGTTCTGTTGGTCTCTTGTATGCTTATAGGCATCTCTTTCATTAGATTGGGGAAATTTTCTTCTATAATTTGGTTGAAAATATTTTCTGGGACCTGGAGCCAGGAGTCTTTTCCTTCTTCCATTTCTATTATCCTTAGGTTTTGTCTTTTCATGGTGTCTTTGATTTATTGGATGTTTTATGTCAGGGATTTTTTTTAGATTCAACATTTTCTTTGACAGATGCATCAATTTCTTCAATTGAATCTTCTACACCTGAGATTCTTTCCTCCATCTCTTTTATTCTGTTGGAGATGCTCACCTCTATATTTCCTGTTTTCTTCCCTAAGTTTGCTCTCTTCAGGATTTCCTCAATTTTTGCTCTCATTATTGTTTCCATTTCAATCTTCAGATCTTGAACCATTTTATTGATTTCATTTACCTGTTTGTTTGTATTTTCCTCCATTTCTTTGAGTGATTTATTCATTTCTTCTTACACCTATGAGAATGACTAAGGAAAAAAAACTCAAATGCCAGTACTTGCTGTTGTAACACTCCTCCATTGCTGGTGGAAGTGCAAACTTGCACAACTACTTTGAAAATCAATCTGGTGCTTTATCTCAGAACTGACATCTCTACCTCAAGAACTAGCAATGCAACTCCTGGGTACATACCTCAAAGATGTTCCACCATACAACAAAGACATTTGCTCAACTATGTTCATAGTGGCACTATTTTAAGTAGCCAGAAACTGTAAACAACTCAGAAGTTCCTCAACCAAAGAACAAATAAAGAAACTGTAGTACATCTACAAAATGGAATACTATTCAACCATCAAAACAAAGTCATCATTAATATTACAGGCAAATAGATGGAGCTGGAAAAGATCTTTCCAAGTGAAGTAACCCAGACGCACAAAGACATGCATGGTATATATTCACTTATAAGCATATATTAGCCATATAATAAAGAATAACTATAATTACAATCCACAGACCTAAAGAAGTTCATACTAGCAATTTAGCAGCTCACCTGAAAGCTATAGGGGAAAAAGGAAGCAACTACACCCAAGAGGAGTAGATGGCAGGAAACAATCAAACTCAGGACTATAATCAATAACTTAGAAACAAAGAGATCAATACAAGAATTCACAGAACCAAGAGCTGGATCTTTGTGAAAATGAACAAGATAAACAAACCCTTAGCCAAACTAACTAAAAGGCAGAAAGACAGTATCTAAGGCAACAAAATCAGAAGAAAAAAAAGGTGACAAATCAATAGTCACTAATAAAATGTAAAAATTCATTAGGCCTTTCTTCAAAAGCCTCTATTAGACAAAATTGTATAATCTAAATGAAATGGCCAATTTGCTTGAAAGATTCCATTTACCAAAGGTAAAGCAAGATCAACTAAACAAGTAAAAGTCCTTTTACCCCTAAAGGAATAGAGGTAGTCATCAAAAGTCTCCCAACCAAAACAAAGTTCAGGGCCAGATAGATTCAAAGACAATTCTATCAGACCTTCAAAAAAGAGCTAATACCAATACTCTTCAAACTACTCCACAAAATAAAAATCAAAGGCTACAAACCAAAGACCCAACATAAAAAGAGAATTTCAGACCAATTTCCTGTATGAACATTGGTGCTAAACTACTCAATAAAATACTCACAAACCAAATGGGAGAGCACATCAAAAATATTATTTACCATGATCAAGTAGGGTTCATCCCTGGCATGCAGGGGTGGTTCAAAATATGAAAACCCATCAACATAATCCACTATATTTTAAAAATGTGAAAAGAATAAATCCACATGATCATCTCATTAGATTCTGAAAAAGTATGTGACAAAATCCAACATTCCTTCATGATAAAAGTCTTGTAAAGAACAGGAATTAAAGGAATATACCTAACCATATTAAATGCAATATGTAGCAAGCCCATTGCCAACATCAAATTAAGAGAAACTTAAAGTAATTCCACTGAAAAAGGAGACAACAAGACTGCACACTCTCTATCTTTTCAAAATTGTACTTGAAGTCCTAGCCAAGCAATACGGAAACAAAAGGAGGAAGTCAAAGTACTGCTACTGATGGATGATATGATAATATACCTATGTGACCCCAAAAATTCTACCAGAGAATTTCTGCAGCTCATGAACACCTTCAGCAAAGTGGTTGGATACAAAATTAACTCAAAAAATAAAATTCAGTAGGCCTCCTGGATATAAACAAATAAACAGGATGAGAAAGAAATTAAGGAAACAATACCCTTCACAATAGCCACAAATAATGTAAAGTATCTTTGTTAACTCTGTCTAAACAAATTAAAGACATTTCTAACAAAACCTTCAAGTCTCTGAAGAAAGAAATTGAAGACAGTGTTAGGAGATGGGCAGATGTTCCATGCTCATGGATCAGTAGGATTAACATAGTAAAGGGACATTGGGAGCCTTTATCTGCAGGCCTTCAGGCTGGTGGACTCTCAGACATAGGTGAGCGGATCCCCTGCTGGCAACATACCACCAGATGCAAATGTGTTAAAAGATAGTTCTTTGTAGACCCTAACCCACACAAAAGGTGTCAAAAGCTGGCTCTTTGAAGAAAAACTTATCAAAGGTGACCTGGAGACAAGCCCAGGTAGGATCTCCAGCTATTCAAGTAAATGTAATTTAAAAACCCAGGGGCTGGAAGGTTGCCCAGCACAACCCGATCCCTTCCCCATAGCCTTCTGCCCTTGCCCTTTTTAAGTTTAGTGAATTAATATCTAATTGTTTGATTCTTTTGCCTTTATTTTAATAAAGTGTAGTCTGGCCTTTCATGAGCCAGAGTGTCCCTTCCCTCTCTGGAAGGGACACAGATTTCTCTTGTCTCAACCCAACTGAGTGCAGCTGCCTGGTGCTCCCTCCCTTCCCAGAAGGTCTCCTTTGCAACCAGTTCTCAGGATGGAGCATTCTTCAGCTAGCCTCCACAAGACTGAAAAAAAACAAAAAAACAAAAACAAAAACTCTGTGGCCAGATTCTCAGCCCATCCTCCTGGAGAAGGAACCCACAGGCCACCTTACCAAAAGCAATCTACAGATTCAATGCAAAATACCAATGGGACTCCTTATAAACCTTGAAAGACCATTCTCAGTTGCACGGGATGAGTCCCTAGATTTCTCCGGGCCTGTATGGAAATCCTCTCCCAGATTGAAGCTATCTGTCCTTCCTTGTCTGAGCCTGCAATCCTCTCTCAAGTCTCCCATCTCTTCTTTCCAGTCAGCAATCCTGGTATCCTCTCCAGCTGGAGTCCCTGGCTCTTTTTCTTAGTTCTGGACCCAAGATGGCTCCTCTCAATTCCATTACAATGTTTGTCTCAGTGGGGTATCAGTGGTGTCTCAAAAAAGCCCAACAAGACTCCTTTCACCAGGGGCCAAGTCACATTCCTTCTAGGGGCAAAACCTGCCAAGACTGCTTTCACCTTGGGCCAAGTCATATTCCTTCCTCAACTTCCCCTGGCAGAGCTACCTCACCAGGCCACAGGGGAATAAGATGTGTTCATTCCTGATGCCATTTGATATGCTGGGGTCAGTGGATAGTGAGTCTCCCCTTCTCTGAGGAGTTGGGGGGAAGAGGGAGGAGAAAGAAGGAGAGAGGTGGGGCCAGGAGAAGAGGAGGGAACAGCAGTGACTGAGATGTAAAGTGAAAATAAAAAATAAATAAATCTGATAGATTTCCAAAGTGGCTGTACTAGTTTGCATTCCCACCAGCAATGAAGGAGTGTTCCTCGCTCCCCACATCCTCGCCAGCATGTGGTGTCACTTGAGTTTTTGATCTTAGCCATTCTGATGGGTGTAAGATGGAATCTCAGAGTTGTTTTGATTTGCATTTCCCTGATGACTAAGGAGGTTGAGCATTTCTTTAAGTGTTTCTCAGCCATTTGATACTCCTCTGTTGAGAATTCTCTGTTTAGTTCCAAGCCCCATTTCTCAACTGGGTTATTCGGTTTGGTGGTGTTTAATTCCTTGAGTTCTTTATATATTTTGGATATTAGACCTTTTCAGATGTAGGGTTGGTGAAGATTTTTTCCCAGTCTGTAGGCTGTCGCTTTGTTCTCTTGACAGTGTCTCCTGCCTTACGAAAAATGGGAATAGGGCTTCCTCAAGACCCAGCTATCCCACTCCTTGGAATATACCCAGAAGATGCTCCAGCACACAACAAGAACATTTGCTCAACCATGTTCATAGCAGCCTTATTCATAATAGCCAGAACATGGAAACAGCCTAAGTGTCCCTCAGTAGAAGAGTGGATAAAGAAACTGTGGTACATATACACTATGGAATACTACTCAGCTATTAAAAACAAGGAATTCCCAAAATTTGTGGATAAATGGATTGAGCTAGAAATGATCATAATGAGTGAGTTAACCCAGAAGCAGAAAGAATCAAATGGTATATACTCACTTATATCTGCATACTAGCCCAAGGGGCATGTCCCACGAAAGCCTTCACTTACCAGGAACCTGGGACAGAGGGGAAGGCATCCTATTGGGACTCTAAATGAGAGACGCATGGGAGAATAGCAAAATAAAAGGATACAGATGGTCCTAGAAATCTACAAGTAGAACAATATGATAGGCAGATTTGGGCCCAGGGGTCCCGCTCAAACTAAGGCACCAGCCAAGGACAATAAAGGAGGTAAACTTTAAACCCCTTCCCACATCTAGCCAATGGTCAGAATATTCTCCACAGTTGAGTGGAGAGTGTGATACGACTTTCTCATGTACTCTGGTGCCTCACATTTGACCATGTCCCCTGGAGGGGGAGACCTGGTGGCACTCAGAGGAAGGACAGCAAGTAGCCAAGAAGAGACTTGATACCCTATGAGAATATACAGGGGGACGTAATCCCCCTCAGGAACAGTCATAGGGGAGGGGAATAATGGGAAAATGGGGGGGGGGGAGGAATGGGAGGATACAAGGGATGGGATAAACATTGAGATGTAACAAGAATAAATTAATTTAAAAAAAAAGTCAATAACATAAAAAAAAATAAATCTATATTTGATTTTCAAAAAGGGAAGAAATATTAAGCTAACCACATAGGATATAAACATGATCTCATAAAAATTCTTCTCATGAAAACAAAACACTGTAAAATAAATGACAAGACATTTTCTTTTTTTTCATTTTTTATTCATTTATTCATATTACATCTCAATTGTTAGCCCTTCCCCTATTTTCTCCCATTCTTCCCTCCCTCCCACTTCCCCCCTTCTCCCCTCCCTATGTCTGTGATTGAGGGAGACCTCCTCCCCCTATATATGCTCTTAGAGTATCGAGTCTCTTCTTGGTAACTTGCTATCCTTCCTCTGAGTGCCACCAGGCCTCCCCATCCAGGGGACGTGGTCAGAAAAGGGGCACCAGAGTTCATGTAAGAGCCAGATCTCACTTTCCACTCAATGGTGGAGAATATCCTGTTCATCTGCTAGGTCTGGGTAGGGGTTCGATGTTTACTGCCTATATTCTACGACAAAATATATTCTTGAGAAAACATTGCCAACACATGTCTGACAAGCAACTTCTACACAAAGATTATTTAGGGATTTTAAAATTTTAAATATTGAGCCTTAATTAACAGGTGAAGAATTCTGTGCTGATTTGCGATTAGGTGCAGAGTGAATGTAGATAATTATGGATAGTCTTACTCTTAGTCTGTCTTTTGAAAAATGGCTTCATAATTCTTTCCATTGCAAGATGTGTATGACCTGTCTTTGCCAACAGAATAAGGTAAAATGATGTGTCATTCCCAAGCTGCCATGCTTCCTGTGTTTCTTACTTCTTGTAGAATATTACTAGCTGTCATGTAAACAGGTCCACATTGTCTGTCTGAGAATGAGACCCCAGAAAGCAGAGACAATGCTGGCATGAGTTAGCTAAGATCTAAAACTATAGCTGTCACAATGCAGCAGGGATTGCCAACTCATAGAATTATAGAGTAAATAAGAAATGATTGTTACTTTAAAGCATTCTTTTTTTTTTTTTTTTTTTTTCTTTACACATTTGGAAGAACTCATCAATAAATATTTGTAACTCTGAATTTTTCTTACTCATTCTAGGAGCAGTGAATGAGCCTCTCTCTCTCTCTCTCTCTCTCTCTCTCTCTTTCTCTCTCTCTCTCTCTCTCTCTGTGTGTGTGTGTGTGTGTGTGTGTGTGTGTGTGTGTGTGTGTGTGTGTGTGTGTATGTGTTTCTATGTCTCCTGTATCCACTGACATTGAAGCAAAAGGGACTTTACCTTTGTTTGTTTCTTTGTTTGCTTTTATCTTCAGGGAATCAATTAATGTATTGGGGTTACTTAAAGGGCAATTAGTGATTTAAGGGGGCTGTAGCACAAAAAAGACTAACCTCAACATAGGTGGCATCCCTGGAGCTCCCTAAAGAACTTGCAGGCAATTTGGGCATAGAGGGCCTTCTCTTCCAGTAAAATTTAAGGCTTATATAACCTTAAGGAGGGCCTTGGTTGATCTTGTGACTTACTGAGCTTTGTGAACCTATTAAATTACATGATATGCTGAGATTTGTCTTTCTCCTCCCTACATGAGGGGATTTTTTTTAAAGAAATAACTGCACAACATATCTTTATAGAAAGCAGAGGTGGTGGTCATCATGAGATTAGCAGTATTTAAAGATCTTGGATCAATTAGGAAATGGCAGAAAATGGTATCAGGCTCAATTCTGATAATTCAAAAAATGTAAAGTTTAATACATTTTAAGCAATAGACAAGACACAGTCCAAGGAAGACCTTTTACTTTTTTCTCAGTCTGATCTTTTGTAAAGTCTCTAATGTTTAATCCAATTAAAAAGTAAAAGAACCCATTTGTGGGGTTAAACTGAAGGTCTTCCTGGGACAACTAAGAGAATAAAAAAGACGATGTGATGTACCCGGGAGCAGGAAGAGATGCTGTACCTCATATAGGAATAAGGAGACACAGACCCACTCACACATGAACATACACACACACATAATGAAATAGTTAATGGTTGGGTGCATAGATGGACGTTGTGACTCTTTGATAACAGTCATTTTAAGAATCATATATTGACATTTAAAATATTTTATTTCATGTCTCAGAATCTACCCAACAGTAAAATATAATCATATTTTGTATAAGTATATATAAATTATAAATGCCTAATTGTGTATAAGTTTAAATGCTCAATATGAATGTTTATCCAGGGATAAACATAACCAACAAGGTAACTTCATAACCATTTGAAATTAAAATGACCTTTAAGGGCATGTTTAGAAACAAGTGAAGAAGGTGGATTTTGCAAGAATTGAACCAAAATCTGGAGAAACGTCAGGTTGAATGAAGCAGATCATTACTCCAAGAAGATGCACAGCAAAGATGAGTCATCACTACTTTCCCTGAAATTCTCTCTTCACATTACACTGTCTCCATTGCAGACAAATGAAAAATGAGTATTAACTGCATTATTGATGTCCAGTCATTCTTAAAGGTTCATGTCAAAATGCCTGCATTGGGGAGTTTTAGTAGTCTCTGACAATTTTGTTGAGACCAATGCTAGGATAAAAAGATTTCTGTATGTTTTAGTCCCCTGCTGTGAAGACAATGGGTTGATGTACATTTTATCTGCCTTATAGAAGATCTGCTACTTATATATTCCCAGAGTGTATCTCTTTCTTCTTTCCTCTCTCTCTCTTCTCTGTAGTGTGTGTGTCTATGCACACTCCCATGTGCTTGCAAAGGCTACAAGAAGATACTGCATATTCTGCTCTGTCAACCTTTACCTTATCCTCCACTTTGTCTTAATTCTTATAAGGTTTAATAATCCATAATCTCCCAATTTGTGTTATCTACTCACTACAAGAAGACTTACTATTTAAAAACCTATTCTTCCTCAGAACCCATCAATTCTTCATAGTTCCACATGTAAAGGTGGAGCTACATGAACCTCTTCCCACTCCATACTAGAAAGCTGACTTCCTTAATCTTCTGCAAATTACATTCCAGATGCCTTAGCTGCTGCTGTTAATGAGTACAGGGATCCTGCTATGTCCACAAGACACTGTTCTGTTCCAGTCCATCCAGCCTCTTGTTCCTACAATTTTTATGTCCTCTCTTCAGTAATGGTCCCTGAGCCTTATAGATGCAGGACAGTACAGATGTTCTATTTGTGGCTGAGCACTCCACATCTGTTATCTGTATTTTGACCAGCTATGAGTTTCTGTGTCAACTAGCATCCACTGAACAAGGAAACTTCTCTGATGAGGTCTGAAATATACACGAGCCTGCAATTAGAAAGATATAAATTAAGATGGCAGTTTAAATCAAAGTCCATTAAGCAGAATGATAGAGGTCTATAAGCTCCAGTCATGGGTTATTGCCAGGTTTATAGTACTAGGCATTTGTTTCCTCCAGTTAGAAGATGGTTAGTTATTTCCACAACAATTTTGCCACCACTGTGCCTATTGGCATATCTTACCATGCTGGTAGTTATTGCATTTTATAGGCCCAACCCCCTTCAACCTGCATCACAGTTTCTAGTACTATGACAGTCACATGGCTTTTTATATGGGTTCTAGAACTTACCACTCAGGTCCTCATTGCTGAGTATCAAGTATTAATAAACATCGAGCCATCTCTTTAGCCCTCTATATTTTTTGTTGTTGTTATTGCTCGAGCCTAGTTGTTGTGTATTTTCTTTTTTGTTCCATCGTTTTTATTGGTGTATATTCATTGCACATTATATTTCGTATACTACTATTTATTGGGAACATGTTATGTACTTAGACTGATAGATTCCCCAGCCTCTTCCTTTATTACCCCTTTTCCTTCCCCTTTCCTGCAACTCTCCTCCCTACTTTTAGTTTATCTTTCAGTTTTATGTCATATGTGCATGTGTCAATAGATATTATTATGTATCATTAAAGAATTCTAGTACCTGCAAATGAGATAACATGCTATCTTTGCCTTTCTGTATTTCACTTAATATGTAAATCCACAGTTGAAGCCATTTTCAAAAGAATGTCATTATTTAATTTATCTTTATGACTGAACAAAAATCAATAGATAGGCGATAGATAGATGATCGATGGACAGATCAATCGATCAATAAATAGATGATGAATGGATAGATAAATCGATAGATAAATAGATAGATGAGAGATGAGAGAGAGAGAGAGACGATAGAATAGTTTACCCTTTCCTCTATTGACAGACATACACAACATTCTGCTGTTTGGCTATTTTGAAAAATGCTTCAAAAAAAAGTGTAAGTATCTCCAGAAGAGCCTAAAATTTGCAGATGTATGTTCAGTAGTGGTATAGCTGGGTTATAGCATAGTTCTGCATTTCCTTCTTTCTTTTTTTTCTTTTCTTTTTTTTAACTCCCATATCAATTTTCATAGTGACTATACCAATTTGTATTCCCATCAACAGTGCACTAATGTACCCTTTGCCCCATATTTTCTCCAGCTATACTTTGTTTCTTAATGAGTGTCACTCTATCTAAGGTGAGATGGGATCTTAACATAATTTAAATTTTTATGATCTTGATTACTAAGAATGTTGAATTTTTTTCATGTTTTTATTAACCAACTATACTTCCTTTTAGAGGATTATTTTTTAATTTCATTAGCCTATTTTACTGATTGAGTTATTGTTCATTAAATTTCCTGACCTCATTATATATTTTAGCTATTACTATTATATCTGTTATATAGATAACAAAGATTTTTTTCCCATTATGTAGTGTAATTTTTCATTTGATTATTTCCTTTGATAAACAGAATATTTCTAATTTCATAAAATCTCATTTGAAAGTTCCTTATGTTAGTTGCTGAGATATTAGAGTCCATTACCTTAAGCCCTTGCCTATGCCTGCATCTTGTGTTTTATTTATAGAGCAGCATTTCTCACTGTGGGTAACGACTATTTTGGGGTTTAAATGACTCTTTCACAGGGGTGACCTAAGACCCAGAAAATATTGATATTTGCATTATAATTCATATAACAGCAGCAAAATTAGGGTTATGAAGTAGCAACAAAAATAATTTTATAATTAGGGGTCAGTGGAACATGAGGAACTGTATTAGAGGGTTGTAGAATTAGGAAGGTTGCCGGGCATGGTGGCACATATCTTTAATCCTAGCACTCAGGATACACAGGCAGATGGATCACTGTGAGTTCGAGGCCAGCCTGGTCTACAATGCAAGTCCAGGACAGCTAAGAATACACAGAGAAGCCCTGTCTCGAAAACCAAACAAACAAACAAAAAACCAAAAAACAAACAAACAGACAAAAAAAAAAAAAGGAATTAGGAAGGTTGAAAACTACTGATGCAGAGTTTTATACTTTTAGTATTACATTAAGATTTGTAATCCTGAGAGTCATTCTGAATTTCCTTTCCCTGATGACTAAGGATGTTGAGCATTTCTTTCACTATTTCTTGGGCACTCTATATTCCTCTGTTGAGAATTCTCTGTTCAGCTCTGAACTCCATTTTTAAATTGGATTATTTGATTTGGCGGTGTTTAGTTTCTTGAGTTCTTTATATATTTTGGATATTAGACCTTTGCCAGATGTAGGGTTGGTGAAGATCTTTTCCCAGTCTGTAGGCTGTGGCTTTGTTCTCTTGACGGTGTCTCCTGCCTTATAGAAGCTTCTCAGCCTCATGAGGTTCCATTTATTAATGGTTGACATTAAGACCTGGGCTGTTGGTGTTCTGTTCAGGAAGTTGTCTCCTGTGCCAATATGTTCCAGGCTCTTCCCCACTTTTTCTTCTAAGTGACTTAGTGTCTCTGGTTTTATGTTGAGGTCTTTGATCCACTTGGATTTGAGTTTTGTACAAGGTGATAAATATGGGTCCAGTTGCATTTTTTTACACATAGACATCCAGTTAGATCAGCACCATTTGTGGAAGATGCTATCCTTTTTCCATTGAATGGATTTGGCTTCTTTGTCAAAAATCAAGTGACCGTATGTGTGTGGATTCATATCTGGGTCATCGATTTGATTCCAATGCTCAATTTGCCTGTTGGTGTGCCAGTACCAAGCTGTTTTAATTACTGTTGCTTTATAGTACAGTTTGAGATCAAGTAGGGGGATTCCTCCGGAGCAGCTTTTATTGTACAAGATTGTTTCAGCTATTCTGGGTTTTTTGTTTTTCCATATGAAGTTCAGAATTGAACTTTCAATGTCTTTAAAAAATTGTGTAGGTATTTTGATGGGGATTGCATTGAATCTTTAGATTGCTTTTGGCAGGATGGCCATTTTACCTATGTTAATTCTCCTGATCCATGAGCAAGGAAGATCATTCCATCTTCTCAGGTCATCTTCAATCTCTTTCTTCAGAGTTTTGAAATTTTTTCAAATAAGTCCTTCACTTGCTTAGTTAGAGTAACTCCTAAATATTTTATATTGCTTGTGGCTACTGGGAAGAGTGGTTTTCCTAATTTCTTCCTCTGCAAGCTTGTCATTTGTGTATAGGAAGGCTACAGACTTTTTTGAGTTAATTTTGTATCCAGCCAATTTGCTGAAGGAGTTTATCAGCTGTAGGAGTTCTCAGGTTGAATTTTGAGTCACTTATGTAAACTATAATGTCATCTGCAAATAGGGATAATTTGACTTCCTCCTCTCCCATTTGGATACCCTTGATCTCCTTTTGTTGTCTTATTGCTCTGGCTAGAACCTCGAGTACTATATTAGAGAGATATGGAGAGAGTGGGCAGCCTTGCCTTGTTCCCGATTTTAGAGGAATTTCCTTGAATATCTCACCATTTACTTTGATTTTGGCTATTGGCTTGCTGTATATAGCCTTTATTATTTTGAGGAAAGTGCCTTGTATCCCCAATCTCTCTAAAACTTTAAACATGAATGGGTGTTGGATTTTATCAAATGCTTTCTAGTCATCTAAAGAGATGATAATGTGGTTTTTTATTTTCAGTTTGTTTATATGGTGAATTACATTGATGGATTTCCATATATTAAACCATCTCTGCATGCCTGGAATAAAGCCTACTTGGTCATGATGAATGATATCTTTGATGTGTTCCTGTATTGTTTTGCAAGTATTTTATTTAGTATTTTTGCATCGATGTCCATAAGAGAAATTGGTCTGAAATTCTCTTTCTTTGTTGAATCTTTGTGAGGTTTAGGTATCAATGTGACTATGGCCTCATAGAATGAATTTGGTAATGTTCCATCCATTTCTATCTTTTGGAGTAGCTTGAAGAAAATCAATATTAGTTCGCCCGTGAAGGTCTGGTAGAATTCTGCACTGAAACCATCTGGCCCTGGGCTTTTTTTGGTTGGGAGACTATCAATGATTGCTTCTATTTCTGTAGGGGAAATGGGACTACTTAGCCTGTTTATCTGTTCTTCATTCAACTTTGGCAAGTGATATTGATCAAGAAAATCGTCCATTTCCCCTCGATTTTCAAATTTTGTGGCATACATGCCTTCAAAGTAGGATCTTATGATTCTTTGTATTTCTTCAGTGTCTGTTGTTATGTCTCCCTTTTCATTTCTGACTTTGTTGATTTCAATACTGTCTCTCTGCCTTTTAGTTAGTTTGGCTAACGTTCCGTCTATCTTGTTAATTTTCTCAAAGAACCAGCTCTTGGTTTTGTTGATTCTTTGGACTGTTTTCTTAGTTTCTAATTTGTTAATTTCAGCCCTGAGTTTGATTATTTCCAGATGTCTACTCCTCTTGGATGTTTCTGCTTCTTTTTTTTCTAGGGCTTCCAGTTGTGTCATTAAGATGCTTATGTGCAATGTTTCCAATTTCTTTTTAAAGGCACTTAGTGCTATGAATTTTCCTCTTAGCACTGCTTTCAATGTATCCCACAAATTTGAGTATGTTGTTCCTTCATTTTCATTGAATTTCAGAAACTCCTGGAGATCCAAGATGGCGGCGAGCAGTGTGGACTGCGTGGAGGCTCCGGTGAACAATTCAGGGAATTGCACAGATTTCTGAGCCAGGAACACCAAGGTCCAAACATCACGGCAGCGGGAGTGCTCCACGGTTCGGAGGGACCAGGGTGCGGAGGACCTGCGTGCCCCTGCACACGGGAGGAGCGTAGATTTTCTCTGATCGGAGTGGCAGAGGCAGCAGCACCAGCGGCACCAGCGGCACTAGCGGTGGTGGCTGAGGTTTGCAGCTCATAGCCTTCCGGTGGAGGCGATTGGTGTGGTGGCTGGTGGGAGTTTCTGCGGGAGAGGAGACTCGGGGCAGGATTTGGGTCATGTGGAGCCTTCGGACCCAGACTGGACTCGGCGGACAGTTCGGCCCCAGAGTCCCAGATACTGGCCCAGCCCAGCAAGCAATTCTGCCCAAGGCACTAACTCAGCTTCAGCCACAGCTCCCCTGCTGTGGCGCAGGCTTAATGGAGCACTTGGTTCTACCACCAGCACTAACTCAGAGCAGCCGCAATTCTCCTGCTGTGGCACAGGCTTAGTAGAGAGCTCAGTTCCACCCTAGGTGCCACCTCAGCTCAGCGGCAGCTCCCCTGTGGTGACACAGTCTGGGCGGAGCACTTGGTTCCACCACCAGCACTAACTCAGAGCAGCCACATTTTTCCTGCTGTGGTGCAGGCTTGGCCGAGCACTCAGTTCCACCCTAGGCGCCATCTCAGTTCAGCGGCAGCTCCCCTGCAGTGACACAGTCTGGGCTGAGCACTTGGTTCTGCCATTGGCGCTAACTCAGAGCAGCCGCAGTTCTCCTGCTGTGGTGTAGGCTTGGCCGAGCACTCAGTTCCATCCTAGGCACCACCTCAGCTCAGCGGCAGCTCCCCTATGGTGACACACTCTGGGCGGAGCGCTCAGTTCCAACACCGGCGCTGACTCAGTGCAGCCGCAGTTCTCCAGCTGTGATGCAGGCTGTACAGAGCACTCCGTTTCACCAGGTCTAAGACTCTGGTTGGACACAGTGTGCAGTTTGAATCCAGAATTCCTGGCTGAGATTGGTGGACAGTTCAGGCCCTGAGACAATAACTGACCACAGCACGCACTTTGGGCCAAAAGGCCCTAGCTGAGCTTGGTGCATAGTCCCAGCCCAAAAATTCTGGCTGGACCCTGTGTGCATTTTGGGCCCCGAATCCCTAGCTGAGCTCGGCAGATGGTTCAGGCCCTGAGAATCTAGCTGAGTTCAGCCCGTGGTTCGGGCTCAGTGTTCCTGGCTGGACTTGGCAGGGAACACAGAAGGCTGTGGATACCTTGGTCTGACCCAACGCTCATTCAGAGACCCAGAACAGTTGCAGGACCCACAGCCCAGGGGGCTGAAGATCACTGGCAGTGAGAGACCAGAAAAGGACTAACCTCCTAACATCCACACTAGTGAAGCTTTGGGCTCCCAGGCTAGGGAAATCATGAGAAAACAAGTGAATCTATCATCAAACTCCCTCCATCCAACTCTGGAAGCTACCCAACAAAAACAAAGATGGCAAGATGTCTAAAGGACAGCGAAAAAGCATACGCAAAAAACCCCAAAAGAACATGGCGTCTCCAGTTTCCAGCTATCCCAAAGAAAACAACCCAGAGAACTCAAATACACCAGAAATACAAGAAAATGACCTCAAATCCTTAGTAATGAGGATGATAATGAAGGAAACAAATAAAATTCGTAATCAAATGCAGGAAGATGCAGAAAAACAGGTGAGAGACATAGAAGAAGCACATAGAGTGGAACTGGAAAAATTGCAGGAAAATGCAAACAACCAGATGAAAGAAATAAATAAAACGGTTCAAGCTCTGAAGACCTATAAAGAGGCAGTGGAAGAAACTCAGGAATATACAAAAAATCAGATGAAAGAAAACAAAATATCAGTTCAAGATCTGAAGATGAAAATGGATTCAATGATAAACACACAGACAGAAGAAAAACTAGAACGTGAGACCTCAGAGAAGAAGGCGAGCAACACAGTGGTGAGCTTTTCTAACAGAATCGAAGAGATGGAAGAACGAATCTCAGGTCTAGAAGATACAATCACAGATATTAAATCAACCATTAAAGAAAATACCAAATCTGGAAAACTCCTGACACAAAACATCCAAGAGATTAAGGACACCATGAAAAGAAGAAATTTGAGGATAAGAGGCATTGAAGAAAGAGAAGATATCAGACTCCAAGGCCCAGAAATTATTCTCAACAAAATCATAGAAGAAAAATTCCACAATGTAAAAAAAGAGATGCCTATAAACATACAAGAGGCCTACAGAACACCAAATAGATTTGCTCAGAAAAGAAAAACTGCCCGCCACATAATAATCAAAACACAAAACATGCAGAACAAAGAAAAAATATTAAAAGCTGCAAGGGAAAGGGGCCAAATAACATTTAATGGTAAACCTATCAGAATTACACCCGACTTCTCAGCAGAGACCATAAAAGCCAGAAGGGCCTGGACAGAGATCCTGCAAACCCTAAGAGACCACAGATGCCAGGCCAGACTACTTTACCCAGCAAAACTATCAATAACCATTGATGGAGAAAACAATATATTCCATAACAAAAACAAATTCAAACAGTACCTATCCACAAATCCAGCTTTACAGAAGATACTAGAAGGAAAACTACATCCCAAAGGGTCAAGCTACAACCAAAACTACCCAGGAAATAGATAACTATACCATGGCAAAAACACAACTACACAAACACTCGACTGGAAACAACATCAAAATTAAGACTCTTAACAGTCACTGGTCATTAATATCTCTCAACATCAATGGTCTCAATTCTTCAATAAAAAGAGACAGACTAACTGAATGGGTGCATAAACAAGATCCAACATACTTCTGCATTCAAGAAACACATCTCACCCATAATGAACGGCATTACCTCAGGGTAAAAGATTGGAAAAAAATATTCCAAGCAAATGGTCACAAGAAGCAAGCAGGCGTAGCCATTTTAGTATCAAACAAAATAGACTTTCAACCAAAATTAATCAAAAGGGAAGAGGAAGGACACTTCATACTCATCAAAGGTAAAGTCAACCAAGATGACATCACAATTCTGAACATCTATGCTCCCAATACAAAGGTACCCACATTTGTAAAAGATCTCCTAAAAAAGCTTAAACCACACATCGATCCCCACACAATAATAGTGGGAGACTTCAACACTCCACTCTCACTGAAGGATAAGTCATTGAAACAGAAACTAAGCTGAGAAATAACATCATTAACCAATGCCATGGGTCAAATGGATCTAACAGATATCTATAGAACTTTTCACCCAAACAAGAAAGAATATACCTTCTTCTCTGCACCCCATGGAACCTTCTCCAAAATTGATCACATCGTAGGTCACAAAGCAAGCCTCAATAGATAGAAAAGGATTGAAATAATACCTTGTATCCTATCAGATCACCATGCTCTTAGGCTGCAATTCTACAACAACAGAAATAACAAAAAGCCTACACGTACATGGAAACTAAACAACTCTCTGCTAAATGACACCTGGGTCAGAGAAGAAATAAAGAAAGAAATCAAGGAGTTTTGAAATTCAATGAAAATGAAGGAACAACATACCCAAATTTGTGGGATACATTGAAAGCAGTGCTAAGAAGAAAATTCATAGCACTAAGTACCTTTACAAAGAAATTAGAAACATCGCACATAAGCATCTTAACGACACAACTGGAAGCCCTAGAAAAAAAAGAAGCAGAAACATCCAAGAGGAGTAGACGCCTGGAAAAAATCAAACTCAGGGCTAAAATTAACAAATTAGAAACTAAGAAAACAATCCAAAGAATCAACAAAACCAAGAGCTGGTTCTTTGAGAAAATCAACAAGATAGACAGACCATTAGCCAAACCAACTAAAAGGCAGAGAGACAGTATTGAAATCAACAAAATCAGAAATGAAAAGGGAGACATAACAACAGACACTGAAGAAATTCAAAGAATAATAAGATCCTACTTTGAAGGCATATATGCCACAAAATTTGAAAATCGAGGGGAAATGGACGATTTTCTTGATCAATTTCACTTGCCAAAGTTGAATGAAGAACAGATAAACAAGCTAAATAGTCCAATTTCCCCTACAGAAATAGAAGCAATAATCGATGGTCTCCCAACCAAAAAAACCTCAGGGCCAGATGGTTTCAGTGCAGAATTCTACCAGACCCCCAAGGGCGAGCTAATACCGATACTCTTCAAGCTACTCCAAAAGATAGAAGTGGATGAAACACTGCCAAATTCATTTTATGAGGCCATAGTCTCATTGATACCTAAACCTCACAAAGATTCAACAAAGAAAGAGAATTTCAGACCAATTTCTCTTATGAACATAGATGCAAAAATACTAAATAAAATACTTGCAAAACAATACAGGAACAGATCAAAGATATCATTCATCATGACCAAGTAGGCTTCATTCCAGGCATGCAGGGATGGTTTAATATATGGAAATCCATCAATGTAATCCACAATATAAATAAACTGAAAATAAAAAAACCACATGATCATCTCTTTGGATGCAGAGAAAGCATTTGATAAAATTCAACACCCATTCATGTTTAAAGTTTTAGAGAGATCGGGGATACAATGCACTTTCCTCAACAAAATAAAGGCTATATACAGCAAGCCAATAGCCAAAATCAAAGTAAATGGTGAGATATTCAAGGAAATTCCTCTAAAATCAGGAACAAGGCAAGGCTGCCCACTCTCTCCATATCTCTTCAATATAGTACTCGAAGTTCTAGCCAGAGCAATAAGACAACAAAAGGAGATCAACGGCATCCAAATGGGAAAGGAGGAAGTCAAATTATCTCTATTTGCAGATGATATGATAGTGTACATAAATGACCCTCAAAATTCCACAAGAGAACTCCTAAAGCTGATAAACACCTTCAGCAAATTGGCTGGATACAAAATTAACTCAAAAAAGTCTGTAGCCTTCCTATACACAAATGACAAGCTTGCAGAGGAAGAAATTAGGAAAACCACACCCTTCACATTAGCCACAAGCAATATAAAATATCTAGGAGTTACCCTAACTAAGCAAGTGAAGGACTTGTATGAAAAAAATTTCAAAACTCTGAAGAAAGAGATTGAAGATGACCTGAGAAGATGGCATGATCTTCCTTGCTCATGGATTGGGAGAATTAACATAGTAAAAATGGCCATCCTTCCAAAAGTAATCTACAGATTCAATGCAATCCCCATCAAAATACCTACACAATTTTTTAAGGACATTGAAAGTTCAATTCTGAATTTCATATGGAAAAACAAAAAACCCAGATTAGCTAAAACAATCTTGTACAATAAAAGGTACTCCGGGGGAATCTCCATACCTGCTGTCAAACTGTACTATAAAGCAATAGTAATTAAAACAGCATGGTACTGGCACAGCAACAGGCTGGTTGATCAGTGGAATCGAAGCGAAGACCCAGATATGAATCCACACACATATGGTCACTTGATTTTTGACAAAGAAGCCAAATCCATTCAATGGAAAAAGGATAGCATCTCCAACAAATGGTGCTTGTCTAACTGGAGGTCTATGTGTAAAAAAATGAAACTGGACCCATATTTGTCACCTTGCACAAAACGCAAATCCAAGTGGATTAAAGATCTCAACATAAAACCAGAGACACCAAGCCACTTAGAGGAAAAAGTGGGAAGGAGCCTGGAACATATTGGCACAGGAGACAACTTCCTGAACAGAACACCAACGGCCCAGGCCTTAATGTCAATCATTAATAAATGGGACCTCATGAGGCTGAGAAACTTCTATAAGGCAGGAGACACTGTCAAGAGAACAAAGTGACAGCCTACAGACTGGGAAATGATCTTCACCAACCCTACATCTGACAAAGGTCTAATATCCAAAATATATAAAGAACTCAAGGAATTAAACACCACCAAACCGAATAACCCAATTGAGAAATGGGGCTTGGAACTAAACAGAGAATTCTCAACAGAGGAGTATCAAATGGCTGAGAAACACTTAAAGAAATGCTCAACCTCCTTAGTGATCAGGGAAATGCAAACCAAAACAACTCTGAGATTCCATCTTACACCCATCAGAATGGCTAAGATCAAAAACTCAAGTGACACCACATGCTGGCGAGGATGTGGGGAGCGAGGAACACTCCTTCATTGCTGGTGGGAATGCAAACTAGTACAGCCACTTTGGAAATCTATCTGCTGCTATCTCAGAAAAATGGGAATAGGGTTTCCTCAAGACCCAGCTATTCCACTCCTTGGAATATACCCAGAAGATGCTCCAGCACACAACAAGAAAATTTGCTCAGCCATGTTCATAGCAGCCTTATTCATAATAGCCAGACCATGGAAACAGCCTAAGTGTCCCTCAGTAGAAGAGTGGATAAAGAAACTGTGGTACATATACACTATGGAATACTACTCAGGTATTAAAAACAAGGATTTCCCGAAATTTGTGGATAAATGGATTGAGCTAGAAATGATCATAATGAGTGAGTTAACCCAGAAGCAGAAAGAATCAAATGGTATATACTCACTTATATCTGCATACTAGCCCAAGGGGCATGTCCCACAAAAGCCTTCACTTACCAGGAAACAGGGACAGAGGGGAGGGCATCCTATTGGGACTCTAAATGAGAGATGCATGGGAGAATAGCAAAATAAAAGGATCCAGAGGGTCCTAAAAATCTACAAGTAGAACATCATGATAGGCAGATTTGGGCCCAAGGGTCCCGCTCAAACTAAGGCACCAGCCAAGGACAATAAAGGAGGTAAACTTTAAACCCCTTCCCAGATCTAGCCAATGGTCAGAATATTCTCCACAGTTGAGTGGAGAGTGTGATATGACTTTCTCACGTACTCTGGTGCCTCACATTTGACCATGTCCCCTGGAGTGGGGACCTGGTGGCACTCAGAGGAAGGACAGCAGGTTGCCAAGAAGAAACTTGATACCCAATCAGAATATACAGGGGGAGGTAATCCCCCTCAGGAACAGTCATAGGCGAGGGGAATACTGGGAAAATGGGGCAGGGGGGAGGGAGGAATGGGAGGATACAAGGGATGGGATAAACATTGAGATGTAACAAGAATAAATTAATTTTTAAAAAAAAGAAAAAAAAGAAAACAAAAAACAAACAAACAAACAAAAAAAACAAAACTCCTTGATTTCTTTCTTTATTTCTTCCCTGACCCAGGTGTCATTTATCAGAGAGTTGTCTAGTTTCCATGTATGTGTAGGCTTTTTGTTATTTCTGTTGTTGTTGAATTGCAGCCTGGTGATCTGATAGGATACAAGGTATTATTTCAATCCTCTTGTATCTATTGAGGCTTGCTTTGTGACCTACGATGTGATCAATTTTGGAGAAGGTTCCATGGGGTACAGAGAAGGTATATTCTTTATTGTTTTGGTGAAAGGTTCTATAGCTATCTGTTAGATCCATTTTAACCCATGGCATTGATTAATGATGTTATTTCTCTGCTTAGTTTCTGTTTCAATGACTTATCCTTCAGTGAGAGTGGGGTGTTGAAGTCTCCCACTATTATTGTGTGGGGATCGATGTGTGGTTTAAGCTTTTTTAGGAGATCTTTTACAAATGTGGGTACCTTTGTATTGGGAGCATAGATGTTCAGAATTGTGATGTCATCTTGGTTGACTTTACCTTTATTGAGTATGAAGTGTCCTTTCTCATCCCTTTTGATTAATTTTGGTTGAAAGTCTATTTTGTTCGATATTAAAATGGATACGCCTGCTTGCTTCTTGTGATCATTTGCTTGGAATAATTTTTTCCAATCTTTTACCCTGAGGTAATGCCTATCGTTATGGGTGAGATGTGTTTCTTGAGTGCAGAAGAATGTTGGATCTTGTTTATGCACCCATTCAGTTAGTCTGTGTCTTTTTATTGAAGAATTGAGACCATTGATGTTGAGAGATATTAATGACCAGTGACTGTTAAGAGTCTTAATTTTGATGTTGTTTCCAGTCGAGTGTTTGTGTAGTTGTGTTTTTGCCATGGTATAGTTATCTATTTCCTGGGTAGTTTTGGTTGTAGCTTGACCCTTTGGGATGTAGTTTTCCTTCCAGTATCTTCTGTAAAGCTGGATTTGTGGATAGGTACTGTTTGAATTTGTTTTTGTCATGGAATATATTGTTTTCTCCATCAATGGTTATTGATAGTTTTGCTGGGTAAAGTAGTCTGGCCTGGCATCTGTGGTATCTTAGGGTTTGCAGGATCTCTGTCCAGGCCCTTCTGACTTTTATGGTCTCTGCTGAGAAGCCGGGTGTAATTCTGATAGGTTTGCCATTAAATGCTATTTGGCCCTTTTCCCTTGCAGCTTTTAATATTTTTTCTTTGTTCTGTATGTTTTGTGTTTTGATTATTATGTGACGGGCAGTTTTTCTTTTCTGGGCAATTCTATTTGGTGTTCTGTAGGCCTCTTGTATGTTTATAAGCATCTCTTTCTTTAGATTGAGAAAATTTTCTTCTATGATTTTGTTGAGAATAATTTCTGGGCCTTGGAGTCTGATACCTTCTCTTTCTTCAATGCCTCTTATCCTCAGATTTCTTCTTTTCATGGTGTTCTTAATTTCTTAGATGTTTTGTGTCAGGAGTTATCATGATTTGGCATTTTCCTTATTGGTTGCTTCAAGATCTGTGATTGTATCTTCTAGATCTGAGATTTGTGCTTCTATCTCTTGGATTCTGTTAGAAACCTCACCTCTGTGTTGCTCGCCTCTTCTCTAAGGTCTCACGTTCTCATTTTTCTTCTGTCTCTGTGTTTATCATTGAATCCATTTTCATCTTCAGATCTTGAATTGATTTTTTTTATTTCTTTCATCTGATTTTTTGTATATTCCTGAGTTTCTTCCATTGCCTCTTTACAGGTCTTCAGAGCTTGAAGTGTTTTATTTATTTCTTTCATCTGGTTGTTTGCATTTTCCTGCAATTTTTCCAGTTTTACTCTATGTGCTTCTTTTATGTCTCTCACCTGTTTGTATGCGTCTTCCTGCATTTGATTACAAATTTTATTTGTTTCCTCCATTATCATCTTCATTACTAAGGATTTGAGGTCATTTTCTTGTATTTCTGTTGTATTTGAGTTCTCTGGGTTGTTTTCTTTGGGATAGCTGGAAACTGGAAACGCCATGTTGTTTTGGGTTTTATTGCATATGCTTTTACACTTTCCTTTAGACATCTTGCCATCTCTGTTTTTGTTGGGTAGCTTACAGAGTTGGATCAGGGGAGTCTGAGGATAGATTCACTTGTTTTCTCATGATTTCCCTAGGCTGGAAGCTCTGATGCTTCACTGGTGTGGATGGCAGGAGGCTAGCTCTGTCGTTTTGGACTCTCACAAGCAGTGATCCTCAGCTTCCCTGTACTGTGGCTCCTGCAATCGTTTTGGGTTTCTGAATGAGCACTGGGTCAGGCCAAGGTATCCACAGCCTTCTGGTTTTCTGCCAAGTCCAGTCAGGGACACTGGGCCCGAAACACGCGCTGAGTCCACCTAGATTCTCAGGGCCCAAACCGTCTGCTGAGCTCAACTAGGGATTCTGGGCCCAATCCAAGCACTGAGCTCCCCTAGGGACTATGGCCCAAAATGCATGCAGAGTCCAGCCAGAATTTTTGGGCTGCGACTGCACACAAAGCTCAGCTAGGGGCTTTTGGCCCAAAGTGCATGCTGTGGTCAGTTATAGATTCAGGGCCTGAACCATCCTCCAAGCTCAGCCAGGAATTCTGGATTCAAACTGCGCACTGTGTCCAACCAGAGTCTTAGAGCCGGTACTGTGCCAAAAGCTCAGGTAGAGCCTCTGGGATCATTCTGTCTGCCAAGCACAGTTAGGAACTCTGGTCCACACTGCACGCCAAGTTCCACCCATGTCCCGGAGGCGGAATTGTGCACCGAGCTCAGCCAAGGACCCTAGACCCACACTGCACACTGAATTCAGCCCAGGACTCTGAGGCTAAACTGCGTGGAGAGTCCAGCCAGAGTCTTAGGGCCACTGAGCCTGTATGCAAAGCTCAGCTAGAGTCTCTTGGCCCAATCTGCCCGGCAAGTCCAGCTAGGAACTCTGGGCCGAATTAGCATGCTGACCTCAGCCTGCATCAGTGCCCCAGAACTGCACGCTGAGCTGAGCTAGTGTCTTAGGTAGAACTTCTCACTGAGCTGAGCTAGCACCTCGGGTGGAACTGAGCGTTCTGCCCAGCGTGAGTCACAGCAGGGGAGCTATGGCTGAGCTGAGCTAGCACCTCAGGTGGAACTGAGTGCTCTACCCAGCCTGTGTCACAGCAGGGGAGCTGTGGCTGAGTTGAGCCAGTGTCTCCACGGCACTGCGCACTGAGCTGAACCCGGGACTCTGGTGCTGAACTGTCCGCTGAGTCCAGTTTGGGTCTCAAGGCACCGCGGGACCCAAATCCTGTCCAGAGTCCCCCCTCCTGCAGCAACTCCCACCAGCCACCACACCAATTGCCTCCACCGGAAAGCTCTGAGCTGTAAATCTTAGCCACTGCCACTGCTGATGCTGGTGCCACTGCTGCCACTGTTGCTGCTGCTGCCTCTGCCACTGCTGCTCCGATCCAAGAAAATCCGCACTCCTTCCATGTGCAGGGGCATGCTGGTCCTCTGCACCCTGGTCCCTCTGAAGCGTGGAGCACAACTGCTGCCATGGTGTGGGGACCTCGATGTTCCTGGCTCAGAAATCTTTGCAATTCCCTGAATTGTTCACTGGAGCTTCCAAGCACAGTCCACACTGCTCACCGCCATCTTGCATCTCCATCACAAAGCATTTCTACATAGAACATTGATCAAACAAGGATACCTACTTTCTCTACTCTTATCCACTGCTGTTTTTGAAGGCTTAGCTAGAGGGCTAACATAAGAGAGAAAAGGATCTGATACAGATGGGAAAGACATCGCATTTTCCCTTCTATGAACAATATTATCTCACAGATAAGAGACCCTGAGGACCACAGCAGAGAACTCTTAGAACTGATAAATGCATACACAAATGTCGCAGTAAACTCTATGTATAAAAAATTACATAGCTTTATGTATACCAATAATAAGCATGGTGAGAAGGAAAACTCCCTTTGTGATAAAAAACCATAATATTAAAGTAATTGAAGAAGACACTAGAAAATAGATGGGTCATGCTCATGGTACAACAGAATTAATATAGAGAGAATGCCATACTGTTAAAAGAAATTCTGTAGATTCCATACATTCCTTAGTTCTTTGTTGAGATTATTGTTTGGTTTTTGGTTTTCTTAGACTTTTTATTATTTACCTTTTGATAATGTCATACATTAATAGGATTTTTAATAAAATCCCACCTCCTCTCTTGCCTATACCTCACTTACTCTTATTATACTTATTTCTTAAAGTACTTCATGCACTCTTTTTAAACCCACTAGGTTAACTTAGTGATGGCAGTACATGCAGGAGAGCACAGTTATCCACTTAAATGTGGGTGGCCTATTTGGGGACATATTCTTGAAGGAGTAAGACTCTCCATATGCCAGCAGCCATCAGTTCCCAGTATCTCCTCAGGGAGTGGGTGGAACTTTGTGTGTCTTTATCCCTCAGTTTTAGAATTTAGAGTGGTTTGATGTTATGCAGGCATTGTGCACACAGTTAGGTTGACTGTGAGTTTGTGGATGCCCTGGCCCTGTCATGTCTGGAAAGCAGTTCCAAAGCATCCCTCTACTAGCTCTGACTCTTACTTATTTTTTATTTCCCCTCTTCTATGTTGATCTGGGGTAAGTGAGTTTTATCTAGATGTCCATCTCAAGGCTCGAAACTAGTGTGGAGGATCCACAAAAGCTAGAAATATTGGAAAGGACACTATCCATTATTACGTACTGGCCCATCCATGGTCCTTGCTTCTCTGTTCACAATAGTCAGAAAAATATAAGCAACTTATATTTCCTTCAGCTAGTGAATACTTAACTAAAATGTGATATGCTTATGCAATAGAATAGAATACTAATCATATGTAAATAAAATTGAAATAATAAAATTTTCAGGTAAAGAATGGGTCTGAAATAATCATTCTTAGTGAGGTAACCTAGACCTAAAGACAAACACTGTATGTTCCTTTTGATTTGAATTTTTATATATGTTTAAATTGGAGTACCTGCAGAAGTTATCACTTAGGGATTAGGGAGGAGCAGTCTTTAAGGAAGAGATGAAAGTAGAGCACAGGTTTTTGAAGTTGGTAAAGGAAAATAACAGAGAAGAAAGTGTTAAACAGGGCAGAGAATGGGAGAGCAACATGGTAGAGATTATGTGGAGGGATTTCTTACATGGAGGATATTTTAAGAATCCAAATGAAAACCTAATATTGTAGAAGTTTCATTACATATATGAAAACACATATGCTTAAACATATACATAAATGGGATTGCCCTATACACAGAATGTCACTCTTAGACTCCATGCTATCTATAAAACAAAAGGCCTGGCCAGTTTTTCTTGTCTCCCTTCAAGTTGTTGTTTAGTGTGATCCCAAAGAACTCCATATAATATGGATTATTGTCATTGTTTTTAGTCATTCTTCAGAAGTAGATGATAGGACCCTGTTGCTGAAGGCACCTCATACTTGGCTCATAGCATACAGAGAAATCAAGACAGTACTAAACTGGAAGCTTCATTCTTCTTAGGTGTGCTTTATGATGTTAGAAGGAGCTATCAATACTACCAGGGGGAAAATTAACAGTCTTGGAGAGCTATGAATGCAGAAAGCCACAATAATAGACTTTCCAGGATAGAGCCATTGGTAAAATAGTAGCAAAAATGTCATATATGTAACCAACTTTTTATATTTAAGGCTGGCTCTACAACATGAAATTCATTCCTGATACTGTTAACTGTGGCAAGAACCATGGTTGATAAGTGATAGACCCTGGAGTATAATTTAATACTATTTTTCTGCTGAGGGACAGATTATTAAACTGTTCTCTAAACACTTGTTTCTTTGAGAAACAAATTTTATTACTAAAGGGACTTGTAAATAAAAATACCTCATACTGAAATTAACCAGACACAAAGTCCACATAGAGAAAACATTCTTAAGCTGGGGAAATTCATACTGGTGTTTAGCTTTTCAATATTGCATAGATATTATGACTCTTTCTTTATACCCATGGATTAGTATAAATGTCAATTCTCATCTTTAAAGTTACAATAAAAAAACTTCTTTTTATAGTAGATGATTAATACAGAACCTCAAAACTGGTCAAAGTTCTTGAAAATTCTAATGACATTCATTACAGATCTAGAGGAAAATAATCATAAAGTTCATATATCATTATTAAAATCTTGTATAATTCAAGTAGTACTGAGCTAAGAGAAAAGCATTTGAAGTATTACAACACATGATCTGAAGTCACACTATATAATTATATTCTTCCTTCTTTAAGCACAGAAAATAATGGAGATTATGACATGGACTTGTCATTTCTTTGACTTGACTTAAATGAGTCAATTCACTTGACATCATCTGTGATCATTGTTAGCTGGACATTGTAATGGACAGTAGATCAACTAAATTTCCAATGGTAAAAATTAGGCCATTATTTGAATAAGTCTATCAGATTACAAAGTACTGTTTTAAAAAATACTAATTTTTTTTTTTACTAAACAAAAACTTTTATTTGGTAATCTTAAGCAAATGAAATGTAAGAGTATGGATTTTAAAACTGAATAACTACCCATACAATGCTATACCAATATTACTATATCTCAGAATGTTAACTACAAAATGTAAATTGTTAAGATCAGGTAATACTGGAAGGTGATTGGCTCTCACTATATAAATAAGCACCCCATGTCACAAGCTCTTCCTTATACACATGCAAGACATATAAATGTGATGAAACGGCTCAGCAACTAAGCTTCATCATTTCACTTGCACTTACAGGCACGTGTCAGGACACCTATCAAAATATCAGGCAAAGTAAGAATGGAATATACAGTTTGAGAAAAGGTAACTCAGAGTATACCTCCTCCATAATGACAAAAGTAATTACCAGAAGTTCTGCATGCAGTATTAGGTTCAAGTCTCTAGCAATCCCCAAATATCAGTTACAATAAAACCTGAAAAACTAAAACTATTTGAATATAAAGAAATAAACCTTCTGCATATTAATATTCAAACTCTAAATTATTTCAATGACACAATTACTTGTGGTTTTTATGTTATTTCTAGCTAGAATAAAGAATGACCTGATTTGTAATTGGCCCATTTAGGAAAGAGAAGACAGATTTCTAGAATAAATAAAAATTATTTCTAGACTAGACAAGGTTAGAAGAAATTCTACATGCTGTTAGTGAAGAGATTGATACTACAATCAGTAGATTTACTGACTTTTTTGTCATTTATATTTAATGAAAGTATTTTGTTAAAATAGCTTTTCTTTCACTGCACTCCCAACTGTGGTTGGTAATGCTGTTTTCTCACTAGGCAAAAGGAAACAAAACTCAAAATGCAGTGAAACACGATTAGCTAAATCTCCTCTCTATATTTTTCCTTGTTTTCTTTAATCTGTAAAGAAATCAACTGATGTCCTCCATTCCTATATTAAATTTATTTACTGTCCATCGGCTCTGTGCCCTACAATTTATCACTTTTACCAGGCTGAATAAAAGAACTTTGACACAAATGAATGTGTGATCCAAGGGCCTGAATTACCTTTCCTTAAGGCCATTTGTTCCCTTACCTCCTCTAAACCCTTGGAGCTAAATCCCAGAGCTGCTGAGCTCAGAGGTGAACAAACCCAGCAGATGACTAGAGCATCCTTGATGCTAATGTCACAAGGCAAGAGACATTCATCCTTGTACACTTGCAAAGCTCCACAGGGACTGCACATTTTCTTTTGTTTTGTAACTTGCCTAAAACCACACATTTTCTACAATTCAGTGTTTAAAAATTATTAAGTTATCAGAATTTGAAAGTTGATAAAAACTCTACATATAAATTCATTAACTTGATTAGATCAACTCAAGAGTTCTCATGCATTTGACAATTTTAATAAGAATTACTAAGGATATTTTCTTAAATGCAACTTGGCATATAAGGTTCAAGAATTGCCACAGAAGAAAGAAAACTTACATATAATGTATATGTACATTTACAAAACGACAAATCTTTAAGAAAGATATGGTAACCTAGGAACCATATCTTAAAGTCCATAATAAATCACTAAAGTGGGAAAAGATTCAAGTCCTCTTATTTGCATCAGTTATGAAAATGTGATCTTTTTAAAATATGTATTTATATTAATACACATATATTCAATAAACTGCCCACAACAAGAAGACCCATGACACAATCAGAAATTATATAAATGTTACATTCATAGTGTTTCGGATACTTGTATTTCCCAATCTTGAAAAAAACATCTTTCCTATCTTGGTTCATCTAAAATTTTGATTGTAAATCAATATCTTTCATATCTCGTCATCATCAACTTAAAATATCTATTCTAGACCTTAAAAAACTGAACCCCTAAACAACTAAGCTTCATTGTAAAACTAAACTATTTGGTATTCAGACTTGAGACTTACGAAGGAATAAAATGAGTTGCCTTAGTAAAAGTTAGTGCCTGTTAGCAACTTCCAAAATGAGAAGATGACAGAGACAGTTTGCTGACTGAACAGTCACCCAAAACTCTCTATAATATTGGAGCATAATCTTCACCCTTCTGGCTCCATATAGATGAAATACATATTTGTGAAACAGGAACTATTGAGGACTTGCTTACTTGTCTTGGCAGACAGAATTTGGCTTTCGACTCCGCCTGAATCCAAGCTTGCCCTTTTTTAGGCAGAATTCTGTCTGTGGCAGAAGTGAGGATATTTTGCCCAGTGGCTTGTTTGCCACATTTGAAGCCATCTCCATAAAGAGTTTCTTTGATGCTCGTCATCTTCTTTGAGGTAGGCCGGGTGTTGCCAGGAGTTAACCTGTCTCATTGTTAGTGAATCTTTAAAATAATAAAAACGTCTTTATGTGCCATATTCTGTAACTCTCTTGGTTTTTTGAAGACCTTATCTATTTTACCTTGCCTTTCTATGGAATCATATCTATCTGTTATACCTAATATGTATATTCTTGTAAAAAAAATAGACTAGTAATTGAGATGACCATGATTTGATCAACTACCAATTAGTTTGTATGACTTACTTATCCTAAACAACCTGCAATAGTACTTTCAAAGTATTGGAAGCATACCTTGTATTATAATTGAGTTGCATTGGTACAATACCTCATATTAAGGTAGAAATATATATAATGTATGAACAATATTCTTAAACTTGAATTCTATACTAATTTATAAAAATTAAACTTATTTTGCATCTATATTCAAAATTCTATATCAGTGAATTAAAAATAAACTTGTGTGTAACAATTAAGGCATTGAGTTGAGGAGTAGATTCAGTAATCTACTCTTTGTCCTATCATCCCTGTATATTTCTATATTCCCCCTTCTTTCTTTTCCACCCCTATCTCCAAACCTAAGAATGAATGACAAAAGAAAAGAAAGACATCACTGAGTCCAACCTTGTTTTCTCTCTACGTAAAACCAATAATTACTTGTAACCAACTCCCAATGAAAATAAACATCTGTAACCCAGGAAAGCAACCAAAAACCAAAAACCAAGACCCATTAAGGAAAATGGGGTGTCGTTTTCTTGTTTTCTTGTGGTTTCTTCTGGCTGATTTGGGATAAATAATATCTTTGCAGGGCCCAGGTAAAATTGGGGAAAATGGTTAAACAAGCTAGGAATAGCGTTTGTGGTCCAGTTTCTAAATGTTGAGATATTCCAGGCTTAATTAGGCTTAATTAAAGTCCTGTGTGAGACAGTCTGAAATGCTGGAAAAATCGGAATTGGAAGCTTTCTTCAAAGGTATCCTGAGAGCTGTCGTGTTTTGATGAGGAACAGCAGCTGAAGCACTTGATGCTGGAACATGAAGGATACAGGATGTCAGCATCAGGCATGCTGAGAGGAATGAATCCTGCGAGGTCTGGTCCAGCATCAGTGTCCAGTTATTTTGTTCTGAAAACATAATTTCTCACAAGCATTACACAGTCCTAACATTATAAATGCATAAGATGTGCATTGATGCACAGAACAATTAAGGCTGGTTTTCTGCTCTTTGTATGAGCAGAAGAAAGACATCTGTAAATCTTCCTTCATGCCATACAAAGGATGGCATCTAATTATAAATCACAGGGACACTGTAACCAAGAAAGAGCTGTGTCTATGCATAGACATTCATGTCTCAGCCAGTCTCAGTCCTATTCCCATGTAAGTGAACTTATCAATATAAGTTGCCTGCTTGTTCTACAGTTTGAATTCTTTACATGCTGATTGTAGTGCCTCCCTCATTGCTTCTTGATCTTCCACCTCTCCCTCCCACCCTTAGTCTTCAGAAAGAATAACTCTCCTCCCCTAACCTCTGACCTCAACTTAAAACCTGACACACTAAATCCGTTAGAAGAAAAGTGGGGATCATCCTTGAACTCATTGGCAGAGAGGCAACTTCCTGAACAGAACACCAACATCTCAGGCTCGAAGATCCACAATTAATAAATGGGACCTCATGAAACAGAAAAGCTTCTGTAAAGCAAAGAACACTGTCAACAGAACAAAATGATAGCCTACAGACTAGGAGAAGGCATTCACCAGCCCTATGTCTGACAAAGGGCTAATATCCAAAGTATACAAAGAACTCAAGAAATTAGCCATCACCAAACCAAATATCCCAACTGAAAAATGGGATATAGAGTTAAACAGAGAATTCTCAACAGAAGAATATGGAATGGCTAAGAAACACTTAAAGAAGTGCTCAACATCTTTAATCATTAGGGAAACATAAATCAAAACAAGTCTGAGATTCCATTTTATTTATATACATCAGATTGGCTAAGGTCAAAAACTCAAGTGACAGCATGTGCTGCTGAGGATTTAGAGAAAGGAGAACACTCCTCCATTGCTGGTGGGAGTGCAAACTACTACAATCACTTTGGAAATTAATCTGGCACTTTCTCAGAAAATTGGAAATAGTGCTACCTCAAGACCCAGCTTACCACTATTGAGCATATACCTGAAAGATGCTCCACCATACAACAAGGACATTTGCTCAACTATGTTCATAAACAGCCTTATTCGTAATAGCCAGAATCTGGAAACAACTCAGATGTCCCTCAACCGAAGAATGGATAAAGAAACTATGGAAAATTTACAAAATGGAACACTATTAAGCTATCAAAAACAAAACAAGTAAATCTTTGAAATTTGCAGACAATTGGATGAAACTACAGACAATCATTCTGAGTGAGGTAATCCAGACCCAGAAAGACATGCATGGTATATACTCACTTGTAAGTGTATATTAGGCCAACATAGATGTCCTCTGAGAGACTCTGCCCAGCTGGGGATCAGGACAGATACTGAGACTCAAAACCAGACTCTTGGATAATAGCTGCAAGTTGTATGGAAGAGATGGGGGACGGAAGAACGGCAGGGGATCAGAGATGTCAGAAGCTCCACAAGGCAACTGTCAAGTCTGGCGGATTGGGACCCAGGAGGGCCTGCACAAACTGATGCACCAATGAAGGACACTGCAAGCAGGGCACCTAAACTTTTTGTTCGAATGTAGCCAACGGATAGCTCATTTTCCACATCAAGAAGGGAAGGGAAGAGATGGGGGGAGGGGGGAACTGCCTCTGTCATGGTATGACATTTTGTATATCTTACTGTCATTTTTTCCTCATCAACTTCACTCTAAGTGTTGAAAATTAAATATTAAAAGATATTTTCCACTCCTTTTCTAGGACCAAGTTGCCTTTTTATTAAATGTTGAGACAGGGTCTCATTGTGTTTTAGCTGGCTTGGAACTAGTAATGGAGACCAAGTTAGCTTCCAACTCTTGAGAGAGCAGCTGACGTCTGCCTACTGACCTCTGAGAATAAAGACATGTGCCACCACATTCTGCAGGACTCAGTATTTTTGCTGGGATTGTTAATGGCACCTTTATTACTACATTATTGTTGTAGGATTTACTGAAAAGTAGATAGACAAAAATCTTATTGTTCTCCTGGTTATCTCTAAAATCATCCAGGAAAGGAGATGTGATATATTATTCAGAAGAATAAACACATCTGCAATAACCCTTGAGATACTTCCCTTAAATTTGCAGTGTCATGTTTAATAATTATCTGAACAAGGTGGGTTATATCTTTAAAACCAGCTATGCAAGAGCCTGAAGAATAAATTTCACAAGGTCAGTGCCAGGCTGGACTACAGAGTAAGTTCACTAAATACAAGCTTGAAATATAGAGTTAAACCGTGCCCCAAAATGAAAAGGAAAAAGATAGCTGTGGGTAAAGAGATGTAGAATTGTTTGCCTAGCACAGCAAGGGACATATACCATAAAATACCTGAATTTCTGATTCAGGCAATTTAAGTCTTTCAATGAGGATGAGGGTCCATCTTCATGTAACAATAATTATAAATAAAGGTGAGCATAGAGCCTCTAATATCATAAAATAATTTAATATTTCATATTAGAAAATAAAATTTATAAACCAGACATACAAAGATGCGTATCCCAAAAATGTTATTAGTATATAAAAGTTAGCTTAAGATTATATTTTCTGCATATCTAATCTACATTTTCTGTGTTATTCTTTAATTGTAGTCATACCAATGGATGAAAAGTAACACTCCATTTCTATGTCAACATGTATCTCTTCATTTATGACAGCAAAAGTCCTTTCCTATTTTTATTGGACATCTGTATATCTTTAGAAGTTCTATTTAATTTCTGTTAACTTTTTATAATATTATTTTTCAATAATTATAGATAATATTCATATCAGATACATGACTTTCAAATATCCTCTTCTTTCACATGGGTTGTTTTTCCTCTGTGATAGTGTAGAAATTGAGCAAAGTGGAAAAATATTAAGTAACACTTGAGAATATATAACAAGGAGAAACTGAAAAATTTAAAGCATGTACTTGTGTGTGTTATCTGCACAATTTTAACTCAACAGACAACAGTCTCCATTAACGTCACTTTTCAACATATTTCCATTGAGTTATAGGGAAAGTTAGAGAAATGTCCAAGTTCCTGTCCTTTCTGATCCATTGATTTGTTCTACGACCTTCTGTCTTGACATTGTTGGACCTCAATTTTACAATCTATAAAACCATTCTTGTTAGATTTGCCATTTGATCCATTACTCTATTCTCTGGATACTTTAAGGAAAAAGAAGATGATGACACAGCCACCCCACCTCTCTATAGTATACTATGGAAAATAATGACCTTATTGCTTTCCATTGACCTTATGTCACCCTATGATCTACATTTTATAGTTTGTATTTTTAATTATGTTCATATATAATATGTAAGTGAAGAGGCTGTATTATCATAACTGAACAAAAATTCAGATGCAAAAGAAATTTAAATGATTTACCATTTAAATGGTTAACTACAGTATTAAAGTCATATGACGACAAAAGTATATTTCTACATTAAATTCTTTTTTCTTGTCTAGAAAAAGATAGGTAAATTTACTTCTAATGGCACTGAATGAGGAAATGGTGCTTAGAATTTTCAATACAAGAGATGAGTTCAGTAGACTCGAGGCAGACAAAGGTGACGCTTTCTGTCTTGCAGATGGGAGTAGTTTTTGTTCTCTTCTATATGCTACTATGTGAAGAAACTGAAAAGAAAGCCCAACCTGCTGTGTCTCCTCTAGCCCAGCAAGATGCCCAAGGGAGAGAAGGTGGCCCTAACACCCACCGTTGTGAAGAAACAGAAGGAAAAATAAAGCCGTCAATACTTTGAGAAAAGGCCCAAGAACTTCTGCATAGGGCAGTGTATCCAACCCAAAAGAGAGCACATTAGCTTCGTTAAATGGCCCCGCTACATCAGGCTGAAGCAAAGAGTCATCCTCTGTAAGCTGCTCATGTACCTCCTTCCATTAATCAGCTTACCCACGCCCCGGACCAGCAAACAGCTACCCAGTTGCTTTAGGCTTGCCCACAAGTACAAGCCAGAGACGAAGCAGGAGAAGAAGCAAAGGCTACTGGCCTGTGCTGAGAAGAAAGCTGCTGGGAAAGGGGTCGGCCCAACTAGGAGATCACCTGTCCTTCGAGCAAGAGTGAATAGAGTCACCATCTTGGTAGAGAACAAGAAGGCTCAGGTGGTGGTGATTGCCCATGATGCAGACCCCATTGAGCTGGTGGTCTTCCTACCTGCCCTCTATCAAAAGATGGGGTCCTCTATTGCATCATCAAGTGAAAGTTCAGGCTGGGGCGGCTGGTCCACAGGAAGACTTGAACCACTCTTGCCTTCACACAGGTTAACTTGGAAGACAAGGGTGCTCTGGCTAAGCAGGTGGAAGCTATTAGGACCAATTATAGCTATAGGTACGATGCAAACCGCCACCACTGGGGAGGCAACGTCCTAGGTCCTAAATTTGTAGCTCAAGCTAGAAAAGGCAAAGGCTAAAGAACTGGCCACTAAACTGAGTTAATTGTACAGTGTTAAGTTTTCTGTACATAAATATAATTACAAAATTTAAGAAAAAGAAAAGAAAAAAGAAATCCCAACCTCAACGGAAATATACCCAAAGGTATCTGTGTGTTTGTAATTTTATCAATGTTTTCAAGGATTCCTAGGGAAGGTCTCTAGAATCTTTTAAATGGCTTTTCTTTTCTTTGTGATGTAAAATTTTTAAATTATTACTGTTATGATTTTAATTAAAACAGATTTTAAGTTTACATACGTTTTGTTTATATTCTTACCACCACCACCTCCCCCCAGTCCACATCCTTCTGGATCTCCTCCACTTTAGTTACTTCTCAAAATACAAACAAAACTCAATACAGGATTAGCACACTCCAAAACAAAGAAAACAAAATAAAACCACATCAAACAAAACAGGAACAAAAGCAAATCTTTAAACTGTAACTAAATAAATGTTGTTCAACTACCCCGGAACAGGAAGCTTGTTATAGTGTGGTTGACATACTCGGTGTTACTCTATTTATTTTCTCTTTCTGAGCAGATATAAGTGATAGTTAGTGGTCAACTTTTACCCTAGTGGCTGTGTTTGCATTCATTCATCCATTTATACCTTTTTTTTTTTTTTTTTTTTTTTTTTTGGATGAGTATTACTTGGTTTGAATCTAGGTCCCTGGACTATCTAGTCTCAGGTTCTTGGTGACCCCAAACAGTGTTGAATGTGAGTTCCATCTTGTGGAGTGAGCCCTAAGATTAATCATTTGTTAGTTGGTTACTCACACAAGCTTTGTGCCACCAATGCTCTAACAGATCTTGACTATAGTAGACCATTTGTAGATAAAGCATTTTTGAGTGGCCTGGTGTTCTTGTTTCTTTTTTGAGAGCATGCAGTATACCTTCTTGTACCAAAGATTCTAGAACATAGGGGTGAGGTCTCTATATAAGTACCAGTTCAACATCTCTATTTTTAATGAGCTGTTTAGGTGTCATTTCAACAATGGGATCTAGCTGTCAGTCTGCGGAGAGCAAGCTATGGTCATGGCAACAGCACATATATGATGTTGCAGGATATTTGATCCCATTGTAAACTCTGATTTTGTAAAAACCTGGGTTTTTTTTATTTTTTTAATTTTATATTTTATTTTCTTTTTAGTTAATTAATTTATTTATTCAGATTATATAGTAATTGTTTTGCCCTCACTGTATCCTCCAGTTCTTCCCTCCCTCCCTCTTTCACCCTATTCCCCTCCACTAGGTCTGTGACTGAAGAGGACCTCCTTGCCTACCATATGGTCATGGCCCATCAAGTCTCATCTGGTAGCCTGCTTATCCTTTCTCTGAGTGCCACCAGGATTCCCAACCAAGGGGAAGTGGTCAAATATGGGGCACCAGAGTTCACATCAGAGTCCGTCTCCACTCTCCACACAACTGTGTAGAATGTCTTGTGAATTGGCTATATATGACTAGGGGTTCAATATTTACTGCATGTATTGTCCTTGGTTGGTACAGTAGTTTGAACAGACCCCCTCCCGGGTCCATATCCACCCATCATGATGTTCTTCTTGTAGGTTTCTAGGACCCTCTGAATCCTTATATTTTTCCCCTTCTCCCATACCTCTCTCACCTACAGTCCCAATAGGAAGTACTCACAACTATCCCAATCTCCTGGCATGTGAAAACTTTCATGGGACATCCCTTTTGGTCTAGTGTCCAGTTATAAGTGAGTATATACCATGTGAGTCTTTCTGCATCTGGGTTAATTCACTCAGTATGATCATTTCTAGTTCCATCCATTTGTCCAAAAATTTCAGGAATTCCTTGGTTTTAATAGCTGAGTAGTATTCCATAGTGTAAATGTACCATAGTTTCTTTATCCATTCTTTGACTAAGGGACATATAGGTTGTTTCCAGGTTCTGGCTATTGCAAATAAGGCTGCTACGAACATGGTTGAGCATATGTGCTTGTCATATGGTGGAGCATCTTCTGGGTATATTCCAAGGAGTGGAATAGCTGGGTCTTGAGGTTTTCTGAGAAAGCACCAGATAGATTTCCAAAGTAGTTGTACAAGTTTGCATTCTCACTAGCAATGAAGTTGTTTCTCTTTCTCCACATCTCCACATCCTCGCCAATATGTGCTGTCACTTGAGTTTTTGATTTTAGCCATTCTGATGGGTATAAGATGGAATCTCAGAGTCGTTTTTATTTGCACTTCTCTGATGACTAAGGACATTGAGCAATTCTTTAAGTGTTTCTTTGCCATGCGATATTTCTTAATTGGGTTATTTGATTTGGTGGTGTTTAATTTCTTGAGTTCTTTGTATATTTTGGATATTAGACTTCTGTCAGATGTACGGTTGATGAAGACCTTTTCCCAGTCTGTAGGCTGATGTTGCTTTTTTCTGTTGACAGTGTCTCCTGCTTTACAGAAGTTTCTCAGCCTCATGAGGTCCCATTTATTAATTGTTGACCTTAAGGCCTGAGCTGTTGGTGTTCTGTTCAGGAAGTTGTCTCCTGTGCCAATATGCTCCAAGATCTTCCCCACTTGGACTTGGTGCATGGTGATAAATATGGGTCTAATTGCACTTTTCTACATGTAGACATCCAGTTAGACCAGCACCATTTGTTGAAGATGCTATCCTTTTTCCAATGAATAGATTTGGCTTCTTCGTCAAAAATCAAGTGACCATATATGTGCAGATACATTTCTGGGGCCTCGATTCAATTCCATTGATCAACCAGTCTATTGCTGTGCCAGTACGATGCTGTTTTAATTACTGTTGCTTTATAGTACAGCTTGAGATCAGGTATAGAGATTCTGCCAGAGGATCTTTTATTGTACAGGATAGTTTTAGCTATTCCAGGTTTTTTGTTTTTCCATATGAAGTTAAGAATTGACCTTTCAATGTCTTTTAAAAATTGTGTAGGTATTTTGACATTGATTCTGTAAACTGCTTTTGGTAAGATGGTCATTTTTCTATGTTACTTCTCCCAATCCATAAACAAGGTAGATCTTTCCATCTTCTGATGTCATCTTCAAACTCCTTCTTCAGAGATTTGAAGTTTTCTTTCAAACAAGTCCTTCACATGTTTGCTAATATTGCTTGTGGCTATCCTGAAGGGTATAGTTTCCCTAATGTCTTCCTCTGCACGCTTGTCCTTTGTATATAGGAAGGCTACTGATTTTTTTTAGTTAATTTTGTATCCAGCCACTTTGCTGAACATGCTTATCAGCTGTAGGAGTTCTCTGGTGGAATATTGGGGGTCACTTATGTACGCTATCATATCATCTGTAAATAGGGATAATTTGACTTACTATTTTGCCATTTGGATCCCCCAGAACTTCAAGAACTATATTGAAGAGATATGGAGAAAATGGGCAGCCTTGCCTGGTCACCAATTTTAGAGGAATTTCCTTGAGTGTCTCTCTATTTAATTTGATGTTGGCTATTGGCTTGCTGTATATAGCCTTTATTATGTTTACATATGTGCGTTGTATCCCTGATCTCTCCAATACTTTAAATATGAATGGGTGTTGGATTTTGTCAAATGCTTTTTCTGCATGTAAGGAGATGATCATGTGGTTTCTTTCTTTCATTTTGTTTATATGATGCTTTACATTAATGGATTTCCATATATTAAACCATCCGTGCATGTGTGGAATGAAGCCTACCTGGTCATGGTGAATTGATAGGTTGTTGTATTTGGTTTGCAAGTATTTTATTGAGTATTTTTGCATCGATGTTCATAAGAGAAACTGGTCTGAAATTCTCTTTTTTTGTTGGGTCTTTGTGGGGTTTAGTTGTCAATGTGACAACAATGTGAATTTGGTAATATTCCACCCATTTCTATATTTTTGAAGTAGCTTGAAATGTATCAGTATTAGCTCCTCTTTGAAGGTTTGGTAGAGTTCTGTGCTGAACCCATCTGGCCCTGGGCTTTTTCGTTTGAGAGACTATTAACAATTGCTTCTATTTCTGTAGGAGAAATAGGATTATTTAGTTTGTTTATCTGCTCTTGATTCAATTTTTGCAAGTGAAATCGATCAAGAAAATTATCCATTTCCCTTAGTGTTTCAATTTTTGTGCTATATATGCCTTTGGAGTAGAATCTTATGATTCCTGTATTTCTTGAGTGTTTTGTTATGTCTCCCTTTTCATTTCTGATTTTGTTAATTTGGATAGTATCTCTCTGCTTTTTAGTTAGTTTGGCTAATGGTTTGTTTATCTTGTTGATTTTCTCTAAGAACCAGCTAGTGGTTTTGTTGATTCTGTGGATTGTTCTCTTTGTTTCTAATTTATTAATTTCAGCCCTGAGTTTGGTTATTTCCAGACATTTACTCCTCTTGGGTGTTTCTCTTTATTTTTTCCCCAGGGCTTCCAGGTGTGTTGTTAAGTTGCTTATATGGGATGTTTCCAATTTCTTTTTAAAGGCACTTAGTGCTATGAATTTTCCTCTTAGCATTGCTTTCAATGTGCTCCACAAATTTTTGTGTGGTCCTTTGAAGGCAGGAAAATGCTCCCCCCTGCTAAGTTCAGACATGGGTGAGCAGACCCCCTGCTGACAACAGACCCAAATGTGTTAAAAGATAGTTTCTTGCAGACCATAACCCAGAGAAAAAAGTGTCAAAAGCTGGCTCTTTGAAGAAAAACATTTCAAAGGTACCCTGGACACAAGCCCCAGGAAGTATCCTGGGAATGTCTCCTGCTATTCAAGTAAGCTTAGTTTAAAAACCCAGAGGCAGGAAGGTTGAGCAGCATACCCACACCCACCATCCCTTCTCCATAGCTCTCTGCTCTTTTTCCTTTTTAAGCTTAGTGAATTAAAATCTAGTTGTTTGATTTTTTTTGTCTTTATTTTAATATAGTATAGTCTGGCTTTTTGCAACCCAGAGGCCCCCTTCCCCTTCTGGAAGGGACACAGATTTCTCTTGTCTCAACAGCTGCCCTGTTCTCCCTCCCTTCCCAGAAGGCTTCCTTTGTGACTGGTTCTCAGGATGGAGTATTCTTCAGCTAGCCTCCAGAAGGCTGAAGAGAAATCTGTGACCAGATTCTTAGCCCAACCTCCTGGAGAAAGGAACACACATTTGGCTATTTTTTCATTTTCATTGAATTTCGACCAGTCCTTTATCTCTTTCTTTATTTCTCCTTTGACCCAGGTCTCATTAAGTAGAGAGTTGTTTACTTTCCATATGTGTGTAGGTTTTTTGTTATTTCTGTTGTTGTTGAAGTCCAGCTTTAGGCCATGGTGATCTGATAGGATACAAAGTATTATTTCAATCTTCTTGAATCTACTGAGGCTTGCCTTGTGACTTACTATATGATTAATTTTGGAGAAGGTTCCATGGGGTGCTAAGAAGGTATAAATCTTTGTGTTTGGGTGAAAAGTTCTGTAGATAACTGTTAGATCCATTTGACTAGTGACATTGGTTAGTATCCTTATTTCTTGTTTTAGTTTCTGTTTCAATGCCCTGTCCTTTGGTGAAAGTGGGGTGTTAAAGTCTCCCACTATTAATGTGTGGGGATTGATGTGTGGATTACTATTTGTTTTTTAATTAATTTATTCATATTATGTCTCAATTGTTATCCCATCCCTTCTATCCTTCCATTCCTCCCTCCTTCCCGCTTTTACCCTATTCCCATCACCTATGCCTGTGACTGAGGGTGACCTCCTCCCCCTCTATATGATCATAGGGTATCAAGTCTCTTCTTGATAGCCTGTTATCCTTCTCAGAAGTTTAAGCTTTGTTAATAGTTCTTTTACAAAAGTGGGTTCCCTTGTATTGGGAGCATAGATGTTTAGAATTGTGATGTCATCTTGCTTGACTTTACCTTTGATGAGTATGAAGTGACCTTCTTGATCTCTTCTGATTTATTTTGGTAGAGTGTCTATTTTATTAGATATTAAAATGGCTATACCAACTTGCTTTTGTATCTATTTGCTTGGAATACCTTTTTCCATTTTTTTACCCTGAGGTAATGTCTATTCTTATGGCAGAGATGTGTTTCTTGAATGCAGAAGAATGTTGGGTCTTGTTTATGCATCCATTCAGTTAGTCTGTGCCTTTTTATTGGAAAATTGAGACCATTGATGTTGGGGAATATTAACGACCAGTGACTGTTAAGTCCCTTGATTTTGATGTTGGTTGCAGTAGAGTGTTTGTATGGCTATATTTTTGCAATGGCATGGTTATCTTCTTCCCATATAATTTTGGTTGTAGCTTGTCACTTACGGTTAGAGGTTTCCTTCTAGTAACTTCTGTAAGACCAGATTTGTGGATAGGTACTGTTTGACTTTGTCTTTGTCATGGGATATTTTGTTTTCTCTATCAATGGCTATTGATAGTTTTGCTGGGTATAGTAGTCTGACCAGGCACTGTGGTCTCTTAGAGTTTGCAGGACCTCTGTCCAGGCCCTTCTGGCTTATATAGTCTCTGCTGAGAAGTCAGGTGTAATTCTGATAGGTTTGCCATTGTATGTTACTTGGACTTTTTCTCTTGTTGCTTTTAATATTTTTCCTTTGTTCTGTATATTTTGTGTTTTTACTATTATATGGCGGGAAGATTTTTTTCTGGTCTGTTCTATTTGGTGTTCTCTAGGCCTCTTGTATGTTTATATGCATCTCCTTCTTTAAATTGGGAAAATTTTCTTCTATGATATTGTTGAAAATATTTTCTGGGCCATGGAGTCAGGTATCTACTCTTTTCTCAATGCCTATTATTCTCAGGTTTTGTCTTTTCATGATGTCCTTGATTTCTTGGATGTTTTGTGTCAGGCATTTTACAGATTTAGCCTTTTCTTGGATGGTTGCTTCAAGTTCTATGATTGCATCTTCTAGTCCCAAGATTCGTTCCTCCATCTCTTGGATTCTGTTAGAGAAGCTCACCTCTATGTTGCTTGCTTTCTTCGCTAAGGTCTCTCATTTCCGTTTTCCTTCTGTCTTTGCCTTCCTCGTTGCTTCCATTTTCATCTTCAGATATTGAACTATTTTATTGATTTCCTTCATCTGATTGTATATTCCTGATTTTCTTCCAGTGCCTCTTTATAGGCCTTCAGATTTTTAACTGTATTATTAGTTTCCTTCATCTGATTGTTTGTATTTTCCTGAATTTCTTCCAGTACCTCTCTATAGGCTTCTTTTATGTTTTAACCTGTTAGGTTGCATCTTTCTGAATTTGTTTATGGATTTTATGCATTTCTTCCATTATCATCTTCATTACTAAGGATTTGATGTCATTTTCTTGTATTTTGATTTTATTTGAGTTCTCAAGGTTGCTTTCTTTGGGGTAGCTAAGATCTGGGAATGCCACAATCTTTTGGTTTTTAATGTTTGCATTCTTACGCTGGTCTTTAGTCATCTTGCTTCCTCTGATGTTCGAAGGTAGCTTTTTGTGTCCTTTACTGGTGATTGGAAGCAGTTTGTTAGTGAGTGATTATAGGTCAAGGTCCCTTGCCTGTGGGAATCAGGGACCACTGGTACAAACAGGTGACCTTGTTTCTCTGCTCCGTACCTTAGGCTCCCCACTGGGTCAGTAGAGGTAGGCTTCTGCCCAGTCCCATTCAGATCATGCATCTGTGGTGGTTCAGTCCAGCTGCACTGGGGCTGCTGGTTAGTTTTCTGTCTTGACCTGTCATGAATGTCCAGCCTCTTCCAAGAGCATGGAAGACCCTGATGATTTGTGTAGCCTGGTTAGGCTGGCTTCTATCTGCCCAATTGTGCAGGCATGGACCGCTGTGGCTGATAGCTAGGTTCCTGCCCAGGATCTGTTCAGACAGAGCAACTGTGGAGGTTTAGTCCTGCTGATTTAGGGCCACTGTTTAGTTTTCTGACCTGACCCCTCAGGGCTGTCCAGATTCTCCCAAGAGCATGGGAGACCCTGCCGGGCCATGGAGACTGGCTAGGCCTGGTTCTATCTGCCCAACTGTGCTGGCATGGAACACTGTGGCCAGTAGTTAGGTTCCTGCCCAGACCTGCTCAGAAAGTACAACTGTGGAGGTTGAGTCCTGCTGAGTTTGGGCTGCTGCTTGGTTTTCTTTCCTGACCCCTCAGGGCTGTCCAGCCTCTCCCAAGAGCATGGGAGACCCTGCCAGGCTGTGCAGCCTGCTAGGCTGGGTTTTATCTGCCCAATTGTACAGGCATGGACCACTGTGGCCAGTAGCTAGGTTCTTGTATGGTCACATTCAGACAACACCGCTGTGGATGCTTAACATGTTCACAGCTGCCTGGACTTCCATGTGGCCCCTGGAACTTTCTGTGGACTGATGAGGGCTGTGGGTAGGGGATCTGAGGACAGATATGCCCATTTCCCTGAGATTTTCCCAGGCTAGGACTTCTGGTGCTTTACTGGCCAGAGTTCGGTCCCATATACCGAGTACGGGAAAAAGCCTGGCTGCAGTTTACAGGCATGTTCCAGCCAAGAGTCTGGGGACTGGTCTTCCATCCTCCTTGGGCAGTTGGTCGTCATGGGGCCAGGCCTGCCTGTGGTCTGCACTGTGCAGGACCCTACTCACCTAGTATTCTCCAGTTCTTGTGGTCTGTGGCTCCCAGTCAGGTTCCTGTTCTCCATGCAGCAGATCAGATACAGTGCGATATAGGCGCCACCATCTTGGAATCCCCTAAAACCCTGGTTCTAATTGTGGTATGGTTCAGTCTATTTTCTTAGAGCTTTCTGTTTACTGTAAATAAGTTCTTGTGGTATGGGTTAGCCCTAGCACACACCAAGAGCTTTCTATAAATAGAATTAAATAAAATTAACCCTGTCAAGAGGCAGATCACACAACCAGCTGCAGGAATTAAGCAGAAAGAAGGAGCGTTGAGTTGAGGGGTGTTTATGACATGTGGAGAAGGGGATTGTCCTTCTGGGACATGGAGCTGTGAAAGGCTGAGTTGGAAAGTCAAATGGGTGCTTTCTCTGCCTTTCTGAGATACCAGGTTTTCACCTCAGCATCTGGCTCCTCAGTCTTTATTGGTAAAATCAAACCATTGGGATTTTCTTTCTTTATAACAACATAACACTATAAATTGGCTGAAAATTTAGCAATAGTATAATTTTTTCATACTTTAGAATTTGAACTTTCACTCTGAGTTTCTTAGTATCTTATATTATTGCCTATTGCTGACATTAAGATTCAGCTTTATAATCAACATAAAATTAGATGTCAAGTGTTTGGTTTGGGTTTTTCTTGAGACAGGGTATTTCTGTGTTTTTAATTCTAGATAATAAACTTTATTTTGGACAAATATTGGAATATATACCTCTTTGGAGTATGAAAAAGTGTCATTCCCTTGAAAATATATGTTTTCATATGCTCATTTGCCCACATAGAAAGCCCTCTTTTATAAACACTAGATCTTACACCCCTATTGGAGACAATTAAAAAAGAAAACAAGATTTAAACATTTTGTTACATTTATTTTTTTGAGAGTTTCATATATGAATTCTATATTGATATCATTTCTACCCCTACTTCCTACTTCTTCCCTTCTGAGTCTTCCACGCCTCTTCTACTCACTTTAAAATATATGTCATCTCTTTAATGGTTATTGTTAGACACACACACACACCTATATAATTAAATACATTATGTATACATGTTTGTATATATAAACCTACTTAGTCCACTTTGAGTTGCTTATGTATGTGAATTTAGGGATGATCCCTTTGACTGGATGCCCTGTCAGAGGGTTCTTCCCTGGAGATAATCACTGTATCTCTCAGCAGCCAGTAGTTGCCTGTAGCTCTTAATCTACAGCAGCGGTTCTCAAGATCCAGGTTGTAACCCATTTTGGGACTCAAATGACCCTTTCACAGGGTTTGCCTAAAACCATTAGGAAGTACATATTTACATTACGATTCATTAAAGAAGCAAAATTACAGTTACGAAATAACAACAAAAACAAATTTATGGTTGGGGTTGGGGGTTCCACGAGAAGAGGAACTGTATCTAAAGATCACATCATTAGGGAGGTTGAGGACCGTACTGATCTAGAGATCGTGCCAAGTGATATTTGCCACATCAAGTGTAATCTAACTGATTCATAAGTCAATGCTTATAAAATTTCAAAATTAAGGTAGTGTGAGTCTGTAATCTCAGCAGCTGAGAGTTGGAGGCAGACAGGTCAGTAGTTCAAGGTTATCCTTGGCTACATATACAGAAATCTTGATGCCAGGCTTGGCTACATGAGATTATCTAAAAAAAAAAAAAAAAAAAAAAAAAAAAAAAAAAAAAAAAAAAAAAACAAGAACAAGAACAGAAGAGAAAAAAGAAAAAAGTAAGAACTTAAAAGTGCAATGATATTATCAGCTATAACATATACAGTTGGCAGGAAAATGAGAGCTTTGTACTTAGATCATCAGATAAGAACAACAAGTAGCTGTAAAAACAGAACATCACATTTAAAAATGTTTTTATTCTTTTAAAGATTCACTGACAATGAGACAGGTTAACTCCTGGAAACACCCAGCCTACCTCAAAGAGGATGACTAGCATCAAAAATCTGCTTTATGGAGATGGCTTCAAATGTCACAACCAAGCCACTGGGTAAAATGTCCTCTTTTCTGGCACAGACAGAATTCTGCCTAAAAAGGGGCAAGCTTGGATGTAGGCTAAGTCAACTGCCAAACTCTGCCAAGACGGGGTACGCATGTACTCAACAGTTCCTGCCTCACAAATATGTCATATATATTGGGCCAGAAGGCTGAAAATGATGCTTCAAACTGTCTATGTCATCTTCTCCTTTGGGAAGAAGCTATCCAACACTCCTTGTATACTCAGATAATTAATTTTATTCCTTCTCAAGTCTCTGATGTGGTTGAAAACAGTAGTTTAGTCTTACAATTAAGCTAAGTTGTCTCAGGTTTCAGATGTTTTCAGGTCTAGATAGATGTTTTATGTTTATAATGACAAGATGTGATAGATACTGGTTTATGTTCAGAATTTTAGATGCACTAAAATAGGAAAGATGTTTTCTTCAAGGCTGCCAAATACAAATAGCCAAAACACTAACACTGTGAGATTTATATAATTCCTGATTGTATCATGATTCTTCTTACTATAGGTAGTTTATTGTATATATGTTTAATAATATAGATGTATATGTAAAAATATTATTTAAAAAAACCAACATGGAATGACTAAATAAATAATAAAATAAATGAGTAAAAAAAAATAAAAATTTTCACTATAAATAGAAAAATGTCCAGAAAAAAGACAATTGGCCCATAAGTAGCATATAATAGTATTGTTATTCAAAGAACTGAAGTTAAAAATAAAAATGGTTCCATATTTTCCTTTGTATTTATCAAATATATCTCAGAAGTATAATGTATATTCTTGAGTGCTAATATGAGCACTTTCACTCATGCTAAAAGGCATATAAATAATATATATTTTTCTGGAGCACTAATCAATAGCATATATTAATGTTATTTTCAAAAATAACTATAGTGAAAACCAGTAAACCAATGCAAAAAAAGTTTGCAAAAAATAACTGAGTATGCACAGGAAGATTTGCTCATATAACCACTGGTGTTACTCTCTTTATAACACCATGTGAATTGAACATAAATAAAAATCTAACATACATGAAACACAAAAATTGTTTTATAGCACATTCATGTAGTTAAACATCAGAAATAGTGCTCATCAGTCATAAAAATATTCAGTGACGTAGAAAATAAAATTTAATTGTATGTCCCAATAATAGTTATCTTTCAAACTGATAAACATTTATAGTTTATAGCAAGATGTTTTGACACATGTATTTATTGTGAAATGATAAAACCAAGTTAATTACCAAGTATGTCCCATCACATACTTATCATTTTTTTCTGATAAGGTCACTGAAAATCTACTCTCTTACCAATATTTAATTGCATAATGTCTTGCTATTAACCATAGCTGCCATAGCACAAAATAGCTGCCATGAAATTATTCTATACAATTGAAATTTTATATCCTTTGATCAATATTTCTACAATAATATTCTTAAATTGTAACAGTGATAATATTTTAACATAAAATGTTTGACCTTGCCTAGAGGAGAATAGGCCTGACAAATGCATCTGAAAGATAATAAGATTTATGCAGATGGCCTCTATTTCAGTTAAAGCCACAAATCAAGTACTTGGTTAGAGTTGATTCAAACACACAAGACAAACATGTTCTCCAGAACCTATAAGAATACATAGAGTACAGGTGAATTAAAGCCAAGAGTACAATTTCTTTGCCTTCCTGTCTTTTCCCTCACATAACCAATATAATTTACACAAATATTCTAAAATATAACAAAGAAAAATATGTCTAATGACTTATTAAATGTAATTTTTTACATTGTGATATCAATATATCATTACCTTCTCCAAGTCCTCCCATGGATGTTACTTTCTCTCTTTCAAATCAATAGCTTCTTTTTAAGCATATGTGTGTGTGGGGGGGGTGATATTTATTCCTAAGTCAGGTAAGTGGGTACTGTTCAAGGCGAATAGTAAATATTTGGAAGAAACACTGATACTGACTGGAGAAGGCATGGTCAACCTAAACGGGGAAATGACATCTTATGTCACACCTTTTTTAATACAAAGAGAATTGCACTTTGTTTTTAGTGATTGTTTCAACAAAGACTAGACAGAGTGATTATTAATATTTAATATTGATTCATATTGTTTGTAATAAAGTTGTTAGTCTTTAACCGGCTATTAACCTATATAACCACACAGAAAAACTAGGATTTATTTAATTAACCTAACACACAATAGTGAGCAATTATTATTCCATCCTAAACCTCCAAGCTAGTATAGCTTCCTCTCATTCCGATTTCCCAAATTATACTTGCTTCTTAATTGTCTCCTAGGTCCAGTTCCTTTCTCTTGGTGTTTCCTGGTTTCTGCTCATAGCTGCATTTCCCACTTCCTTTCTCTTTCTTCTCCCCTCCCTGGACCTGGTGGTTCTACCCTATTCTCTGCATTGTTCAGGACTGCCTCGTTGGCTTTGTATTACACAAACTTGAGATAGGAGTTACTTAGAACAAATATCACATTGTAATGTCTGGACTGAAACCAGATAGTAGGGTAGAGAAATTAGTATTTGAATCAACAAGGGTAAACTGTACACAACTGATAAAAATAGTATTCAACAAGACTTGATCTCAGCTTCAGTGTTACTGGTAAATCATGAAGTTTCTGTTTGTATAATGTTAGGTGAGCTGTTGGTACAGCTTCCAAGATGGTGAACTGTGCCTTCGGAGACCCTCTGTGGTCATCTATGACAGTTACAAAGGAATCAGGATTTAGAGAGTTACCAAAGAGCACTGCCAGAGGTACTGAGAAATCCTTACTCACTGTGGCTCTTCTCCAATCTGACCTGTTAGACAAGACTAGGAGGGTTGGCAAGATGGCTCAGCATGAAGAAGCACTTTGAGTAAAAACTTGACCACTTGAGTTTGATCATGGAAACTTCTGTAAGGTGAAAGGAGAATTATGAGTCCATGCACACACATCATACACACATACACAGTAATAATACATTAGCAAAGAATAAAAGACTACAGGAGTCTTTGGCATGGCTGTTAAAGGAGCACAAGCCTCAGCCAAACTCTCATAGTTTCAAGTGATGTAGGACTAGAATTCACGGACATTTTAAACTGGACTGGAATTCATGCATATTGGAAGAAATTAAAAGTTATAATTCTAAGGTGTCATTTAGGAATTAAGTAAAAAAGAAACTGAAATTCATCAGTATGGTCAATTCAAAAGCAATGATTAGAAAAAACTAAAATTATTTCTTTTGTGTAGTCTACTGATTATAGATTGTTTAATAAATTGGTTAAAGAGTGTAATTGCTTGACAAGAAAATGAATAATGGAACAATAGCCTAACATTATCACTTGGATAATTTCATATAATAATTTTGACTACAGTCTTGAAAAGGACTATGCTAGATAATTTCATTCAAATAGGTCAATTACTCAATAACCTGTGAGTAGAGGTAGAATCTTTTATAGCTAACATTTTATGACAGCCTAAATGGTAGGCTTAATAAATTTATATTTCAATTAAACTATTTAATGTCTGGTATCTAGATTTAGAATTATAAAGACTAAATTATCTGTTCAATCTTGACATAAAAATTAAAGGCTTCATCTAAGTATATGAATAAATATAAAGCCTCTTAGAGAAAGCTCTGGACTTGTCAACAGGTTCCTCTCAAACAGTTTGCATTGATGAGTGGTAACAATTGAAGAAAATTCATTTTGTTGATGTTGTTACTTCCTTGGCTCTGCCTTTACAAAACCACAGATACCATCTGTACCAGAAATGAGGGCATGACTGACTCCAGTCCTGAGTGATGTCCTCAGTAATGTCAGCAAAGTGGCAGGAGTCAGTCTGGGGTTAATATCCAACTCTGGCCCTTCTAGACTGTACGACTCTTGGAAAATCTTGATTTTCTCATATTGTAATAGAGAGGAAATAGTGATTTACTGTAAACACACACACACACACACACACACACACACACACACACACACACACACACACTTATGCAAAAAGCCAGAAAGCAAATCATGGACATTGTTGATGCTCCTAATGTTAAAACCAAGACATGGGTTTTGAGATTTTTTAAGAGAGTTTTGACAAAGCAAAAATTCATTTTTTGAGGAATTGTAAACATAAATTACCCTAGTCTTTGATAAATTATATTTGCAATTTTACCATTTAAATTGAAACAATATTTTGGCGTCCTCATTTTTTGTACTCATACAGTCCACAATAAAAATGGATAATAGAGAATATTATATAAAAAGCTATATAAATTGTACATTAAACTTTTATAATTGGCTAGTAATAAAACTCATTTTTCCTTTTCTAACAAAATAATATAATATTCATTTCAATATGATGTAAATTGATATCATCTCCCTTTACATATGGAAAACAAAATAATATTAAAGCAGTATTAGAAGACAGTTTCTTATAACTATCTTTCTCGCTTGGATATTTATATTTCCTTAAATAGCTACAGAAGGTAAATAAGAACGGTCCCCATAGAGTTAAATATTTACATTTTAGTCACCTGGAGTGGCACTATTTCTAAGAATCGTGGCCTTGTTGCAGTAGATGTGGCTTTGTTGAAGGAAGTGTGAGAATAGGAATGGGTATTGAGGTTCCAAAAGCCCAGGCTAGGCTAAAGCTTGGTGCATGCATGCTGCTACGTTGCCATGCTGCAATGCTGCCATGCTGCCCCGCTGCCATGCTGCCAGGCCTTGCTGCCATGCTGCAGTGCTGCCCCGCTACCGTGCTGCAGTGCTGCCATGTGACCATGCTGCTGTGCTGCCATGCTGCCGTGCTGCCATGTGACCATGCTGCCGTGCTGCCCCGCCGTGCTGCCGTGCTGCCATGCTGCCATGCTGCTGTGCTGCCATGCTGCTGTGCTGCCATGTTGCCGTGTTGCCATGTTGCCATGCTGCAGTGTTGCCGTGCTGCCATGCTGCCGTGCTGCCATGCTGCCGTGCTGCTGCGCTGCCATTTTGCCATGCTGCCATTCTGCCATGCTGCCATTCTGCCGTGCTGCCATTCTGCTATGCTGCTATTGTGCCATGCTGCCGTGCTGCCGTGCTGCCATGCTCACTGCTATGATGAGAGATAAAAATGGACTAAACTGATGAAACTTCCCTCTCTGGCTAGTGAGTTCTGCAGGTTCTCAGGGAATGCCTGGGGAACTGGGATGAAGTGGAGGAAGGAAGGTTGGAGGTGAAGTTCTTTCTTATCTGTTAGAGATGGAGCTGGGAAACAGTGGCGGCCACAGCTGGTGACCCGCTACGAAATGAGAATGAGACATGGGCTGTCAGGTTTTGTTGTCGTCGTTGTTGTTGTTTTTGTTTGTTTGTTTGTTTTGTTTTGTTGCAATGTAGTCTCAGTGCAGAAACATACAATAAAGCTCATTCTATCGGCATTATAAAATTCATTGCCTTAAAGTAGTGACATGTTGTCCTCTTCTGTCAATATTCTTAAAATGTGCATATCTTTAATTAGTATTTAGTGACAATTACAACTATCAAATTTATCTAGAAGATGAAGGTCTCTCCCTACCAGTTTTGTTGTTAGTTTGTTTGTTTGCTTGTTTTTGGAAAGACATTCAACTAAGAAAATCCTGATCATGGTGTATATATTTGGGTTTTTGGTGGTGGTGGTGGTAGTGGTTTTGTTTTGTTTTGTTTTTTAATTTGGACAATATAAGTAATAGTGCTGGTTAGGCACCAGAACTCACTATGTTCCACCACACATGACTGTTATTGTCAGAACTTACTAGATTCTATCTTCTCCAAGCCCAGCTACTCCTAATGTTCATTAGCAACTCTACATTTATGACTTTGTGCCTACTCTTCACACACACACACACACACACACACACACACACACATGCAGGAACACGCACACGCCTGTATCCCACTACTTCAGATTGCTTCTATTTATTTTGGGTATAGAGTGGTCATGGTGAGTATTATAAGATTTGTGATACCTCACCATCAGATAATTAACAAACCAAACATTTGTGCTCATTTTTATCAAAGAACAGCATGGTCTCCATAGTTAGGAAGAAACTATGAATTCATAGTTTCATGGGATTCATAGACCCAACATATCTGAATTTTGGCCAACTGTAATACATAACTTCCAATCTGCAGTGATAGCAGTACCCACAGAGTGGGGAACAGCTGATAACTGCACCATACCTGACATCACTGTGCTCACAGCCAATTATCAGGAATGGGTTATAGGAAACCACGTAAAATCAAAAGCATTGGAAAACTTAGTTTACATGTGGTCAAGAAAAGGAAAATGCTTGATGTATTCCTGATGACATTTTGACACAATACATTTAAATGTGTCAATTTTACAGACGGAACAGGTAGAGAAAATTAATACAAAAAATATAATACAAAAATTGATAACATTTTCAGTGTCAGTATTCAGGCTTCATAATTCCAAAAGATGGCATATTATACCAGACTGGAAAATAAACATATTTTTAAAAAATGCTTATGATTAATCTGATTGCCCAACTATTAAAATAAGGAACTCCAAGGAAATGAGAATTTCTCCAAGTGTTTTGTGCTGGGAGACAGAAGAAATACCAGCCAGAGGGGGAACTGTCTCCTAGAATGAGATTTCACACAGCTCAAACAACTTGTCAACATTTTAACAGGACAAGACCAAAGCCTAATTAAAGGTGGGCCATGGTGGACAGGACCACATCTTTTCTAGGACTACCTAGTTGTTCAAATCCTTGACCTTCAATTTAAACTTAAGTCTCACTTCAGGATCCTAAAGGCAGACTTGGGAGCTCCGTTTTTGTCCCTCTTTCCAATGTGGCTATCTTGAGTAAATTTCCTTTTCAGGCTTTCTACTATTAGTTTTGCTCTTATGACTGGATTCCTGAGGATGAGGTGGTAGAGGAGAGGAGGTAACAATATCTTAAAATAATTTTTCATTTTTAACAATGGAAAGATTTTTTGTTTGTTTGTTTGTTGTTTCAAGACAGGGTTTCTCAGTGTAGCCTTAGCTGTCCTGGACTCATTCTGTAGACCAGGCTGGCCTTGAACTCACAGTGATTCACCTGCCTTTACCTCTCTGAGTGCTGGGATAAAAGGTGTGTGCCACCATGACTAGCTGAAAGATCCCTTTTTATCTTGGACACAGATTCAACTAAGTTCCTAACTCCTTCTAAGGATAGAAAAGTGCAACACAAGGGCAGTGGGTATACACACGGGTCAGTATTGTTGAAGGATCGGTTTCCCTAGCAACATAATGGAAGATTTATATACATAGGAGTATAAATAAAACTTCACTGTTTGACTTTTTGTATTATGGCATTGTACAGAGTTTTCCTTGGAAAGTAACAAGTTTCATAATGTTTAATACTTTCAGCATCAACAAAAGTTTCCTTGAACATCACCTACAGCCTTTCCAGGCTCATCAGAGCCCAATCAGAGGTGAATGACATTTGAGGCCAGAAAAGTTTGCAATATGTCTTTTCAGTTCCGACTGCACTGAGAAAGTCTGTCTAACTTCTGTAACTAGTAGCCAAATCATGCCAACTTTTCTTTGTAGGAAAAACAGTAATTGTCCTGGAGACATACTATATTCTATTACAAGGAAAATGTCACTTGTCATGTGCTGTCACAAACTTATAAAACTCCACAACTTTAGGTAGTGAATTTCAAGTTTCCTTTTCCCTTTCACACTTTGAACAGAAAAGTGCCATTGATATTCATTACTGAAGTCTGAAATTCTAAGTTATTTTGTGTATTTCACTTACAGTGCTTTTTTATTTCCATTTTCATTCATATGCAGAATTGACCATGATATTTTGAAGCAAACAGGTTGCCATTCTCTGAAGGAAGCACTCGGAAGGAGGATTATTTCTATCTCAAGCCTCCAGTTTATTTTAATTTATTGCTGACAGAAGCAAGATCAACGAGGAACACTTCTACAATCTCACGCTGACTCAATGTGCAAAAATTGACATCTTGACCTCGGTCCTAACCGACACAATATATCTTTAAAAATAGTATATTCTAGCCACAAGTACCAGGGCCCTTGTGGCTTCAAATCTAAACAGACAGCCTCAGTACTAGAAAGCCTCTTTCTTGAGAAGCACAGCTTTCACACACATCAATGAGAATTTTTAAATGTGAATGCTGAGCTTAAAGTACATTGTCAGTGTACCAGCACTCAAAATAAAGGGAAAATGTGTCCCTCAACTTTGGCAGTTTCTGTCGGCTGCACATTTCATGCTTCATAATCAAGTTCCACTGAATGTTATCCAGACTGAATTTTGTCTCTCCAGTTGCGTTTTCTCTGGGGCACTCCACCAAGTACAGTTTTTGGGCAGACTCTGAGGAAGACTGAGTTTGGGCTTCATACTTATAATGAACCCCCCCCCCAGGATACTGTCAAATCTGTGATTAGGCATCCCTCCTTTCTATGATGGACCATTTTCTCACTCTCCTAAAACCACAAAGTTGGAGGGAAAACGACCATCACATTCTAAACAAGCTATATGATGCCAAAAATAAAAGAATCACCTCTGTTTTGCTGAGATGTGTTTTGTTGCTGACTGTTGTACCCTTAGAGACAATATTTAAAGCATAAATATTTAAAAGGTGGAGACTTTATATAGAAAGGGGCCAGAGTCTATCCTCCAAACCAGACTAGCCATTTATGCTCATTAAGCCAATTAAAAAATTCATATTAAATTTAAGTAGAAAGCACAAAAAAAGGTGCTTTTGGTGTTAATTTGAATTCTATATCAATGTACCAAGTATAATCTTATTTTGTATCAATATGCAAAATTCTATACCAATGAATTAAAGATAACCTTTTTTGTTAGTAACAAATAGGGCCTTAGGTTGAGGAATAGATTTAATAATCTACTTTTTAACGTATATGTTTCCATACCCCTTTTCTTTCTTTTCAACCCCAATCTCCATATCTAAGAAAGAAAGATAGAGGAAGAGAGACATCCCTGAATCCAACCTCGTTTTATCTCTGAATAAGACCAATCACAACTTATAAGCAACTCCCAGCCAAAATGCCTTGAATGTGACATTCATATGATCCCTGATTTTTTTTGTGGTTCTTCTTGCTCTACTTATGTGTAATAATATAAACGGGTATGCCAGTAAAATAAAATAAAATAATAATTAAAAAAAGAAATTGTAAAAAGATATTTTTTGGCAATGAACTGAACTTCAATTTTATTTGGAATCTCCCTGTTTACAACTAGTAAAACCTATGGGTGATTGTATTTTGAAAAAAAAAGATGTTTTCAGTGACTCCATCTGGAAGATCAGCAGAGATCCAGGGTGTCTTCCAAGCCCACTTTCCACTCCTGTAGTTCTATTAAAATTTTAAGTAGAGGCTCAAGAATACACACTTCTAACTACCCTAGTCAAAGTGTGAACCCAACCACCATTGACACATCATAGTCTACATCTTAGTGTTTTTCTGTAAGGACTTCTGAGAAGTTAGGACTGTGTTAAATCTCTTCCTGTAAGCTGATCTTTCCCTTCTCCCATCCTGAGAGTCCTGAGGAAATTTCCCTTTCCTTGGAATCCAGTGTTTCAAGTCTGATGATCATAGAGACATACAAATGTCTCTTTAGGTGTCTTTATTTCTTCTAGGCAAGAAATGATGACACTTGAACTCATGGAGCATGTGTGGAGAGACTTCACTGGAAAGGCTCTTAAAGGTCCTTGCAGTCTGGGTGTTCCCTCAGAAGGTGAGGGACAGATCCTAGTTATAATGTTTTTTAACACTGCACAGCATTGTGATGGTTGACTTATTGCCTTCATAAGGCTTATGAGTTACAAGTGACTATCTATAATTTTCAAATAAGCAAATCAAAGTAGTTCAAAGAACATGTTTAAAATTGTTCCAGAGCTGGAATGGATCAGAAACAGATTTTTAAAAACTTCTGAACCTTTGATACAAAAGGCTATGCTCTGTACCTACCCAAGCAGAGGTTTGGTAGATTGGATGCTGTAGTTCCTGGGAATCCAGGAAAAAACTTCTGGGGACTTTATAAGGGACTATTGAGAACTCCAATGAAATGAGAATGTTCACGCTATTCCCAAGTTGGGAACTCATTTAAGATTACATTTTATATTAAAAAAAGACCTAGCTCCAATAACCAAACACCACAAAAAATAACAGTTCTTCAGTGCATAACATTGTACTAAACAGGACTTCTCTCCCCAGACATGGATGGCTCAAAACAGTTTCCTAATAAATAAGGAAGTTTATCAAGATTACCTATTAAAAAAAATAGGAATTGCAGGAGCCAGAGTTTCTCAAGGATAACATATTCATTTTAGTATTCTCTCTGCTCTTTATGTGTAAATGTGATGTTGTCATGAGTTGAGCTTCTTAAGTTTAGAATGTCTAGTCACCTCCAAGTAACCTGCAAAGTGCCTCTTTGAGAAGGAGATGATAGGCCAATCTATGACAAATCTTTGGCACTTGGCCACAAATGATTGAATTATAGTTGACACCTAACCCAAGTTGGGCCAATTTCATTACCTCCTACACATGAAATTCAGATAGGCATAGCAGCAAGTTAAAGCTGAGAGCTGGGTCACCTTGAGAGAGTTTCAGGTGACAAGTTAAGCAAGTGGCTGCTTCCCCTCAAAGTCTTCTTCCTTTTGACTTAGGTTTATATTTTATTTTATGGATAAACGTTTTTTTGATTGACTGTATGTCTGTGCACCAAGTATGTGCAGTGCTCTTGTTGTTGAGAAGAAGCTGTCAGATTCTGAACTGGAGTTACAGTTGGTTGTGAGTCACTGTGTGTGCTCGGACTTGAACTTAGGTCCACTGAAAGAGCAATGCTTTAAACAGCATAGCCATCTTTCCAGCTCCCTAAGCCTTTGTTTATTTATGTTTCTTCCTTTGTTTTTTATTTTTGTGTTTAACATTCTGCTCTATTCATTGCTTATGTTAATTTAAAATTTTAGCCTTTTTTGAAAACAACAGAATGATATAAGAAGATAGTAGAAAAGGGGGAAGGAAGCAGTTGTATTTTGTAATTCTGCACTCATTATTATTCTTTCTACATATTGAAAGTAAAAGTACTTAGTCCCTACTATGTTTAAGTAATAAATCCATCAGGAATAATGAAATTTTTCTTTCTTTCTTTATACCATATGTTTATAGTAAATAAAAATGACACAATAAAGGTAAATTAAGATCTCTATAAAGGCTATTTAATAAATCAATAGTTTTCAGATGCTCATCCCAATATTTTCTTAATTTCAAACTTAATTCTAGAAATGCACTTGGTGTTTGGATAATCCTCAGTATTTATAATGTAATCATTCTATAATTAATATTTCCTTGGTTTTTATGAGTGTCTGCATAAGAGAATGAGACTAAAGCCTCAGTTGTAGCAACTGTTTAGCTAGTCCAAACCACAGACATCTCATCCTGAGATTGGCAGGAATAAGATCTCTCCTCTGTGCCCCAGGTCTACGTTACCCCACCCTGACAGCTCTGTGCCCTTATCCTTGCCCCTCAGAGAAGGGCACATAGCCTGACAGCCAGACAGCCAGGGCGCAATTCTTATCCTTAAAAGGTTATGCCCAGAAATATCTGAAATTCCCCCCTGTGTGTATGAGGCATCCTCAGTTTTCTGACCGGCCAAAGATGTACAATGTCCCCAGAGACGTGTACCCACTCTCCCACATAAACATGCTTTCTCAGTGAAGCCTGTTTTCCAAGAGTCTGTTATTGTCTGGCACACTCACCACTTGGGGCCTCCCTTCCCTAGCTGGTCCTTTCTTGCTTCCCCTCCCGAGATCCAGCAGCTGTGATCATGGGTGTTCAGGCCATTACTGGTGGGAAAGTGAGCTCAGTAATCATATATATGAAGTACTTGTGTATGCTTTTGTGCTTGTTGCAGGAGACACACAGGCAAACTGTTAATGTCTTGGTAGTGACAGGTATACCAATATTCTGAAGAAATACTGTCCATATCCTTCCTCTTTCCAACTTGAAACAAGCTATACCAAAGAATTAAAATTTCCTCCAAGACATCTCATGCAGTGAAAAAGAATATGCTAAAGACTAAGGAGAGGTGGGAAGGAACTTATCTTTTGGGAAGAGATTTATGATTTGTTAGGCCATTTTGGGGGACATACTGAAGCTGACATAATGATGGGTCCACAATAGAGAGAACCTCACCTGGACAAGGACTGCTTAGTTGTGCATACCACTTGGCTTCTGTCGAAACCTAAACCTCATGACAGTATCCCAAAGATGGTCATGGATCGGTCATTTCATCTCTTTGTTCTCCTTCTTGGTGTGTAAACATTAAATAAAGCCTTTTTTTCCCTTGGCACTATTACTTGCTTGTTGTATTGGCTTATTGAGGACAGGTATTGATGAGGTGAGAGGAAGGAAATATAAATAACTTTCAATTTATAAATCTTCAAAAACATTTTATGATAAAGTGGTTTAAAATTTGAGCTTGAACAAAAACATTTTAACATTGAGAGCAGCAATATGTTAAAAACAAGCAATAATTATCTAACAGGGAGGGGAGAAAGAGCTGAGAGAAGAATGTTCTGAGACCCTGAGAATATTAGCTGAGAAAGGTGCATCTATTTCACCTTTTCATGCTTGGTTTTACTTTCATTCTAAATTCACAGCAGAAAATTTGGCTAAGGTCTTATAGTGGTGGTGTTTACCTTGTGAAATCTAGGTCTCTTGAAACACCTAAGATTACTAGAAAGAAAATTACTGCATCAAGATTATTTTGTTTACACAGGCTTCATACCTTAATGCCAGAGAGCTTGGTTTATATTTGCTTCTAACTGCTGCCTGAAGGCAGCCTATGGCTGTGCAGATGCAGGTCTTCTCAGAAGAAGGCATCTGGTGTATGTAGAGGGAGAGTCAACTACCAGCTGCCTACAGGCAATGGCAGTCACTTGTCTGAGGAGAATTGTCTCTTCCAACTCAAAGGAATAGAAACCTTTGTTAAAATGAAATGCCCTGAAGACCAAAATCATGATCCAAATAAGGAAAAATAGCTGAGACTCTCAATTTACAAATTATTTACAGCTAAGATAGAGCCAGAACTGGAAAATGGGTCATGACTATATTTAATCTAGCTCTCTTTTCTTCTGAAGAAAAATTATTCACAATATTTTCTTTTTAGTTTTAAGGGAATTTTTGAAGATCTCTATGGCCAATTCTAAATATGTAAAGCTTTTCACTTCATTGTTCCTTTCCAGCATCAATTTTTAAAAATAAGCTCAATTGCTCAGACTCTCAGAATTGTCATTACTTACCAGTCTTCATTTATTAATGCCCCTTCATGCTTCTTCTCTTCTCTTCTCTCCAAAGTATTTGTAAAATTTTATTCTCTACAAACCCTTTGGCTACCATGAATTATTCTTGCCTTTTATTTTTGTAGAAAAAAACAAAAATAATGTAGCATGTCTTTGTTGTTTCCTTTTTTGCACTCTCAACATCAGCTTTTATTATAATAATTAAACATTTTATAAGCTATTTATAAATGTACATTGTGACTTATATAGTACACTTTGTCATTGATTATACAATCATATAACATTACATATTTTCTATGTTATATTCAGGCTAATTCAAAACATATAAGACAGAATCAAGTTATAATTGATATAACTGTAATTATACATACACACACACATAATGGCATTTCACACATTGCTGGTGACATTATGCTATCAATTTTTAGTATTTATACTACCAGTATATATACAAAAATAGTTATTGATGTATATAAAACAGACTGTATGTATGCCATATGAATTTCTTAACTTATTTAGATTTACTATAGTAAGGAAATATGCTGCCTAGATTTCCCTTCTGGTCTTACATAGTGCATGTATTTACTTGAAGTTTAAGCTGCTGATAGCTTATATTCATTATGTGGAAAAGGTACTCAGTTGAAAGAAAATCTTTGTTCAAGGTTACACCACCTTCCTGGGATTCAGTATGCTGGTTGATAAGGGAATATAAACACCTGATGTCCTTCCTGAAGTTGGATCATTATCCCTTCTCCAGAGTTCCCATAGGATCAACCGAGATTTTTAGTGCAATTACACCACAGTACAATCATTCTGTCCAATCTTGCTTCCTAACTCCTCTGCAGGTGTTGACCCTGAGGGTGCTGCCTCATACATTTTCAGCATGCAACTCTCTGTCCTATAATGTCTTTTCAGGACCAATGACCATAAAAATGTTGGTACCAGCAGTGATCCAAAGAAACAGACTTTAAAGCCAGATTTGGCACTGGAACACATTGCAAAATGTAAAAATCATACCCCACTGCTCATAGATACTGATAAGGGAACTACTAACATTTTACAGTCACAAATAAAGAAGAACAGTGGCATGATTACTCTTGTTGAATCATTTATGTATTTGAAAAAGATAATTAATGTAGAAGATGACTCATTATTAAATGAAAATAAGTATAAAAGAGAAAAGTCTTCTTGACAGCATATGAAGAGGCTCATGCCCATCAGTAAGAGGATATAAACAACCAAGACTCTCATGGCTTAATTTTAAAGAGTGCCCTCAGCATCATATAGCAGAAGATACGGACAAGTCCATATGTGCTGGATCAAGGATGGGAGAAAGTGAGACTGGGTACTGGAGAAAGTTTTATAGGACGACTTTCCTCTGAGACAGTGCTCAGGAAATTAAGTCAGTGTTCATGGAAACATGGCAGAGAATGTCTCATACTGAAAAATAAGTGAAACAAAGGCTAGAAAGGGGCATCAAACACTTCAGAAAACTACACATATTGTGGTGGTTTGAATAGATACGGCCCCCCGATACAGAGATTCATGTGCTTGGGTGCTTGACCATAGGCAGTGGCACTATTAGAAGGTTTGGACTTGTCAAAGTAGATGTGGCCTTGTTGAAGAAAGTGTCACTGTCGGGGTAGGCTTTGAAGTCTCCCATGCTCAAGATACACCCAGTGTGGCACACAGTCCCCTTCTGACGCTTGGAGATCAAGATCTGGAACTCTCAGCTCCTTCTTCAGTACCGTATATGCCTGTCACCGCCGTGCTTCCCTCCTTGATGATGGTGGGTTTAGCCTCTGAAACCGTAAGCCAGCCCAAATTAAATGTTTTCCTTTATAAGAGTTGCCTTGGTTGTGTTTTCGCTCCTCAGCAATAAAACCCTAAAACACATGCCCAAATGGACATAATCCACGTAACACGGAGAAATGACCAGTTGTTTTTGTTCTGCAAAAAGAGCTGAAGCGCGTTGTATTAACTGAAATGGTAGAGAAGGGCCGCCGTGAGAAAAATGCTGCTACATCCGTAAAGGTCCACAGTTACTTTCCCTGTATAACAGGACTAATGGTAGCAAATACTCCTGTCATCTTGACAGTGATGACGAGCTGTAGCTCCTCATTCCTAATGAAAGAGGTCAAACAGAAGAGCTTGGCTGTCCAAGTCAGAGGGTTTATAGGCATCCCAGTGACACACCAAGTTGGGGTGCATACCAAGGAGGCCTACTTGCAAAGAAGTATATCTATGGTTAATAGAGCCTGATGCATGGTGTTAGCTCATATCTTCCTTTTAACACACTGATGTATTATGCTCCATTTAGCCTTGGGCCCAACACATTTCTCACTTTATATCACCACTTGCATATTTGTTTGTCATTTTCTGCTCCCTTGTATAAGTGACAAAATATTTATATGCTAGTAAATATTATTTATAACTTGAATAGCCCTATGAAATAAGACACAAAACCAGAATGCAAAGGAATAGCTGTTTAGTATCAATTTATTCATGTTCTTCTACATCCGATCTTTAGCAAATGCCGTCTTACATATACAAAATTTGTAACATATACAAAGCACTTGGGGTGTTTGTTTATAGAGGAATTCTTTATAAAGATAAGGGAACCAAGAATAATGCAGCATGCTGGAGATAAGAGCAAGAAGGAAATCAAGTTGGAAAATGAAACCCATGGAGTGACCCAGGGGAGGGCTGTGCTGTGCCAACCATTGCTCTGGAAGGAACTGTCATCTCCAACTGAAAGGCACAGCCACCCCAGGGCATCTCCTCAGGTGAGAGACAAGACACAGAATCTCTTCCTCATGCTTGCTTCCTGATCTGACTGCACAGTTCCAAAATCTAATGCAGATCTAGAAGCTAAGTGTTCAATCTATACAATTTTTAAGTTTAATATATAACCTATATCCGAGTATGGAAGAAAAAGGCTTTGTGTATCTGAAGGGATAAAAGAGAATGTCCCAGTCAATCTGTAATTTTTCCTGCTCATTGTGAACAGGAAATAATATATAATGGTAATAGCTGCTTATAATTGGATAGAACTTTGGTTGGCACACAATTTCTTTTTGATAATTTCATCCATAAACAGATTATACAAATAGTTTATAATATCCAAAATTAATAGCTCTATTGCATCCTTCAATTGAAAGCCTCCTAGATTTTCAAGAATAAAGTCAGAAAAGTTTGCTTAATATTTTATATCATTTTACCCAATATAGAAAATTCTGTATTTTTTTAAGTTTTCATTTTAATTGCTGTTAAATTTATACATGCTTCTATCTGATACATCAGTTACATAAAGTTTTCAGTGAACATAATAGTTCCCACCTCCACTCTCCTCAATTACCCCTCTTCAAGTCAATCACCTTCAACCATTTTCTCCCCAAATCTTCATGTCTGTATGCAACAATTTTACATGAGATGTTCTTGCTGTTCAGTTTCAAGAACTATATCAGCGTTTAGACTGAGTAGCGTACATTTAGACACTGTTCTCTCACTTAGCTTAGAAGTCCAGGATAAAGGCACCAGCAAGATGGCTGTGTTACTGAGGCTGTTTTCTAGTTTGGCAGACAGCTGACTTGTGTCCATGTGCTCACATCACCTCTCAGGCCACATGCTCTCTGGGTCCTAATTTAATGTTTTTTCAGGGACTCCATTTGTACTGGACTCAGGCTCACCCATGACCTTATTGTACTTTACCTTTTTAATGTCCTAGTTCTAAATGTTGTAGCATTCTGAGGAATTGTGCATTCAGGTTTCAGTCAATCAACTTGAACAGGATACACACAACTCAACCTACAGCGCATATTGTCTACTCATCTTCTAGTCTGAAATATAAAGAATAAAACGGGTGTTGCTGCTTAATGATTTTTAAATACAACTGAGAAAAGTAAAAATGTACTGAAAATCCAATATTGCTATTAAATCTTTAATTTAAGTTAAATAAATCAAATAAAATACTTTTCTCAAGTAAGTATAATTTTATGTACTTATTGAGGTAAATCACATTTATATTTATTCAATAATGATTATTTCAGTGAATTTCTGTGACTGGGCTTTGATATTTTGGGGAAGTATAATAGTTTGAGAATGAAAACCTGAGTACGACCTCAGTTTTCCAAACCTGATAGGAATGGTGAGCATTCACAAACAAAATGTAAAGGCCAACTTAGGTGCTAGAGGTTGGACCAAGTCTAAGGAGAAACAGGAAGAACAGTATTAAACTCAATGTGGCTACATTCTGGAGCTGAGAAAACTCAAAAGAAGAATAGCTCCAGATAACAAAGGTTATGGGAAAGAGCATTTGAAGCCAACTCAACAACTAACAGGACAAAAGATGTGTTAGGCCATCTTCATATTTAATTAGTTTTCACAAGCCCCCTTTGTATTTCTATTATGCGCAATAGACTGCAGGTCATACTTCACAACTAAAATGGAATGAAATTCACTACATTTCTATTAAGTCAAGTTAATGAAATATCTATGGTGGTATATTCAACAAACAAAAACAAAGAACATGTCAAAACTACAAGATGGTGCTCTCAAAAATATTACCTGTCTTTGTTCTTAGAACTATATGTTATAGTCTTACACTAAAAAAATGATGAGTAACTCTTCTGAGAAATGCTGAAGTTTGTACATATAACACACAAGTAGAACATATGTTCAGCAGGCATGAAATGCAGGGTGTTTTATTCTAGAAACTCCAAAGAAGTTATCAGAAAACCCAGGTTCAGCTGCCAAAATAGCTCAGTCGGGAGACTGTTAGACTGAAGAAAATCCAGGTTCTATCAAAGTATTTTTGCTGTTTTGTGTTCAAAATTTAAAAGAGAAACTTATACTAGGAAATGTCTATACATTCTAGTCAATTCATAAATTAACACACGAGGAAAAGCCCCTTGACTCTATATTTTCATAGTAGTTCCTGGCAAGATTTGGCCTTTTAAGGTCAACACAAAAGCCAATTTCTCCCTTTTCTGAACTCCTGTTAAGAGCACTCCGACACAAAGTAACAGGATGCATTCTGTGCCAGGCTCTGGCCTTGTCATGCTGCCTTACAAGCAAGTGGGCTTCAAGAAGCCTCTACAGCTATTTGCTGTTCTGTTTGCTTTTCAATTAGTGTGGAAATCTAATCATCCCTATTACATTAAGGTATTGCGCTATGTAATGGCACATATTTTAGAAAAGGCATAAAGTGTTAGATAGATAATACCTTACCATGACTTAAGAAGTTTATGGTCCCTGTGCTCACCAGCTGTCAGAGTTGAGAAAGGGCTTGACAATAACAAATAAAACAGAAGATTTGTTTTCTGGTTGTTGTGATATCCCTTGGTTTGTAGTATGGATGCATTTATTCAGCTTAGTTATCTGATATGGTGGTGTTGAACACTACTCTCATGAAAGCGTGATTGGGTAGTTAAGTTCTTAGTGCCCTTTAAAACATGTCATAAAGAAGCCCCATCATATCTTTCATCACTAAGATGAGGAAAGTCTGGAAAAAGGGGGGAGTTAGTTGATAAGGAAAGACAATGTTGCTTGCATGCCTCACTACAAGTAAAAAATACAAACACACTTGTTCAAAACAATGAAAAAAATTTAAATTACAAAAGTCCTTATTTTTTATGATGTCTTCTGGTAATTCAAATGCATCACTGTTCTATAAGATTTCGCTTGCAAAAGAACAATTCAAGAATGAAGCTGATCTACCAATGGACAGGACATTCTCCACAGTTATGTGGAGAGTGGGGATGACTTTGACATGAACGCTGGTGCTCCATATTTGACTACCACCCCTTGGTGGGGAGGCCTGGTGGCACTCAAAGAAAGAATAAGCAGGCTACCAAGATGAGACTTGATAGCCTATGACCATATAGTGGGGGAGGAGGTCCCCCCTCCGTCATAGACCTAGGGGAGGGGAATAGGGTGAAAGCGGGAGGAAGGGAGGAATGGGAGGATACAAGTGATGGGATAACAATTGAGTTGTAATCTGAATAAATTAATAAAATTAAAAATAAAAATAAATAATTTCAAGGCAGTTTCTACAAAGTATTAAACTGTGGCTTGAAATTCTTCCCAGGTCACACTCCTATATGACTGACCCTATCTGTGTGTGCAAAGAAAGATGGGGAATTGCAGAGAAAAATTAGGATGGAGGGAAAGAGAAGAACACCGGAGAGAGAGAACAGAATTTAAAACTGAAGAAGGAAAGAGAAAGGAAAGAAAGAGAAAAGTGGAGAAAGGGTGTAAAAGGCAAGAGAAAAGAGAGAAACAGGGAGAGATAATCTAAGATGACGTAAGTCAAAAGTATTTTTTTCTTTAGTGCAATAAAACACAAAGAGAAAACAAAATTCTCACGTTAATGCTTAAATGATGTTTCCATTTTCATATATATGTATATAAAACACACACATTCACATACACACACAGATAGAAATCCAACAAATATCATCATGAAGCTCTCATCACCTCTGCTGCCAGTGTCCCCTTACGTACTTGAAGCAGGCACATTCTGTTGCTCTGAAACTGCCTTACCAGTTGGGATTCATGCTACACCATTTCTTTCTTTTCTAACTATGTTTCAGCAGACAGGTCTTGTTGCTTTTGTCCCAAAATGCTAATAACACTTTTATCCCCTGGCCTTGGCATTTTCTCTTATCTTGGTCTGAAATGCTTTTTCCAAACCACATGACTCAGTCTCTACTTTCCTCTCACCTTTCCAAGCCCTCTGTTTGATTGGCAGATCCATAAAGAGTCCTCTCTGACACTACCAGCTAAAAGTTAATCTCTATCTCTCTTACTTCCTGCTCCCACCTGCCCCCCGCCCTTTTCCCCTCATTCTTCCTTCTATCTCCTTTCTTATTGCCTCTTTTTCATGGTCGTTATCACCAATTTTTATCTTTACTTTTCTCTTTATTGTCACATCATAATAGGCTACCATTATTATAGTCAAATTTTTTATTTTGTTTACTGTGGTATCTCATGCTGACTAGTGCTATCATTCAGGTAACAGATGGTCAAAAAGTATTTAGGAGAATATGGAAAATGTGAAAAATGAGATTGTTACTGGAACACTTATGTGCCAGGATTTGTGGTAGATCCTTTGTAGAGTTTGTCTTCTTTAGCCCATTTAACGTGCAAAGAAACTTAGAAACCAGAGGAACAAGATAACCTGTTCAAGGACATATGCTAGAACTCTATAATGAAAACAGTATAACTGAAACAATCCATTGAATAAAAAGAATAGTGAGAAAAAGTTCACAGATGACTAGAAAAGTTTATGCAAACACACTCCTGTGTGTGCATGTGCACACACACCCATACACACACATTGACAAGTTGGCACAACCTACTGAGTCCATTTAGTGTTGTTTCTACTTACATAAGTTTAAGACAGACCAAGTATGATCATTTATCCTGTTAGAGAGTCCCTGGTGAGGTGTACTTCTCCTTTCTGCAAGCATTGATTACCTATAGCTCATCATCTAGGAAGAGTGAGATTTATTCCATTTACACTTGCAGGTCAACTGTTATTGTCATTATGCAGATTTTGTTCAGGGAACCATATTGTTAAATTTAATGAGTGTAGTGTACTTGTCACGTCTAAAAGATACATCTTGCAGCTGGTCTTGTAGCTATTAAAGTCTTTCTTCCCGCTCTTTCACAGTCTTCCCTCAGCCTTAGGTAGAACAGTTGTATTTTAGATGAAGCAACTGGATCTGAGCTCTGGATGGCTTTATTTTCTGTTCATTTTGACCAGTTGTAGATCTCTGTAGTAGCCTCCCTACACGGCAGAATAGAAGCCTTTTTGTTGAGGCATGAAAGCTACATTTATCTGTGGGTATAAGAGTATTTGTTTAGAACACAGTTAGAAGCAATACTAGCCACGAACTCTTACCCACTGAGTGTGTCTCCTGTTGGCTACCCCTTTAGATCAAAGTGCCCACTACTGTATCACCAGAGATCTCGTTCCTGGCCGGACAGTATCCTGGTTCACAGCTATAAAACAGAGTAAGATTATTGATTGTTTTTCCTCCTTGGCAGATTATGTAGCACCTTTCATACTTTAAGAGCCAGTCCTCAGGTAAGAAGCTTCTAGGTCATTTCTAGCTTGAACACCTATTTCTTAGGTCTGAAGAGTAGGGTGTTTTCAACAATATAATCTTACCCTCTAGTTCTGAGAAACAATTGCAATACCTTATATAGATTTAAAAAAATATCTTAGACCCCTCTGATTAATAGCTAGAAGAGATATTTCTCTAGCAACAAAGTTCTTAAAGAATTATCAATTACCTTTAATTGATAATTATCAATTATCAAATAGAAACACAATTTTAAATCCCAGGGTCTCAAAGTGGTGGAATCAGAATTAAGCTCCTAAAACTGAAGCTTTTTATATGTGAAAATCAAATATGGAAGCTAAAGATAAATTTTAATGCTATTTTTAATCGAAAGCTACATAGACCAAAGTCTGTACAGAATTTTATAAAAAAGCACAATATGAACATTCACCTATAATATAAGCCTAACATAATCATGATAGAATAGAAGAAAACAGAGTGTGATGAAAATAGATATAAGAAAACAGCAAAGCACAACGTAAAACCTACAAAATAGGGAAATCTGCAAAACATATAATCCTAAAGTTAAAATTATAGTGACAAAGAGTTAAGACCCCAATTTATTACCATGAATCAGAAGGAAGTTCTGTATAGATTCTGCAGATATTAAATTAATGTAACAAAATTTTACCACCCCAAAATGTTGAAGATTATAAGCTTGTTAAAGGACATGTTCAAAAAAAACAGAATGTGATATCCTTGAGTTCATTAAAACATAATTTTCTAGGAGCTAGAGAGATGACGCAATGGGTAACATGCTTGTCCCACAAGCTTGGGGCCAGTTGTTGGGGTGCTCATCCCGTACAACCAATGGGAAACTGTTGTCATGTAGCAGTGCCTATGATCTCATCTTGGTAATGCAGACAGAGAAAGATCTAGATATTTACCAGCTAGCCAGTCTACTCTGGGTTCAGTAATAGAGCTATCTAAAATAAATACATGAGTAAGGAAAAATCATTGAAGAAGATGTCTGGCATCAACTTCTGCTCCACAAATCCACTCACACATGCCAGTGTACTCATGGTCCCCTGTGCACTCCATTTACCACCTCACAGATCTACCTGCATTTCCAGAGGCCTGCTGCCATCAGAGACTGGAAGGTAAGACCCTTTCCCTCATAAGTCCCAGCCTGCTAGGTCTGCTCCCAGCAAGCCCAGGAGTCATGTGCTAGGTCCTGTCCCCTGTGCTCTCTATTCCGCAGCCCACATCTCTAATTCCATTCTCAGAGGCCAGCTGCCATCAGTGACTATTGGGTGCAGCCTCTCCTTTACATGCCCCTGCCTGCTGGTACAATAAACGCACTCCCAACAGTGGTGAACTGCACAGGCTCATCTAGGCTCCACTTATTGTCCCACCACTCTGGCTTATTTACCATAGACCTGTCAACACCAGGGGCAATCATGTGACTAAAGGCCAGCATAAGAGCACAACCAAAAAGATCCAGGGCCGTATGGTACCTCCAGAATCTGGCTATCTTACTACATCTAGCCCTGGGTACCCTAACACAACTGAAGCACAAGAAAGTTACCTTAAATCCAATCTTATAACAATGATAGAGGCCTTTAAAGAGAAAATGAATAAATTCCTTAAAGATGTACAGGAAAATATAATCAAACAGATGAAAGAAATTAATAAAACTGTTTAAGACCTGAAAATGTAAATAGAAATTTTAAAGAAAACACAAGCTGAAGGAATCCTGGATATGGAAAACTAGGTAAGAGAACAGAAACTACAGACACAAGCATCATGAACAGAATACAAGAGAAGGAGGAGAAAAATCTCAGGCATAGAAGATCTGATAAAAGAAATTGATATATCAGTAAAAGAAAATATTAAGTCTAAAAAGTTTCTAACACAAAACATCCAGGAAATTTGGAACACTATGAAAAGATCTCAAAGGCACAGAAAATATTTTCAACAAAATCATCGAAGAAAAATTTCCTAAACTAAAGAAAGAGATGCCTATAAGCATAAAAGAAGCTTAATGAATAACAAATATATTGGACCAAAAAAAGAAAATTCTCCCACCACACAATAATCAAACCACTAAAAGTATAGAACAAAGAAAGAATATTAAAATCCACAAGGGAAAAATCAAGAAACACATCAAAGCAGCCCTATTAGAATTACACCTGACTTCTCAACAGAGACTTTAAAAGTTAAAAGGGCCTAGAAAGATGTCTTGCCTTCTCTAAGAGACCACAGATGCCAGCCCAGACCACTATCTATAGCCAGCAAAACATGGAATCACCATAGATGGAAAAAACAAGATATTTCATGACAAACCAAATTCAAATAAAATCCTTCCACAAATCCAGAAAAACACAAGAAGTAAATAATTTCACATGAGCAAAACCAAAAGAAAGAAATACACGCACACAACGACCACCAACATGAAAAAAAAAAAAAAACAGGTTGATAACCATTAGTCATTAATATCTCTCAACATCAATGGTTCAATTCCCTAATAAAAAGACAAAGGAAGACACAGGATAATGAATGTGTACCTAGGACCCATCATTCTGCCTCATACAAGAAACACACCTTCCCAACAAAGGTTGACACTACCAAGGTAGAGTAAAGGGCTAGAAAAAGATTTTCCAAGCAAATGAACCCAAGAATCAAGATGAAGTAGCCTTCTAATATCTAATAAAATAGACCTTCAACCACCATTAATCAAAAGAGATGGGGAAAGACACATTTCATACTCATCAAAGGGAAAATCCACAAAGATGACTTCTCAATTCTGAACATCTTGCCCCAAATGCAAGGGTACACACATTCATAAAAGAAACATTACTAAAGCATAAATTAGACACGGAAACACTGTCCTTAATAGGGGGAGAATTTAACACCCCACTCTCACAACTGAACAGACCATACTGACAGGAACTAAAAAGAAAAATAATGTAAATAAAAGACATTATTACTCAAATGATCCTAACAGATACTTATAGAACATTTCACCAATCACAAAAGAACATATTTTCTTCTCAACACTTCATGGAAGCTTCTCCAAAATTGATAATATACTTGGCCACAATGCAAGTCTCAACAGAAACAAAAACATTTGATATAACCTCCTCTTTCTTATCAAATCATCATGGATTAAAGCTGGATGGATTTCAACAAAAACAGAAACAAACATATGAAACGATCTCCCATGCTCTTGGATGGGCAGGATAAACATAGCAATAGCAATCTACCAATTCAATGCAATTTCTGTCAAAATTTCATTACAATTCTTTATAAACATTGAAAGAACAAATCTCTTCATATGGAAAAACAAAAACACATGATAGCTTAAAAAATATCCACTAAAACCAAAAAGAACTTCTGGAGATATAACCATACCTGATTTCAAGATGTATACAGAGCAATAGTAATAAAAACATCATGGTATGGCATAGAAACAGAAAGACTGATCAATAAATTTTATCGCAGACCAGAAGTAAACCTAGGCACTTGATTTTTGACAAAGAAATAAAAACAATACAATGGAAAAAACAAAGCATCAACAAATAGTGCTGGTCTAATTGGATGTCTGCATGTGAAAGACCAGAAATAGATCCATATCTATCAGTCTGCTCATAACTCAAATCCAAGTGGATCAAAGACCTCAACATAAAACCAGATAAACTAAATCTGATAGAAGAAAAAGTAGATAATAGTCTTGAATGCATTGTCACAGGAGATAGTTTACTGAACAGAACACCAAGACCTCAACCTCTAAGATCAACAATTTGTAAATGTGGCTGCATGAATCTGAAAAGTTTCTTTAAGGCAAAGGACATTGTTGAAATGACAAAATGGCAGATTACAGAATGAAAAAAATATCTTTACCAACCCTATATTCAACAGAAGGCTGATAACCAAAATATGTAAAGAACTAGAGAAATTAGACAGCAACAAACCAAATAACTATATTAAAAATAGGATACAGAGGATTCCTAACAGAGGAATCTCTAATGTCCAAGAAGCACTTAAAGAAATGCTTAATGTTCTTAGTCATCAGGGAAATGCAAACCAAAACAACTCTGAGATTCCATCGTATAGCCTTCAAAATGGCCACAATCAAAAACTCAAGTGACAGAATATGCTGGGTGTGGAGAAAGAGAAAGACTCCTCTGTTACTGGTGGGGATGCAAACTTGTACAACCACATTGGGAATCAATTCAGTGGTTTCTCAGAAAATTAGGAATAGTTCTGCCTCAAAACTGAGCTATGCCATTCCTGGACATATACCCAAAAGATGTTCCCCCATA